>NC_138530.1:29334135-30546147 GCF_964234715.1 Podarcis melisellensis
GCCATGCCTGGGTTAGACAGAGCCTTTTACCTCAGAATGCTAGTTTTCAACATTCTAATGTGAAACAATGTGTGTGCATTGTGCTAGCAAAGCAAGCAGAATTTGTGTAATGCATGGGTGGGAAAGCCACATTCCCTTGGGGGTCTTCTTTTGGTGTCTGTACACCAGCACAAAGCCACCCCACCCTGCCATTATCACCCATCCTGCCTCTCTCGCTCACACACCATCTATTCTCTCTCTTACACATCCCACCAAAATTAACAACCATCCCAGATTGCACCATCATTGCCTTTCTAAGAAACCTCCAGGTTTGCCCCCCCTCCCCCACTGCATTTTATGTTTTTGCAGAAACAGGTACTGGGGGATAGAGAGAAAGGAAAAGCAAACAGGCAATTCCCCACCCACAAGATAAATGTTGATTCTGTTGAATGTATGGGCAGGCCCAATGTTTCATATCCAATATGAAATTTCTTCAATAAATTTAGAAAGGCCGAATTCATCAAGCATCTAGAGAGAGAGACTGCATGGCTCCCATGCATTTCAACCCTGTAATTGCTCCTAATTTTTTTCTATTGGATTCTCCAGAACGCTCAGAAAACTCAAACCTGCTGGAACTTTTATACCGATTATTTAATGCTGTGTATCTTATGTATTTTTCCTGTTGTATGTTGCATTTTAAGGTATTTTATTGGCTTGAGATTTTAAACTGTTTTAAGATGCCCCAAGTGGTAATGGGCAGTAGAGGAGCACGATAGAAATGTTTACACACACACACTTAATATATAACATATAATCTTCCTACTTCAGACTGAGCTCTCTCACCCAGGGGTAACTTTGCTTGCAGTTGTCATAATGCAAAGAGGAAGGCGAACTTTACCATATTGGGCGCATATGTCATCTATATGCAATCCTGGCCTATGATCTAAATTAGTCTAAGCATGGAGAAAAAGATAACTGCGGAGAGCTTAAAAAAGGAAAAGGACTGATCTGAGCAAAGGCAGGAAACAAACTGAAGCCCCTATAAGAGACACATCCTGATACTTCCTCTTAAGTTTAGCTTTTTCTGCCTTCAATCACTAGGGGGAACCAAATCCACAGAAGAACCTTTGTCATGGGAGAAGACAACATTCAAAGCTATAAACTCAGATGTCACTATCATTGCTTAAATCAAAGCAATTGCTTAAGCTTCCCCCTACGCAGTTTTAAAATCCATTTTTTATTAAGATAGCTTACCATCTTAATGTCTCGCTTGAGGTCAATGTCAACATGCACACAGTCAATCCTTTGTTTCATCAGCCCTTTTCTCTGCTGGGACATGAGCACTGGCGCAGGCCACATAAGCTACTACTGACACTAATCCCATTATCAGATTCTACCACACTGAACCTGAAATTGTCCTGCAAAGGCTAACAGAATGCCTGATCCTTTGCTATAAAACGCTGTTTTTTATATTCATAACTGCACATCTTCCTTCAGGCTTCTTCCACACCACTGGGATTTGTTTTATCTCTCTGTCATGCACACACACAGTTCACCTTGCTGACTCTAACCCACTCCTGCTGGGGCAAGTTCTTCAGCATGAAGCCACAGATCAGTAGGGGAATTCTGGACCGCAGGCCCAATCAGGCCTGGTGAGGAGCCACCTGCCTCACACCTGATATCAGGTGTGGGGCGGAGAAAGAGGTACGTGGCTATCAAGAAACCACTGGGAGTCTTGAAGTGCACTCCCCATTGTTCCTTAGTAAGCAAAAAAGGGACAGCAAGCTAGAGGCTTCTGATAGCCATGGTGACTGAAGAAGAAGAAGAAGAGTTTGGATTTGATATCCCGCCTTTCACTCCCCTTCAGGAGTCTCAAAGCAGCTAACATTCCCCTTTCCCTTCCTCCCCCACAACAAACACTTTGTGAGGTGAGTGGGGCTGAGAGACTTCAGAGAGGTGTGACTGGCCCAAGGTCACCCAGCAGCTGCATGTGGAGGAGCGGAGACGCGAACCCGGTTCCCCAGATTAGGAGACTACCTCTCTTAACCACTACACCACACTGACTGCTAGGACACGAGGCAGGGAGGCAGAAATCCAGTAGAGGCACTTGCTCACAGAAGATGGGGAAGACCTTTGATTTCCCCTGCAACCTTCCCAGGGATCGCAAACACTCTGGAACAGATTTTCAGGGGGCACGGGGGCTGCAGGGGAATGGGCAAAAACTGCCCACTTCTGCAAATGAAACCCCCCACTCATGGGTCTTTGGATCCAAGCCAATGTTTTTCAGCACATTCACCTTTTCCTCCTTCCAGCAGCTTCTTCACGGAGAGTCTGCCAAGAGGCTCGGTCTGCAGAGCTGAGACTTGGCTTGTCTTCTTGTTCACTTTACTGTGAAGGAGTGTCTGGAGAATCAGGCAATCCTCTAACTGTTTTAGCAGAAGTTTCCAGTATTCGGTATCGAGGGAGAGTGCTTCCCAAGGGTCCGTATCGGCACCTACTGTGATATGGGAAAACTAACAGAAAAGATGGTTTTGTCCAAGAAGGCAAAGTAAGAGTGAAGTTAGCAATATTCCGCACCTGACACAACGCAAAACCCAGTTTAGAAAGCTAAAGCAAAACCACAGCTGCCTGATGAGTGTAACTATGCGATAAAAGTGTGCATGTGAGATGTAGCCCTTGGAGAAGAAAAAATAGGAAGAGAGAAAGCAAATCTCAGTAAACACAGTAGAAAACAAAAGATGTAACCATCACTACTTCTACTGACCTATTTCATAGAGTTATGAAGATAAAACACACTTTGTGCAGGCAACTCTCCAACCATTGATGGGAGGGGCACAATAAAAAATGTGAATGAATACATAGCCATCATCTGCACACTAAAAGCTGGAAATTTGTTGTACAAAAGCTGATCTTCCTAGGGCTGTAAGAGCTCAGCAAGAGCAAAAACAAAGCACATTTAACTGTTAACGCTCAGCTGGTGAGAAGGAACACAACTGCAAACAGCCCAGAATGCACACAATGTATTAAGTAAAAGGTGGCACTCCAGTTTATCCTGCTAAGTTTACTAAGCTGTTAGCACGATCCACCTTAACAAACCACGGTCCTGACACCTAGATATCTCATGTGCCTAGAACAACAACTTTCACAGTACCTTTTCCAAATGGTAGTGAGATTAAAATCAGATCACAGAGGGGCTTTATATCTTTCTTTCAGGAAAGCAGCAGCTGCTGTTTGGTGGAGAGGAATACAGCTAAGTTACTTACTTTTTTCTCCGCTATGCTATCTGTTATCTGTGCCGTTACACAATGCCCGACATGAGCAGATAGCAAAGCAGCTCCGTTGTTCTCAGACTGAATACAGGCCGTGCGCATCTGCTGCCACCAGGGGGAAACGGACTGGGAATCCCAAGTCTCATCTATAGCGACTGAAACAGAAAGTGGGAAACTCCGGTGTGCAACTAGGTTAGCTAAAATCGGCAGAAGAAGAAATAAAGCAGAAGGAGAGGAAACCACACTTTTAACAAAGTCAGCTCTATAAATACAGCATCGATCTGTAAGGGTCGGATCCAGACACCTTCTTCCATGAATGCAACAGCTACTGTACTTCTGTTCGTGGAAGAGATCCCAATCCAGTAGCGGCTCCTGCTGGTGGGAAGCTTTTCAAAAATGGTGTGTGCTACAAGATATGCACACGCTATCGGTCATCTCCAACACCTGCTGGAGCCATTTTTTAGAAAGGGAAAGGAGGGCTGTGTCTTTTTATAAAGCACCTGTCATTTGCTGATGATGCACAGCCTGGTGCTGGTGCTGTCACAAGGGTTTCATGGGTCCCATGCAAAGGAGACTTCTGCCATAAACTCTGCTCCATTTGGCACATGCAAGTTTAAACCTGACCATTAGGAAAGTTGAACTAGGGCTCTGGAAGGCCCTGCAAGGCTCCTGAGAGACTCAGCCCTTTGGATAGGAAGGGATGGCCACTAAGAGTGGTGGTGGTTGAAGGTCTTTCTGAGCTTATGTGATTTTGCATTTGCGCACAGACTTCCGGAACATAACCTGCGCATACGTTTCAGGCCTACTGTACTGCAGGAGTCCTCGCTATGTCCCTGTTTCTTAACAAGGGAGCAGAAAATATTTCCAGAGGGGTTATCAGCCCAAGAAGGCCCCAGAAAAAGCCAGCAAGAAAGTCAACGAAAGCCATCACTTTGGGCTTGTATGACTGACAGTTTTCCTTTTGTAAAATGGGGCTCTGCTTCACTGGGATGATGCAAAGCCAAAAAACTGGGAAGACCCTGAGCAAACCAAAAACACTATGTGAAGTACATAAAGTGTTGACAATATAGAAGTGACCCTTAATGTGCAAGAGAGAGAGAACCTCAGATTTCTGTGCCCACTTTTGAGTACAGGAACAGGCTGAGAACAGGAAATTTCCAGTCAGTGCAACCAGACGAGGAGATATTTTGAAAGGTCTGTTGCACCTGAGCGTGCAAAAGTTCAGGTCTCCTAGGCACCATAATGAGAACATTGGTGCAGCCACAGATGGCCCTTAAACAAACTTCTCAAGTATTCATCGATTCATTTATTCTGAAATACATTCACATGCAACATTAGGTTTGGCTTTATTCACAGTTCTACTTATTGCTTGCAGAGTCAGGTAAAGGGCCCGTTTTTCAAGAAGTGAGCATTTGCCCATTTCCATTCTGCGAACTCATCTCACCTGTCATTTTGCTCAGGAGGGAGAGTGCAGCATGAAGGCAGCAAATTGATTGCGTCCTATGAAGAATATCCTTTTCCTTAGAAAGCCACACACTGAGAAGCAGGGACTGGGGAAGGTGAGAGAGGAGAAAAAGATTTAGGATATTTCTCTTAAATAAAAATAGATACAAAAAGCCAGTGATGGGCTAAAACTCTTAGTTCTAAAGAGGATTTAAAATTACCATTAAGTCATTTCAGACTTAATGATTGGTGTTCATTGGGTTAATCGGCCGCAGTTTTTTTACTGCATTGTGATTTCACTATTTTACTGCTTTATTGTTTTAATCTGCATGCTGCCTTGAGATTGCAGTAGGCGGTTTGGAAAGTTGTTTCTTCGCTATGCATCCAGAGATGTCTTCAGATATAATAACCAACTTTTTAATGTTGGTTCCTGAGATCAAGGACCTGGTAACTTTTCTCTCAAATGTAAGAAGAGCTCTTTGGCAGAGAGCAGCTAGAGTGGAGGCCTGACAATGACTATAAAGAACAAAACGGGAAAGCTAATAATAGGACTCACCAATAATAGCTGGGGGCTAAATCCTGCAGCCTCTAGTGTCTGGCACATTTCTTCTGTGGAACTTTCTCCATGTAAACACTTCCAGAAAAAAAAGCTTCCTGCACACACACACAAAACACACCACACATGGTTTACCCAATCAATTAAAAATTAAAGCTTCGCCCACTGAATGGATACTTTCTGCCTGCAGACAAAAGTAATGCATACAGATTTGGCCAATTCACATCAGCAGTAAATAAGACTAGTGGGAACTTGCACACACACAGCTTTCCTCTTC
The DNA here is from genome assembly GCF_964234715.1 of Podarcis melisellensis. Taxonomy (NCBI): domain Eukaryota; kingdom Metazoa; phylum Chordata; class Lepidosauria; order Squamata; family Lacertidae; genus Podarcis; species Podarcis melisellensis. Next base: position 29,339,660 of record NC_138530.1, read on the forward strand.
TCCTTTCTGCATGCAGCCCACTAAGCACTACTGCAGGTCTTTCAGCCTGCTATCGCAGGACTACCTTGACTCAGAACCCTCCGTTCAATCTCAATGTTCTTCTCCTGGAGCTCTTTCCTCAATTCATTATTTCAGTAGATGAGACAGCTCTAAAGGTAAAGGGACCCCTGACCATTAGGTCCTAGTCGTGGCTGACTCTGGGGTTGCGGTGCTCATCTCGCTTTATTGGCCGAGTGAGCCGGCGTACAGCTTCCGGGTCATGTGGCCAGCATGACTAAGCCGCTTCTGGCGAACCAGAGCAGTGCAAGGAAATGCCGTTTACCTTCCCGCCGGAGCGGTACCTATTGATCTACTTGCACTTTGACATGCTTTGGAACTGCTAGGTTGGCAGGAGCAGGGACCAAGCAATGGGAGCTCACCCTGTCACGGGGATTCGAACCACTGACCTTCGGATCGGCAAGTCCTAGGCTCTGTGGTTTAACCCACAGTGCAACCCGCGTCCCATATGAGACAGCTCTAGCCAGACACAAATGGGGGAAACCCTCAGAAACAGAGGAGCTTAACGTGCATATTGGAGACGCCACAGGGGGAGTTTACTGCAAAATGTTCATACCTAAAGCCACATATTCTCTCTCGTCCAGCTTCTTCACATTAATCACATCCTTTTCATAATCCATATACTCCAAGAAGGTTTTCACGGGCAACGCGCCATCTTTGTCGTCCGCAAAATGAACCGAAGGTTGAGTATTCTGCTGCTTGTAGTTCTCCAGTAACATCTGCAGCCTAGCAAACTCTTGTTCATCTAATCGGAGTAATTTAGCCAAGTCCTTAAAAACAGTAAGTCAAATATGCAACAGTGAGTTTTATATGTAATCTTGGCAGTATGAATAACGATTGCAACTCAATGGAAAACAGCCCAAAATCTTACACTGGATGCTTAGTATCAATCACTGGAATATAGTTATAATGGAGAGAAACCCACAAAATTGGGTATTTTGACAAGGACTAGAACTGCCAGACACATTTTATATGATTTGGCATTTCTTTATGACATATACAGCAGAACCATCATATCCATGCCTGGCAAATTTAGAACTATAGTTGATGATCAGATAAAGATGATCGTCTTTACTTGGACTTTTGTTATTTTAACTCATGTGCAACTACTCATTCTACGTGCCTATTTTATGGTTTTTATTTTCATATTTTAATTCTATTATTATTATTATTATTATTATTATTATTATTATTATTTATTAAATTTATATATCGCCCTATAGCTGGGGGTCTCAGGGAAGTTCATAAAATAAAATCAAGATATAAAACCACAAAATACATAATAAAAATAGAAACAACAATCCAATAGTCCCCTCCCCCCCAAAAAAAACCACATCTTAAAAGGCCATAGGATGTAAATCAGATCAACCAAGGGCCTGGTTAAAAGTAATGTTTATGCCTGGTGCCTAAAGGTGTATAACGAAGGCGCCAGGCGAACTTCCCTGGGGATAGCATTCCACAGTTCCACAGACAGGGAGCCACTGCAGAGAAGGCCCGTTCTTGTGTTGCCACCCTCCAGACCTCTCGAGGAAGAGGCACATGAAGGAGGGCCTCAGAAGATGATCTCAGGGTCCAGGTAGGTTCATACGGAAAGAGGCGGTCCTTGAGGTATTGCAGTCCTGAGCCGTTTAAGGCTTTATAGGTCAAAACCAGCACTTTTAATTTTTGTCTGTTGTTACAACTGTTCTGTCTATGTTATATACATTATAAAATGAAATAATAATAATAAATTTACCCCAAAAAATGCAACCGTGAAGATCACATCCATTCTGGAAATATTAATAGCAGCTGTAGGACATGCAGGAAACATAGTTCTCACATTGCCATTCTCTCAGAGCAGATACTATTTTATTAATGCTTCTAAAAAATGATGACCTATATTGCACAAGCAGCTGGGAGTAGCCCTGATTTTTAACATGCAAGTGACAATTACTTAAAAAGTGAAGATTATTGAGAAGCCACCTTTAAAATACATTTTTTCCCCTCTTGTAATGCTCATTTCCTGCATATGCTGCACGAAGCAAGCTCTTTTAAAGGTCTAGGCACAAGTACCTTGATCAAACAGCTAAGTACCAAGAAAGGCACTAGTTAAACTGTGTTTAAGTTACAGGATCATATAGGATGGTAAAAAAATAAATTCCCTCATGCACTATTTTAATCTCTGTGTAGGAAAAAACATGCAGGGTCACAGAAAGCTGGCTTGTACCAGGTCAGATCACTGGGTCCGTCTAACTCAATATCCCCTACACTGACTGGAAGCAGCATGCCAGGGCTTCAGGAAGGAGGTCTTTCCAAGCCCTAAAAGGAGATACCAGGGGCTGGTTATGGTATTATGGTGAGCTGTTGAGAGCAACGGCCTTTAAAACATTTTATTTTAAGAAGGATTGTTACTTTATTAGAAAGCAGTGTTTTCATCCGTATATTTTTCTTTCGATCATAACACACAGAGTGCGCACTCCAAGGATTCTTAAATTTCTGTCTTTCTCAAAACCAACCCCCCTCCCCCGGCAAAAAAATGTTCACACTACTCACGTTATTAGACGGCACAATCTCACACGGCACAGTCAGAGAATTTAGCTTGCTGACTGACTCATGAAGGCGCATTAGTTTCAGTTTGTTTGCACAGAACTGTAACAGCCCTTCATCGATACACTCCATCTCTGCCGGGGGGGTGGGGGGAGAAACACGCACACATATTAGTCTTAATGAATGTGCAATGGAGCTGTAAGATCGCTCTGCAGCTTCATTAAACTCCCCGTTAAGCAATATTTCCAGAGCGCAGCTGCTTGCATGAGAATTCTGTTTTATCAGGTTAAAGTCTGGGTGAGTTTTGCCTACAGGCAAAGGAGGTGTCAGCTTCTCTTTGAAAGCAGATTCTTGAGCAGGACGCTTAAACAACAAGAAAATCAAAAGTCTCAACACACAAAGAACGTCTCTTCACAGCAGACAGGCAGAAAATGAATTCCGTACACTGGCTAACATTTCACCACACACATTTTGACATTTGTCCCACGTCGCTTACATACAGGGCGCAAACCATTTAGTTTTGAAGTCACCCAGGTTGCTGTTTTTTTTACTTATGGAAGGTTTAAATATCTACACTGTGACCTCTGCCTACTGAAGCAGCTCAAGGCTTCATTAACAAGAAGAATGGGGTTGTCTCAATATGCAACTGAAGCAAATGAGACGGGCCATAACATTTGATTTTACACTGATCAGAGTGCAGGTAGTTGGGGGGTGTGGGGAAAAATCTGCTTATGTCACATACAAAGGAACAGAAAAATGCTGCAAATCTGCTTCTCGTAAGTTCAGATTACACTGTGTACTAATTAATTTGTCTCATATTAAAAAGCTACCCTAAAGTTTTCCCTATTCAGAGACTCACCTTGCAACTAAAGGATCACCCACCAAATAATCAGTTTATAAGTTAACTGTCCGCATTCAGGCAGGCTCCAAAAATGCCAAATGTAAGGAAGGATCTCTGTTGAAGTTGAGATTCCCTATCCTTGCAGAAAGAGAGCAGGTGGGTGAGACAAACCCCACCCCACAACACTGTCGACAAGGGGTGTATATATGTGCTTCCCTCAAACTTCCTGGTATCTCTTAAAGCAGAAGCATGCGCCCTCACCCCTTTGGGAAAGAAAGCGATCACAGGGTTCAACTTAGGGGGACCCAAAAAGGGACAGGATCCCTTCGTCACCAAAGCAGTAGCGGGGGAACAGCCCAATTCTCTTTCTCCAACAACTGCATCAGGAATGAAGTTCAACCAAAAGTGACTGTGGGAATGGCAGGGGCTAGATTCTGCAAGCATGCACTTCTCCCTGTAATTGATCAGCCGTAGGGAGAAGAAAGAATCTAAAAATCAGACCTCCCTCAGGGTCCCCACTTGCTTCTGTCATATGAAATTCAGTCACCATTTTGATCACAGCCGAAAACATATTTTGCCAAACTTTGAGGGTTTTTTCTTACAGTCCAGCAGTATATAAATTTCATGAAATATATAAATAGAACAATTGATGACTGTGAAAGTTTCAATAGTCAAAGTCTTCTGTCTCCATTTTTACTGTCTCTATGGGCCTTTGGTTCAATTCATCAGGCCTCTACCTATGTTTTTACATGTTTACAGAAGACATTTTCACTCACCCTGACTTTTTAAGGTATCCATTAACGTTTGCGCTATACTTGTCAAAGAAGACAGTGGCAATCGCTCGTTTGCAAGAATGCTTTCCAGTGCCTGTCAGTAAAGTAAACCACACACAAGTCAATTTTTCTCCATCATTTCATGCTGTTAAAACAAAAGCCATGCAGGTGCTTCCTATAAGCAGCCATCAGCCCAATTCCAAATAACCTCTCTTGGGCTGGAATCCTTTGCTGGGCCTATGGTGCATGTGCTGAGGGACAAGGGCTGTCAAGGCGGGGGGGGGGAGCCTACGAAATTAGTCCTGCATTTATAGTCTGATCTCCCAAACCAGTTCTGTAAATAAATCTAATTTGTAAGTTATCTAAAGCAACATTGTTCAAAGTGTCAGGGTGGACTACTTAGAGAAACAAAGGCAGTTGGCAGAAACCAGCAAGCACAACCAACACTACCCCACAATATGAATGCACTGATTGGCCCAGGAAAGAGAGAGAGGGAGAGGGAGCCACCACCAAGCAGGGGGCTATAATCTCTGCATGTTGGTGGAAAATGCAGCAACCCTTCACTCTTACAGTTTGCCTCCCCATTTAAAGAACTAAAATGTCTGCACATAGAAACAAGAGTTGTTAGGAATGCATAAACCAATAACAAACCGTTTGCCTATTTTGGATCAAAAGGCAATAATGAATGCAAAATGAAGCTCTTCCTAACTAATTACCTGTTTTTTAGTAGCGGGATATTTAATGTCAAGAATTAATCCCTTCACTTCAGCCTCAACCACGTCTGGAAAGAAAGAAAATAAGAAGAATAAAAAATAAATGCACATTACAAAAGAGGTTTAAGAAAACTAAAGGATGCCCACTTTAGCTATCGGGGGCTCCTGCAGTCAAGAGAGCAACAAATGAGAAGGCGCAGAATGCCTGCATCATACCACTTAGGGGCAGTGCACTACAGCCAGCCACTTCTAACCAGAATGATCTGGCTCTGTTGCAGTGACACAGCACACCAGGGAGAATTCAGCATCTTTGGACAGGAGCCAATGCAAGACAAACTTCACTCTAATTATCAAATTAAAGCCTAAAAGTGGAGTACAGTCTAAAAGTAAAACTGCCTATCATGCCACCCTCTTGTTTCAGTTGTGGGATGTTTGTTTTCCTGCCTTGCAGCCCTGGGGGCTTCTCAACTATTGTCACAAGGAGCTCAAAGTCTAGCACTGCAAAGTGGAGCAAATGGAAGACTCTTTGGGCAGAGCTTCATTAATAGCTGCTGGGTGCGATACTAGGATGTTTCAAACAGCAGAAGGAACTACACAAACCACAGCTATGCAATAGTGCCTTTAGCAGAATGCTGAGACGTGTGGGAAACGCATTTGCCTCCACGCAATCCAACCCAAATTCCTTACCCCCCAAAAAAATTCTAATTAAGGCCACGACATGTTTTCCACCCTTCCTGCTTATCTCTGTTACATGGTTATCCTCCCCCAAACACATCCCTTGACCCCTTTCTGCCCCATTACAGTAGCAGTCTGTACTAAGATTTGCAAATTAAGGAGAATCATATGGCTTTTAAAAACACACACACACAAAAAGCCCCCACGATTTTTCAACTGCTGAAGCTAATGGCAAAATTAAGTCAGCAGACTGTTCACTTTTCCAGGAGCAGCGCATCTGCAGAGCCAACTGTGGCATCATTTGTACCAGGCATCAAGCAGCTAGGCCCTAGGTTTTTTAACCTGTCACTGGGAATTCAATTTGTCTCTGCTGTTGCACAACTTGTTTACTTACAACAAAAAGCAGCATCTCTCATGTCATAAATGAATAGCAGAGAGGACTAAGTTGAAAGGAAAGCTAGAGATGTGAAGCAAAGTCAAAGGAAAGGGGTGTCAGGCTTGCATCCTGGGATATGAACAATCCCTGGGGCTTTCAAGGGTCGAGTGGAAGAGATTTATCTCTCTCTGCTCCTTGCCAGATCTATACATTCTGCACAGGCTGGCAGCCTGAACTGTTTGCTCTGTTTTGTTTTGTTTTGTTTTTTTAGGGGATGTCAGCGTGTATTATGCTCATGGTGTGACCTCTACTTGGGGTTTAACCTGACAGCTCAAATTCACTTGGTTAAAAATAACATGGAAAAGCACTGAAACGAAGTTGATAGTGTACAAGGTGAAAGGCACTTCCACTAGAAATGCGAAGTCTCTAGTTAAGCCTTTATGCTGCATTATATAATAATAATAATAATAATAATAATAATAATAATTTTTATTTATACTCCGCCCTCCCCAGCCAAGGCCGGGCTTAGAGCGGCTTACAAGCAATAATAAAACCAAGCTGAATGATTACAACTTAAAAACAAAATTAAAATACAACATTAAAATATTGAAACATTAAAATATTAAAATGTAGCCTCATCGCAGGAGAAGGAAGGAAAAAAGAAAGAGAGGGAGGGAATCAAATTGGCTCCAAGCCAAAGGCCAGGCGGAACAACTCTGTCTTACAGGCCCTGCGGAAAGAAATCAGATCCTGCAGGGCCCTGGTCTCATGAGGCAGAGCGTTCCACCAGACCGGAGCCAGAGTTGAAAAGGCCCTGGCTCTGGTTGAAGCCAATCTAACTTCCTTAGGGCCCGGGACCACTAGGGTGTTGCTATTTATGGACCTTGAGGCTCTCTGTGGAGCATACCGGGAGAGGCAGTCCCGTAGGTATGAGGGTCCTAGGCCATGAAAGGCTTTAAAGGTCAAAACCAGCACCTTAAATCTGACCCTGTACTCCACCGGGAGCCAGTGCAGTTTGAAAAGCACTGGGTGAATATGCTCCCATGGCAGGGACCCCGTGAGGAGCCTCGCTGCAGCATTCTGCACCCGCTGGAGTTTCTGGGACAGCTTCAAGGGCAGCCCCGCGTAGAGCGAATTACAGTAGTCAAGCTGGGAGATGACCGTCGCATGGATCACTGTGGCCAGGTCGGGGCAGGAAAGGTAAGGGACCAACTGCTTGATGCGGTGAAGGTGGGAAGACCATATATGCAAGGGGTAAATTAAAAACAACATAGTCCCACTCCAAAATAATGCATTGCTTTAAGCAAGTTGCAGCTTAAATCAAGCTACTTCTGCAGAATGTGAAGTGCAATGCTGTTGTGCTAGGAAGTTATAAAATATTTTAACCTGCCCTATGACTGTATCACATTTAATTATTATATATTTAATGTAACACGATATTAAGCTAAGTGTAGTTTAACGTAATATTATCCCCATGAGTACAAAAAATGCATGGCTACTGGCTACTGGCAGCATGAAGAGTTTTTTCTTACATAATTCATGGTCTCTCTTTAGGAATCTAAATTCACTGTATACATTTTTAGGGAAGGTAATTTAACAATTAAATTAGAGTTCTTTATGAAATGCCCCCAAATCATGAGAGAAGAGAGAGGCATCTCTTAAGACAATTCAACTATTCTACAAGTGATCATAGGCTTCCCAAATTTATTATCCAAGCAAATAAGCCAGGTACTTCTCCATGACAATTCAAGTGCTCATTTCCTTAGACCATGGAAGCTCTGCACAGAGGTTAGATGATCTGAAGTAGGAATAAGTCACAATTAAATTAAGAATGGGTGTCACACCTTTCCAAACTACATCTTCATAAACCATGTTTATGAACTCAACAGCAGTTATGCAATATTGCCAATTCCCATAAATTTCAAAAGACTGTTCACAGGAAAAAAAAATCCAAAGGGATTGGGAGACTACTAAAAAAATGTTTGCATTTCATCTTGTTTGGACCAACTGCATGGAGAGTTTGCACTTTGGCAGCTTCTACACGGGTGGCACAATGTTTCAATCAGATATTATACGTATACATGTATATATATATACATACGTATATGTAGTGCAGAATATTAGTGATACTAACAAATTACCTACTTCCAACTAATTGCTTAAAGGTAACAGAAACCCTATCCCTGTGATGTAAGTGAACCTCAAAAGGTACCCAAGAATGCTAAGGAGAGCCTGCTGGATCAGGCCAGTGGCCCATCTAGTCCAGAATCCTGTTCTCACAGTGGCCAACCAGATGCCTTGGGAAACCCTCATGCACGACCCAAGCAAAACAACCTTCTCCCCTCCTGCAGCTTCCAGTGACTGGTCTTCAGAAGCATACAGTACTGCCTCTTATCATATCACATCATACTCTGACCCCATAAAAAAAAGAACCTACCCAGATTTAATGTTTTAGCTTTCAGCAAGGCAGTCAACTTCTTCACTAGATGCATATCCTTTGCTCGCTCGCTCTTCTTATCGCTAGAAGGTATTTGTAAGGGTAAACACATGAAATTGATTGAATCTCAACAGTACATACCAATTAATGTAAGAGATGGTAGCACACAGCCTCCAAACAACTAATGAAGAAGTAAAGGTCCATGATATTAAAGCAATTGGGAGGGGAGGGGATAAATGGTTCTGTTTTTCAACCATAGCAAGGCAGATGCCTCTGCGAGTTCACAAGGGGTGGAAGTCGTACAGTTCCTCTCATGTCTGTCCTCAGCATGACTTGGAGGTTTGATGCATCTCAGGATCAAGACGCTAATGTTCACTGATGATAAACATTCGAAGAACTACATGAACACTTCCAACAGGGGAGTGTTCAGCCTCCATCGTTACAAAGTCATGTATTAAATATTTACCAAGCACACACACCACCACTGGGGCCAAAAATTGTGTCGCTTTCCACGGGTCATGTCAGGTACACTAACTGACAGCTGCATTCCAAAACTATTGAGAGCAGCAGTGGCTGCACTAGCTGGGGATGGTAGAACTGAATTTTTCCACAATGAAATATCACCATTAGAGCACTGCAAAAATGCAGTATCTCTGCAAGAGCAGCACTGTTTCAAGAAAAGTTGTCTGGGTTCCCCAAAACAAGTGAAAAATAATGACGTGTTGGTAGCATACACAAACACGGAGGTCTGGTTCATACACAAGGCTAAGCCAAATATTAGCTTAGTGCAGAAACATGGGTTCTTGGTTCAAAGCTTACCATTTGTCTGAAGGAGACAACCCTTGAGCATGGGTTTGGACAATATGCTTAGCTAAAGCATAGTTTAGCTCATAGCAGTGCAGCAGCGGGACCAGAGAAGGAGCAAAGTAGCTGCATTCTCCTCTTCAGGAGCCTGCACACTTTTTGCATTCATGCTAAGCCAAGGTGACATGCAAACTGAGCCACAGTCGCCTAGAAAGATGCCTACTATTTCTCTGAAACAGAAGCAGAGCATGCTGGGTTATTCAAGAGCACAACAGTGTTAGTGATTTACCGTGAATGCACAGTTCACTCCTATATCACATCTCACACAAGTGGGAGCAACAAACCACAATTCTTTTGCTGAGGGTTGCATCTGAACTGGGGATCATTCCCCCCCCCCCCAAGCAAGCCAAGGTTTGTTTTTGGCTGACTAATCATGAGCAAAGCAAACCACAATCCCTGGTTCATTCATAGCACTACACCTAGTAACATGCTTTACTGCTCCCACTTGCTAGAAGGAAGGAGAAAAGTGGGAACAATCTGTGCATTCATGGTAAGCCATGGACTATGGCTTGCTGCAACATGTGAACACAATCAGCGTGAAGCTCATCAAGACTTACCTCAGAGCTAAATGAAAAGGAACATGAACAGTTTTTACTGTTCCTGACATTGGATCAACAAGACAGATCTGGTAAGTCTGAGGCTGCCAACCCTGACTTGTTACATTGTTCAGGCCCATTATTTTATAACCAGGATACAGCAACCTAAACAGGCGTTTGACAAATACAGAAAAAAGCAGAACCATCAACATACACTTTTTGCATAGGGGAGAAGTAATATCTGGAAGGTTTAAGTACAATAAGTTGGAAAAAACACACACCACATTTTGAACACTCAAATTTTGTGGCAGATAGGGATGGATAGACCAATATTCTGTTTCCTATTAAGAGCAATTTCTATGGAGTCCAAGAAAACAATATGATGATCATTCTTCAGCAGAATTCACACACATGTATTCAAGGCAAATACAATCAATTAAGAGAAAGAACTAAGGCACTTTATTGAGCCATCTGAGCATGCTCAATTCTGCTTCCTGTTTGTGGAAGGCTTTGGGAAAAAGCAGGTGATGAAAAACATTTGGGATATGTGTTACAGGTGTGTAGACTTCCACTTGTGCAATGGGACTTCTCCTTCCTCTTCCCTCCTCAGCAGTGTCCCCCCCTCCTCAAATTTGCTCTGGAAAGTTTCTCAATCCTCTAGAACAGTTTCGGAAGTACTTGGGGTGGGGGAGAGGAGAAGTCCTGTTGCAGGAACAGAAGTAAATTTCATTTCATGACAGACACAACTGAATGACACCCATCATCGTAAGTGCTTTCATTTCTTACCTGCAGTGTTTTCCTACATTGAAGGCTCCAACCCGTGGACCTTGTTGTGTGCTCCACACTTCCAAAATGCCTCTCCTGGGAGCATAAATCACAAGGAACTGAGCAACTCTGCTTGGCCCTTGAGGCGTGCCAAAGGGAGAAAAATCCATCTTTTCAGCTTCTCTTTCGTGTAGGTCTTCCACAATCTGAATCCATCCAATCTGTGCATCACGGTAGCCTGCAAGCAAAAGTGAAGGAAGTCATTATTAAATAGGTTGCACATACAGGTTCTACCTGTTGACACTTAAAACTGCAACACTGCCCTCAGTTGGATCTGCTAAGCTAAACTTGGTATGATAAAACGCCAACCTTGCCAACAACTGTGGTGCATGTGGTGCTTGATCCGCTCTAACACTTCTTCCTCCTGTTATCTCTATCTCATTGACACCCTTTTATGACAGCTGCCACCTGTCCCTCTTTCTGCTCCTATCCCTAGTGCTGCTGCTTTCCCTATTTCCAGTTAATAGTAGTTGCTATTGTGCATGCATGTTAAGACAGGCATTCACACATCTATGTAATAATGCGTATGAGTATCTTCAGGGAAGCTCTGATTGGAAGATGTATGTCAAGGAGTTCACACTCGAGACTTTTAAGAGATACACAGAGAAGCAATGCAAAAGCTACTCTATTGCCCAAAAAGATATGTCCGTATGTTGTACCTTTCCACATACGAACAGCAAGCCCTCTTGCGACATCCAAAAGAAGAACCCTTCCAAAATCATCAGTTATTGCTGCCAAAGAGTTACAAGGAGACAGACATATCCTTTCTCCATGGCGACGAGAATCTGGAATTCCAAACCTAAAACCAAATAAAACAAAGCATGTAAAAGTCACAAAATAGGGCACCCTTGATACAACAGCATATTCAAAGCTAGTAAATAATGGTCCAGGTCACACATCATGGTAAGCTTATAAGCCATGGCTAACCATGAACTATGAGAACATGCTGATGAACGCGCCTGAATTGCTCCCATTTCACACCACTTTCCTTGAGCTGAGAACAAACCTTGGTTTACTGTGACAGGAAAATCAGAACTCGTGTTCCGTTTCTCCCAAACAAATCACTAGTAAGCCAGGAAGAGAAACTAACTAAAAGTGTATGCCATGATTAGGTCATTGTTTGCTGCTCCCAGCTCAAGTAAGGGCGGAGAAAACAGGAGTGATTCAGCAGCATTGTACTATTACACTGCTCATTCAGAGAAAGCCATCGTTTATGGCTTATCATGACATGTGAATGCAGTTATCCTCATGCCTTAAAATTGCCTTGATTTCTTAATATTAGGTAACAGTAAACCAAATCAATTCAACAAAATACAATGAATACTTTGATTTTTGGAAGATCCTCTCAAGGTACAGCAACTTCACAAAGACAGTCTTACATGCATCCAGAGGGGATGTTTATTGTAGCAAAATCGTCACAGTATTAAGTATAGGATTGCCCAGTCCAGCAAACTTGCTGGGCAAACCAGGATCAAAACTGAGCGGCAAGCACAAGGTTTGCAGGTTCAGACAAAATGTTTGCTCTTACCAGGATCACAATGAGGGAAGGGAAGCACCTGAAAGGAGCAGAGTGAGAAAGTCTTCCCCACTCACGCACATAATGCTCCACTATGCTTTGGCATGATTTCTGAACCACCCCTGCATGCCTGTGTGACTTCAACTGGGGCACGAGCCTGCCAGAAGTCCTGCACACTCTCATAGAGGCCAGTACCAAGTATGAACTAGGCAAGAGTCAGGTGAGAGGGATGCACAACATGTTAGGCAGCTGTGGCAGGAGAAAAGGAGAGGCAGCTTTGTTTATACACTAAGGCAGCCTTCCCAACCTGGTACACTCAAGACGTTTTGAACTGCAACCCTGGAAATTGGCCATGCCAGCTGCGGCTGATGGGAATTGAATTTCAAAACACCTGGAAAGCACTAGTTTGGAGAAGGGTGCATTAAAGTGTACTGGGATTGGAAGTTTGGGCCTTGCTTGAATTTTGCACATACATGGACAAAGGTTATGCATTTTCTCTTTTTTAAAAAAGAAAAACCTTGGTTCTATAAACACTTGCCTTACAGCTAAAGGAGTTGCAGGCTCAACCTTGGGTTTCTGCTTCTGCGCAGGCTCTTCTTCCTGCTTATGTTTCCACCCAAGCCAACCACTTGAAATCGGGGGGGGGGGGGGAATAAATATAAAAATTATCTCAAATTAGAGAAAACACATGCCAAAGACACAATTTTCAATCTAGTGTTCATTGTAGTTTTGACTTTCATTACCTGGCAGCATTAAATAATGCAGATGTCAGCTTACTCGCAACTGCTAAAGCAACGTGAGACAACAGCGGCTGTGAACTACCCTAGAGGAAAGGTAAGACATATTTTATATAAGAGTCCATTACTCCTTAGAAACTTTCCTTTTCAGGATATCATATTTACAGACAGAAAACAGATCTTAATGAACATGTATCATCTTGAAATGTCTGCTATAAATTATTATTGGTGGGAGGGGGGTTAAATATGAAAAATAATCCCAAAACAGATTAAAGCACATGTAACTTCTCCATGGGCCTGTCTAAAAAAAACGTTTTAAGCAGCCCAGCAAAGATGTCAACAGGCAGGGAGTTCCAAAGTGAAAAGGCTGCCAGATGAAAATTGGCAGTTGAAAGTTGATTTCTTACAACTGCGGATCAAGTATTTACTGGCAACTGTTAACAGTGCCGGTTGCACAGATCAAAGCAGTCAAGTGGACATACACAGGGCACAGTGATCCTGCAAGTAAACTGGTCCCAAGTTGTTAAGTACATTAGCATACAGTATGCCAACAGCAGCACCTTGAACTTGGCCATGCAGGAAATTAGGAACCATTGCACATCTCTGAGCAGAGGTGCAGTATGCTGACAGAGTCGTGTCACTCTTGCCAGCAGCCATGCTGCAGCATTCTGCACTAACTGCAGCTTCCAGATAAAATAGAAGGGAATCTCCATATAAGAGTGCACTGCAGGAATCAAACCTTGACATGTCTGAACTACATACAGGTCCCTCTATCTGCACACTCACTATCCAAAAATTCACTTATCCGCACTCAAAGAATTATGCCCAACCTCACTATACTCCGCAAAGTCACTTATCCAAGCATCCAGCTTCCTTACTTCCTTGTGGGATTTTTTTGTGCTGGTCAGTGGCAACAATTTCCAGGCAGAGCTCATGGAGAGGGGAACGGGGGAGCCAGAACAGACAAATCAGGGAGAAGGAGAGGTCGGACAAATCAGTTTTTTACTTTGTCTCTCTTTTGCTGATTGGCTAAAGCCATTTCAGGGAGGAAAAATATAGAGAGAGGCAGGAAAAAGAGCAGGCATTAGAAGTGCCCCTGTAGAAAATAATGGAAATCACGGGCTCGCTATGCAAATGCTTGCCTAATGAATGATTTCCTTGGATCTTCAGAAAGTGGGACCTGTGTTTATTGTGACCAAGTTCTTCCAGTCCAGAACAGCCAAAAGTTGTTGTATCTGTCACAGCTGACAAAAGGAGCTTCTAGGGACTGAGGCCATTTTCTGGCAAAACAGAACCAATCACTCACAGCATCACTGCAGTTGGTAGCTACAAACTGTAACACTAAACCATGGTTTGATTATACACACAGTGAGGAAGGAACATGTGGCTCATACCCTTCCCATTTTTGCTCCCACATAGCTGGCAGGATCTTTGCAGCATCCAGCTCTGCTTATTAGCAAGCCAGTAGGGACGTGGGTGGCACTGTGGGTTAAACCGCAGAGCCTAGGGCTTGCCAATCAGAAGGTCGACGGTTCGAATCCCCGCGACGGGGTGAGCTCCCGTTGTCCAGTCCCTGCTCCTGCCAACCTAGCAGTTCGAAAGCACGTCAAAGTGCAAGTAGATAAATAGGTACCGCTCTGGCGGGAAGGTAAACGGCGTTTCTGTGCACTGCTCTGGTTCTCCAGAAGCGGCTTAGTCATGCTGGCCACATGACCTGGAAGCTGTACGCCGGCTCCCTCGGCCAATAAAGCGAGATGAGTGCTGCAACCCCGAAGTCGGCCACGGCTGGACCTAATGGTCAGGGGTCCCTTTACTTTTACCTTTATGGCTTGAAGTTGGCTTGCTTTGATATTGACCACTGTTTGTTATAAACCACAGTTTGGTGGTTGGAGGAAGCAAGGAATGCAACTGGAGCACTGGTCCAGCTGGTCACAACATCTCCCTCACGCAGATGGTGGCCCTGTCTCCATTTGAAGCACACAGGCTGAAGACTGACAAGATTCTGTTAGGGATTTCAGGGCTCTTCCCCTTCAACCTCTCATCAGGTGCAGAGACAAGACATTTCAGCTCAAGTTTGAAAGCATTCTGATCTCCAGTTTTGCTCCCCACATGTGTCTTTCCCCCCATCCGACCCCCCCCCCAAGAATATCAGCAAAAGCAGACAATGAAAATATGCATAGCAGGGAACAGGAATGTCCCATCTCCCAGGCAGCACACTGCACTACACAATGACTGATTCATAATACACTTACCTCAAGCGCATAAAAGAAACCCGTGAAAGGATTTGACCCTACAGTGATGTACTGAGACATAGCAGGAGGGTTATTCTTTATGGCTGCATTAAATCCACCAATATTGGAGGCAGTCTTCATTTGGTCAAAAGGCGAAAGAGTCATGATACCTATTTTGTTGTTTTTTTAAAAAAGAAGGAAACCAATTTTAGAAATGCATGTCTCCAAATATCTAAAAGCCCTACATGAACTTGGGCCCAAATATTATCATAAGTTTAGAAAAACAAGTCTGTCGTTTCCTGAAAGCTCCAAGAAGATTTAACAACAGACGCTACTTACGCTCTATTAAAAATATGCGGGCCTGAGGCATTTTGAGTGCTCCATACTGAGGCAAAGGTTTTATTGGCAATAAACTTAATACGGCGCACAAAAAGAAATCTAATGATCTTGAATATTTTCATTATTCATGAATATTTCATGAGCTCTGGGACTGCAGGAATAACCATTCATGGTTGAGTGTGAAGACTTGTCAGTTACCTTACCCTTTAAGACCCTTGAGTGACAAGTATAGGCAGGGAGAATACAATGACAGTGGCTGCCTCCCGAGATGGGGTTGGGACAGGAAGAAAGTAGCAGCTGCATCCTTCTGCTGACGCTGGGATCCAAAAACTTGGGCTACTGATATAGTAAACTAACTAAGAAACTGAAGACAACCAGAAATGATACTGTCCTATTTGTGTAGTGTATGAACTAAGAAACCAAAGAGAAGCGGAAATAAAATAGACCCATTTATTTCATATAATTTATGCACTGCTTGATAATGTAAAAAAGGACCCTCTAAGCAGTTTACAAAAAAAAAAAATCAAACTCAGTTTTCCAAGCGTCCAGGTAGGCTAGTCTGAACAAGAATTTTTTCAGTAGGTGATGGAAAAGGGTACAGTGAAGGCAGCTGCCTGGCGTCAATAGGCAGGGAGTTCCACAGTGTAGCTGCTGCCACACCAGAAGACCTGAGTTCTTACAAATGCGGAATGTGTATTACATGGCACTGATTTTCACGCAGTGTATTAACTAAGAAACCAAAGAGAACTAGAAAAATGGTAAGGGTTACCAAGGCAGCTTACATGAGGTGTTTTTAAATCCTCTACAGTGTTCCTATATACATGCTTTTTATTATTAATTGTATAAGTTGCAACATTCATTATTGAGTGACAGGTCTATTCATTTAACAGAGTAAGCCAATGTAATACTTACCAACACTAACATGGTCAACTATAGTATCCACATCCTGCAGACCCCATTTCTTATAGGCCAAAGGTGGTGGCTGAACGTTCTCATTGCCTGAAGCTGCAGCTGTCCATTTTTTATCAGACAGAGAGAAAGAGAGAGAACAGAAAACTATTGGCTAGAATAAAGTTATGGTACATTGACCAGCACAAAGTAATGATAAATGTATGTGCTGCTGAACTGAACTGACAGTTTAAAAGGCTCAGTCACATTTAATTATTCCTTTATTTAATGTAAAGCAAAACTTAATGTAGAAATTGTATTGTGCATCATATTGCCAAGTCTAAGTTTAATTGAAAGACTGATATCAAAACTGCAATTTTATATGCACTTACATGAGTGTAAATCATGCTTATTTCGGCTTAGATATGCATGGGATTGCGTCGTAAGTTATAGCCAGTGTAGTACAGGACATTTGGAAGTTAGTGATTTATATTCAATTCACTAATCAACCAGTAAACTCTGTAGGAAGCATTTAGCAAGCCACAGTTTTTTTGCAAGAACGTATACCAAGTCCTTGGAATTAGAGTGATTAAAGCTTCTTCCTTTTTACACAATACAACATTCAAAAGGCAAGCAGTTCACTTTGGCACATGAGGTAAAAGTAAATGTACCACCAAACCTATACAAAGTTCTCAATGAAACAAGAATATGTGTTGCCAGCAATAACAGGCTCCCATTTGATACAAACTATAATAGTCATTAGAGATCCCAAATTCAGAGAGTACTCAAAGTTACAAGTAGCCAGCAGGACAATAAAATTATGAAGGTATGTAACCTTTTACTAAAGTGGGACTGCTCTGGAGCCTGGGTGCTTTCAGATTTCCAGAAAGGAAAATTTTCCAAATTGGAAATAAATATATTTCCAAAATGCAATGGGTGATATCTGTCAGGGAACTGCCATCAGTGCCGGAGGGAGAGAGCAAAAGCCAGAGGGATTCCAGAGAGCGTCCAGGGATCGGGAGGAGCAGCCCATCTTCTGGGGAAGAGAATCAGCGTAGCACCGGTGGAGAAGGGGGGCAGATGGGGGAATCGGCGAGGCGGTCCCATGACTCCTTGCCTGGAACCAGCGGGGAGAGTAGGGGTCCTCCGCTGCCTACGCCCTCCTTGCACAGAAGGCTTTCGCGCAGAGAGAGTAGGAGGAGACTAGGCGTCAAAGAGCTTCTTTGCTGGAAGAAGTTTAAGAAACGCCCACTGACGGATTCTGCCAGTGATTGAGTCAGCCACGGGTGAGTGGCTGTCCAGACAGAAAAGGTTCACTTAGGCAACCCAGCCAGGTGTTTGCACCCAGCCAGGGATATAAGCACCAGCTTACACACGAGCAACTCCTAGAACCATTATAATATCCATTGTTAGTCATATGCAGAACAGAGCCACAGAAATAAATTGAGGAATTCACTGATTTCAGTTATCTATTCCAAGCATGGCTAATGTTGGATATCACCCAATGCTTTGTAACATCCCTGTATGTATTGCCAAATAATAAAAAAATTAATACACATTTGCCACGGGAAGGCACGCCAAAATGGGTCAAATTCTCCCACATGCCTGGACCTACCTCTTGCTACTTGGTTTCGACAAGCACGGAGGGACTGAAACAGGCTGAAACCATCAATTGTCACAACTGCTGCAGGATACAGGATGCTCAGTTCCTCGTTCTGAAGAAAAAGAAGACCATTGCCTTGTTGTAGCAAAATGAATTAATGTGCTATCCTGTTTGGCTTATTTCACTTTTAAGCAAGCACCAGTGTTCATTCAAAGTACAGCACCAGGATGTGAACCCAGCGGTGGAGCAGAAAAGAAGTGCGGAAAAGAAAACTAAACTGCTGCAGGCTCATTGCTCAGCACTTTATAAAGACAAATGGGGTAGTCTAGGTTGTCACTTAGGGATGCGGGTGGCACTGTGGGTTAAACCACAGAGCCTAGGGCTTGCCGATCAGAAGGTTGGCGGTTCGAATCCCCGCAACAGGGTGAGCTCCTGTTGCTCAGTCCCAGCTCCTGCCAACCTAGCAGTAAATAGGTACCGCTCTGGCGGGAAGGTAAACGGTATTTCTGTGCACTGCTCTGGTTCGCCAGAAGCAGCTTAGTCACACTGGCCACATGACCCAGAAGCTATACGGCAGCTCCCTCGGCCAATAAAGCGAGATGAGCGCAACAACCCCAGAGTCGGCCATGACTGGACCTAATGGTCAGGGGTCCCTTTACCTTTACCTAGGTTGTCACTTAGTGCAGTTTGGCACAGCTCCATGTCACCAGCCTTGACACCTCTACAACAAGTGCAACAGTATAAGATCAACACCTGCAGGAAAAACTCATAACCTAGCATTTGTAACCAGATTCAAAACACGATCTCAAACCCTGGGTTGAAAGCACATCATGGTTAGCCTAAACTAGGGATGGTTAACTTTTTTGAGGGCTCCATTGACCCACATGTCAGAGCTCCAGTGGCTGCTCAAAAAAGTGGGTGAAAATGTTTTATTTAAAAAAAATGGCATGTGGTGGGCACAAGATCCTTTTGACATCACGGCGTTACAGAAAACCAAAGGAACAGTTTTTGTTTTTAATGATAAATTTTGGGGCACAGTCCAAGGGCTGCAGTTTCGTCAACCCTGTCCTAAACCATGATTAATAGTGAAAAACACAATGGTGAGCCATGACAAGGCAAAGTAGGGAAGGCAAATCTACACAATAAGAAAGGGGCAGCGGCAAGGACCCACTCAAGCCAGCAAGCCCAATTCAAATCCTTTAACCAGTTATGGATTGTTACCTACATAGCCCCAATAAATTTAATTCCCGCGACTCATTCAAAAAAAAGCTTCCGCTCTAAAAGATTAAGAGTTGAAAACCGTATCATGCTCTGTAATTATTTCACTGTCTTATATATCTGCCATCATACCTGCTCTGTAACTCCAGGGTGTCGTGGAATCTCGTAAGTTCGGCATTTAAGCTGCATTACAGGATCTTCGTTCAAAAGCTGTGCCAGCAGAAGTACTCCATTCTAAAAAGTGAGAACAACGAAGCTGAAAGTGTATTCACTCTATTACTGGCGAGATGGGGCTACAAGTCACAAAACCTCAAAGGTCACCTCACACATTACATGTTTTTCCAGCACTACAGTCATACCTCCGCTTACATATCCGTCCACTTACGTAAACTTCGGGATTCGTAAGCAGCAAACCCGGAAGTATATTTCCAGGTTTTTGCAGCGCACGCATGCGCAGAAGAGGTCCCTCTGGTTGCAGAAACCTCAGGATCCGACCGGAGCTCCAGAACAGATCCCGTCCGCAACCGGAAGTACCACTGTATAGGAATCTTAATATAGTTTTGAAGCACGGTGCCAGTTATGTTGGGGGTTTGTCATAAATACACTTGAATAAGCAAGCAGCTAAGTAACGGCTGCCTTCTTGGGGCATTCATATCAAAAATATCATACGTGCCGTACTTCAGCATTGTTAATTCTACACAAGAAAACCATGGTACACGAAACAGCCCTCAGCAGGCAGGCAAACCATGGTGAAAAGTGACAAACCTCAGTGTAGAAGCGAACGTAACCAGAGGTGAAGCCCACAACAATACAGGTCCAGTCAGGTCGTCCTGTTGAGCTCCTGTCTCAAAGAAAATGAAAGGCATTCTGTCAAGTCTTACTCTGAATTGATGAAATTACCATGGGTGTCTCTAAAGGCAGCACCAGGCTTTGTAAAGGAGGTCTAGCTGTGTGTGTGTTTTTAAAAGCATTTTCTTACCTCTTTTGACTTGCCAGTGGGATGCACAATACACTGCTCACACATTCACTAGAGGAAAAACACAGCAGTATTAAGCACTCTGCCACGAAGAGAACTGTCAGCATCAATAACATTACAAAACAGAGTGGGATTCATCTAACAAACCCTGTCAACAGAAGCCCTGAGCAACAGAGCTTCCTCCCCATACGTCTGCTGCAGTTGGTCAACAGAGCAGAGGGAATGTTCGATACAGGCCCTCCTCCACACAAACCAGTATACACCACATAACTGGACACCTAGTAAAGATGGATTTATGGCGCAAGCCATTTGTTTGCATATTCTGTGCTCATGTTTTCCTCCAACTATGCAGTCTAGATTTGTTTAGGCTTTTTCCTGCTCGTGCCTAACAAGGCCATGGACATTTCATGTTAATTAGCCCAGAATAAGAGAATGTGAACCACTGCACATCATCACGGGGATGCCACATGTCTAAATCCAGCATCTCTGCAGCATCACCACTACCCCCTCCTTTTCCCACCTCCCCTCAGTGTCTAACTGGAATAGAGAGCTTCACAGATTCATCTAGAGAAGCTACACCTAAAACAATGAAGAGGAGACGAAGCCTACAGTCTAAGAACTCCCCAAAATATTGCAAGCAATTAAATCAAACATTCAAAAGAATGTTTTAATCGCTCATCTGCAGCACATCAATTAACTGATTAAGGTATGCTATTCTAATTAATGGTGATTTAATAACATCCTTGTGCCTGTCTAAAAAGCAATGGTGCTGCCCTGTAAAGATTTTGGCAGTTTATGATGCATAGCAATTTTAACAGCTGTTTTCTTCTTCTAGGTATCTTATTTGCCATACGGAATCATTGTGCTCAACCAGTAGCTCTCTTCCTCCACACACTTTCCCATTCTCATACATCAATAGAAGGAATTTTCTCCACTGGAGAGAATGAGAACAAGACGTGTGTGGATGCTTCTTGGAGGAGGGCTGGATCTCAGTGGTGGAGTCCCCTTCCTGCCTTGCATGCAAACAGTCCTGGGTTCAACCCTGGGTAGGGCTGGGATAGAATCCTGTCTGAAACCCTGGACAGTTGCTGCCAGGTAGCACAGGCCAGCTTTCCCCAACCTGGTGCCCTCCAGGTGTTTTGAGTAACTCCCAACTGGCCAGCTTGAGCAATGAGCAGGCATGATGAGAGTTCTAGTTCAAATCACCTGAAGGGCACCAGGCTGGGGAAACTGGCTTAGACGTAATGAACTACATGGACCAATGATCTGACTCAACACAAGGGAGACTTGCATGTACATTCCTTTGGATCACCTCTTAAATATAAGTTTTGACAGAGCAGTAAAAAAAATCAGTGACGTTCTCATTCACAACATAGTCTAGATCCCATGCCTACCCTTCTTCAACATTCAAAGAGCCACTCCAGCCAACAGCAAACTGCATTTCTTCTTTCCCTTTTTCACTGTGCTTCCATTTTGCTGGGAAGCAGAGGAGAGAAAAGTGGATAAAGTGTTATACTTTAAGGTAACACAGTTAAATTAAAAGGTGATGTTTTTCTTGTGTACCACTCATAAAAATAAAGGTTTCAGCTTCCAGGCATTTAACTATTTTTCTTTTCTTCTGCACTACAAAGATTTTGCCTTGTAAAATCTATTTCCCTGGACTTCCTTCCATAATAAGTCTATATGCACTTACTTGAGAACAGCAATAACACTCTAATGCTTATTTTAATGCATAAGCCGAAATGGGAAGATACATTCTTTAGCAACCACCTGATTCTTATTGCATCTAAAGTCAGATCATAGCTTTGTTAGAAACTACACTGGTACCTCGGTTTAAGAACAGCCCTGTTTATGAACTATTCGGTTTATGAACTCCACAAAACCGGAAGTAGTGTCCCGGTTTGCAAACTTTACCTCAGTCTAAGAACGAAATCTGAACGGTGGAAGGGCACCGGCGGCAGGAGGCCTCATTAGGGAAAGCGCACTTTGGTTTAAGAATGGTTTCGGTTTAAGAACGGACTTCCGGAACAGATTAAGTTCGTAAACCGAGGTACCACTGTACAGCAAATGCAAGAGGTTGTTCTGTTCATACAAGGAACTCAAAACCAGGGGTGAGTTTCATTGGAAGAAGGGGTGGGAGGCTAATTCTCCCTGTGCCCTACATGCCACCTCCCCCACCAATCCAGGTAGTTCCCTCAATCCTCCTTTTTTGGTGGCACAGGAACCTACAAGGAGACGCAAGAATAAGATAAAATTGCCTCTTCTCCTTCATGCAATCAGAGTATCCCTTTAGTGAAGTTCCACCCAACATTCAGGTTTATCAAACTGTATCAATAAAAGGAGGGGAGAACGTGAAGAATTGCTAATATGTGCTTTTGCAGAAGCAATGTTATTTGCTGCAATTGTCCTGTAGCCACCCCCTTAGTGACAGGACCACAGCAATTGTAGAACAGTATCTTGCTCCTATAGAGTTCTTGTTGAATAAGGAAAATCCGGTGACTACCATCCATTGTGCTTAGATCAAGCCCCATGATTCTGCTTTATTGCACTTTGTAATGAAAAGCAAACTTCCTTTCTACCTCATCCCTCCCAAACCCGTTTTCCTTTAGTGCCATGTCTTGTAGATTGCAAGCCTGGGGACAGGGGCTGCCATATTACTGATCTTTGCAAGCTGCTGCAGGAGCCTTTTTTAGCTGAAGAGTGGCGTAAATACACTTTAAAAAAACAAACAGAACTCCAGCGGAAATGGGAACAAATTAAAAGTCTGTGATATACTTACGCACAAAAAACACAGCTTTCTGCTCACGAGCTATTGCCATGAGATCATTTGTTGGCGACAAGGATAAGACACAGTCCTGAAGCCAGGAATTTGCCTGAGTCTTAGAAGTTGATTCTTCCTCCTCCTCCTGTGTACAGTGATTTTTAAAGCTATTAATTTTCTGGGCAACATATATACTGTTTTAAAGAAACATATATGTCCACACTCACTCACACAAAAGATAGCAGCATTTAGGGAAAATGTAAATACTGTAAGCCTATTTCCATGTAATTGCAAATTTCATAGGATAGTGAGAGCACTTGATTTTTCCACTGTGCAATGGCTCTCAAAGTAAAAGCTATTTTCATTTTGCTGATTGTAGTTAAATTTCTTAGCAACTTTAAGGTGTGATTTTTGCAAAGGCATGTTACAAATATTTGAGTAAAATTAGGTAGGATGTACTCATAACAGGAAGAAACACTGTATGATCATCAACCTGTAAGTTGGATGGGTGAATTGAACCTTAAAAGTTTAATTACTGAAAACAGTTAACAGAGTTACTCAATGGATTATTCATATTATTCCAAGGAACAAAGAGTGCACAGCTACAGAAGGCATAATTAGTAATGAAAGCAAACAGAGAGGCTTACAGGTCCTTGTGTTTCTGGTTCATCCCACGCTCCCCAACCATCTTCTTCCCAGTTTGCTGGTTTACCTAATATTGAAAAATTCTAGCTTAGTTTCAAAATCATAACCATGGTCCATATATCGCTTTTTGATGCCTAGAAAAGCATTTGATTAACTATTAATTTTAAATATAGAAATATTCGTAAGGGGGTTTATAAAGCAATACCCATAACAGCCTTTGAAGGAAAAAAGACTGCATGCAAAGCCACTTCTGCAGACAACTCAGAGGCAGAAGGTGCAGAGTCTAAATACCTGACCAGGGAGAGAAGTCTGAGCCAGCAATCACTGGGCACGCAGACCTGCACAACTTGCCTCACATCAAATCAAATGTAGCTTGACTAGTATTGGTCAATCAACTGTTTTGTAGAAACAGGCAGGCAACAAAAACAGGATATCAATCAAACCCTGTCTTCATCGAACATGTCTGGTGAGATGCCTTCAACTTACTCGTTCCCGGGTTTTGCAAGTCCGCTCCAGAATCCATGCTGCCTTCCGTATAAGCACTATATGTCACAACCTACATATTTCCTCTTTCTATAAGTATGTTGATCATCTTACAGAAGCAGTGTAAGATCTTTGGTCTAGCATAGCTCACTAAAACAGGTCCTGTATTTTGATACACCTGTCTAGGAACAGGAGCACTTTGCTGTGGTCCCTCACATCACCATGAAAACGAAACGACACAGAAGAAATAGAGGTTCCTTTGTAGTTTCTGTCACATACTGAAGAAGCTGGGTGTTTCACAACTTAAACTGAAAAGCAATTGGCTTTCTCAGTTTCCCTTTTTTCCTCTTTAGGCAATTAACACAGTATGTCAAAAGGGACTATAAAGCCATAGAATCTACTGCTTTTGGCCACCAATTGACTAGGCAATACTAGAACAAAACACTCAGCTTTCAATATTTGCTGAGATCATTGCATATTTTTCTTTCTGCCAATTTTGTTCAGCATAGCTGCTAGGGCTACAAAGAGCATCATAATCAAGCCAGCTAGACTACAGCAAAACTATTCTGCCCCATTTCCAAGTATTATGATCAGGTACATAGATTCATATTGAATTAATTCCACTCAGGGAAAGATGGCATTAGAATACCAAAGCCAAAATGTCTAAGCAGGACTGCTTTTAATTAGAAGTTTATTACTGCCAGCACTAATGTACACCATTTTGGAAGTAACCACTGCTGCTAAAGCCATTACCCACACACAGCTATTTATAAAAACTCCCACGGAAAAGCAATTTATTGAACTGAAAAGGTCTCCACATAGCCTGAAGAAGTGAGTCACTCGACCTTTGTGCATAACAACCAGAATAAATCATTTCCACCTCCGACTCAAATTTAGAAATATTCGAGTTTGTGCAGTTAATAAAGCAAAGCTAGAAATCCCTATGGCAGACATATTTCACTTTGTCATAGGGAGAAACTGAATGAAAAGCACAGAAGGGCATCATAAGGGGCTCATCATATGCAAGGTTAAGCCAGTAACTGTTAGAAAACAACTGAAATACTCTGTTCTATACATTCTGAAGCCTTCTAGAAGAGGCATGTTCACCATTACATCTGGAAAATGAAAATGCTGTTAATTTTGTAATGTTCCTAAAGGGTTTTATATATTGCTGCACCCTGCCCTAATGTTTTGTGAGAGGGAAGTACAAAAATACATTAATAGAGTATTGCTATTAAAAAGAAGCAATCGCCCAAAAGCCACAAGCGATCCACTGGGTGGGTATTGGTTTGTTTTGTTCTTGTTTTTATTATGTATTTTGTGTTTTTAACTTATATTTTTATGCTGTGAACCACCCCGAGACCTTCAGATGAATAAATAAAATAGATCAGTGTTCAAGCCTGCCAAACCCACATTTAACCCAAACATGCACTTGGGAACTCCTTTCTAAGTTTTGATCCTATATCTGTATAGTGGAAGTTCTGTCATTGCGATATGACCTAATAGAGCAGGGGTCAGCAAACTACGGCCTGAGGGGGTCATTAAACTGGCCCCCGGCCCTTGCCACCCACACGGTCAGTTCCCGCGCAGAGACTGACTTCCGGGACGCAGCTGGCTGAAAAGTTTGCTGACCCCTGCAGTAGAGGGTAACAATCTACCAGTTGAAGACCAATGCACTAAATGATCTTTATGGGTAAATCCCTTTGGTGCCCTTGCGCTCAGCTCAGGGAAGGTCTTTTAATCCAGTGGATGCTTCCACAGATGGAAGAGGGGAGGACATGTCTGCCAATTCCCCTTTCCTTCCTGCTCCAGCACCAAAGAGTGGCTCCAGAGAGTTGAGGAACCCTCTGAAACAGAGCAGATGTCAAGGGGACAGGGCTGCAGGGAGAAGGGTGAACAAGAACAAACTCTTTCCTCCTCTTATCTTAATAATAATAATAATAATAATAATAATAATAATAATAATTTATTATTTATACCCAGTCCATCTGGCTGAGTCTTCCCAGCCACTCTGGGCGGCTCCCAATCAAGTGTTAAAAACAATACAGCATTAAATATTAAAAACTTCCCTAAACAGGGCTGTCTTCAGATGTCTTTTAAAGATAAGTTAGCTTCTTATTTCCTTCACATCTGAAGGATTTGGGCACCACTACCGAGAAGGCCCTCTGTCTGGTTCCCTGTAACCTCACTTCTCACAATGAGGGAACCGCCAGAAGGCCCTTGGTGCTGGATCTCAGTGTCCGGCCTGAACAATGAGGGTGGAGACGCTCCTTCAGGTATACAGGACCGAGGCCGTTTAGGGCTTTAAAGGTCAACACCAACACTTTGAATTGTGCTCGGAAACGTACTGGGAAAAGTGTCTTCTTAACAGAAGTGTCTTCAGAATCAGAAATACTTTCCATAAATGCAAGGCACCAACTGGATTCCACCCTATGATTTTATTTTAAATCAATGCAAATTCAATAAATCCACCATTAATTAACTCATTGTGGTAGCCAATTGGGTCACCTAAACTCCACCAAAATGAAGAGAATAACAACAGAAGTTAAATTTAAACAAGCCCTTATTCTTAAGCACTGCTTTTTTAAAATGCAGTACGTATTTGGAAAAATCCAATTACACAAATTATCCCGGGTATAATCTTAACTGGGGTGATTTTCTGTGGCATCATGACACTAATAGCCTCTTAGCAATACAGCCAAGTTTTTATTAAAATTAGCATGGAGTCTGCTGCACAATGAGAAATATTAAACAGTTAATTTAATAGCTTGGTTGCTTTTATTATGTTGGTGTCTCTTTATTACAGCTCTAAATCTTACGACAGGTCAAACTGAAAATTTTAAGCACATGCCGACATCGTAAGCTATTCCTGACAACTCTCTTCCTCAGTAAAAACCTTCCCCAAACCATTCTAATCTCTGCACATCTGAACTTCCTCTGCCAGTTAAGTCCACCATAACTCCTCGCTTGGAAATAGTTACCTACTTGTCCATGGCAAGAAACAATTACCTTTACTTGACCAGGTAGGGAAGCCTTCAAAACACTTCTTGTTCTATTTTCCTTCTAGGCTATAGGTGACTTACACCAATATGCAGGTTTATTAGAGCTTTTCAAATCAAGGCTCATGCTTGTTGCAAATGCAAGAAAATGCAAAAAATTAATCCCTGGGTACAAGACACTACTCAGACAGCATAGTCACATCAAAAAGCAGGAGAATCCTATGTATGGAACTATGGTTGTGTTTAGCATTGAAGATTATCTGTGCTATCCTAAGCATGAAAGTCACACTCCCAGGTGAGATTTGTTTGGGATTGCATTGTCAGTCATATTAGCAATTATCTATAGCTCAAGGTACATAAATTTCATTTTTAATAGTTCAGAATGCATCGGTGGGGGCGGGGTAGTTATTCAATTTATATACCGCCCTAAACCCACAGGTTACAGGGCGGTTCACAGGATAAAATCACAATATAAAAACACTAAATACATAATCAAAATAGAAACAAAACCAACCCAATAACCCCCACAACACATTTTTAAAGGGCATGTATACGCTTCCCTCTGTCAAAGCCCACAAAAGATCAGCAATAACCCTAAATAATAATATTTTTAAAATTATTATTATTATTATTGGTTAGATTTAAACACTACCCTCATCAAAAGATCTCAGGGAGGTTCACAAGATAAATGTGGAGTAAATAATCTGGAGTAACCACAGATCAGGTTCCAAAGCTCTTCTTATTTATAAGCTCTTTATAACATTTCACAGGCATCCTAAATTTTAAATGTACAATGTTAACAAATTATGAAGGATAATGTAGATTAAGCAGAACATTGTCAGGAAATCTTAATTATCCTGTCTTGCCAACACCCCAAAATTTAGGGACATTCTTGCAGAACTCTTCTGGCACAAGGAAGCCACACTTTAAAAGCTAATGAAAACTCTTCCAGGGCTTTGATTTCCTGCATAGCAGGGGGTTGGACTAGATGACCCTTGTGCTCCCTTCCAACTCTACAATTCAATGGTTCTATGATTCTATGACATACAAATAATATGAAAAATTAATTGTGGTTCTGTTGTTCACAATCATTTCTCTGGGCCAAAGCTGTTCCTCATTAAAGAGAAGCATTACTGTATTTCTATTGCACAAGGTACCAAATTCAAAACATACCCTGTAAATTACATCTATGGCTAATAAGACAAATAGTTTATGCAACGCAGTTAATGGAACACAAGAAAATACTGTGACGCCTGTTGTCTTATTCCAAAAAGGTGTGACAGGTGAGAATATAATTTTCTGGCTACATTTCTAACACAGATGGCATACTGTTTAGTGAAAACTTTTCCAAGTTGTGTACACTCAGGAGATGCTATGTAAGGTCATTTTTGCTCAGGAGCTACCTTAAAGAATGGCACTTCCAGGTCTCCTCTGAAAGCCACAAGAAATAAGGACAGAGTGGGTCTGCTGAGTTCTCAATATCAGGGGATGGGGTGGACAGCAGCAATGAGAATATATTTTGCCTACTCTGTACGTCCATGAAAATCCTCATGCCTATAGGACAGATATTTTTATTCCATAAAGCACATAGCTGAATCAATTCAATCAGAAGGCTATTACGCTGATAGCACATACAAGTGACAAGAGGAGAAAGGGACTGTTTGGATAGTAAACGCCACTGAGCCCAAACTTCATTGACAGACTCAGTAATTTTGAGTTTTTGTTGTAAAACAATTTATCTTTTTTACAAGCCATGATGAAAGGCAAAGTGTTTTTCAAGAAAAGTCAATTGCCACAACAACGGTTAACAATATGCTTAGTAAATCACTTAAAGGTTCTATTTACAAACAAGCAGTACAATTGTTTAATTTTGTTAAACAAACAGAATTACATCAGATCTTTGCTAAAACTTCACCCCTTCTTTTAAGAAAAGAACAATTACCTTATTATGGTATGTTTTTATACAGGCAACAGACATTTACAGTTAACTTCAGATTGTAAATGGGTGCACATGATTAAATGCTCATCCCACAAAAACCCCCAGCATTCAGAGAAATAATACTGGTATGTCAAAAAGAAGCTAGGAGGAGCACCCTTCCCCCAACATCTAGTTTTCTATGTACAGTAAAGCTACAATCCTAAAACACACATATGCAAGAAACAGCCTCACTGAATTCAGCAGGACTTTCTTCCAAGTAAGCATGCATGGATTGTACCATTTTGTTTTGTTATTGCAAAGAGTAAGATTGTGTCCTGTGAGCCCTCTGAATCTGAAACAGACACATTTTGCTAGATCTTCTGCTGTTTGTACCAATATAACTGCTTTGCTGCACTAATATTCTGCACTTTAAAAAAACAAAACAAAACAAACCTCATGAAAGGGATATTAAAACATAAGGTCGAAGTTAGGTATGTGGAATATAATGCAAGAACACATAACATATCCGTTTAGCATTTGGCCTTCACAGGATAAGCAGACATCATCATCTTTGACAATCACAAATGAAGGCAAGTTACTCCTGGGCTAGTTTATTCACAAAACTTGACTTATGACATTGTTAGCAGAATCCAGCAGGAATCCCCAAATCATCCAGAAGTTACATGGAGAAACCACTCTGCCATAACTTTTACTTTGGTTCAGAGTGATGACCCACCACCACCACACCCAAAAAGTCAATCCAACTAGTGAATCGTCAGTCCACAGCCCATGGACTTCAAGTCAGTAAGATCACAGAGCAAAGGATCCCTCCTAGTCCCCTCTGTAGAAAGAGGTAGATTACAGGTAACACACACACACGTTACTTACAGCACTCACAGGTGCCACAAGTCAGCCTTGTAAATAAGTTGGTTTAAAAAAAAAGTTACTTTCCTGCAAAGTAATATTACTTGTGTCCAAGCGGCTGGCACAAGAAGGGAAATAATTCCTTTCCTGCAGCAGCCTGCTGTATTTCTATGCTAGGAACAGTGGAGAGACAAGAGCATGCCATCTCTCCTTCCCTGAACTACTTCACTCGCCTCCGGCTACTAGGCTAGTGTGTAAATGCAAGGCTGCCACGAACAGCCCATCTGTCATTCCCTTCTCACGGACACACACAGAGCAGAGAAACATGAAGCTGTACCAGGATCTGCAAGCAGAAGGCTTTCAATTAGCATCGGAAGGAGCTCTACTTAAAGGGATCTACTTCGAAGTAAACGTCACAGAAGGATCTGGGTCCCTGGGCCTTGCCCACGGGAGGAAGAAAAAAACCCAAAAAAACCAGAGTGGTGAAAGGTGCCTTGGGCATGGGGCGACGACCCCTCGCCCCGCCATCCTCTGCCTTTTGGTATCCCATCGTCCAATAATGGAAAAGTTGAGCGATGACTGACAGGAGGACAACAGGCAGCTGTAGCACCGGTAGAGCTGCTGAAGTGCATTCTTTCCCGCACCCTCTCGGTCCCCTCACTCACCTCCGCCGCTTTCCTTGGCGCCCCCCGCTACACCACCGCCACCGCCCTGGCGAAGGTGCGAACACAGGAAATCCCGCGCCGACTCCAGGTCCTGGAAGCTGCAGAAAGGCACGAGCGCGCAGGCCATGTTGGCGCCAAGGGAGCTCTCCCCTTCCCCCCTCCCCTCTGCCCGCGACCACCCTTTTCTCTAAAAGCTACAGCCGCCCCCGCCCCCCTGCGCCCGGCCTGAGCTGGCTCGCGAGCTCGGCAGCCAACACAACCCGGAAGCCGTCGGCGCCTCAGCCTGCAGTTCCGCGCACGCGCACGAGGGAAGTCAAGGAAAGGGAGGAGAACTGAACCTTGAATGACGGCTCTGGGGTCACGTGGCTCTCAGAGGAGGAGGCGGCGACGGGGCGGAGAATCACGTCAGGCGACGCTTCGCTAGTCACGTGGGAGAAAGAAGCAGGTGGAGGGCAAGCGGAGTGCTTTAATAGAGCGGGTTAGGCGGGAGAGAGGCTCTGGAACTCAGGACGCCTCAGCCTCAAAAAAAAAAAAAAAAAAAAAGATTTAGTGACACCAGGCGCGGATTTACTATGGAACTAATGAAGCTTAAAGTTTAAAAACTAGAAGGCATAGGAAATTTGTATTCACACGTGGTGAATTTTTGTATCCCGCTTTGACATGAGAGAGAATCCAGTACAGCAAAACCTGAGATGTGATGGTTTGTTGTTGTTTAGTCGTTTAGTTGTGTCTGACTCTTCGTGACCCCATGGACCAGAGCATGCCAGGCACTCCTGTCTTCCACTGCCTCCCACAGTTTGGTCAGACTCATGCTGGTAGCTTCGAGAACACTATCCAACCATCTCGTCCTCTGTCGTCCCCTTCTCCTTGTGCCCATCTTTCCCAACATCAGGGTCTTTTCCAGGGAGTCTTCTCTTCTCACGAGGTGGCAAAAGTATTGGAGCCTCAGCTTCAGGATCTGTCCTTCCAGTGAGCACTCAGGGCTGATTTCTTTCAGAATGGATACGTTTGATCTTCTTGCAGTCCATGGGACTCTCAAGAGTCTCCTCCAGCACCATAATTCAAAAGCATCAATTCTTCGGCGATCTTTATGGTCCAGCTTTCACTTCCATACATCACTACTGGGAAAACCATAGCTTTAACTATATGGATCTTTATTTATTTTTATTAAAAAATGGTGTTCAATGTGGCGGAACAACCCCATTGAAGAAGATAACGGTGGTGACCCAAACATCGTTGCTGCCTCACAAATCTGGGCCCTGAGGAGGGTGGCACAAACACACAACAGTAATGCATCCCTCAATCCCATCCTCCCATTTGCTGGTGAGGCTGGTATTGAAGGGCGCATGGCCACTGCACCGCCCTCCCCAAGCGGCCTCACAAAGCAGTGCAGGGCTGGCTAGGGGAGGGTGTCGGGAGCCGCACAGCCCCCAGAAAATGCGCCCATGGCGATTGTCCCAGCAGCCCCACTCCGTGCCACAGCACTGCCCCTCGCTATACTGTTCATATGGGATTTCTCTATAAAGGATCAGCACCACTACTGTACCTGCTTTGGGGTGGGCTTATGTGCGGTAAGATTGACAAATTAAAAATGCAAAAGCTCCCCAGGTCTAGCTGGTACACCTAAAATAGTTTTTTAAAAAAATAAAAACACATCCTGAATTGTTTTGTTTTCTAACACAAATATGCAATTTTTCACTAAAATGTGCTTCTTTGTCAGAGCTTTTGAAAGTAGCCAGTGTAACACCAGCTTATAAAGACAAAACCAGAAAAATACAGATCAGTGAACTTAATATCTGCTTTGGGCATGTTTGTGGAAACATCAACCTCAAATGATTAAACATATAGAAGAATAAGCCTTGCTGAAGAAGATCTTCAGCAAGGCTGCAGCAAAGGAACCCCCCCCCCCAATGTGCACATTCCTATGCATATTGCAGCCCTTGCTGAAAATATCATTGTTGAAACAAGCCCAGATGCATAGAAAGTTGAGGTAATTTTAATCTGATTTAGTATTTTAACTTGTATATGTTTTAATGTGGATTTTTCTTGATTTTATTGTTCAAATGTTTTTTCTAAACCACTTCAAGGCTTTTTACACTCAAGCGCTCTATAAATTTTATGAAATAAATAAATTAAATAATATTATGAGGAAATAAGTCCCATTGTGTTCAGCTGGCTCACACCCAAGAAAGTGTTCAAAGGACTGCAGTCTGACAGTGAGTGCAGTGCTATAATAGCCATTCAGATGTAAGATTCATAGAGTTGAGTGTGTCTTTTTTCTAGATAAGTGGGTATTGAACTTCAACTTCAGACTGTCAACAGAAGCCCCTTCCATTTACCTGATTGCATCTCCTTTCCCCTCATGCCATAGAAATCAATGGAGCATCATTCAATTTCCTTTGTTCCATTATCTTGGTCTGTTTCACTTATCTAAGATTTATGCATAAGCAACAGGGCTCTGGAGGGCTGCCAATAGCTGCCCTTTTTAGTGACACTTGTCTGTGCCTTCATCTCATAGAGAAAAGATTGTAATGAGCACTGTTAAATTCTGTAATGTCCCATTTGGATTCTGTTATGCATGCAGAACTTACCAAAGCACTGAGATATTAAGTAATACATTAAACAAGGAAATAAATAATTCAGTAAATGAATTACTCCTTCTCTGCAGAGCTGAACTTCAGCACATGTTACCTAACATCTTGATAATTGAAATTTCCAACAGGTCTTGATATCTGGTTTAAGATACACTCCAGGGAACCAATCTAGAAAAAACATCTTAGGTCCACCAGATGAGAAAGTATGAATGACTTTGGGCAGGCATGATGGACCTGGCTTGTACAAAATACAGATTTAACTAAGCACTTAGAAAGAAGGTTCCCAACCATAGTTAAGACTAACCACGGTTTGGCGTTTGGGTGTAACAATAAAGCATGGTTAATTTAAAATAGAGGCAAAAGCTTCCAATCTCTTCCTCACGACCCTGTTGGAGGGGGGAGAAGGGAGGTCATAGCCAGAGGTTTGTGCCCATAATGCCAGGCTGTTTTGCATTTACATTTGACTCAAAAGTGTGTTATCAATGTGTGTTAGTTTTATCCAAACTCCAAGGTTATTTCTGAGGCAAACGCCAGGATTACTTGTTCAAAGATTTATTTTTTTAACTGAACGATAATGTGATAAACAATAAAATGCTCCAAGATGTGTTTCAGAAAGGCTGCCCTGTCTTTTTAAAACATTCATGACTTTCACAAGGGGCTTATGCAATTTTAAGGCCTAAAGGGAGTTGATCCATCTCCCCCCCCCCTCACCTTTCAAGGCCAGATTTACATGCTTGCCTGGCTGTACAGAGACCTGCTGTTGCTAAGCAACCAAGAGCCCAACATTTCTAAAATGGGAAATTCACTAAAGCTAATTGAAATTTAGCCAGTTTTTAAAGTGCTCTGAAAACTTCACTTTCAAAAAAAAAGAGAGAGAAAGTAAAATGCAACATTTTTGGAAGATAAATGTTTCATTTTAGGAACACAAAGTAATTTACATCAGCAGCTGTTAGGGCTATCACTCTTTCCCTTTCTAAGAGATACCACAGGCATCGGAATTCATGGGAAAACCTAGAGGATTCCTATTCATTTAAAGTTAGAGTTGAACTGAACAGATCAACCATCAAGTGCAATTAATTTTAAATGGTCTAATACTAGGTGGGAAATCTCCCCTCCCAAAAAATTCTAAGCTTTACAAGAGCATCCTAACTAAGCTCTTGGAACAAAACTCTCAGTGGGGTGGCGAGGGGAGATGGACAACATGGCTGAAAAATTAATTTATTCTAATTTTTTTATAAATGGCTGGTTTTATTGTGGTTATGTGTAGAATCCAGTTGGTGCCTCAACTGGCTTTAGATCCAGTGGATGCATCCATTAATAAAAGAGAAGGGGGAGGGGACTTTTGCCCATTTCCCCAGCAACTACCCAAACCACTTCCTACCTTGTTTGCAGTTTTTTTTTCTTTAACCAAAACCTTGAAGGGGGTGCAGATGGGCAATGTGTTCCCCACCACACTCCAAATCAGAATAATGCCCTTTGCTTCCAATGGCATCAGGGTGACCTTCTCCTCCCCCATACCACCAAAGCTAATAGTAGCTAATGGTAGTAGGAGCAATTTTAGTTGGGATCACAGCTGAGTAGGGAAGTATAAAACCTCCTTCTCCCTATGTACAGCAGTCCCTGTGAAAATACACACACACACACACACACTTTCAAAACACTGGTGTAGTTTCTAATGGGTCATTTAGTGTCATGTGTAGTTGGGCCCAGAGATGGTCCTTTGACCTTTGGGTGTCTGAATCAGACAGTCAAATTGATACCTACTTCTTCCCTTCCCCACCAGTATGGTGTCTTTCACTACTACAACTCCCATCAGCCCCTGGGAGAGAGATTGAGAGAGGCCCGCCCCTGGGCTTGCATATCTGCCCAGGATGTCCTTGCCTAGCTGTCTGCTCTAAGGTGGCCTCAGGTTGCCATGGCACGAGCCAGCAAAGGTAAGGCAGCAGGGAGGGGACAACGATGGCAACATGGTGAAGGGTAATCTTCTCTACATCGTTCCAATTTTAGTATATGTGCTGTCCGAGTGAGTACTTTTTTCGGGGGGTGTCCCAATATGCCCTCCTGAGATGTTGGAGGGTATGCTTTTAAATGCCTACTGAAAGATATGCTGATGCAGGCCATTAAAAATACATCTTTCCACAATAGCTAACTGATGTCCCATCAGGGAAAAAGGAATGGTATGAATAAATATATAATAATTATAATTATTAGTGTCTAGTTTTCATTTTTAATGGTTTTTTCTGTATGGTCTTATGCAGTATTGTACACTGCTTTGATATTTTTCTATGAAATAGGGGTATATAAGTATTTTTAAATAAATAAATAAAATAAACTCAATCATTCCATCAGGATGTAGCAGAGAGAGAGAATGAGAATGGAAGCAGGACGGCTCCATCAGCTCTGCTGAGAGAGCAACCACTTTTGCCTCCTCCTCCTCCTCTTGTACTGTTTCCGCTCCAGCTAGTTGTTGAAAGATCTTTGCGACAAAGATCTATCATAATAAGTTCTTCATTACAAAGAATTATTCCTTGCCCCGTGCCTAGTGGTAGGTTTGTCCCTCTAGAGACAGACCGTTCATACAATTCTGGTGAGAAT
Source organism: Podarcis melisellensis (assembly GCF_964234715.1). NCBI lineage: Eukaryota > Metazoa > Chordata > Lepidosauria > Squamata > Lacertidae > Podarcis > Podarcis melisellensis. The sequence continues at coordinate 29,375,315 of NC_138530.1, forward strand.
TAACAGAATTATTCCACACTCTGCCTAGTGGTAGGGCTGCCCCACTAGAGATTGTCAGTCACTGCAATTCTGGTGGGTATTATTTTGAGACGTACGGGAAACAATCCCCCTCCAGGGATTAAAAATTTATCTCATCTATGGGCTTTCAGCATGCACGCCTCAGAATTCCCATGATGAGAAGTGCTTAAAAGTTTACGGCCTTCTGTGCTTTTATGTCATCATTCAAAGCAAGGCTGACATATCCGTATAACTGTACCGTTACTACCTTGTTAAGAAACTGTCACCCAAACAAAAATATTCATTTGCTGTATTTGAAGTGCAGCTTTTCAGTGCCTGTATTCATTAGAGTAAGACTTTGATGTCCCAGATCTGAAAGAAACAGCAGGGATATGATCAGGGGGTGGGAAAGCAGGGTGGGTGGCGGGAGACGACACCTACAGAGCTTGTGGCCTTTAATGAGCGAAAAGCTGGATGTCAGGAAAGCAGATCTCACCATCTTTGACAATGAGTTCAGGGGGGAATTTGTGCTAAGAAGCCTGGTAGAAGGACCAGGGAACTTAGCCCTCCACCACAGATACAGGCAAATTTACTGCACAGTAAAATAGGTTGGAGCATTCCTCATACATAATTAACCTGGCCTACTTTCCTGCTTGCAAACAATCTGCGAGTGGGTAAAGTCTTTATTCCTGAGAATGTGTTGGATATTCTGTCAGGGGTTTGTTTTCAGATTACAAGTTACTCTGCATTTGTTCACTTTTGTGCCTTGGCGTCAACCCACAAATGTCCGCTGGTTTCTGTCCACTGGCTTCAGAAGGGGAATTTCAACCAGCTTGCATCCACAAACATCAGCTTGCTTCAGTCTTGAGGCATCCTCTAACTTGCAAATGTGAACCACCAGCTTCCACCCACTAACATTCACTAGACTAGACCATGGAGGTCAGCCACTTTCAAGCCATGATCCTGCTCAGCAAATGAATCTGCCTTATTATCCCACAGCCAGATGATCTCTGTCCACCTGCCATTTCGCCTCCTCCAAATAGAAGACAACTGGCCAGTGCTGACTGTCCCAGCTGACTGTCCCAGCCACTGTGTGTAGGGGAAAAGGACAAGGACCTCTATAGCCACTCAGATGCCGTCTGCTTTTGCTACATTGGGGTAGTCTATAGCCAACAGCAACAGCTAAGGATGCACCATCATACTCTCAGGCATCAAAACTGTGGGTGCAACTCAGCAGTGATTTATTTGTGCTCTTGTATATTATTTAAAGTGTTTACAGACCAACCTTCACCTGTACTGATACCAGGGAAGAGCACACCATAAACTTGTTGCAAGGGGACCTTTTCTGCACAAGGATTGCATTCCCTTGCAGGAAATGCCCACCCTCCATCTTGGGATGCATATCAGTGGTGGGTGGAGGGCAGAGGCAGAGGGCAAGGGAGTAGCCAATGTGACTTTGGTGGGTTATACTTGATTCATGGGCTGGAGCTTCCCCACACCTGTCCTAGTGTCCAGCTCCGAGGGCCTTCTGGTGGTTCCCTCACTGTGAGAAGTAAGGTTACAGGGAACCAGGCAGAGGGCCTTCTCGGTGGTGGCGCCTACCCTGTAGAATGCCCTCCCATCAGATGTCAAGGAAATAAACAACTATCTGACTTTTAGAAGACATGTGAAAGCAGCCCTGTTTAGGGAAGTTTTCAATGTTTGATCTTTTATCGTGTTTTTAATGTTCTGTTGGGAGCCGCCAAGAGTTGCTGGGGAAACCCAGCCAGATGGGCAGGGAATAAATAAATTGTTGTTGTTATAGATCCCAAGAGTTATAGCCAACCTAAGCTGTATTCAGAGAAGACCTATTGAATCTATAAACTTAGTAACATCAATTACTAAGCATGACGTATTTGAAGTATCACTTCAGTTATTAAAAACACCAGCCCACAAAGACATTATGAAAGCTAAACTGAGAAGGCTGAAATACTAGCTTCACATTTTATTTTAATTAAAAAAACAAACTTTAAAAGACTGAGTTCAATCTAGTTTTTCAGGCAACACACACCATGAGGAAGGAATCTATTTGACAGCACTGTGGTATGTTTGCAAGAAAAGAATTAAGCATTTCGTTTCCTCTTCTCTGCTGGAAATGCTTTGCTGAGGTGTAACCTGTCGTTTGGTCCTCAGCTAAGTAACCCTGGTCTTTCCACAGCTTGTGCTGGGACTGCTTTCTGTCCTATGCGTCTTTCCTACTCTGAGACAGAAGCCAGTCAGAGAATGACGTATGAAAAAGCTTCTGGAAAACAAGTATGAGAGAAGGGAGGAATGGACTGGAGGAAGCATGTCCCTTATTGGTTTAGAACACATTCTAAAGGGGAAAGAGTTCAATTTTAAGCTAGTTTGTTGCTTGCATCAAACTTGTCGAATTACATGTAGTTCACTGGTGTGTATGGGACAAATCTGTTTTTTAGTTTATAAGCCTTCTCATCAAAATCAGGCATCTGTTGATGATATTTACAATGTAAAGGTTTTTCCTGGCACCATTAAGCTTTGGAGGATGGTTAGTTGCAATAAAGATCAGTTTTGGAGTCATTAAATTATATTGAGATACATACCAGTATATCTCTGTCTGCATATTGCCTCTCTCATTGGTGCCCTTTTTTATTAGAAACTGGAATCTCTGGCTGGCTTACTGAAAGGCACAATTCAACAGCTCCTGTAGCTGCACTGTAAACTTTACTAGCAAGTGACAATCTTGCCTGAATGAAATACAGTAGTACCTCGGGTTAAGAACTTAATTTGTTCTGGAGGCCCGTTCTTAACCTGAAACTGTTCTTAACCTGAGATACCACTTTAGCTAATGGGAACCCCTGCTGCCGCCATGCCACCAGAGAACGATATCTGTTCTCATGCTGAAGTAAAGTTCGAGGTGTAGCCTTTTGAGGCTTTGCCCTCGGGTGGGAAAAAGTATTGCACCCGGGAGAGGGAGAGGGAGTCAAACAGACACTCAAGGAATAGTTCAGAGAAAAAGCTTTATTTCTACCATCCATGAACTGGTAGAAGGAGCAAGTGTGATAGATTCACAAAACAAGAACGAGTTCACAGCCATTTGCACAGAGCATATATTCCCTTCCAGTTCCCTCCCCTTTCTCCTCCTCTTCAAGAGTCCTGCCCCATGATGTGTTTCCTGAGCATGAACAGAAAGCTCCTGTCTTGGGACTCTTTTGGACTCTTCCCAGGAAAGAGGGTGAGAAGCCAAGGGGGTCGAGGAGCCTTGTGGTTCAGCATGTCCAAGATGTTGCAACTGAATGAGATAAAAGTCAGTTCTCAGGCTTGCTCTGACAGCCTATTCATTAGCTTTTTGAAGCCTTCTCGTACTGATAAAAGTAACGGTTTGCCTGTGCACGGCATCTTGTGAGAAAAGCAGAGGAAAACTTTAGCTGTGGATTTTTAGAAGAGAGAAAATGAATTTTGGACAGTTTTGAGGCCTTTTTGGGGGGGGTGACTTCGGGCCTAGGTGGGGTCGCCTGTCCTCACCTCCTTCAGAGGTACTATTTCTGGGTTAGCGGAGTCTGTAACCTGATGCGTCTAACCTGAAGCGTCTGTAACAAGAGGTACCACTGTACCAGTCTTTTTTTATAAAAGGCCTACCCTACTTTACAATGCATCTGTAGATTAGGGTGTTTCGATGCTAGAGAATTTGTCACAGAATGTGGTTTAATATTTATGTATTTAATAAATATTGTTTTGTATTTACAATGACCAACACCAATACATTAACTAAAACAGCAGCAACTAAAACATGTAGTCAGATTACAACCATCAGCAAAGAGCATCCAAGAGCACAGACTGGATCAGGCCTTTGGTCCATCTAGTCCAGCATCCTGTTCTTAGTGGCCGACAAGATGCCTGTGGGAAGCCCATAAACAAAACGCAAGCTCAATAGCATTCCCCTCTCCATTGGTTTCCAGCAACTGGCAGTCAGAAGCATAACTGTCTCCAACTGTGGGCCAGGGTCAGAAAAAAGCAGAGCAGAAAAAGGGGTGCTCCACCTACAGACATCTATCTACGAGGTACAGTATTTGTCAGCTGCTAGCCCTACGAGTCTAACACTGGGAACAACTCACTGTGTGAAAAGCCTATTGTCAGGGAACTGACATTTAAAGCGCCGCAGGTGCAAAGGCTCCCTGAGGTTGAGAGAGCAGTAGCAGCGGAAGAGGGAACCAGTAGAGGGCGAGCAAGAACTCCAAGGGAAAGTGAGTCGGAGGGATGGCTCAGAGACGCTTCAAGCGAAACCAGTGGGGAGGTCTCAGGACCTCCTATAGGGACACCCACACCTCGACGGAAACTGTCACGCCGAGAGGCCAGACGACGTGTTTCCGTTAAGGAGCTTTTATGTTGGAAACGTTTCCGAAAGCAGCCACTTTCGGATTCTACTAGTGATTGACGCAGCCATGCTGGAGGGGCTCCGTCACAGGCAGAGGTTTGAAAACCTGATCAAACTCTGAGGGACTTGCATTTTACGCACAAGCAGCTCATCGTCCCATCACAGCAATCAGAAAGTCACCGAAAGCCAGCTTGTGCAGAGAGAAGCATCATGAGCAACCCAGCCGGAACCGGGGGTGCAGGAGCAGCTGGAGGGGGTCCAAGCCTGGAAGAAAGGTACAGAGCGTTGGAGATCCAGTTGGCGCTGCAAACGGCGAGGCTTGAGGAGAGGAGGGCTCAGGATGCAGAAAAGGGAAAGGAGAAAACCACCCCGCTCGCCAGAAAGGTACCAGGATTGGTGCAGAAATTCGGGGGGGATCCCAGGAACTATCATGCCTTTAGAACAGAGATGCAATACGCTCTAAACTTGCAGTTTGATGACTTCCCCGACGAGGAATCGCGAGTGGCGTATGTGATTGGCCATCTCGAATCCGGGGCGAAAGATTGGGTTAGACCCCTGATGGCAGCGAATAATGAGATCTTAAAGGACACGAGGAAGTTTTTTCGTGCCATGGACCTGATGTTTTCCAGCGATATTGAGCAGGGGGTGGTGCGAAGGCAGTTAATGGCTTGCCAGCAAGGAAGCAGATCTGTCCGTGAGTACTGGACTGAATTTACTATGCTGATTCATAAATTGGGGTGGGACCTATCGGCGGAGCCCATCCAAATGCTTTTCGAAGAGGGGCTTTCTTCAACCGTCAAAGATGAGCTTTCCCGGGGGCCCAGGGCGGAGTCTATGGACCAATTAACCAAATCTGTGCTGGCCATAGGAGCGCGCCAGGAGGCGAGGGCTTTGGAAAGGCGGGAAGGGAAAGGAGACCGTTGGAGGGAGTTCCGCATTCCAGACATTCCAGAGCCATCTTTCCCGCCGGCAGAGCCGATGGAAGTTGGAACAGCGCGGGCGCGCGCAGTTTCAAATCCCAGTGAAGGGCGGAAGAAGGAGGGAAAGAGCGCCAAGAGATGTTATCTCTGCCAACAGCCAGGGCACTTTGCCAGAGTCTGCCCACAAAGAAAGGAATGGCAAGGGATGGCAGGAGCTGTTGGGGGAAAGGAAGAGGAAAGCAAGGAGCAAGTAAAAGCCAACGCCTGGCTGCCACCGTCGGGGCACAGCAGCCAGGCCAAAGAGCAATGAAAGTGCCCATGCCAGAACCTCCCAGACCTGCTTTAGTGATAGAGGTGTTACTAGAACTGCCAAACGGACACCCACTAAAGGTCAAGGCGCTTTTGGATTCAGGCAGCTCCTGTAATTTCATGAGTAAGGAGTTTGCAGCTGAGCACCAGATACAGACCATCCCTTTAAGTAACCCCTTGCAGGTGACTACGATTGACGGCAGAGAGCTGTTGGGGGGAGAAGTTAGCCAACAGACTGTCCCGATGATAATGAGAGTGGCAAGGCACACCGAACAGATAGCGTTTAATGTGGCCATCCTGGGAGGAGCGCCCATCATTTTGGGGATGAGCTGGCTGGCGCTACACGATCCGCTAGTGGGCTGGCATCAGAGGGTGGTCTCCTTTGGGTCAGCGCATTGCCTAGAACACTGCAAGGAGGGGAAGGTCTCGGGAGGAGACAGAGTCACCCTAGCGGGGATGGAAGTGATGGGCAAAGGGAAGGTGCCCCCGCAATACGCAGATCTGAGCAACGTATTCAGCGAAAGGGAAGCAGACAAACTGCCACCGCATAGACCCTTTGACTGTCAAATCAACCTACTCCCAGGGGCCCAACTCCCAGTAGGCAAGCTGTACGCCATGTCAGACAGGGAGATGCAGGAGCTGAGGGAGTTCATTGACAAAAACTTGAAGCGAGGTTTCATCAGAGAGTCCCGAGCGGTGGGGGGCAGCCCAGTGTTTTTTGTGGACAAAAAGAACACAGACAAACCGAGACTGGTGTGTGACTTTAGGGCCCTCAATGCAGTGTCGGAGCCCCTGGCTTTCCCTATGCCCCGAATTGACGACATTTTGACCAGAGTAAGGAAGGGAAAGATTTTTACAAAACTGGACCTGCGGGGGGCGTACAATCTGATACGCATAAGGAAGGGAGATGAATGGAAGACCACCATGTTTACCCCTTTGGGAGCCTTTGAATACCTCGTTATGCCCTTCGGTCTACAAGGGGGCTCCGCCTGTTTTCAAGCTTTTATAAACCACGTTCTGGGACCTTTGCTCTACAAGAACTGTGTGGCCTTTTTAGACGACGTGTTGGTGTATTCGGAAGATGAGGAACAGCATGTGAGGGACGTTCGAGAAGTGTTGGGCAGGCTGCAAGCCAACCAGCTGTGGGTGAAACTGGAGAAGTGCCAGTTTCATACCAAGGAGGTGGAATTCCTGGGGTACCGCTTGTCAGACAAGGGATTGGCCATGGATCCAGGCAAGGTTCAAGCGGTACTGGAATGGAAGACACCGAAGACCAAGAAGGACGTGCAAAGATTCTTGGGGTTTGGGAACTTTTATCGGAAGTTCATCAAGAACTTTGCCCACTTGACGGCGCCCATCACCGACTGCCTCAGCAGCAAGAAGAAATTTGTTTGGACGGTGGAGGCGGATCGAGCCTTTGAAGAACTGAAAAGGGCTTTCGCCTCGGAAGAACAACTTCTGCATGTGGATTTACAAAAACCCATGAGAGTGGAAACAGATGCATCCGACCGGGCTATAGGGGCGGTCCTTCTTCAACCGGGGAGGAGTGCGTCGGAGTGGAGACCGTGTGCATTCTTCTCGCGGAAACTGAATAAGTCCGAGAGGAATTACACGGTGTATGACAGGGAACTACTTGCCATTCACGAAGCATTCCGGAGGTGGAGACATTTATTAATTGGGGCACAACACAAGGTGCAAGTGTGCACCGACCACAAAAATTTAGAGTATTGGAGAACAGCTCGAGTGCTCAACCAACGACAAGTGAGATGGGCACAGGAATTCTCCAAATTTAACTTTGAGATTTGTTATGTGCCAGGCCCAGAAAACGTCAGGGCGGATGCGCTCTCACGCAAACCAGAATATTGGGAAGGGGAGGAGGTGATCGAAGAGAGACATGTCATCCCGGAGGACCGCTGGGTGTGTGGGGCGGCGCTGGTGGGGCAACGGGAACTGGTGGAGGAAACGGAAAATGATGAATATGCCCAGGATAAGCTCAGAGGTCTCAGGGGGGAGGGCGAGAGCCCCGGAGGTTTTGAGGAAAGAAATGGGGCATTGTATTACAAAGGGGCACTGTATATACCCGAAGGTGAATTGAGGGGGAGAGTACTCAAGCAGTTGCATGATAGCCCCACGGCGGGACATTTTGGGCAACACAAAACCATGTGGTTGGTTACCAGGGAATTTTGGTGGCCTAAGGTGAGGGAAGATGTAAGGGAGTATGTAAGAGGGTGTGACCAATGTCAGCGAGCCAAAGGGGAAAGAAGGGCGCCGGCAGGGTTATTAGAACCTTTACCCACACCAGAACGGCCTTGGGAAGCGATATCAATAGATTTTATGACGGATCTGCCAAGGTCCAAGGGGAAAACAGCCATCATGGTAGTAGTAGACCTGTTAACTAAGATGTGCCATTTTGTAGCATGCTCACATGCAGTCACAGCGGAAGAAACGGCGAAGTTGTTTGTGGAACATATCTTTAGGTTGCACGGGGCTCCCTCGAGGGTGATCTCAGATCGAGGCAAACAATTTACTTCCAGGTTCTGGAGGAAGCTCATGAGCTTGCTACACGTGGAAGTTAATTTTTCAACTGCCCGGCACCCTGAAACCAACGGGCAGGCGGAAAGGGCAAATGGCATTCTTCAACAATATCTTAGGTGTTATGTCAATGACAGAGAGAACGATTGGGTCGAAAAGTTGGCGTTGGCAGAATTTGCCTACAATAATGCGGAGAATGTGTCCACAGGGATGAGTCCCTTTTTGGCTAATTACGGGTGTCACCCCAGGGCATTTCCAGGGGAAGGAGGGGAGAGATGGAGCGTTCCAGCGGCTGAACATTTTGTAGAAGAGATGGAAGCCATCCATCAGCAGCTCCAGCTCAACTTAGAAAGGGCCAAGGCACAATATAAGAAGCAGGCAGACAAGAACAGAAGGGAAGGTGAAACCATAAGGGTGGGGGATCAAGTGTGGTTGTCAACCCAAGGGTTGCCGTTCAAAGGGGGTTGTAAGAAACTGAGGCCCAGAAGATTGGGACCCTTTGAGGTGATTCAGCAGGTCAACCCGGTAGCTTTCAAACTCCGATTACCCAACCACATGAAATTGCACCCAGTGTTCCACAGGTCGTTACTGTCACCATACAGGGGGGGACGTGAAGGGGAGCACGTCAGGGGACCAGCCTTGGAAGAGAGGGAACGCCGCAACCATGTAGCGGAAATCCTCGATTCCAGGTGGAAGGGTAATCAGGTGGAGTATTTGGTGGCGTGGGAAGGGGAACCGGAGTCAGAAAACACCTGGGTAAGTGCAGAGGAAGTCAATGACGAGGTTTTAACAGAAACGTTCCACCAAAGGTTCCCGAGGAAACCTCAGCCTATAGCAAGGTTTAGGAGGGAGTATTTCGGCACCACCGATGAGGAAGAGGAAATGGAAGGGTTCGCGGAGTCGGAGTTGGAAGATGGAGTGGACTCTGATGACGAAGAGTACCTAGAGAGTAGGAACAGCAACAAGTGGAAGGAAGTGTTCGCGACGTCGGAAGATGAGGGAGGTTCTTTCAGGGGTTTTACCTCCTCACCGCCAGTAGGAGAGGAGACGGGAGGGGGTGAAGGGGGCCCTGGAGGGGAGGTGGATGTCAGGGAACTGACATTTAAAGCGCCGCAGGTGCAAAGGCTCCCTGAGGTTGAGAGAGCAGTAGCAGCGGAAGAGGGAACCAGTAGAGGGCGAGCAAGAACTCCAAGGGAAAGTGAGTCGGAGGGATGGCTCAGAGACGCTTCAAGCGAAACCAGTGGGGAGGTCTCAGGACCTCCTATAGGGACACCCACACCTCGACGGAAACTGTCACGCCGAGAGGCCAGACGACGTGTTTCCGTTAAGGAGCTTTTATGTTGGAAACGTTTCCGAAAGCAGCCACTTTCGGATTCTACTAGTGATTGACGCAGCCATGCTGGAGGGGCTCCGTCACAGGCAGAGGTTTGAAAACCTGATCAAACTCTGAGGGACTTGCATTTTACGCACAAGCAGCTCATCGTCCCATCACACCTATGTTGTATAGTCAAATCTGAAGTTATTACAGAAATAGATTCAGGAGCAAAGCAAGGCGTAAATGAAAAGCTGATATTAATTGAGATGCAGCTGGTTTGTTCTCCACTATTCAAGAGAGGTTATTCTAGTGTCCATAAAAGCTTATCTTATAATAAACACGTTAGTCTTTGTGGTGCCACAAGACTGCATTATTTCTGCAACAAATCTGAAGGTTTGTAATATGGAATTATAATAACAAAGTGCTTAAACAGTTACAATAAAAAAAGAGAAGAGAGACATGCAAATCTTGAGCATAACCGAAAATAATAACTAATAAAACTAATTGTCCTGATTTAGCAGAATCCATTCTTTACAGGTGGAAATTAATAATAATAATAATTTATTATACCCCACCCATCTGGCTGGGTTTCCCCAGCCACTCTGGGCGGCTTCCAACAGGAGATTAAAAATACATTAAAATACATTTTAAAAATACATTAAATCGTGTCTTCCCGAAAAGAGGGCACATGTTGCACTGAGACCCGGAGACTGACCACCTGTGTTGTGGGTGGGTAAGATTGGTCAGCCACAACACCCGATTGGTAGGTTCCTCAATGTTGGGTTCAATCTGGCCAATGGGGCACAGTCTAAACAGATTGCAGGACCTATACATACCTATGCATGTGACCCAGAACTTCTCTTTTGGCTCATGCATTCGGACACCCACCCACCTCTCCCTACTTTTAGGGCATTTTGCGATTGACCTTGCTATGCCGTCATGTGTCGTCTGTCGTAGGGACAGGGGCACGGCAGGAATTTCCCCACTTGGCTGATTGGCTGTTGCCATTTGGGTTTCGCTTGCCGCATAGCAAATCGTCACAACTTGTAAGGTTGCGGATAGGCTCTGGTTCAGGTGATAGGGATGGGAGAACGGTCTCGCCATCCCTATGTGAAGGGTATTCCATTGAATGAATCCAGGGACTCAGCTGGTTTGGTCAACCCCCGAGAGGGGGCTGTGCCCATGCCTGAGTTCAGGGGGGCATCTGGGAGGTGAACATAGTCTGTTCCCGGCTTTTTGCCTACCCAGGTGTTCACCCTTGGCTGACCTATGCTGTTGCAAGGGTGCAGGGAGCCAGTCAAACCAGAGCCTATGCAACCACTCACCTACTGTAATCAATAAAGCTGTGGCCTAAATTCTGCCAAAAACCAAAACTAAAATTTGAGTCAAGTGTGACAATATTTAGGGGGGAGGTCTCTGGGTCTGAACACACAAAATAATTGCACTTAAGTGTTAATGCACAGTTGTTGTTTTCTTCTTTGTTTACATATCTATCTTCTTCGACAAATGTGTGTGTGTGTGTGTGTGTGCGCGCGCGTACTGTACAATAAAACTCTTAGCATTATTATTTTAATTTCAGGCTGGTGTCACTGCAGATTAATAGAAACAGATGGAGATATCAAGTGAGTTTGTCGTTGTGGGGGCTGGATTGTTGCAAACCATGCTGTTCTGTTATGCAGAATGTGACAGTAATCACATTTGTTCTTTGGCGCAATGGAGTCTGCTATTCAGTGAGGACTGTGGGCATCAATTAATAAGATTATTGACTGCAAAAAGAAGACCTTTCCTCCAACCCATCTAGAATATAGCTGGAAGTCATTCCAGGGCAGGGGATCATGGAACCAATTTGTTGAGCCTAATGGAAGTTGCTAGGAGAGCTTTTAGAAACAGTTGGGATTTAGCCATGGATTCATTTATTTACTATATACCACCCAATAACAAAAGTAACACAGTTACATAAAAAGGGGAAACGATAACACCTAAATAAGCTTAAAACAGAGGCAGGAGATGAAACAAAAACATAAGGAATCTAATAGCAGCATTCCTCCCAACAGGTGTTAAAAATCCATAAATATAGACCAGTAGAAGACTTTGAAATTAGGGAACATCAGCAGCAGTGCCGGATTTACGTATAAGCTGAGCAAGCTATACCTTAGGGCCCCACTCTTTTGGGGGCTCCCAAAAAAATTAAAGGGAAAAACACCTGGATGTACATTTCCAAAATATAAGATAAAAAAACAAATAAAATAAAACCTACATACAGCAAGAGTGTTTCGTGTTGTGTAGGCTCCTATAATGTAAGTAGTGGGCCTCACCTGCTAGCCTGCTCCCTAAAATATCCCTGGTTTACTCATTTCTATATATTGTATTTCACTATTAATATACAGTGGTACCTTAGGATGCGAACGGGATCCGTTCTGGAGCCCCGTTCACATCCTGAATAGAATGTAAGATGCGACGGCATGTCCATGGGTCACGTTTTGCTGCTTCCGCGTGACATCATTTTGAGTGTCTGCGCATGCACGAGCAACAAAACCCGGAAGTAATGTGCTCCATTACTTCCGGGTTGCTGTGGAGCAAAACCCAAAAGCGCTCAACCTGAAGCACATTCAACCCGAGGTATGACTGTACTTCTTAATTGTATTTCAGTTCAACAATTACTTTGAGAAAATACATACTTTGTTATGTGCAAATGGCTTTACAGTAGATACCTATTAGGTCCATAAACTACCATATAGCATATATTCAATATATATATTCAACACAAAAAACAGCGACAATTTGTTGTTGACAAAGGACAGCTGGACATAAAAAGGGCCCCATTACCTTCAGTAGCTTAGGGCCTCATCAAACCTAAATCGGGCCCTGATCATCAGGCACCTGAAAGGCCAAATAATAGGTACCAGGCAAGCCACTCTGTGAGGAATATTTCATAACTAGGGTGCCACCACTGAGAAGGCCCTCTACTAGCCACCTACTGTACTCCATTTGGTGGGGGTACTCAGAGGAGGAGCTCCAAAAATATATATTAAGACCTAGGTAAGTACTGTACATGCAGGAGGAGGCAACCTTTAAGTCAAGGTTTCCCAAACTCAGCTGTTTTTGGACTACAGTTCCTATCATCCCTGACCACTGGTCCTAGGGGTGATCTGAGTTGTAGTCCAACAACAGCTGGAGACCCAAGTTTGGGAAACCCTGTTTAGGCGATCTGAGCTGCTTAGAGTTTAAAAAGCAAAGCCTGCCCTTTGAATTGGCCCCAAATATGGACTGGGAGACAGTGCAGGTGGCAAAACACTAGTGTCCTATGATCATACTGTCCAGTCCCTGATAGCAGTCTTGCTGCCCTGCTTGGACCACCAGGTGAAATTTCCAGACTATTTCCAAAGGTAAGCCCACACATGCAACACATTGCAGCAATCTGGATAGGTCTGTGGCTGGTACATCAGTCTAACCCAGGGGTCAGCAAGGTTTACATTGCCTGGGCTGGTTCACTCCAGCAGAGATCCCTCCATGGGTCAGATCGCGCACATGCCTGTGATTTCTGGCGTCTGCGCAGAGGCAATTTTCGGCATCTGCACATGCGCAGACACAATTTCCAGTGCCGTGGAAGCTAGTCTCCGTGCTGTGCTGTGCCAGTTTAGCGCAGTGCTAAGTGGGCAGCTCGGTTCGGGGGCAGCTCAGGGGCCGGTTAAACGACCCCATGGGCCGCTTGTGGTCTATGGGCCTTAGGTTGCCAACCCCTGGTCTAACTTGATGAAAGGCACTTCTAGCCTAAGGGCTCTAGGAGCACTCACAAACTGCAAACTGGAATGTTCAGACTCGGTATGGGGAGCATGTGGCCCTCTAGATGTTGTACTTCAGCTCATATCTTCCTTCACCCGCACTGGCTGGAGCTGATGAGAATTAGGAGTAAACAAAGCAACATCTGGAAGGCAGATTCCTCATACCTGCTTTAGGGGAGCTGAGCTGCTGTTGCAATGAGGCCAACCCTGCCTTGTGCTTGCTATAACACTCTTGTACCTAATGTCTGCTCAACCTGTATTTCAGTACAGAAATTATAATAAATACAGTCTTAAATGTACCCAAAGGGGTGTGTGGGTGTGAGTGGCTCTCCGGATGCAGACTCACTTTGCAGCCTCAAAGCTGTAGCTTGCAGGTGGATTTCAACATTAACAGAAAGAACTGTATTTCATGTGAGTGAATTCCTCTCTTTATAGGCTATGAGCTTGCACTGCTTTTGTTATTCAACACATACAAACCGCCCAAAATTTTACTAAACCTTGTACAGAAGTTAAAAGAGAATATAAATTGTGAGCCTGCAGGTAGGACCTAGTAAACATGATGCAAAAGAGAAAAGGATTGAGGAGGGAAGAGGAAAGCAAGCATTGGAGAAACTGCTCCTTCATTAGCCAGATTGGTCTCCTTACCACAATGTTCTCTGTGGACATTATTTTCCTAACATCAGGCTTTCTGAAACACCATCCCAAATGTCCAGGTCTTCATTAGCATTGAGGTTCTTTGACTAGAGTCAAGACACAAATTTTATGCCTTAAGCCCTGACTGTAATGGAAACAATTACAAATGGAGTCTAATGTCATGTGGCCTTGAATATGACTTTATTATGTTTGTTGTAGCTTTCAGGTTTTATGGGCATTATTAAATAGTAGGAGACAAATGCTGACACAGTGCCAAGCCCCTGAAGACAGCAGAGTGCACTGCCAGCCCAGCGTTAATCTACACTTGGTATTGTTTCCTAAGCCATCTCTACCTGCCTCTTAAACGGCTAAAGACTCAGAGGCCTTGTATGAATCACTTGAGCTCTGAAGAAACATAAAACCAGAGTGGGAAATGCAAGTGCTTCAATCGGCTCATGAAAACATCTTTAGATGACACCAGCTGCTATATAAATGCCATTGTTTGTACACTACACAACACACACACATATACAGACAGTACTTCTGTGTTGTCAACCTGTTAGCTGCCATCTAACCTCCAACTGCCCTCCAAACACTCACACAGGACCTTCAGTGCCTTCACTGTTTCTGATTTGAAAGAAAGGTAGAGCTGGGTATCGTCTGGATACTGATGAACACCCAGCCCAAACCCCCTGATGATCTCTCCCATTGGCTTCATGTAGATGTTAAAAAGCATGGGGGAGAGGACAGAACCCTGAGGCACCCCACAAGTGAGAGCCCAGGGGTCTGAAGACTCATCCCCCAACACCACTTTCTGGACACTGTCCAGGAGGAAGGAGCGGAACCACTGTATAACAGAGCTCCCAGCTCCTCTAGATGGTCCAGAAGGATGTTATGGTTGATGGTATCAAAAGCCTTGGTCCATCAGCACTGGTGTACTTAGATTTAAAGCAAATATACTTCCTGATATTTATCGCATTTTGTTAGAAGTTTGTCTTGTTTGTGTCTGCTGGGACTTAGGGTCAGTTTGCACTTACAGTTTACCTACAGGGGGATAATTTTTTGTGCAGCAATACTGTAACGTATGAAAGGGCCCTTAATCGTGGGTGTGTGTATGGATTTTTTATATTATTATTAGTAGAAATAGTATGGGTTTTTTTCCAAGTGCTCACAGTGCTTCATGTGCATAATCTACTTCTAACCTCATTATAGCAGGTGTGGAAAAACCTTGGTTTAGTTTCTTTTTGTAAACTGCTTGGAGGCATTTTTTGAAATCAAGGGGTATATAAATTTTATGAAATAAATAATTTTGTGCAGGTTGTGGGGAGGCAGCGGGGAAGGATTAGGGAAAGTTACAGAAAGAAAAGAGGTGACAGAAAGAGAGAAAAGGGATTCCCTGTGCACTTTTGACTGTGGTGCCACCCACCACCTGCTCAGGTAGGGGTGAAACTAGGCTTTATTTCACAGACCCTGTTTGGCACCAACCATGTGCCTTTGTGTAGACATACACACAGGCTGGAAGCCTCAATGGCGCCCCTCTGGAGGGGTCACCTGGGGCAAAAAAATTGACTAGCCCCTGGCCCCCGCTCCAGCTCTGGCTCAGGTATCTAATCCCATGCATATTACCACTGGGGTAGTGCTGTCCATAACAGAAGGAAAGGTTTTCCAGCCCTGCCTTACAGCAATCATCCCAAACTAGGAGAACATGACTTGCATAAGACTACCCAAAACTCTGGACTTTCTGGTTCATAGCCCCCCTGTCCCCTAGCTACTACACAGCATCACTTTCCCATCTTAACTAAGATTGCCATGTTACAACACAAAAGATTCACCCTTTTCCTTCAAAGTTTCCCAGCGCGCTGGGAGAGACTCAGCCATTGCTTCTCCCATCCCATTCTATTCTGTCCCTCGTTCTTTCACCCTCATTTCATCTTCCAAGACCTAGAGACCTGGCTTCCAATGCACTATGTCAGGGAGGGAGACATGACCAGAGGATGAATGGGTGGTGGTTGGTAGACGCCATCTCTGTTCTTGCTTCCTAATATAAAGGAGATGTGTATAGCGGATTTCCAGGTTGACCCCATGATCAAGTGGCTGTTGACATTCAAGGCAGCGGGACTAATTAGATTAGCTTCACAGAAACTCATTTAACCAATTGGATCCACACGATCAATTGTGGGGCTGATTTTTTTTTCCATCCATGGCTGGCAGACTTTTATTCAGCTTGCATTGAATTATCTGCCCTGGGGCATACAAATGACTAGTTATTATTGCATAGATTTTCACCAGGCTGCTCACAGCTGGGCCTGATAGATGTTACAACCTCGGCCTTGCTGCCTCTCCGTGATAATTGGAGGGGAAAGGAAGGCAGAACAATGGCTCTGGAAGCATTTCAGAATTTCTTTAATGAGAAGATCAATAACGGAGGACGGAATTCACAGAAGTACAAGCAAGCTGGGGAGAAGGGAGTGGGTGCAACAGGGAGAACAACCTGCAGGCACAGACACTTTCCCAGACACACTGAGGTTTGGTTTTCAGTAGTACCTGGCTAGCTGCAACCTGTATGTGTGGTTACTCAGGAAGAGGAAGCACACAGAAACACCTGCTCAGCTCAGGTATTCTGAAAGCAAAGAAGGGGTGGTGCTAGGTCCTATATAGACTACTAGTCTGAGCTGTGTCATTGCTGAAGCAACATCTATCAGCTTTCCTGTCCTAGGAAATGGATGCGGGAAGGGGGAGACTTCAGGTCCTGGGCCAAGTGTGGTCCTCCAGCTCTCAGTGTTTCCTGCACTTTCTGCTCCCCACCTCCCAGTCTCTGTGCTGTGCTGTTGTTAAGCACTTTTGTATAGCTAGACCCTTGTAAGGTAAGGTAAGGAGGTAAAGACCCCTGGAAGGTTAAGTCCAGTCAAAGGCAACTATGGGGATGCAGTGCTCATCTCGCTTTCAGGCCAAGGAAGCCGGTGTTTGTCCACATACAGCTTTCCAGGTCATGTGGCCAGCATGACTAAACCGCTCCTGGTGCAATGGAACACTGTGACGGAAACCAGAGCACACAGAAATGCCGTTTACCTTCCTGCCACAGCAGTACCTATTTATCTACTTGCACTGGTGTGCTTTTGAACTGCTAGGTTGGCAGGAGCTGGGACAGAGCAACGGGAGCTCACCCTGTTGTAGGCATTCGAACTGCTGACCTTCTGATTGGCAAGCTCAAGAGGCTCAGTGGTTTAGACCACAGCGCCACCCATGTCCCATGCCTCTTGACCACACAGATGGACATGTGTGCAGAGACCTATGACTTTTGCGTGGCTAGAATGTACAAAGAGCCATGTCCATACCTCCACAAAGGTTTAGCTCTAGTTGCACCAACGACAGACAAGCAGCTTTCAGAAGGTTACTCATGAAAGAATGCAGTGATTATGATGGACTGTGATTACCTTTTCCTCAAGCTGGAGATGGAAGTACCGGTATCTCACTACTGCACCCCTCTATTTTCTTCAGGAGTATATACATCTCTAGGCAGCTCACTGCTCCTGTACACTCAGTGTCTGTTGCAAAGGTTTCCCAAATACTTTTCTTTCTGAATAAAAGTGGGAGATGCACTTCACTCTCCACACATTCTAGAAGCTAGAATGTCTAAGTGGTGTACATATCCCAACAAAAAGACTCAATATAAAAAATTGCAATGCAAATTCCACATTCAAACCTTAATACTAATTAGTCCATATTTAAAAAAAAAATTAGGAGCAATTCAAATCTCAAAACAATGTACAAAAACTAAAACAAATGAGCACAGGAGCACAGCATATATGAAGCATCAATATTCAACATCAAAATGCAAACTACAGTAACTTTACAACGAAACCCCATTTCAATGGCACCAGTTGTCCAAGCAACTCATTGAGATTTACTTCTGTGTAAGCATGCTTAAAATGTATTTGTTATGACAGACCCTCCATGTGTCCCTATGTATAATTGTTTATTGTGTATAACTGTTTTGATGTTTTTAACGGAATTGCAGTATACAAATATTGTTATAAATGAATTAAATACACTGTCTTTTATACATGACACAGGTAGTTTACAACAAAATGAAATAACATTAAAAGAATGCATAAAATCCATAAAAACCCACAAAATAAAAATAAACCACCAAATGTCCATTACTAATAGCAACAGCAGTTACAGCAATTAATCAATTTGTCTGATTAGGTCTCTTCTCCAAATGCTTGCTGAAAGAGGCAATTTGTTTGTTTGCCAGGTTCTAATTTGAGTATAATAGGCCAATCATACAGTAAACTTTAAAATAACAGCTAGGTACAGGAATGCCTTGCTAGTATTTGTGCTGTTGTTTTCATATCCTTTTTTGCAGGCGACCCAGAGATATCTGTTGGCCACTATGAGAACAGGGCGGTTGTGTAGATGGGCTTTTGGTCTGATTCAGCAGGACTTTTTATGTCATTAAACTACCCAGGAGATGAGTCTCTCCCTCTGGAGATTATTGGATAGACTCAAAACCTTTTTGGTATTTTGCCCAGCAACATTGCTGACTATCCAAAATCCAGAGTACGTGTACACACACACTTGTTATAAATATTTCTGGCATAGCTTCTCAGCCAAACTTATGAATGCAAACACACAAAGCCCCCTCATTCTATACAGCCAGATACTGCAACCCACAGAGAACATTTGAAGCACACTTTGGCGGAAATCCAGTCTCCTGACAGCTGAGTCTCTTTGAGAGTGCCATGAGCCTTGTCATAAGCACAGTCCTTGACTGACAGATGTAAAAGAGCAGCGCAAAGTAGCCTAGCAGAACATTTGACATTGTTCAGTTAGTTTAAAAAAAATTAATGGTGAAACAATGATCCTTCAGCAGATGAGCCACAAACTATGCATCACAAAAGATGTGCTTTGGAAAATAAAGCTACCATGTGGATGCCAGTGATCCATAGGCCCTCCATTCCACTGTCAAACAGTTCTTAGTACAGTGGTACCTCGGGTTAAGTACTTAATTCGTTCCGGAGGTCCATTCTTAACCTGAAACAGTTCTTAACCTGAAGCACCACTTTAGCTAATGGGGCCTCCTGCTGCCGCCGTGCCTCTGGAGCATGATTTCTGTTCTTATCCTGAAGCACAGTTCTTAACCTGAAGCACTATTTCTGGGTTAGCGGGGTCTGTAACCTGAAGCGTATGTAACCTGAAGCGTATGTAACCCAAGGTACCACTGTATCAGAAAGTTCTCCCTGATGTTTAGTCAGATTCCCTTTCTTGTAACTTGAAGTCATTGATTTGGATCCTACCCTCTGGAGCAAGAGAAAACAATCAAGACCCTTGATCATCTGCACATATTCCAGCTTTTCAATATCCTTCTTAAATTGTGGCACCCAGAACTGGACACAGTACTCCAGGTGTTGTCTGCCCAAGGCAGAACAGAGTGAGACTATTACTTGTGGTCTACTAAAGTTCCTAGATCCTTTTCACAGGTGTTCCCCAGCTTATAGTTGCGCAGCTGGCTTTCTTGAAAAGTGCAGAACCTTACAAAATGAATGGCAATAGGGATAAATGTAAGCTTGGGCCCAGTTCTCTAATCTGTTAAGGTCATATTGAATCCCAATTCTGCATTCTGTGGCATTAGCTACCCCTCTCAGTTTGGTGTCATCTGCCAATTCGATGAGCAGCCCCTCAAATTCAACCACATGCCAGCAATCAGGTTGTTCAATTACAGTTGATTGGGAGACCGTACACAGCACACCTGTTTCCCCCCCAAATCAGAACTTTTTGCAGTAAGGAAAGTGACAAGAAAATGCCCCGAAAAGTGTGGAATAACACTTGCTTTGATGGAATTTCATCTGACCTCCCTGCAAACAAACAAGGAATGCTCACTGAATAGTCAACCTTGCCTGATCTCCCTGCAAACAAAACAGGATGAGAATGTTCAATAAACAGATTGCCAGGAAGTGACCTCACTCCCAGTTTTCTGATTTTCTTTTTCAAATGACACTCAACATAGCAATCAACCCTGCTCAACTTTCATTGGAGGGGAGAGTGCTCTTTCCCCCCTCTTTTTCTTTTTTGCATTTCTGCAAATTTGAGAGTTCCCCTGAACATGCTGATACTCTCATCTTATTTCTCAGTGATCTGTTATGGCTGCTGTGCTGTTATGGCTGCAGTGCACTCATCACCTGGGTCCACTTTTAAGAGAGTGATGCTCCTTATCCGGCTTCCAGCTTAAACTGTTTTGTGGCAGCCCACCAGTATCAGTGATGGAGCTTTAAGACTGGCACACCATGTTTCCCAACTGAGAATCAAAGGCTCTTCTACCTGATCAAGGAGTAACATCCCTCCACAAAGCAGTCTCTGTGTTGCTATGAGATAGCACATGCCCTGTGGGGATTGGGAAACACTTGGCTTTGTCTTCCCTCCATGAAAGCCAGGGAGCATTACCTCATGGTATATCGAGGAGCCCTAAATATGCTACTCCTGTGACAGTATGACATACAAAAATAAACTGCTTTGTTGTTATAAAGAAGCATTCATTCGTCCAGCTCTCCCCCACCTGGCTGAAAGGGACGGCAGAAATTGAAGCAGCCCGTTTGTTAAATATCACACTCCTTAATGTACCTGGATTGGGGATTGTTCATCTTTCTGTGCCTTGCATATTCATGAATTATGCACATGTATCTCTTATGTGCATGTGACTTTGCTTATGTGCTATTTATTATTCATAAGCACCATATTTTAGATCTGAATGTAAATACTGTATGATCTTTGAGTTCTGACTGGTCCTGCGTCTGCACAAACACATTTTAAAAGCATGGAGGAACATGTTTACTTAAGACTGAAATATTTTATTTGAGTCACCCTCCAAGGATCTTAGGGAAACATACATGGTTCCCCCCCCCTTTTGTCCTCGTAACAACCCTGGGAGGCAGGTGATGCTGGGAGATTGTCACTGACTCAACATCACACATTCATGGATGAGTGGGAAAACAGGCCTCCCCAGGCCAGGTCTGGCACTAAATGATATGCCACCCAGACTCTTTAAAAACAAACACAACACCACTTCTCCCTCATTCCCCACTCCATGATTTCTATGCCCAGAGATTTAATGTCAGATTTGCAAAATAACAAGAGCATTCTAAGTTTTCTGGGCATGAGCAATTGTTCTCATGCAGAAGCTGCTGTTACTGCAAAAAATGCAAGAAAATCCAGACACTGGATTTTTGTTTTATTTGTGGTAGCTGTGCAACCCCACACCTAATTCACTAAATCTAAATAGGTCTCATTTCAGGTAACACAAATAAGAATACTGAATCACTGGGAAGCATTGGCAGAAAATTAAGTGTCCCTTGCACCTATTCCTGCCTACACACACACACACACACACACACACACACACACCACTATAGCTTACTGGTAATGGCAGCACATGTGATTTGTATGCAGAAGATCCTAGGTTCAATCCTGGGTGTCTGCAAGTAGGGCTTGGAGAAGACTCTTGCCTGGAAAACCACCACCAGTCAGTGTTGACAGTACTCTGGACTCTGGTTTGACTTGGTATAAGGCAGCTTCCTGTGTTCCTACATTAAGAGGTAGGGGCATGTGAAATTCCCATAATACAGTGGTACCTCTGGATGCGAACGGGATCTGTTCCGGAGCCCCGTTCGCATCCTGAAGCAAACGCAACCCACGTCCGCGTGTCTGTGCGGGTCGCGATTCGCCGCTTCCACACGTGATGTCATTTTGAGCGTCTGCGCATGCGGCGAAACCCGGAAGTAATACGCTCCGTTACTTCCAGGTCACCATGGAGCGCAACCCAAAAATACTCATCCTGAAGCTACTTCAACCCGAGGTATGACTGTAGTCCTCTACAATCAAGAGTTTTAAGGCAGGTTCTTGAGCTGATAAATTGCTACACAATCTCTACTTGTTGGTCCCTTGCTCTGGCTCCCTGCCCTGGCTTGTTTTCTCCAGACTCCACAATGGATCCATCTGCACTAGGGCAGGATAGCAAACAGAAATCATCTGATGATGTAGGGTTGACTAATGGTGAAGCAGAAACTTGTTTCCCCCCCACAGATAGGGACCAACAGATGCAGCAAGTGAAGATGGTTGGAATATAACCTAACTGTTCTGTAAAAAGTCTTGTTCTAGGAGCTGCTGCCTTCAAATATGAAATAACTATGGAAAGGACCTTATGACTTATGGTATACCAGCTGTGGAACCCTTTCCCTAAAACTACTCAGCTGGTGCCTAGTTTGCTAGTTTTTTGGCACCAAGAGGTGGAGACAATTTGCCTGTTTGCAGATGATTGCTTTGATTCTTGCTCTGTTTGCTTTTGTCAGCTGCTTACACTGCTGTTTTTGATTTTAATTTGAATATTAATTGTTGAATTGTAAATGTTTATTGCTAGCAGCCTTGGAACCTTTCGCTGAAACGTGGGATTGAAATATTTTAAATAAAGGGAAGAAGTGTTGCTGGAAAGAAAAGCAGTAATGATTTTGCAACATAGCTCTCCAAACAGCTGTTTCTCATGCTCTGGGTTAGGCGCATTTAAAAATTCCAGCACCCTATGATTTCATCGGTGTATGTGTTAATCAAGATATAAATATACGTGGGGGGAATGCTTCTAAAATAAACAATCTCTGTAAAGCTGCCACTGTATGCAAATGATATGCTAATCAGAGCTGCTGTGATAAGGTAATGTCATTGCAAATTTTCTTATTTACACTACAGAACAGAACCATTAAGCAAAATCCAAATAAGAGCTTTAGGATGAAAAGTACAAAAGGCCCTAACTTGAATGAAAATGGCATTTCGATTTCTGCTCTGTCTCTTGATTTAGGTTCCAAAGAGTTTACTCTTTACCTCAGCCGTGGGGTGGCTGCTCATTCTCCATCTTCAAACTCTTGACAGAGGTGAGAGAACAGATATGACTGGGAGGGAAGTGGGAGGGACAGACAGGTAGACATCACCAAGCAGAGATTCAGCAGATAGAACGGCTTGTTCTGAACCTGCAAATTCTCTAATTTGGCCCCGAGCATTTGGAAACCACGAGTCAGGTATAAAACAAAGCAGACTCCGAGACGGGAGACGGGGGTGGGGGCGCTAAGGTCATTTCAAACACAATATATTTCCCTACATGGAAAGCACAGCATGTATGCAAAACAAAATATATGAAGCAATAAGAAAAGTTTTGCTGCATCAGACATAAAGCCCCTCATTCGGGGTGATACCATCGTCATAACAGAATAGACCCATTCAAACCAATGGATTTATCCACTGATTTCAATGTACAGTCGTACCTCGGAAGTCAAACACCTTGCGACTCAAACATTTTGGATTCCGAACGCAGCCAACATGGAAGTGAGTGTTCCAGTTTGTGAACATTCTTAGGGACCCGAATGTCCAGCGCGGGTTCCGCAGGTTCTGATTGGCTGCAGGAGCTTCCTGCAGCCAATCGGAAGCTGTGCCTTGGTTTCTGAATTTTTTGGAAGTCGAACAGACTTCTGGAATGGATTCCGTTCAACTTCTGAGGTACGACTGTATTTCAAATTGGCTTTCACATTGTTTGCACAGCAGCCAATCAGCTGCCCATGGGAAGACCACAAAGACTTGAGTCATTAGTCCTCTGCTGCTGTTGTTCCCCAGTAAATGTTACTCTAAGGCATGATGACTTTGATCAGGAAGTAGTATATAGGCATTATGATTAGCCACTATTGATAGCCTTATCCTTCATAAATTTGTCTAACCCCCTTTAATTTAACCAGCTATCCAAGTTGGTTGTCTTCACATCGTGTGGTACAATCCCCATAGTTTAACCATGCACAATGTGAAGGAGTACTTTAACAGGCTTTGGTGAAATGGAACTGCCTACTGTTGCTTTATTTTATTACTGCCCTGCACAACTACACAAGGCTGAACATTTCAGTCTAGTTAAAAGCTTCCTGGTTGTGCTATATATTTGGAATTCCAGTTGGCATAAACTGATTGTTCCCGAAGTGAAAACAAGGTTTATGGGGTTTTTTAATAGAAAGGGTTGTGGTAAATCCTGATTAAAGAGCAACTCCAGCTTAAATTTTTACCCTCCAAACAGAATATTGCTTACAGTTGGTGGTAATTTCAGTCTTAAAGTTCCAGGCAAATCCATAACAATGAGATTTGTGTTGGTTTGTCCTGAGCTACTTCTTGAAATCAGCCCCTATGATGGCCAAAAACACACCTTGTGACAAAGCATTTTTATTTATGCAAAGAGAATCTGTTGTGCTCAGGTTTTGCTATGGTTGGCCAATGTGAGAACAAACTAGATGGGTCTTTGGCTTGCCAGGCTCTTCTGTTCTTAAAGGGGGACTCCAGTAAATGGAAAATTATTACTTTAGTCATTTCTCCTCCTGAGTTATCACATCCTAGTTAGACCTTTCTCTATCAGTTACAGCAGACACAGCCCTCTCTGCTGCTCTGTTATGAAGAAGAATGTATTTGAACTCTGAAAACACAACTGGCACTAAAGTAGCAAGCAATAACATTGACAAAAAATGAGAGTATTGGAAAATAATATCTCTAGGCTGCAAAAGGTATAAAGTAGCATTATGCATGATCGTGACCCTAGGGGGACTATAGTATTGCTAGTCAGCTCATGCTCAAATGCTATTACAGGAAGTCAGCAAGTCTTTCCCGACTCGGTGGTGACACTGAATACATTTATATGGGTTTTAGTTTAGGCTGCTTTCTCCTGCAACCACAAATCCAGGAAGGAATCAATATTGGTATTTCTGAAAAACATTCATTTGGCTCACTCTGAGCAATTCTGATCTGGAATAATGCTGAAATTTTTAGATTCCAAGCAAGCATTGAAAACAACTGCAAGCAATTTTGTTGGTGTTCTGATGCAAAATAATAGGAGTACTCCTTTTTGCAGTTCGGATTTGAATGAAAATTGGCATACCTGAAATTTGAAAAGCAGGGAAAGAAAACCTGGTCTAAACTCTGAGAACCATTAACTTCAAAGTTTTAAAAGTTTTAGAAACCTGCAGATTTTATTCTTAAAAGCCTTGGGAGTCTTGAATTGAACCACTCCCATGTGTTCTTTAATGTACCATTTTCATGAGTCAGTATAGTATTATGAAACTGTTCCCCAAATCTACAGCTATTCTTCTGAACTGTAAGAGTCTAGACTCCATAATTTATATATTGGCTGTTGATTAGGTCAACTAACTTAGTGAGAGAGAACTGTTCCTTAAAGAGAAAATACTTCATTAAAATGCTTTCTGGCCATGTAATTGTTGTTTCAAGGGAAAAAGATAGGTATAAAAAGTAGAATTTCTGGAACTGAAGATCCAAGTACTCTTTGGTGAGAGAATCTCAGCAGAGATATAAAATGAAAAAGTATGCAGCAAAGTAAAGCATGGTAAGTTAAAAGTGGTTTACTTACAAACTCCCCAAAGGTCAGATTCATGTGCTTTTCCATACAGTATTCAGAAAATGTTGCACAAGCAGTAACACTTGGCTTAGTTACTGTGATGAAAGTTCCTAAATTATTGGTATACAAACTCAATAGTGGCTTGTGAGAGTCATGTGGTGAAGATGGAGCAACCGGTTTAGCCTCTTCACATGCTGAGTTCATCAAGTAGACTGAGGGGGAACAAAGACCTGACTGCCTAGTCCCTCCCAAGGTGAGCTAAGCTTAGCAGGACAGCTTACTCTATGGTCTTAACCATTTCATGCATTAATTACACTTAAGCAGGTTGGTTACGTCTGGCTGGTTACACCACAATAATATGCAGATTACATTAGACCACCAGTCAACCACAGAACACAAGCTGGCGAATGGAGGAAATCCCCATTCCAGTTACTACTGGTCTGCATGGTTTTAAATAGCCACAGAAACCTAAGATCCCTGCACCAGGTGTGCATCTTCAGCTTGGTAGCTATCATCTTACTAATAGTCTTAGATACCACATTTGGAAGCAATCAATATAGAAGCAAGTCCTTATTAGGTCAAGACCTTTAAAGGACTTTGGAATTTTTCTTGGACTAACAGAGCTACCTTAACTCTTGAAATGATCTAGTCTTATTTCACATGCTTCACAATTTCTGATCCTTTGGCACTTTCCCAATAATTTCACAAGTTTCTCTCTACAGTCCTGAGGACTAGAAATGGGATTCTCAGGATGCTAACAAGATTTTCAAAGGTACGTCATTAGAACTGGGCATAGTAATACTTCTTGCTTATATAGCACTGTAAAAGTGATCTTCCAAGCTGCCCCATGATTTGGTATGAAAACAATGTAAGGTAATTGTGCCTTACAGTTCCCAGATGGACACAGTGGTTGTTTTCTCTACTCCTACCTCTACCAGCAGGCAATCCTGCTTCATCCTGCTCCCTCTCTCCTCGAAAAGCATATGGGATACAAAATAGGGTGGTGAATTTGTGATAACTGCTTGTTACCCTCTCTGGGCTCAGCAGCCCTCATCCTTTCCTAGTGCTCACCATGTGGTGGCACTGATGGGATTCCCTCTGTAGCAAGTTGAGCCCTGCCTTAAAATGCAGTATGTGGATCTCAGTGCCAAAGAAACTCTTGGTTCACAGATGTGAAAGGCTGGACAAATAGATCAGACCTAACTCAAATAATAAATTTAAAACCTTCTGGTACCAAGTTTACACAGAAACCCCTTCTATCCCACGTGCACAGAAAATTTCCTATGCAGAGAATTGTGTGCATTGCGCATGTATTTTCCTAACTAGGTTCTAGCATACTGTATTTCAAAGGAAGTTCTGGCTGGCAGCATGTTCTCACATGGTATGGTGTGGCTCTATTTTTATGCACACAATTTCCTACACAGAAACAATAAGTACCAGCTAATTATCAATGTGCTTGTAATTCTTACACTTAAAAACATTTCCATGTGGGAATTAACACACTTCATAGACAGTGTCAATTGCTCACATTGGGATTCACTTTGGTTTCCAGAGTTTGTGTGTCTGATCAGCACCAGCATACACTCAAAGTATTCTGTTCTGTAGGGGATGTCTTTTAAAAAATGTTTGCTACTAGATTTGCCATTCTGTCTGTATGAATGCCCCAAGTATTTGGACATTAACCGGGAATTCTGTGGAATTTACTCCCAGATAAATATTATGACTGGGTAGTAGATTTTTGCCTCGAGTGCACATACATGTTAAATGCGCATACATAAACACTAAGCTATTAAGTAGCCACATCCTGCCCTTTCAAATGCTGCAGGCAGCTGATGAGATTTTAGTCTGAACTTTGTATATTTTGCTAGTAGCCAAAAGCAAAACAAACACGCAAAAACCAGACACGTTCTCTTTGCTTGCAAATCAATGCTGGGCAGGTTGTGTAGATCTATCAATCTATCAGCAATCTATCAGAGCACCACTCGTGTAAATCACCTGGCCAAAGGCAAAACAGAGCGACTGGAAAGGGACGCAGGCAGGGGTTCTTGGGGTGCAGATACGGATCTTACAAGCGCACAAGAGCGTCCCCATTTCCACCCGTGAGGAGCTGGAGGAGGGCGCCCCTCAACACACGCGCGAGTCTCGCGCTGATCCTTTTCTTTTCTTTTCCTTAGACGGAAACTCTTTCCCCGGAGGAATTTCGTAGCGTGTGAAGCTGCCCTGGATGCGTGAGGAGGAGGAGCAACCACAACCCCCGGCAAGGCGGGAGGGGTGGACTTGGGTGCCGTCGGCGTCAATGAATGAAGGCGAGAGCGTCTCCGCAAGGCGGGATGAGGCGCCCCTAGTGTTTCCTCGGCGCTGCAAGCGGCCGGCTCCGGCTGCTCCGTCCCCTCCGCAATCCGAGCCGCGTCCCCTCCTCTTCTCCGGCCTGTGACCGAGCCGGGCCCAGCTCAGGGAGGAGGAGGAGGAGGAGAAAAACAGGGAGCAGGAGGAGGAGCAGCCGCCGCCGCCGGATGCGGCGAGGAAAGAGCTCGGGCTCCCCTACGCAGCGCTGCCGGCCACTCACCTGAGCGCGCCGCGGCGGGAGGAGGAGGAGGAGCCGGCCAGGCTGCTGCTGCCGCTGCCGCCGCGGTAATCCCGGCCCAGGGGGCGGCGGCGGGCGACCCAGAAGCCATGGCAAGGGCTCCGGGAGCCTAGAGGCGGGCCGCCTCAGCCTCGCTGCGAGGAGCCGCGCCGCAGAGGCCTGCGAGTCCAGGGCGGGCGGCGGCAGCGGCGGGCTCGGCCATTCCCAGCTTGGCCCGGGCCGGCTCTGCAGCAGCGCCTCTCCCGCGCAAGATGTCCACCCGCACGCCGCTGCCCACCGTCAACGAGCGGGACACCGAGAACGTGAGTACTGCCGCCGCCGCCAGTGCCTTGAGAGCCCTTCTACTCTGCGGGGCTCGCTCAGGCCGGAGTCGCCCTCCTTGGCCTCGGCCGGGTTTTTTTTTTAGGGGGGGGTTGAGAGGGAGAGCGGGAGGGGGCTTGGCGGCCACGGCTTCCCCGCCTCGCGTGGGTGAGGGACCACCTTGAGCTCTCCCTTTCCTTCCCCGCATTCCTGGGGGCACTTTCGGGACTGGGGGCAGCCCCTTTCCTCTCGCCTCCCTTGCCCAGCCAGGCCTCCGCCGGGTGGCCCCCTGCGCGCCTTTGCCTGCACTGCAGCCACGCCTCAGTGGGATGCGCTCTCTCCTCCCCATGCCACACCCGGGGGCTGCTTTCTTCTTCTCCTTCTCCTGCTTTCCCCTTCCTTCCTTTATGCAAGCCAGCCCAGGCAAAGTGTCTTCTTTGCATGCCTAGTTTGCAGCCAGCCTGTCTCTTTTTTCCACACAGAGCTCTATCTGTGCTTTCAGGTAAACTTTCCACATGGCTTCCCTCTCCATAGGGCCGGCCTCCCCTCCCTGACTATACTCTCTTCTTCTTCTTCTTCCTGCCCTGCCTATTGCCAGGCTTGCATCCTTCCCTGGGCCCGGCCGGTGACCTCCAAAAGCCAGGCTGCTCTGTCAATCCATCACTCGGGGCAAGGGCAGGATCTGCCTTCACTTCCGCCTGCCCCTCGCCGCTGCTGGTGATGTCTGTGCACGAAAGCTTCTTCTGAACTTTGCTCCTTTTGTTCTTGGGGAAAGCTCTGGTCTTTCTCCCTTAGATCCTTCTTTTTTATTTTATTTTTTGGTGGTGTTGTCCTAGTGGACTTCCCTCCCTGTGGGGCGACGGAGGCTTAAGATATCAACCAGAGAAATTATAAAGCAGGGTGATTCTCTTCCAAGGGAAGGTTGTTATAGGAACAGTACAGAACAGGAAAATGAGAACGGAAAGCTTTGTAATGACCAGGGTTCAGTGCATGCAAGTGCCTTCAATTGCTCTCTATTTTGTAAATACAAGCATAACCCAGGATGAAAGATGTTGGGGCTTTGGGGTAGCGAAAACATGTCTGGAATGCCTATTTCACATGGTTAGTAGCAAAGAGAGACAGAAGGTTTAGACTCTGTAAAATCTGGCTTTATGTCTGCACATGCTATTTCTGGTAGGCATGATTAATGGGAAGTGAACTGTGTGTGGGAGGGAAAAGACATATTTGTAGTGAAGTAATCTAACGGCCTGAATTGAAGCAGACTTTACTATGTTAATGTGAAATGGGATACAGTGTGAACAGGCCCATTGACTTCGCAGGCACTGTTGACCATGTTCACTTTTCTAAGCAAGCAGTGTTTATCCTTTCCTGGGGACACTGTGTCAGTGTCCTAGGCACTATTCACATACTCTGGTTTGGAGAGTTGGATTTAAGGTGAAAGTGTGTGACAACGTGAGGAAGGAGACAAAAGGCAAATTATGAAAATCGTGGCTCCTGTGGATTGTGCAATTTCAGAGTTCCATGGTGCTATAATAAGAAATGCTGTCCAAAGAAACTGCATTGAAACATATTATAAATCTGATTATCGTATCAATTCATGGCATTTTTAAATGTAGGCTAAAAAGTGTACATTTTAGTATAGTGTAAATACATCACACACCCCAATAATTCTCTCCCTATTAAGTTCTTATAGAAGAGATGTTTGAGAGATTTTTATAGGATACAGAGCTAACAATATGTCTTTATTTCCCCCTTGTAATTAGTGTGGGAAAGTTATTGGTGCAGGAGAGACATTCACCCTAGTAAAATTTGACCTTAAATGAGCTTTTTGAAATATCTTCTTTAATGGCGCCAGAATGTTTAGCAATGCTATCAATTTGTTTGAAGAGTGTTAAGAGGCTCTCTAATTAATGATCTTTTTATCACTTCTTTAAAAAAATATCTTTGCCTAACACTTCCGTGAAGTGAAACTTTATTGGAATGTATAATGTGTAGGATTGTTTTTAGGGAAAAGTTCATTGGGAAGATATTCCCCCACCCCCATCTTTTAAAATTCTTTTCTAAACTCTGCAATGATGCATTGGGACTTAGGCCTTGGATGAATTTTTAAGGGAGTAAAAATGTGCTGTAGTTGCCAAGTTGCAACCAGGAAATATTGTCCTCCCTCCCATTATGCCTTTTGGAACAAATGGGTCTGAAATTGCCCCACAGCAGGCGGATCTGTTAAGGAAACAGGCATAATCACTTGGTTGTGACTTGACAATCCTTGGGTGAGTTGAATTTGTTTTGCTTTATTATTTTGCTACTCTGGCTATTCATTTTTACAGTAGATGCAGGCATAGAGTCACTCAATTTATGCGATTCCCTTATCACATTGGATATAGAGCGGATTATAGGTCTATAGTGAGAAAGAGTGTGATTGTCTTACCCACTGCACCCACCTTTTTTTATATTCACAGAGTGAGTCAGCAGGTGGTAGAATTACTGAATAGGCCAAGCAGTTGTCCCTAAAGTACATTTTCTCTTCATTTTTACTTTTTGTCTCTTTCAACTTGGCATTCTTTTTGAGTATTACTTTTCGTTTGTGCTAGATCTTTTTGCTGATGGGTTTTGGGATATATAAGAGCAAACCAAATTGTGTGCTGGAAGAGAATATTTCCATATGCCTGTACTCACTGCAGTTTCTTCTGCAAGGAAGAATGAAGGACCATTGTTTCTCTAGCCACAATGCTCTTAAATGCAACCCCTTCCAGAGGCAAAAATCTCTATAAGTTCTAAAGAGGTGCTGTTTGTATTTAGGCTGAACATAATATTTTCAATCAAGCCTGTAATTGGAATAGGTTTTTTGCTCTGACACAGCATGTTTTGACATAATGTACTTGAGAAATTGAATTTTATTGCTTCAAAGTTTGAGCTGATAGTTTACATGCATAACAGTACTTTACAGTAACATCAGGTTTTGTTTGTTTGTTTTGATAAAGCAAATAAAAGCACATAGATGTTTAGGCTTCTTCAAGTGAGCTTTCTTTGGAGTCCTATATCCAATTTAAAATGGGTTTCTTGAGTAGTTATACTTAACTGCATTATGGTATCTTGTAGGAACTATAAAGAACCAGGCCTTGTGGAGAGGATATTGAAAAGAGGGAGAAAGTAGTTGGTATCCTAGGTTGCCTTAGGGAAAGAATATTGGGGAAGCAAAATAGTATTTGAGGATCACAAATAAGGATATGATTTGGGAAAAGTTCTTACAACATATATGTGCCAGCAGTACCAGAAGTAGCAATTTGTAGGCATTGAAGTAGTATTTGATTAGTGACCTAAAGCTAAGGTCTGGCTTTTGTGTCAAATGAATGTTCTACAGATGTTATTATAAAACTACTTCCACAGACCGGCCCTGCTCTTAAGCTACTGGAGCTATGTGGCAGGAAATCACATTGGATGAACTATTAATGTGTTTCTTGCAGCAGTGCTGCCTACCTCCAGGTAAAGCAATAGCGGTATAGGGAACAATCACTTTGCAATCCATCTCATGTAATTTCCTGTATACAGACATGACTGGTGCAGCACAGATGGAGCCACAGGGAAGCAGCTGCCTCACTGTTTTGGTAATGTTAGAATGAGCCCTAGCAGATACACTTCTGGATTTTTTTGAAATAAGTTTTTTCCAGGCTTCAGAGCAACCAAGACATTGACAGATAGATGTATGGATTATTATCAAGGGCACCCTTATGGGCAAAGGTTGGCATTCTGATACGTTATAGAACAGACAGTGGCATTTGATGGTGAATATCTTCTCTGGTGATGTTTCCAATCTTGATTTAATTGATTCTTCTTCTTCTCTAATTAACTCAGGATAACTGTGCTAGTTTACCCAACTGTCGCTCCATGATAACCAAAGTGGCAAGTACTGGCAAGGCAAAGTGGTTGAAGATGTTTAATGAACTGGAGATTTGGGCAAGGAATAATAACCACTAGAAATAGTGGCTGTTTATGCCAGTGATTAAAATAATTAACTATATCAGATGACATGGTTGGGGCTAAATAGGTTTGAATGTGTTCTGGGTTCTCTCATTGGAGGTACAGGTATGATGGGGGATAAGCACTGTGATGTGTCATGCATGAGACACACACAGAAAAAGGCAGCTTCAGAAAGGGCTGGAGGAAGGCAGTGCCACAATTCCTGGTCACATTGTACTGAGTTTGTGTCCCAGTGGAACAAACCACTGAATTGTTTTAAGTGGGATAGCTCAGTCAGTAGAGCATGAGACTTACTCTTAGGGTCATGCCTTCGATGCCCATGTTGGGCAAAAAAAAATTCCTACATTGCAGGGGGTTGGACTAGATGACCCTTGTGGTCCCTTCCAATTCTGTGATTCTCCAGAGTGCTACATTAGGGCAGTGGAATCACTATACAAAAGGAGTTGCTTTGCCCCAGCTGGTGCAGAAAGGAGTTTGTTCCAAGACAGCTGTAAAGATCAGAAATGTCATAAACAATGGGCAGGGAAGTATTAAAGCAGAAGTGGGCCCTTTTTTCCTTTCAAACCTGTTATACACAGTTTTATACCAAATTTTCTGAATTTCTCCAAAATGTGGAATAGAACATTACTCCTCTAGAAACTCCTTCGTCATATTTTGTTAAATTGTTTCATGGCCAGGAGACAGTACGTGTAATTTATATATAGCATGTAAATTTTGATTTAAAGTCTTACTGTAAGCAAGGTTAACTGTCAGGGACTAGCAGGGCTCTGAAGAGTGTGGGGCAGAGGCAGAGGACCAGGGGAGTGACTCAGGAGAGGGGACCAGCGATTTATGGGGTTTGACACTGCCTGCAAGGCAGGAGCCAGAGCAGGGGGAGGAGGAAGAGTCAGGGTAGTCCAAGACACAGGAAGGCACACAGGATATGGTAGAAGAAGAAAAAGAGGCTGCTCAGATGACAGATAGGCCTCCTACAACCCCTCTGCCTTCTAAAACCAAGAGGAGCTTGAAGCAGGAAGAACAGCTACAACTTCTGTGCAGGGGAAGTCTCAGACTGTTGGTGTGCAACACATAAGAAGGTGTATAACCAGGCCAGGCAGAGGGGGCCTTGCTTTTGCTGCGGGGGGCAGTCACCTAGTGGCTAGAGCAGGCATAGGCAAACTCGGTCCTCCAGATGTTTTGGCGCTACAACTCCCATCATCCCTAGCTAATAAGACCAGTGGTCAGGGATGATGGGAGTTGTAGTCCCAAAACATCTGGAGGGCTGAGTTTGCCTATGCCTGGGCTAGAGGCATGTGTGTGCGTGTTCACCTGGAGCGCTGCAGGAGTTGCTATAAGTGCTTCTTTTGTAACTAAAGACTTGACAATCAGACACATGCTTTCCTTAGCTGGGGTGGTCCAGGACATTGACATATTGCTACTTAAGCAAGAGCAAGAGCATCTTAAGTCTTTGGATCTTCAGTTTAACTTAATATTCTAGTATAGAGACAAACAACTTTATTTCATGGTAGCTTTAAAAAAACTCATAATTTTTCTGCTATAGACGTGATGTACGTGGGAACAGTTTAGATGGCTATACTTATAAAGTTAATAATATCTAGCTTTGCTCCTGTGTAAGAAAGAATGGATCAGATATGAAGAGAGAAGTTGTGGGAGACAATTCTTGCTAAATATTTTCTTTCACTGCCTTGAGGAACATATGGCCTAGTTTTTAAGCATTCCAGGTTCAAAGTAGAATTGCTGTTTGCCAATAGATATAGAGTGGCTTGGTGATGGGTGATAGCATGTTTTTTTCCTGGATAGCCAAATGAATTGATCCAGACTAAATTTCTCTGAAACAACTGCTAGTTGGCTTGGGGCCAGGAATACTTCTCTTTTCTGCAGTGAATAACTTGTTTTTACACAATAAAATACTTGTGATAAAAGCTCATCTGAATAAAGCTTATGATTGTTGGGAAACCTCATCTGGTAAGATTTTTTGTCTTGAAATTTTGAGTTTGAGTGAAGGCTAAGAGTAATCTCATATAATTTCTGTGCTACCTTTTATTCCTCATTTAATTCAGGGAACTCCAGATTTGAAGAAATATCTGACAGTGAGTTCAGTTGTGTGAGGCAATCTACACAACTGGACATCTGTGTTGGGTATTGAGGTCACTTTGTGATGGATACAACATTTGGTGTTGGCATCTGTCTGTCTCTGGAGACAATAGATGAGTATGCCTTTGCAGGTGAAGTCAAACCATTGGAAGATTACAACGCCTGCTGTGGCTGTAGAGACCACGGAGATACAGTGGTACCTCGGGTTATGTACTTAATTCATTCCGGAGGTCCGTACTTAACCTGAAACTGTTTTTAACCTGAAGCACCACTTTAGCAAATGGGGCCTCCTGCTGCTGCCGCGCCGCCGGAGCATGATTTCTGTTCTCATCCTGAAGCAAAGTTCTTAACCTGAAGCACTATTTCTGTGTTAGCGGAGTCTGTAACCTGAAGCGTATGTAACCCAAGGTACCACTGTACGTGTTTAGTTGCAGCTGGGGCAGATGCACCATGGCATTTTCTTCTCTCTGTGCTCCTCCCAGCAATCCTTCCTCCTCTGGCCACTGCTATGGATGCATGACCTGACTGGCTGTCTCCAGGCACCACAATTGTCTTCAAGAGATTCCCACATGGCGGGGTTGGCGTTGCCAGCCTTCATGTCACGATTGCAGGTATCTTTGTAACACAAAGAGTTGGTCTGCCAGTGGGCTTAGTTCCTGAAGCCAGCTCCCTGTAAAGCACATCTTTGGGGATTCTGCCAGCTTTCATTCTGTGGCCATGACCAAGCCAGCATAGATGTCGCTGAGACAGGAGTGCAGACATCCTGGGAATGTGGGCTTGGGGAGCACACCTTTGTTTGAAACTCTGTCCTGCCATGTGATGCCCAAAATCTTCCTGAGGCAGCACATGTGGAAGGCACTGAAGCGTCGCTTCTGGCGGTTGTAAGTTGTCCACAACTCACTTCCACAGATGGTGTACTCAGCATGCAAGCCTGGTAGACCTTCTTCTTGATACTGGATGTTAGCATCACATTCTCCCATACCCTTCTGGAGCAACATTAAGAAATACATATATAGTCTATTGCAGATGAGATGGGGGGGGGGAGGTTTCATTTGAAGACTGAACTTTAACCATATCATTGTAGCCCATTCTCACACATATTTTGTGTGACTACATTGGATCCTTTGAATGTGAAAAAGTTCACTTGAGAATGGGAGATACTGTGGCATTTTTGTTAACACTTCTACAGTGATGGATGGCTTCGGGATATGTTAAGTTAAAAATATTAGTGTGTAATGAGGTTTCTCATTTTTATTTGAACTCATTTCCCCCCTCATGAGATTAGCTGCTATTTTGCTGGAAATAAATTAAAATGCTTTAAAATGCAATAAACATACCTTCTGGAAGTAAGCATTCCTCCTTTAATTTGTCTTCTGACATAACTGAGGTTTGGGAAGGTATTTGCCAATCCTGTATTTATCCGACAAATTACATACAATTTAAACTGCTAATGGTTTCAGCTCTCTACTTACTTGAGTGTGCCATTTATCTAAACATATATGCATGTCATTATCTGAGTGATGCTGAATTAGGCTGTCAAGACATACTGGACACTGATATCCTCAAAGGTATATGGAAGAATTTCTGCGTTGCGGAAAATATTTATCATAAAAAATCATGCTGGCCTTTAAAAATAGCTTTCATGGTGGCTTACAAAATTTTAGAAAGAAACAAAATACAAGAAATGGGAAGGAACACCATCATAAAACAAAATATAAAATCTTAGGAGGATAAAAAGGTCTTTGCCTGGCAATGGGTAGATAGTGTCATGGGTGCCAGGCAAGCTTCTAGTTCCAAAAATGGAGTGTCATAGCCAAAAATCCATCCCAAATTGCCACATGCCTCAGCTCAGATAGCAGCATACCCAGAGGACAACTTTGGCAGCTGGTCTCAGTAAATGAGCCAAAGGTAGTGATAGGCATTCCTTTGACTCCAGGTTGTGGCAGAAATGGTCCTAAGTGCTCAAGGTGGAAGAGAAGAAGAATGGAACTGTCTGCTCAAGATACATGCTTGTGTAAAGCCAATATTTTCTGTGGCCCATGGAAAGGAGGGACCAGGAGAAATAGTGCTGTTGGTTCTTTGCCTATAACTTATACTTCCCTCTTGTTTATGGCCTTGCAGAAGGTTTTGTTTAAATCAGTTAATGCAAAATCCAGTAGTCCAATCACAGCCTATAATTGCTGGCCTTCTCCCCTTGGTTTTTGTGCACTTGGTTTCTGTGTTGCACTGACATAACTCTTCTCTGTTGTGCTATATTTCTGGGCATCCAGCCTCTACTATATTCAGTGGTGAAGTTTCTGTGCTCTGCGTGGATGCCCATATTGTATGCTATACGGGTCCTACAAATGTATTCATATTTCTCCTTTTGTTTTTATAAAACTTTGGTGGGTGGGGAGTTCAAATTCTGAAAAGCTTTAAATAAGAGCTCAGAATAAATTCAAATGGAACATTAAATGAAAAAATTCATTTCAGAATGTGCTTTTTCTTGTTGGGTCTTGAATTTCCTTGGTACAACATGAGAGCAACTCTTTATACAGCACACACACACAAAAACAGATAGACAGCACTTTAATACTTGTCTTATGCTTAGCGTAATCATATTGATTTCCTGATTTCATTCCTTGGGGTATCAATATTGATTATACATTTTGTTAAATAAAATAAACTAGTGTATGCTGTTTGTTTTTAGCTGCAGTTTGAGATGAAATCTTGCTAGATGACTTTTAGCAAGTCTATTATTTTTGTATCAGCTTCCTATCTGCAATATGTAGGAATATTACTGCTGGCTTGTCTTACAGAAATACGTTGTGAAGAACTCTCAGTCCTGAGCTACATGCCATGGGGGTGTATGGGAACTACCAAACGACATCCCTCTTCTCTCAATGTATAGTATGGGGTGTGTTTGTGTTTGTAGAAATATGACAGTGACATCATGTTAGTGTTTTACAGGTCTGCTTAATTGGCTGACACTTGTAGGGGCAGGGAAAACATGAATGTGATGTCATCTCACACTTTTTCCATCTGCACATTATGGGGGAGACATGAATCCGTTCTCTTTAAGACATTTATGAACAAGCACCAAACCAGGAGATTCCTGAAATCACCCCCCCCCCGAAATCTGCAGTGAAACAGGGTTGTCTCTTGTTATCTTCATGCTTTCTGGTTGGAAGTACCAGGTAATGGTTGAATTGTGAAGCTGGATGATATCTTCTGTAATTCAACAGATATTACTAGGATATTTTGAGTATCCTTTTCTCATGTTAAATCTACTTCATTAAGAGCAGATAGAGCCTTCTGTAGTGAGATATTTCTGATAATGAAATGCATAGATTGCTGTAACATGAGTGTATAGCTGCAGAGCAGCATTTTTTTGTCCATTGGGAGATAAGACTGCTTCCTTCGTATTGCCCTCCTGCAATGTCTTTTTATTGTTTATATGTAGGAGGGGTGAATGTAATTTCAGAATTTACAATCTTTCCAGGCACAATAACTACCTGAAGGTCATTTCTGATAAGGCTGGAAAATTAAGAAATCATTTTATAAAATTGGCTTTTTTCATGGTTTATGAACAAAGCAGTATTGAAGTGTTGGGAGTGAAACAAAATGGTT
Source organism: Podarcis melisellensis (assembly GCF_964234715.1). Taxonomy (NCBI): domain Eukaryota; kingdom Metazoa; phylum Chordata; class Lepidosauria; order Squamata; family Lacertidae; genus Podarcis; species Podarcis melisellensis. The sequence continues at coordinate 29,413,159 of NC_138530.1, forward strand.
TTGCATTGTGCATTAGAATATGTTTGAACGATTGCTACTATTCTGTAGGTATGAGGCAGGCTATATTGCTATCATCTGCACAGGGAGTTGGTTAGGAATATTGGGATTTAAAAATATGCCTAGAAATAGGCTCAGTGAGAGAGTAGGAAATAAATTGCTTTGTTGTGTTAGTTTTGGTACATGATGAGTACACAACCACAACTACTTTGAAGTTGCATGCTGATGAATGCTGGAGTTGCAAACAACCTTAACTAGAAGAAAGCTGGGTTGTTGCTGTACCAGGCTGTCTTCTTATCTGACTTTTTCTGCCTCAAGGATGACTCGCTGTATAAGGCAGAAGGAACTTGGGAAACTTGGCATGTGGCCTGAGATGGCAGTGGTCCTTCTCAGTTAACAGCCACCAGAGCACTATGCTGTGTTTCCCAGATATTCAACGCAGTGGGGAGTTTGGGTTTGCTACTTTCTCCCACTTCTTCACTTGGCATCTGAAGGCAACCCTGTTTAGGGAAGTTTTATTCTGCTTTTAATGTTCTGTTGAAAGCCAAACAGAGTGGCTGGGGAAACTAAGCCAGGGTAGAAATAATATATTATTAATTATTAATTATCAAAACAAAAAAAAATCCTTCCAGTAGCATCTTAAAGACCAACTAAGTTAGTTCTTGGTATGAGCAGTGTGCATGCACAAGAACTAACTTAGTTGGCCTTTAAGGTGCTACTGGAAGGAATTTTTTTTGTTTTGACTATGGCAGACCAACACGGCTACCTATCTGTAACTATTAATTATCAATTATTTATTATTTTATTGATTGGCCGGGAACCACAGAGGGATACTCTATTAACTGGAATTAGTCTGTAAGGCAGACATTGGTCATGTTCATCTGTGGCTTAGGTCCAAGCTATCTGAAAGACCATATTCCCTCATATAAACCAGCTTCAGTTCTGAGATTCAGGAGAGGCCCTTCTCTCAGTCCTGCCATTCTCACAAACATGCTTTGTAAGGGCACGGGAGAGTTGTATTGGCTGGGCATAATTATATGAAAATCGAATGTGTGAGAATTTTCTGTATGTATCTTCATAAACCTACAATGATAACTATTGCTTTGGAATTTATTTTTTATTATGAAGAAAAGTCTCTCTGTTCCTTTGATGTGTGGGTAGAGAAGCAGTAGCTGACTGTAAAACAAGTTCACATTGCTAATGAATCAAATAACTTTCCTCCCTCCTTTCAAGTGTTATCGTTCTGCAGCTTCTATAAAACTGTGTTTTGACCCAGATGCTATGATTTATTGGGCTTTCTTTTTCTTAAATTTAACTAGTCCTGGACTGAGGTCTCTTTATGAAAGACTGGAAAGAGGAGGTGAACTAGGTTGCAGAGAATTCTGGCTGGAGTATAGGGTTGCTATCCTACCTACAAACTTCCCTTACTCCTGGATTGCAGCTAAGGATATCTACTACTATACCCATGGCATTGGTGTTGGCTCAAAACTGCTAATAGGAACTGGTCAGCAAAAACCGGGAAAACCACATATCAGCCACCCTCAGACATAAAGCTGAAAAAAGTACACGGGGAAGACAAGTAGAGCAAAAGAGTGCTTGCTCTGGCAGCGCATGTACTGAAAGTGGAACGATACAGAGATTAGCACAATTGTTGTTGTTCAGTCGTTTAGTCGTGTCCGACTCTTCATGACCCCATGGACCAGAGCACGCCGGGCTTTCCTGTCTTCCACTGCCTCCCGCAGTTTGGTCAAACTCATGCTGGTAGCTTCCAGAACACTGTCCAACCATCTCATCGTCTGTCATCCCCTTCTCCTTGTGCCCTCCATCTTTCTCAACATCAGGGTCTTTCCCAGGGAGTCTTCTCTTCTCATGAGGTGGCCAAAGTATTGGAGCCTCAACTTCACAATCTGTCCTTCCAGTGAGCACTCAGGGCTGATTTCCTTCAGAATGGAGAGGTTTGATCTTCTTGTAGTCCATGGGACTCTCAAGAGTCTCCTCCAGCACCATAATTCAAAAGCATCAATTCTTCGGCTATCAGCCCTCTTTATGGCCCAGCTCTCACTTCCACACATCACTACTGGGAAAACCAGTTAGCACATTAGCACAATTAGAGCAACAGAAACCCACCTATGGAGGAGGGAGTCCGCATGATGTTGGACTCTTGATTCCCATCAACCCTTAGCCAGAATAGCTAGTGGTCAGACATGATGGCGGTTGTAATCCAACAACATCCAGAGGGCTAGAAGTTCTCCGAGATATGCTGATGCAGGAAGCTTATCCACTTAGCACCCGGTTGTGTGGTATCCACTGTCTCTTGGAGGGCTTGCTGGTTGTGGATGTCAAGGGCCCAGAGGGAAAAGAAAGAAGAAAAGACCTGGAAAAATTGCCTCTTAAAGTCTCCTGAACATGAACACCCTGCTTCTCTTATTCTCAGTTGAGCTGCCTGCTGTATCCACCATAGGAAATATGTAATAGAAACTAGCACTAAGATCTCTGCAGATTCTTTGACTTACCGGTACGTTTTCTTCCCTCACATGGGCCATTGCATCAACGATCTCTGGCATCTGCTAGGAACAGACCCTTTGAAAATGTATTGATCTAAGAAGATCCTAAGGCAACCGAGCAAGAGATGCCTGCGATGGTGGGAGTGGTAGAGGCCTTTGACAAGCAGCTTCACTTGATTGTTTCATGGGAAGAAGCTTGTGTAATCCAAGTGTGTGGCTGGATCTTGATTAACAAAGACTGCTGTGTCTCCCCAGGTTTTCAGCTGGCAGGGAACAGAAGGACTCTGGCTACTTCCTGCCTGCTTTTTAGCTTCTTGTTTGGACAAGAAGGATGGGTCCTTAGGATGGGTGGTTGGTGCAGCACCAGTTTTTCCCCATTTAGTATCCATCTCATGAAAATGCACCTTTCTGTAGAGGAAGACTATGTACTTTCTATTGATCTAAAGGGGATACGTCAGAGAGATTTTGGATGCAAGCTTGTGATAGGCCAGGCAACCATGAAATCCCAGAACCAGTACTACTATGACCAGTGTGAAGAAAGGCAGGTTCATTTGCCTGTAAAGTTGTGGGGATTTTTGCTTCCTGCACATCTTTCATTAAAAAAAAAGTTCTTAGACCTTATGGCTATGAAGAAGTGTAGCGTGACCCAGGACCACCTACAAGTTTTATACTGTTTTACAACTTAATGTACTGTGTCCATACCTTTTTTAGTTTTGGGAGTTTTATTTCCCCCCCTATTGTATTGGATGTTGTGTTGTAATAGTGTTTGCTTTCTTGGGAGTATAATATCTAGAAAGGCAGCTTATAATGCTTGAAATAAAACACATGAAAATAAAACCCCCAGAGCTAACAGGCTTTTGCTATTTTGCAGTACGAATCAGTGGTATCCTTGGGATTTGGTAAATCTGAAAAGGTACCCAGCTGACCAAACTAGTCTGTCTATCTTTATGTACTTGCCACACTCTTTGACAGATTATTATTATTATTATTATTATTATTATTATTATTATTATTATCATAATCATCATCATCATCATCTTTCTGGCAGAGTTGTTTGCTTGTATTATCTAACTTATTGGTATCATTTACCAGTTAGAATATTGCTGATAACCTATTTCTTGGTTTCCTCTGTATGTCTGTCTGCCAGTGATTAAAAATAGCCCTGGCTCCAATTACTTGTAGACAGTTGTTGAATCTAAGACTTTTTTCTTTTCTTAGGCCATGTGCCATTAAGTTGTTGTTAATCTTGGGGCCATTTTTAGTTAGATCATAACATGAACCCCATGATTGATATTTTTAAGGTTGTTTCTACAAAATCATTTCTACATATTTTCTACTATATATTTAAAGTTTTGTACTGTATAGATTGCAATTTCTGGTGAATAGATTAATAAGAGCTTAGCTCTAGACTACTGGATACTATTGATGGTATATTAAGTGCAACAGACTCAACTAATTAATGCATATGCGCAGTTACCTATGGAGTGAGCGTTTTAAAAATCTGTTCTGTACCTAAGAGGTAGAGGAGTTAATGCAAGTGAATGTGTCCTTGATTTGACAGTGAAGGAGCAAAGAGCCAACTTTACTAGTCTACTCTAATTCAACTCTTTACAATTTAATAAGCAAATATTCATCAAAAACTACAGTAGAACCCCTTGCCCTTCAAAATGTATGTTTCTGTTGAATATGTTTTCAGAATGGCTTCCCCAAGATGAACTGTCGTTGCTCTGGCTTATTGAGAGCCTGAGACATATTTCAGCTTCTTTTTGGTTTTGGTTTTTACTTGACAGTTTCCAGTATAATCAGAGTTGGCCTAATAAGTTTTTCTGTCAAGGTACATAGTACCCAAAGTCAAGTTTATTTGGCACCTGAGAAAAAAAACCACACAAGTGCTGTTTCTCCTCTGTGGTAGTAAAATGATCTAATAAATAGCCGGCAATTTTCATGACTCTTCCTGATGGTAGTAGGACTGGCCCTAATTATCATTGACAGGAATGTATCTAACAAAGTACTGTAGACAGCTGTATTTTCTGGGCAGAGAACCATGCGCAAATATGCCTGTTCTAAAGACATTGTCATCATGATAATCTGAGTTGTTGCTACAGCATCAGTTAACTCTGTGATGAAGCACTTGACTGCCAAAATAACTTTTCCCATCTTGTACCTGCCTATGCAGCATTTTGGGTCATTAGTGCTGTGTCAACAGCAGTCATTTTTACTTATTTATTTCACAATATTTATATACCTCAAAGTGGTTTACAAAAAGAGCAAACAATGAAATTATCAGTAAGATAGAGAAGATAATATATTACGGTCAAAGACCAGCTCTGAAATTATCAGTCAAAAACACTTTAAAAATCAGTATCGAAAACATTTTTTTTTAAATCTATAATCCACAGGAAGCTTAACAGAATAAAAGATATGAAAACTTGGATAGGCTTCCCTAAACATAAATGTTTTTACCAGGCATTAAAGACACTGTGGTCACCTACCAAAGCTGTACTATGGCACAGATGCTGGTGGAGAAATTTGCATGTTTCATTAAAGGCCTTCTGGGGGGCCATGGAATCCCAAGTATTTACTTTGACACAATCCTACATGTACGTAGGATTATAGTAGTGATACAGCTGATCACCATACTTACATTCTGCTACTTTACATACAAAGCCCTAAGTAGCTACAGACCACTTGACAAACTGTGTAAGGCTACAGACCACAGTTACTTGACAAACTGTGTAAGGCCACTATAATCAGCTAATGGAGCCCAAGTCAGTTTTGCCATGGTCTGATGGTCATCTCCATGGAGTCAGGCTTTTTCCACTGGTGGCACCAGTGCTGTGGAATGCCCTCCTTGCTGAAATACAAGATGCCCCATAAATGTTGGCCTTCTAGACACACTCATTTAGACAAGCATTCCCCCCAACCACACTTCGGGTTTTATTTTTTGCTTTGTAAACTTTGGTTAATTCAGTGGAATTGACTGAAAACAAAACTGAAAACAAATAAGCGTCTGATTTCCTTAATAAAGATCTTATTACAGAAGCAAATAGTTTTACCTTCCCCTGTAACTTGTGGCAGACTATCTTGCTTGATATAGCCATTTGGAAATAGTTACTCATACAAACACCTTTCTGTACTACACTACTTTTTTGTGGTTTTGTGATACATTATAGCCTGGATTGAATAGGTTGGCCTATTCTGGGCTGGTTGATTGCATGGTACTTGCAAACAGAGGGTTGGGGTAAATATTGGTCCTTTCCACTATTATGCCAAAGCTGTATTATAGAATCAATTATGTTTTATACTGACAGTGTTAAGTTATACTAGCAGCTATTTTCACATTTGTTTGGGAGAAGGATACTCTGTCCTACTGGTAAGAAATATCCCCCACTGTTTCTAATTAAGTGAAATGTAAGCTATGGATCTTTCAGGATAGGATTTCTATGATCAAATGTGAAGACTGCCTATTTAGTACTAGCATTTTCTTGATCATGCCTAATTGTTTTTAGTGTAGTTATACCACATTTCCCCCGATTTGTGCTCAAAAGTGATTTACAAAAAAAGCTAACAATGATACAGTATCCATAATATATAATTAAAATTATAATATCACTACAACACTAAAAGTTTAATAGTTAACAATTTGTTTAAAATATATCAAATAAAATCAAGTATGCACAAAGCTTCCAAAAGGCTCGTTTATAGCTACAAATGCTCCTAGAACTAATTGCAGTAAGTAGTAACTAGTAATCCCACCTCCCTTTTGCATATAGACTGAAAAGACACAGTTCCTCTGTCAGCAGCTTCCTTATGAAGACTCCTGGAGCAGGAGGAAGCAGCTACCCTCTGATGGCAAACATAATCACCCTCTCCCCGCTGCATGAAGTACATATTTATACATTGATATAGGATGCATTGCCATCCTCTCTTTTGTCTAGGAGAGAGAATAACAATGGGTTTTGTTTTTAAGAGTGAATTGCATCATTAACTTTATGACATTCAAGTCTCCTGTTCCTTTTTAGAAAGATTTATGTTTATCAGGTAAGCTTGAGTTGTCATATTTTTTCCTTGTGCCATTGTTTTGAATTGAAATTCTACCCTTCGGGTTGAACAGATTCTTTGTTTTATGGTGCATAAAATTATAGGAAGGATCAGTAAATAACTAGATCCCTGCTCTTAGGCTGACCACCTGCAGTTGTAGGTCTAACACAGACCTTTCCTTGTGACAGCCTGGCACTTTAAAATCACCCAGTCTCTATCTAGACCTCCATCATCTGCAAGTGGGCAAGCCTCTGTTTAATACACAAACTGCAGAATGGGTTAAGTTGTGACAGAGAGATGACAAATCCACATAGCCCATCTTCCACTTTCCAAAACGTGTCAAGCCCTGTCCCTAACTAAGCACTACTCATAAATCGAGGCTCACATGGGTCAATGGTTGAAAACTGACTGTTGCCTATTATTCAGTTTCCCTCTTCTTCCAGCTGACTGTCGATGTTTATCCACTACACGAGATGACTCAAAGCCTGTTTGTAAGTAGCTGCTATAAGTTAGACTTGAAGTAAACCCTTTACTTTCTTGAACTCTTTACCGAAACACATTCTGCCTCTTCCATTTGTCCTCTTGCTTTTTATTCTTAATAAACTTCATAAAACTGGCTGTTTGGGACTTGTTTGCATTTCTGCCGGACTGAAAGAGATTTTCCCTTTACAGTGGTACCTCTAGTTGTGGACTTAAGTTGTTTGCACCCCAAAAAGTCTGCAACTAGATCGCCTCTTCTGCGTATGTGAGTGGCGTGATCAAGTGCTTCTGCATGTGCGCGATGCCCGTAGATTGCTTCTCCACAGGCGTAGAACCCGGAAGTAAACACTTCCGGGTTTGCCACGTTCGTAAGTTGAAAGTTCGTTATAGAGCGGGACACAATATGGGGTATGACTACATGCATAGACCATTTAGTCCATTCTACTTGCAGTATAGGTGGGGTTTGATTGAGAAAAGCAAGCTATCATTGGCTACTGCGAAGTCCAAATAAGCTGAATGCTCCCTCTGTTAACCCTCAAAAGTGTTTGCCTTGTACCTGCTGGTCTCACTTCCATTTGGAGTAGAGGGAATATGGTGGCAGTCCATCTGAGGTTCCCTTGCATGGTTGAACTACCTAGACTGGCAGTTGTGGAAGGAACAAAGTAAAAGGTCCCCCTTCCATTACAGTAGGTAGTGTAATTTCAGCTGCTTTTTTATCCTTTCATTGTGAAGAACAAGCATGCATGGTCTGTTTTGACTTGCATCCTAAAAAAATGTCCTATGGAAACAACATGTTGTACAAGTTGCACTCTTGATATTTGTTTACAAGGATGGAAATCTCTTATATTGTGATAAAACTGAAGTGCATCAGATTAAAACCAGGGTCAAAGTTAGGATGTGAACTCAAATGCAAGATTTTAGTATTGTGATAAAAATCTTAATTGTGCAGCAAGGTTATCTTGTCATGGCACAAGTTCAAACGCACATGTGCTTTTCTGGTTTCCCCTATTTTAATTGCACCATAAAACATGCAACATGATCCACATAAAGCTAAAATGTTCTGAAGTAGTTGCAGTTATTGTAGAAGTGTTCATCAATTATTTAAGTCCATTAAAATCCGGAAGAAGATATTGTCCTGTCTTCTGATGGGAAAGCCTATTGTATATGTTTCTACATAGTAATCGTCATGCCGGTCCATTGTATCATTTTCCAATGGCTTGTGGGAGAGGACAATGAGATGAGGGCATCACAGTCTGATTCATTGGGTTGCAGGTGCACAAGCTCTCGCTTCTTCCCTGGTTTTGTGTTATGAGAGAGGGTTAACTTTCCATGCTATCAGCAGAGTCATATGAAAGAATCATGACAATTGCATTCCAAGTTTCTTTCCTTCCTCCGAAGTAGAGGAGCGAAAGTGACAAGACAGCAGTATTCATGGCTGCTGTTGCTGCTGAGTATGAAAGAGCCAGAAGTTGCCTGCCAGGCAGGGCAGAGCCACTATGCCAGCTTTCCTGATGGTGCATCAATGTTGATTACCAGGAGGGAGGGGTGGCATGGTAAGGTAAGGAGACTGACAGTAAGCTAGCATACCAGCTTTGCCCTACCCAGCAAGGTGTTTTCGTCACCAGTATGTTCATGGTACCAGGAGAAGCAAGCGAGTCACTGTGGTGTGGATTCTCCGATACCCAAGCAAACGTGTTTGAATGAGATGACCGCTTGAGCAAAACTGTACTGGCATCATGGTTACTTCTCCATGCAATTATTTCCTTCAAATGTAGCTGAGCAGGGTGTGAGCAGCTGTAAAACAGCAGTTGAGATAAAACTGCTGGTAACCTACGGGTCAGGCCTGGGTTGAGTGCTGATGGCATGTTTCCAGTTCAGCCGACTTCATCCTTCTCTTTGCAAGGGAAGCCAATTCAACCAGAGCCTAATGAGTATCCTGACAATTGTCTAGGACCATCTACTTATGCCACTGTGCTGTAAACAATGCCTTGATTCTGTATTATATTGAGTCAGCAAATCCTCCAGAGTTTTGGAATCCTGCTGGCTTTGGTTCTGTCAGGGTCTGTGCAGGAGCTAGCCAGCTGGGTCTACCATATACAACAATAATATATGTAATTAGATCATTAGCTTTTTAAAGCATAAAACAGTGGTGTTTATGTAACAACCTACATTTAATTGCATTTTTCCAGGTTCGTACAGAACATTAAAGGTCAAACGTGTCCTGCTGGTATATATATTGGTCCTCACATTAGTTGAGAATTCCTTAGTTGTCACAGTTGTTTGTAACGACCTTAATTTGGCCACTTGTTCCTAGGCTAGAGCAATTTTTAAAATCTATATTTCTTGTCTGCCCTCCATCACATTATCAAATAAATAGAAGAATCACAACCATACATATTTCCAGTTCCAAAGCATTTGCACCAGAATTTAGTAGCTAAGGTGATTGGGCTCCTGGAATTTTTCCAACCCTTAGAATTGATGTGCTAACAAATTTCATTAAAAATGTATATATAATCTTATCTGGTTATTAAAAACCAGTGTGGTAGTAGTTTCACATGTTTAGCTTTGGTGGGGAAGGCTGCATTGTGTGGGGGTGAGCACCATCTTTGGCAAGTTCAGTACAGTAATTGTAACTTTTGCCATTTTTAGAGACATATGCAGTATGCTTTGAATGCAGTGCCATAGTGGCACTAGAAAATACCTGCAGGTAGTGATTAGAAGCCACATGAGAGAATATTCAAGTGGTATAATTCCTGTACTAAGTTGGGGGCGATCTCATGTAAATGGTTTTTCTCCCTCTGCGTGCAGTAATTACCTTAGTCTGGTTTTACTCCATCTGTCCTGATTTGCTGTTTATAAATGGGCTTCATTCCAATATTTCTGTTGCTGTAGCTTTTTCTTTCTTAATATTTGTTTGCTTAGTGTTGTAGTATTTGCTTTTGTATCTGTTTTACATATGGGACTATGCAATCTCCCTTAAAAATAAAGCAAACCGCCACCCCATCTCATTATATCCTTAGTAGTCAATTCCTGTAAATTTGATACTTGGGTGGGGGGCAGGGGAAGCTGTGAATATCAAGGAAAGTTCAGATCGTCATGATATTAGCTGAGAAATCAGCTTGCAGGGTATGTAGCCAAGTAAATGTGTTGTGCTCTGGGAAATAGCTGAGGAGGACATATACATTGGGGTCACGGCACCTTTGTCCAGCTAGGAAGCTTTGTTCTTTCAGCTGTGTCCTTTGTTTCAGCCTCATTTTTTTCATACGTGATCAGCTTTCATTGACATATACAAAATAAATGGACTCCAATAGACAAGTCTGGAGGGAAGAATCTACTTCCTGCTGAAGAAACCACAGTTGCAACCACAGTTGTCAGTGTCAAGTTTGAAGCTGCATTCAAATGGTGTTCTCATGTGTGGCACTTTCTTGCATATACATGATTTGATGATATTCAGCCCTTTGGGAATAATGAAGCATTGTAGTTTGGGGTACCATAGTATATCATGGTGAGGAAGAAGCCTGTCTTACCCTATTTGCTGGTAGCTGGCTCGGGTTCCACTGAGAAGGGCTTTGCAGTGGTGCACAGGGGGACACTGTTGTCCTGCTTATAGACATGTGTGGTGGGGAGCATACCTGTAGCAGTGGTGTCCAAACTTTTTTCAAAGAGGGCCAGATTTGATGAAGTGAAGGGTCATGAGGGCCAACCAAAGTTGTTAGCCTATTTTTAGTATTGAAGTTGTTGCGCTTTTTAATGATTTTACCTTGAAGTTGTTGAGGGATTTTTTTTTTAAAGGATTTTACCCCAGGAAATAAACTGCCATGGGGGCCGGATTAAACTGACTGGTGGGCCAGATTAGGCCCCTGACACAGACTTTGGACATGCCTGCTTTATGACTATCATAATTATTGGTATTTAGCAAGTTACACAGTAATGTCTTGCCTTAATCCTAACTCCCTAAAGTTATCCAGAGCCTCCCAGCGGTTCCCAACACTGGTTTTGGTGGATTGCTTCTGTGTAAATCAAACTTCATCTTTTTTAGAATATATTCACAAATTATTTGGAGGCTTTTGTAGATACAGTACGATTAAGTAAACACGAGTTTATCATCTATAACTGCTAGAACAGATGTGACTGGTATTCATTGTGAAGGCTTTCACTTTGTGATCTTTCTGGCTTTTAGCCGTGGAGGTTTTCAGGTGGGTTCTTCAGTGCAGCACCTCTAAACTAAGTGACCATATCCAACTATGAAAAGTTGTTTTTGAGTAGGTATATTATCTGAAGTTTTCAGTGAGGTGAAAGCTCACTTCTCCGTGGGAAAGACCATGCTTTTGATACTTAATATCACCAGGCTATCAGAATGACAGTGTTACTGTATTTTACTGCCAGTTACTTAAAGCCTGTCTTCACATAGAATATTTGAATTACATATCAGTACATTTATTTTGCCTTTTGAGTAACTTTAAGGGTATGAATAAGGCGACTTCTAGTTTGTGCTGTACTAGCGTTGAGCAGCCTGCCAAAGAGATCTTCATTTTATTCTCCTGTCCTCCTACACAATAAAACAAGCTTAAGTTTTTCCAAATTAGGAAATTTCATGACTCACACACTTTCACTGTATAAGCGGCAATCGCTGTTCCCAGTTCCCACATCCTTGCAGACAAATAAGGGACAAAATAGTTCTCCCCTTTATTTAAAGAGGAAGACAATCCTTTTGGGGGGTGGGTTGTTTTTGGAATTAAAACAGACTCTCTCTCTCTCTCTCTCTCTCTCTCTCTCTCTCTCTCTCTCTCTCTCACACACACACACACACACACACACACACACAGTGTTTTAAACCAAATGTAATTCTCTTCTAGTTGCATTCCAAATCACGATCCCAGTCTGACACCTTTAATTTAGCAGGAGTTATTCAGGTCTTCAAAAAAAAAAAAAATCAAATCAAGCTCTTTCCATTGCATCATACCAAAAGTATATTTTGACTGAGTGCCTTTTATCTGATGAACTTCCTGAATTCCCTTCTTGCTTGGGTGAAACTTGTCAGACATCACTTTATTAGGTCGTTTATTCTGTGCTATAAACTGTCTGATGACTTAGGTTGAATATGAAATTACCTCAGCTGCAGTTGCCTTAGAGCACAATCCTATACATGTCTACTCAAAAGTAAGTCTACTTATTTCAGTGGGCTTACTACCAGGAGACTTGAAATTGGATTGTAGTCACAATGTCTGTGTTTTCACATACCAGATGCAGAGGATAGAAATCTATTTTGTAATTGAACTTTTAAGTGGCAAAATTGACTTGTTTAAATTAACATTAGCTTTGTGAATGAAAGTGTAACATAAGAATGGGATGCCACTGAGAGAGCTGCTATTTTGCAGGTGGTGATTTTGACCATAACAGACAACAGTCAACTGTATTTCTCCATGTGTCCCAACCCTCTGAAACAGTTTGGGGTGTGAGCAAAAGGGCCACAGTATGGGAGCAAGGAAGGGAGAATCTCATTGCATGATCAAAATCTATTCCACACATAGATGGGCACAATTGTAATGATTGTTGCCCATTATGGTTGAAATCCTCACCTGCAAAATCTACTTGTATGACATTGGATATAATACAGTATTTTTATTAATCTTATACTTGTAACTGATAAGAACAGCCAGTAAAACAGGACTTTGAAGACATGGAGTATTAATTGTCAAAATATCTTTTACATTGTGATCAAAGTATCTTCACCTTTTAGGAAATGATTGTCTGATTTACTGGGCAGTACACACATAGTGGTTGGTATTCAGTTGTGTCCATCTACAAGTGGAGCAAACTTCTGCTTGTGCTTGCAATAGGACTCCCATTCCTCCTCTTTACAGTCCTCCCTGAGGACTGCAGGAGGAGCAGAGAAAGAAGAAGTAATATTGTGCAATCGGAAGTCCACTTTCAAGATGGTGGATATCTCCTCTTTCCCCAACCTCTCCCCTCTTGAGTGTGAATTCCCCCCATAGATCTTAACCACTGTTTAAGCATTGCAACAGTACAGTCGTCTCTTGGTTTTTGAGAAACGTTTAGTTCTCGAACGTTTTGGCTCCTGAATGCCACAAACCCGGAAGTGACTGTTCTGGTTTGCGAACTATTTTTGGAAGCCAAACATCTGGCGGGGCTTCTGCAACTTCCAATTGGCTGCAGGAGCTTCCTGCAGCCAATTAGAAGCCATGCTTTGGTGCCCAAACATTTTGGAAGTTGGACGGAATCCATTCCAAAAGGTACGACTGTAATGAAATTATATGTGGTTAAAGTTAACCTTGTAACCAGGCTTTGTTTAGTCTGATTTTAAATCATGGGTAGCAGAGGACCTGGTGCTGAGTTTCCTCAATCTCATTTTTTTAGCCCAGGGCACTCAAAATAGTGCCCTGGGCTAAAAAATGGTCCCCACGTACCATTGTATGATGCGTATATTTCTTTGGTCAGTGTTATTCTGTCTGTCTGAGAAGTCAAAAACTAAAAAGCATGGTCTTTTTAATTATTGTGTTTTACATAAAGCAGAAGGCTTTCACTTTGACAAGTTTTATTTATATTCTTCCAGGAAACTGTTACTTGAATAATCTCTGGCTTTGTACTCAGCAAGCAAAAAGCATGGTTCTACATGACTGCTTTTGCATATGTACTCTCTCCAAAACAAATCTAATCTTGAATGTCTTGCAAATGAGGACATGGGGTTCACTAGGACAAATCTGGCAGCAGACTCAAAACTCTGGTATTTCTTTCATTTTACTGAGATCTTGGTTGCCAAAACATTAGTATAGCAGCTGTACTAATGAATAGCATTAGTAATTGGGGGATGGTGTTTGGTTTTGATATGGAATGCTAGAACACATAATTTAGATCAGTGGTCTTCAACTTAGTAAAAATCCAGGGCTCACCTTTAACCTAAACATGTATTTGAGGATCCATTTCTTATTTTTTTAACCATATATTTATATGGTGGTAGGATAATTCCATAGTGACCAACATAACCTTTACAAGCTTTTTTACATAATATTTTTCTGTTAGCGAATATTATTTGATTTCCATTTACCTTTTTCTTTGTTAACTGGGTTGATCTTCCCTGCAAAAATATTCAAGAAGTATGCCACTGAGAGTTTAAACAACTTTCTTTTTATTGTTTTAACAGACATGACAGACACAAAAGTTTTGTAACTTCAAGTATTTATCTGAAACTTAGACAATTCTATCCTCTGAAGCCATGAATATTTTTTCTGTCTGCAGCAATATACATACACAGCTAATGTTTCATAGATGAGTGTCAAAATTATGTAAACTGTGGGTAAGCTGGGTTTTCTGGCAAATTAATTGTGACCAACGTAATATGAAAATTCATTAACAGGCACTCACAAATAACTACCTCCAAAGCAAGATCCTGTGCATATTGCACTTTACTCTGCATTCACAAATTACAGATCAGCACCAAGTCCATATGTGAAGTTGTAATGCCAACAGGAATTTACACTTGGCTATAGCAACACTCCAATTATTTCCCCCCCCCCCAAAAAAAGATTGAGAAATTGGCTAACAATTTATCAACCTTTGCAATAACTGAGTTGCCAGCTGTTTCAGTTTCCATACTTTCTGGCAGGATTACCCTTAGGGACATCATTCTGTCAAACAAAAAGACAGAATGAAATATATAGTCATACATTTTGAAATATATGAGAAATTCATTTACACTTTATGTTCAAGACTCTTCAATCTTTTACAGGGTTGTATTGTTATCCAGAGGCAGATTTAGGGCCAATGTTGCAGAATTAGGGCACTGTGCGGCTGAGGGTCCCCCAATTTAGTAGTGTACATCGTTACCTGAGAGGATACCTTTGAAACATGACTACCAATAATGAATTGCTATTGTTGAATTCTAGTGTTTCAGTTACGGTAGTTGCATTCTTTCCAGTCTTCATTTCTCCTACTCTCCAATTAAAATCAGTGAAGTCTGGTCCCTTAGGGCAATCTGGACTTAAATTCTACCAAGTGAAATGTCAAACAATTAAAAATCTCAAAGCCATACTCTTCCCTTGTCCTACAATCCTTCCAAAATCCATTTTAATTTAGACAGACTCTGGGAGACATTTCTTTCAACTGGCCAATCAGTTTTCTGCAGCACTCAGCCAATTTCAATCCAGAAGTATTTCTGTCATCATGAGGTCCCACCCGTCTCCTGGTAGAAAAACAGTGTCATAGTAAATCTGTATATTAATGGAGCTGCTGACTCTTAGCCCTGGTTGTACAGGTTTCACCTCCTTACTGTTGTCACATTGTCAGTCCAGCCACATTAGCAGGTATACTTTTCCGTTAGACCCAGGAGCCGATACATCTCTTCTGAGTAAATTCAGAGCTGTTTGCTTAGAAGCCACACCTACACAGAAGTAAAGCTCAGACCCCAGCTCCTTTGATTGTTGTTGTTGTTTAGTTGTTTAGTCGTGTCCGACTCTTCGTGACCCCATGGACCAGAGCACGCCAGGCACTTCTGTCTTCCACTGCCTCCCGCAGTTTGGTCAGACTCATGTTTGTAGCTTCGAAGACACTATCCAACCATCTCATCCTCTGTCGTCCCCTTCTCCTTGTGCCCTCCATCTTTCCCAACATCAGGGTCTTTTCCAGGGAGTCTTCTCTTCTCATGAGGTGGCCAAAGTATTGGAGCCTCAGCTTCACGATCTGTCCTTCCAGTGAGCACTCAGGGCTGATTTCCTTAAGAATGGATCGGTTTGTTCTTCTTGAAGTCCATGGGACTCTCAAGAGTCTCCTCCAGCACCAAACCTCCTTTGATTAGCCTTGCATCTTTCCCTGTTTGCGTGAATGAGCTCCACTAGATATTAAAATGACTGTATAAAAGGTCTTTTGACCTTTTCTCTCCCCTTCTCCAGTGTCTCTGCTAAAAGAAATGGATAGGTTTAATGTGAACGATCAATACACAAACTATATATTGTACTCCGTAGGATTAGTTGTCGCTATCGAGCCCTTTCTACCTGACGAAAGCTTCATAGATTGCCTCTTCCAACAGGAGATTGATAATATATATTTGTCCATGTGACAAGGTGCAACATGTTACATTTGGTTGTATGGTAAGCTCAAATGCATAGAATGTGTGTGCTTGCCCTGCCAAAGGTGTGAAGGAAGTACCATGCAAATAGTTGATTTGCATAAGCACAGAGCAAATACCATATGGAATGCTGCCATGGGAAGCATTAACAAGTAGCCTCAATAAGTGGACTATGGCATACAAAGGCAGCATAAGAAAAGACAGACAATTGAATAAGTCTGGCAGGGAGCATGCTTTCTTGTGCAAATAGAGGTTCCTGTGCTGTTTCAAAAATTTATTTTAGGTGGTGAATTAGCCAGATATATTTCTGCATTAAACTTTCTATACCACCTTTCCAAAACAATTCTCCCAAGGCAATTCAGAAACTAATTAAAGCAATCTAAAAAATAAAATAAAGAAAAAAACCCTGAGAGGAGCAGTGTGTACATAGAGGCAAAGATGCAACAGAAAGCCTGTACAGCCAATAGTTTGGAGCTAAGAAGCAGGATGCTGTAAAGGTTAAGGCAGAAGAAGCAAAAAAACCTAAAAGTCTAGTGAAGTAAAGCTTCGACTTGGCCCAGAAGATCTCAAAGCCCAGGGAGTGTCAAGGGAGCAGGGTCTTCGCAAGCTGGGTATGCTAGGTTCACGCCATTTGAAAGATTTAAAGGATGGAACGAGCCTGTTGAATTGAACCTAGAAACAAACTGGCAGCCTAAAGAACATGTAACACTGGCCATACCATTTTGCACAGCTGTTGCTTCCAGACAGTCTTGAAGGACAACACCCAGACAAGAAATGACTGTGATTGATCTGCATGCTTTCTTAGGAATTATTAAACATTGTCAAGGTCTTAGATTTCCAGATGCAGCTGGCCTATTAGATGCAGCTGATAAACATTGCACCTGACCTCATCTGCACTTAAGCTTCCAGGTCAATCATTCAATTATCCCGGGGAGAAAGACAATGAGCCTGAGCTTGTTCCTAATCTCACATTTGGGTTCTACCCTAGGGGCAAAGTAGTGGTTGAGCAGGTCTTCCAGATACCCATCTTAACCAATTTCTTGTTTCTACAGCTTTTTTGGGGGGTTAACTTACAATGCTCAAAACTATGGAGTTCTTGCTAAAAAGGAAATGCTGGAGCATTGTAGTATACCTTTTTAGTTACTGATGTGAAGATAATAACACATAACCTCAAAAAAATGCTGAAGGAATTGGTGGTTCTTCTGTAACGGGCAATTTATGCTCTCATAATCCATGTAATGGCAGGTCCTCTGTTTCAATATCCACACAGGAAAGATGTGAGCTAGAATTCCAGAGGAGGGGCAGACTTTGGTCTTTCAAATTTCAGCGGTGCCCTATGCAAGGCCAAAATTCTGCACCTTGCATTACCCTAAATCCACCTCTGGCCAGAGTACAAGCTTTTAAACATGAAATATGTTTTGTAAAATATACGTGTCCTCATAGTATTCCATTTGGAAAACCTGAATTATTGGACAGGGTTGGTAAGTACAGTTTTCTTTCTCAGATTTTGATTGTGAAGGATAAATGTGGAATTTACATCCCTAGGTAGGAGAGACGACCAACAGAAGTCCAACAAAATAAGTGGCTGTTAGTTACTGGTACAAAGTAATGGATTTGATACCCTATAATGTTTCAAGCTCTTGCTGTCCTTCAAGATGAACCTCAAGGTGAATCAGTCCATTAAGCCCAGAGATGTAAGTGCTTGCAAAGATTAGGTTTCCCATCCTCAAACATTACCAGTCATAATTCTTTTTACTGGTACATTATAAAACTTATTTGAGTATCTTTCTCAATACAAAACAGTAAATTACTAATTTTAAAACAACTTCTCCATAGGGCTACTATTGGAGATTGTAATCTGATCCCCTTTGACTTTTCTTTATCTAACATTTCTTGCTCAAATGCAAGCTTAGATAATTATTGTGTGCCTTTCACAGTCCAAGAATTAAAACACACACACACAAACACAAAACTGATGAATGAATTATGACATCAGCAACACCTCTTCTGTAGGCTAAAACAAATTAAATCTTATCTAGAGTTAACACAATACTTGAATGCCCCCAAAAGATTAAGTATAAAATAAAATGACCAAGAGCTCAGGGCAACCCCTTAATCTTTTTATGCTGGACTTAAATTTTTGTTGCTGTCAAAGCCAAGCTCAGTATAAACTGTTCATTTCCTGAAAGAACAGTCACACATCACTAAAGGGGTAAGATATTCGGGGGGGCGGATATGCCTCATACATTTATCTAGTTGGTAATGTAACAGGTATGGATAACATCCTCTATTTACCTTTGCCCATAAATACAAAATACTTGAACCCCCGTTTCATATGGCCAATGGCATTGCAGATAAAAGCTGTAAAATATTTCCTGAAGGCATGACAGTAAGAGCTAGAGCTATAATGACAAATAAGCCACATTTGTGAAATTTGTATCCCATCGCTTGAAACAAAGCTTGTCTCTCCCTTTCTTTTGAGCAGCTTGTCTCTCTTCCCCATCCCTTTCTTTTGAGCAGCTGTTTTCCTCTACTAGGGTGAAGTAGAGGATATGGCATTCCAGTATGGTTTAGGCAATGATCCATGTATTTTGGGAGGTGGGAGGGAAATCAAATGGGGGCGGTGATGGGTGGGAGGGAAATCAACCTAGAAAGTTATGTTAAGTGAGCCGGACTTCAGAAAGCCATAATACGCAAAAGAGGTCTGTTTAGCTACTTCAGTTCTTCTGCTTTCTTGCTTCTATCTCTGTGGACAAGCACTTCAGATGCTGAGTGCACATTTCTGCAGCTCAGAATATAAGAAAGCCTTATGAGAGAGAACTGGCTACCCTCAAGTTCTTATATTTATTTTATTTATTTATAAAAAATATTTATCATAAAATTATTTCACAATGGTTTACAACAGCATCCTGTACTGTAGGCAATGTGTCGCTGCATCACCGAGGACCAAAGCGCGATGGCAGCTTCACCCGGCGGCGGTCTATCGCGAGTAAAACCACCACCGCTCCTGAGTTGCTCCACCACCAGAGCCCAGCGCACTGAAGGAGAAGCAAGCTGCAGCTGGGCGCTGGTGACAGAGGGACTCAGGAGGAGTGGCAGTTTCACTCGCAATATACCCCCAGGTGAAACCGCCATCACACTCTGGCCATCATATAACTGAGGGAGGAACATTGGCCATGTCAAGGTGGTGGTGGATAATAATGCACCGTGTATAATTGTACAGAATTCTGTCACTTGTTTATTCATTTATTTAACAAATTTTCATGGTAGTTTGTGTCAGTAAAACAGAACAAATAAAACCTACAAGAACTTTGCAGAATTGAAACAGCTGATTAGACTACCACCGTTGTTAAGTCTGTGAGAACTATAAGGTCTTTGTCTACCACCAAAATGATACCAAAGTGGATACCAGACAATTCTCCCTGGGGGGGAGAGAGTTGCCTAAATGGGAAATGAGAACAATTTCCCTCCCATCCTTTAGGAAATCTTCCCAGTCTGTGATTCTCTTGAAAGCTGATGCACACATTCACAAATCATCCTGTCCTGGTACCACTAGTTCCAAAGTACTTAAAAGACCACCTATCTTCTTAAGTTGGTGGCATTTTTTTTTTTTTGTATTTACATTATTTCTTGTAAATCACTCTGGGAATATGATTAGTGATATAAAATTCTTATACTAAAAAAAGTTGCATTACTTTTTTTTCCAAATACATTTTTATTAACATTATATACATAACAAGCATACAAACAGATACAAACAAATACAAAAAATAAATTACAACAAGAAAAAAATAAAAATATACAAGCCAAACTTTTTTCCTCTCTCTAACTATACAAAGAGAGATTAATCCGGCTACTTCACAAAAAAGGAGGAAAAACAAAAAAGAAAAGAAAAGAAAAACAAACAAACAAACAAAAAACCCTCCTGGACTTCCTTCCATCCTTTTGGTAAGTATCAAATATTTACTTCCATTCACGTATTTGATTTTTGATCTGTAAACCTAAATTCACACGCTGGTAGTATTGTTCTGACCCCGCCAATCACATTAAACATTCATTCCAATGTAGTTCCAGTATTTACTCCAATTTTTCAGAGATTTCTGTTCATCATGGTCTCTTATTTTACCTGTTAATTTATCAAGCTCAGCATATTTTATCATTTTAATTTGCCAATCATTTATATTGGGGATAGTTTCCACTTTCCAATATTGTGCCAACAGAATTCTCGCTGCTGTGGTGGCATAGAGGAATATCGTTCTATCTTCTTTTTTGATCTCTTTATCCAACATTCCCAGCAAAAAGGCTTCGGGTCTTTTGGGGAAGGTGTATTTAAATATTTTTTTAAGCTCATTGTAAATCAATTCCCAAAAGCCTTTCACCCTTTTAAATGTCCACCATAGATGATATAGGTCACCCTCCACCTCCCCACATTTCCAGCATTTCTTATCCTTTAATCTATACATTTTGGCCAACTTCACAGGGGTGTGATACCACCTGTATAGCATCTTCCAAATATTTTCTCTCAGGGACATACATGCTGTAAACTTTATGTTGCGGTTCCACACTTCCAACCACCTTTCAAAGTCGATGTTATAACCAAAATCAATTGCCCATTTGATCATTGCCTCTTTGACCTCCTCGTCCTTTGTGTACCACTCTAATAGTATATCATAGGTTCTAGAAAGGGTTTTGTTTTTACCTTCTATTACTTCTACATTGAATTTTGATTTTTTGTCCTCAAAACCCAACTACTTCTTGTCCTCTTTTAACAAATCATTCACCTGATGGTATTGCAACCACCCAGTGAATAGATTTTTTATCTCTTCATAAGGTCTAAGTCTTGGCCCTTGATCTGTTTTTCTTAACATTTCTTCGTAGGTGGCGTTTTTCCCCTCCATATTTGTTTTCTTCACCGTTAATACCTCAATCGGTGAGATCCACCATGGGGTCTTTCTTTCAAGGAGATTTTTATTCCTTTCCCATGTTTGGTATAAAGGTCCCCTGAAGATATGATTTAGAAAGCTCTTGTGAGCCTTCGCTTTCCCATACCAAAGGTACGAATGCCATCCGTACCAATTATTAAAACCTTCTAAATCCAGCAGGTCTCTATTCTCCAGTTTAATCCAATCTTTTAACCAAAGTATACAGGCCGCTTCGTAATATAAACTTAGGTCCGGGAGAGAAAAACCCCCTCTTGCATTACTTTTTTTTCTTAAGCGATGAAGCTGTAGGAAAACCAAATCTATTTTTCCTCACTTGGGACTGTAGGCAGGCTGTTGTTAACCACAGCATGGCCTTGAAAATAGGTTGTAACTGATGCTGCTCCTGCATGTACTTTGCAATTACTTTAAGGTTACCACTGATAGTTGTATTTATGTTTATTTAGTTAGGAAAAAGATTAGGGGAAAATGCAACAGATTTTATAACTTTTAAGGATTGCTAAAATATTTAAAAGCCCTAATATATTCATAGGTAGGGGCTTGTGAAAAATGCTTGCTAATGTTCAGCTGTTTTGCTTGCTTGCTTGCTTGCTTGCTTGTTTTCCCCGTCATTGGGCCAGTCTGTGACTTCCTGAGTTTGCAAAAAGGGTTCAAGGAGTATTACATTGAAATGAAGAAAGTGCCTCACTTCCCAGCTGCAATTGAAAGAACAAAGGTCAAATTTTAAATAAAGCAAAAGTTAATGAGTAAATTTATTTACTTGAATTATCAATGGACATGCAGTACATTGATACATAATGGAACCAAGGAAGGGACTAGAGGGAAGTCAATTTGTTTTGTTTTTGTATTGTTGTTATTTTTATTTTTTGTTATCTAGGGTTATAGTCAACTAAGAACTACTTAGAACAGAACCATTGAACTTAATTAACCTATGTTAGTTATTTCCACTTACTTCAGTGAGTCTAGTCAGCGTAGAACTAGCATTGCACACCACTCTAAGTTTGAAATTTTTGTGATTGAAATCATCTATAGAGCATTTTTGATTGTTTGTTAACACTCACAACTATATTGTGAGGTGGGTCTTCCTATTCCCATTTAACATTTGTTTTATAATTCATTAATCCTAAATAGATTAACATTGCTGTTGTTTACTCTTACAGCACACATCTGTTGACGGATATACTGAGCCCCATGTCCAGCCCACAAAATCAAGTAGCAGACAAAACATACCCCGTTGCAGAAACTCAATCACGTCTACAAATGAAGACCATCCACACATTGGGAATTACCGCTTACTAAAAACAATAGGAAAAGGAAATTTTGCTAAAGTGAAGCTGGCTAGACATGTTCTTACTGGTAGAGAGGTAAGCTGTTTGTCTTTTTTTGCTTGGTAACTGTAGCCTGTGTTGCCTTATTCACACTTGTCTGTCTGCAATGAATATGCTTATTCTCTAGTTCTGTGATTGAATATGTAACAGGCTTTTCTTAGAGCCAAATGAGACATCAGGGCAGCAGAAGAGTGGGCAGAATTACGTGTACTACTAAATCTCTTTGAAGAGGTAGTCTTGGAATTGAGATATTTTAAGATACAACAAGAGCATTTGAAGAGTAGGATTCCCCCGAAACAGCTGTCTTTCTTGTGGTGGGATGGTAAGATCGGAAGTAAACCCCACAAAACGGAAAAAGTTTTATAAATGCTTTTAAAAACAACTTCTCTTCCCCATCCATGCTGCCTTGAACCCCCCTATTTTATAGGAGATCAGAAGGTCCTAGGGTTGGATACTGTTCCTATCCCATCTAGTTGTGCCCTGATCAAAAGATAAACCATATTTGTGTGGAGACAAGAGTGGACAAGGGTTTGGAGTGGAGATCTTCTCTGAAAGCTCTAACTTTACTTATAGAAATGAACATGTTTAGTTGAAATTCAAAATATTCTGAAATCTCTTAGTTTCCCTGCTTCCAAATGCTAATAATAGAAAAAGGGAAATCACCACCTGTGGCCATAGGAAGCGATGCTTCCCTGCCCCACTCTTCTGCTGCTGGCTGGAATACAACACTGATTGCAGATTACTGACATTGCCAGCACAAGAAAACTCTCTAAATAGATTGTATTAGACAGAGTGGATAGAACAAATTGCTCTGAGAACATTTAATGTGGATGGGCCTGTGTATGCAGTATAATCAGGCTGACTTCTTCCAAATACTGTATTTTTCGCTCCATAAGAAGAAGAAGAAAAAAAAGACAGAGCGTGCGAGGGAGAAAGATCCCCCTCCGTGCTGGCTCCTGGCTGCTCTCATTCAAGTCACAGAGCCCCTCGGATGAGTGTTCTAAAGCTCTCTTCCCCCACCTCGTCTCTCCCCACCCCTTCATGCAGGCGCCGCCATTAGGACACTTGCACGGGCAACGTGCCACGCCCCTGCCGCTCTGGGAACCAAAGTCCCCAGCTCTGCCACTGCCAGGGACCACATATTCGCTCCATAAGATGCACAGACACTTCCCCTTACTTTTTAGGAAGAAAAAGTGTGTCTTATGGAGCGAAAAATACAGTAATACCAAACATCGCCTGACACGGTGAAGCCCCCTAAACATGTTCATAGGCCCACTATTTTCTTGGAATTGTCAGTGTTTCAAGGAGCTTAATTTCATTGTTTTTGTCTGACTATTTGCTAGTGTTCTATGTAAAATACTGCTTATATTTTAAACTTTTAAAACTGTAAACCTCTACATTGACTTCATTTGTTTGTAATGTTAAGCTGTGATTTAGAGTTATGTGAACAAGATTCAAGTTTACGCTCACCCCTCCTCTGTTTCAATTGCTTTTGCTTTCATTTGCAATTATCCACAGTTGCATATGTTCAGTTAACCACAGTTTAGAGCAGCATCCTAACCCTAAATTGTATTTAACTGGTTTCTTTAAACAAGCCAGCTTTCTAAGCCACAGTTTGAGGTTTGCTGCGTTTGCATGTAACACTAAGCCAAACTATAACTTAGTGAAAACAGCTGAACTCTCAGAGAAGAGGTTGCAGCCACTCTTATCCTTCTTGGTCCTTTTAGAATTTAGTGTGCTCCTTGAACGCAGAACTTGTGGGTTAAGTTCCCACCTGCTTAAGGACCAGGCAGGATCAAAGTGGATGCAGACTCCTCTCTAGTAGCCAATGCATTCATGCAGTCACAGTAGTTTGCCTACTTATGACCTGCAAGCCAGGCCATTGGCTTATTTCAGTAAACCATAGTTAAGATTAATCACAGTTTGTCTTGGTTCAGAAGAACACTAAGCTGCAGTTAGCTAAAAACAGAAGCTAAAATTTCTCATCTCCTTGAAACAGCACAAGAGGGGAACAGAAAGTAAATGTGTAGTGCTGTGTCCAAATAAAGTCAATGTCTGCCTAAAAACACTCACCTGTTGGTACCTTCAAAAGAGTGGTTTCTTTATATCCCTAGGTTGCTGTGAAAATAATAGACAAAACCCAACTAAATCCTACCAGCCTACAAAAGGTAAGATGTTTCTTTGAAAAGGTTAAATATGTTGTCACTTCAATAATTTTGGCCCATGTGATTTAAAAATAAAAATATTTTTATTCTTCCATGTTTATAATGCTTTTGCCTTTACAGGGCAATTGAATTGCTCTGAAGTTTTTATGCCCTGAATCCTTGGTCAGTTACATTGAGATAGAGAGATGCCTTCCGTTCCAGATGTGAGGAGGGGGCCATACTAACATGACCTTCCTTCTGAAATATTTGAAGCATGTCCTATGCAGTGGAGCTGATCCATATGTTCAGTTGGTGCACCCAAAAGCTTTCTGTGTGGAGCAGCCATAAAACACATACAATTTTAAGTAGCCTCCAAAGTAGCTCCCATATTAGTCCAGGTTCAGCTTTAATTAAGTCACTCACCTCTAGTCCCATGTAGGAACTGCCTGAGGTGATGCTGGTGCATAAGTGAACTGAAATTCCTGAAATAAATAAGTTACATTTCTTTCTTCTTTAGCCAACCAAGATCTCATAATGGATTTGGGCAGTATTGTATGTTGAAAAGGAGAATTAAGTCCCACTGAGAACTAGAGCTCTAAAATATTGGTAGTTATACTTGTGTAGATTTGGAGTGATGTCACTTTCTTGAAGAAAAGTGTCCTGTAGGTTGAAGAAAAGTATGTTATATGTTTAAGCATTTTGTGAAGTATATTAGTTTTAACCTTTCCTGAGAAATAAAGCAGTTCTTCAGATCTCTTTCTCTGGATCTCCTTGCTGCAATTTTGAACATTCAGTCACTGGTTTGAGAAACTGGTTAAGAACAATTCCCTGCCAGACTTCAAATAGTGGTAGAATTTGCAGTAAGGTTTTGGGTGTAGTTTTTTTTTTTTTAAGTTTGGGCAGGCTCAAATTAGTTAAAGCCCAGAGAGTCTAAAGATTACATACAACGGGCTAGATCCTGACTAAATTAGTTGAACTTAGTTTTCAGTGAAACGTTAGTCATCACCCGAAGCAGACCCCCTTTATATCAATGGGAACTTAGTGCAATTAACCTAGTCCGGTTCTAATCCAGTATCTCTATGCAAGCAACTTACCACTGGTATTTCATAGACACTTATCTAAGTGTGAAACTACATCTTAAAACATTTTTGAATTTTGCATTCTGCAGTTATCCTTAGAAAGTGTAAAAAACACCTTAAGTAAAATAGTTCTCTATTTTTTACAGTTGTTCCGAGAAGTACGAATAATGAAGATTTTGAACCATCCTAATATTGGTAGGGATTTGACATTTGTTTTGCTGAATCATATTATTTTTTTCCTGTGTTTGCCTTTTCTTCTAACTTTGAAGACTCTCACTAGGTGACTTTTAGATTTGTGATCAAGGCCCTAATGCATATTAAAAAGACATCCACATCCACATTAGAGGAAGCCTAAATACCAAGCAGGTCGCTTCAGAGGTATTGGGATCACTCGCTTTCAGGATCCTATGTGCCCCCACTTCAATACACATCAATACTGAAATGAAGTGGGCTGCTTCAGAGGTATTTAGACATTCTCCAAAACAAAGCAGATTGTCTGTAGTCTAGTGGACTTGTCCCAAAACTGCATAGAATTTTCCAGCCTCTGCTTAAAGAAACCTCATCCTATCTCCTCTCAGTCTCCTCTTTTCCAGGCTAAACATATCCAACTCCCTCAAGTGTTTCTCATAAGGCTTGGTTTCCAGACCCTTGATTATCTTGGTCACCCTCCTCTGCACCCATTCCAGCTTATCAGTATCCTCCTTAAATTGTGGTGCCCAGAACTGGACATGGTCTCCCAGGGTGGTCTGCTCAAGGCAGAATCAAGTGGGACTATTGCTTCCCTTAACTGGGACAATATACTTATGTTGATGCAGCCTAGAATAGCATTACCTCTTTTTTTGCTGCTGCATCACACTGTTGACTCACAATGTTTTACTTCTAGGAAATAAGGTAGTTTATTGGAACTATGTAAATTCTCACCAAGTAGGGCCTGTGGCTTGCATCATTCTCTGATAACTTTCTGCAGGGCCAGTGACTCATCAGATTAGTTCTTTAGCCTTTCATGAAGTCCTGTTAACACACTCTTAGGGATGCCCTTAAGTGATTGTTTATCCTGTGTTTTCAAGCTATGGTCTGACTTAATTTGGTTGTAGTGTTTTGTGAAAATGGAGCACTGATTTTTATCAATATGGATTTTTAACATTGCTCTTTGTTAAATCGATACCACTTTGATAAGAAAAATTGAGGCCTGTGAATAAGAGCAGGTTTGCAAAGTGTGTAACTTTCCCTTTCTGCTTTAGTTTTCCCCACCTTTAGAGCCCCACTTTGTGATGACAATTCTTCTGGCTGAGGAAGGCAGAACAGTTTTGTTCCAGAGACAGTTATTGTTGCTGAATCGGCCAGAGGGCTTGTTGCATACAAGGTATACACATTGCTGCATACAGGGTATGCCCTTTTTTACTCCTTCCAGCTGAGTGTGCTGCCTTTCCGACATGCTTAGCTTTCGTTCACTTATTCTTAAACTATTGAACAACAATAATTTTGTTAATATATTTCATAGGCAGTGTCCTGGTTCTTTGTTGTTCTACTTTTGCATCTAGCATTTAACCTCTTGTCTTCAGCGAAAACAAAATATGGCCAATTTCTAACTGGTTCTAGAGAAGTGGGTGGTTTTACTTCTGCAAATTTCATCTGTAGAGCCAAACTTTGACTCGGATTTCCATTAAATTGTGACGTAGATAAGAAATAACATTTGCCTGTTTTTAAATGTTCTTTACTGTTTGTGCTAAGGCAATTTGTTATCAACTTTTTATCTTGCAGTTAAATTATTTGAAGTTATTGAAACAGAGAAAACATTATACTTAGTTATGGAATATGCCAGTGGAGGTAAGCAAACATTCCATTCTACTTTTATGGGCTGATTTGAAATGTAGGAATTTGAAGATGGAAGTGGGGCTGGCATAACACCTCAGAGCTGTGATATACTTTTGGTATCTATTGCATGACACTCTGCTGCATAAGTGCCATAGTTTCCATAGGACATAGTTATCTCTTTCGTTGATGTAGGCTGCTTTATAGTCTGTGCCCTTGAAAAGGACAGCCTAGTTCTCACCTACAGCAGATGAGTTGGTAGGTCTTTGACTGGACTAAAATACTTCAGAGTGCATCTGGAGACTTACACGACCCCCCCCCCAAAAAAAAAACCACCAGAAAGTATTCCTAGCATGTAATGCAGAAGAGTTCCAGCCTAACCTACTCCCTGACATGTTGGATTTCTATGTATAGGAAAGTTTTTCATTGAGGAATATTTCAGCATGTGACTTATTTTCTGCAGTGTGAAGGAGTATAGTCCACACAGGTTTACTGCCTAATTTTCTGTTGTGTGAGAAGTCAGCATGCATAAGCAGCACATCAGCTCAGTTTAATAATAATAATAATAATTAATAATTTTTATTTATAAATAAAATAAAGTTTAAATAAAGCAGTTAAGCTTAAAAGGTTTTGTGTCAAAGTTTGGTGCTGATAGAAAAGAAACTCTTCCAAGGAGCCCATATTCTGAAGTTCGAGTGGTAGAAGTTCTGCTAAGAATGAATTCTTCAAGCTCATGAAAGATGAGGCTGATATCCTACACTGGATGAGAAACTGAGTTATTAATCTGCACACAGTTTGGATTGTGTTTCTCCAATAATCAGAGTTTTGGATGAGGAGCACTTTGTTTATTTATTTGTGGGTGGTCAGTCTAGTTAAAATAGTTCCTGTTCATCTTTAAAGTCACAGTTATCCTTGTCCCATAGCTTATATGTCAGTTTTGCCAGTTCTGCATAGTCCATCAATTTTTCTTGCCATGATTCTCTAGTTGGGGTTTCTTCAGTCTTCCATCCTTGTGCTATTAGAACTCTCACGGCTGTTGTCGCATACATGAAGGTGTTTTTCAGCTTTTTTGGCAGATCTTTCCCTACAATCCCTAACAAAAATGTTTCAGGCTTTTTAGCAAATGTTAAATGGAACATTTTCTTCAATTCGTTGTATATCATTTCCCAATTTTTTAAAATTACATTACATTCCCACCACATATGATAAAATGTCCCCTCCTTTTTCTTACACTTCCAATATATATTTGAACTAGTTTTGTACATTTTCCCTAACTGCATTGATGTCGTGTACCATCTGTACATCATCTTCATGTAATTCTCCTTCAATAGGGAACAATCTGTAAATTTTAAATCAGTTTTCCATAATTTTTCCCAATCTTCCACCATAATGTTGTGACCTACATCTTGTGCCCATTTAATCATAACTGATTTTACCTCTTCATCTTTCGTCTCCCATTCTAATAGTATGCTGTATGCGGCCTTCAGTAATTTCACTTTCCCTTCAATCACTTCCGTTTGAAACCTAGATCTTGTATAACTGAATCCTTTATTGCTGTCTTCTTTATGTGTTTCATATAGTTGTCGATAATGCAACCAACTCTGAAAGTGGTCTTTGATCTCATCGTAATCTCTTAATTTCCATTTTCCATCATGGTCCTTTAATAAATCAACATATGTGAGCCATTTTCCTTTCTTTCCAAGTGGTTTGAGCAATAATGCTTCATGTGGTGAAAGCCACCATGGGGTCTTTTGTTCCAATAAGTCTTTCTATCTCTCCCATACTCTCATTAGTGATTTCCTGATTATATGGTTGTAAAAACTTCTATTAGTTCCCATATCTTTTTAACCGGTTCCATAGAGCTGTTAGTTACATTAAGCAATATAGAGTACAATTTAGAAACTAATCCTTTTTCTCCTCTATCCATTGTGTCTAATAAATTTTCAAATTGTGTTAAAGGTTTCAGAGCTTGTGTTTTTACATGTTCTTTTATAATAAAACTATGAATCTGATTAAAATAAATCCAGTTTGTGTTAAGATTTGACCAGTTTAATTTTCTTTGGTTATTGTACTGCTTATCGATAAGAACCTATGTGCCTGGCCTTTCCTTCCAACAAGGAATAATCTAAATACTATTTTTATGAGTTGCTTAAGATATTTCTTGAACACATCTCAGGAAACAGATCCATGTCCATAAATTTGGTGTTGTTGGGAAGCCTAAAGCTTCACTTATAGTTTCAGTGGTAGTATAAGTCAGAAAGCAGCTTGGGAGGGTGCGGGGAAGCCGAAGGGGGAAAGCCGTCTTGCATTAGTCAGAGTCCTTGTGCTGGCTTCTGCTGAAGGAACGAGTTAGTTGACTGACAAGCACTTTGATTTGTCACCAGGGAAACCTGTGCAATATAATTCTGTTCCATTCTGCTTTAGGAGAAGTGTTTGACTACTTGGTGGCACATGGAAGAATGAAAGAGAAAGAGGCACGTGCAAAATTTAGACAGGTAAGAAAAAAGGTCTTATAAAGTGAACCTGAAATGCTGGCTTCAATAAAAGATACGTTTTAGTGTTGTGAACTAAGCGCAGGAAATGTAGATCCCATTCACACTAGGTATTAAGTGTGAAATGGCTGACTTGGTTTGCTCATATTTTCACTAGGCATAATCTCTTATTATCCAACAGTGGCCCTCTAATATTTTCCGTGCTTCTTTCATCTATTTGGGGACATCAAAAAAATCATTTTTTTTTACAAAGGAACAGAACAGGAACACAGTGCCTACAGATGTAGATCACTTTAGTACAGCTCTTTTATCTTTTTGCAGATGCCTGCTCTTTGACATGTACAGGGATGCTGCAGTCTTGCATCAACCCTCCGGACTTCTGTACTTTTCTGTGGAATTTTGCTTAGGGAACTTACAGCCATAAATGATTTGGGTCTTCTCTCCCCATAATTCTTCTTTACCAAATTTTCAAAAACATTAAGTCATAAAAAAGAGCTTGATGGTAGGAAGGCTAGGACAAGTTGAAATTGCTTTAAGGAAGGTTGCAGTCATAGAATTATAGAGTCCAACCCTTTCTAATGCAGGAATCCTGCCCACAGCCATCCCTGACTACCAACCTTTTGGTTAACAACTAGACCCAACTCCCTCAACCGTTCCTCGTCAGGCTTGTTTTACAGATCTTTTATCAACTTGGTCACCCTCCTCAGCACACAGTTATGTGGGAGTAAGACCCTGAGCAAATATGAAGTAGTCTTGAAGGAGAAGGGAGGCAGACCAAGTCAGTCACAACACTGGCCATTAGAGATATAACCAACCATGAGGGACAGACAAAGTTACAGTATATTGTAAAGGCTATATGGGGATAGGAAGGGGAATGCTACTGAAAATTAGACCGGGTCACTGATGGAGATACTTCTACTAGCACACCACTGATTATCAAGAGCATGGCTAGGCAAACTAAGGCCCGGAGGCCGGATCCGTACCAATCGCCTTCTAAATCTGGCCCGCAGACGGTCCGGGAATAAGCGTGTTTTTACATGAGTAGAATGTGTTCTTTTGTTAAAAATGCATCTCTGGGTTATTTGTGGGGCATAGGAATTCATTCATTCCCCCCCCCCATAGTCCGGCCCCGCACAAGGTCTGAGGGACAGTGGACCGGCCCCCTGCTGAAAATGTTTGCTAACCCCTGATCAAGAGAGACTGACTAGCACCAAGTCCTCTGCTCTTCCTAGAACAAAGGACAGTTTGGCTGGGAGGAGAGAGGAAAAAGACAGCAACAGAAGCAGCACAACTTGCAATGTAGAAAAATGACAAGGAAGGATATTCAGCCACTGGCAGGAAAGAATTGAGCCTCCAAGAAGTAGAACAAGGAAGATCTGTATCTCTGGTGCAGGGTGCGAATGGTGCTGTGGTCTGAACCACTAAGCCTCTTGGGCTTGCCAATCAGAAGGTTGGCAGTTCAAATCCATGCAACGGGGTGAGCTCCTGCTGTGCTGTCACAACTTCCGCCAACCTAGCAGTTTGAAAGCATACCAGTACAAGTAGATAAATAGGTACCGCTGCGGCAGGAAGGTAAATGGCGTTTCCGTGCGCACTGGCATTCGTGCGCCAGTAGTGGTTTAGTCATGTGGACAAACGCCAGCTCCCTCTGCCTGAAGCGAGATGAGTGCTGCACCCCATAGTCATCTGGACTTAATTGTCCAGGGGCCCTTTACCTTACCTATCACTGGTGCCTTATTCTGCCTTCCTCCATCTGCTTTATTCATTTTAATTATTTTGTGCGGGTGCATACCTAAAAATATGCGGGTATGCGGGTGCATTCAAAAATAAAAATTAAATACTTAAATAATTAGTCTCTTCTCTTTTCCCTACCTTCTACAGTTCTCCCTTTGCCATGTGGATGGTTTAAATGGGGAAATAATACTGTTTTATGTGCTGTATGGAACCAATCTTCAAAGTCCACTTTATTGTGCAACAGCAGCACTTCAGTGGTGTTAAAGAGCTCTAGTGCGGAAAGGCGCATTGCTTTAGTTCCTAAGTATTTAAAGTATTAGAGCATGCTTTAGGAATATTTTCAGTGGGTTGGATCCAAAGGTCATTCTTTTGACTTTCAGGCAAGTTTGATTGTATTGCAAGTTTTTTTCAGATCTTTGAAAACAAAATGCCTTTTAATGCTTGTGTGTGTGCCATAATTTTCTCTTGGGGAACCTGGGCAACTTGTTCAGCACCAAGGAGAGCATTCAGAAGCACATAATAAGTTCGAAGACTGCAGCAACGCAGTATATTTTGTTAATATCGCTGACAGTAAATAGGAATCTTAAAAATGTGATTAAGTTGGACTTTTGTTGTCGTAAACAAAAGACTCCTTCATTTTGATTGACATATTCACCCCAGTCCACTTGCTTGCAAAATTTAGGGGAGTACTTGCAGAACTGTTCTAGCACAAGGCAGTTGCCCCCCCCAAAAAAATTAACTAATAATGGCTTTCAGGGTTTTGACTTTTTGCGTAGTTACCACTGTGTGGAAAGTAAGCTTGCGCTCAAGGGCTGACAAAGGAATAAATGTTTCATGTATTCTGACCCGATGCCATTTTTCCAATATATTTTCTGGATCTGGTAGGGGCTATTGTGGTGTAGCGATGAAGAGGCTGAACCACTATGAAGCACGGATTTGCTGGCTGGAATCTTTCCTTTGCATATAACTCATTTGGTGGCTTTAGGCAAGCCATTCTTTCTCCATGTCAGTGTTCCACTTGCAATAAGGGACAATAGTGTAGCAACCTCATAGGATTCCTGCAGCGGTTACAAGAAGATAATAGAAGTGTAGGGTTTGATCTGCTTCACTATATAAATGTTAAGCATTCTTCTTGGAGTCGTTCTTAAATGTTCGCTTATTAACCAGATTTCTTATTTCAGATTGTGTCTGCTGTGCAGTACTGTCATCAAAAGTGCATCGTTCATCGTGATCTCAAGGTATGCTCCTTTTCCCATCCTTTAAGAACTCAAACTGCACGGAAGCAGAACAATTTATGTGCTCTTTCTGCCCACTTTGTAAGTTTGTAAAATATATAATAAATAGCTGCTTAGTCTCTCCCCATGTTTGTCAGGCATGTAAGTCATGAGTCCTTTCTTCCCCTGAAGAAAAGTGGGACTCACTGCCCAAATCTTCCTAGTCTCCAGTCCAGGGAAACTTTAATCCCACCCTGTTATGATTCAGTGCAGTCATCATGCTGCCTCTTCTGACTGC
Source organism: Podarcis melisellensis (assembly GCF_964234715.1). Lineage (NCBI taxonomy): Eukaryota > Metazoa > Chordata > Lepidosauria > Squamata > Lacertidae > Podarcis > Podarcis melisellensis. The sequence continues at coordinate 29,446,304 of NC_138530.1, forward strand.
CTAGGAGATTGGGAATGCTGCCTTGCAGCTTTATGCTGTTCCCTTCTCTTATTCTAAGCCATAACAATTCCTTTAGAGCAGGCCTGGCCAAACTTGGCCCTTCAGCTGTTTTGGGACTACAATTCCCTTCATCCCTGACCACTGGTCCTGTTAGCTAGGGATGATGGGAGTTGTAGTGCCAAAACAGATGGAGGGCCAAGTTTGGCCATGCCTGCTTTAGAATTACCATGCAGTCCTTCCCTCTGGATATAAGTCCCCACCTCCCTTTAAATTTTAGAGCTAATTTTCACTAGTATTACATTTGCACACGTTTTTGCTAACCATGTCAGCAAATCTGATTCTACTCATGATTGTGGATAATGGTTTGCAGCTATAAAATAGAAGCTCCATTGAGAGCCCTATCTTGATGACCAAGCGTGTGTGCATGTGAAGGCACATCTGTATGTGTTTCTTTGTAAAAAGTTCAGCAATGAAGAGTCTTCTGCTTTTTAACTCTCCACAATCTTTATTTCCAATTCGAAAACCACTGTCTTGGCTGTTTTCATCTCTCATTGTACCATCATAGAGCATCTGGCTTCTTGGCCCTCTGTTCTGCTATATCTCCCCTTCTTCAGTTTATCCCAGAAAGTCACTGCCAAATTCATTTTTCTCTTCCCTCAAAGTGAACCTTAAGTACAGGTTCTGTGTCGTGCTCAGCTTCTGCTTCAAGCTCTCAGTGCTTTGAAAGCTGCTCATCACTCTGCCTTTGACTATAGGCCCATCTATGTGATCCTTTAGAGATAGAAGTCACTGTGAGTTATCCTGAGCGCAAATGCTTTTAATGATTAAGGAACAGTGAGATTTCACTGAAAAAGCGTTAAGTGAGAAAATCTGAATCTAGAGGAGTGCACATTCTTAACATTGAAGAAGCAAACCATTGGAGCCGACAGCAATCTTAAGGTATAATTGTTAAAGAAGACGGTATCAGACCTGATTCATTTTATGGAGTCAGCTGGAGTCAGCTGGCTAAGGGGCAGGAAAGAGGGAAAGACAAAAGAAAAACCTGGTTCTGTTTTATATAGGAATCACTATATGAGTTTTCATTTGTTTTGCCTGTGTCTTTTTAATTCCTAAACAGTCCAGTCATTATTTTATTTTCTCTTTTAGATTTTTCCATTCTCCAAAGATCCAGGGCAACATTATCTCTGTAGCTGTTTAGATTACAATCCTATACACACGTATATGGGAGTGAGGCTCATTAAGCTCAATGAAACTTATTTTGAGCAGACATGCATAGGATTGCACTGTGTCTGATATGTGTACACATGTCCCATTGATGGCAGGAGGTGTACTGTTGGCTAAATCATACAAAATCTATACAAGATTTTAAAAATTCCTGCCCTCGTCTCATCATGACAGGATATATATTAGACCCCATCTTATATACAATTGCCGTTCCAGAACATTCTGCATTCTCAGTACTGGTGATTGCCTGTTATGTTGTAACATATAGCAAAACACAAAGCTCTGTAGAATGACTAGTTCTTCTCATAATGAAGTTATGGCGAACTGTTATGTTGATACTTACCTTTAAAATTCTATTTTCATTTTTTTCAGGCAGAAAACCTTCTTCTCGATGGAGATATGAACATTAAAATTGCAGATTTTGGTTTTAGCAATGAATTTACTATAGGCAACAAACTGGACACTTTTTGTGGAAGCCCCCCATATGCTGCCCCTGAACTTTTCCAAGGAAAGAAATATGATGGGCCAGAAGTGGATGTCTGGAGTCTCGGAGTCATTCTTTACACTCTAGTCAGTGGATCGTTGCCATTTGATGGTCAGAATTTAAAGGTACAGCTGAGATTTGAAATGGCTAAGTCTAGTCTTCAATTTTTCTGTCTCAATAGTAGATGTTCTTCTTTGTCTGGTTTTTCTAAAGGAACTGAGAGAACGGGTATTACGGGGGAAGTACCGGATACCATTCTATATGTCCACAGACTGTGAAAATCTACTGAAAAAACTACTTGTATTGAATCCAATCAAGAGAGGGAGCTTGGAAGTAAGTATTGTGATCTTCCCCCATTCCCCTCTCTTTTGTATTTCATTGGAATTACTCAAAACCTATAAGGAATAGACTATCCCCACATTTCTCCAAATATGTTACCACAGGCTGCTTCACTGTTTTGGTTTTTTTTAGTATCTTTTTTCTTGGTAAAATGGCTTTTTTATGGATCCTAGTACGTTGTTAAATTAAAGCCTTTATTTATTTTTTAAAAAAACTCCCCATTGAAAGCTGTTTTTTTCTGGAGGAAATAAATACAAGTCGGTGTATATCATGTGTGATGATTAAACATGTAAGGTTTCATCCTGAGCTTATGGGACGTAGCCAGTTTTTGCAAATACCACCAATTTAAATGCAGGTTGGTTAGTTAGTTCTACCAATTGACAGTCTTCTGTGTGGGAATTTTGTAACGTGCAGTAGACTTGTCAGGTGAGGTTCACTAAATTCATCGGATGACCCTGGATTCTAGAGAGATGTGGCGGAGAGTGGGAGAGAGAGAAGAATTTCTGTCTATCCACTGTCTCCATATATTATTTCACAATCCTAAATACCTCTGTCGTGTCCCCTCTTCCCTACCTTTTTGTAAACTAAAGAGCCCCAAATGTGAAAACTTTTCCACACGAGAGTTGCTCCAGTCCTTTGGTCAGCAGTATGGCTGTAGTCAACGTGTGAAAAAAGAAGCTTTTTGATAACCAAAACTGATGCTTCTGATTGGGCAGATTTTTTTTTTTTAATTAACTCATTTTAATGCAAGAACTTAGGAAAGCTATAGGTAGCATGCACCTTCTTAGAATATCAATTTCCCCTCGTAGAAGAGAATGCCTCTTCCAATATGGAGCCTGCTAGAAAAGTGTGTGCATTATCTTTTTTAAAAAGCTGTTTTCTGTAGTAATCCTTTTTACAGATGAAAATTTGGGAGGTTCCGATTAACTACAAATTTGTGTAATTGTTTGACTAAGATTTCTCTGATCCGGTGAAAGCTCTCATAATATACTTAGGCTTAGAATTTCAGTAACGTGACATAATAATGGTCCAACAAAATGAACAGCATATGATTAAGTAGCTAAATTCGGGATTGGAGCAAAGCACAAATAACAAAGATCATGTTAAACTGCCTGAAATGTGAATTATAAAATATTCCCAGATATTTATTGTTATGAATACAAAGATACAATATCCTGTTTAGTGTCTCAAACTATGAAATGCTGGTGTTTTTTATGTAGCCATGTAGTTGTATCACTCCTTTCCACAAAAAAATGAAATGAATGCTAAGTTAATTGTGCTTCTGCTGAAAACAGTGTACTTGTCCATTGTACTAATTTAACAGATAAAGTTAATGCACTTAGTGTAAGAAAGGTTAATTGTTCTTCAAAAACCAATGATTCATAAGTAATCTTGTTTTTATAGTAAAAACAGCTGAGTTTTAAAAGAAGCAGTTTCCATATGAGTACCTGGTTCCCATTTGCTATGATAGTTGATGAGCTGCATTTGAGAAAAAAATATTTTGGTTATGTATTAATTCCAGCAAGTTGAAGCAGCCAGTCACCTAGGCCTCTGGGCTTTGCATCCATGGAAGATTTACTGCTTGTTAATGCCCAATAAAAGTACAGCAGATGATAAAATGGCTTGAGAAGTACAATGTGTATTAGTCATCGGTTGACCTTTCTTTCATCTTCATAGGTTTGCGTTTGCAGCTGAAGATGGTGTTCCACCAAATTAATCTCATATAATCACTTTCTGACATAGATCACTTGAGCACAAGCTGGGAGATATACCCCTGATCAGCTGTGACTCTGTACTGAATAATTCTGTGTCTGGTAGCTTGCCAGTGGAATGTGGGTATGAGTAATTTCTGCTTCACTGATGTGTAGCAGTCATTGTTAGGCTCCTGTCTATATAGGATGGTGTAATTAGGATCACAGGAGGTCAGCTCAAGGATGTTAATATTCACTTAACAAACTTCAAAATGGTTGAGTCCAAAGGATACTGCTGACTAAAAATGTAATACTAATGTTCAGGTCTCTGTAGTTTTGCTGCATTTTGTAACAGCCTAGCACAGGCACAAAACTTGACAGAAGAACAGTGCACAGAATCTGAGAATGCCAGATTTAAGGGTGTTCAAATTTCAACAAGTTTCTTACTTCTATAGGTTTAAATTGTGTAGCCAGTGTGTGGTGAGATCTCAGTGCACTATGCTGACTTTTCACCAGTATTTATAAATAGGTTGTGTTCATTTTCATGTTTAAATAGTGTTTTCTACTGATAATCCTCCTAGATACAGTTTTGGGAACTTGGCCCTGTTATGTCCAGTAATGCTGTGTTAGTTCCCTCCTGCCCGGGTTAATACTGTCTCACTATTAACAGCCTTAAAAGAATTTTATGTTGCTGGTTCAAAAATGGGTTCTTGCCAGGACATTGTGTTCAAAGCAGAGTGCATGAATGCTATAGAAGAGAGGGACTGTCTCTGTCTTCCTGTGAAACACAGGGCAATTGTCTTGGGGGGTAAAAGGCCATTGCAGAATCACTGTTCAGTAATTGTGTGAAGTGCTGTGTTATATATGGGCATTGTGTCAGATAAACGATTCTATCTGAGCCTTTGTCTGATCTTCTTAAGATGTGATTTTGACTGGCATCTGCTCATCTAGAATAGCACTAGAATGTTAAGTTTCGTGTCCGAATGAAATTTAATACATTTAGTTATGGGCTTTATCAGTGTTTTGATGTTTGCACAGTGCAACTATTTAGGACCATTTTGTAGCAATATGCAGTTTCTGCAGTATGTCTTTCACTAGCAACCTTTGCCAAACTAAAGTTGAAGAGACAGCACTGTATGCTTAATTCATATGTTGCCTAATGAGCATTAAGTTACCATGCACTTCATATGCATTTTACTTTATACATTTTAAGAGGAGAATTAAAATACTCCTGAGGGATTTTTGAGAGCATAATATTTGAAAAGATTTCACACTTTGCTTTCAGTTAGGTCTGAATTCTTCAGCTGTGCACTTTTTCAGATGGAGTTTGGAATACTGCTACATATGTGGTCAGACAGAACATGGGTTCATTATATTTAAATTGTCCAGATGTCATTCTTCTTTAAAAAGGCAAAAAATATGACTGGCTTCCTTGTGTTCCAAAACTCAAAACTGTATTCTAATAGCAAAGGGTGAAATCCTTTTGATCTGTCTGATTTGTACTCCAATGTAAGAGGAGAAGTTAGTTTCTCTGGTTCCTCCTGCAGTAGTATCCATGCTGTTTTGGAGGGTCTCTCAACCCTCTTGAACAGGGGACCACAGAGGAAAGGGGAAACTGGAAAAGATCAATTCCTTTTCTTAAGCTTTGAAACTCGCTCCCAAATGAAGTTGTTGTTGTTTAGTTGTTTAGGCGTGTACGACTCTTCGTGACCCCATGGACCAGAGCACGCCAGGCACTCCTGTCTTCCACTTCCTCCCGCAGTTTGGTCAAACTCATGCTGGTAGCTTCGAGAACACTATCCAACCATCTCGTCCTCTGTCGTCCCCTTCTCCTTGTGCCCTCCATCTTTCCCAACGTCAGGGTCTTCCCAAATGAAGTAGTGATGGCCAAAAACTTTGATGGCTTTAAAATAGGATCTGACAAATTTGTGGCTATCTTGTCCATCCAGTCTGAGAGGCAGCATGCCTTTGAATACTGGTTGCTGGGAAGAGCGTGCTTACACTCTGGCCTTGGTTGCGGGCTACTCAGAATAATCCCATTTTGCCACTGTGAGAACAGGATACTGTACCCTTGGCCTGTTCCAGCAGGCTGTTCTTATGCTGTCTTGTTTAACCACCACTGGATTAAAAGCCATTCCAGAAGTAGAACAGCAGCATTCAAAGAATAAGATAAGCATTGAATTTCACCCATAATCTTGAACATGAAGTTTGATAAGGGCACCCTTTTTTGCTGTTGTAGAGAATCTTTTACGTACATTGAATTTTCAATCATGCTTCCTCAGAAACTTGAGCAAGGAAAGCATATGTTTTAAAGTACTCAAGCATTGCAAGCTGATGCCTTCTGTGCGACCCACTAAAACAAAATCCTGAAGCATAGACATTAGCCAAAAGCAGGAGAACAAAAAGTGCTTCAGTGCTTCAAAGGGAAATTGGTCATGGGGGAGCGAGTGTGTGCACTCAAAGGTCACAGTCTGCAAAACCTCTGAACAGCTCATCCGTAAGGTGTCGCAGCACTTCTGCTTTTTGCTTGGGTATGAAAGAACAATGGCTTGTTGTAAAAATCCTTTCAAAATAGGAGCTGTCTCCTGAGAAGTGAAGCAGTTCCCAAAATAAGTCTTTCTTTCCTGTAGCCGAAATATCAGCAGCTTTCACTCATTCATTTGAATGTGAAGGAAAGGTAAATTGCAGGGGACAATTCTCCTTTAAGGAAAATTAAGCTGTTATATATGTTTGGTCCTTTTATGGATTCAGCATGAAAGCCCAAAAACATACGTTTATTATTAATTCAACATTTGTAGATACAGATAGAAGCTAATAAAGTAGTTCAACGTACTTTAGATGGTAGTTTGTCTTCCATATTGTTAATATTTTTATGGATAATTTTAAAATATATTTTCAGTTGAGAGAATGGACAACCTAAAATAGTCTGTAGGCTGCAAAAATGGTACTATTGACTTGTTTGTGGTGAATTAATCATGAGTATAGAAAGCTGTTTTGTTCCAAGTCACACTGGGTCCATCTCATTCAGAACTGGCTACTTTCTGTGTAAAGATGCTGGAGAATGAACTGGGGATCTTCTGCTTGCAAAGCATCCACACTATCACTGAACTACTGGCCTTCCCCAAATTTATTTCTGTTCATAATACATGGCTAACACTAACCCGCGGACCTGAGTTGTTCTTTGTTTTGTGCATTGGGGTTGAAGGGTCCAATTTAATTTTGGCAGTAGACGTCATATGCCTTCAACCAAATTTGGATGGCACTCCAACTGTGGCTATTCTTGGAAAACAAGATTTGGCCATGGTTATCTGTGCTCTCCCATCATCCAGATTGAAGTACTATAATGCGTTTTTAAGAGGGCCTTTCTAAAGACTGTTTGGAAACGTCGTTACTTCAGAACCCAGGGACAGATTTGTACTGATAGTAGGGAAAATGTTTTTTCAGTATTCCAAGATCTTAACCCGGCTACCATTTTATTTCTAGGCACATTTTCAAGTGCTTTAACCTATAAAATTCTAAACCACTTAGGGTCAGGAGAACTTTCCCCATGTTTTGTTTTATTTGCAAAATTTAAAGATCACCCTTCATCACATTATACTGATCCAAAAGCAGTTTCCAACATGTTAACAAAATATACAGACAACCATGGGAATATACGTTCATTAAAAATAATCGTTAAAAAAAATGAACAGTAAAATACAGCAGTGCAAGAAAATAAAAAACTCAACAAGTGGAAATCGCTGATTTACCCCAAATGCCTGGGAAAATAAGAAAATGTTCACTTGACAGCACAAACGCTGCAGAGCTTCCACCATCTGTGCTTACTAGCAGGGAAGTGAGAAGTTCCTTCCTCTCACCAGCTGATCACAGGGTATAGATAGGGTGGTTGGTATGGAAGAATGTGCTTCAACAAGTAACTGGGTCCTGTATTATCCTGTCCAAGTATTAAAATCTTCTGCAGGGTTGCTGCTCAAGAGTAAGATGGGTGAGATGGGAAGCATCAAAGTATAGAGCCTTCTTGTTAATAGGGCCTCCTTTATGTAATTCCCTGTCCATTTGTCCAGCACCCATTTTTATTTAACCAGCAGTTGAAGATGTCTTTTGCACACTGATTGGTCCCCACTGATCATTTTTCACTTATGCTTCAAAGCAGTTTTTATATTTTAAAGAAATAAACATGCCAATTTCCCCACTAAGTGGGTATTGATTTGGGAGTCGATTTAAAAAGACAACAACCCAATGATTCAGTTTTGCTCTGTTTTCTAGCAAATAATGAAGGACCGATGGATGAATGTTGGTCATGAAGAGGAAGAATTAAAGCCATACACTGAGCCTGAACCAGATTTTAATGACACCAAAAGAATAGGTAAGAATAGGTTACCCCAATTGTTCTAATCTATAGCTGTATTGTATTCTCCCTAGTCCCCTAGTCCAGTTCTTCATCTCTTTTGCTGTGTGCTGCAGATTCATGGTTAACAGTAGGGAAAAATGCTTGTTAATGTTTTGCTAATTCTGTGGATTAGTTTGCCATGTACCCAAGGTTTTTTTATATAGTGAATGTTGAACAGTTCCGATATATCTTCCTGAATTAGCCAGTTTACCTGTTTTTTTCACTGCCACATCATTAGTTCCAGTTCACATGCTATGGTATGGAGGATCAACAACATCCAGGAAGCTCATAGTCTTATCCTCCTCTTCCTCTCACTTCCAGTAGGAAACAATGGTTTGCATTTGCCCTCCTAACCAGAATTGGGGATAAAACACACTTTATAATAATTTGCAGTCACGGTTTGGTGGGTTATTTAATCCATTGGTAATGAGAAACTATGTTTGGTGCTAAAAAGAAAATGAATTGAACCTGAATCTGCTAGCCCATATCACATTCCTAATTATCTGGACCATTCTTGGAGGATTGGAATGTTATATGTAATCCAATCCCTCTCCCCTAAATCTTTTATTTCCTATCTTATGTAGATCTCAATTCTGTATAGTGGTACCTTGGTTCTCGAACTTAATCCGTTCCAGGACTCCATTCGACTCCCGAAACCATTCGAAATCCAAGGCGTGGCTTCCAATTGCCTGCAGGAGCTTCCTGCACTCAAGCGGAAGCCGCGTTGGACGTTCGGCTTCCAAAAAACATTGACAAACTGGAACACTTACTTTGCGGTGTTTGGGAGCTGGTTTGTTCGGCAACTAAGCAGTTCAAGAACCAAGGTTTGACTGTATATGTTTAGGGTAGAGACTCTGTTGTCATTACATAAATGTTAACTAGTAGAGTGTAATGGAACATGGCAAGCATTGTGAAACTGGTCTGTCGGGTGAATTTGTATATTTTAGAGAAAACTTGTGAACAGTATTCTAGGTTCCTACTTTATTCTACTGTGATTACTTAAGTAGAAGTTTTGTGGATAAAAAAATAATCAGAAGTTGTCTAATGACACGTTTTAAATATGTCTTTTCAATAATAAAATTGAGCTGTCTTTTTTTTGATAGATATAATGGTCACTATGGGTTTTGCAAGAGATGAAATTCACGACTCTTTAGTAAACCAAAAATATGACGAAGTCATGGCTACTTATCTGCTCCTAGGCAGAAAACCACCTGAGGTAATTTATAGTTGCTTATATTTATTTATCTGCTAGTTTTGAAGTTGTTTTCTATAGGGATTGAACACAGTGCTGAGACATGCTTATTGGCAAGCCTTTGTACTCTTTGGGTTGCTGAGTCTATGGAGTTTATGCATCAATCATTTTTGCTGGCATGGACTCATAAGCATGCATTTCACGTATGTGTGGGGTCCCTGGAACGTGATCCCCACATACGTTGAAAGTCACCTGAACTAAGAAAAGTGGGGGGGGGGGGCAGGTAGGGCCCACCACTGATTCTTCCATGCCTGTGGCAGTGGTCAGCAGGGACTGGTAGAGCAAGGTTGATCCAAGACATTGGGCACACAGACAAACATGACTCCACTGTGTTACTTATGCTGGTGCCTCTCCCACTGTATGCATGCCAACATAGGGCCAGTGTAGAAGCCCCTGTGCTCTGGGCTGGCATCATCTTTGTGCTGTTACAGATGCCAGCTAAATACATTTCCGTTTTGACAAGCCTACCCAGACACATGAACAAGTTGTGTATATCCATTTGTATATTTTGCTGAGTTAATCTATATGTTTGCAGCAATTCTGTATGCCTATAAAAATGAGCCAAACAGTTAATTATACAACCAAATAAACCAGCAAAGCCATTCCATCCAAAAACAAATAATTGTTTTGCTTTGGAATTCTTTGATTAAGTGGTTCATAAATCCTACTAAACGTTAGTAATAATAATTGAAGTGGGGAGCATGATTAAGATGGTAGTGACAGCATTTGTCTGCGGTGCTGGTTTTGTCGCTTGTCTTCCTGTTCCAATCTGTGCTTTCTCCCCACCCACCCCTACACTCCATCTCTGCCAGTGAGCTTGAGGTTCCACCAAACACTTGGGTGTGGCCTGCCACGGTGGCATAGATTGACAACCTGTGAATTACAGCAACAATTGTCAACTGGGTCGAATCTTTCACAAATGTCAGTGAATTCTGGGACTGGTTATATCTGTATGATGCATAAATAAGGATTTTTATTTTAATAATAATAATAATAATAATTGTATACCACCCTATACCTGTAGATTTCAGGGGGGTTCTCGACATAAAATCATGATAAGTGATTGTGTATCCTTACATCTGTTAGCATGTAGTTTGAGGAAATGTAGCTGCATCTTTCTTTCCCTTGATGCTTTTTCCCCTCCTTCTGTTACGAAAAAGTAACAGAGGAGGATGCCATAAAAAGTGGAAGGAGAGGCTGCCTCTCTGGCATTTACCCACTTAAAATTCTTCTGTCCATAATGAGGAAAGTGTCTTCTTCCTCTCTGCCAACTGCATTCCTGCTGCTAATGGCAAGCTCTGGGTTTGCTTTTCAGTGTAAAAAAGGAAAACGGAAAAAAGGATTGGTGCCAAAGTGACTGCAGAGAGTGCCCAGTCTGCATCCCTGTGATAGCAAATGTTGTATTGAGTTTTGTGACATTGGAAATAACTCTTGTCTCAAAAATAGAGATGCAAATGGCTTTGCTTTCTAAATTGTCACTTATCCTTGTAGTTTGAGGGGAGCGAGTCCCTGTCCAGCAGTAACCTGAGTCAAAGATCTCGACCCAGCAGTGACCACAACAACAGTTCTATGCAATCTCCTGCTCACCTGAAGGTCCAGCGGAGCATATCAGCCAATCAGAAGCAACGTCGCTTCAGTGAACATGGTGGGGATGGCATTCAACCAAGTAAAGTAGCAAAATACAATTTTACGCTGTGTGCCATGTTTTCTGGGCTTAGCAGTGCCACCTCTTTGTGCATTAGTTGTGCGCTGCTTCATATCACACCATGGTGCTTTTATCATGTGGTCCTTCCATGGTAAATATAGTTTGGGTTAGTTGACAGATGTGTTAATTATCATTTGCATTTATTCTGGTGTCTGTAGCTATTTTAACTGTTTGCATAATGGAAACTGCTCTGTATTTGTCATCATTGCTTTGAATCTAAAACGTGCGCTTGGATATCTGCAGTGCAGTAATTTTTTCAAGAAAGGTTAATTAGAAGATATGGATGGGTTTATTTCCATAGCCATATGCCTGAATAAAATTGCAAACCATTGTCCACAGCCCAGAAGACTGGTTCCCTGTGGGCAACTTGAGGCTTTCCTGCTTTTTGTATGGAAAGCAAACAATCTCTTAATCCTTTGTGCTTTTCGGTAATGGAGATGACTATTTGCTTCTGATATTCTGGGTTGTGACTTATGTACTGCAGTCTCAACAACACTGGACAAAAAAATAATTCTGATTTGCTTTAAACGATGGAGACAGTGTCCCAGTATAGAGAACCATGAATGATGTAGGGAGCCAGAAACTGGTGAACTTGGGAGCAGGTGAACTGGGAGCAGCCAGAAACCCCTTCTCTCTTCACTTACCTTCCATAGCTGACTGATGCTAAAAGGAATTCCTTAGTGAAGTGTATCACACACCGATCATCTGCCCAGTGGAAGGAGAAATGTTTGAATGGAATCCGGGCATCCTCTGCTTTAGCAGCTAAGACTTCCCAGCCATGTCATAACCTTTGGTTTGCACCAATGCCAGAACCAGCAACACCTTGCAATCTGAGTGAAGGTGCAAATGTGTGTCTTTTGTTTAAGGAAAGGCTGAGCTATGGAACTCTTTGCCACAAGGAAAACCGTGTGGCAGATAATTTAGCAATTTCTGAAAATGGGTTAGATATGATTAGAAAGTGATGTCATTCATTGCCAGCTGGTTATGCAAAACTCTGCCTCCATCTGCCTTGATTTTGCAACTGTATTTGATGGTAATGATTCCACTTTCGCTGGGAAATTGGTTGGTTGTAATTGACAAATTATTGTATTATGGATCCACAAATGAGGTGGCAGCCCACTGTATCATTGAAGGCTTCTGAACAGAAGCCAGTTGAGTAACCTTAAAGTATGCCTCTGTGTTGTTTTCAATGTGGATGGCATATTAGCAAATTAACGGGGAACAAATAGTAAATATTAAGCTTAAAGGTGTGTGAAATTATGCAATGAAGGCACTGATGACTCATTTGTGTTCAGGCATATTCTTTGCACAATATCTCAGTTTCGTAAAGTAGCACCAGCATCTTATTTGAATTAGTTCCTTGGATGTTATTTTTAGTACCAGCGCAGACTGATTGAAGGTGATACAGAGAGCACCATCTCATTGATGTTACCTTTGTTTGACAGTTGGCCCATCGATTCCTCCTGCTGTCTCGTATTCAAAAAGAGCTCAGGCAAACAGTGTGGAGAGTGAACACAAAGAGGAATGGGACAAAGATGTGTCACGTAAACTGAGCAGCACTACAGTGGGGTCCAAAGGTGAAATGGCCGCAAGTCCACTGGTGGGCCCTGAAAGGAAAAAAGCGACTACTATTCCAAGTGTAAGAAAGATCTTTGCTCACTGACGGGGTCAAATGTTTTCTGTACCACGATAACAGTTGTTGCTATTGCATTAACTACATGATTCTCTTCTGCAAATGGATTAAATGCTGGCATACACTAATAGAAATGGGCTCAGAAATCCAGTCCAGCATTTAAATACTTTTTTAAAAAACAGGAGTGGGGGTGAATAGTTGAGTGTGACAGTTGGCTCCTGGGTTGCTGAAGGAAGGAACTTGCAGGTAATGTTGCATCCTGGCATTTTTCAGCTGGAGTGCCCTGTGCGTTGTTCCTTCACTGTGCTCATTGCCTCTCACTGCCCTGGTTGCTTCACTCTCTGAACTCATTGTCACCGCTGCAAGCCTGCTTCTTCATTTTTTTTAAAAAAAACACCCACTTATATAAAGAAACAGCAGCTTAACTGTTTAATATGTGAATGTTTGACTATCGAAATTGGTGTTCTTCCCTGTGAGGAAAGTTGATCCAAGGCAATTGGGAAATAATACTACAAGCTGTTTGCCAGGGGCTATACAAATTTGCATTTCCCTTCAGGACACTATATTAATTGTAGCTGCTAGTTCGGCTCTGAAAGTTCCCAATGCTTGAAAACCTGTTCTTCTCAAATAATACCTAAGCATTTGAGTCTGTAACAGGGATCTCTTCTCTTGGCCTTGCTCACATACGCTTGACTCAGTATCACTAGATGATATTGCTCTTGTGCATAGTTCTCTATGGTCAGGGAAATAGGATGGATGAGAACAGAAACAATCTCACAGTTCATACACTCTGTTAAGCAGCCTCTTTGTAGTAGAGGTGAGAAAACAAGAATGGCTCTTGCTACCACCACAGTTACAGTGCATTGTGTGTGATACAGTTGTATGCATAGATGATGCACAGCTTCCTCCCACCCCCCCTTTTTAAAATGAGGGAGAGAACTGTGCAAGTTGTCTGTGCAAAAAGTCACATTGCACACTACATTGTAGGCATGGTAGAAGTGCTTCCTCTTTCACACTTGCCCATCTGTTTATATAAGTCAGGCACAGGCAAACTCGGCCCTCGAGATGTTTTGGGACTACAACTCCCATGATCCCTAGCTAACAGGACCAGTGGTCAGGGGTGATGGGAGTTGTAGTCACAAAACATCTGGAGGGCCGAGTTTGCCTATGCCTGATCTAAGTTCATGGACCAGGTTTGTGCTTTGTGGCTTAAGATCACAGTTCAAAGTGCACCTTGATTATTTTTAGAAGGCAATACCAGCTCAAAAGCACCAAGATGCTCTCCAGATTCCCATGAACTGAAAATGCACTTTGAGGATTTTGCACAAGACCATTTTAAAAGGAGAATATCTGGGTTGCTTATACTTTCTTGTTTTGTCTCCACCCCTGCCCCCCCACCCCGAGAGAGCTGTTAAAGGTGTGGGGGGGGGGAAGTACTACTTTTCATTTAAAATGCTGTTTTAACAAATCTTCAAACTGTTTTTGAATTAACGGGGCAGTAGAATAGCAATTTCAGGACTCATCTGTGTGTGACAGCTGCTATGTTTTCTTCTTCAGAAAAATGGATTGTGTCTCTAGCCTATTGTTTGCTAAAATAGTGGCACATCAGAATATTCTATGTTTTTATATTGTGTCTATTAGAACAGAAAATAAAGCAACATTTTTACCCGTCAACGTAAATTAGAAAATGCATGGCTAAATAACATGGGATGCCCAAAGAATGTATACATACGCTAATGTGCTATATATTTAGCCATTCTTACTCTGTCATGTATTTTTAATAATAATTGTATTTCCCTGTCTTTTCTAGAATAATGTGTTTTCTGGGACTGGCATGACACGAAGAAATACTTATGTCTGTGAACGCTCTACAGATCGCTATTCTGCCATTCAGAATGGGAAAGACAACAGGTACTGAAGCTGTTTTATGTGAAAATTAAGATTTCATGTTGCTCTGGTACTTAAAGGAACATTTCATGTACACGTTTAACATAATTTCATAAGCCTCGGAAACAGAAACTCAGCCTAAGCAGGCCTTGCAGCTAGAGAGGGAAAAGGAAGCCCCCAGAGTTTAGGGTATCGCTGACCAGCCTATAACAGTCTTCTGCTATTAAATGACTTCAGAAAAAGTTGGATATGTTTAGACTTGGGCAGGCATCTATCTTGTTTAGGCTGCTGTGTTCTGGTCCCTGACCTGGATTGGCCAGAATGATAAGATGTCAAGCGAAATCCAGTAGAGTTGTAGCCTGTTTCATTCTTCCCTGAGTGTCAGCTGTCATTGTGCCCCTTTCTCCTGCCTCAGGCAAAACTGAATGAATTTTATTATTTCGGTCACAGACCAGTTCCAGCTCACATACAATATCAAGGAAGTCATAAAGCACAATAGGGATACATTTGAATTTGCAATTAGGTATAACAGGGACAATACAGATATCGCTACAGTTAAAAAATATATAAATTAAAGCTTAGTCACTAACATATAACCTAAAATTATCATTTAAAACCTTAATCATTATGATGGCACAGCTTGATCCCTAAGTTTTATGGCAATTGCACGGAACTCAGGCAAAACTGTTTCTGAGGTTTTTAGACTTGTTAATTTTGCACATACCTAAAAATCTACATTGGTATCATGAAGGAGATGCTGGGAAGCAGCAACGAGAAAAATGATTGAATACTGAATACTAATTCCATTTGACCGTATTGTCCCTCTTGTTAAATAGTTGCTTTCTGTGCTCTTCCCAAGTTGATTATATTTGTATTGAAATACATGCTGTGGCTTGTTCTTCTCTCTGCACTTTGAAATTACTAGAGGATTCATTTAAAGTGCTACCAGTAGCCTTTTAATCGGATACAATGGTAGAGATAATTCATCAAGACTAGCTATGCAGATGAGTACAAAACAGGATCAGGAAAGCCAGTTGCAGTTGCTTTTCTTTATTTATGCAAATTGATAGGACTTGGTGAGAGATTAATTACTTTTTATTGAGGCATTCTGTGCTATTTTGATGAGTGGCCAAAAGTTCAAAATTCTTTTGCTGCCACCTATTTTCCCTTGAATATCGATAAATACTATTCATTTCTATTTTCTTCTGCATTTGTTCCCAGCAAGTACAGAAAGGGTAGCACCAATGAGCAAATTCCTTTCATATGTTTTAATTTGGGTTAGGAATCCTAAAAGTGTCTGTCCGTTACCTGAATGGAGCCAAGGAAAAGCAATCTTAAGACATTTTTCAGGAGAAGCTGTTGTTGACCATGTCTTGGCTAAATCAGTTTCTTCTTAAGTATCCAACAGTAGTTCAAAGGTTCCACATGCAACTACTTTACTAGACCATTTTATCTCAAGATATTCCTTTTCCTGCTTTCGTTTTTATGATGAAAGCCTAACAGAAATGTCTGCAAGCAGTACCTCCTCTACTGGCTCCGCTGTCTCTTCGGCAATATCAGCACGACCTCGACACCAGAAGTCCATGTCTGCCTCTGGCCACCCTATAAAAGTTACACTCCCAACTATCAAAGATGGCACTGAAGCTTATCGACCAAGGTATTTTTCAATATGTAGCATTTGTGTGGTACTTTGCATGGTCAGATGTTCTACAAATGTGCGTAACATAGGTGTTTAGGCACAACATCAGTAGTGCTAGGCTCTGCCAATCTACTGTATATTGTGATACTGAAGCCTTTAGCATCAATCAGTTGAGCTTATGTGATGGTGTTGGAATATTCACAAACATTCTGACTGCTTTGGTGAACGAAACTATGATCGTTCTAGCTCACCAGAAGCCAGCATTTTGCCCTCCCCACCTCGTGTGGACTGCTACTCATGTTCCTTGACAAATGATCATGCCTGACTTAGGTCGATATGAGTTGTAGCCTACAACATCTGGCTGTCGGTGTGGGCGAAGGGCAAATTGACAGTTTGTCTGGGGTTGATGGTTCATAGTTGCCCAAGAGACAGGAGTAACTTTCTAAAATCAGACTGAAAAATGGCCCTGTGAGGCAGGTAAGTGAAGAAGCAGGAAGTCAGAGGCAAGGCAGCTGAAGTAAGGATGCAAAGGAGCCCTTGAGAAACAAGAAGCTAAGGAATGGGTAGGCGAAAGAAAGGTGCTTGTTGCATTTTGTCTCATCCTTTCTGCGAGGAGCTCAGGAGACCCCCACTCCCTGTTTTAGGACAACAGCAATACATTGAGTTCTTTCCACATTTTATCCTTCCAACGGTCCCTTGAGATAGATCAAGCTGTGAGATAGTGACCGGTCCTAGATCCTCAAAGGCTGAGTGGGAACTTGAACTTGGGTCTCCCAAGTCTTTGTCTAAGCTCTAACCCAGGCTTCCTCAAACTCAGCCCTCCAGATTTTTTGAGACTACAATTCCCATCATCCCTGACCACTGGTCCTGCTAGCTAGGGACCATGGGAGTTGTAGGCCAAAAACATATGGAGGGGCAAGTTTGAGGAAGCCTGCTCTAACCACTGAATAAGACTTTGGAAGTAGGAATTGTATTTTCTAGTTCTAGCCCCAAATCCTATCCCTCTCATGCATATAAAACCAACAGTGTGTGTGTGTGTGTGTGTGTGTGTGTGTGTGTGTGTGTTTGTATTTAAGTGCACCACTTTATCATGTCAAAAATTTTACTCACCAATATCAAATACCACTAAACCCTTTTCTCTTTCTCGCTTTTTCTTCTGCTTCCATTTGGGCTCTTCCCATTGGAATGAAAAATCCCATGTAACCTCTGAAATAGCAGCAAGACCTGGTATATCTGTTGTAGAGGATGCATTTTCTCTTTCCCAAGCTTTTACTCTTTCTACAGACTATTTTGAATTAAAATATTCTACTGTTCTTCATCTCTTTAGAGACTTTTTGTACATAAAAACATACGGCTCATGTTATCCCAAGATAGTGCATGTTGAGATGTGCTAGTCAATATTGAAGGTTTCTCATGACTTGGCTCTTTCTATCTCCCTTGCTTTTCAAACGTACTTCTGGCTTTCCAGCAGTGCAACTCAAAGGGCACCTGCTGCTTCCCCATCCGCTCACAGTATTAGTACTAGCACTCCAGACCGAACCCGTTTTCCTCGAGGGAGTTCGAGCCGAAGCACTTTCCATGGGGAGCAGCTACGGGAGCGGCGCAACGCCACTTACAATGGGCCACCTGCCTCACCGTCACACGAAACAGGCACGTTTGCTCAAACTAGAAGGGGGACGTCAACTGGCATTATAAGCAAAATAACTTCCAAATTTGTCCGCAGGTTAGTACCCTCCATCATTTCCATTTCCAGGTAACATGAAAGGTGCAATGGGACGTTACATTGTTAGAAGCAAGCCTTGTAAGCGCCTGGATGAGCAACAGCTTGGAACCCCCTCATTTAAGCCAGTGTAAAATCGAATTATAGGATACAGCAATGATGACAGCTTTCTGTATTCATGTCATTTTTTAAAAAAAATCAAAAACTTCCTGAATAAATTATACTGTTCAAATCCAATAGGTATGAAAAACTTGGTTCTTTGGCTAGTGTCCCTGAAAAACATCGATAAGCATCCTAGCGCTTAAAGGCTGGTTCTAATGTCACTAATTTCATACGTGGGTTTTCACTTGTGTGGAAAAAATGGTATGTGCACCATCATGTGCAGTGAGCATCATTTTTGGCATGTGGACACTTTAACATAAGAAGAGCCCTGTTTGACCAGACCAAAGACCCACCTAGTCTCACAGCCCACAAGTAGGACACAATGTCAACAGCACACTCTCCATTTGGGTTCCCCGCACAACTAGTATTTAGAAACATACCGCCTCTAATGCTCTCATGACTAGTGGCTATTGATAGCTTTTCCCTCCACAAATGTCTAATTCCCTTTAAAAGCTGTCCAAGTTGATGGCCGTTTACTGCATCTTCAACTTGCAAACTCCTACGTTTGCTTATGTGCTATGTGAGGACGTGCTTTCTTGTGTCTCTCCTGGGTCTTCCAACATTCCACTACATTGACTGACTCTGGGTTCCAGTATTATAAGAGAGAAAGAGGAAAAAAACCTCTTTCCCTATCTATCATGTCCCGCCTCACTCAACTTCTTTTCTAAACTAGAAAGTTGCAAAAGTTGCAACCTTTCTCTTGGGATGTTTTACAGCCTCGTCATAAATTTGATTGCCTTTTTCTGAACCTTTTGCAACTCTGCAATATAATAATAATAATAATAATAATAATAATAATAATAATAATAATAATTAATAATTATTTATTATTTGTACCCTGCCCATCTGGCTGGGTTTCCCCAGCCACTCTGGGCGGCTTCCACAAAGACCAAAAATACACTAATATGTCATACATTAAAAACTTCCCTGAACATGAATGAATGGGTGAATATCCTTCATGACATGCTGTGACTGAATTCTGAGAACATGCTGCAATTCTGGATTTCTCACTATGCACAAACGAAGCAAAATACACATGTGCTCTCTCTTTAATGTGACAATTTCCTACAGGGAAAGGGTGTAAGAAATTCATATTGCCTGGAGCAGTAATTACCCCATTCATCTTGACCCATTCAACACTGTTTGTTTTGACGGTATCTATCTGCTGTTAGAACTAAATATATTACTGATTTCAAAAGGACTCTAGTTTAACAGTTAAACATTTATTGATATTATAATCCAAAAACACAGCCTAACGTGTAACCTGTTGGGGGTACATTGGGGCCCATAATGTTAACTTAAAACAATTAGCTAGCATCTTAAGTTTAATTGTCATTTTGAAATGGCATTTTCTGAATCCAGAGCCCCATAACTTGCTTTAAAATTGTGTATGGTAATGGTGAGGTTCACTAAAATCAGGAGTTTTGCTAGTCACTTTGTTGCCCTGTGAACCTTATCAGTGGCATTTGAGAATAAGGCAGTTTCCAGTTCTGAATTTCTTTCCATGATTCTGTTAAATAGAGAACTCACTTGACAGCTCATCAGATTTCACACATTGTGGCGCCACATGTGCAGATACTTGGAAAAAGTCATGTCAACTTTGTGTTCTTTAACAGTTGCATCTAATTTTAAGTTATGTTCACAGCTTGCATTAATATTGTCCCTTTTTAATTGAATATATTTAGAAATACATTTCACTTACAACTTAAAGTGTTCAGTAGTGTACAAATATGTGCTGGAATCAGAAGTACTTTTTTAAAAAAATGCTGTAAAAAAGCATATTTTATAAATGTGCAATCTAGCATATGATTGATACCTTAGAAAGAATTATTTGCTGCTTGTTCTCAAAGTGTTCTGGTGAGTTTATGGAATGTTCCGTGTAGATCAGCCCTGCACAATTTGTGACCCACCAAGCTGAAAGCAGCCCACAAGAAGCATGATAAAATCCTCTTTTTAGTGCCTGCCTGTGATTGCAAAAGATGATAGTTGTCAAAAATGATGTGCCAAGACTTCTATTTCCTGACTTAGAAATACAGGGTTTACTGGTTCAGAATGGTCCTGTCGAATTCAAGGTGAGAATTATGATGCACATATACTAGTTCTTCTCCAGCTTGGATTTTAAGCGGCGCTGGAGAAGAACTGTCTTCCTTGCACTCTACTTAAACTGGCTGTTTTTCTGTGCTGGTCATCAGCAGTAAGCAGAAGGGAGCCTGGCAAGCTGGTATACAGTGAGCCAAGCACAAATAGCCTGTGGGATGTGCAGTTTTCCAATAGGCCTGTTGACTTTGCAGTGGGGAGGAGAATGGTGTGAAAGCTCATGGGGTTTTGTAAAGTCTAAATTCAAATTGGCTTAGAGATGAGCACGCTGATCCATTGTGAACAGCTCACCTGTTATTGGTGGTACATAGCAGATGGGCTGCATATTGGTTAGGTGGGTCACATGCTACACAGGTCTGATATACTTGTATATTTAATGTCATTTAAAATATTACGATGGACTATTGTGTGGAACGGGCTATACAACACTCTGCAGATGTTGCAAGAAGTGGTGTCTTTGAGCCCTTAAATAAGAGCTGTTAGAGTTGGGAGGTAGAAAATTTTAGTATGTTTTTAAGGTGGTATCCAATAGGCCTTAATTTGCAAATAACTAACACAATTGGCAAATGTGCTGCTGTGTTATGACTTAAGGGCATGGCAAAGCACATGGCTAAATGCTAATAGCAAACTGTTTGAGGCATCTTCGTAAGAACCCCTGTCTGGATAAGTTCCTTGCTGACTGCAGTGGTGGTCTCTCGCCATTAATACACAGTGGGATGGGGTGGGGTGGGGAAAGGAAAGAATGGAGCATACTCGCCTTCTGGCTTTTGAGCGTGGCTATTTTAAGCTCATGGTGTAAGGGGGGGGAGGGGAAGGGCAATCTGAAGTTACCCAGCCAGGGTAAAAATAAACTGAAGTTTCATAGGGAGAAAGTAAACTGCAGTTTTGGAAAAACACTATTTTTAAAAAATAGTAGTAAATGATGGTTTCGTGCTATTTGCTCAAAAGTAATTTTAACTTTGTTCTGGATAACCGGTTTTCTTGACTTATTTTTTTTTAACCATTTATTAAAATCTTGACCTTAACTTTGTTTTGAGGGATCCAAGTGAAGGCGAAGCCAGTGGCAGAACTGACACCTCAAGGTGAGGAGCCACGATTAATACTTCGCTGCTAGGTCCCTTTGTGTTCAAAGCTTTATGATTCTGAAAGCCTTTAAACTAATATGTAAAACAGAGGAGTCTCTAAATAACTTGTCTTTTAAAAAATACTATGTATGAGTTAAATTCCCCATTTCTCTTTTAAATACTATTAAGTTTAAATAACTTTTTTTAAAAAAACAAGCTATGATTCTGCAAGTTCTTAGACTTCAGCAAGTCCACTTTGGGAAACGGCTCCCTTCTAAGTGTTTGCAAGGTCACAGCTTAAAAAAAACCCACAACTATGTATATTCAAGCATTATCTTTCATTGCGTAGTAAAATCCTACATTGCCATTCTGAGAACTTTGCCAACTGCCTAATATGCACTTCTGCCATACACCTCTGCTTTTTACAAATATACTAAAATAAAAAAATGTGCTGGCAAATCCTTTGGGGTTAGTAAAAGTATATGCATCAGAGAACCTCAGGCCCAGGGACTGAATGGCCCTCAATAACTAATTATTTGGCCCTCTAAACTCTCCCCAGGCTACACCTCCTCCTGGCCCTGCTTCGCACTCTTTTTGAGTGTGTTTGCTTGGCTGCAGTGTGTCCTCGAATTCCTTGAACTCTGATGACAGCTCTTGCTTCCCTAAATGGAGGATAGAGCGGCAGGAACTTAGCCTACTTTACAAAAAGTGAAATTTACTTTCCTATCGCTGCCCACTTTGGCCTCTGGCCCTGCTCACGACTGTCGTGTGGCCCTTGGAAGGTTGTTCAGAAGGGAATGTAGCTTTTGGGCTGATAAAGCTTGCCCACTCATGGTATATATAAAACGAAAACAGATGGATGTTATTTTTAAAGATTGCTTTATAACACACTCTGGAGATGTGGGAGTTAGCCTTGGACTGGTGCCTTACTCGAATCCTGCTTGCAGGCTGCTTAGTTTGAGCCAAGGACACTACACACAAACACACACTGAGAGTCATAAATAAGTTGCCCCCATTCATCTGCTTCACAAGAAGGGGTGTATCCTAGGAATGGTTGTGTGTGTTGGCTTTTGTTCCATGGGCAATGTGCTGCCTGGCATGCAAACCCAAAGCCTGCTCCTCAGCACAGAGCTTGTGTGTGAAGCTTCTCTTTAACAATCTGAGCAAACTTCGTGGCGGGGGAGGGGGGTGTTCCTCTTGAAAGTGGTTTACATATCAGGAAGGGATGATCTACATGAATGCTATTGTGCCTAGTATTCAATGGGCATTTTATACATTGAATACGTAAATTTCATTTTGCTGACCACGCCTTTAAGATGCCATGGTCCATATTCTTCCCAGTATTACATGCTGGAAAGACCATGAACCCTCATTCCTATACTTTTAGTAACTGATCCCTCCATCCTATCAACTTGTGTAGTAAGCTTCCCTAAAAGATGTTAGTGGAAGACCACATTACATTTTCATTATGCACATGTATGTATCGTTGTTGAACGTGCTGCTCGTGGTGTTAGTGCTTGCTAGCAGTCACATTTTCCACTTGCTGGTGAAATTGTGGGCTCTGAATGAAAATGAATGTGTCATCCTGCTTAACTTTTGCAAGTGTTAAAGATTAAAATAGCATTGCCTAGTCCCCAGGGCGTATGTGTGTGAGCACACACATTCATGTGTGTGCACCACCACCACCCACTATCACTGGCAAGAGAGTTCCTAACATCTTAGATGCTGAAAAATCTACTTGATAGAAAACTAAAGTTAAGTTCCAATGGTTGATCAGTTTGCTGCCCTTTAGTCATGCATTGCAGGCTACAAAATTCTTCTGGAATGCACACAAGGATTGGAATTTGTTTCTGATTTTTCTTCTTACGGCAGCTCCTAGCCAAATATCCTTCCCTGAAATGCTTTTGGTTAGGGAGTTACTTTTCAGATGTAGGGTGGCCAGTGGACTTAGAAGCTCTGCAGAGGGTAACTAACTATGGACCACGTAAACATGGTGTATTGTGTATAAGCAGTACATTTTGTGGTGATAAAATATTTCCGTTCTCCTGTCACATTCCAGTTGATAGGCTGAAGCCACCGCACTGCTCCTTGCTCCACAGCTTATTTCCTCACATGATGTTGGAAAGATCATAGGACTTTAAGATACTAAATGATGTCTAAACAGACATTGAATAATTCTCAGCAAGCATGGGACTCTTGAAGGCAGACAGTGTGTGATGAAGTTTTAGCTGAAAGAATAACTAATAATAATAATAATTTTTAAAAAACATACTTCGCTAGGGCTATTATTCTCTGCACTCTTATTTGGAAGTCAGTCCTGTTCAACTCAGTTGACCTTAGTACTTAGTAAACATTCATATGATAGAACTGCCCAGTTGTTTTCTTCTCCATTACATCACAAAACAATTTGCGGAAGATGCTGCCAAAACATTATGAAATACTTTATAATAGGAAGCAGTGTATTCCCTGTCAATGATTGGTTTGAGTTCATAAATGTTCTGTATTGCACAGAAGGTAATGGCAGATATGACGGAGAGCCATGCTGCATATGACAGCGCATTTCTGCCACTGCCATCCAATCATTGTGCATCTTTGGGGTTGAATGGAGAGGAAACATTCTTTATGGATTTTTGTCCCTTAAGTGCCAACTTTTAAAGATAAACTAGTTATAATTATTTATAAAATTGGACAGTAGAAGGAAGCAACCCAGTTGTTTAAGAGATGCTCATATTATTAATTCTGTAGGTTGAGATATTATTGCTTGGAGGAGGCATTCTAGGGAAGAATCACCCAAAATTATTTCCCTTACTTTCTCAACTTCCAACTTGAAATTTGCAAAATAAGCTGTTATTGTAAAGGAGGGTAACATTTTTTAATTACTAATGAATGAAAGGTGGCTTCCTTTCTTCCCTGCTTTTGTCAGCATTCCTTGCCTTCTGTTTTGTGTGGCCTTTCAATGTTTCGGTGATCTCCGTAAAGATGAGACCTAAAGAGAGCCTAACCAAGTTGATAGTTGAGAAACCTCTTTTCGTTGCTCTACTAAGCGAGGATAATTTTGATCAAGAGCATTTTTTAATTGTCTGGTGCTTAAGTGTAATTCCCTAATTTGTCATTGGTATGTAAATGATGTTTCCCTTTTCAGGAGCACTTCTGGAGAACCAAAAGACAGAGAAAAAGAAGATGGTAAAGATTCTAAGCCACGGTCTTTGAGGTTCACGTGGAGCATGAAGACCACAAGCTCCATGGACCCAAATGATATGATGAGAGAGATTCGAAAAGTGTTAGACGCTAACAATTGTGACTATGAACAAAAAGAGAGGTTCCTGCTCTTCTGTGTCCATGGCGATGCACGACAAGACAGCCTCGTCCAGTGGGAGATGGAAGTTTGTAAATTGCCACGCCTGTCACTCAATGGAGTCCGCTTCAAGCGAATATCCGGGACTTCTATTGCCTTTAAAAACATTGCTTCCAAAATAGCGAATGAGCTTAAGCTGTAAAGAGCAACAACGTTTCTGGGATCAGGGAAGAGTCTAGCTTACATTCTGAATGTACTGGTTATGCCTAACATGATTGGCTTGTGAAACTCCCCATGTAGAAATTGCCCCATTGCAATAAGGTTATACATAGTTATTCTGAATTGTAAAATTAAATTCAGTATGACCTATATTAAAAGGAAAAAAAACTGTAGCTGAAGAAGTTATGTTCACATGTACAGGTAAGTATATAGAGCATTTTGTTCATTTTATGTTCATAGAGTTGTATAATAAAAAAGAAGGCTTAAATGCAGATCTTGTATAGTTGTCTAGATATCAGCACAGAAGTGTGTTTGCTTTGAGTTAAGAAGTTCTTCCTGGTCATTATTTACATTTTTTGTGGTTTTTATAATTCTTACCTCTTACCATGCGTTTTTTAAAAACTACGTCCATAGTAGAAATGCACAAAAAAATTGTTTTCACAACTGTAGCATGAACAATTTTAGTTACGTTAAAACAAATTGCATATAAAAATTGAATTAGTCAAGGACAGATTGGCTTTTGTTGTATACAAGATTTTTCCTGCTTCCCTTTCACTCTTAGCCTCCTTTATAGAACAGTGTTTATTTGGCAGAATAAAAAATAAAAATGCAACCATGTTTACAGTGTTGGCACTTACAGTGAAGAAAAGGGGGTTCTGAGTTTGTTGGCCTCTGGCCCCTTGAAATTTGTTGGGGAACAGAAATCATGTCTTGATAACATCTTTTTAAAAAAGGTTTTTAGGAAGACTGAACTATTGCTCTTGTGACATATGGTCAAATGTAGCAACAGAATAGAAGTACAGTTCATATTCATTCATCATGGAGTGAAATACTATTGTTCTCTGCCTTCACAAATCCCACTTTATGAAAATACATTGTTTCATAGCACAAGGTATTCTGAAATGTTGCCCAATTGTAAGAGCTAATAAATGACACCTCAGGAATTAACTGGTTTTTGGAATATTCCCCACCCCACCCCACGCTCCAGTATGTGCAGTTTCATATACTTTACAGCTGAGCAAACCTAGTTTATAACAATAGATTATTACTTACATGATTGTACAAATTTTGTTCTCATATATCTTGTTTGTGTTTCTAATATTTTGCCCACTTTCTTGTATTTATTCCACATCATTATGCCTGTAATGTGCAGCTGTGAGTAGGCATTTGCCTACGGAAGTAAAGAAGACTCCTTCATAATTGGTGATATATAAACTATGTAAAACCACTAGTACTTGGTACATTTTAATATTTGTTATTTTGTACTGAATTAATCATAGCGGTTGGTTGTGCAATGTTATTTAATGTCGTAATTACTGTAATTTCAACATACGGGCCCCATCCGCACACCCCTGTAAAGATTAGAAAAGTCATTCAAAATTGTCACTTTATTTAAAAAACAAAAATGAAAAAAAGAAGCTGTGGTAAACTCTGTAACCCGAAGTTAGAAGGCTGTAAGTGTAGCTAAATGTGCCATTTGAGAATGGATTTCTGACAGATGGACTTGACATGCTGTACTGTACTGTGATGTAGCTCTCCTGTAACAGTTCTGTTCTGAAATGAACGTGTATTGTTGCCTTAGAAGAAGAAAAAAGGATGGTGTTTTGGCAAGAAAGAACTGTACCCCTTTTTATCTGGTGTTCCTTTTTAAAATAATAATAATATTTTTTTTGATGCAAGTCATCCTAATTCACATTCACTGGTGCACTCTATTAAAAACTTACTTGAACGGTTCTCATACTACCCTCCCTTGTCTTTTGCTCTTTGTCGCTAACTGTGCTGGTTGGATGGTTTGAGGCTCCATTGAGGAAGGGCTGCAAGGGGAGGTGGTGGTGAGTTGGTGGTTGCAGGTTTATGAAAGCTTTTAGATTTGTGTGTTTCTTTTATTTCCAAATGGTTTCTTAAAACCAGCCCTCCCCTCCCCTCCCCAACCTTGGCCTTGTTTCTTTTTTTTTTTCATTTTTTTTTTTGAGGGGGCATGGTTCAGTTTTAGAGGACCCCAGGTCCTTACGTGAATTCATCCCAGATATGAACTTGGGACTGTTTTTTGTTGTTGTTGAGATTTTCCTTAGTATGCCTAATTCCTAAGTCCCTGGATAGGTTATGAAACTTAAGAATGTAAACATTTTAATCATCTAAAAATCAAGTAAAGTTGATGAATTCACAAGACACTAAACAAATTATCTTAATCACTCACAAGCAGTTTAGCCATATCATTTAATGTCAGCCTTGCCAAAGAATTTTTATTATGTTCATCTTCCGCCAAAGGGTTGTGAAATAGGGCTGGGCTAGGGTCTACAGCTCCCTGGAAAAGACCCTGATGTTGGGAAAGATGGAGGGCACAAGGAGAAGGGGACGACATAGGACGAGATGGTTGGAGAGTGTTCTCGAAGCTACAAACATGAGTCTGACCAAACTGCGGGAGGCCGTGGAAGACAGGAGTGCCTGGCGTGCTCTGGTCCATGGAGTCATGAAGAGTCGGACAAGACTAAACAACTAAACAACAACAACAAAGGGTCTAGAGCAGGAACTGGGAAGCATTTTAAGGTTGAGGGCCACATTCCCTCCTGGGCAACCATTTGGGGGCCACATGGCAGTGGTGGGTGAGACTAGAGGCAATAGTGGGCAAAGTAACCAATATTAGTGTAGGCCAGGTTTGGTTCTACACACACTCATGCACCCCTCTCTATCAATCTAGGCAAACAAGAAACATCATCCCAGAGTTCAAGTGCACATTCCAGACTGGCAAAAAATACTTGAGGTACCAAGTAGGGCAGCTGAGGAGTGTGGCTGTGGAGTGTCAAGATAGGCCTGAGGTTCCCCATCCCTGAACTAAGAGCACCCTGTGGCTTAGCAGGACTTTGCCATAAATGGTTGAGAATTTTCCCCTAAAAGTTTTTTCTTCAGTGCAATTTACATTTTCAGTTTTCCTTTGAAGTAACATGAATTGTAAGCATACTCTGCTTTTACATAAAAGCTTACACACTAAAGTTGGTTCATAAGCAAGCTGTGGTTATTCCTGGATGGTGATAGCTTGACCACAATCGCCCATGCATAGGTAAGCTCAAGGTTGGATTACTGCATCATGAGGACTACCTTTGGGCTTGGTTCAGAGGCTGCACCTGGTGTGTGGCTAACAATCTGCTACTTGGCCAAGTCCAAGGCGTTTGTACTAAAGTATAAGTTAATTAGCTACTTGAGAAACCTCCTTAGCCCTTATATACCCTGTAGATCATTGCAGTTTGTGGGAGATTTTCTTTGGCAAATTCCAATGATCTCAGAAGCCCACTCCACAGTAACTCGGAAAAAGACTTTCATTGTCACTGCCCCGTTCTGTGGAATAGCATTCCTGTCAAGATATGACAGGTACCCACTATCTGTGCTTTCCAGGGACTAAATGAATATATTTTTCTTCTGATGGGCTTTCCTAGCTCAATAAATGGGTCTTGGCTACAAGTGTATATTCTGTAATGTTTTGTTTTAAATGTATCAACTGTTTTTTTGTGGGTGTGTTTGTAACTTTTCTTTGCTGTTTTTATTGCCTTGAGATGATTTTGTAGAAGGCGATTAGTAAATTGTGATTAATAAGAATATAAAGATGGTAGCAAGTAAATATTTATTTGCAACCATCAGGACACATGGCGTTTTGCAGAGTAGAAGACAGGCCTTTGCCCAGACAAACCTGCAGCCTGAAATTTGACACAGGGAAAACGGAGAGGAGGGCTAAATGAAGAATATGCGATGGTTTCATTTTAACATGTGCTTAGGATGAGTTGGGGAAGGGCCATAGCTCTACGGTACAGTATCTGCTCTGCATGCAGAATGTCCCAATTTCAGTCCCTGGCACCTCCAGGTGGGGTTGAGGAAAAACCACTACCTCAAACCTGGATAGGCACTGCCAGACATAGAATCATAGAGTTGAATGCCCCCCCCCCCAGCATCACCTAGTCCAACCCGTTAGAATGCAGGGAATGAGACACCTCAAGCTTCAGTCAATGTAGTACTGAGGTTGATGAAGCAATATTCTGATTCAGTATAAGGCAGTTTCCAGTGTTGTAATGAGCTGCAGATGGGAATGTGGGGATTCAACCAAAGGTGTCATGGAAAAGTGGGTTTTGACTATGGATGTGAAGGAAGAGGTGGCATCATGCAGGTGTCTTGGGAGCCAGTTTCAAGTGTTGGGTGGGTAGTTGTGGAGAGAGTGGATTTTGGGGGACATTAAAACATCTGAGGATGGTGGAGCTTGGAGGAAAGAAGGTAATAGGCAGGGATATATCTGGATGTGGGTGGGAAGTGAAGTGGGGAGCGAAGCAAAGGCAGTCTTTGAAAGTAATAACAAATTATTCTGCTGGAGCTGGGAGTGAGCAGGAACCTATTGTAGGGAATTAAGGAAGGCTGCAGGGGGCAGGTAAGCCACGCCTAACATAACTGATCAGAAGTCACATACACCATTTAAATGGCAATGCCCATCAACTTGCAGAGGGGCATCAAATATTTTACTGAGGGGGTCAAAAGGACCTTGGCTCCTAGGAGTTGGCTCCTATAAGGAAGAGCGTCATGTGGCCAGACTGAGGCTATTATTTTGGCAAAGTGCAGGATATACATGAGGCAACCAAGCTGAGACAAACACAGGAGAAGATTGGTCACTGCCCAGCTAGACCTGCAATCAAAAGGACTTAAGAGGCATCAGGCCAAAGATCCATATAGCTAAGCGTCTTCACATTGGCCAACCCAATGCCTTACAGGAAACCTATAGTCTAAAGCAGGCATGGCCAAACTTGGCCCTCCAGCTGTTTTGGGACTACAACTCCCATCATCCTAGCTAACAGGACCAATAGTCAGGGATGATGGAAATTGTAGTCCCAAAACAGCTGGAGGGCCAAGTTTGGCCATGCCTGGTCTAAAGGGTCTATCTGATTCTGCCTCGGCTACATTCTTCCACGAGGTGGTACAACTGTGAAGAGATTTGTTGAGTGCTAGATGATCTATCTATGAATTTGATGCACAGGTTTGGTGATTTTCTTCTAGGGACTCTGCTGGTCAGCTATGCTCTTTAATTATAATATATTTACAATGATAGATTCCCTTCCCACCCCCCACCCCCAAAAACCCATGTTGCTAAACCAAATTCAGCCTCAGAATTAATGTACTTTTTTCTCACATGGAGTATTAGAAACCAGTAATGCAGAATAAAATGGGATTTTGGGGGTGGGGGAGAAAGATTAGATTCTTTATGACAGCTCCTGCTGGAGGAAAATGTATATAATTCCCAATATCTTAGTAATCAAAAGAACACTTCTAGTACAGCGCTCGGACAGTGAGGCATGGTAAAATTCTTAATTACTTGGGGAATTACTTTAGTAGTGACATCAAATGAAAACAAGATAAGCTTATTAATGAATTCCAACCAAAGAGCTACTGAACTGAAGATGAAATAGCATAAAATAGGAGGAGGAAGTGATCATTTCATGTAACTGGTTTATGGATGTGTAGTGAAGTGTTTAGTGAAGATTAAGTACTGGAGGGTTTATATCATTAAACTAAAAAAAAAATAAAAATGATATCGCTTCTCTTGCAGAGGCAATATGCCTGCAAACCTGGACTCACTTTGGATTCAAAGTTTAGAATTCTGATCGATTTCTGGACCTGAATATGCTCAGAACCTACTTCTGGCTGTCCTGGTGAATGAGACAAGGTCAGGGGTAACAATGGAGACATGGGGGCAAGGCCACCACACGCATTATGTCAACTTGATTTCAAATAATGCTTGCATAAGGCTTATGAATCATATGAGCATAAGAAGAGTCTGCTGGATCAGGCCAATAGCCCATCTAGTCCAGCATCTCATAGTGGCCAAGAACATGCTTATAGGAAGCCTGAAAGCAGGACCTCACCACCACATCACTTGCCTCACTTGTGGTTCCTAGCAACCATATTCAGTCTGTCTACACTGACTGGCAGCAGTTGTCCCAGATTTAAGGCGGGGGGGGGGGCAGGCACTCCAGCCCTATCTAGAGAGGTCACTGATTGAACCTGGGACCTGATCCTGTCCCACTGAGCTGCGGCGAAATGCCTCACACTGCAAGTAGGCCTCTCACACTATATTGTTGTTGTTGTTTAGTCATGTCCGACTCTTCGTGACCCCATGGACCAGAGCATGCCAGGCACTCCTGTCTTCCACTGCCTCCCGCAGTTTGGTCAAATTCATGCTGGTAGCTTCGAGAACACTGTCCAACCATCTTGTCCTCTGTCATCCCCTTCTGCTTGTGCCCTCCATCTTTCCCAGCATCAGGGTCTTTTCCAGGGAGTCTTCTCTTCTCATGAGGTGGCCAAAGTATTGGAGTCTCAGCTTCAGGATCTGT
Source organism: Podarcis melisellensis (assembly GCF_964234715.1). NCBI lineage: Eukaryota > Metazoa > Chordata > Lepidosauria > Squamata > Lacertidae > Podarcis > Podarcis melisellensis. The sequence goes on from NC_138530.1 coordinate 29,477,467, forward strand.
CCTTCCAGTGAGCACTCAGGGCTGATTTCCTTAAGAATGGATAGGTTTGATCTTTTTGCAGTCCATGGGACTCTCAAGAGTCTCCTCCAGCACCAGAATTCAAAAGCATCAATTCTTCGGCGATCAGCCTTCTTTATGGTCGAGCTTTCACTTCCATACATCACTACTGGGAAAACCATAACTTTTACTATACAGACCTTTGTCCTTTGTTGGCAAAGTGATGTCTCTCTTACAATATATATATATATATATGTGTGTGTGTGTTTTTAACATATCATTTTCAACAGTAATTAAACATACTTTTACATCTTATTCAATTTTCCTGTCTGAAAAGTTTCCAATTTCTTAGTATGCATTTCTTATCTTCCCTATTACATTTCAAACTCATAATCAATATCTCTATCTTTTTCTACTTTGTAACACTTCGTATATTTCTCCTTACAAAACTTATTGTAGTCCTACTAGTGTAAATTGTTGATTACAGTTGCTCTTCAAGTTAATTCATATACTTCTTCCAATCTTCTGTAAATCTCTGGTTCCGCAGGTTTCGAATCCTTCCTGTCATTTTGTCCAATTCTGCATAGTCCATTAATTTCGCCTGCCATTCTTCTTTTGACGGAATTTCTTCTTGTTTCCATTTCTGGGTTAACAATACTCTTGCTGCAGTTGTTGCATATAAAAACAATTTAACATCTTGCCTATGAATGTCCTGACCTATAATACCAAGTAAAAATGCTTCTGGTTTTTTAAAAAAATGTATATTTCAACATCTTTTTCATCTCAAGGCCTCACACTTTATTGGGTCTGGAAGCGGAAGAGGGAAAGCAGAAGATGACAAGGAAAACTTTTCCAAATCAACTCTCCCATCAGCTTTATAAATTTCCGAAGAAGCCAATGGATCAAATATCCCGGGGAGGAAAGTGCCCTTCTCCTGAGGCAGCACTTTTTTCTTTTGTTTTCAGAGTTCAGTCGCACACAACGCCATTGTTTTCCCTGCCTGAGCCTACCGATCACGGCTATTGTGCGTCGGTATGTGAAGTGCCTGGTGCAACAGGAAGCCCTGGAAATGGGTGTGTGTGTGTGTGTGTGTGTGTTGTCAACAGCGCCGTTTGGCACAGGATGTTGGACTTCTTGGATCAGCTGCCAAGCCTCGGGAAGCGGACTCTCCCCGCCCGCGGCCCTTTTGTGGGGACACAGGGAGGGCAGGCTGCGGCCTTGGCGCTGGCGCCGCCTATGCGAAAGTGTCCCTTGAGCGCCACCTGTTACTTCTCTCCCGCCGGCGCGGCGCGCGGATCTCCTGCTGCGCGCTCGGCTGAGGGAAGGCAGCAAAGGTGCCTCAGGCTCTTCGTCAGCGCCGCCTGCGCATTCTCCGCGGGGCCACCTGCGGGCGCCATGACCGTCGGGGGGACCCGGAGAGCCAACTACCCTCGTCGGGGGCCTGCGGAGGACGAAATCTCTATCCTGGAAAAGGAGGAAGAAGAAGAGGAGGAGGAGGAGAGGAGGCAGACAGCCCCAAGCGGCCACGCTGAGGAGGGGGAGTCCGGCTGCGCCTCCAAGAAAGTCGCCTTCGCCGTCCTCCCGGACAGGTACGAGCCTCTCGGCGGCGCCGGGGACGAGCAGCAGCCCAAAGCCGAGCGCAAGAGCAAGAAGCGCAGGAGGAAGCTCAAGAAATACGGCAAGGTAGGCGGCGAGGGCGGCGGGACGAGGGGCACCTTAGCCGCTTCGGGCGCCCCGAGGCCCTGCGCGCTCGGCGGATCATCGCGCGCAGGTCCGTTATTCGGGGGTCAGCCTCGCTAGGCGAGTGTCTTGCCCAGCCTCAGCGCCCCGGCTATCGGATAGGATGAGGGCAGACTTCGGTCATATTATATAATAAAAGAAACATTTTAAAATTGCTGGGGGATTTCTGGACGCATCGGATTCTTGAAATGCCTTCACCACACTTCACTAGCACCTTGTTGTCAGAGTGGTAAAAAACTGGATCTCACCCAACCGCGACATAGGCACCTCGAGTTATGTTGCGGGAATGTGGGATATTTGGTCTGAGTGGCGTTCATGCAGGAGGCTGGCTAAGTGAGGCTGGCTAAGTGAGGCAACCTCAGGCACAGCAGCCAACTCCTAGGGGGTGGAGGCCCCTTACGCCCCCCCCCAAAGATATATTTGAGGGTGCCAGGGTCCCCTAAGTTGATGGGCATTGCCATTCACATGGTGTTCATGTGCCATGTCATGCAATCAATTATATGGGGCCGGACTTACCTGGTCTCTCCCAATATTTTATTCAAGTTGGCACCCCTGGCCTCAGGTGGCAGGATCCACGGGGGCAGCAGATCCTGATGTAGATCTCTATTCCTCCTTTGTTCCTGATGCAGATCTTCACTCACCCCTTCTTCCCTGGTGGGCTTGGATGTTTTGAGGGGCTAACCAGGCTGGGATAGCAGGCTTGTGGGTTTTTGAGTGTCTGATGTAGATTTTTTTTTCCAATTTCGTTGTTCTGTATGGGACAATGACAATAAAGATTATCGTATCATTTTCCTCAGGTGCCAAAATGTCTTGGGCTGGCCTTGTGTGCAAGGGTATATGCTTAACCTTTCTGTTCAGATGACTCCTAGAGAACATGTAGAGGGTCCAGGATGGTGCTCAGTTCAGTTCTCTCAGCATTCGTAAGGTCTTCTGTACAGTGAACCAAGGCTGCCCTTTCTTGCTTTCAGAGGTCGTAGCAACAATCCCAGTTGTTGACATCCTTGTGTGCATGTTCATTGCAAGTCTGAAGCCACCTGCTTTTGAAGGACTGTAGGATGTTGAAGTTGGACGGGATCTTGGAGGTCATCTAGTTTGCTCAGTTCAGGGATTTGGTGATAGCTGTCAACTTTCAGATTTGAAAATAAGGGATCAGCAGCCTCACCTGTTCCTGGGACAGTATACGGGATATCTAACAATCTGGGATAGCAGTGGGAAACGGCGCTGGAATAAGGGTATTTCCCGCCAAAAAAGGGGGAAGCTATGGATTTGGGGAAGAATCATTCGAGAAACCACATGGTCAGAGTGGGGCTTTCCAGAGACAAAAAGAGATCTGGGTTGGTTTTGCTGTCTATTGCTCTAATTAGGAAAGATAATCTTGTAGTAGCTGTGGAACATTGGTTTTATAAAAGGAAATAGGGACGCGGGTGGCGCTGTGGGTTAAACCACAGAGCCTAGGACTTGCCAATCAGAAGGTCAGCGGTTCGAATCCCCACGACAGGGTGAGCTCCCATTGCTTGGTCCCAGCTCCTGCCAACCTAGCAGTTCAAAAGCATATCAAAGTGCAAGTAGATAAATAGGTACCACTCTGGTGGGAAGGTAAACGGCATTTCCGTGCGCTACTCTGGTTCACCAGAAGCGGCTTAGTCATGCTGGCCATATGACCCAGAATCATAGGCGCCGACTCCATGGGGCTTGAGGGGGCCTGAGCCCCCTCAAAAATTCGTTTGGGGGGGCTCTGCCCCCCCAATAATCTCTGGCGCCCCTCCAGCAGAGCGCCATCGCCACCCCTCCCCCAGCCCAAAATGCACAGGGAGGGGCGGGCTGCATGCCTCCTGCCCTCCCTCCCGAGCAAAAGCTCCACCCAATTTCCTTTGGAGCTGATTAATAGGCGCAGCACGCTCTCCCCATTCGCTCACGAGGAGGCGGCGCACTTTATTTGCATATTCATGAGCTTATTTATTATTCATGATAATAAATAAGCTCATGAATATGCAAATATTGGGCCCCCCCAATATTTTTTATAAGTCCGCGTCCCTGCCCAGAATCTGTACGCCGGCTCCCTCGGCCAGTAAAGTGAGATGAGCGCCGCAACCCCAGAGTCGGCCACGACTGGACCTAACGGTCAGGGGTCCCTTTACCTTTACCTATAAAAGGAAATAAAAGAATGGACCATGAAGATAAGGAGACTTTTTGTGTTAAAATGCACACACAGAGAGGCCAGGTGTTTGTTTGTGGCTAAAAGATATCCCAAACCCAGATTAAGTTGTGCAAAATAACAGCCACTCTCTACATTCACTATCATAAAGTGAAGTGAAATTTCTTCCCTTGTCATGTTAAGGTTCCAGCACAACAGCCAGACTGTGCAAATAAAAAAATATTTTGACCTGAAGTCAAAAAGACAATAATGAGGATGGTCAGGGGAGGGTGTTTCATAAACTATGTACCTCAGTGGAAAAGACCGTCTTTTCTGTTATACTTCCATGGATGGAGGAGGGTCTCTAATCCTCATCTAAGAGCAAGGTCATAAGCGAGAGGGGATTCTTAAGGTACTTCGTTGCTCTCCACTTGTTATTGGATTCCAATTCTCATCAGCCCCAGCGTGGCCAGTCGTCAGGGATGAAAGCAGTTGTAACCCAACCATATCAGCAGAGCCACAGGTTCCCTACCCCATCTCTTAGGGCTTTGTAAGTTAAAACCAGCACTCTACATTGAAGTTGGATGAGGACTAAGTTAAGAATCCCATAATGGTTAAAAGTATTGAAAGAGGCAAATCTTCATCCATATATAGATTTCATCGAGTTGTATACAAAAATACAAATATCCATTCAATATTAAAACAAACAATAAAAACTGAGGCAAAAAACCAAAACAAAAACATATGAAGAAATAAACCAGAAACTTATTCAAGTGGCAAAAACACTATGGTAGCTTTTCAATGGCATGGCAGATAAAATAACTGCTCTATTTTTCACACTTCCTTTCAGGATGAAAAAGAAAACCTGCAAAGTACATGCTGTGGAAATTATTGAATCAAGTACAACTATATAAAATTGCTTTTGGCAAGTCACTGTGATGAGACCTGGTTACAAATCTGAATTGGGTGGTTGTAGGTACAAAAGAGATAATAAAAAACGCAATGGTGTAGCAATTGTGTATCAATGAAAGATAGCCATGATTTGTTGGTGCTCCAGTGAAAATCTGGCAGGATGTATGACACAGTGGCATCCTGCATATGAGCCATTTTCAGTGTTCTCTAAAAATGTGGATTTATTATTATTTTTATAAAAAATCATTTAGCTTATTTCATTTCAAGTTTTGATCATTAAAAGCTTATCTGCTTATTTTTCAGATGACTGATTAATATAGCTGAATTCCTGTCCTCATAATTAATAACAGTTAATTTTGTTATAATTAATGCAGCAGCTGGTCTTAGATAGTTGACAGCAACACTATTTAAAACAGTTGTGGGGGGGGGAATCTCATTAAAGAATAAAAGGGTCTAATAAATGCCGAAACCAAAATTCTTGTGATAATAAAATTAATAGTAGTAATTTGATTCCTTACTTGCCCTTCATCAAATGGTCCCAGTGTGGGTCACACCAATATAAAAACACAATATTAAAATCTGTTAAAACAAAGTACAATAAAAAGAATAGGGTGGATCCTATATATGCATGTGTGTATCAGGTGACAAAGTGGTAGGAGACAAGAATGTTCATTTTCCTTGTAACCGTGCTATCCTGAATGCAATCAGTTGTTTAAATTTGTACACTAAAAGTTTATTGTTTTAAATTCCATTTTGTTTTAGTTATTTGGAAAATTTTGTATCACTTCCTTCACTAAAAAGCAAACTCAAGTAGGGTCACAATCAGATAAAAACAATACAAAACTAGTCAATAAAACTATCTCAAGCCTGAATAGTAATATTTATTTATTTAATTATAAAATATGTATGCCTCTTGTCAAAACCGCTAATTGGTTTACTTGCTTTTGGAGGAAGGGCATGATTAGATAATTACATTATAGTTATCAATAAAAGCAGAAGTTAAAGACAAGCTGGCCTAAACTATCAAAGTATACATAAAATCAGTGGTTTGAAGTACTGTATACCTTTTTTAAAAAGCCTATTAAAATGCATGACAACCTTACATATGTGGGTGGGCTTGCCTAAGCAACAAATAATTTAGTAGGCATTAAAAACAATACAATGAAGGCACCTGCTTCATATCAATGGGTAAGGAGTTAAAAAATGTAACTGCTGCTGAAAATTCAGTTCCCTACCAGTGCAGGACAAATATTTTGTGGTACTTGTAAAAGCGTTAGTTCCTCAAAGTGGTTGAATGGACATGTATGGGGTAAGGGGATCCCTGAAGTAAGCTCATTCTGTATCTGTACCAGGTGGTTCAATATCTCAAAACCCTTCTGATGAATTTGTTCAGCTGGTGCCAATAGTTGAACCATGTTGGTGCCAATCATGCCTTGAGGGAAGAACATGTCACATTCAAGGTGCCATCACTGAGAAGGCCCTGTCTCAAGCTAAAGCACCTAAGGTTTTGCTTAGTGGTAGAGTGACAAGAAGGACCTTCCTGACAAATCTTAAATGCCCAGGCAGGACAATGCCAAGGGAGGTGCTTCTTTAGATAACTGGGCCCTAACTCATTCAGGGAAGCATTAAAACCTTGATTTGGGCTTTGTAGCATGTAGGTTGCCACTGCATACTCTTCAGAAGCGGTGTTGCATGATTCCAAACAACTGAAGCATTTTGCACCAGCTGCTGCCTCCAAACCATCTTCAAAGCCACACTGAGTGCATTGCTGTAATCTAGCCTGGAGGTTACCAGAGCATGGATTACTTTGTTTAGGATAGTGCTGAGGATCTTAACTGCCCTAGAGCACACCAGTCCTGGTTTGCTTGTTATGACCACAGCTTCAGCTTTGCCACCTTCAAGTGAGTCTCCTGCTGCACATTCTCCTATGCTGCCCAGTATGGGTGAAATTTTCGCCTTGCTCCCTGACCATGTACGTGGTACCATCTCTCTCTCTCTCTCTCTCTCTCTCTCTCTCTCTCTCTCTCTCTCTCTCTCTCTCTCTCTCTCTCTCTCTCTCTCTCTCCTGTCTGCCCCACCCCTTCAGCACCCTCCTCAAAATCCAAGTCTTTCTACAAGGCTTAAAAACCTCTTAATCCATCTTCCTGTAGCGTAAGTATTAAGTGCGTTAACCTTCTTTTGCTCACACATTTGCTTCTCTCTCCAAACCCCATTTTATCTCCCCTGTTGCCTATTTAGATTGCAAATTACTTGGTAAAAGGGATCTGATCCCCCCCCCCTTATGGAACTTCATGTAGACAGATAGGTGAGGCATAATACATTCCTCTGTTTATAGTGCCCCGGATGTGAGTGCTGTTGTTTCTGTAGGCAAAACAACACACAGAAAACAAGGAGTATCAGTGACTGGCTACTAACTCTGATGGCTGTGCTATTAACCTTCACTATTGGAGGCAGCATACTTCTGAATGCTGGCAGCAGGGAAACAGCAGAAGATGGATAGTGTTGTTGTGCCCAGCTGCTGCTTTCGGGCTTCCTATGGGCATCTGGTTGTGAGAGCAGGATGCTGCACTAGGTGGGCGTGGGCCACTGGCCTGATCCAGAAGAGGCCTCTTACCCTCTTAGCAGGTTTGAGGGAGTTCATAACCAGGTTTGATAATTAAATATCTATATATCCTTGGATAAAAGGTGAAGGACACTCCTCCCTGCAAAGAACCTAGTGAAGACTGAGAGTGCTGCTCAGTGGCTACAGAATGCTGGTTGGTTGACTGTTGACTGTTGGGAAGGGGAAATTGAGTGGTTGGAATCCTGAAAAAAGAGTGCAGCATTTTGTTGCAGGTTCCACTTATAAGTACGTAATATCAAGTTTATGTTCATGCGATCTTCTTTGGATAATTCTTGTGGCAGAAGGCTGCTCTTGCAGCACAAACAGAATTGTCTTTGGAAAAACAAATAACATGTTAAATCCAGTGAAGGAGCCTGTTGGATTTCACCTCCCCCCCTTTCCCTTTCCCTTTCCTTTTCCCTTTCCCTTTTAAGAAGAAACCAGTCCTATCTGAGCTGAAGCCAGCATTCCTGTAGATCAAAAGAGAGACCTGCCATTTCAGTCTGTAAAATACTCTAAGCTAATCCACGTGACAGATGCTTTGCATCTCTTTGTGCCGCATTTCTTCACTTGGCATCCTTACTTTGACAATGTTCCAATTAGCAAGAAGTGTGAGGTTCGTTTCCCACCCTCCGCAACAGAGACAAAGAGATAAAATAATAGACCTCCCTTACGTTCTGTGGCCGACTGCATCAGCATTAACACTTTGCTGCTGGTTTGCTGCAAGAGTTTTACCACTGAAAATACTACTCTTGCTGTTTATTTATTTACTAATTCATTGTACGTATACCTGTCCTTTTAAGAACATAGGAAGCTGCCTTATACTGAATCAAACCATTGGTCCATCTTGCTCAGTCTACAATGACTATCAGGGGCTCTCCAGGGTTTCAGCACTACCTGGGGATTGAACCTGCGAACTTCTACATGCTCTGCCATTGGAATTACCAGTCTTTTCCCCATAACAACCCTTTTCTGCAAGGAGGTCAAGGTGGCCAGTGTGGTGTAGTGGTTAGAATGTTGGACTAGGACCTGGGAAACTAGGGTTCAAATCCCCACTCAGCTAGGAAGCTCACTGGGTGACCTTTGGCCAGTCACTGTCTCCCAGCCCAATTTACCTCACACGGTGGTTGTGAGGAGAAAATGGAGAGGTGGGGAGAGCCATGTATGTCACCTTGAACTCATTGGGATATAAATGACCCTTTCCCCTTTTATGCTTACAACAACCCTGTGAAGTAGGTTACTCTGGCCCAAGTGACTGGTCCAAGGTCATTCAGTCAGGGACAATGGCCATAGGTTCCCTATTCCTGGACAAAATAGTAAGCATCAGGTTGTCTGTGGAAATTTCATATATTGTATGAGTCAACTAAAAGGATGATTAGCTCATATGTTGGTGCTGATAAGTCTTGTATATAAGATCCAACATGCAGCAGTCATGTCACCTTTAAAGCACATTTGAAACACATTCTTTTCCTCAAAGAATCATGGGCATTGCAGTTTACCCCTCAAAGAGTTACAATTCCAGTAACCCTTAACAAAGTGCAGTGCCAATAATTCTTTGAGGGAGCAAATGTGCTTCAAATGTGATTTAAAGGTATAATGTGTGTACACAGGGAGTTTGATGGCCATGATTTGTTGTCTGTGTCATTCGCTACTGGTTTCGGTGAGACTTTCACATCCCGCCTCTTAAATATTGCTTCATCGTGTATAGGAAATGAACACAAAGGTCATGCTGTATGTTTGTGTTGGAAAGTACCTTGAACCCTGTTGAAATCAGGGCTCCATTGTTTTGGCCAAGGTCCAAGCATTTTATGACACAATCTCTGCCAGGCCCAATGAAACAAAAGAGGTGAAGTAATTTGGCCAAGGCTAGATAGAGGATGAGACAATGATGTTCTCTATGTGACCATCTCTGTTGGTGGCTTTCCAGCTTCATCTTTCTCTTCCTTGAACAGGAATTTATTCTGATCTTGCACCAATGACTTAACACAATTCTAAGCATTTGACAGGGCGTTGGCTGCACCAGTGCATTTTAAAGAGGTGTGATTGTGCAACTATTTGTAGGCCCTATCACAGAGATGGGGAACTCTGAACCTTCCAGATAATGTTGGATTACAACTCCCATCAGCCCAGCCAACATGGCCTGTGGTCAGGGATGATGGAATTTGTAGTCCAACAACTAGAGGGTCACAAGTTCAATCACTGCCCAGCCTTACATTTGCTGCTGCAGCAAGTTTTAGAATTACAGTGGTACCTCAGGTTAAGTACTTAATTCGTTCCGGAGGTCCGTACTTAACCTGAAACTGTTCTTAACCTGAAGCACCACTTTAGCTAATGGGGCATCCCACTGCTGCCTCACCGCCGGAGCAAAATTTCTGTTCTCATCCTGAAGCAAAGTTCTTAACCCAAGGTAATATTTTTGGGTTAGCGGAGTCTGTAACCTGAAGCGTATGTAACCTGAAGTGTATGTAACCCGAGGTACCACTGTAGTTTGGACCAAGGGCCAAAATTTAGCCACTTCATAGAACTGAAGAGTTGGAAAGGACCCTGAGGGTCAACTATTTCAACCGCCTGCAATACAGGAATCAGCTAAAACATCCATAACAGATGGCCATCCAACCTCTTCTTAAGAACCTCCAATGAAGGAAAATCCACCATCTTCTAAGGGAGTCCATTCCACTGCCAAACAGCTCTTACCATCAGAAAGTTCTTCCCAATGTTTTGTTGGAATCTCATTGTTTATAACTTGAAGCCATTGGTTTGGGTCCAACCCTCCAGAGAAAGAGAAAGCAAGTTTGCTCCATCTTGCATGTGACAGCCATTTAGATATTTGAAGATAGCTATTATATCTCCTCTCAGTCTCCTCCTATCCAGGCTAAACATACCCAACTGCAATTCCTCATAATGTGACCTTGATAATCCTGGTAGCCCTCCTCTGCACACGTTCCAGCTTGTCAATATCCTTCTTAAATTGTGGTGCCCAGAACTAGACACAGTTCTCCAGGAGTGGTATGCTCAAGGCAAAATGGAGCGGAACTATTATGTCCCTTGATGAGGACCCTATAGTTCTGTTTATGCAGCCTAGAATAGCATTAGCTTTTGATAATTAATGTGGTATCCTAGTGTTTTGAATGTATAGCGTGGATATGACCAAGTCTTTATTCAGACTCACTCAACAATCCACAAGTAAGTTTTTCCTGGGTATGAAATGATGAATGAGCCCATGGTGATAGATAGCTGGTGTTGTGTAATCTAGTACTTGAGGCAATCTCAGTCTAAAGGAAATAGCTTGAATTCCAGGGAGTCTCATACACTCCTCCAGCACCAAGTATTTGCTGCAAAAACAGCATAGCAGCCTCCAGCCTCCAGTGAGGTTTTGTTTCATTTGTCCCAGCATGAATCTGGGGGAGCTGCCTTTTGTTATTTTTAATGTCTTTTCAACCCTCTATTCCTTAAGGCTTGTTATGTCATAAAATAAAGGCAACAACCTTACCTATCTAAATAAAGGCTTTTTCAAAAAGCTGATAGTCATAGATTCATATAAAAAGAAAGAGTCTAAATGGAGCAGTGCAACAATGATACCTAATTAAAAGTAGAACACCATTACAACAAATTACTAAAAAAAATCAACAAAATTTAAGTGAACATAAAGGTCACCAATATTCAAAAATATTGAATATTGCAAAGCTGATGACACTAGCTCCTAGCAAAACGAAACAAACCAAAGACCAGAAAGTCCCCATTGCTTTATTTTGGAAGCAGCTTCCTTAGGCAGTAGCAGATGCCATGGTAGAGTGGTGGTACTCACCTGATCCCATGAGTTGTCAGGAGAAGGGGAGGAAGGTAGGGATGATGGCATAGTGCAAATGCACCAGTGGAGCCAATCTAGCACTCCTGCTGAAGAGTGGTGCAAGGCAGGTGGAAACAGTCATTCCCTGATGGCCAACATGGTCTCTCTTTCCCCTCACATTCTTCCTCTTCTCAGATTTTAATGGAGTTCTGAGGCGCTTGATGTGCCTTCCTAAAGAGGTGCAGGCAGTGTAAAGGAAGTGGTTTTGGTGAGAAGGAAATGGGGGTAGGTGGGGGTTGCATTGTATATTTTCTGTTTGTGTTTACATTATTTGTAAGCTGTCTTCAGAACCCTTTGAGGTATAAGGCAGGAAAGGAATGTCCGTATGTGTGCATATATATATGTACGTAGGTTGGTCAACGAAAGTGATATAATATAGAGGAATTGCATGGAAAACAAAGCCTGAATGTGATAAATGCTGGCTCTGACCACTTTCAAAAGTCACATTCAGATGAAATCAGCATGGTATCCAGGACCAGCCCAATACATTTTGGCACCTGAGGCAAGCCACAAATTAGTGCCCTGCTCCCCAGCAGAGTAGAATAGGTAAGTGGAGATCTGCATTAGAAACCAGGGCGAGGGGGATAAAAATCTATATCAGAACCTGCTGCTCCTGTGGATCCCTGCACCTGAGATGATCGCCTCACCTTGTCTCACGTGTGAGCTGGCCCTTGTTACAAATGTATCCTGCTCCCTGCCCCAAGGAACTAAGGGGCTGCACCCCATATCATTAACCAGTAACTCTGTGTGGTAGTGTAGGCTGAGAGATGGTGGCCAGCTCTACAGTGAGCTTCATGGCTAAGTAGGGATTCAAACCCCGGTCTCCCAGATCTGAGTACACCACTCTTTCTAGTACAGTGGTACCTCAGGTTAAGTACTTAATTCGTTCCGGAGGTCCATTCTTAACCTGAAACTGTTCTTAACCTGAAGCACCACTTTAGCTAATGGGGCCTCCTGCTGACACCACGCCGTCACAGCACAATTTCTGTTCTCATCCTGAAGCAAAGTTCTTAACCCGAGGTACTATTTCTGGGTTAGCGGAGTCTGTAACCTGAAGTGTATGTAACCTGAAGCGTATGTAACCCGAGGTACCACTGTACACTGCACTGGCTTTCCTATACTTTGTGACCAGATAGCATTGTTAGAACAGAGCCTCACTCAAGTAATATTTTTTGAAACTGAAAATAAATGTAAAAAATCTGTGTGGGGTAATGGTTAGTGTTGGACCAGGACCTGGAAGACAGAGGTTAAAATTTCAACTCAGATATGAAGTTCACTGGGTGACCTTGGGCCAGTCACAATCTCTCAGCCTAAACTACCTTACAGGGTTGTTGTGAGATTAAAATGGAGAGGTTGGGAGACCCATGTATGACACCTTGAGGAAACTTGGGGTATATGTTGTCACTTTCTTGAGTATGTCCTGCTCTTCAGTAGTGTTCTCTGTTCTTTTCTTCTAGAATGTGGGCAAAGCACTGCAAAAAGGATGCCGTTATCTGGTACTCGGTCTGCAGGGATTAGCTAATGCCTACTCATCTCCTCTTGGAGTGGCTGTTTCAATAGCTACGGCGTTTCGTTAAGACTTGCAGCCTGCCACATTTGGGTTGAAGACGGGAGGAACAGTCGTTGAAGCACCTGGCCAAATTTCCCTTTCGCTGAAACTTCGTCTTCAGAAATGTCTCCCAACTCAGCACCAAGAAAAAATAGAAAAGACTGAACATTCGGGATGGCTCATTTGCTGCTCTGGACTTGAGTAGTTCTCTGACAAGTGCTTTGATCAACAGAATGAGTAAGGCCAAAAGAACAAAACATTGATTAGCTGGGCTAGCTTTAGAAATATAGTAATTGTGTGTCAACCACTCACCAGCAGGATTGGCCCAAGACATTTGGCCGCCTGAGGCAAGGATGGCACCCCACCTCCCATTCCATGTGCAAAATCCAACTGGATTGTCAACTGAATGAACATTGGTGGCAGGACAGTGCCCCCCACCACACATGAGGCCTGAGAGGTATAGGGCAGACTATGCGACATGCACAACTCTGTCCTTCAACACCTCACCTCCATTCCTCACCCCTTGAGGCAGCCACCTTTGCCTAACAGTGGTGACTGGTCTCCACTGGGACTGCTGGCGTGTAAGGCAGGAGGCCAACAGTAGGTGGAGCCAGAGCCAATGACAGGCACAACCACGTTCAATGATAGGCAAAGTCAATTAATTCTAATTTTGTCCCTATCCTCCTCCTTGCTGAGTTCTGCACAGGAAACACTGAAGCTAAGGAGGAGGAAGCTGAAAGCCAGTTACATCTTTTGGACCAATTATAATGGAAAAAAGCAGGGAGATGGAGGTTGACTGAGGGTAAACTGAAGTTGGTGCGGTAGTGCCCCATTCAACCCAATGGACCAGACTGTACTACCGCCTATTAGTTGGGCTGGCCTTGACAAAAGCAAAATCTGTGGGCAAAGAAAAGGACAGCATGTAGGAGGAAATGGAGGTAGAGTGACAGGTAAATGAGACACATAAAAGGAAAACAAAGAGAGGATGTTTTCATAATTCTGGTCAGGCCTTAGTAATGCTGCATGGTGGGCTGGTGTTCCACAGAGGCAGGAAAAGCTGCATCTGTGGAATGTCTGTATCCGAGATTGGGAACTTCTGGATGTTGTTGGACTACAACTCCCATCATCCCTGACCACTGGCCATGCTGGCTGGGGCGGATGGGAATTGGAGTCCAACAGCATCTGCAGAGCCACAGGTTACCCATCCCTGGTCTACATGTTAGAGCACGCAGAAGCAACAGCAGAAGCAGGCAAAGACCAGAAAAGATGGACGAAAAGGGGGAATTGGGAAGAGAAATTATTTGACAAAATGAGAACTTGAGGACATGATTGCATTGGCTCCATCACATAGCCAAGCATCTTGCAATCAGTTCCAGATACCTTGGGAGTCCTGGTTCTCAGCTGGAGAATTGTAAGAGCCCTGTGGGTAGGTTTGCCAGGTCCTGGTAGTGCTTTTATCTCTCTTAAGGGAAGGGAACATTTCTGCAAGCCACGCCCACTTTCACCAGCCTTGCCTTATGCCCGCCTTCAGTGGCTGAAATGTGTTTTTGAGGGCAGATAATTAGTTTCATTTGCTTGGATAGAGGATAGAGGCAGGGGTGTGTGTATAAACTAGCCTGTGGTACAAAGGGTAACATTTACATTCATTGCTCTGCCTCCTTTTGCCTCTGGCCCTGCCTACCACTGTCATGCAGCCCCCAGAAGGCTGCCCAGAAGAGCTGAACAATTTCCCCCACCACTGTGCTAATTTTACACCACGCGTACTTTTATAAACCTCTATTAAAGGTGTGGGAAACCTTTGGTCCTTCAGATGTGGCAGAACTATGACTCCCATCAGCCTCAGCAAGCATGTCTCAGTAGCTAAGACTTTATGGGAGCTGTAGTTCAGCAGCATCAGGTTAGAACGTGAGACCATAAGATGATCCTGCAGGATCAGGACATCCGGTTGTCACAGTGCCCAGCCAAGCTGCTTATGAGAAGCTCTCAAGCAAGACCTGAGCCCAAGAGTATTCTCGTCTCCTGTGGTCTCCAGCACTGGTATTTGGAAGCATTAGTGCCTTCAGCTCTGGAGGCAGAGCACAGCTGCCATAGCTAGTATGCATCTATAGCCCTTTCACAGAATTAAGAATCTAATCCTCTTTCAAACCCATTTAAATTGGTGGCCATCACCATGAGCGAGTGCCATAGTTTATGTGTTTATTTTTAAAAATGCGTCCTGAATTTTCCAACATTCAGCTTCATTGTATGTCCATGAATTCTAGCATTATAAAAGAGGTTCTCCACACCTGCTCTATTATGTAATTTCCCTGCCACTACTCTTCAGTAGACTTTAATTCTTCTTCTGTATCACCTGCTTGACCTGTGACTGTAGGTCAGGGGTGAGGAATCTTCAGCCCACATGCCTACTTAGACCTAGTTAGGCCTCCTCTCATGGCCCCCAAGGCCATTTTGGCCAAGCCACACCCACCTGCTCTACCCTTGACTTCATATATGTCATCAGTTGTGGGGCAGATGAAGACCTGGCTCAGTTGAAAGGGGGTTTACAGGTACCACGGATGGGTGGTGCTTGCAAAGTCCTACTTGGGTCTTGTGAAGCACCTCGCAAAATGCTCCTGAAGAGCCCTGCAGGCAAAAATGGGCCATCTGGTGCCATGATGTCAGGTGATTCATAAGTGAGTGTCTCCCACCTGTCTGTCTGCAGAAGCTCCTAGGTTCACTCTCCAGCATCTCCAGGTGAGGCTGAAAAGACTCCATGCCTGAAACTTTGGAAAGCCACAACTAGTCAGTGTAAATAAATAATACTAAGCTGGATGAGCAGTTGGTCCATCTCAGTATAAGGTGGCTCCTTATGATCTGATTGTCCTGGGACCATGTGGCTTCTGACAGCATTGCAAATGACAATTCTTGTTCTACTGGTGGTGCAGAGGGCCACTTTACAGCCTCACTAGTCTAGGGCAGTTCATGTGGCACTCAATGGCATTTTTGGCAGAGAAATCAGGCATAGAAAGTAGCCCCAGCAATCTTCCTTTGCAGCCAGAATGCTACACCTAGGATTACAAAGCTGGTGGGAGGTGTGTAAGACATCTGTATGGCACGCAAAATTTTGCCCCATTTGTTGGGTACTAGATGTTGCCTTGGCACAGCTCTCTGTTTATCCTGCTCCAGTCAAAGCAGCTGTAGACAATCAAGCAGCCTGTGTGTATAGGACAGAAGTATCTGTCATGGTGTTTAATAAAACTCATCTTCCTGGAATGCCCTAGGCACCAAGAGTAAGAGATCAGATGAATATCTCACTGGAAAAAGCATTAAGCTGGCTCGCTGGGTTTAACCTTATGGATGGAAATCTCTGAAAGCTGCCATTTAAAGAATTATCTTGTCCAGTGTTGACAGAAGAATCAAGCCTTTGCATTCCTGAAATGATATCTTTCTACCTAGATAATAGTTAATTTTGATACGTTTTATATATACCTTCTGAGCTTTACAGAATTCATTCAAGAATACTTGCTTTTTTAAAGAAAAATGCTTTAAAGCTGGTTGTTATTTTGTTTTACTTAATATTAATGAACCTACTAACAAGTAAGCTGATGTACTAAGATAAATTAAATAGATTTAACCAGAGTGCAATTTGTGTGTAATCTGCTTTTGATTTTCCAAACATTCTCTACTATTAATCTTGTCTTGTGGACAAGCCTGGACTTAACCTTCCAGGTGTCCTTTACCTTTACCTTATGTACTATTAATTCAGAACTGGTGTGCGAATAGCCCATAAGGTAAGATCTCTGTAACAACTTCCTATAAAGTGGGTTGTCTTCTGTGAATCACAATTATTTGTTCATTTATTTAGAGCATTTTCGCCCAGTTCTCCAGCTAAAAAAGGGGACGGGGGAGGAAGAGGAAAGCAAGCAAACTCAGATACCAATTCTAGAAGTTACAAGCAAGATTCATACAATGATCAGCTTGAATGGAAACAGTTCTGAGGAAGCAAGGAGTCTCTTAGTAGAGTTGATGGAGAGACTTTGCTTCCCTCTCTGCTGTTGCTGGATGACAGTCAAGAACGTAAATAGAGACTGCTGGGTCAGGCCAATGGACCATCTAGTCCAGCATCCTGTTCCCACAGTGGCCAGCTATAGGAAACCCACAAGCAGGGCCTGGGGACAAGAGCATCCCCACCCACCTTCACCCCGTGGTATCAAGAAGCATTACTGCCTCCAGCTGTGACTTCCATTAGTACAGTTCTGGACTAATTAGTATAGGCAGTTCATGATTTATATAAAGCACCTAAAATCCTGGGTACTGGACAAAAGTGAGGAAGAAGGAGATCTTTTACACAGATAAGGTTGCATAGTTGCCTGATTTTTGCTCCAGAAAAATCTAGTCTTCCATCGTTTTTAAATAAAGCAGGGATGGCGAACCTGTGGCCCTCCAGGTGTTATTGGACTACAACTCGATCATCTTCTGTGAACTCCATGGGAATTGGAGTCCAGCGACTTATGGAGGGTCAGAATTAAAGAATGTATCCTCCCCCCACATGATGCTCAGGATATATTAGAAAACATGCTGTAAGTGTCTATGTATGAATAGATGGTATACCCATGATCCAGAACATCTGTACCATTTAATATCATGGGTAAAAGCCTCAGCGCCTAGGGCTTGCCGATCGAAAGGTCGCGGTTCGAATCCCCGCGGCGGGGTGCGCTTCCGTTGCTCGGTCCCAGCGCCTGCCAACCTAGCAGTTCGAAAGCACCCTCGGGTGCAAGTAGATAAATAGGGACCGCTTTCTAGCGGGAAGGTAAACGGCGTTTCCGTGTGCGGCTCTGGCTCGCCAGAGCAGCGATGTCACGCTGGCCATGTGACCCGGAAGTGTCTTCAGACAGCGCTGGCCCCTGGCCTCTTGAGTGAGATGGGCGCACAACCCCAGAGTCTGGCAAGACTGGCCCGTACGGGCAGGGGTACCTTTACCTTTACCTTTACCTAGTCCCAAAGAGACAAGCAGCTTTTGCTTGGTAAGGGTATTGAGAATCTTGTGTTGTAGATCCCTAGACCCCTTCACAGAACTGCATTTTCCAAAGTTAGCTATTAAGTCTATGGATGTAGATACGCCAATGACATGGCACTGCTTATTTTATAGTTATTGTGTTCTCTATCCCCTGCTGATTTCTGCAAGGTGGACAGTATCCCAGGGCATTTTTATCAGAACTCTTGGCACCTTCGTAGTCCATCTAAGTTCCCCCATTACTGTTTGTATGTGGGGCTCCAGCATTACATTATAGCCAGTGGGCAGCTGTCACACTGAAATATGTTGATAGGAATAAATGGCAGGCTGTCAAAAGTCTTAAAGGGAATCGATACAAGTAACGTGTTAAGGGGGGGGGACTGTTGACACTATAACGCTTTTTATTTATTTACCATATTTTCCACTCTATAAGATGCACCAGACCACAAGACGCACCTAGCTTTTGGAGGAGGAAAACAAGAAAAAAAATATTCTGAATCTCAGAAGCCAGAACAGCAAGAGGGATCGCTGAGCAGTGAAAGCAGCAATCCCTCTTGCTGTTCTGGTTTCTGGGATAGCTGCGCTGCCTGCATTTGCTCCATAAGACGCACACACATTTCCCATTACTTTTTAGGAGGGAAAAAGTGAGTCTTATAGAGCAAAAAATACGGTATTTAAAGTTTGTAGATATAGTGGGAATAGTTTGGTTTCCTGGAGTTCTTCCCTGGTGAGAAAAAAAAAACTATAATTGCAGTGAATACTTTCCTTGATGTGCCTGCTTTAAAATGTGCCTGCAAAAAAAGGCATGATCTAATGTGTAGCCATATCAGCCAGTACTAATCCTTTCCTAGTCAAAGTCCAAAGTCCGCTTTGAGAATGAGAAAAGTTTTAAGGATCACCATCCAGCTGCACTAAATTAAGAGCTTCAACACCAGTGTTTACACCAAAGAGAACACAGCAATTTTTTTGTTCTTTATAACTTATACTTTAATATACAAATTCCTTCATAATCTTTACCTGTTAGATCACATTTTGCGGAACACCAATGCCTTGTAAGTTTCTCTGCATCATCGTCATCATCAAATTTCATGCTATATAAAATCTATAGGCTCGGGTCCAAAGGTACAAGATGCAGCAACTTTACTAAAGTTAAGAAGGTCTTGATTTGGTGAGTGTCTGGATGGGAAAGAGAGAGACTGCCTGGGAATCCCATGCAAGCCATCCTTAATTCAGCGAAAGGAAGGTGGGACAGATGGTGGGTTAACTGCACTATTATAAAGGGTAAAGAAATTCTCTTTTTGTTTGCCCAATGTTTATTCTGTTTGCCTTACACAAAATGAAGACTCTTGTCCCATAAGAAACTGCTAGCGGTTTATGCCATGCAGCCAGCCCACAATTTGGAAAGGCTTCCCTTAGTCATGCTGTGTTAGTCCAGTTTCTGCATGGGAGAATTGAGGAACCTAAAATGCACATTTTAAAATGGGAACTTAGAAAGCAATCTCTGAGCTATTTGGACTCATAATTCCACCTAACTGGAAACATATGTTACACATAACAACCGTGTCCAGCTTGCATGCTTGGTCACAAAGGCACAGGCATTCCTATGAAAACTAGGATTCCTCCATCGTAAGACTGTTCTTTAGTGCCCTCTACTGTGAAGAATTCAAATTCTCCTGAGAATAAGGAAAAGTTGTTTTTCAACAAGGCATTAAAAAGGAAGCGCATTAAACACACACTTTGGAGCTACCATTAGACAGAGTGAGGCAGCTGCATCAGGAGTTGGTTGGGATATTGTGAAAGGGTAGCAAACCTTTAGTGACTTTATTATTGTTGTACAGTCCTTTTGCCGCCAGGGAGGGGAGAGGGGAGGAGTGCATACAGGCTGTTCTGCCTTTTGTGCCAAAATCTCCTTAGGTACTATGCATCTTTACTTGGTGTGTTTGCCATTTGCTATTCTGGCTCAGGCAGCAAAATGTCTCAGGCCAGCCCATATTTAATGGTCCTCTCCATTAAGTTTAATTTTGCCTTGGTGCATCTAACCCATTTTAGATCTCATGGCAACCAGGCGATGAACCTTTTTTGCCGTGGCACCCAACCTCTGAAATCTCTCTCTCTCTTTCTGTGTCACACACACACATGCACACGTGTGTGTAAGGCAGTTACCATCTGTGACGTTGTTTCAGCATCTGTTAAAGGCTGCTTTGTTCATTTAGGCATTCTGCTGATTTTATTGCCAGCCTTGCTCTGATAATTTTTACTGAGGTTTATTGTACTTCTTTTATGTCTGCATTTTAATGTATTTGTTTTGTACTTTATGTCCAACAGTGCAATTCTATGCAAGTTTACCCTAGTAAGTAATATTCAGGATTGCAACCCTTATAACTTACTGAGCAACTTAGGCTATAACCTTAAACACATTTACTGTACTGGGTTTAGACTCCATTAGACACAATGTAACATACTTCTGCATAAACATGAATTGGATTACACTACTTGTAATGTAAAACCAAGGTATTTTAAACCTTAGAGGATGTAGCAGTCCCTCTTAGGGATTCCCAGGCTAAACATCAGGAGCACTACAAATTACAGGAGTTATGTAAAGAAATTACATCTTATTTTAAGGTTGTAGGCAGAAATACAGAGACAGAGACTAAGCATAGATCACAAAAGAAAGAAAGCTGTATTAAACATTGGCTTCAAAACAGTAACTTCTATCACCATGTTCCAGGAATGTACATAGTCATTTATAATGTGACTCAGCAGATTGCTCTGTCATAAGTCCAAGACGGTTAAGTGGGTAGAGTTTGGCTGGTAACCAGGTATGCCGAAAGAGAAGGTGAGAGAAGAAAGATTTGGATGGGTGATGGCCTGGGAACTACATTGTAGAAGCTCCTGCAGCCAATCGGAAACCGTGGAAGCCCTGTTGGACATTCGACTTCCAAAAATAGTTCACAAACCAGAACAGTCACTTCCGGGTTTGTGGTCTTCGGGAGCCAAAACATTTGAAAATTAAGCTGTTTGAAAACCAAGGCACAACTGTACATTTGCACCAACTTGGAGTTCCATGACAGAAGAAAGGCAGGATATAAACATTTTTTTAAAAAATGAACCAGGCTTCTCATTTTAAAAAGAAAATGGAAGCCAGGGTGAGGCACATAATTGTAAACAAGTTCTAGACTTTATTTCTCAGGGATGTTCTGGGTCAGTTGTTTAGACTTATAAAGACTGAACAATGTAAACTCATATTCTGCAGCTGGAATGGGGAATCTGTGGCTTTTTGAACATTGTTGGATTACAACTCCTATCATCCCTGACCACAGGCCATACTGGCCGGGGCTGAAGGGGAACTGGAGTCTGACAACATTTGGAGGGAACAGGTTCCCCATCCCTGATGATTCAGGTGCAAAAGACATACATTTAACATGAAAGAAATTGGAGCCCCATAATTTGCTTGGAGGATCAGAACTGAACTGAGTGCACAATCTTTCCACATAACTTTTTTAAATCTCCGCAATGTATTTTTTATGGTAATGGAGGGTGTGTGATTTTGTCATTGCCATTTCTGAACAAGTGGGAGTCAGGAATCTTTGCTGCTCTACTGCAACTCATACCGAAATTCACCAGGAGATCCTGATCTACCATCTTTGCAGGGTAGTACACAATGAAGTGACACCATCCCACACCTTGGGTTAGAACTTGACGCGTGTCACAGTCACAAAGAGGTTGATCTTGATGTGAATAGGTTATCCTTCAGTGCAAATGCAGCCAGTAAAAGGTGCTGCTTATTGCTCTCTCTGCAATTTTTGTACCACTAATTATGCATTCTTGAAAATAGGTGTACCTGGAAAGCGATTTCTTACTGAGAGAGACAACTGCAGACGAGACCCATTATCTTGCTGCTTTGCAGAATAGCTCTTTTCTTTCAGGCATTTATTATGAATGCCTCTATTTTTAAGCCTATCATTGGCTAGTTATTTGCTAGAATAATTCCGTCCTCTCCTTTAGCTACATTGCGATCACTTAAAGTGCATGACTCACCAAGCTTTCCCCCTGGAGGCTATAAATGGTAGAGTAGATGTTTTCATCAACCTCCCTCCTGTTTGGGAAAAAAATATATGTTTATGTTCATTGTTATTTTCTTTAATTTCCTGCCACAGGCCCCCAAACAAAACAGAACAAAAACTTTCTAAAAATATAGCTCCCTATCAAAAGGACGGCTATTATTAACATAAAATTGTCACCAACCCCATCTTATCTTGTGGTGTGTTAACTGTTAAGGTTTTCACCATGAGCATTATTAAGTTGAACTCTTAAGAATTACATTTCTAAATCTGAGATTTAACTAGAGAATCATTGCTTCAATAGATTTGTATCTCAGGCAAATAAAAGGAATGCACTCTAGCTGTGTACTACTCCTTTTTAAGTTTTTATTTTTATTTTTTGAGATTTCAAAAGGCATTTAGCCAAGACAAACTGAAGGTCAACAGCAGATGAACCAAAAGGCTTGTATATTGCAAGCAGAAGGTAGGAATTTGCTATGCCTATACCAATAAATATGGCAATTAGGAATCTTTCTGTTCTGCTCTCCTGTGGTTTTGAGCTTGCCAGAATCACCTTTATGCTAACTGGACTCTGGCTGAGACCCAAAACCAAATATTCACAGTTGCCAACCAGATGCCCATGAGAAGCCCACAATCAGGGCATGCGCACAACAGGACTGTTTATAACCCCAGGAACTGGTATTCAGAGACACATACAGCCATCATTGATATAGTAGTCATTGATAGACTTATCTTCCATGAATCTTAGACAAGGATGGTGGACTAGTTGGGCCTTTGGCCTGGTCCAGGAGGGTTCTTAAATTCTTAGAAACATAAAAGAAATACTGTCCTGCCTTCTCCAGCAGGAGACTTCTCAAGCTAAAAAGTTAAGATGCTTCAAAAGTGATCAATATCCTGCTGGAGGAAACATCTGAGCAAACTTTAATTACAAAAAGCAAAACTTCCACCTAGAAATGTTTGGTTTGATTTAATTGATGCCCTTAGAGTTAGGGATCTGACTGCATCCACAATTAACACTTGGATATTGCTGTGGTGGTGATTTTTGCATTTCAAAGGAATCCTATAATTGCTTAGGGCTCTACCATGTGCTACAGAATCAGTGGCTACACTGCATGCATCCATAGTGCACTACATGCTAGTCTGTGAGAGCGAAACACCTTCTTTAAAGCACTTGTTGTTATTCTTGTTTTGGTTTATCTCTTCCTGTTGCTGCTCTGTTCATGGTGAAAATAGTATTGCAAGTGTCAACAGAGTTAGACCAGAACTTTTGAGGCACTACAATTCAGTGCTTAACACCATAGCCAGACACTGGAAAGACCTGTCAGGTGTGAACATGGACCACTGGTATCAAATCGTATGGGAAACAGCCTTACTGGAAAAGCTAGCCAACAGACTGAAACTGACCCGGGGACAAATAGAAGAGGACACCTTCACTTCAGTATGGCTCCCCTTTATCACATACACAGCTTAGCAAGTCAACAACAAGAACCCACTGACAGCATATGAATCAATCCATCCACCCCCTCACAAATGCAAACATAGAATCATAGAGTTGGAAGAGACCACAAGGGCCATCGAGTCCAACCCCCTGCCAAGCAGGAAACACCATCAGAGCACTCCTGACATATGGAAAGGTAATAAGCAAGTAGAAAAAGAACCTGCCCAGTTGATGCTGACAAAAAAAACACCCCACATGTACACTATATAAAAAGAATATGTTTCCCCATTCCTCCTCCTTCTTCCCCAACCCCATACTGAATACAAAACTAATGTCTCA
Organism: Podarcis melisellensis; assembly: GCF_964234715.1. Lineage (NCBI taxonomy): Eukaryota > Metazoa > Chordata > Lepidosauria > Squamata > Lacertidae > Podarcis > Podarcis melisellensis. The sequence continues at coordinate 29,501,079 of NC_138530.1, forward strand.
TATCAAATGTAACTGATTTGCAGAAAAGACTCTATTACCTGAAAAACTGTACTTTTGTAAACTAAGAAAATCTTTATTTATTTTTTTAATAACACCAATTCAGTGCTTGAATGGGTTGGAAAACAGATTCCAATTTAGCTGAGGTTTTTGTTTTTTAATTAATATTTATTTTCTGGGTTTCCATAAATTCAGGGTAGCTAATAAATAGTGAAAGCAGAAGTCTGCATACTCTCCCAGCAGCCACAGCTGAAGCCCCTGGAGATTATTGTTTGCTGACTGGGGCTTCGATTTGGCATAGGATGGGGAAGAGCTGCTTTGGAAGCAAGACAGCACATGTGAAAAGGAGCTCAGGACTGTAGTCAATCGCAAGATGAATGTGAGTCAGTACAGTGATGCAGCTGCAGAAAAAAGGTGAATACAATTTGGGGCTGCATTCCTAGCCCAAATCATGAGAAGTTATAGTCCCGCTTTTATCTTGCACTGGTTTGACCTCTTCTGGGACTCTTCAAACACTTCAGAGGATATAGACAATTTTTACATAAAATAGGATACAGTAGTACCTTTGGTTACAAACTTAATTCATTCCAGAGGTCCATTCTTAACCTGAAACTGTTCTTAACCCGGGGCTTCCCACTGCCACTGCCAAGTGATTTCTGTTCTCATCCTGAGGTAAAGTTCTTAACTCGATGTACTACTTCTGGGTTAGTGGAGTCTGTAACCCAAAGTGTTTGTACCCCGAGGTACCACTGTATAGACAAATTGGAACAGGATCAGAAGATAGAGACCAAAATGATCAGCAGTATGGAAAACCAGTCCTATGAGGGAAGGGTGAAGGAACAGCAGGGTATAATTAGCAAGCAGAAAAACACACTAAGGTGCTGGTGACCTTGGTGAGAGATGATAGTACTTCACATTTCTGAAGGGCTGTCACACAAAGAGCCAACAACCTTTAAGTGTCAAGTTGTAATGCGATTCAGTATGCTTCCTAAAGTTTGGCACCTCCTGTGTTCAGGATCCCCACCCCATATCCCACCCGGTCCCAGTGAATGCTAGAGCTAAAAATGCCCCCATACCTTTAGCTACTCCGTTACGTTTTTTTTAAACTACTTGCAGCGATTGATTGAACAATGGATTTCTGTTTATATGCCTGGCACTTCACATGCATGCTTGCACTGGCATCAATACTGCAAGAAATGTGTGTTATGAGGGTCTGCCTTTTGCTGGATTCATACTTGTCTACAGTGCAGAAGCAAGTCACAATTCCAGCAGTCACCATCTCCACAGTGAGAGAAGCAGAGTATACAGTATACATCAAAACCTGAAGCCAATACTGATCTTTCCCCCCACGATAGAACCTGCAGCCCCCTTAGCACCAGTCAGATAGGTGAGCCAGAAGAAGAGCAGGAGATGCTAGGGATTGAACCCGGAACCTTCTACATGCAAGGCAAAGGCTCTACTACTAAGCTATGGCCCTTCCCACCCTCACAACTCAAGGAAACAGGATGGAGTTTGCTAAATGCCTTTTATTTCAAAGCAGCAATAGTTTCCCCACGTTTCGTCCCTCAGGAGAAAGGTGACCCAGACAAATCCTTGGCTCTAGCTGCCTTTTGCTTTCATGTTGGCTATCAAGTCATGCACCTTCTTATTCAGAGCCCCTCCATGGACTCCCTTTTTGCCCATGAGAAAGATGAGAGCTTTGGCACCCTTCCCAATACAGATGGATCTGCTGTCGCCACCTTTGGTTCTCGTGTCCATCACAGCATCTTTCTCTACTAACAAGTTGTCTCGGATTACGCTGCACTTCTTCCCTGCTATGGTGATCCCAGTCTGCAGGAATGCCTTTCTGTCCTGCCCAATAATTATTCCTACTTCCTGGGGAGAGATGGCGGCCAGCAGGCCTCCTGGCTTTGAAGCCCAGACAGATTTGTTGTCAGAATGTCCCACGATCGCTACATCTTCAATGTTTTTGTCCTTCAGGACTGTATTTATGTAGGCTTTCCAGTCTCCCATCCTGCTTTGGCTCCCACAATTTCTTCTTTGACAAGCGTTCTCTGCCTTTTCTTTGTCTCAGGACTGGATTGTTTTCCAGCTAATGTTAAAATAGTTTTAAAAGTACATATATAAATATATACATTCATCAATTTTGAAATAAGTATATACTACTTTTTTTAGAGAAAAAAACTGACTCCAACATTAGTTTACAGCAAAATAAAAGAGCAGGCAGAAAGTTAAAATGCATCACCAGTGTTCAAGCAATGATTCTTCAACATCAACTTTGTTGGACTGGTCATGTTGTGCAGATGCCTGATTATCGTCTTCCAAAGCAACTACGCTATTCCGAACTTAAAAATGGAAAGCGTAATGCTGGTGGTCAACAAAAGAGGTTTAAAGACTGTCTCAAGGCAAATCTTAAAAAATGTAGTATAAACATTGACAACTGGGAAACACTGAGTGATCCAGTTGGAGAACAGCCTTTACCAAAGGTGTCATGGGCTTTGAAGACACTCAAACTCAGAACGCAAGGGAGAAATGTGCTAAAAGGAAGGCATGCTTGGCAAATCCACACTGTGATCAACTCCCACCCGGAAACCTGTTTCCCCACTGTGGAAGGATGTGTGGGTCCAGAATTGGCCTCCACAGTCACTTACAGATTCATTGTTAAAACCGTGTTTATGGAAGATAATCTTACTTGGCTATGAGTGATCGCCAAAGAAAGAAGAAGAAAAAAGCAAACCATACTCTTTTGCCACTGGGTATGATATTGAATGGGGTGCAGTGTCACTCTATCTAGCTCTGCTAGGCTCCAGGCTAGTGCAGAAATTTGCCTGCTCTCCACCTTCCATGCCCTGGCTGGCATGTGCAGCAGAGCTGCAGATGAACTGCTCCATTAAGTCCTGCTGGGCAGCAGCTGGAGTTAGGGGTTGTACTCCTAAACAGCTTTCCGCAATGTGGTGTGCTTCAGATGTTGTTGCACTCCAGCCGCCATCAGCCCCAGCCAGGGATGGTCAATGGCTAGGAGCAATGGAAGATGTTGTCCAACAAAAATCTGGAGGGCACCTGGTTGAGGGTTACTGCATTAAAACAAATGAATAATAAAAACAGCATACCAAAAACAAATTTAAAAATCCAAAAGAGTACTTAAAATGCTTAAGTGGTTAAATGGTTTTTGCCTGACACCTAAAAACTGGAACAAGGGAAGCTTCTTTAGAAAGGGCACTTTATAATGGGATGCACAGGCAAAGTTTGCTCTCTGGTTGAGATCTGCCTCTCTGATGGAGGACCTTAGAATGAAGGCAGGTTAATATGGGAGTACTGTAGGTAGGTACACCTTCAAGTATTTGAGTCCCAGGCTGTTTAAGGCTTGGAAAAAGGCTAGTGAATCTTAAAAAAAAATGTTTAAAAATTGAGAAATGGGATCTGGACAAAATGTACCAGTAAAATTATAGCATCTGTATTCTGAACAGAAGCTCCTTTTGAAGGCAGCCCACATATGGCACATTGAAATAATTCATCTGGGAGTTTACTAAAGCATGGGCAACCTTTACAAAACGCTCCAGCGGTGGTTGCAGCTGGGGAATCAGTCTTGGCTGGTAAAACTCACTCCATGCCGCAGAGGGTGACATGGGTCTCTAAAGACAGAGCTTGATCCAGGGAAGACCCCCACCCCCACCCCCACCCCAAGCTGTGAACTTGCTCTTTCTGAAGCAGTGTGCAAGCCTTTCCAAATCTAGCTGAATACAATATCCCCAAACATGAGAACCATCCACCCTCAGTACCTCTGTAACATCAGCCTATGGTGCAAATTGAGATGACAGCCTGGAAGGAATTGAGGTAAGGACTTGAAACCAAGCCCCTGGAGGTTTTAAGCCTGAGGTTCCAGCTCAAGATCCTGGGCTCGTTGGGAGTTCAGGATCAAGGCTCTGGACACCTCAAAGCTCAGATGTCAGGAAAGTTAATCAAATACCACCCTTGCTTAGCCAGTCAAAGGCAGTTTGAGCTCACAAACCAATTGTTTATGTGTTTATGCTCCAACTGTTGCTAAGGAATCCACTGTGATGTCAGAAGTATCTGTAACCGCAGCTGGTCACCCATTATGACCTCACACCACTCCTAAAGTAGAATTATTCTCTACCCTCCATTATGTGATTGGAAAGAAATAAAAATATGTTTTCTTTCCGCCCTTAAGTCTCCTTAATGAAGCTGATTTGCTGTAGGTTCGGGACAGAGGAAGGGGAAGGATTTCACACCACATACAATTCCACTTTGTGTGCTTCTGGAGGGGGACTTTATACTGCAAATGGATCATTCAGATCAGATTTTCCTGAGTGTGCATTTTGGCACGTTAGAAACTACCCACCCACTAAAAGAAGGCACTAGCAAACTTCAACACCAGCAGTGACTGCAGAGATTTAACAGGCTCTGTTGCCATATTGGTTGTCCGCTGACGGGGCAAAAGCCAGATAAAATAAAAAGATAGGGCTGCCATTTTGATGATGGTGACATAATGTGGATGCTGGAGGCGGGACTTGCAGACATGAGCAGTGCTGATACCGCACCTATCTGGAAGGGCCATTCAGAGAATTGGGGTGCCTGCATCAATATTTTGATTGGGAGCTGAGCATACAGATGCATAGGGGAAGATCTGTTGCTCAGCCAAGCACTTTCTTTGCATGCAGAAGAACATTGGTTCAATCCACAGCAACTGCAAGTAGGAATGGGAAAGACTGCTGCCTGAAATCCTAGAGAGCAACTGCCAGTCAGAGTAGGTGACACTGAGTAAGATGAACCAATGGTATGACTTGATATAAGGCAGTTTCCAATGTTCTTACCCAGCTGGCACAGTCGGAATGCTACACTTATTGAATCTAGATGGTTCTTGGCCTGACCCACTGTTCTAATATTATTTGAAAAATGAATGAGAAGGTTGCATTTAATATACATGAATTGAACCAAACATGGCTAAATCTCAGTGCTAAGACAAATTATGTTTTAAGGCCATTTCATCAATGTAAACTGCATTATACATATTGAAAACTTGGCTAGCTGAGGGAAATAATTCAAATAGTTGATATTTTATTTAAACCTTGCTCCAGTTGCTCAATGCTGCTTGCAGCATTAGGAAATCAATTTTCCTGATTTAGACGTTAGGACTTTGTCTTGTAGAGTAGTCCAAATAAAGGCGCTGCCAAGCTGGATTTTCAACATTCTTGAGTGAGGGAGCCAAACTGCCTTTAAGGATTATGCACTATAAGCATAGCATTCAACATGCTGCTCAAAGTTTGGCAATAGAGCTTAGTTTGTGAATAGACATTATCACACACCAGCAAAATGGTTTGTAAGCGGTCACTGTAATTATTTTCCTTTAACGTAGTTCTGAAATCATACATTCTAATCTTATTGGCCTTAGGCATATGTGGGACTCTTTAGGTAGTTATGTGCACACTTCATCCACTTCAAATCAGGTGTGGGGAACCTTTGGCCCTCCAGATGTTGGTGGACTACAACTCCTACAGTGGCATAGCGTGGGGGGTGCAGGGGGGGCCGGCCGCACCGGGCGCAACATCTGGGGGTTAGGGGGCGCAAATCCACGGGTTAGGGGGCACAAATTACTTGCCTTGCCCCGGGTGCTGACAACCCACGCTACGCCACTGAACTCCTATCCACTCCAGTAAGCATGATCAATGGGTAGAGTGGGAGACCAGGGTTCTTGTTCTACTTGGCCATGAAGCTCACTGGGTAACCTTGGGCCAATCTTTCTTTCTCAGCCTAACCTACCTCACGGGGTTGTTGTAAGGATACAATAGAGAGGGGAGGGGAGAATTCTGCCACCTTGAGAGCTTTGGAGGAAGGGTGGGTATAAATAAATAAGCAGGCTCAATCAAGACCTTTTGGCACCTGAGGTGAACCACAAAATGGTGCTCCCCCTGCCAGGGAAGAAGGGGGGAAGGGAAAAATCTTCATCAGAAACAGGGAGGGCAATAAAAAGGTGGGATGGGGGAAGGGGCCTACTCTGAATCACTCTGGCCGGGAGCAGAACCCAGGAGACCCCAGAGGGGAGACCCCACCACTTTCTCCCTGAAGTGGAAGGAAGCCAGCAGTGCCTCCTATTCGCTGAGAGGCTGTTGTGGAGAGGCTTCTGCCGAGGAGGTGGCAGATCCAGCCTCAAAGTAGTGCAACTCCATGGCGGCGGCAGCAGCAGCAGCGGCTGGATATACCTTATTTAGAGCCCGTGTGGATCCTGCCGCCTGAGGCAGTTGCCTCACCTTGCTTCATGGGCGGGCCAGCTCTGGACTGTAATTCATCCTTAGCTGGAGGGTCAGAGATTCGCCACACCTGCACAAAACAGGCTTTTCCTTAGCTTCCAGATGTTGGTTGGCCACTGGGGGCCTCCCTGCTCATTTTTTATAACAATACTTTCTTGGGCTCCATGATCACTGCAGATGGTGACAGCAGCCACGAAATTAAAAGACGCCTGCTTCTTGGGAGAAAAGCAATGACAAACCTAGACAGCATCTTAAAAAGCAGGGACATCACCTTCCCAACAAAGGTCCGTATAGTAAAAACTATGGTTTTCCCAGTAGCGATGTATGGAAGTGAGAGCTGGACCATAAAGAAGGCTGATCGCCGAAGAATTGATGCTTTTGAATTCTGGTCTGGAGGAGACTCTTGGGAGTCCCATGGACTGCAAAAAGATCAAACCTCTCCATTCTGAAGGAAATCAGCCCTGAGTGCTCACTGGAAGGACAGATCCTGAAGCTGAGGCTCCAATACTTTGGCCACCTCGTGAGAAGAGAAGACTCCCTGGAAAAGACCCTGATGTTGGGAAAGATTGAGGGCACAAGGACGACAGAGGACGAGATGGTTGGACAGTGTTCTCGAAGCTACAAACATGAGTCTGATCAAACTGTGGGAGGCAGTGGAAGACAGGAGTGTCTGGCGTGCTCTGGTCCATGGGGTCACGAAGAGTCAGACACGACTAAACGACTAAACAGCAACACTGAAAAGTCACTCCACCACCCTCCTGCTGGGTCTGCAGCGACAAGCGCCTGAAGAGTCCTAAGATGAACCATTTCCCCTCTTCATGGACGGCCAACAAGGGATCTCACGGCCTGTTTTCTGGCCGAGATTCCCGCCCAAACGCCGCGGCCTCCAGTGGGGCTCGAGGGGCGGCGTTTCCTCTGCCTCCGCAGCAGCAGCGAAAGCGTCGAGGGAGCGGCCTCCTTCTCATATAAACTCGCGCTGGCCTCTCCACGGCGCTGCTTCTCTCTGGCGCTACTACAGCCGCCACCGCCATGGCCGGCTCCGCTCTTCAGTCGCTGCCGAAGCCTCGTCCCGGCTGGCTTTTGGCCTCCGCCGGCCTGGCCGTCCTCCTCATGCTGGGGGCTGCCGCAGCCTGGCGCCGGCGGAGGCGCCTCCGTCCAGGGCGGCGGGAGCTCAAGCCGGTGGGAAGGGTCTCGGGCCTTTTCATCTACCCGGTCAAGTCCTGCCGCGGGGTGGCCGTGGAGAGGGCGGAGGTGACCGAGCTGGGCCTCCGCAACGGGGACCTGGGCGACAGGTGGGTGTGCAAGTCGGGAGGCGTCGCTTTTTCTTGCTTCTGTGGGTTCCCCACCCCACACCCCGCCTCCCAGCCTCCCTTCTAACTTGCTTTCCTCCCAAACTTTTGGAGAAGCGTGTGGACAGGTGTTTTAAGAACACGCGCATCAAATTTTTATCGAATATAGATATCGTCTTTGATCCCAGGATCGTGCGCCTGTTTACTCGGACTAAGTGCATTTTGGGGCTTGCTCCCAGGTAAGTGTGCAAAGGATCAAAGTGTGCATTTCCATGCAGCTAACCCCCTAGGCGAGCTTGCATAAGATTGTAGCTGTTTGCGCAAATCCTTTGCACACTTTCATGGGCATAGCCAGGATTTATGTTGGGGGGGGGAGATTTTATGTTAGTGGGGGCTGAACCTCAGTTAAGTATTTCTATTTATTTTCTTGATTTAGGGGGGCAGCTGCCCCCACTTGGCTACGCCTATGCACACTTCCAGCCCTTGCACACTTCCACAAAAATCTTCTAGTACAGCAGGCTTGCGGGATCTGTTCCATTTACAGTGGTACCTTGGGTTAAGAACTTAATTCGTTCTGGAGGTCTGTTCCTAACCTGAAACTGTTCTTAACCTCAAGCACCACTTTAGCTAATGGGGCCTCCCGCTGCCGCCGCACGATTTCTGTTCTCATCCTGAAGCAAAGTTCTTAACCCGAGGTAATATTTCTGGGTTAGTAGAGTCTGTAACCTGAAGCGTATGTAACCCGAGGTACCACTGTATTTACTGGAACCCTGAGTGCCACAGTCAGAGCCAGTTGTGAAGAACATACCGTTAACAATTCCTGGATCAGGGATTTGTTTTTGAGTAGTAGAACTGCAATGAGTTTACAGTCCTTCCACACAGAAGTCCAGCCCTAATGTAAAGTTGGAAGGGACCCCGACAGTCATGTAGTCCAATGTAGGAATCTCAACCAAAGCATCCATGACAGATGGCCATCTAACCTCTGCTTTTAAAAACTTCCAAGGAAGGAGAGAGCACAATCTGCTGAGGGAGTCTGTTCCACTGTCAAACAGCTCTTACTGTTCAGAAAGTTCTTCCTGATGTTTAGTTGGAATCTCCTTTCTTGTAACTTTGAAGACAAAGCCACTGGTTCAAGTCCTGCCCTCCAGAGCAGGAGAAAACAAGCTAGTTCTGTCTTCCACATGACAGCCCTTTATATAAATTGCTTGATTCACAGTAAAACGAAACTGCTCCAAGTGAGATAAAGGTTACAGCTGCCCATGCCTGTTCTGGAAATAGGTTCTTTTAAACAGCACTTTGCTGTGAAAAAGAGAAGCACATACCATAGTCAAAACACCCTGAAAGTGCCAAGTTAAGCTTAATCTCCTTTCACTCTCCCACCCCCAACACACAGACTCCTGCCCCCATGAGCCTTTTTACATGGAAGAAAACAAGGGCAGTGGCAGAGGGTGGAATATAATGGCATTTTTACCTGGTTATGATGTGCAACTCAGACTGTGAGTAGGGACTTAACCCTTTTCTTCAGAATGTAAGACCTTTTGAATCTTGACACCTTTCACCTTGGCTTTCCTCTTCTCCAGTTGTACAACTCAGTACAGTTCTTGGTGCTGGCATACCCTGTTGTTGGTGTTTTGCTTTCTGTCAGGCTGTATCCTGTCCCTCCCGAAAGAGGAGCTTTCTCCACTGTACAGTGGTACCTCGGGTTACATACGCTTCAGGTTACATACGCTTCAGGTTACAGACTCCACTAACCCAGAAATATTACCTTGGGTTAAGAACTTTGCTTCAGGATGAGAACAAAAATTTTGTTCCGGCGGTGTGGCAGCAGCGGGAGGCCCCGTTAGCTAAAGTGGTGCTTCAGGTTAAGAACTGTTTCAGGTTAAGAACGGACCTCCGGAATGAATTAAGTACTTAACCCGAGGTACCACTGTACTTACCATGCTTCTTTCTCCTTAGGGTTTTTGCTTGGCTTGCTTCTTTCCCTTTTAACAGAGCTTTTGCAAACAGAAAACATCAGAGGAAGCTCTTCAAGACATGGCATTAAACATTATCACCTGCTATTTGCAACAGATGAAAGGGGTGTTGTTAAAGGGGCAGCTACAAGGGCCATTTCAAAAATGGACAAGCGTATTCTTCCTCTTCTTTCGCCTGCTTCACCTTTCAGTAGAGCAAAAAAGTATTGTGGCACCATGAAGACTGAAATGTATGTCTTAAGCTTTTGTGTGCTACTGTCCATTTCCATCAGATGTATAAAGCCTTATCAGCTTTCAATTTTGGTCTGTTTCTAACTCAGGTGTTGGCTTGTAATAAAAGAAGATGGACATACGGTGACCGCTCGGCAAGAGCCTCAGCTAGTATTGATTTCTGTCTCCAGTGAAAATGGCTGTTTAACTCTGAGAGCTCCAGAAATGAAGGATCTTCGTATTCCCGTCCAACTATCGGTCAAAAACCCAGTGCAGAATTGCAGGTGCTTTAGACTTCTCTGTATGTCACCTCTTAGTTGTTGTACATAATATTCCCCACCCCACCAAGCTACAGCAATAGAGCTGGCTTAAAAGGCAATCTTCCATTCTAAAAAATCTTGACAATAACCACAAGGGGACACCTGTGAATGACATTAATTTTTGTGTGCGCGATGCAACTGATTTTCAAGTATTGAGCCTTATTGTCCATTCTGAAGAGTTACCACAAACTATGCTTCTGTATGTAGAGGTTTTCTATATTTGACCCTAAACTGCTTTAGGAAATGTAGTTTTTGAACATGTGAGCGCCTTGGCTTTGTATATGTTTTCTCTAGTAGGGCAAATGACAGGTATGGGTGGGGATTTCCATTTGAGAAAATGATTAGCTCCCCCCCCCTCTCCAGCATTGTAGTATTAATTATTTTAATTACAGTTGTTAGGAAAGATAGTACTGATGCCTCCCGCAAATCTTGCAGGCTGTTTGGCTTTGATGTCCAAGGCAGAGACTGTGGAGAAGAAGCAGCTCAGTGGATCACAACCTTCCTGAAATCAGAACCATACCGTTTAGTTCACTTTGAGCCAAACATGGTTCCTCGGAATTCAAAAGATCTTATGGAACCTTTCCGACCCACTGATAAGGTTAGGAAACAACTTTGTAGTGATTTGGAGCGTGCCACACTCATAGTTTTGTAGTGTGAATTTGCTTTTCAAAGGTTATATTCTTTTGTCTCATGTTTAACCAACCAACCTACTGTTGGTTTAAGCTGAGTAGTAATGACCAATATAAATGGATTGCAGGCAAATAAGTTATATGTGCAGGTTGGTGCTGGAAGACCGCTAGTACAAGCTTAAAGTAACTGAATTTTGGCTCCAGTAGAATGTTGTTTGAACAATGGCATTTGCTATAAGAAGTTTTTGTTGCTTTAGTTAGATGTTTCCTTTACATTAACAGATCCTTTACGTCCTTTGCTTATCCTTCCTCACCGTTTTATCATGTCTAAACTTGTTTTCCAAAGAGGGGCTTGACCAAACTAGTGACCTCTGCCTTTGAAAAGCAAGTGGGAAATTCCTACATATTTGGTGGCTGTTGCGTTGAGGGATACTAAACAGACAGGTGTTTCTAGTTGTCAAGCTTTCTTCAGAGATAAGCATAATGTTGATCACTTACATTAAACTGCAGTCCATGAGCCTGATAATCTCAATTAGCTAAATGCTGCTCTCCTAGTTCTCATTCTCATTTCATTTTTAATTTGTATGCTGCCTTTCTACATAAGGCATAGAAATGGGGGGGGGGGAGTATAACAAAGATCATATGTCCTGCAACAATCTGATTCAATACAAATAATTCATAATGAAAAATGTAAATATATAAAAATAAGCAACTAAAGTAGTCCTGTTCCTGGGAAAGTAGTTGTTTATGTATTAAATAAATTTATAGACTGCTTCACAACGGAAAGCTATTGAAGCAGTGTACCTGCTAAAAACAAAATAGAACATGGAAACATGTTCTGAAAACAATAAAATAAATTCAACTTACTTAAAAACAATAAAACAATTCATACCAGCTCTAGAAGCAGCATGACAATTTCATCAGAGATGAACTTGATTAAATGACATGAGTTACACCCCAGGGAAAGTCTTCCTAAACAAAAATGTACACACCTTAAGTCCCTATTATACCTTTAAGCTGAGTGTCTTCTCAGTGCTGGCAGCTGCTTGCGGTGTTTATTCTCCCAAGCCTTTTATGTATTGTAATTTATTGTGTCTTTTATTGTTTCTGTAAATCTCCCTAGAAGCCTTGTTAAAGGGTGGTATACAATTTTTAAATAACTAAAATGTTGGTACTTGTATACAGCGCTGGGGATTTTCTTGGAAAAAATTGAAGTGTAAAATTTCCCTATGCAAATTGGAAAAATTGGCATAAGGTAATTTGCATCAGAAAGTTTCAGTTTCTATTGGGAAATTATCCAGTGCCCTAGAGCAGTGAAGGAGAACCTATCCCATGGGTCTAATGAGGCATGGTAGATCCCTCCCCATTTGGCCTATAGCAGGCATAGGCAAACTCGGCCCTCCATATGTTTTGGGACTACAATTCTCATCAACCCTGACCACTGGTCCTGTTAGCTAGGGATCATGGGAGTTGTAGTCCCAAAACATCTGGAGGGCCGAGTTTGCCTAGGCCTGGCCTACAGTATGGTTTGGTCCCAAACGACACATCCCTGATGTCACGATAGGTAAACCCACAGAGCCAAAATAAAAAGGGGAAATCAGGAGTGCACTTAGAGCATACTCCTGATTATTTCTTTGAAGCTGAATTACCTGATGGGCAGCTCTGTCAAAAGCTGCCTGTGGGATGTTTAGGAATTCTGGATCCAGCCCCTTGGCTCCAGTTTCCTACCCTTGCCCTACAGAGTGACCTAGTTTAGCATGTTTGTTTACTGGGCTAAAGACTTTGGAACTGCTGCTGTTGCCTAATACTTCTGCAGTTGCCATCAATTAATTGCTGCTATTTGAACTTCGAGAACGTTCTCTGCCACACCAGTACTTGTATAGATATGTCTGCTTTGCGGCAGCCAACTCCAGTATTCTTGCGAGCCATTACATTTACTATCCGCCATAAATAGTCTAAAAAAAAACACCACCATCACACAACATGATTCTTTCACAAGAAGGAAAGGCTTTTTAATCATTTTCCAAGTAGCTACTGGCCCAGAGCATTACATACAAATCCAACAGACCCAATACTAAAACTGAAAAATCTTTGAGAACCATTTTCCCTATACCAGTGGTCAAATATTTTATCCACACCTTCTGCTGTAAGGGGCCTTTAATGGTCATTACCAATTCAGGCTGGCCTTTTAAGCAAACATTTAAATAATCGTTGAACTTTCTGATCCTTTTGTTTGTTTTCTTTTAAATCTGAGCTGTTAATAGTTTTATTCTGCCTCTGCTAGGAGGAAAGTTGTTTTTTAATCACTGCATATGGGATGTTGTTTTTCCCTTTTTGTTCTGTAAGCAGCCCAGAGAATATCTGTTAATGGACAACCATGTACGTTTTAATCAATAAATAAAATGGCAATCAGCCACTGCCAGATTAAATGCTGACTGTCTTGCAACAATCTCTCTCTCTCTAGATTGCCTATCCTGACTGTAGCCCGGTTATGGTGCTTTCTGAAGCGTCTTTAGAAGAATTAAATACCCGATTGGATAATAAAGTTACAATACGCAACTTCAGACCAAACATTCTGGTCACAGGTTGCAATTCTCATGAGGAGGTAATACATGGAATATCCCCCTCACCAAACAATACCTTTCCATTTGTATATGTCAGAGAGATAAAGAATTATATGAACATTTGAAGCCCTGTATTGGGAAGCTTTTACTGTGTGATGTTCTCTTGTGTTTTTGTATATTCTGTTGGAAACCGCCCAGAGAGGCCAGGGCAACCTAGTCAGATTGGGGGTGGGGTGTGTGTGTTACAAAAAAATCAAATTACCGTATTTTTTTGCTCTATAAGACGCACCAGACCACAAGACGCACCTAGTTTTTGGAGGAGGAAAACAAGAAAACAAATATTCTGAATCTCAGAAGCCAGAACAGCAAGAGTGAAGAGTGCAACAGCTGCACAGTGAAAGCAGCAATCCCTCTTGCTGTTCTGGCTTCTGTTGATAGCTGTGCAGCCTGCATTCGCTCCATAAGACGCACACACATTTCCCTTTACTTTTTAGGAGGGAAAAAGTGAGTCTTATAGAGCAAAAAATACGGTATTGTTTTTAAACTGTCACTTGGAGCAAAGTACTTTTGTATTTATAAGGGTGCAAGTTTCTATATGCAAGTAGAACTCTTTAGTGCAGCCTTGGGCTCCTTCGGGAGGAAGGGCAAGGTATAAATTTAATAAGCAAATAAAAAATACGAAATGAAACACATTCTACATGCAAAGCTTACAAATGACCTAATATTGTGAACACTATATTTCCACAGGATACCTGGGATGAGATCATTATTGGTGGTGCAGAAATGAAAGGTGCAATGGGCTGCCCCAGGTAAGCAATGTCGCATTGCATCTGAAGAAGCAAGGAAGTACTTGAGGTTGCTGTTACCTCATTCTGTTTCTTCATTACAGGTGTATACTTACTACTGTTGATCCAGACACTGGCATCATGGACAGAAAAGAGCCTCTTGAAACCTTGAAAAGGTAACAAAAATTTTCTGAGTTCCTCCTCCGTCATCTGAGTAGGTAGACTAATGATTGTGTGCAGCCCTCAAAATGTGATCATGTCTTGAAATTCTGGTTCTGTGGGAATTCTCTCTGCATTTTAGTGAGGCAGTAAACTTGCAAAACTAGACTAAAAATAATACATTATTTGTTGAACTGACCATCCTGAATGCTTACTAATATGAAATCTGTCAACAAAACAACTTTTAAGAGTGCAATGTTCTCTGCTTTTTCTCTTTAATATTCCTAATGATCTAATGGTAATAGCTGAACCAACGAGTATTATTATATAATAGTAAACAACAAATTAATATTTAGAATGAAGCATGCCAGCTGCTTTTCTGGTCAACAAAGCATTCAGTAATGGCAATAATATGTTGTTATTGTAGGTGAGTATGATGGCATGCTTGTTTAGGATCAAGATGACTAGTACAAGCCTCTACTCAGAAGTAACCCTCATTTAGTCCAGTGGTACCCATTCCCAGATAAATGTGCAAAGAATTGCTGTGTGGTGGCACAGCAATGAAACTACTAGCACATTTGGAAAGCTAAGCAGGTTCCGGCATGGTTTCAAAGGGAACGTGGTCTGGGTTTCCTGCCTTGCAGGGGGTTGAACTAGATGACTCTCCTGGTACCTCCCAGTTCTACATTTCTATGATTTGAGCTGAAACGCCCTAACACTTTGACTCCAGCCTTATTTTTTAAAACTAGAAAACGTCTTGTGGCACCTTAAAGACTAACATTTACAGCATTAGGCACAGACTTTCATGGACTAGAGGCTACTTCATCAGATGCAGATTGGACATGGACAGTAAACCTCAAAAGACATATCCCATAAGAAATGTGTTAGTATTTAACGTGCCACAGGCCTCTTGGGTGTTTTTGCTGCAAAAGACTAACACTGCGTAATCCTCTGCAAAAATTTTAAGCAGTAGCTGAGTTGGTTAGAGCATGGTGTTGATAACTCCAAGTTTACAGGTTTGATCCCTCTATGGGACAGCTGCATATACAAGCATTTCAGGGGGTTGGACTAGATGAACCTCAGGGTCCCTTCCACCTCTAGTTCTGTGATTCTAAATATTAAAGAGCCTCTTAATTAAGTCTGCTTCATTTGCTATAATGTTTTTCACAACAGCTCTGATTAATCAACAAATTTGGCCCTCTGATGTGTAAGTAAAACACTCAAAACGAAGTCCTGTTGACCTGAATGCAACCAGTTTCCGTGCAACTAGCATGCAATGGAATTCTGAGCAGGTTTACTCAAAAGTTAAGACCTATTGATTTTCATCAGTGCATCAGTGCACCACTCTAGTACAGTGGTGCCTCGCTAGACGAAAAGAATTCGTTCCACGATTCTCTTCGTCTAGCGGTTTTTTCGTCTTGCGAAGCAAGCCCATTGACAGTTTAGCGGATTAGCGCTACAGCTGTCAAGCGGCTTCCAGCGATCAGCTGTTAAGCGGCTTATCAGCGGAACAGCTTAAGAAAAGGGCGAAAAAAGCGAAAAAAACCCGCGGGGGGGGGGGATGCAAGATTTTTTTCGTCTTGCGAAGCAACCCCATAGGGTAATTCATTTTGCAAAGCGCCTCCAAAACGGAAAACCCTTTCGTCTAGCAGGTTTTTCGTCTTGCGAGGCGTTCGTCTTGCGGGGCACCACTGTAAGTACATTAATTTGGCAGTGGTTTTCTCTCTGTCAGATGTCCTTTCCATCTACTCCCAAAAGTAATTGTTACTAATTTGCCAATCATGAAAGTAACAAAGTGAAACTTTTTATATGCTTGGAAATCCTGTATTTCTATCAGCTTCTTACCAAAATGTTTTCTTAGTCACTTAACTTGAAAACAAGCATATTTAGCTATTTTGTGGATGGCTTATTGTTCTCTAATCTTCTTTACAGTTACCGCCTGTGTGATACTTCTGAACGGCACATATACAGAACACACCCTCTCTTTGGATGGTATTTCGGAATTGATAAAACAGGAACAATTCAAGTTGGAGATGTGGTGTACAAGGCAATCTGATGGTGTAAAATACATCATAAAAGGAACTATTTTGTACGTTTTTTATGAAAACTGTGCCAAAAATAATTGTTTGGGGGCCTTTTTAAATGAATCTTTTCTACCTTATATTCAACAATAATAAATGTGGTGTTTTAAGACAAACCATGGGTTTATTTATTTTTATTAATTTTCAAAATTATTAAAAATCATACCAAATTAAGTTAACAATAAAATATCTTAAAATCAGGTTTCCCGCTTTTGTTCTGAACATACTATCATCATCATTTCTTCACATTGCCAAATCATTTCTTATGTATAGTTGAGTTGACATCCTTCACTTGCCATTAAACATTCTTCAGCTTCCCTCTTTTTTTCACCTAACAGCACCTCCATTACATCTTATAAATAAGTAATCTGTTTCACGTATGCAGTCCTTCAAGCTGCTCTTCTGGTCGACATAGCATTCAGTAATGACAGTAATATGCTATTATTGTAGGTGAGTATGGTGGCATGCTTGTTCAGGATCAAGATGACTAGTGCTTGATTTATGAGAGTATCACTTGATGATCTTGCGCTCATTTTGAAAAGATATCTATCTATCCATATTTTGCAAATTAAAAATATACTTTTATACTTTGGTATGTTCTTCTTCTTGTTGTTGTTGTTTAGTCGTTCAGTTGTGTCCGACTCTTCATAACCCCATGGACCAGAGCACGCCAGGCACTCCTGTCTTCCACTGCCTCTCGCAGTTTGGTCAAACTCATGCTGGTAGCTTCAAGAACACTGTCCAATCAACTCGTCCTCTGTCGTCCCCTTCTCCTTGTGCCCTCCATCTTTCCCAACATCAGGGTCTTTTCCAGGGAGTCTTCTCTTCTCATGAGGTGGCCAAAGTATTGGAGCCTCAGCTTCACGATCTGTCCTTGCAGTGAGCACTCAGGGCTGATTTCCTTCAGAATGGATAGGTTTGATCTTCTTGCAGTCCGTGGGACTCTCAAGAGTCTCCTCCAGCACCATAATTCAAAAGCACCAATTCTTTGGTGATCAGCCTTCTTTATGGTCCAGCTCTCACTTCCATACATCACTTACTGGGAAAACCATAGCTTTAACCATACTGACCTATACTGAAATGTTTAAATGTTTATTTGATTGTCCTTGAATCTTCCTGCCACACACTCTGAGAACCACTGTGATAAGCCAATGGTTTGGGCTTTGCGTTACATGCAAACTGACTTCAAGTTTAGAGCATCAAGACTGAGAAAACAGAAAAGGACAAGAGTTTGTGTTCAGTATCTTTTTCATTGCAACACAGCTTGCATTATCTTCTGTTGTGCGTAGTAGTGCTAAGCTCGTTTGGAACGATGCTCACTTATTCCAAAGTCCCCCCCAAAATTGGCGGAATTTCAAGTTCTCCAGAACTATTCGTTAGGCAAGACCATGCAAAAGGTGAGATAGAGGGTGACTGGACAAGGAATAATAAACAAAAATTAGGCCAGGTGTTAAAGCCACAAGATCTGCTTACAGACTTAGTTGGAAGTGGAGATAGCAGGCTCAGTTTTCTTCTGGGTTGAAGAAAGAAAATATAACTATTGTTCCATTGGTTTGAAAAGAATATTGCTGGACTTTGTTTTGTTTTTCATCTTGTTCAACCACCCCATAACTTGTATAAACCCTGATACAGGGTTGAAAAGTTTGCCACGTTTTGATACTTTTGGGTTCATCCTACCCTGTGAATGTTGGAGGTTGTTTCCTAAGCACCCGACTCCCCTTGTTCTTTCATGTGCTTAGAAGAATTGTACCGATTGCAATTGTTGCAAGTGATCTGATATGGGAAACATTTGAATGTATAAAAAGTGTCCTACTTGCATAAAATCATTGGACTGAAGTAGCAGAGATAAATTATTTGAAAACATTGTCCAAAGTTTTTATAGTAGCTAGTAAACTGAACTAAATGTATACATGTGTATCTAATGTGGAGTCTTTATAGCTTTTTCACATGGTAAAAGTATCTATGTGCCTCGTTTTCGAACCGCCCTGCTGCCTCATATCCCAGTGTAAATGTTCCAGCAAAATGTACAGTGAAGCTTGAAGAAACTGGAATTTAGGTTACAATCCTAAACACTTCTGAGATTAAGCCCCATTGAATTAAATCGTGAACTTACACCTCAGTAGACATGTATAGGATTCCACATCAAGACTGTAGTCTTTTGTATGCTCTCCTGAGAGTAAGCCTCATTGACCTAGTAGGACATTGTACTTCTGAATAAGCATACTGTACAGCAGATAGTGCTGTTAACTAGAAACCACCAGTCTGCGTATTCCTTTGTATGTGAAAATGACAGATTTCTGTCTTGGAGAAGAGTAGCAAAGGTTGATAGCTGTTAGAAGAGCAATAATTATTTCAGTATCTCACCAAAAAATAAAAGGACCAAAATAGTGCAGCTATATACTTTTCTTTCTTTTTTTAAGGCCTTTTATGGTGGTGAGAAGCAACTTCGTTCTACAGCCAGTTTTAGTTATGTTAATAAATGTCTGTGTGTGTTAGGGAGTTTAAAAACAGCAAGAAGAATAAGCTTCAAATGACCCTCATAGTCCCTTCCAACTCTACAATTCTATGTTGTTGGGAATAATTAACTATAAAACACATTTAAAGGCCTGGGCTATGCCAGTAGGTTCCAAACACCCAAGTAATCTTTCTTTTATATTTTACCAGATAAGACTTCAATAAGCTTAACTTTTATCTCTGAACTTTGTCACCATAGTTTTTTCCTACAAAAACAGACTCTTAACAGTATAATTCCCAGCAGATTGTCACTGAGAGAGGGAAATATTAAAGGAGTTGAGTTCTTAGTATAAATGGTTACTTTTTCCAAAGCAGAAGTTTAATGTAGAATGAAACACAACTCAAGCCCAATGTAATTAAATTTGTTTTTTTGAAATATACTTGTCTTAACTGCAGTTCACAAGGGAATTGTTCTGATCTAGCTGTGCAGTATCCCAATATATGTCATTGGACAGCTCATAAATAGTTGATTCCTGCTTAAGCTGAATATACTTGTTCTAAAAACAAATCCTGATAGTCTTCTGCGCAATAAGCCCCGTATCAGGAAGTTTTTAATGTTTGATGTTTTAGTATGTTCTGATATATGCTGTGAGCTGCCCAGAATAGCTGGGAAAATCCAGCACCAGATGGGGTATAAATAATAAAATTATTATTATTATTAAGATTCACCTTACGGTCCCTGGTGGGTTACAACATTGAAGCACAAGATTAAAAGGGTTAAAATTTCTTGCAATCACGAAAATAAGGTGGGTCTGAAAAATAAAACACTTCAAATGTCAAAAGCCAATGCAAAATGGTTCTTGAATTAGCACTGTAATATTTTGTTCTTTGAAGCACCTTCATGTGTTTTCCAGTCAATAAATTATTCCTCTACCTCAATATCTTGGAGCAAGGGGCTATAATGT
Organism: Podarcis melisellensis; assembly: GCF_964234715.1. Classification (NCBI taxonomy): domain Eukaryota; kingdom Metazoa; phylum Chordata; class Lepidosauria; order Squamata; family Lacertidae; genus Podarcis; species Podarcis melisellensis. Next base: position 29,520,771 of record NC_138530.1, read on the forward strand.
ATGCATGTATAGAGGTATTGCTCTAAAAAGGACTACTGTACTTCAGATGTGATTGTTTCCTTACATGTGAGTGTACATGACTACCTAAATTCTGTAGGCGGCTTTGGAAATTTCAGCTCCCCATAGGACTCTTTCATTTGATGTAAATACATTATGTTGTTACAAAGTCTGCCAGTATGATTTCCCCCCCAAACCAGGCAACATGCCCAGATTTAACCTGAAGTTAGTTTTGGGAAGGAACAATCAGTTTACTTTTCATATATACAGACACAGGAATGATCCCAAAACTGGAAAATATGGCATATTAATCAGTTAATACCCAACTGGAAGAAATGGATGTTTCAAGTGGAAGATGCACTTTTGCACCTACAGTATATGGGAGCTGCCTTCAGTGCCTAAGGGGAACTGGGAGAGAGGTGGACTGTCTTTAGTCTCCCTCTCTGCCATTTGTAGTGAAAGAATGTGTGGATTTGGGAAGGTGACAGAATTAGGGCATCTAACAAAGTCCCATCCATCACTGTGGGTACCATGATGTATAATCTGGTATTCTGGCTGACCTGAAAGGAAAGTGGCAAAGTGTTCCAACACAAAGAGTAAAAACTCATTGATTTGTTTTTTTTTAGGTCTCTGCCTAATAACTTTCTCATGTTGAGTCCTGAAAGTGGAGTGTTTCTATTCTTTCAGCTGTTTTCTTTGGGAGGGGTGTGTGTGTTTCCTCCCTCCCCAAAATACAGCCAAGAAACCCAGCGGTGAGAGTAAGCCCACATGCGCACGCTTGGGTTGCAATCCCGTAGGCACTTACCCAGGAGTAAGTCTCACTGAACTCAATGGGGCTTGCTTTGGAGTAGCTCTGCCCAAGAACGCAATACCAGCTGCCATAGCGTCTGGATAAAGGCGGGGGCGCCTGCAGCGACGGCGCCTGCCAAGCGAGAAGCTGGCAAAGGAACCGGGCCGAGGGAGGCATGGCCCGGCCTAGGCCCGCCTCGGGTTAAAGTTCTCCCGCCTGCGACACGGTCTCCCCCTCGGCAGCCATGGCCGCGTCGCTAGGCCGCTTCTCGATGCCTGCGCTGCCCTCCTCCCGCCTGGCCTTGTTCTGCGCCTCGGTCGCCGTGGTGGGCCTGGGAGCCGCCGCGGCCTGGCGCTGGGGCCGGCGCCGCGCACGCCGAGAGCTGGTGCGGGTGGGCGCCGTGTCCAGCCTCGCCATCTACCCGGTCAAGTCCTGCCAGGGGCTGCCCCTCGAGAGCGCCGAGCTGACCAAGCTGGGCGTCCGCAGCGGAGACCTGCGCGACAGGCAAGAGCGCGAGGGAGGAAAATGGAGGGAGGGAGGCGACGAGGCTCCGCTTCCTTTCGAGAGTTGAGGGGAAGGAATGTGGGGCCGGGGGCGGAGGAAGGGCCGCGCGTGTGGTTAGTCCGTCCTGTGGAGACTTGAAGACTAACGGGCTTCTAATGGCTCCATAAAGCTCTCGTGGACCGCTGCGTCCTCTTCCTTCTCCCGCGCGCCTGTGCAGGCCGCTGCAATTCTTCACGCGTGGGGCAAACTTGGCGCGCAGACAAATGAGGCCAGTTTAGCGCCTCCCTCCCTTATTGGGGTGAGAACCGTGTTGGTTTCGGGTGTCTGCGCGTCGTTTTTTGGGGGAAGGGGGCGGCCCTATTGCAGCTGCTACCCGCGCGCCACGAAGCTTCTTAGGACCCTTGCGCCCGCAGGCGAAGCCCGTTCTGCCCTGAGTGCGGCTGCTGTTGCTACACGTGTCCCAGAGCTTCAGTCAGGCGGTGTCCGTGGGGAATTACAATCTGGAATTCTATGACGTTTGTATTCAATTTCTATACCGCCCTTCATCCGAGGATCACCAGCTGTTTGCAATATAAAAACACAAAAATGCATAACATAGTAAGGTAAGGTAAAGGACCCCTGGACGGCTGAGTCCAGTCAAAGGTGACTATGGGGTGCAGCGCTCATCTCACTTGAGGCCAAGGGGGCTGCCATTTGCCCACAGACAGCTTTCTGGGTCATGTGGCCAGCATGACTAAACTTCTACTGGTGCACAGAGGACCGTGAGGAGTTCCAGAGTGCATGGAAACACCATTTGCCTTCTTACCACATCGGTACCTATTTATCTACTTGCCCTGGTATGCTTGCGAACTGCTGGGTTGGCAGAAACTGGGACAGCAAGGAGAGCTCACCAATCGGCAAGCCCAAGAGGCTCAGTGGTTTAGAGACCACAGCGCCACCCGCATCCCTTGCATAACATAGTAACAGCGACAGCAGCACCACCCCCAGTTTAAAAGGCCTTGTTGTTGTTGTTGGCATCCATCTGCCAATGGAGTGTGCCTTTGGGGTTGAAGGAGAATTACACTGCCAGTGGGTGTAGAGACCGATAGGGGAGAGACATGTTTTGTTGCAGCTGGGTCAGATGAAGGCATCCACATGTTGTGTTCTGCAACAAACCACTTCATTTATCAATAAGGATGCTTGCTTTGATAGTGTGTTAAAAAATTGCTATAGGTTTATAGGTGCTAGCATATAGGGCGTCAAAGCTAGACACGTGCATTTAAGCCAGACCCAGTGTGTAATTAAACTGTGTGCTAGACTTAGCTAATCCCTCAATTAAGCTAAGTGTCAAAAGCCAATTAAGCCAGGACATGCCTCCTGTGTGAGGTGTTACTTTGGAGTAATGAATCGTTAGCATTTCAAAGGATGAAAGGGTAAATCTCATTTGCAAATGGGTGGGTTTCCTCCCTCCCTCAGCTGAGAGTTTAGTTCATAAATACAAGGCCAGTGTTTTAGGTAGGTGGCAGTTTAGAATGGCAGTAAGGAGCTAAGCAATGGAGTGGCAATGGACTGGAGCGAGAATCAAAAAGCAGGGTGCTGATGTCTGTTTTGGATCCAGTGCTGTGGCTATGGGGGAAGCCAGAACCTCTTGGAATGTAATGCTGGAGATCCCTCCATGGTAAACTCCCCTTATAAATCTGTATAATTAAACCATATATCATAAAGACACCACAGTCTCTGTTGTGCCTCGTGATCTAAATGGAATCAAAGAATGCAGATAAGCACTCCTTGTAGTCCTGGAATCTTACACAGCTTGGAGATTGGGGTGGCAGGTAACACTATTTTTCTCATGGCCTGTCAGCAATTTAGGTATAACATTTAAAGGATTAACAATTCTCTCTATGTTTAATCATAGATTTTGGCTCGTGATTAAGGAAGATGGTCATATGGTCACAGCTCGGCAGGAGCCTCGCCTGGTTCTGGTCTCTGTAAATTGTGAAAATGGTCTCTTAATCCTGAATGCTCCAGAAATGAAGGAACTGACCATCCCTATCACTGCTCCTAAGAACAATCCAGTGAAGACTTGCAGGTGATGAATTAATAGGTTTTAGTCTCTCTCTTTTTTAATCGGGCTGAAAACGTTACTTCCACATATTGTTTTCTCTTTGCCTTCTTGGCCTTTGTTGTTAGGTGTCACATGTCCCTAACTGTTCGTGATGGTACTGAACAAGAGTCCGGTATCAAAGACAAAATAATCTGTGCTAGGACCTCTTTCTTAAAACCTGATTCATGATACTCAGATGGTTATATCAAACATATTGTTTTAATTACGCAGACCTGATCACCGTGAGTTCTGCTGTTTTGAGGTTTTTCTAGATAATGTTTTATGGATACTCCAGTTTGCAGGAGGTTGGAATAGATTACCCTTGGGGGTCCCTTCCAACACTATGAGTCTATGATTCAAATAAATAAAGAAGTAATAAGGCCCACAGGCTAATGTGCCCCTGCTTGATTCATTTGTGTTCCCTACCTGAATTCCATTTCCCCCTTCTGTGCTTTCCCACTTCAAGGTGGGAATACACTGGTACCTTGGGTAACACATGCTTCAGGTTACACAGAAATAGTACCTCGGGTTAAGAACTTTGCTTCAGGATGAGAACAGAAATAGTGCTCTGGTGGCGCAGCAGCAGCAGGAGGCCCCATTAGCTAAAGTGGTACCTCATGTTAACAGTTTCATGTTAAGAATGGACCTCCAGAACGAATTACGTTCTTAACCTGAGGTACCACTGTATCTTAAGGCTCACTCAAGTTCATCAAAAGTAGAAGTTTGAATAGGACAATGCTTGTTTACTGGTTCTGCATTGCTCGTCCTCTTTGAAAGCACATGATGCAGCTGGCACCAACTTTCCCATTCAGCTAGCTAGTAATGTGTGCTTCATCCTGGAGAATAAAAGTCTTTAGTGCTACTACTGCTCATCTCAGCAGGAAAGAGTAGAGATGGGGGTACAGATAAAAAGAGGGAGCTAATAGTGATGAGGCCTTGTGATGTTGAGAGAAAAGAAGTATATGTTAAAAGAGTAGAGCACAGGAGGGAGGGCCAATAGAGAGAGGGATTTGTTTTTCTGTAACAAATTTAAATATTCAGACACACCCGAAGTGGTGTGAAGAGAAAATGCACAAAGGTGCGCAATGAGAAAAATAAAGTGAACAGCAAAGGGGTTAAAAATAAAACTGGAATAAAAACACAAACAACATGGTTCTCTTGAATTAGTTAAGTGGACCTGAGGAAGATTTGAGTTGTACTCCCTTACAAGAATGTCTTCTTTTCAATTGAGGATAAAACCAACGTCCTTACAATGGTATTACCTTGTGTAGCACCTGTCTCCATTTTGTAATTTCCAACAGGGTGTTTGGGCTTGATATTCAAGGACGGGACTGTGGTGATGAAGTGGCTCATTGGTTCACCACTTTCTTGAAGTCAGAACCATATCGGCTGGTACATTATGAGACCGACATGGCGCCAAGAAAATGTGAAAAGATTCACAAACCTTTTCAACCTAATGATGAGGTTAGATAAATAAATAAATATTGTTTTATTGTGAGCATTAATCATTTGCCATCCTGCTTAAAAAAAACAAATCCTTGCCATATTTTTACATCTGAATTGATAGCTGATTTTAAAAATGTAAGTCAGGACTAGCCTGGGACTAGTCATCATTCAGCCCGGACACTGAGGTCCAGCTCTGAGTGCCTTCTGGTGGTCCCCTTCCAGCGAGAAGTGAGGTTACTGGGAACCAGGCAGAGGGCCTTTTCAGCAGTGGCGCCCGCCTTGTGGAACGCCCTCCCGTCAAATGTCAAGGAAATAAACATCTACCTGACTCTTAGAATACATCTGTTTGATTTATTGTACTTTTAATATTCTGTTGGGAGCTGCTCTGAGTGGCTGGGAAAACCCAGCCAGATGGGCAGTGTATATAATAATAATAATAATAATAATAATAATAATAATAATAATAATAAATAAAAAATACATAAATAATAATTTACTTGGAGCCCTTGGCCTTTCTGAAAGAGGATGAGCCAGTGTGGTGTAATGGCTAGACTAGGACCTAGGTTTAAATATCTGCTCCGTCATGGACAGTGCTATTTTTGTAGAGGGGAGGTGAGGTGCCTAAACTCACCATGAACACCTCCCTTGTTCTCTTATAATGGCAATGGCACCCATCTGAGAACTGCTGGAACTGAGTTCAGGCTGGGGGAAAAGCCCTAGTCATGGAGTCATTCACTCTCAGCCAAACCTCACAGGGCTGTTGTGAGGATAAAATGGAGGATGAGGGGAACTGTGTATGAGAGACTGTTTTATCGATAGATAAGACTTCATGGGCTATTCATTGCATGGGATGTCACAAATGGCTTCCTTGCATTCTAAGTACTGAAAGAGGGAAGAGATTAAGAGGTGTAAACTGGTGGGATTTTCCAGAGCTAATAATAAATGGCAAGGCAGCTTTTTGCTATTGCTGCTGAGGAATCTGTGGAATGTGCTCATGATGAATGCTTGAGAGGGATGCCAGCAAGATGCTTATTAACCTGCTATTGTAGTGACATTGGTAATATTTATGTATCTTTGCAACACAGGTTCCCTATAGTGACTGTGCCCCCCTCTTAATCATCTCAGACGCTTCCATGGAAGATTTAAATTCCAGAATGGAGAAGAAAATCAACATGCGACATTTTAGACCAAACATTACTGTTTCAGGCTGTGGAGCTTATGAGGAGGTAGAGAAAATGTTGTTTGTCTCCCATTGGTTTCTAAAACAATTCATCGAAAATGTGTGCATGTTTAAAAAGAAACATTTTATGCGAGCATTTGGAAAAGCACCTGAGCTATAGTGTAGCAACTGCAGTATACAGTATGTATCTTAGAATATAGACAGTTACAAGGATTTTATGTTGGCAGCATTTACAACATGTGTAACTGAGGAGAAAGCAATCATTTCCATTTCCAGACTATTTACAAGATGCACTGATTTAAATGCAAACAGTAAGATAGGCTTTTCATTGAACCAATTTGTATTAATGAGCACCTAACCTAAATGTTTCACTTGGAGTGACATTATCCCTGGTTTCATTTTCATTTAAAAATAAGCAATCCAGATAGAGGACACAGGGCACAGGGATAGAATTTTAACCCATTCCTTCCTTACCATGATCCTGAAAAAATATATATACAGCAGTAGAACTGGTGTCGTTTTTTAATTTAAAGTAATAGGCATTGTGCAGGTATATCTCCAAGCCCTAAAAGTGATGAGCTTCAATGTTTCTTCTGTGTGACATTTCCTTTTGGAAAAGGATCTCCTTCTTAGGGGCTTGCCTGCACCTTCCACTTTATTCACTGGTTACTGTACTGTTTAATCTTTGCATAGCTAGCAGAAATATTAGCAGACAATTCAGCAGTCAGTACCCTACTCAGATGCACTTCTAGTGTTGTGTGGTGCTGCATGGCAGCTACCCTAAGGGAAACTAGTATTCCCTCCATAGAAACTTTCTAAGCATTCCTAGCAGAGCTAAGAGCTGGAATGCATATCGGTTTGTTATGGGTTTGCCTCTGAAAATAACACCTCCCATTTCCGTACACACACAACCTGCTGTTGAGATTTTACGTTCTCGTTTTCTTTATGAGAAAATGCTTTGCATTTGGTTCCATATTGCAGCCTTCTCAGCCAAGGTTATCTCACTTGGCCTTGAAATTTCCAAAAGTATTTTATTCTCTGCTGCCGCCGCCTTATTTCTGAAATGTTGCAGGTCAGGATGAATCAGGATTTTCCAGTGTAATATGGTAGAACATGCCAAATCTAGGCAAAAGGCACAGTGTCAAATCTCCCCCGCATTGTGAATGTTTGCACAATACTGCTATTATAATGATGATAGTCTCTGGAAGGCATTGTAGCAATGAGGGTGTGTGTACAAAACAGAAACCTTGCTTATTTGATCACTAACCTGGTTGATTGGTTGGTCTGAAAGACAATAGTTTTGTCTAGGGACAGATTAATATCCCTTTAGCATTTTGGGGCACCAGCAGCTGAGCACACGGAAGGGAGAAATGGAAGTCCTGGAAAGTTTGGGCTAGAGTCACAATGGGCCCAAAGTGGAAGCTAATAACCAGTTTCACATTAAGGCAGTATAAGAGATCAACAGGGGTGCAAAGGTGAGATGGAAGCAAGGGTTTAAAATGAGGAACCCACTTAAATGAGGATAGCAAGAAAAAGTGCTGGGAAGTACCAGATAGGAGGGCAGGGGTGTGGACTCTTCACCCTCAGATGTCTCACCACAAAGGTGGACCAGTGCAGAGATAAGGAGGCTCCTGCTTTGAGGCTGAGCCTGCAAGAGGGGCCTAGATGACCCTCGGGTTTCCTTCTATGATTCTACTGAATTATGATACAGCTCTTTTGGAGGCTGCAGCTTGGTTAGTTAGTTTATAGTGGTAATATTGCCATCTTGTGGTGAAGTGTGGGAGAAGCAGCTTTGGCAGCGTGCCATTGTGATCTAAATTTCGAGCTCTTAACTGGGAGTAAAAGAATGGTGCCTCTCTCCTTCAGATCCTTAAACAGCTCATTCTAACCAAAATGGACTCCTACTCCTTTACCTCGCTTCTTCAGATCCTCCTCCTCCTAGTCCCTCTTCCGCCCTGTGCCTAAACATTCAGTGAAGCCCTCATTCAACCCAAAATGACATTCAGCCTTCCCTCAGAAGCAGCTGCACTGATTGTCAAAATCCCACAACTGGCTTTCCTCCCACAAGAATGGGAACTTTTACATAACCAGGCCATAGTGAGAATGAGATTGTGCATGTGCACACACATTTGTGAAGGTGACTAGCTATTTGGGGATCCATTGGAGACTGAGGGGAAGAATGGCTCCAGCTTCCCCTTCATTCTTTCCCCTCCCCACGATTCAGTTCTTCTCTTTCATCTGTCTTCCATAACCCTTTTCTTTCTTTGTTGTGTGTTGCAGAATCTTCTCTCATGCTCTCTGCATCTACATGCCAGCTCCCTCCCCTCATTTTCCCTCCTGAAGCATCTACCCAGCTGCCCACATGTACACTATGTGTCCCTTTTTCTTTTCCCCTTTACTTACTAGATATAATGTCAGGACAATGAAGAAGTGGTGACGCAGGGTAGTAGTCAACTAAGATATAGGTAAAGGTAAAGGGACCCCTGACCATTAGGTCCAGTCGTGACTGACTCTGGGGTTGCGGTGCTCATCTCGCTTTACTGGCCTAGGGAGCCAGCGTACAGCTTCCGGGTCATGTGGCCAGCATGACTAAGCTGCTTCTGGCGAACCAGAGCAGTGCATGGAAACACCGTTTACCTTCCCGCCAGAGTGGTACCTATTTATCTACCTGCACTTTGACGTGCTTTCAAACTGCTAGGTTGGCAGGAGCAGGGACCGAGCAACGGGAGCTCACCCCATTGTGGGGATTCAAACTGCTGACCTTCTGATCGGCAAGTCCTAGGCTCTGTGGTTTAGACCACATAGTTGGGATTAAAATCCGCTGTTATTAATGGACCTAACATGGCCATATTCGGCAATATCAGCAGGTCTACTTTGATTTAAACTTAGCTGAATACTACCCACGATTGTCTTCACATAGGAGTCATGTAAAAAGCATGCAAGTCTCCAGATGTTGCTGAACTACACTACCCATCACCCCTGACCATTGGCCATGCTGGCTGGAACTGATGGGAGTTGGAGCCCAACCCACCTGGAGAGCCACAGGTTCCCTGTCCCTGTGCTATTGTAAGTTTTTGTCAGCATGTGGTGACTTTCAAGTTTTACCATATTGGGTTGCTTCCACAAAACCACTTTATCGCATGAAAACGGGGTTGGAAAGGGCCTTTTTGATGCCTCTTCCACTTAAAAACCAGTCATGGGAATTTGGTTTTGAAGAATGTAATAACTAGCCTTTCTGGCTCAGAAGAACAGTCCATGTAAGTAACTGGCCCATCTGCTAGGCTAAATAATTCCAGATGATGCAAAAGAAAAGTACTAATATAATCCTCCTTTCAGTCTTGTGGTTTAGCAACATCTGACCCTTTCATTAGAAAAAAACGCATCATTTCCATTTTAGTTTTAAGCAGCTGCACATCAGCAAATAGGGGGTGAAATCTGTTGAACTTGAGTATGAGAAGTTTAGTATGAAAGTAAACACAAATTGTTGCTTGATTTTCCTTTAGGACACCTGGGGCAAAGTTATAATTGGTGATGTGGAACTGAGAGAGGTGATGGCATGCGGCAGGTAAGCTTGGGGTTGGCAAAGGGAATAATCAGCTGTTTGATCCTGTTTACTACAAAATGTCGTTTGCCATTGCAGGTGTCTTCTTACAACTGTTGACCCAGAAAACGGCATCATAGACAGAAAGGAGCCACTGGAAACACTAAAAAGGTAAAGTATGACAGCAATCACGAACAGTTACACGTCTGGCATAGTGTTGGGGTGCTCCTCATTTATTGCTGGCAGCAAAATGCTGGTCTGTATCTTCGCCAATTTAACCCAGGTTTACTTTTATGGGGGGTGGGTGGGATTGATTTGGGAAGGGGAAACACTGTTGCCAATGACCTGCTTGTGATATCTCAATAACCCATTTGGAAGTTAGGCCCCTATCTGGAAACACCATTGCTCAGTAGATGAGTGGCACTGCTTCTGAAGCTAATCCTACGTACTGTGTTCCTTGAGCAGTGGCCTAGCATGGGGGGTGCAGGGGGGGCCGGCCGCACCGGGCGCAACATCTGGGGGTTAGGGGGCGCAAATCCACAGGTTAGGGGGCGCAAATCCACGGGTTAGGGGGCACACATTACTTGCTTTGCCCCGGGTGCTGACAACCCACGCTACGCCACTGTCCTTGAGACTTACACCCAAGTACCTTGTGTAGGACTGATGCGTATGCCACTTTTTAAAATTTAAAAATATGGCCTGTTTTTGTGTAGTATACGTTTATGTCAGTCAACCTTACCTTTCTGCGTTACTGCATATATTTCTAGGCCTTCATAGATTATGTTCAGCGCTGAAGGTAAACGAGTTCATTTGACTAGAGAGAACTCAGAGTAACTTCTAAGTTAAACATACAAAGGATTGTCCGCTGAGTCAAATATCTTTAACTTTTCAGTTTTGCATCAGGGTATTAAGAGGCAGCCAGTGATCTAGACTACCATTTGAAAGTAATTTCATGACTGAACTCCTTCAGCTTCAAACTGATGCTCAGAAAACAGGTATAGCTGCATCTAATGCAATAGCAAGCAATTTGCATACAACTCCCCTGTTGCATGATATGCTGAAGATCCCATTTGGGGGATAAAAAGCAATGCAACAATCCTTGCCTATTGAGATCAATAAGGTGCCTTCACTGTACTCTTTTTGGCACCCGCTAAAAACATTCCTCTTTAGACAAGCCTACACAGAAGCTTAGAAAGTTAAGGCAATTTTAATCTGTTTTAGTACAGTGGTACCTCGGGTTAAATACTTAATTCGTTCCGGAGGTCCGTTCTTAACCTGAAACTGTTCTTAACCTGAAGCACCACTTTAGCTAATGGGGCCTCCTGCTGCTGCCGTGCTGCCGGCACATGATTTCTTTTCTCATCCTGAAGCAAAGTTCTTAACCTGAGGTACTATTTCTGGGTTAGCGGAGTCTGTAACCTGAAGTGTATGTAACCTGAAGCGTATGTAACCCGAGGTACTACTGTATTTAAACTTTGTAATTTTTCTTGATTTTACTGCTTCATCTTTTGCAAACTGCTTTGCCCCCCCCAATTGAACAGTGTATAATTTTTATGAAATATGCAAACAAACATTGTTCAAATTTGGATCTGCTATGGGTCAGGGCTAAGCCAAGTGGAGACTGTTTTTGCTTGAAACCTCTCCATGCTTATCTCAAATGTCTAGTAGTGTAATTTGCCAAATCTCTGTACAGAACAGGGGTGGTAGACCTGTGGTCCTCCAGATGTTACTGGACTCCCAACTCCCCTCATCCCTGACCATAGGCCATGTGTGCTGGTGCTGATGAGAGTTGGGATCCAACAGCATCTGGAAAGGTTCTCCACCCCTGATACAGAATGTCTAAGACAGCACTGGTAATCTCTACATTCAGTTGAAGATGATGGGAAACTTGATGCAAACATGAGGCTCCATGTGGCAAGCCATGCTAGATGCAACAAACAGGGAGAGGTAGCCTTTCACTTACATAACCTAACATGTAAACCAGCCTGAGTGTTGCCCACTGAAACACCACAGAGTACTGTTGCTATTACTTCTCCTAATATTGTTGTAAACATTTATTTAGCATCAGTAATGCTGCTTAGTTCTGGTATGTCCCACGGAGGACCTTACAATCTTCAAACAAAAACACCTTGGAGGTCCCAGGCCACAGAGAGGTTAGGCTGGCCTCAACCAGAGCCAGGGCTTTTTTGGCTGTGGCTCCGATCTGGTGGAATGCTCTGTCACAGACACTAGGGCTTGACATCTTTCCGTAGGGCCTGCAACACAAAGCTGTTCAACCAGGCCTTTGGTAATTCTTCACAGAACTCTAGCCCAATGGTTGCCATCAATTTGATTTGAACTGATTTTATAATGAATTGATTTTAGAATGCTGTATTATTTTACTGTTGTTAGCCGCTCCAAGCCCGGCTTCGGCTGGGGAGGGCAGGATATAAATAAAATTTTATTATTATTATTATTAAGTATAGTACCCTTAGAAGAGCAGAATATGAAGGGCATTTTCTTAGTTAATTGTAGTACAGTTGTGCAACACTAATTAAATTGCGCTGCAACAATTATTAATTCATTCACTCATTGCATTACATTTCTATACTGCTCCCCAGTAATTTCGTGTGAGCTTATTGCTTAATTAATTAATAGTGCAACTCTAACAAGAAGTAAGTTTTAATTGAATTCAGCAAGACTTGCTCCCACATAAGTGGAGCTACGATTGCAGTCCTAAGCATTATTTGATTAACCATTTCAGGCCAGGTCTGAAAATTAAGGGGAAACTTGGATTTTTTAAAAAGTCAGTTTTGGTTTCAGCAGGTTACCATAATAGGAAATGTAAAAGAGTACCTTAAAAACAACAGTTACTTTCTTGCAATGAACATTAATTGAAAGTTATCTCATGCTTCCCTCAATATCTCAAAAAGGCACCACTATTGATATTTTGGTAATATACAAATGTATTTAATTGTATTGTTTAATTAATCATCTTCCTCTAAAACTATTAATCAACCAATAAGTCTTGCTTGGCTGACTGCTCTAATGATAACACAGAGGATCTCACAGGTTTCTGTCCCATAATCTGGTCTATCATATAACATTATCCGTCTAAATTTGCAGTAATAAAGCTTGAAGGTCTTATGCGGCACAGTCAGCGTCCAGGATTTTGCTAAGCCTTTAAGCCATTATAAATACAACTAAGTGTAAACTTTCAAGGGGGGCACCATAAATTTGGGCGAGAGAAGGTCTTCCGCAATCATCCCAAGAGCTCATCTGGCAAATGCAAAGTGCCTTCCTTGTCTGCGTGGGGAGAGTTTAGCATGACAGGACACTAAATCTCAGCCAAGTAAATGGTGAAAAGAAAATAATTCTCCTACCACTCTATCTCCACAATGTCCAAACAGCAAAAGTGATTCCTACCCCTCCATGCCCCCCATCAGTTACTTGACAAGCCCACAGCAGCCAGGGAAATAAATTTCAAAGTACCCAAGAGGTTTTAAAAGCCATTTTAACTCTTTCAGCTCCCTTCACAATTCACTTTTGTAAGACACCTTAGGAAAGCGAATGAGACGCTATTCTCAAAAGATGGAAGACTCTGCACGTCATTTAAAGTACCACTGTTACAGCTACAGACTTGGAACGTCGCCATGCGAAATACTTTTCTTGAGTGTTGTTGCCAGGATTAAACCACCTGTGTGGAAAGCAGGTGCCCTGACAGCTGAGCTATGGTCCTTCCTTAGAAGAAGTGCAGGATAAAAATAAATACATGTAAAACTGGAACCTATGAGCCCCCTCAAAAGTTTTAAAATGTGGGGCAGCTGTGTAAAGAAAGAGTCACATTGTGTGGGTAAATTTAAAGGTAACAGTGTTTTTCTCACAATGTAACCCGTTTCTTCACACGCTAACAGTCCTTTGCCATAATTTCACTAATAAAGGTCCTATTTTTTTCTTTGCAGCTACCGCATGTGTGATCCCGCGGACAAGCATCTCTACAAATCTGCCCCCTTGTTTGGGAGCTTTTTCACAGTATCTAAACTTGGAACCATTAAAGTTGGAGACCCTGTGTATAAGATAATCGAATGTTAGGAAGGGGTCAGAGGACTCTTTGCCTTAAAGTGCTTGTCTGTTCAGCAGTTTTGCAATGTTGTTATCATAGGGCACAAACCAGCCAAATCTCAGCATTTAAAAATTCCTACTGATATCAGTGAAAGAAATTTAAGCACCTATGTGTCTTGTTCATTCATTTGCCAAGTGTTTAGTTTTGGCTAATTTGTGCCCATACTTCCTGTCGGTTATAATTTTCCTTGGCTTCTTAGAGAAAAAGACCTGCATTGTAATTTGTAACTCAGATTCGTATAATGTTACCAGATAATTGTTTATTACCAACATTTTGAACTGAACTCTCGAAAGACGTCGAAACTTTATGGGGGTGGAAACAGGAGTCCTGTGGTATACTGTGAAGACTAACAGATATTTCTTTGTAGGCAAGATCACTTTGTTATACCCATGGTATTATCCTTAGTGTCCCTCTCTTGGTTTTTGGTCACTGTTTTGGAAAGGCAGCATTTAAAATAGATAAATAAATATATATCTGTTAATTGATTGTATCTGCACATGGCATCATAATGAACTACGTTAAATGTGTCCAGGCCTAATTTTTTAGACATGCCACAGCTCATAATTCTTACTGCCGGGAAGGCCATGGTCCTTGGAGGGCAATCTGAGTTAATCTGTGATAAATGGTAGACTGATGGATCAATGATGTGCTTGATAAGACTGTGTTTGTTCATGGGAACAGATGGCACCCACCTGCAAGTTCATTTGATTTGAATGAATAGTCACAATTAGAGAGACTGCAGTTAAAGACATGCGATCCTTGTGTTGTATATACATTTGAAGGCACTTTGTAAAATGCATTCTTGCAGTGCAATCCTAAACATGTTTATTCAGAAGTAATTCTCATTGAATTCATTGGGGCTTGCTCCCTAGTAAGTGTGCTTGTGATTGCATTTACTCAGGAGTAAGTTTTGTTGAACTGGGAGGTACTTCTGGGTAGACATGTGTAGGATTACACTGTTAGTGTTGCCTGTGAAAAGACCTAACTTTGAGAGTCCTTCCTGAAAACCTTGAACAGTAGATTCAGCTGATACTTAAAAAGATGTACTGCTAACTTTATCAGCAGCCCAGTGCTGCTCCTCCCAGCACAGAGAGACATTTTTTAAAATTAAGGGCAGATCTACATAAATTGTGGCACAGTGCTTAAACTATTAGATGGACGCTCCACTCAGATCAATCTGTAAGGCGTTTGGGGGTGGGGAGGGTGTGAACAGAAATGGCAAAATGCTCATGTGCCAATTCCAATATTAATTTTAGTGATCTGAATTAAAGTGGAAGGCAAGTGGAGTGAAATACCAGATACAGTGAAGCCCTATGCATGTCCAAAGTCCTAAATCCTAAAAAAAGCTCAACAACTTTGGGGTAAAATCATAAAAAAGCTCATCCACTCCAATCCTAAAAAACAACTTTGGTTGGCCCTCATGCATGTTCACTTCATCAAATCTGGCCCTCTTTGAAAAAAGTTTGGGTACCCCTGCCCTAGAACAATAAAATAATGAAGTAAATATGCTCATTCTTACTTCCACCCTGGGATTTGGGCTTTGCAGGTGGGACGTCTATGCATGGCATTGCATTAGCCTCGGGTGTTAGTCCTTGCATAAGTAGACTGAGGCGACAATTCCAATCCTCTTTAACCTGGGTGCAAACCCCATCAAATTCAACGCAAGTTACTTATGAGCATATACAGTTAGGGTTACATTGTGAGGCTGCAATCCTACACACTTAACTGGGAGTAAGTCCCTTGAAGGTCAAATGGTGCTTACTTCTGAGTAGATATACATAGGACTGCACTGTTTGGCTGCAATTCCAAAGCACCTATTTAGGAATAAGTCCCACTGAATGCAGCGATTAAAAAGGAATCACTGCAGCAAAGTGATGGTAGCATTCCTCCAAGTTTTGTATGGACACCATATATTAATTTATATGCCCAAGGTATTTAGATCAGGCATAGGCAAACTTGGCCCTCCAGATGTTTTGGGACTACAACTCCCATCATCCCTGACCATTGGTCCTGTTAGCTAGGGATGATGGGAGTTGTAGCCCCAAAACATCTGGAGGGCTGAGTTTGTCTATGCCTGATTTAGATCTTTGTAAGACAAAAATGCTCCATATTCTGAAGTGTCCCCATTGCAAAATGGAAACCCTGTTAAGTCTCATCAATTGTATTTGTACCTGGTGGCCCCCTCCTTTTGTTCCTTAACTATAGATGCGGCACCCAAGAAATGATGGCGCATGAGGCAGGAGAAACAGATCAAAAAGGGGCCCCACCATTTTAGCTTCTTGCTTGTTCAGAAGAGTAGGCTGGCTATAGCAGCCTCACTAGCCTTTGAGCGCATGCTCTGTGGGCTCCCTGTGACAGCTGCCGGGATCTTCTTTCTTTCCTGGAGCTCTGGTTAGTGTCAGTTAGGAAAGCTTTTGGTAAACAACTGACTAATTGATCGCTCAGCTTTCACATAGCTACCGCCGTGCTGCGCCCACATCTGTGTACCGTTCCTGTCACCCTCATGCCATAACATTGGAGAAATGATGGCTGTTTCTTGGAGATTCTTCTGTAGGCCTCGTTGCCAAGACCAAAGCTGTAATGGTTTGTTATTATGACCTTTTGTTATTCCATTAGGGCTCAATTGCTCGGAGAAGAAGGGAAAAAAGACGTGTGCATACTTTAGGAAAGTTTTCACCCTTTCCATTGACCTGACATCACAGTTTATACTAGAAAATGTATTAATGACAAAGTAGTGTTTTCATGTCAGGAGGACCAACTTTAACAGCTATAATCTGCCCTTAGTCATCATAAATATAAATGTATTGGTAAAACAGATCTTGTTAATGCAGCCAAGATAAATGCTAGGCTATATTTCAAACCAATTGAAGCGCACAGAAAGAGAGGCTGTGTGTGTGTGTGTGTGTGTGTGTGTGTGTGTGAGAGAGAGAGAGAGAGAGAGGGAGAGAATGTGTGAGTCAGCTGAAAAACACACTATTGTCAAATGGCTGTTAACATGATTCCGCCTTTGCTTGTTTTTCTTTTTGTAGAGCAGTAATTATCTACTTGAGGCCTTTGGATTTCTGGAAGGAGAACACAAATCTTTAAGCTAAGGAAAAGACCACTTATAGGCAGTGATGTGGTGCTAGATTTAGAAGTGTAGCTCCCTTAGCCATGGTTCTGGAAGGTTATAGCTCAGACAATATCTGACCAAAGCTTCAGACTTGATGGAATAGTGGCTGTTGATAGTCCTGCAAGATGCTTCCATGGGGGTGAAATATTAAGTGCTTCAGCAAAAACTCCACATTAGATTATTTCCCCTCAGTTAAGGGTTTTCAGTTTGGTGGCCACATTCTAGCTCAGTTGGTTAAGGTGTGGTGCTGATAACACCAAGGTTGCAGGTTTGATCCCCATATGGGACAGCTGAATATTCATGCCTTGCAGGGGGTTGGACTAGGACCCCTTCAAGCTCTACAGGTCTATGATAATTTCCCATGGACAACCTTCCAGGGGTCACATAGCCCTGGTTGGTGTTGCAAAAGTGGGTGTGGCTAGAGACAAGCCACTCTCCTTCAAGGCAAGCAAGAGGTATTAGCATAGCTCAAGGACACATTCCATCCAGGTAGAGGCAGGTGCAGTGCAGAGCCAATGAGGGTGTGTCATTTGAGGTGGATGGTCTGGGCAGAGTCCTCTGGGTCAGATAGGGCTGGTGCTCCACATTTGGACCCTGTGCCTGATGTTCTCCGCGTGGCCCCTAAGCAGTGTCTCTTTCTTCCTCTGCTCAGTTTAGAGGGGCTCTACCTGTAGTGTTGCCTCAATTTGCCTGCTGAAAGTGAGTAGAGTGATTCCACCCCTGTCTAGAACATGAGGTCATTCAATGTCGCTGACTGGTATACAATTCAGGACATGCAAGATAAAGTATTTCAGAGAGTGCATAGTTAAGCAGTGGAATTCAAATCTCCAAATTGTGGTCAGGGCCATCAACTTACATGGCTTTAAAAGGAGATTAGGCAAATTCATTGAGAATAAGGCTATCAGTGGCTATTAGACACGATTGGTATATATTGCTGTTAGGGTCAGAGGCAGTCTGCATCTGCTGGGCATCACAGGTGGAGAGAGGGCTGTTGTAGTCATGTCCGACTTGTGGTCTTCCTATAAACACCTGGTTGGCCACTATGGTGGAAAAGGATGCTAGATTAGATCTACCTTTGGTCTCACATTCAGCTGGACTCTTCTTATTTTTTTAAGTAGGTGCAACTTGAGTGTATATGTCTGATGTCTGGAACACAATTTTTCTTCCTGAAGCTAAATAGTCCTTAATATATATTTACAACCCTACAACAAAAAGCAAGTTGGAAGCCTAAAGAATTACCTCTCCACTTTGCATAACATAAAATCAACTACTTTTTAAAAAATGTAAATACATAAAAACATTTACAAAAAAGTATACTTCAGATGCATAAAATTACATGCTCCTATATACTGAATGGGGTGCGGGTGGCGCTGTGGGTTAAACCACAGAGCCTAGGACTTGCCGATCAGAAGGTCAGCGGTTTGAATCCCCGCAACAGGGTGAGCTCCCGTTGCTCGGTCCCTGCTCCTGCCAACCTAGCAGTTCGAAAGCACTCCAAAGTGCAAGTAGATAAATAGGTAAATGATAAATGGTCACTTTCAGCAGCAGGTAAGCCAAAATGCATCCAAAACCAAAAGTCCTGTTGGGATGCATTTCGGTTTGCCTGCTGATGAAACTGTGTATGTGTGATGATTGATAATATTGTCATTTATCTGTTTTAGACCTCTAAGTAGTAGCAGTTGCCAGGACATTGTCCTGTTCACCTCTGTATAGTTCCATCCTTATTTCAGACGTTGGGGTAGATTTTGAGGTTTAGCTGGTGAGTTATTGTGATGTTGAAAACCAGATATCACCTAGCTTTTACACACATTGTGATTCTCAGTATATTGCCAGCTCAAATATTATGAAACAATTATCATGATGCAGATTTCAAACCAGTGTTGGACGATACATTGATATATCGCCCAGCCCTAGTGTCCACTTCCCAGAGAGGTGAATGATTTCGGGGTGGGGTGGGGGAAGCTTCTCTGATTTTGGCTTCCTTTGGGAGGAAAGATCATTGAGAACTTACAACACTTTCCCAGTATTTGCTTTATTAACAAATACACAAGTTGAGCATAGGAGGAGACAGCTAGCATAGCACTCCTAAAACCATCAAATTCATTGCCATACCTCAGATCTTCAAAGAGGGACATCTGCAGGCCCAGATGCCATTTCTTTAGCAGTTCCCAGATCTGCTTGCACTCTGTGTCTTTCGGTCATTTCTCTGTTGCAAAGCACCCCATTTTTCTTATGTTCCTTTTCAACACACATACCATACTTTAACAATGAGTTTCCATAGACAGATATTCCTTGAACATCCTGGGTCATTACCATGCATTTTGCCCGTCAAAAGTTATGGCCAACATGGCTGGCAATGCTTATTCCTGGTCAACATTTATAGCACTTTGTTATACAGCAGACCTGCAGTTTCAGTGGACTGATAGATAGATGGAAAAGTGTGGGTGGCATTCAATGCTAGAACTATTCTGGGCAGACCCATGGAAGTTAAGAGATATGGCCAACTTATGCCCATTAATTTTAGTAGGGCTACTCTGAGCAGGACAGGGTTGAATGCAACACTACATCTTTTATGCACTGATGTTTCATCACATAGCAGGAGAGCAAAGACCACGGCCCTGTTCAACCCTCTCAAATGCTTTATCAATATGAGGAGTACACATGTGGTTCTTGTGGGGCAATTCTTCATCATTACCCTTCCATATCAAATGTAACCTATCCAGGCCAGCACCAGCAGCCACCAGGAATGCGCTGTTCTGGTTCAAATACCACCCCCTCTCTGTGCGTAGTAAAATATAAAGTGGGTGACTGGCTCAAGGTTATTGTATAATTGCTGAGCCCAGCCTTCTTATGGTGTCAGTTTCAAGCAGTCTTCATATGGTTAAAGAAAGTGTGTCGATGAGCCCTAAGCAAGCCTTCAGGTCTCTCTGAGATCAGCTCATTTCTGTTTCTGGGGAAGGGGAAAGCACAGTGTAATGTGATGGAGCACATAAGGGAAAAAATTACACATGTGCCCTTTGTTCAATGGGAATGACAAAGGACATATTTAGAGGCTCAGCTTTTAGACCTTAATCCCTTTGGAAAACAATATGCCTCTCAGGAATCCTGGAAGTAGAATAATGGTACTCTGTGTTGTTTAACTGCTCAATTATTTAACTACAGTTACTTAAGTCTCTGGAGGGAAGGATGTAATAAATCTTTAAGTATTTGTTCTGGTTTATGGCTGAAGGGAAACTGTATAGCTCTAAATCAGATGGTGTAAACATTTACAATGGCATATTTTTCCTACATGGGGGCATCTTGGCATAACATTTGGGAAGACGGGCTTCCAGGTTCTTAAACTTTGCATCCATTTCTCACATGACACTTGGAAGGTAATAGGTGTGCGTGGATGTCATCTTCAGATTCCTGAACTTTTTGTGGAGCCAGGATAATAGCTACGTCTGCTTCCAAGAGAAGATGCGTAGAGTCAGCCAAAACTCTGGGGCTGCATCTGGAAGTCCGAATTCAGAAGACACGTGCAAGCTGAAATCCATGAAAAATTAAGGCATTGGGTAGAGAACCTTAGATCCAAGGGCCATACATGATCCTCCAAGTCTCTATCTGGCATTTGGAGCTCTGGCCAGACCAGCCCCCCCCCCCAGCCCCAGCCCTCATGGGCCCTGTTCCACACCCTCCTCTAGTGATTTTACCTGGCCATAAAGTGTCTTTAGTTTTGCCCCCATTATCACCTCAGTTGAGTTTACAAGGACAACACTAAGACTGAGCAGGAGGAAGCCGACAGGCAGCAGTGCTATCTCTGAATGGGAGGTAAGTAAGAGGATGGGGGTGTTGGGGGCTGATCATCAAGGTCAGATGGAAATTGGGCAGACAGTGTCCCATTTGCTTTACTGGACCTGCCTCCACCAGCTGCAGGCAACCTTAGGGGTACAGGTTACCCACCTGTGCATTAAGGTATCGCTGTGTCTTCTGGCTCTTCTCACAACACACCACTTGCCATGACAAGCATATTATTTGCATACATTTATAACAACAACAACAACAACAACAACAACAACAACAACAACAATTTATTATTTATACCCCACCCATCTGGCTGAGTCTCCCCAGCCACTCTGGGCAGCTTCCAATCAAGTGTTAAAAACAATACAGCATCAAATATTAAAAACTTCCCTAAACAGGGCTACCTTCAGATGTCTTTTAAAGAGAATATAGCTGCTTATTTCCTTCACATCTGAAGGGAGGGTGTTCCACAGGGCGAGCGCCACTACCGAGAAGGCCCTCTGTCTGGTTCCTTGTAACCTCACTTCTCGCAATGAGGGAACCGCCAGAAGGCCCTCGGCGCTGGATCTCAGTGTCCGGGCTGAACAATGGGGGTGGAGACGCTTGTTTAGGTATACAGGACTGAGCCCGTTTAGGGCTTTAAAGATCAGCACCAACACTTTGAATTGTGCTCGGAAACGTACTGGGAGCCAATGCAGATCTCTCTTTATGATTTCAATGGAATTGTCACAGGCGCTCCTTTTCACTGAGCTCCAAGAAAGTTAGCAGGGACAAAGAGCTAAGAGTTTTGGGTTGCGTTTTTGCGGAAAGGTGGCAGTCTGTAAAAGTTAACAAGCTGGAGAGAGGATCAGAGCTATGTTTTGGAGCTTGTTTGATTTCTGTTTGAATCCTAGGCTGTGGCTATGGGAGAAACAATAACCCCTTGGGGTTTTGATGCTGTCAGCCCCCTCCATTGTAGGCTCAGTTTGTATATATGTGTAAATAAACCACATATCATAAAGACACCACGGCCTTCATTGTGCCTCATTTCCTGAGCTCCTGGAATCTCGCACCACTCAAACCTGGGGTTGTTTGTAACAGTATATTACAGATGTGGATGAAATACAATCTATGTTCTCATCTATCATGAATAATGCCTGAGCATTAAACTGATGCAACAAAGAAAGAATAGATTTATATTAGAGAGCAAACGTGCTTTGACCCCTGAGGGGTCTTCCTCAGAAGTCAAGGAATCTGTTAACACTGTGGTCTCTGTAGTTGATAAAGTAAGCTGACCAGATACATATACAGTACATAAGGTTCCTTTGCACACCTGGTGTGGAGGTGAATGCGAAGATATATCTTGCTGCTATGAAAAGGTGGCACATTTCTGCTTGTGCCCAATCCTATGTGTTTTAAGGCATCCTCCAGATCTCTGATTATGAATGTCAACTGCACACATAAGATATCACAGGACGTGTGTTTGTGTGTGTGTGTCCCTAATTCAAATTACAGTGTTTTCTTCTTATTGAAATGTAGAGGGCAGTCAAGCTCAGCAGAATTGCTCAAAGTAAAGCAAAGAAATGTCATCGGAGGTTTTGCAAAAAATAAATAAAACTGCACATTTCAAACAAAGCTTTATTGGGAGACAAGTTTATAGCAGGTCAGGCCCATCTTCTCACACTAGAGGCTGTTGAAGGGGTTCACCAGGCACGGAAAGATTCCCCCCCTGTTGCTCACAGATTCACAGCCCTGGGGTGCTGCTGCATCAACTAGGCTGGTGCCTGGACTTCCAGGTATCGAGGGTTGCTAGGATCCCTTTTCACCAACTCCATTTGGGGAAAGACTTCAGCCCATCTGCTGAATATTGTCCTGTTTCACACCTCTTAATATGAAATTATTCTCTTTGGGAATACAGCTCTTTCCCTGCAGAGCACTGCATAGATATGGACTTGATGCAGAACAATAGCAATCTGCCATGGGAATGAAGGAGGCAGCATGAGTCTATACATATTACTTGAGTATGCCCCATTGGGTTGCATCCAATGAAGACATTATGCAAATGAAATGAGTTCTACCCAT
This sequence comes from Podarcis melisellensis, assembly GCF_964234715.1. NCBI lineage: Eukaryota > Metazoa > Chordata > Lepidosauria > Squamata > Lacertidae > Podarcis > Podarcis melisellensis. The sequence continues at coordinate 29,543,370 of NC_138530.1, forward strand.
GGACAGTAGTGTAGTGATTACTTCAGAAGGTACGGTAAATGGCTTTTCTGTGCGCTCTGGCACTCGTCACCGTGTCCTTTTGTGCTAGAAGTGGTTTAGCGATGCTGGATATATGACCTGGAAAGCTGTTTGCAGACCAACGCCGGCTCCCTCAACCTGAAGTGAGATGAGCACTGCACCCCATAGTCAAGTTTGACTGGACTTAACCGTCCAGGGGCCCTTTAAAAGGTAAAGGTACCCCTGCCCGTACGGGCCAGTCTTGACAGACTCTGGGGTTGTGCGCCCATCTCACTCAAGAGGCCAGGGGCCAGCGCTGTCCGGAGACACTTCCGGGTCACATGGCCAGCGTGACATCGCTGCTCTGGCGAGCCAGAGCTGCACACGGAAACGCCGTTTACCTTCCCGCTGGTAAGCGGTCCCTATTTATCTACTTGCACCCGGAGGTGCTTTCGAACTGCTAGGTTGGCAGGCGCTGGGACCGAGCAGCGGGAGCGCACCCCGCAGCAGGGATTCGAACCACCGACCTTTCGATCGGCAAGTCCTAGGCGCTGAGGCTTTAACCCACAGCGCCACCTGCGTCCCTCCCAGGGGCCCTTTACTTTTACCTTTTTACCGATGAATTTAGTAGTGCAGGGTCCCCTCACAACAGCCACAGCCACATTCACTCCCAACCACAGCACCTCATAGCCATGTCCCTTCTAAGATTATACAACCACCTAAAGTTATGCAATAATCATCTAATTATACAATAATAATACTTAAAGATGCTGTTTAATGGTAAATGAAGATCAGCTAGATCTTCTATTTTATGTGCATGTACATGGCTATATGATTTGGAGTGCTCCAATATCTTCTTTGGGGGTGACTTAAGTTGTGCTTTCCTCGAAGTTCCATTGCAAGCAACAAAACTTGCACACCTTTCTCTTGAAACAGAAGCACCTTGTGGTTTCAGTATTCCTAAATGCCTAGCTTTAAAGCAAGCCGAACAACAACTCCTCATGGTTTTTCCTGCATGCCTTCTTCTCCAGAGTGACCCTAGGAGCCAATCCTCAGTGGCTGACAAGCCTCCTTTCACTCTGATTGGCTCCCGTCAGCACAAAAGGTGAGAAGATTTGTTCTCAGTGGCTAAAAAAAAATCTCTTTCATGCTGATTGGGCAGCATTAGGACACTGGGGGTAGCAAGACCTGCTGCAGAAAGAGCAACAGGTCTTTAACATATACACACACAATTCCAGTGACCTCAGATAACTACACTTCTGCTCATGCAATGGAACTTTCCCTCCCTCTCCCTGTGGCCTGCATCCCCGCATCTGCTATGGAGATTCAGGGGACCCCTCAGAACAGATTTGGGGAGGAACTGCACAGGAGGAGGAGGGGGAGTTCCATCATAGGAGCAGAATCCGCCGAGTTCCGTGACCCTTATTCCCAGCTCAATGTGTAAAGGGAATTCACTGCAGCTCAGAGAGCTAGTGTGGTGTAGTGGTTAAGGAGCAGTGGACTCGTAACCTGGTGAACTGGGTTCGCTTCCCCGCTCCTCCACATGCAGTTGCTGGGTGACCTTGGGCTAGTCACATTTCTCTGAAGTCTCTCAGCCCCACTCACCTCACAGAGTGTTTGTTTTGGGAGAGGAAGGGAAAGGAGATTGTTAGCCACTTTGAGACTCCTTAAGGGGAGTGAAAGGTGGGATATCAAATCCAAACTCCTCCTCCTCCTCCTCCTCCTCCTCCTCAGTGGTAGAGGACGGACTCTGCCTGCAAAGGGTCCTGGTTCAATCCTTGGTATCTTTAGGCAGGGCTGGGGAAGATGGGTGCTCAGTCCAGCCTTACCATTAGGCAGAGAGAAGCGGCTGCCTGAGGCCAGGGCATTTAATTTGGCAGGTCTGGCCTGAGAGAGCCAGAGATGACAAAATGGCGTAGGGACTTCTTGCTTCAGGATTCCGAAGGCCTGAACCCTTTATTCAGATAGAATGTTCTACAGGGAACTTTCCTTACAGGGATGCAGCTTATAAAACTGGATGTTGCGAAAGCTTTTGACAGCTTGGACAGCTATAACTGCTCCCCAGGCAGCTTTATAATCTGATTTAGAAATTGCTCCCAGCTGTTGCGAATGTATTAATCGGTGTGATAATTTTGTTTTGTTGCCTGTTCTAATCGTGGGAGATCCCAGTTTGTGAACATCTGGACCGAAGAAATAACCAGGGCAACAAAATTAAAAGGTGGGGGGGAGGAGGAGAATGCATTATGGCTGACACGTCAGGGGCACAGCTCTCTGCAAGCCAACAGGCATTGAGCTAAAAGGCATGCAACAGCCTCTTCCTTTCCAGTCGGGCTGCAGGAGGTCTGCAGTTTGCAGGGCGTAACCCATTTCTATTGGAACCCATTTGGCATTATGGTCAGATATTAACATTCTACACCTGTGATCCCTGCTGGCCCTGATTCCTGCCTGGCTGGAGGTAAGAGATCCTTAATCCTGCCTGTGGTATCGGATAACACAGTGATGCAATTCTTAAAAAAAGACACATGAGAACTGCAACAAAATGTTGCAGAATGTGTATTGCTCCTGTTCTGCGATCCAGCCAGTCAGTCAGCTAGCAAGCCATGACTTATTTAATGATATTCCATTTTCCTTCCCTGTCTGGTATTCTGTTTCCATCAGCATTCTCCATCAGCATTCTACGGCCACTGATCATTCAGTTGTTTTTGAGGTCCCCACTCACCAGTTTCTAACAGAGCAACAAATTCTAGCCCCCATGCATTGGCCTTGTACTAAAATTGCTTTTTCAGCTCTTTTAAGGGTATCATCAAGGCTATGAGTCTTTTGAAATCCTATGCAATGCAGAAAACCCCCCACAGAATTTTGACATGGCCTGCATATGTCAACCTTCTGTGAATTTCAGCTTACGCTAAAATGTTGATGCTGTTATTGTTCTCAGACTTATGGCTCCAGATATATAGTCAATGAACAGTTACAGATAGGTAGCCGTGTTGGTCTGCCATAGTCAAAACAAAAAAAATTCCTTCCAGTAGCACCTTAAAGACCAACTAAGTTAGTTCTTGGTATGAGCTTTCGTGTGCATGCACACTTCTTCAGATACACACTGAAGAAGTGTGCATGCACACGAAAGCTCATACCAAGAACTAGTCAATGAACAGTTACGTTTGCATAACAAAGGTTAAGGATTACATGAAAAATTGTAGGTGCTGCCAGCCTAGTTTAGTGATTAATGAGCTAACTATATATTATGTACTAATGCATGTTAATAGTGCCTTTTAAAAAAGGCAAAGAAAAGCCAAGCCACTTTGAGAGGGGGATTTTAGACCAGGGAAGTAGAAGGAGCAAGTGGGAGATGGTATATAATCTGCTGTTTGTGCCAAATTCACCCCCTTGATTTCACCATGGAATTCAAAACATGTGTTTGCAATTGTGCAGACAGAACATATTGGACTCTTCAAATATTTTCTCCTGGGGCTGTCCTGAGCAAATTCACTTTTTAAAAAGTTATAAATATGCCTGTAAACATTCTTAAAAGAAATTGCCACAAATGCCACCTGAGACACATTCACAAAGAGACTAAACATCCATATATCTGGGGGATTCCACCAATACGACCTAGATGCCAGTGCTCAAGATGATCAGCTGCATATGCCCATTTACTTTGAAGCAAGCCCCATTTTATTCAGTGCGCCTTACTCCCAAGTATATAGGAAGACCCTTGAGTTGCTGCTTTACATCAAGTCAAGCTATTTGTCTATCCCAGTATTACCTATTCCAGTAGGCTTTTAACTTTTTCAGACCCTCCTTTTTGCCCAACATGAATTTGGGGATCCATTTTTTTTTTGGGCCACAAATTTGCATGGTGGCCATGCTGCTCTTGCAACCCACCTTGGATCAAGCTGCCACCTGGTTGTGAGTCCTGACCCACCAGCTAAAGGGTCCACCTGAGGAGGCAGCAGCTCTCCAGGGAGTCAGATAAATGTTTTTCCTATACCCTGCTGCACAATCCTTTTAACCAAAGATGTCAGGGACTGAATGGTGGGGTGGTAGCTTCGGCAGCCATAGCATGTGCCTTACTTTTAAAGGCATCATGCACTAGCAGCTTAAAACACAGCCAGATTGGTTCCCTTTTGCTGCATTTCAAGCCATGTTTTACATTGTTCTGTGCACCATTACCTGGGTTATGGGGAGTGGGGGGCGCTGTGGTCTAAACCACTGAGCCTCTTGGGTTTGCTGATCAGAAGGTCAGTGGTTTGAATCCCCACAATGGGGTGAGCTCCCATTACTTTGTCCCTGCCTCTGCCAAGCTAGCAGTTCGAAAGCACACCAGTGCAAGTAGATAAACAGGTACCACTGTGGAAGGTAAACGGCGTTTCCGTGTGCTCTGGCTTCCGTCATGGTGTCCTGTTGTGCCAGAAGCTGTTTAGTCATGCTGGCCACATGACCCAGAAGTATGCCTGTGGACAAACACCAGCTCTCTTGGCCTGAAAAGTGAGATGAGCGCCACATCCCCACAATCGCCTTTGACTAGACTTAACTGTCCAGGGGTCCTTTACCTTTTTTTTTTTAACCTTACCTGGGTTGTTTCCCTGCATCTGCAATTTCCCCAAACTCCTGGTCAATGAAGGCACCATCTGTGCATGTTCAATGGATGGCTTCCATTTTCAAAGGGGATGGAAGCTGGCTTGAGGGAAAACGTATCAAATGTGAGTCTTTATCAGGAAATGAAAAGGTACATATGAATTGTGGCTAAAGGTCACATCCGCCCTTTACATATGAAGCACATGATGTCTCCCAAAGAATCCTGGGAACTATAGTTTGTTAAGGGTGCTGGGAATCATGGCTCTGAGAGGGATAAACAACAGTTCCCAGAATTCTTTGCAGGGGTAAGCCATGTGATTTAAATGGTGTGGATGTGACGGTCATGTGAACTTGGCCTCTGACACCGATGGTGGGAGAGCACTGGGCCTGGAGCAAATGGTCATGTGTACACAGTCTAAGCGATTCCCTTCACCAAGTAGGCATAGGATCACAGCCCAAGTCACTTCTGAAGGTTCAAAAAGTTATAGCTAGGGGATATATACATGAAAACAAATACTTGTCACCCAAAAAAATGAGCCTTATCTGTGGTGGCTCCCTGTTTGTAGAATGCTCTCCCCAGGAATCTTGCCTGGTGCCTTCATTATATATCTTTAGGCACCAGGTGAAAATGTTCCTCTTCAACCAGGCCTTTGGTTGATTAACATTCTATGGTGGGGGCTTTTTCTTCCAAAAAATGTGTTTGTGGGAGGGGAGCTATTGGTTTGTTTTTATTCTTGTTTTTCTTTCATTATGTATTCTTGTGTTTTGATTTTGTATTTTTGTGTTGTGTATTGCCCTCTGATCTTCTGATGAAGGGGAGTATACAAATTTAATAAATAATAAAGTTATAAAAATATACCACTATCCTTCACGGGTGGTTTGAATAGCACTATTTACATGAAGGTATGTGAGCAAAGCTTTGGCCTTCGAATGCACTGACTTTTTCAACCGATGATGTTGCCACCATCAGCATGAAAAACAACCACATACGACTTTGAAGTTGTTACAAAAATATAAATCTCGTTGGATATATTCATGAAAGTTCATGAGACCCTCAAATAAAGCCCCCCCCCAACTTACCAGCTCTATAAAACATATTGCTTTTTTCCTCCTCCTTCAAACTGGTATTTTTATATTAGCTCCCTTTAAGAAGAGACCAGCTCTTGTACCGTAAAATGACTCCAGATGGAGACCTTAGTGTAGTCCATTGACTCCACGCGCAATGTAAACACAAAAGGGAGGCTTATACTTCTAGTTCTCATCTTTGCGCAGGAAATAAGACGCATGCCGCTGGCTTAAGGAACTGTAGATTTATTCCACTAGAAATGTCTGTTTTACTATGTGCTTTTCCATCGGCCTCCAGAAGGGCCTCAGAAACGAGTTTGGTGAATGGACCTTGTATACTGGTAGATACAAGTTGATAGACAGTCTGTGGAAAGTAGCCCCAAAGGACTCTGGGCTACAGTGAGATTCCATGGCCTACCACATCTGGCGGGTCAACGTTTCACTGGCTTTGAAAATCTCTGCTGTTCTCTTCCAGCTGCCTGCACCACATCCCTGCCAGAAGGGGAAGTTATTTCCCCATCCCACTTAGCAGATGGGGAGCATTTGAAGAGCAAAGAGGGGCTAACTGACTCAGCCAGTGCTGGGGTGAAATATTCAGAACACATCCATGATGATAATAAGGATCATCTGCAGAAAATACTTGCATACAGTTGTGTACCCTCCAACATTTCTCTCTTGAAAGTAGGGACATCCGGTTCCATAATATATATTTTTTAAAGATATTTATTAAAAAATTTTATAAGAATACATAAAAACATATAATAAACAAAACATTACAAAACATAAAGTATAGAATATAAAGAGTACATAAAAAAGAAAGAAAAAACATTTTTCTTTTGAAATTCTAAGTTCTTAACCCTGTTTCCTGGCTTCCCCACACCTCCCTTCCCTGTGTTCCTGTTTACCATCAAATTCAGCAAATCCCTGTCCTCTTTTAAATCCCATTATCTGTTAAAATATTTAAATAAGTCTTATTTCCGTATTTTCATCCCAATTAGACTCCTTATTACATAATCATCACTTATTCACTAATGCCATATTATTTTATATCTCACATCCTTTTAGCACTCATAGATTTTATAATGTGTCTGCAGATAGTCTTTAAATTTCTTCCAGTCCTTTTCCACCAGATCTTCTCCCGGGTCTCGGATTCTGCCAGTCATTTCTGCCATCTCCATATAGTCAATTACTTGCATCTGCCATTCTTCCACAGTGGGTAGGTCTTGTGTCCGGTTCCATAATAATAATAATCTTACTGTTTATGCCTCATGCATCTGACTGGGTTGCTCCAGCCATTCTGGGCAGATTCCAACATATATAAAAACATAATAACACATTAAACATTTTTTAAAAACCTTCCCTATACCGGACTGCCTTCAGATGGCTCGGGCGTCAGATAACTCCATATTCTCCAACTTTTCTCTGATGAAAATAAGGGACATTCTGGGATCAAATCAGAAACTGGGATGGCTTCTGTAAATCTGGAAAATAGGGTCTGCTGCTGCACACCACCCCCATCTCCAAGCAGCGAGAGATTCCAGAGCTCCTGGCATTTATGCAGGGTTCAGTTTCCTTGGAATGAAGGTCAGCAGAGACCTGAGCCTGAGATGGAGGTGCTCACAGCATTAACACCCCAAAATATCTTGCTCCTCCATTCATCACAACTTTGGATCTGGCCCTGGTTGTTATTCTTCTACCTACTAGCCAGGTGGAGGGAGAGCCCTATGGCACAGAGCAATTTATTGGCTTATGCTAACCATGGTGCTTGACTCGCCCGCCCCAGCCACTGCCTAAACAAGGGACCTGCTTTCATACCTTCCGCCTACCCCCCACAGATACAGGAACCCAAGAATTGGAAGGGACTCAGGGCAACACCATAATAAGGCTGATCACCAAAGAATTGATGCTTTTGAATTATGGTGCTGGAGGAGACTCTTGAGAGTCCCATGGACTCTCAAGATCAAACCTCTCCATTCTTAAGGAAATCAGCCCTGAGTGCTCACTGGAAGGACAGATCCTGAAGCTGAGGCTCCAGTACTTTGGCCACCTCATGAGAAGAGAAGACTCCCTGGAAAAGACCCTGATGTTGGGAAAGATGGAGGGCACAAGCAGAAGGGGACGACAGAGGACGAGATGGTTGAACAGTGTTCTCGAAGCTACCAGCATGAGTTTGACCAAACTGCAGGAGGCAGTGGAAGACAGGAGTGCCTGGCGTGCTCTGGTCCAGGGGATCACGAAGAGTTGGACACGACTAAACGACTAAACAACAACAACAGGGAACAGACAGACTGCCCCCCCCCAAAGCTCACAACAATATATTTTCCTAGGATTCACACCATGTGGGTGGAGATGGATTTCTCTTTCTTTCTTTCTTTCTTTCTTTCTTTCTTTCTTTCTTTCTTTCTTTCTTTCTTTCTTTCTTTCTTTCTTTCTTTCTTTCTTTCTTTCTTTTTTTCTTTCTTAGTGGAAGGTGATGTCCCCCGGCCCCAGAAGATCTTGGGGACTGAGGCAGAGCATAAGGAATCAGGCGGCCATTAAGCTATTATGTTGCTCTCTTTCCTCACCAGAACAATTATTTTTAAAGCCCCAATAACTGCACGTTCTCTGGATTTATTACTGTGTTTTCCTCAGTTATTTCCCCCTCAAACACTAACATCCCATAAGAGGTTTTTCTGACTCAATACCTTTGAGAATTGGAGGACATTTGCTCCCATCAACCTTAAAAATTGGATGATTTATGACAGTCAATCTCCTCCCCCCCACCCCAATTTCTAATTTTATCCTCATCATCATTATTTAAGCAGCACAGCATATTGAGACACCAGAGGATGGGGGGGGGCATGTTTTGGCTGGCTGACCATTCCTAACCAGTTATGGTGATTGTTGATATGGGAAAAAGTCTTTATTCCAATTCCTCATCCTGTGTATCTCTTCTATTTTTACTTCCACCTTTTGCCTCAAACATCGATATGGTATTAACGCCAATGGGAATGGAGGATGCTGCTGTAAAATGAAATGTAGTCCACTTCTCAAACATATCCCTGTTGGTTGTTGTTTTTAAAGAAAGCTTGTTTGGTTACTGATTCTGGGCCATTCCAGAGTGGCCTTTGGGGTGGGGGTGGGGTTGTATTTTGCAACATGTCACTGAGCATAGAGTCAGAAGGGACCCTCAGGATCATCTAATGAAACCCCCTTGCAATGTAGGAATATGCAGCTGCCCCTTATGGGGACTGAACCTGCAACCTTTGTATTCTCAGCTCCATGCTCTTAACCAACTGAGCTATTGCACTTTAAGAAACAAGAATGCATTCATGGTGGATTTATCACGATCCAGCCACACATCATTCTGTTTCATTAGTTGTTCCGTGATGCTTCCCCAAGGTCCCTGCATCACTACAATCTGGAGGAGCATCTTGTGCTATGGTGCTATTGAAGGGGCACAACAACAACAAAAAGAGTTACAGGATTTCAGAAGAATGTTTGGGTACGTGCACTGATTGGAAATGAAGCAGCGTGACCACCCTGAAACTTCTGCAGGTGTAAACAGTATTGACAGCCTGATATCTGCTGCAGCTCCAGTTCTGCGGAATAGCTTCCTGCTGAGATACAACAGGCTCTTGCTATCTGTACTTTCCAGGAGCATTTTGAGGGCATTTTTGCTCCAGCAAGTTTTCCCAGCTGGGCAAATGGTTCTTAGGGTTTCAGTCTTATTAAAAAAGTGTTTGTAGTGTTTCTCTTTTTAGTTATCTTATAAATTGCCTTGAGAGGGCGGGTTAGAAGGCAATTAATAAATCAGTGATGATGATAATAAATAAATATAATAATAATAATAGCATCATGAGTACAAATCATCATGACAGCACAATAAATAAGGCCTCTGGAGGGGCCTACAATGTCGCCTTCAGCCAAACTCTACAAAATGCACAGCATGGAGAGGAAAAGAGTGGTTCTAGTTCTCTCTCCCCCCTCCCAATCACCGCACTGGCATATCTTTAGATACCTTAAACGTTGGAAAAGCCACAAGATCAGAAACTTTCTCTTCCAAATCCCGCTTTCATTAAGAATTGTTATAAGATGACATTTACAGAACAGAACCACGCTATATCGAACAAAGATAGATCTTTGGGGAGTTGTCAAGGCTGAGAACGAGCTCATTCCCACCATCTCTGTGCTCCAAATAATTTTCGGAAACTAGCGTCTAGGGAGCCCACCGAGGTACATGCTGAGAGTAGGCTGGGGGGGGGGGGAGAGAGAGAAGGAAAATGAAATGGGGTTAATGGGGAATGTTTAGAGGGCTGATACTGAACCCACTGCATTCCTTCCATGGATGTTAACAACCCCTGCAGCAGACCAAGAGCGAGATCTGAATATGCACTTGCATTATAGACCCTTATTTCTATCCAATGATCCCGACTCTCTAACTTGACTATTTGGATCTGTCCTCCCAAGGGACTGGCACATCCTCACTACAGTGGTTGGGTTTGCAACAGGAACCAAGATATGGCACGTTTCTCCTGTCCCATGGCATTCCCTGACCTTGGGAAGTCTTGGAAAAGGGCAACAGAGCTGGCGTCCACATGGGTCGGAATGAAGCAGTGGCCTCAGGTGGCAAAAACAGAAGAGGTGGCGCCCCTGCAGACTCCTTGCCCACCCCCCACCCCACCGCTGCAGAAGCAACCCAGGTAAGGGAGGCTTTGACAGGGGCAGAGAAGCAGAGTGTTTTGCTGACTAGCATTGCTGCTGGTCTCACGCCCTCCTAGGGCTGGAGAGAGACCCATGGCAAAGCTTCCCCCTTACTGAGTCAGCGGGAGCCAGAGGTGTTCCATTGCCCAACTTTGCTGATGGGCGGGAAGGGAGCTTTGGGAAATGGCAATGGGTGTTTTGCCTCAGGAGCTGCAACATCTTGGTCCACCCCGGAAGTGCAACCCCATTCAGATTCTGCGATTCCACCCTGCCATTTTGAAATCATGTGTTTGTAACCACCTGGCTCTGGGCAAAGAAAGGAATTGAAGGGAGGCCAACCAAGGAAATCCATGTGCACCAAAAGGGTGGAGCAGGTCAGATAATAGATACAGCTCCAGAGGAGGCTGCTCTGTTATGGCTACTGGGGCACTGTCCCACTAACCTCAGTATGCCTTCAGCCATTCTTCCTTCCCACCTGCTTACCTGCCTTATTTACAACCAGGCTAAGGGATGGCCCTGGCTGTCAGCCTCCTCCTCCTTAGTCTCTGTGTTGCCCTTGTAGAACCTGGCAGGGATGAGGATGGGGACAAAGCTAGACTGAACAGACACTGCCTGTCATTGGCTCTGGCTCCCCCTGCTGTTGGTCTCCCTGCCTTTCACCCTACCAGCCACAATGGGCATCAGCCACAGCTGCAAGACTCCATTGAGTCCAGCGTCCTCTTTCCAACAGTGGCCAGGCAAATGTCTTGGAAAGCCTACAGCTCATCTCTTAGGCTGTAATCCAATGCCCACTTTCCTGGGACTTGCTTCTGGGAAGAAGCACCTAGGGTTGCACTGTTTGCATCTTAACTTGACCCAGACTTACCAAGTGGCAGTGAAAGGTGATTAGGAGACCAATTAATTAATTAATTAATTCCGTTGTCTGTTTTCCCTTCAAACTCATGATTCTATGATTCCGTGTGGCAAGCTGCATCATTGCAGCCTCTCAGTAGAGGGCTAGATATCGTACAGCACAGTCATACTGCTAAGTGCTGCCCCCATGTGGTGAGTCATATCACTACAGCATCTCAGTGCAGAACCTTCCGGACTGGTTTTCTCCAAGCTGGCTGATGGCTCTTTCTGGTCAAGCTTCCTGTCTCACTGAATGTTGCTTGAGCAACAAGGTCTTCCTGAGCTCTAGTGTGTCTTGCATTTTTGGTCTTGCTCTTTGTTCCAAAGTCCTTTTGGTCCTGACTCCCAGTTCCAGTCACCCTTCTGACTCCACATCATTCATTGCCCCGTGTTCAGCCCTGAGTCCCTGACACACTATTGTTGAAAGTGAACACCAGTTTAAATCCTGATAAGGAAGACACCTGGAGGAAGAACCCATCTCCGTGGTTGGGAGCACCTTTTAGCAGTTTTGGCTGGTATGACAGCTGTGCCCATTTCTGCATCAGGAAAGCTTTACCACAGTAGTCCTGTAGCACCTTCTGCTTGTGGTTAACGCTTAGCTGGAATGAAATATTCAACGCAGCAATAGAGAAATTAAAATAATAATTTATTTGTCAGACAAATAAATGAGAGGCTCAGTGGTATATGGTTACCAAGCTCTGGCCTGGCCTCCTGCCATTCTGGCCAGCACTTATATTCCCTTAATCCAGCCCCCTTTGCTCCTCCTGTGGCTGCCTCTGTCCAATCAGCCTGGTTGAAATTCCTATTGGTTGTTTGCTAGAACCAATCACAATAGATACACCCATATCCTCCTGTCCTTATATGGAACACAAAGAGCTATATATTGTTACATCTATAAATGACAAATAAGTAATAATATATCTTACATGGAATCTTAATTACCAGCTCACCTCTTGCCCTCCTTGCCCTATTGCCTTCTAAAACAAATGGTTAATCTTAAATTTTTATCTTCAACAGATGTCAAGGATCTTGAGTTCACATCAACATTGAAAGATCTCCTTCATTGAAGGTTTCTAAACAAATGCCTGACAACTATATATCAGGAGTGCTCGATGGCGTCTCCTGTCTGGCAGGAGGCTGGGCTCATTTGCCCCTCTGGTCTCCTATTGCAATATGACTCTAAGAATCTAGCATTTCTTAAATCCTTTGCATAATTACATTTAAGCCAATATATTTAAGCTAATATATTTCATACATTATCATAGGTAGCCTTTTAAAAGGAATAAGGCCTTTGTAAAGTAAAAAGGAACTCAGTAAAAAAACAGCTTTAAAAGAAGCCTCTTTAGTTTACACCCCTCCTTTCACCCCTCCTTTCCCAGCCTCAAAATAAAATAGAAAGAAGCTTCTTCTTCTCCAGCCAAGCCAGTTGCCTTTTTCACTGCTCTAATGAGAGGCCCATGGTATCATTTTACTATTTGCCCATTCCTAATTGTGTTTTCTCAGCCTTTTTTATCTTCTGTAACATGCAGGATCAGTGTCCTTGCTCTTAGCCTGTATTCCTCTTTTACGACTTTGAGAATTGTTTTTCCTGCTATAAATCAGGGGGGCCCCTTGTCTTGGAGGAATTGCCAAGGTTCTTTCTGCCTGGCATGAAACATTTGAAAATCTTTTTTTTTTAAGCTCATTTTAAAATACAAGCCTTGATTGAAATATATAAGCTTTGATAAAAATGCAGGCTTATGATTAGATGCCTCATTCCCCCCTTTCAAGCTCAAGGACCTTCATCCCAAGTGTCCTTGATAGCTTGACCTTCATCATATTCCTGAGGTAAAGCTCTGTATAGGGCCATGATATGAGGTAGAGTTTCATTTGAAACCATCTTGCTAATTGTACTTCTAAAACATGAAATGATACATGGCATCATACATAAAACCATTACTACTACTGTCAAGAAAAACAAGCAAGACAATAGTATCCCTTTGAGTCCTGTGACATTAGGTAACCAATTGGTGAGCCATCCCATATCCCATCCTTCCCATGTTTGTACTGGGACATGTGCTATATTCTCCATCTTTGTGGCCAACACACGGATTGCCTCACCATTATCTGAAATGTTAAAGCAACAGACATTCCCTGTCAAGTTCAAGACTCCACATAGGCCTCCCTGCCTGGCAAGTACATAATCCATTCCCATTTTCAGCTGCAAAATGGCGGCTCTACTTTCATCCAACTGTTGTGCAATAAGTCTCAAACTCTGGGCCGTTGCATTGGTTACAAGTTCCACTACTGCTTGCAATCGAATTATTCTATTTAGATTATAAATAGGATCCCGTGCCCCTTGTATGAGCTCACCAGGATTCCAGGAGGCAGGATCATAATAGGCTATAATGCGCTCTGGTGGCCAATCATCAGTACTGCTCCAACTTTGGGTACTTCCTCCTGCTATATGAGAAATATCAGCGTTTCTTCGTGTACGCTTGACCGAACTAGTGGGCATAATCCACATTGGTGGTAATACCCATCCCAAGAAACAAGTCCCACTCCATTTGGAAGGGAGTTTCTTGTATGCCCATTCTCCACATATCCACCACAACCATCGGGTCTGAGGTTTTTGGTACGTGGAGTGCATAAGGCGAAATATCAAAAGGGGTAGAGAGTTCACAGTGCAGTATGTTAGATTGCCTTTTTCTGTCACAGTTATGTTCCATACCACTTTCCATGCATGAATAAAAGGAGGTGCACAGGGCAAGGTATTCCGAGTTCGATACGTAGTACCGTTTGCCCAGGTTTGAGTATTCTTAATATAATCCCAAGTATAGTGGCAATGAGAAGAGCCTATCATGGTAGGATCAGCTGCATCTGATGATTTATGCACACAGATTTCCCCTTGCACAGGTATAACTCGTATTGGTTTAGTTGAGTTCCATCCGGGGAAATTCTGTACTTCTGTTTGGTGTGGCATTTCGCTTACCATACCAATGGCACTTAATGGTATTGGTAATAAGGGCATACCTCCCTCTGAATCATCTGGCCCAAGAGAGCAAACAAGGCAATTAGTCCTATTTGCAACATTGGCTACCATCTCAGCTAAGCCTACCCACATATTGTGGTCATGGCGGAATCCATATTTAGCAAATTTGGTCAGATTCATGGACCCTTCCCCTTCCCAAGGGATCAGGATTAATAATGAAATCATGTTGATGTCTAGCATATGCATTCCTTCCACAAAAGATTACCTTATTGTGATAGCAAATAATTATTAGCCCCAATATAATTCCCCCAGTGACAGAAATGGGGAACCACCAAGACCAAAACATATATCCCGAGGATCCCCAATGAGTAATATCCCTGATAATTGTTCCACAAGGGGGCAGTCAATCAATTGTATAAGAGAATCTTCCCGTTCACAGTTGCTGGTTCTGACGCTCCTCAAGCTTCAGGCGTGCGCAGGTCAGCCAGCTTCCAGGTTGTGGCTGCAGCAGGCCGGTCGTCAAATGTTGCCCGTGACCTAGCCCGTTCCCGGTAGGGCTAGATACAGGGGTTTTTGGAGAGAGTCAGTTTTAAAGGATTAGAGGGGTCACCTTTGCATGTCCAACTGCCTTCAGACTTCTTCAAACAAGAGTGATGAATCCAGGGGGTCACCTCAGCTACCTTCACCGCTGTTGGAGTAGAGAGCAAGACGGTGTAAGGTCCACGCCACTTAGGTGCAAGTGGATCGCGTTTCCACTCTTTCACCCATACGCTATCGCCAGCCTGGAACTGATGAATCGGCTCGGCAATGCTGCACGGCGTGCGTTCGAGGGCCCACCTGTTAAGAGAAACAAAAACACGGGAGAGAGATTGCACTTGTCCCTGTGTCACATGGTCTCCTATTTGTTTAAGGTCAGCTGGAATATCCTGAACAAAGGTGGGCGGTCTCCCATACAGGAGCTCAAAAGGTGACAACTTAAGTCTTTTTGTGGGTGCACACCGAACACGAAACAGTGTTATGGGTAACACATCTACCCATCCCAATCCCGTTTCCTGGGTTAATTTTGCCAATTGGGTTTTCAGAGTCCGATTCATTCTTTCAGTTTTCCCTGAACTCTGAGGCCTATAGGCTGCATGCAGTCTCCATTTTACTTGTAGGACTCGACATACTTCTTGTACTACTTGATCAATGAACGCTGGCCCATTATCACTTCCAATGCATCTAGGTAATCCAAACCTCGGGATCAATTCAGTGAGGAGTCTCTTAGTTACCTCTCGTGCCTTTTCAGTTCGGGTGGGAAAAGCTTCAACCCATCCGGTAAGAGTATCTACAAACACAAGGAGATACTTGAATCCCTTAGAAGGGACCAGCTCTGTGAAGTCCACAATTAGGCTTTCCATGGGGACGTATCCCACATGCTGAATTCCAGGAGGTTGTACCGGTCCCTGCCTGGGATTGTTTTTAGCACAAAGAACACATTTCTGTGAAATGCAAGTTGCTAATTGTGATAGATTAATAATATACAACTTCCGACTGAGACTCTCTCTGGTTGCAGTACCGCCAAGGTGAGTAGATTCATGATAATTTCTTACAATTGTGCCTGCTAGATGATGAGGTACATAAATCCTATTGTCCGGCAGGATCATCCAACCGTCCTTCACAACCGCTCCTTCCTGTTCAGCCCACTTCCTCTCTTCTGGGGTATAGTGAGGTTTAACTTCTTCTGGAAGTATCTCTGGTATGAGGGCTGCTATAAATCCTCCCACAGGCTTTTGGGCTGCCTCTCGGGCTGCTTTGTCAGCAGCATGATTTCCTCTGGTTATTGGATCCCTTCCTCGTCCATGACCTTTGCAGTGCATTACAGCAATCTGTTCTGGAGCCCATACTGCTTCTAACAGAATTTCTACTTCAGGTCCATATTTCAAGGCCTTCCCGTGGGCTCCTATTAGACCTCTTTCTTTCCATAGAGCTCCATGTGCATGCAAGGTTAAGAAGGCATATTTAGAATCAGTATAGATGTTTGCCTTACATCCAGCTGCCAATTGCAGAGCTCTAGTTAAGCCTATAAGTTCAGCTTTTTGTGCTGAGGTGCCAGCAGGCAAAGCTTCAGCTTCCACAACTTCCTCATTGGTGACCACAGCATATCCTGCTCGTCTGGCACCTTCATGCAGGTAACTGCTACCATCAGTATAATATACAACATCTGGATTTTTCAATGGCTCATCTTTCAGATCAGGTCTACTGGAATAAACTTCATCCATTATTTGAAGACAATCATGTGATTCTTCATCATCTACCTCTGGTAGGGGCAGCAAAGTCGCTGGATTGAGCATATTCACTACTCGTAGATGAATCCTGGGATTTTCACACAATAGGCCTTGGTATCTAGCCATCCTTGGGTTCGTTAGCCAATAACTACCCTTATATTCCATGAGTGTCAGAACAGCATGAGGTACATTCACATACATCGTCTGGCCGAAGGTAAATTTATCAGCTTCTTTGACAAGGCTTGCAGTGGCCGCTACTGCCCTTAGGCATGGAGGCCATCCTTTTGCTACTGAGTCCAATTGTTTAGACAAATAAGCTACTGGACGATTCCAACTTCCTAATCTCTGGGTCAGGACTGCCGCTGCAATCCCATTCTGTTCATGTACATACAGCTGAAAGGGTTTTTCCGAATTAGGCAATCCAAGGGCTGGGGCCTCCATAAGTCGTTGTTTGATAACTAAAAAGGCTTGTTTCTGCTCAGGTCCCCATACGAATGGGTCCTTTTCTGCACCTCGAGTGCTTTCATGTAAGGGCTTGGCCAGACTGCTGAAATCAGGTATCCATAGTCTACAGAACCCTGCTGTTCCCAGGAATCCTCTAAGTTGTTTTCTTGTGGTAGGTTCCTTGATAAGGCAAATAGCTTCTTTCCTCTCTGGTCTCAATGCTCGTTGTTGGTGTGAGATGTCAAAGCCCAAATATTTGACCTTTTCTAAACATAACTGTGCCTTTTTCTGGGAAACTCGGTAGCCAGCTTCCCAGAGCAAGTGGAGCAGTTCCTCTGTCCCTTCTTTACAGGTATCAAAATCTTTTGCCGCTAATATAAGGTCATCTACATATTGCAGAACCACCTTTTCTCCCGGTATTGAGGGGTAACTTGTTAGATCCCTCGCCAAGGCAGTGCCAAATAAAGTTGGGGAATTTTTAAATCCCTGGGGCAATCTTGTCCAGGTTAGCTGGCCTTTTGTTCCTGTCAAAGGGTCTTCCCACTGGAAGGCAAATATAGGTTGGCTCTGTGGTGCCAGCCGGCAACAGAAGAATGCATCTTTCAAGTCCAATACAGTAAAAAATGTTGCTTCTGGTGGTATCAAACTCAGCAAGGTATATGGGTTTGGTACATTTGGGTGCAAGGTCTCGATAGCCTGGTTTACGAGCCTCAAGTCCTGCACTGGCCTGTATTCATCTGTCCCAGGTTTTCGAACAGGCAAAAGGGGTGTGTTCCATTCTGATTGGCAAGGCTTAAGCAGACCATATTTTAATAGGCGGGCCAAATGTTTCTGGATGCCCTCTGCTGCTCGCCGGGGTAAGGGATATTGCCTTACAGATACAGGGGTAGCCATAGGTTTTAGGGTTACTACAATTGGAGCTATATTCTTAGCCATTCCTGGTGGGCTATTTTCGGCCCATACTCCTGGTGGCACCTGTAGAGTTCGGAGGAGCTTGTTTAATTCTGTATTCAATGTGGGTTGGACTTGCAAGGCTGACATTAGGCGCCATGATTGTTCCTTAGGTACTGAGAGGGTAATTATTCCTGCTGCTTTTGATGGCAGTTTCATTTCTGGACCTCGAGGAGTGAAGGTGATTTGGGCCTGCAATTTGGACAGCATATCTCTGCCTAAGAGAGGTATTGGACACTCAGGTATATACAAAAACTGATGGGTTAAACGATGTCCCCCAATCTGGCATTCCAAAGGTTGGAGGAAAGATCTCTTAGCTGACTGTCCAGTGGCACTTTTAATGACTACACTTTTGGATGCCTTTTTCTGCAATAGTTCTGGGAGTACTGAGTATTCAGCCCCAGTATCAATCATAAAGTCTATTAAATGGCTCCCTAATTGAATCGTGACCGTGGGCTCCTGGAAGCCTAACTTTATGGAGTCCGGTCGTTCCTAGTCTTGGGTAAAATCCTCTTCTGCCAGTCCAATGAAATTGTCTCTACTCCGTCCTTGTCCTGGTCTCTGATATCTTCCATCTCGGATCAT
Organism: Podarcis melisellensis; assembly: GCF_964234715.1. Taxonomy (NCBI): domain Eukaryota; kingdom Metazoa; phylum Chordata; class Lepidosauria; order Squamata; family Lacertidae; genus Podarcis; species Podarcis melisellensis. The sequence continues at coordinate 29,561,802 of NC_138530.1, forward strand.
TCCCCGTCCCCGTCCCTGGTTTCTTGGGCCGGAGCCTGGGCCTGGGCCTGGGCCTGGGCCTGGGCGTACTTCTTCCAGCCTCAAGGGTTCAGGACACTCCCGCTTCCAGTGACCCTCCTTCTTGCAATTTGCACATTGATTCCTTCCCAGTGGTGGATTCTTTCCTCGCCCTCTCCCTCCATTTAAGGGGCGGTGGTCTTGCTTCACTGCTGTGGCTAGCATCACCATCTTTTCCTTCTGCCACTTCTTCTTCTCTTGTTTCTCAGCCTCATCCCTATTCCGATAAACTCGGCGTGCAATGGCCATAATTTGGCTCATCAGCATCCCTTCCCATCCTTCTGATTTCTGAATTTTCTTACGAATGTCAGAAGCGCACTGGGCCACAAATGTAGCAGTAATCATTCTGCTGTTTTCAGGGGCTTCAGGGTCAAAAGGAGTCCATATACGATAGGCTTCCTGCAGCCTCTCTAAAAAGTCTCCCGGACTCTCATTTGGTTTCTGTTCTACTTCTGAGACTTTAGACATATTAGTGGGCTTCTGACATGCCCTGCGGATACCTTGCACAAGCGTCTGGCGGTAGGTGGTAAGTCTGGTCAGGTGAATTGCATTGTTTGGATCCCAATTAGGATCTTCCAAGGGAAAGTTGTCTTGGAGATGACGGTCAATATTAAAAATATTTCCCACTCTGGCCTGCTCACGCAAATATATCTGTGCCTTTTCAATTATGTCTCTCCTTTCCTCAGTGGTGAAAAGAGTATTTAGGAGCTGGCGACAATCTGTCCAAGTAGGGCTATGAGTATTTACTATTGAAGTCACCAAGTCCATCATAGCCTGAGGTTTTTCTGCAAAAGATGGGGTGTGTGTTTTCCAATTCATCAGATCTGTAGTTGTGAATGGAATATATTGCAGGGTCGAAGTTCGAGGTGGCCGTGGTCCGGGTTGCCCATTAACCAGCACAGGCTCCTCAAGTGCATCAAATACTCTTCTAAGAGGGGCTACTACGTGACCTTTCTCTTCACTTTGCTCTAGGGGCCTCAAATCATAAGGGATGGTATCTGTTCCAAGGCGTTCTTTTAGCAGCTTTATACGCCTGGCTGTATTGCTTGCTGACCGATCAAGGTCTCCCTGTAACTTCTGTAATATTTCTCTGGGACTTGGATGTACAGGGGTTTGGGGTGGGCAATCAGTTGTTCCACTAAAGGAGACTGTAGATGGAGGTCTATTAGGAGTCACAGGTGGAATAACCACTTCTGCTTGGGCTTTATTATAGGACTCCAATGCCTCCTGAAGATATTTATCATAATCTATCAAGGAATCAAGCTCTGTGACTCCACTCCCATTATTCATTCCAGTTTCTTGCCTCGGGGTTACAACTGGTGGAGTGTTTGGATTAGGCTCCCTTCGATGTGGAGCATAGGGGGGAGGTGGAAGCACCTCTTCCTCTGGTCCCTCAAAAATAGGTTTAAGTTTATTTGGCAAGATTCCTTTCCTAGCTTCAGCTTTTACAGCCAATAATTTGCATCGTTTGACTTTGCATTCCCTTATCCATGGAGGATTTTTATTTAATGTGCTCAGCCAGGAATCTATATATGGAAATTGTTCTGGGCACCCTCCAGTTTCTTTGGCGATATCAGACCAAAGTTTGTTTACTAAATTTATATCAAAGGTTCCCTGGGATGGCCATCCAGTACTTTGTTTTGGCCATTCTAGTTCACATAACGTTCTCAAGCGCTCTGGCGTCATTTTGACTCCATATGCCCCTGAGAAGGCTTTCTTAAAATTATTTAACATACACTCAAGAGGTGTATTTTCCCCCTTTGAACCCCCAACTCCCATTGTATGGCCCTGTGAAGTATCCACTCAGTCACACACAGACGCGCTTTGTGGGTTTCCTTGCCTAGTGAAGTCGCCTTACTAGGAACCGAAGTACTGCCCACTCCATGCTCAGGTCAGCTACAGATTGCTCTGTACTTTCTCACACATACAATGCGCTAGATACTTCACCACACTCTACCTCCCAATTTTCCCTTTTCCTACACCAGATCACCATCTGATGTACCCAACCACCTAGCGTACTCAGTTCCCACTTACTGAGACGCAGAAGTTTGATCAAGACTTCTCTTCCTCCCAATTAATTGGAGGGCCAAAAATCCCTTTGTGCACTTACCCTTGGTTGGTTCCCTGTTTCCCCCGGTCCGTCGCCGCCAGTGAGCAGGGTATCAGACAGACGAGACTTCTACGTTCCCCCTGGAAAAATTTACCAGTGCGTGCTGGGTAAGCAGTTTAGAGATCCTCTCTCTTGTACCCTGCCCAGTAGGGCGAAGGGGCTGCGTTCCAGCAGACCACTTATCCGAGTCACAGGCACCATAAAATGTAGCACCTTCTGCTTGTGGTTAACGCTTAGCTGGAATGAAATATTCAACGCAGCAATAGAGAAATTAAAATAATAATTTATTTGTCAGACAAATAAATGAGAGGCTCAGTGGTATATGGTTACCAAGCTCTGGCCTGGCCTCCTGCCATTCTGGCCAGCACTTATATTCCCTTAATCCAGCCCCCTTTGCTCCTCCTGTGGCTGCCTCTGTCCAATCAGCCTGGTTGAAATTCCTATTGGTTGTTTGCTAGAACCAATCACAATAGATACACCCATATCCTCCTGTCCTTATATGGAACACAAAGAGCTATATATTGTTACGTCTATAAATGACAAATAAGTAATAATATATCTTACATGGAATCTTAATTACCAGCTCACCTCTTGCCCTCCTTGCCCTATTGCCTTCTAAAACAAATGGTTAATCTTAAATTTTTATCTTCAACAGATGTCAAGGATCTTGAGTTCACATCAACATTGAAAGATCTCCTTCATTGAAGGTTTCTAAACAAATGCCTGACAACTATATATCAGGAGTGCTCGATGGCGTCTCCTGTCTGGCAGGAGGCTGGGCTCATTTGCCCCTCTGGTCTCCTATTGCAATATGACTCTAAGAATCTAGCATTTCTTAAATCCTTTGCATAATTACATTTAAGCCAATATATTTAAGCTAATATATTTCATACATTATCATAGGTAGCCTTTTAAAAGGAATAAGGCCTTTGTAAAGTAAAAAGGAACTCAGTAAAAAAACAGCTTTAAAAGAAGCCTCTTTAGTTTACACCCCTCCTTTCACCCCTCCTTTCCCAGCCTCAAAATAAAATAGAAAGAAGCTTCTTCTTCTCCAGCCAAGCCAGTTGCCTTTTTCACTGCTCTAATGAGAGGCCCATGGTATCATTTTACTATTTGCCCATTCCTAATTGTGTTTTCTCAGCCTTTTTTTATCTTCTGTAACATGCAGGATCAGTGTCCTTGCTCTTAGCCTGTATTCCTCTTTTACGACTTTGAGAATTGTTTTTCCTGCTATAAATCAGGGGGGCCCCTTGTCTTGGAGGAATTGCCAAGGTTCTTTCTGCCTGGCATGAAACATTTGAAAATCTTTTTTTTTTTAAGCTCATTTTAAAATACAAGCCTTGATTGAAATATATAAGCTTTGACAAAAATGCAGGCTTATGATTAGATGCCTCAGTCCATGTACTGGTAATGGCAAGACAGTGGTGCACACTGTGTAGTTGTTTTGTATTCAGTGGTCTGTGTTTGCCTGAGCTTGAGTCCGGACTAAGGATTCTGAGCACCTGTGTTTTGATTCAATACATGATATCCAATCACAGAACATTTCAGTATTTGGGCCTCTGCCATTGGCCCTTGAACTCTGAGTCATGATTCACAGCTTGGAAGTTTAGACAGCCAATCACGTTGGGAGTGGGAGTGGCCCAGGACTTCAAAAATGTATATAAGCAGTTGTTTTGCTGATGTTGTCCAGTTCTGTTAGTTCAACAAAGGTTCTTGCTGTCATCACTGTGTCTTGCCCCGTGAGAACCTACCTACACTTCAGTGGTGCTTTCCCTTGGGCTTGGTCCAGAAATTGCAGCATTCTGCACTAATAGGAGTGAGACCCTGTCAGCGTATTACAGCCCTGCTTGGACATCTTCTCTGGCTGCCGATTTGTCATCCAGACCAAATTCAAGATGCCACTATGAGTATGTAAATCTCTTTTATCTTAGCCCATTTGTGCCCACCCAGCCACTCAGTGTGTGGAAACTGGCACTTCAACCAGTGTCACATAAGGTTCATTCTGCACTTGCAAGGAATCAATCCTTCAGCATGGAAGCACCTGCTCTTTGGAACTCCTTGCCTCTTGATATTAGGCAGATACTTTCATTGTATTGTGTGTGGTTTTTATCTCTGCTAAGAAGTTTTGGTTTATTTAAGCTAGCCTACCCAGAATCCGCACTACAGGTTGAACTCCCGTTGCTCTTTCTCATCTTCTGCCAACCTAGCAGTTCAACAGCATAATGGGGCAAGTAGATAAATAGGTACCACTGTGGCGGGAAGGTAAGCGGCATTTCCGTGTGCTCTGGTTTCCGGCACTGTGTCCCATTGTGCCAGAAGTGGTTTAGTCATGCTGGCCACATGACCCGGAAAGCTGTCTGTGGACAAACGCCGGCTCCCTCGGCCTATAGAGCGAGATGAGCGCTGCACCCCATAGTCACCTTTGATTGGACTTAATCGTTCAGAGGTCCTTTACCTTTATCTTTTACCCAGATACATAATTGTATCGGGTATGTTTGTTTCTATAACTGCTGGTTTTAACTGATATTCCAATAAATTTTATGTCTACTTATTTTTAAAGTTTGGGTTTGTATGTAAACAGCTGGAAAGGTTCATCAATTCAGCAGTATATAAAATTGATTAATTAATTAGGACATGGAGGCTTATATGAGTGGAGGTACTCTGTGAGTAACCTCGGCCCACCTCAGTAGACATCCCTGCTCAATGACATCTGCAAAGCACTTTTGAGGAAAACAGCAACGAGAAGCTTATGTTCTTGAGTCTGAGTTATGAAGGAGAGGTTTTTTTCCCCATCCCTGCCAAAGACAATAATCCCCCCCCCTTCTTTCAAAATAAACATCGCCCTGGAATGTGCTGCAGCAAATGGCTGAGGTTGTATTATATTTCATGCAGCTTTCTAAACAATTTTCAACCCTTGCTGGCTCCCTGTCAAACAGAAGGCGACCAACAATAGCACAAGCCCATTAAAGCTGAGAAGGTTCCTTCCTGAGGTGAACATGGCCAGAAATAGTCATCTTGGCTCGCTTTTCCATTTGGCACTGGGGACTAATAATGCGTGTCCCACTAATGGAAATTATCTAATTTCATCCGAGCGCAGCTCCAGAGAGATCTGGGCTGACGCACAAACAATCAATACAGCCACATTCTTCTTGAGGAGTGGAACAATGGGAGGCTGGTGGAACCGTGTGGAACAACGTCACCCCAAAGAACAAACAGAAGGTGTAAAAATAGGCATCTAAAGCAGCCGGGTTGTTCTTCATTCACAGGGAAGAACAGTTTGTTGACTTCTCCGCTTGGCACACTTGGTTAGATGTGCAAGGGAAGGCCGCCGAGAACCAAGAGAATAAATAAAAGCCACTACTTTTCCATCTGGGTCTGAATGTCCTAAGAAACCCAGAGCGTACATTACACATGCCTTCCGAACACCAGCCATGCAATTCCCACTAGCAACGCAAAATCATTTTTCACTGAGCTGCTCATATACTAAGACTGGAAAAAGCTAGCTTTTTGTACGGTTTTAAAGAGTGGATTTATAAAAATCCAAGTGTTTTAAACACATTAAAAATCAAGTGGTCCTCCCTTCTACGCCAATCATGTCCACACATTTCAAGCCTAGTTTCAAAAGATTCTTTATTATTTGTTGTGTCGGCAATATTTTCTCAAAAGCTCTGTAAACCTACATAGACCTTCTCTGAAAATTATCAACAAATGTCTACTTGATCAAAGAAGGGATTGGTTGGGCTTGATGACACCTAGTGCTTTTTTTTCAAGGGGTCTTCAAGAGTATGCAGTACTAGCACCTCTCTTTTTTTGGTTAAAAAGTGTGACACTTACTGTAACATCTTTATGGTGAGTGCTGGCACCTATTTTTCTAAAGAAAAAGCAGTGGTGTCGCTTAAAAGTTCCTAGCCCACTGAACATGAGAAATAAAGATGGTCTCCTTCCTAAGGGTAAGGTAAAGGTAAAGGGACCCCTGGCCATTAAGTCCAGTTGTGGCCGACTCTGGGGTTGCGGCGCTCATCTCTCTTTATTAGCTGAGGGAGCCGGCGTACAGCTTCCGGTGAACCAGAGCAGCGACGGAAACACCGTTTACCTTCCCGCCAGAGTGGTACCTATTTATCTACTTGCACTTTGACATGCTTTCGAACTGCTAGGTTGGCAGGAACAGGGACTGAGTGACGGGAGCTCACCCCGTCGCGGGGATTCAAACCGCCGACCTTCTGATCGGCAAGTCCTAGGCTCTGTGGTTTAACCCACAGTGCGTATCTCCCATCATACCTGAGTATTGGCCATGCTGACTGAGGAGGATGGGAGCTTTGGTCAAACCATGCTACAGGCTTTCCACCTCTGCCACAGAAGAAGGGCACCTATGAACTGTATTAAGGTGAGGGAAGGAAATGAGGGGAGGCCTGGGACATGACGTAGCAGCTACTGGGAAAGGAGTTCGATGTAGACAAGAGATTACTGCAGCCAAAGAAAAAAAGAAGAGAAGCAAGCAATGAAAGTAGGAAAATATACCGGTACCTCTTTTGCAAGTATGGGAATAAGATCGCATTATGAAATGACAGCCAATCAGCTAGTTATTTATTGCATGCATATCCTTCCCCTCTTCCATTATGGAGATTAAGGCAGCATACATGGGATTCCCTAGCCGTCTCCCATCCAGACACTGACCAGATCCAGACCTGCTTAGCTTCAGCAGAACAGCTGTATGACATGCCCCAAGACCACATCCTTAAGACTTAGATTGAGGATAAACCTGCATGACTACAGGAATGTCAGTAATAGAGGTGAGGGGTTAACTGTGGCTCTGGGGTAGTCAAATGAGGTCTTCAGAAAAAGTCTGGAGCAAATGAATCAAAAGAGGCTGAAGAGGAAGAAACAGGGATAATAGTCATAGAAACAGAATGGTAAGGGACCATGAAGCTCATGTAGTCCAACTCCCCCCCACAATGCAGGAATCTTTCACCCATGACTCTGAGATTAAGAGTCTCATACTCTACCAACTGAGCTATCCTGCCTGGTGAACCCTCTAGGGCAGGCTTCCTCAACCTCGGCCCTCCAGAAGTTTTGAGACTACAGTTCCCATCATCCCTGACCACTGGTCCTGCTAGCTAGGCATCATGGGAGTTATAGGCCCAAAACATCTGGCGGGCCGAGGGTGAGGAAGCCTGCTCCAGGGCTTAATCACAGATGGTGTGCAGCTTGTCCTTCTATTCTTTTTGCACCACACTGTTCGATTCATGAATATTTCCACAGGCAAGGTACCAGACCAATGGACTGTGCAGCCATTCCCCAAGCCCCGCTTCCAAGGCGTGGGATCCCAGGAATTTGCTGCAGCGGCATTTTGTGTGCTGCCTGCTGAAGCGCAGAGGTTGAGAGAGCACCAGGCCAGCGGTCTGCAGTTTTACAAGCTGGAGACCAACACACCACACCGTGGCAGCTCCAATCAACGTGAGCGCTAAGGGGGAGTCTCTCCGTCCTCCTTCCTAGTTGCCTTTGAGCAGGGAGGGAGCTCAAGTGTTTCAAAGCCCACAGGAGCTTGAAGAGAGGAAACGGCAGAAGAGCCGAGGCGGTAAACAGTTGCTCGAGGACTTGATCTACCCTTCAGTAGATTCAAGCTCAAAGGCAACCCTAAGGGGCTTGTATATGAGCTACACAATCATACATGTTTATTAATTTAAGCTGTAAGAATCCCAGTGGAGGCAGGAAGCCTGGCTGTGTTTTGACTGTGATGAAGCAAAAGGGGAGGCAATAGGACATTTTAAAGGGCTGCTGTTATGTTGGGGTTGGATGAGTTTCTTCAATGTACAGGGGGTGGGGGTGGAAGAGGCTGCCAGGGCAATGGCCCCGGGCACATCTTTTAAGGGGGCACTGCGCATCTGGCTCCTCATGCCGCTCTGCCAACCTGCGCCACTTTGCAAGGCTGGGATCTGATCTGAATGATTTGCTAGGTGAACCTGCCTTGTGCCAGCTATCTCATTTAATATTGCCACTCTGCATCCACTGGTAGAGGATTTCCAGGGTTGCAGACAGCAGTCCTTCCCAGACCTACCTGCAGATACCAGAGCTTTAACTTGGGTTCTTTTCCAGGCAAAACATGTGTTGTACTACTGAGCTTCTCTAATGCTGCAATCCTATGCACATCAACCTGGCATGAAGCTCCATATGAGACTCACTTCTGACTTGGTATGTGTAGTGTTGCACTACAAGTTAGCTTATCTTATGATGCAGATCTGCATGATTTTTAATCTGTGTTACACTCTTGGACAATGGAAGCAGTGCGAGATTTTACTTTCTTGGGCTCACTGCAGATTGTGACAGCAGCCACGAAATTAAAAGACGCCTGCTTCTTGGGAGAAAAGCAATGACAAACCTAGATAGCATCTTAAAAAGCAGAGACATCACCTTGCCAACAAAGGTCCGTATAGTTAAAGCCATGGTTTTCCCAGTAGTGATGTATGGAAGTGAGAGCTGGACCATAAAGAAGGCTGATCGCTGAAGAATTGATGCTTTTGAATTATGGTGCTGGAGGAGACTCTTGGGAGTCCATGAACTGCAAGAAGATCAAACCTCTCCATTCTGAAGGAAATCAGCCCTGAGTGCTCACTGGAAGGACAGATCGTGAAGCTGAGGCTCCAATACTTTGGCCACCTCATGAGAAGAGAAGACTCCTTGGAAAAGACCCTGATGTTGGGAAAGATGGAGGGCACAAGGAGAAGGGGACGGCGAAGGACGAGATGGCTGGACAGTGTTCTCGAAGCTACCAGCATGAGTTTGACCAAACTGCAGGAGGCAGTGGAAGACAGGAGTGCCTGGAGTGCCATGGAGTCCATGGGGTCACGAAGAGTCAGACATGACTAAATGACTAAACAACAACAACAACAACACTCTTGGACTGTCTGTTTTCAGAGGCAGGTGAGCTCTGCTGTCCAGAAACTGCAAATGATGACCTGGCTCCTTCTATATATATATTTTTGTAATGGGTTATCAAACAGCACAGTGCAACCACCACCTGGCTCCATCTATTGTTCTTTTCCTTGAACGCATGCCATCACTCACTGGCAACCCGACAGCATCTCAGGTCCTTCCAAAGTCTAATAAACCTGAATTATAGTAAAGCAAATCTGAACTTTTGACCTTTTGTGCATTGCTTAGCCATTAAGGAAATGTCCATTCTTGTTTCTGTTGCAGAGGAAAACCGTCTGCATCCAAACTAATACTGAGAGGATCTTACATTATCCCTTCCCTCCGCCGGCACAACGGGACAGAACAGAGCAGTCTTACAATTGCACCCTGTAATATTGCCAGTTGACCAGCAGGCGGCGCCAGAACATTCATTTTCCAGCGTGACCTTTCTCTTTGGGGACAGGTGTGCATATTAACCGGGAAATTGCAATTCTTTCCCTCAAAGAATTCTGGGCAGCGGGCACTGTAGTTTACCTCTCAAAGAGTTACAATTTCCAGCAGCCATTTTTTTTTTTTTTAAAAAAATGATTATATTTCAAAAATATTAGGGAGGTACAAGTCCATAAGACGATGTAGTAATAGATCTCTAAGCTTGTAGAGTTGTTTTAGTTCCCAGCAACCCTTAATAAATAAACTACAGTGCCCAGATTTCTTTGAGGTGGAAAATGTGCTTCAAACGTGCTTTAAAGGAACAGTGTGCCTGCAGCTCTTACCACTAACAATTACCTTCCTGTCCAGTTAAACTAGGTAGAGCTCTCTGTTAAAGTCAAGGACCTGGAGCCATTTCACCACAAGGAAAAGCTCAAATGGCTGTACAACAATAATAATAATAATAATAATAATAATAATAATAATAATAATAATAACAACAACAACAACAACAACAACAACAACAACAACAACAACAACAACAATAATATTTTATTATTTATACCCTGCCCGTCTGGCTGGGCTTCCCCAGCCACTCTGGGCGGCTTCCAACAAAATATTAAAATACAGTAATGCATCAAACATTAAAAGCTTCCCTAAACAGGGCTGCCTTCAGATGTCTTCTAAAAGTCTGGTAGTTGTTGTTCTCTTTGACATTTGGTGGGAGGGCGTTCCACAGGGCGGGTGCCTCAATAATAATAATAATAATAATAATAATAATAATAATAATAATAAGATTTTTTTCCAGCCAGAACTCTCTAGTGGGCACCATTGCTGTTCTGGCATTTCTTTTTCTAGAAAAATAGCACTGATGGATACTCACATACGACCAAGGTTCAAGTCCCTGCTCAGCCGTGAAGCTCACTGAGTGACCTTGGACCAGTCCCTGCCTCACAGGTTAACCTACCTCACAGGGTTGTTGTTGTTGTGGAGATTAATTGAGGAGGCGTGGGGAGAATCATGTGAGCCACTTTGAGCTCCTTGGAGCTATAAATGTGATAAATCATAATGTGAACAGAGACAGGGTTCCCTGGCTTCCTGCTTCTATAATACTAGAATTCAGGATTACCCAAACGAATCAATCCAATGGAATTTGATTTGCAGAGAGCAGCGCTACAGCCAGTGGGAAGCCAATTTCAGCCCAGGGCTGGGTTTGAGGGCAGTGACTGTTCAATAGGGCAAGCTTCTCTCTCATCGTGAAGTAGGTGAAGTAATGTACAGTGGTACCTCTGGTTACGTACTTAATTCGTTCCGGAGGTCCGTTCTTAACCTGAAACTGTTCTTAACCTGAAGCACCACTTTAGCTAATGGGGCCTCCCGCTGCTGCCACGCTGCTGGAACACGAATTCTGTTCTCATCCTGAAGCAAAGTTCTTAACCCGAGGTAATATTTCTGGGTTGGTGGAGTCTGTAACCTGAAGCATATGTAACCTGAAGCATATGTAACCCGAGGTACCACTGTATATTGCTAGCCCAAGAGCCCTCACCGAGACCTGAAGCCCAGAGTCTAAAATTACCTGCCTGCACTGCCGTTTTCAGCAAACTGCCGTTTCCAGTGAAGGTAAGAGCAGTTCAAAAGCGGAAGGATGGAGTAAGTGGGCTCTTTCTCCTCCTGGAAGCAGAAGGTGACCATCTGGCAGCCCAGTCTGTACTACATTTACATAGCAGTTACATTCCAAGGCACCGTGCATTAACTGAAGTTGCATATATTGGGAACACCATTGAAAAAGCCTGCAAAAACCTCCTTGCTCAGACTCCAACTCGCCACTGGCTTCAAAGGTCAGTGCAAAGGCTTGTGGGATTACTAGATGCTGTTTTGCACCGTTTTTGTTGCTTCTGCCATCTTTGGGGGTGTCGTTTTTTACCCTTTAAGTGCCACTTCCAGGTTTGCAATAATGTGTGTGTGTGCACAGCTGTGTACATATTGAACATGCATAAAATGGTTGTTGCCTGTACTGCAGATCCTGAAATAAGCAGGAAACTGGCTCTCATAAACACCAGCCAGCAAGAATGATGGGAGCTGTTGTTGCAGAGGCACCAATCCCCATCTGATCCAAATCAATGCCAGTGTTGTCCTGACCATTTTCCGATGGATGCGACAGGCCTTCTCATATGGCCTCATTGTTTTCATTTCCCTCACCTCGTTACACCAAGAGTGGCTAACTTGTGGTTCTCCAGATGTTGTTGGGACTCTAACTCCCATCAGCCCTGGCCAGCCAATAGACAGGGATGATGGGAGCTGAAGTCTAACAACATCTGGAGAGCCACAAGTTAGACACTCCTGGGCGCTTGACTACACAGACCTCATGATGACACATTCAATGGATCTTAGTAACATAGGAAGCTGCCTTATTCTCTGAAATATACTCGGAGTCGAGTGTGGATTTCATGCTCTTTATTCAGCTCATAGTGGTGAGGAAGAATGAATGTTCCCCCCCAAATATCTGCTTTATATACATTAGTTACACAATGGGCTGCATGTGATTGGCTAATTCCGGGATTCTCCTGTAGGCCAATCAGGTTGTGGATTCACTTCCACCTGAAGCTGGATTGGGTGGCTCCTGCAGACCAATCATACTGCTGCATTTTGGATCCTATTCAACTCACTACATAACATTCTCAGTCAGGACTCAGGACACCAAACTCAGTATTGTCTACGCTGAATAGTAGAAGCTCTCCAAGGTTTCAGACTGAAGACATTCCCAGCCCTGCCTGGAGATGCTGGGGATTGAATCCAGGCCCTTCTGCATGCCAAGCAGATGCTCTGCCCTTGAGCCATGATTTCTTACAGTCCTATTGTGTTAAATTGGGCTCAGCTGGCTCAAATCCAAGTATTTCCCCCTAGTTTGCCATGCCCATGTCATTATTCCTAATTAGCTGATAGGGTTATCAGTGCAAAACAACAAAGGCTTAATTCAAATTAACTGGGGGTGAAATGCAGTTTTGGAGAATGGCCATTTTGAGATTATTTTAATTTTTGAACTCTGTTGAACTTTTCTCGGAGTGAGCAGATTTAAAAATTGCTTTCCAATTATTTAACAAACAAAAGACTTAGGCAGCCCTATCTAATGCAGTGGGAAGTAAATCCCACTGAATCCTATGCAAGTTATGGGTGCGTAAAATTGAGGGTTTGTGGGTGTTCTGCAGTGAGACAGGGTAGGAAATAATTAGAAATTCTTTGGTGGGATGAAGCCATTGGAGGGTAGAGTGCCAGATGGAGGCAGCCTGGGTTCAAATCCTGACTTATTGGAGAAGTGTGTAGCCTTTTTCCACCTACCTTGTAGGGTTGTTGTGAGAACAAGAATGGCTTGTTCAATGGCTACATGGCTAAACTCTGTTTCCATGGTCAGAGACAGTAATGCTTCTGAAAATAATAATAATAATAATAATAATAATAATAATAATAATAATAATAATAATAATATTTTATTTATACCCCGCCCATCTGGCTGGGTTTCCCCAGCCACTCTGGGTAAAATACAATACCCTATTAAACATTAAAAGCTTCCCTAAACAGTGCTGCCTTCAGATGTCTTCTAAAAGTCTGGTAGTTGTTGTCCTCTTTGACATCTGGTGGGAGGGCGTTCCACAGGGCGGGTGCCACTACCGAGAAGGCCCTCTGCCTTCCCTGTAACTTAGCTTCTCACAGTGAGGGAACCGCCAGAAAGCCCTCGGTGCTGGACCTCAGTGTCCGGGCAGAACGATGGGGGTGGAAACACTCCTTCAGGTATATGAGTTTCTGGAATGCATTGGGGCAGGAAGGAGGAGAAGGCTCTTGTGCTTGGTCCTCTGTGGTTTCCTCACAAGCATCACTGACTCAGTCAGCCACTGGCCTGATCTAGCAGGTGAGAGAGAGAGAGAGAGAGAGAGAGAGAGAGAGAGAGAGAGAGAGAGAGGAGCCATGCCCTTTAATAGAAGAAACATAGGAAGCTGCCTTATACTGAGTCAGACCATTGGTCCATCTAGCTCCATATTGTCTACACTGACTGGCAGCAGCTCTCTCGGGTTTGAAGCAGGGGTGTCTGTCTGCCAGCCATCCTTGCAGATGCCAGGAATTGAACCTGGAATCTTTTGCCTGTCACTGAGCTCTCAGCCCCTATTGGACAATACTTGGTCTTCACATCCCAGAAGGCAAAGTGAGCTCTAGAAAAGTAATACAGTGGTACCTTGGTTCCCAAACACCTTGGGACTCAAATGCCTTGGTTCCCAAATGTCGAAAACCTGAAGTAAGTGTTCCAGTTTTTGAACGTTTTTCGGAGGCCGAATGTCCGATTCGCTTGTCGGCTATTGCTTCCGGGACGCCTGCACCAATCAGAAGCTGCGCCTTGGTTTTCAAACATTTTGGAAGTCAAACAGACTTCCAGAATGGATTAAGTTTGGCGCTTTTGTTTTTGCTATTTATTTTGCGTTTTTGTTTTTGAGCCTTTTTTTTTGGTTAATTTGGTTTTTAACTGTGTGGAACCCAGTTCAGCGACTGATTGATTGATTATGTGACTGCAGAAATGGTCAAAAGCCCCCCATTCAAAGAATGACTATCATAAGTGCAGGTAAGAAAAAAAAATAATTTTGATTTTTATCATCTACAATACTGTCTTATTTATTTTATAGTACAGTACAGTGGTACCTTGGGTTACATACGCTTCAGGTTACACACTCTGCTAACCAAGAATAGTGCTTCAGGTTAAGAACTTTGCTTCAGGATGAGAACAGAAATCGTGCAGTGGCGGTGCAGTGGCAGCAGGAGGCCCCATTAGCTAAAGTGGTGCTTCAGGTTAAGAACAGTTTCAGGTTATGAATGGACCTCTGGAACGAATTAAGTACTCAGCCTAGGTACCACTGTACATTGATTATTGTTTTCATTTTATGGATCGATGGTCTCGTTAGATAGTAAAATTCATTTTAAATTGCTGTTTTAGGGGTTGTTTATAAAAGTCTGGAACTGATTAATCCGTTTTGCATTCCTTTCTATGGGGAAAGCGCACCTTGGTTTTGGAATGCTTTGGTTTTGGAACGGACTTCCGGTACGGATTAAGTTTGAGAACCAAGGTACCAGTGTATAGCCAAACGATCCCGGGTCAATGCCTCGGGAATCCTGCTTCCAAACCATTAGAAACCCAAATTGCAGGATAAGGCTGCAGAGGTCCTTTCACTGAGCAGCGGCGAAAGAGGACAGCAAGGGGAAGGAAGGCCGAGGCGACCGCAAGAGCGTCACCGGGGGCTGACTGGGTCGGTTTCTGGAGGGTTTTGCAAGGGAGATAAAAGCGCCGGAGGGTAATTGCAAGAGCGTTTATTCTGGCCCCGCGGCCCAGCGTGGGCTGCCTGCAGCCACTTCAAAGAGGTGTTTTAAGCAGCAGTCAAAGCTCAGCAACCAAAAAGAACATCGCACTCCCTGATGCTGCAACCATCCCGCTGCACGACCCTGAAAACAGGAAATGCCCAATATGATCGCATATATTTCACTTACGTTGCAGATTTTCAGCATCCGGCAGGAATGCCCGTGTGTCGCTTTGGCACCCAGGTCCTTTGCAGGCAAAGTTGCTTCGGAGGGTCCCCAACCAACCCCCTCCCACCTCCCCTGGGCTCCCGTACATTTCAGAGCCGCCAGGCAAACAGACGTCCATCGGGCTTTCCTAAGCAATGGAGGAAATTTAATCTGGTGCGCCTGGAAACACAGGAGCCCTTTTCGAAATGAAAGCTGGCAGCCGCTCACGTCTTGATCCGATAGTATTTGCTCGAGGTACACCCTAAGGATTGAAGGGGTTGCCCCAACCATTCTGGGCGACTTCCAGCAAAATATAGAAACACAATAAAACACCAAACATAAAAACCTTCCTTATACAGGGCTGCCTTGCTATAGGATCAGGCTTTAAGCATGCTTTGGATTTCCATATTGTGGGATGGACGCGTGGCCTTGAGTCAAACCGCTTGGACTTTAAATGATATATGGACTGAGCCATTATTTAGACCGACGCGCAGCGCGATCCTAACCTAACCCTGTCTACTCATCAGAAGTAAGTCCTGCTAAATTCGGTGGGGCCCACTTCTAAGCAAGTGGGTTTTGAATGGCAGCCTTCATCGCCGTGACACTTTTAGGGTTGTGCTAGCACTAGAGGACGCCGGGAGCGCGATTAATTCAGGGCTAGGTAGCCTGAACCTAGACAGCATCTTAAAAAGTAGAGACATCACCTTGCCAACAAAGGTCCATATAGTAAAAGCTATTGTTTTCCCAGTAGTGATGTATGGAAGTGAGAGCTGGACCATAAAGAAGGCTGATCGCCGAAGAATTGATGCTTTTGAATTATGGTGCTGACTGCAAGAAGAACAAACCTCTCCATTCTGAAGGAAATCAGCCCTGAGTGCTCACTGGAAGGACAGATCGTGAAGCTGAGACTCCAATACTTGGCCACCTCATGCGAAGAGAAGACTCCCTGGAAAAGACCCTGATGTTGGGAAAGATGGAGGGCACAAGGAGAAGGGGACAACAGAGGACGAGATGGTTGGACAGTGTTCTCCAAGCTACCAGCATGAGTTTGACCAAACTGCGGGAGGCAGTGGAAGACAGGAGTGCCTGGCGTGCTCTGGTCCATGGGGTCACGAAGAGTCGGACACGACTAAACGACTAAACAACCGCAACAGGTAGCCTCTGGCTCTGTAAATATTGCTGGACTCAACTCCCATCAGCCCCAGTAAGCTTGGCCAGCGGTCACGGATTATGGGAGCTGCAGTTCAGCACCATCTTCAGAGTCCAGAATCCTCCCCCCTGAATTAGAGGAGGCAGGAAGGTGATCTCTCTCCCCGTCTTTTCACTCCACTCCAGTTCCCGCGGGGACGAAAATGCCATTAAAATCAGTGTGGCGCCCCCCTCTCCCAAGGATGAACACCTGAGATTAAGGTGTTTAATCGCCTTAAAAGAGCCAATGCGTGTTTTTTAAAGCCCCGCCAAGGACTACGGTACCGATTTAGTCACCGGTTAGACTCCTTTTTACTTAGATCGTTTTGTATCGGTTCATACCCGCGCGCGCGTGTGTACGCGTGTATGTCTATGTTTACTTACACCTACAGAGAGACTCCAGCTCAGAGGAAAGAAATAGAGTCATGGGATGCCTTTGGGATGGGGGTCATCTATAAAAGGCAGCCTCAGGAAACGCCTAAACTGAAGGGGTAGGAGAGGAAGCGCAGGGGGGATTTAAGGAAAGCCAGAGAAAGAGGAGAGGGCGACGTGTTGGAGCAACGCCAGGCCGCCTTCAGTTGGGGCAACAAAGCAACCAGCCAGACCAAAAACCAGCAACAAGCCGCATTCTCCGTGCTGGGGCGAAACTCTCCTTCCTTTTGCAGATGGGCAGTTCCCCTCTCATCTTCACCAGCCTTTCTTTCCGACCATATCAGCATTGGGTGCGCTGCGAAGGCCCACCTTTGTTTGGAAACGCCGCACGAATTTTTGCAGGGGGTTTTTTTTGGCTCACGCAGGTGCAAGGCGACCGCCGACGACTTAAGGACTTCTTTTTCTCTTTGTGAAGATTAGACGTTAACCCAAGCCCGGTCACACGTGCATGTGACCTTGCACGTGTGAATTATTATTAGTAGCATTAGTATTAATTAAATTTGTATGCCGCCCTATGCCCGTAGGTCTCAGGGCGGTTCACAACATAAAATTTCTTTCTCCCAATCCAAATTTAAGCACTTGCTTCCGTGTAGACCTCTGTAGGCTTGCGCTCTTAGTAAGGCTGCAATCCTATCCATGGCTGCCTGCCTGTTCCCCCCCCCTCAAAACTATAATTCTCAGCACCCTTAACAAAACTACAGCTCTTGTGTTTTTCTTTTTCCTATGAAGAGGGAATGTGCTTTAAATGCACCACGTGCACGCAGCCCATAACTTGGAACGTAAGAACAGCCTGCAGGATCAGGCCCATCTAGCCCAGCATCTTGCTCTCACGGTGGCCAACCGGGTGCCCACGGGAAGCGCCCAAAAGGAGAACATGAGCGCACCGACCACCTCCCCACTTGTGCTTCTTAGCAACGGACATTCAGAGGCATATACAGTCAATCCCATTTCAAGGCCATCCAAGTTGGTGACCCTTGCTACTTCTTGTGGCGGTGCGTTCCATAGGTTAACCACGCGCTGTGTGACTTGGGGGGAAAGTACTTTCTGAACATGGAGGTCTCCAGAGCCGAGATTGTGGCCGCAAGGCAGCTCAGGAGGACGGAGTCGTTCCCTGGCTGCAACCCCCTGCTTCTTCTGCTCCAGGAGAAAGAAGAGGGTAAGCAGGAAGCGGAGTGGCTTTGCAGAGCCCAGGTCATCTCCTGTTTTTGATAGGCTCCAAGGCGGCCTAAATGAGCGGATGCGCCTGCGAGATTGGGGGCCCAAAATAGAAGCGCCTTCAGTATTTTAGGATCCAGCAGAAATCCTTATTTCTTCCGGAGGGAGAGAGAGAGAGAGAAGAAAAGGAGAGGGGGGAGGGAGGGAGAAAAATACACACACTCCATAATGAGCTGGAGCGTTTCCCTTCTCGATATTTGTGCAACTTTATCTCGACCGGCAAGTTGCGGGGGTGACGCAAATCCGCCCCTGTGTATTACAACCACGAAAATAAATGCGAGGAAACCAATTCCCTTCTAGCAATGAAAACATAAATATACAGCTGCGACTTTTCCCTTTAATCTTCCCATCCGGGGGACTTCGCGAAAAGTCCCCGATGAACTCGGAGGGGAACTTAGCCCAGCCAGGCAGATGGGATGGAGAGCAGGAGGAGGCCTGGAGAGAGATTCGCAGGGGAGCGAGGGAGGGTGTGTGTGTGTGTGTGTGTGTGTGCGCGCGCACAATTTTAAAACTTTAATAATAAATCCTGACTAACCCCCCACAGAGCGATTGCCACCATTGGTAAATCCAACTCAATACTGTTTTCACTGACTGGCAGCGGTTTTCCGGGGCTCCAAACGGGGGTCTCTCTTACTCTCTCAACCCTACCTGGAAATGCCATGTGAGCCATGGCTGCTCCCCCCCCCAATTTATTTCCCCCCTAGGAAAATATATGTCCCAGCCCCGGTGACAGGCTGGATGCCCAAACATGCAGGCAGCGGGCTTTATTTGTCCATTTAATTGCATGTCTTCCAAGGAGCTCAAAGCAAAGTCCCCTTGGAAGAAAATTCCCAGGTATAAAGAGGTCTTTCCTCGCTGGAGGTATTTATGCATAGGCTAGAAGGCCATCCGTCAAGGATGCCAGTACAGTGGTACCTCGGGTTACATACGCTTCAGGTTACAGACTCCGCTAACCCAGAAATAGTGCTTCAGGTTAAGAACTTTGCTTCAGGATGAGAACAGAAATCGTGCAGTGGCGGTGCAGCGGCAGCAGGAGGCCCCATTAGCTAAAGTGGTGCTTCAGGTTAAGAACAGTTTCAGGTTAAGAACGGACCTCCGGAACGAATTAAGTACTTAAACCGAGGTAACACTATACAGCACACACTGTACTGTAGATTCTGCCTAAATGGTCTTCCCAAAGTCACTTCTGTCTATGTAATTAGATAGCCCCGCCCTCTTCTTTAATCTCACAGCAACCCTGTGAGGTGGGCTAGACTGAAAGATGGCTGGCAATGTCCCACTGTCACACAATCCGATTAATGTCCATTTGATCCAGCTTTCAGCTTCTAACAACGGGCAGCCAAGAAGGATCACAAACAGACCCGAAGGCGATGACCAGTCGCTGTTATCCGTCTTCAGCATCTGGTATGTACAGGCAAACTTTATCTGCCCATGGAAGCTCTGTGGCTAGTAATAGTGGACGGACATATTGGCAGGCTAGTAGTAGTAAAGCTAAGGGTCCTTTCATCGACCACCTAACGTAGAGGTAAGCAGGGAATCCTGGGGCAGTGAGTTCCGCAAGTCAAGTCGTGAAGAAGCCCTTCCTTTCCTAACAGGGCAACAATATTCTGGGTAAAAGCTGCTGCCCTTTCGCTTTTTCTCTGGAGAGAAGCGATTTCTGGGTGGTTGTGGGTCTTTCGGTGCTCTTTCGAAAATAACCATAACAGAGGGCTCCCACCCCGCGAAGAATCCCCCACCAGGGCCGCAGCTTTCCCTTCCCGCTCCATCCAAGGCGCGAGGAGGCGCAGCCCGAGGTCAGCCTTTTCATTGTAGCATATTTGGGAGAGTATTTCCTACAAGTTATTTTTAGATATCCTTAGGCATTTAAAAGTTGATCGAGCGGTTTCCCCTCTCCCCTCCCCCGCATCTTTCCGTTCCTTTATCCAAAATGTGCTCTGCCTCGCCCCCCCCCCCGATTATCCAATACACACAAAATAGATTTGGGGTCGGCGGCAGATCGGCTTCCTTTTTAGCACGGCGGCGACTACAAAAGGGCGAAGGAAAACGTTTCCTTGTGAAGGCCAGAGGCCCAGTTCCACCTCTGTGAGACTAGAACGTGGCACCCATATAATGTATTTCATATTATTTCGCACATCGCCGCGGTGATTTTCCGAGGGAGCTTAAATTTGTCTGGGGGTTGTTGTTGTTGTTTTACTCTTTCCAAACTAAACAATAGTATCTATCCATGAGACACTGATTCGTGTAACTGACGAGCCAAGTCGCCAACCCTGACCTTAAATCGATCTCGACTCAGTTGCAACTTAGAACCGTAGGTCCCTGCCCAAACATGTTTACTTGAAAGCAAACCTTCCCTGATGTTCCTGTTCCTTAACTGAACCGATTTAGAAAGGAGGCTCCAGGCTGCGCTCTTATCTTAATACAAACATATCCAGGGAAGCGCAGTGCAGTTGAAGCGAAGGCGAATGACTATCATTTTGCTTTTTAATAGGTTTTTTTTTAAATAAAAAACCCACATTTCTGCTAGAACAGGAATAGAGAGCCTGCGACCCTCCAGATATTGTTGGACTACGATTCCTATCCTCCCTGACCGCTGACCTTGAATGAGGCTGATGGGACTTGGAGTCCACAAAGATCTGGAGTGACTCCGATTCCCAATTCCTGGTCCAGAATGGGATTTCTGGGGATGCGGGCAATCCTCCAGAATTTGTCCAACCTCTGCCTTTTTCATCCTCTTCACCGGATTGAGAAAAGGGCTGTTTTTGCTATTCGAAATCCACCCACCCAGCTGTTAATTGGGCTTTTGTAATGTTTTCGTTTTCAGTAAATCAATAAATGGGACTTTCATCCCCCTCACTCACTGGCAATTCTTCCACTAGCTGTCACGGAAAAGGGCTGCAGCCACGCAAGCCGGTCCTCATCCAGGTGAAATCGAAATCCCTGGGCCATGATCCAAAGAAATAAATCGATTTTGATTTCAGGGGGAAAGTCCTTTAGTCACATACGCGGTTGAAACCGGCGGAATCCCAACTTTGAAACGGACGGCTTCCCTTAATTTTTAGAGGCGGGGATCGTTACACTGAAGCAATTCCAATTATCTTCGGTGGCATTTATTCTCAAGTAAAGATACTCAGGGTTAGGAGCTCCTTCATACCAAAACACTAATTCTTGGGAAGCAAACCACTGGGATTTTCCTTTTGAATTCCCCGAAAACCCGCCTGCATTATTGTAACAGGCATTTGGATAGGGGTGCTAGTTATTAAATTAAATCCTCAATGTTTGTGTAGGAACTTTGCAAGATGAAGTTTTGCAACTCCTCTCTCTGTGTGAATAATGTGGTCCCCCCCCTGAAAGAATTGGTTTTCTCTTTCACTCATGGCCTTACATTATTGATATCTGGGCTGTGATCCTAACTACGCTAGCTTGATAACTGGAGGAGTTCCGTCGAAATTGAGCCACCACCCCTAGGATCCAGTAGCCAAATAGGGCTGGTGATCAAGTCGCCGATCATATCCACGATCCTCAGGGAAGTATTGATTCTTCTCCTTCGGATGCAGGCGCCCTCCCGTATTCTTCAGAGGACTGCCTGCTGTGTCAATTTCAGCCTAATAATATTCATCGTATATTAATAGAAAACCACAATTACAATAGATCAGAAGTTAGAAGCTGCAGCGATTAAATACTAGGCGTCCAAGAACGCAATCCATTTTTCTCTTCTAGCTGCTGAGAAGCCGCACCTCCCTCCCGAAGCACAATCGTGTGGCATTATGAGTGAACATCACTCACTATCGTGCACAAATCTGTACATTAATCCGCGCATAATTTTGATTCTTGCAACAAAGGAAAAACAGCTCCCAAAGAGCTAAATGGCACTTGCTTCCTGAGAAGTCTGCACGCGATAGCAAGAGGTTATCCCCCCCCCCCCTGAAAGATGTATGGACACGTCGGTTTTATCGGGCAGGGGGACGCTCCCTCGAAAGGTTTGAATCAGCTAAGCTTCGTCCTGTTCAGAAGGATGGAAACATGTTAAACCTAAAGAGACCCCGGTTTCATCCAGGTGCGAGGCGGATACTAAGGGAAATTAACAGGCTGCAGGAAAAGGTGACAAGTGGGAGAAAAACGGAGTGGCTTTTGGCACAACCGACTCTGCAGTTTTGACAGGTGAAATGTTAAAAACTATGCATGAGATTCATGAAATACTTTTAACGCTGGGGTACGTCTTCCCGGCACTTGATATTCAAAATAGCACGCCGAAAGATGTGCTTATTCTCTCGCAGCCATGTCCAGAGAAACACGCTTTTACTCCTGCGTTAGTAGGATTGAATCGAGGATTGTGAGGCTTCCATTCAACAACTCTCTCTCTCTCTCTCTCTCTCTCTCTCTCTCTCTCTCTCTCTCTCTCTCTCTCTCTCTCTCCTCTCTCCCTCTCTCTGTGTACCTGTGTGTGCGCACGCGCGCGCGTATTTTCAAAAGAGCCCAGCCAGCCATGGCTAAGGCCATTTAAGCCCCCTTGACGTCAGTGGGAAAATGACGCGCAGGTAGCAAACCCTCTCCCGTGGAAATCAGTGCCTCATTCCATGCAAAACTTAATGCGACTGTTGTTGTTTTTTGGTCTTTTGAGTCTCTACCTGCTCAGTGAAAAATCTTGCCATTTCCTCAACATTCAACCATTTAAAAATAAACTGACTGCCTGAATGCAAATGTCTTTAAATAACCTCCACTTTATCCTCAGGGCATGACAAGAAACCCTTCTGAAGTTAATGGCGCTACTTCTGCTTCGACTATGGCTGTCAGTATACAGAAAAGATAGACTAAATGCTTACGTTATCAAGCAAATGTCAGCTCCTGTCTCTGTTTAAACCGTATGCACAACTTACACTGCAATCCTAGGCACGTCTACTCGGAAGTAAGTCCCATTGTGCACGCTGAGATTCACTGCCAGGAAAGTGTAAATAGGATCGCAGCCTTATGAAGTGTATGTAAGCCTATTGGTTTTGTGGGAAGACAGACTTAACTGATGATAGATTTTAAAACGTAATTTTAAGATAAAAAGCAACCTTTTAATATGATTCTCATTCACTTGAGCGAAGCGCCCTCTTCTAGTATTTCTATTTAAGCCCAGACTTTTTTTGTCTAAATGGGATTATTTCGTCTTAACTAGTTGCTGGATCTGCAGGAAGCATACTGTATACCTTTGACTTTGGCATTTATTTTTTTAAAAAATAGGATACCAGACATTTAAAGTTCATCACTTTGAGGATCCACTGACTTAAACGGGAGAGTTAAGCACTGAAAATTAAGCACCATTTAAACATTCCCATTGAATTCAGTGGACTAGAACTTTGGATGATCTAGTAGAATATTGCGAATTCGACTGCCGTGGTTATCCTAGGCATCCTATCGGAAATAATCTCTACTGAACCCCATGGGACTCACGTCTGACTTAACATACATAGGATGCACATTTACATTTTTATCACATACAAATCAAAGGTCACCTATCTGGGCTGATATTTTTTGTTTGTAGCGCATTCTGAAACAAAGGTTCGTATTGTTTGCGCTAGCGCTCTCTCTTTGGGCGAGGGCTCTCTCTCTCTCTCAATAAAATATTGAAGTGTTTTACTGCACATTATACGAACCTGCCTTTTCCGGGCCAGTCCATCAGTCCACCTAGCTCAGTACTGCATTGCTCTTTTCTACACTTAACAGCGACTCTCCAACAATGTTTGCATGAACTCTACAATTTTCCGGGGATTGAACCCGCGATTCTGCATGCAAAGCAAGAGCCTCCAGACTTTCTGCCCTGCCCGAACAATTCAGAAGCTCAATTTGTTTTCAGGAAGCAGAAAGACATCTCTATGAAGGTTTAAACTTTCTTCCCAGTCCGCAAAATTTTAGACTGAATTAGGGAAGGAGACGCCCTTTCTATTAAATTATTATCTGTGGTAGCGCCTGATACTGCTGGACTCTGACTCCCAGCAGCCCCCACCCCAAAGGTCCAGGATGGTGAGAATCGTGGTCCAGTTTCACCCCCCCCCCGCTAACGAGGCCTCCTCGCTCCCTCTTCCTCTTTGAAAGCGGCGTTGGGAGGAATGCGAATTGACTCCGGATTGTTCCCCGCCTCCAGGAAACGGGAAGAAAGGCAGGGCAGCCCTGCGTCGGACCTCTTTGCGCCTCGTCCTTTGACAGGGTGCAGCAAAGCAGGGCCATTACAGGCTTTCGAGCCAGAATCTTCCCCCTTCTCCTTGGCGCAGGCAGAAGCAGCGGGCATCCCTGCCTCTTCCTCCTCCTTGGCGCGCAGGAGGCGTGGCTCGCCGCCGCCCCGCCCCTTCGTCCTGCCTCGGCTACACCTCCGCTCCTCCGATTGGTCGCCGGCCTTCCAATCCGCTGTGCCAGGAGAAGTGTTTGCTCTTTTGACGCCGCGTTCGAAGGAAAGAAAAAAACCTGGGTTCGTGGGGAGGCGCTGCTTGGCGGAGCGAGGTGGGCGGGCGGCTCCTTTTCCTTTCCTCCGCGTTGCCCTCCTCCTCCTCGAGAGGGGAGTTTCTGGCGCGGCGACGCCTCCCCCGCGCCTAGTTGTTGTTATTTGGTTTGACGCGCCTGTCTTTCCCCGCCGGCTCGCCTCGCACAGCGCTGCCTGTCCCCGCTCGGCTCCCCCAGCGATGCGCGCAGGCCGAGAGGCACTCGGGCGCTGACGATCTTCCTTCGACGGCCGCTGAACTTTTCCTCCAGCGGCAGCAACAGGCGGAGCCGGGCGTGGAGGGCTCTCCCCGGGCCCCGGCAGGATGTACACGGCCGGCCTGGCGCCCTTTTACGCCTCCAACTTCAGCCTGTGGTCGGCGGCTTACTGCGCCCCGTCGGGGCCCGGCTGCTTCCCGCTGGATCCGTCGGGGCTCAAGAAACCTTCCTTCTGCATCGCGGACATTCTGCACGCCGCCGCGGCTGCCAGTGCCGCCGGGGAGGCGTCGTCGGTGGACGGGCTGCCCGGAGCGCCCGCGCTGGCCGCGCACCTGGGGGCCGTGCATGCCCACTCGCAGTTCCACGCCGCGGCCTCCCCGCTCCGGCCCACGCCCCTGGTGGCCCCCGACGGGGCCGTCGCCTTCCCCGCCCGCCTGTCGCCTCTCTCCGCTGCTTTCCACCACCCTCACCCGCAGCAGCAGCAGCAGCACCGCTCTCCCGGAGGAGGCCGGGGCCCCAGCCACCAGACACATCCCGGCTCGGCGCCCGCGCCCTCCAGCAAAGACTTGAAGTTTGGGATTGACCGCATTTTATCCGCCGAGTTTGACCCGAAACTCAAGGAAAGCAACACGCTGAGAGGTAGAGAGAAAGCCGAGGGTTTATTTTATTTTATTTTTTAAATCCCCACCCTCTTCCCCATCCCCACCCCACTGGTGAATTTAAGGAGTCCTGCTTCTGAAGCAGGAAAGGGGGTTTGCGCGGATTGACAGGGAACCCTCATTCATTCCAATGGACGTTGAGCGCAATTTCGCCGTCGATCGTGCTCATAGCTGTATCGATCTCGTGCGTGTGTCTCTGTTTGTATAAAAATGCATGACTCTATGGATAATTAAATAGGGAGGCAGTGAGACAGATAGGCAAGCCCCTCCGATTTCGGAGTTTGATTCCTGGAATTATATGTATGGAAGTATTAAATGATAGCCATGTCCATAATTTAAAAGATTCGTGCCTTAGAAAAATGACAGCCCTGCATAGCTGTCAACTTTTCCCTTTTCTTGCGAGGAATCCTATTCGGAATAAGGGAATTTACCTTTAAAAAAGGGGAAAGTTGACAGCTGTACAGCCCGGTTCAGCTCCTGGCATTTCAGGGCCCCTGGAGAAGGGCTGTGGTGGGGTACGCTAGCCAGGAAGGCGAGCGTTATTTCGTCCCTGCCCTTCATGTGGGTCCCCCCCCCCCGGAGCATCTGAGTTGACCACGGTGGGCTGGATTGTCCTTTGGTCTGATCCGGCTGGGCGCTTCTAATGTTCTCAGGAGAAATGTGATTCTGGCGGCCTTCACCAGTTCGTGGCTAGGTAGGTGCAACCCCGAGTATTTGCGCTGGGTGAAACGTAAGTTTCATCGCGTAATCGACGTGTTCTTCGCGTGGGGAAGGAACCCAGCGCCTTCATATTTGTGCTGGTTGTTGCTCAACGGAGCGCCCAGTTGAGCAATCGACTTGCCTAAAAGTTTCAGAAAGCAGCAGCAGCAGCAACAACAACAACAAACCGAGGCCGCCAGCCTCCCCATTCCGGCACGTACTTACTTGGAAGTAAGCTTCTTGGATTTCGACATTGCAGTGAAAGCAATGCTTAAGCTCACTTTCTTTTGAAACCAGTGCGACTAAATCATCGACGTATTTCTTTGGTCCCATCCCCAAACAACCTCAATTTTGGGATTGATCTTTGGGGCAGTGGGGTCTGGGCGAGAGAGAAAATGACCTTGGGGGCATATCCAGTCCAAAGACTGCCAACTCTAGCATGGAGGCCTGGGGGCACTGGATGGAAATAATATCCCATTGCAGTCAGGGCTAAATATTCCCATTGATGCGAACAAATAGGAACTGTACCCAAGGTGGTTTCACTTCTCCATTTGGTAAATGGGTCGTCAACGCTTGAATTCCGAGGGTGACTCATAGACAGACCTCTTCCCTTCCAGTGGGATTTTTGAGAGCTCCCCCAAGTCATTATTGGTGCTGCTGTTGTTATTGTTGTTATTCTCTCTCGGAACCATGCCAGATCCACTCCATAGCTAAGGCAGATCGCTTGGATCAAAACTCAGTGGGCCCCAAATCTTCCTCTACACGCTTGGCTAAAAAATAAATATCTCTTGACCCCAACGGAACTTCTCTGCCAAGTCAATGTGTTCGCCATTCCCTTCGGACATAAATCCAAGAGTGTCGGGTTAAAAGTGTGCCGGATCACGAGCGAGAGCTCAATCCAGACGTGTTAATGAAACTAATAATTACAGAGGGTGAACGCAGCTTTTTAACAGGGGCGAGGGTGCTGAGAGAAAGGCGTGTGTTTTCACGGTAAAGCGCCTCTACCCCAATAATGTTGGTTTGGAGATTCTGCTCAGATCCGCCAATCCCCTTTGCTTCTTCCTTGCTCTTTCTCCCAACACCTTCTGCCCTGGATCTTGCGGAATAGGAGGATCGTTCAAACCACCCCGAGCCAAAGAGCTTAATTGGGGGAAGTTAATGTTCCCATTTATTCCCATCAAACCTGCCCTGGTAACGGGGCAGAGCCGCAGGGTTAGTTCTCTGGGTTACTTCTCGACTTCAGTCGAGTATCCCCGCAGGAAAAAAGTTGGGGATTGCAACCCATCCTAAGCAAAACCACAACAACCCGCCACCCGCATCCTGAACCTAAGAAGGTTTACCTGGGAAGATAGTCCCATTGCTTTCAACCCAACGGGGAGGGCTCGCTTCCAAGTCAAAAATAAAATTAAATATCTGTAACACCGTGGGTGGGTGTGAGTGGAAAAGGCAGCTTCAAGGCTCCGAGCCTCCGCACACATTTACTCGGGAGTAAAACCATTGAACGGAAGGGTGCTCCTTCTGGGTGTAATTAGCAGCCTCGCCACCGTCCAACAACGTCGTGCAAAAGCCCACCGTTCTTCCCGTCTGCCTAGACACGGGCAAGCCGCGCTCCCAACAGGGTAGGACTTGGGGGGCGGTTAAAAGTGGAGCCCCCCTCTCAGCAAATGAGCAGGAGGCTCCCCAAGAACAGCAGGATTGGCTCCCCGTATTTCCAAGTGAGGGAAGCAAACGGCACGACCGGGCGGGGGATCCCCCAAAAAAGGCCTCTCCATAAGACCTAATTCTGCCCAGAGTCTAAACCGCCTTAACCTGGCTGCAAGGGGCTTCAGGGAACGTGCGCCTTTTCTCTCTCCTTGCCTTCTTCTGTAACCGAGCTCTCCTTGTTCCTGTGCCCGCAGATTTGACTTCCTTATTAACCACCAGCCGCCCATCTGGGGTTCATCTCCCCGCCTTACAGCCTCCGGCCGGCCAGTTCTTCGCGTCTCTAGAGCCCATTAACGAGACCTCCGCGGTCCTGGGGCCTTTAAACACAACCCCAAGGAATTCCGTTCAGCACCAGTTTCAAGACACTTTTCCAGGTACAGACGCACCCTTCTTTTAAACCCGACCCCCTTCTGCCCCAAGCCATCCTTTCGCTCTGCTCTCCGGCGATCGATTTCCAGGAACGCGCGCGGTTTACTTGGGAGTAAGGGCCGTGGGAGTCGATGGGACTTACGGCCAAGCAAACCTGCAGAAGGCTCGATTAGGCGCCAGATCCTAACAACCGCGCCGTCCAAGCGCGCGTTCTTTAGGATCGCGGTAGGGGTGCCATTGCGAGTTTTCGGTGGGCGGGCTGTGAGTGCCCAGCTCCTAACCGTGTGAGTAGGAACGGTGTGGTAAGAGAGAGAGAGAGCCTTGAGGATTGAGAGGGGGTGCTTGCGAGAATTTGGCACCCCCCCCGGCCTTGCCTAAAAGCAATCCTAAAAGGTTATTTATACTTGGAAGAAAAGTCCCCGTGGGATCCACGGGCTGCTTCCACTGCGAAGAGAAGTAGGTGCTGTTTGGAAAGGCATGAGTTTACAGGTAGCTCACCTTCAGGAAGAATCAGGGAATGGGAGGGGATATATGGGGGCACGAGCTTCAACAGATCTGATCTCCAACACTAACGGTGCCTAAAAGTAAAATAAAGGTCGAACTCATGTGTGGGGTGAACTCATAAAGTGGGGTTGGGAGGGTGGGGTGAGTGCTTTGAAATAAATCGAGAGTACCTGTTAAGTGTTATTTTGCAAAAAAGGTGAAATCTATTGTTAGGATAAGAGACCCATGGGTCTTTTATTAGTGCCCGAATCCGGAAGGTGTTGGGCTACCAGTGCGCCCCACTGAACGCGCTTCGCCCTTTGCTTCTTCGGCCCCTCATTCAACCCCCCCCCTCTCTCTCCACTCCTCTATCCCTCCCTCCTTCCTTGGTTCCTTCCTTCCACCCTGCAGGGCCTTACGCGGTGCTCACCAAAGACACGCTGCCTCAGACCTACAAACGGAAGCGCTCGTGGTCCCGAGCGGTTTTCTCCAATCTCCAAAGGAAAGGCTTGGAGAAGCGCTTCGAAATCCAGAAGTACGTCACCAAGCCGGACAGAAAGCAGCTGGCAGCCATGCTGGGACTCACGGACGCGCAGGTAAGCGCTTGCGCGGGGCGCGGATCCCTGGTTCGACGCGCCAGGGAAACAAAAAACGGGCATCGCCAGGTTAGGATCGGGTTAACCCAGCAGTGAAATGTAGTATCAGTAAAAGTCTGGATGAGAGGACATTTCCCCTTTATTTCAAGAGAGCAGGCCTTTAATCATCATCATCATCATCATCTTTATGATGTTTTACAAATTCCTGAGAAGTAGGGGTGACACACACACGAGTCTTACGCCACTTTAAAAACTGCTTGATTGTGGTATAAGCTTTTCTGAACTAGAGAGCCCACGTAGTGAAATAAACGGGAACCTCGTCCACTAAGGCTGCAATCCAGGGCATGTTTAGGATGTCCCTGCAAAGCGTACGCTCGATCCTGTGCGTATTTACTCCAAGAGAAGTTCCTCTGAATCGCTAAGCCTTACATCTTTCGTTGCCGAGTTTGTTTGCGTTGCTTCCGCGTCAACCAAAGCGGAGGTTTCTCCCCCTCCCACCATTGCAATCTTGTGAGCTAGCCCCCTTTGCGTCCAGCCGCACTGTTGGTGGGGAATCAGCAAAGGATCGGGCTGCGCGTTTGGGACGGAGGGGATTAGACAACCGTGGGCAGGCGGAGAGAAGAGAGCCATTGAGATATTTGCGCTCCCCACTCCCCTCGCCTCGGGCTTAATTTGTAAAGTATTGCAGCGTTAATATGAGGTATCTTCACATTGCTTCGTGCTTAGTAATGCAGTAAATACATGTCGATTTGCTGAAGCGAGCAAAGGGGGAGGGAAGGGACCAGAAGTTCACGCGAAGATTTATGTCCGTTACACCCGGAGTGTTTGTTTTGGCTGCGAGTGGGAAAAGCCAGCGAGGAAGGACGAAATTGGCTGCGAAGGGAGATGAGGATTGGGGGCTTTGACTGTGAAGTGCAGCCCTGGTAGGAAACGCAACTAAAGAAGCGGGGAGGCCGTGCGATATTTCGGCCTTGTGAAATGCTACTTTGGCGGCAAGCTGCTGACTGTTAGACAAGGTTGAGGTGTTTCTGGTGGGGGTGAAAAAACACAAATGCTGCTTGTGGTGCAAAATCTTGCAAGCCAAACACCTTTCTCCTCGAGAGACCAGCCTCTCCCCACCCTCGAATGAGCTGGAGAACAGTCCGGCAGGACTCAAGGATATCCTCAAGGGATTTTTCAAAGTACTTTTCCAGCCCCTTATTTCATTGTAGTGGAAAATATTCTATAGGAGGAATTATATCCCTTGCACACAGAGAATATTTCCCCTTGGCAATAGAACCTGAGTGGTGTAATAGCATCTAAGGCTATATGTTTGTGGTGTGTGTTTTTCGGAGTCTACGGAAATATATTGGAATATATTTCTTCCTGAATACACACAGAATGTTAAGATGTACTGAGGAATGTTTATTTATTCATTCATTTCTTTTACATCCCGGCTTTTTCTCTAAGGAGTTGAAGGTGGATTGCATAGTAATAATAATAATAAATAATAAATTTTTATTTATACCCCGCCCTCCCTGGACAGGGCTGGGCTCAGGGCAGCCAACAACAAACATGAATTACAATAAAACGTAACAGGAAAAAACCCCACAAACAAACAAACAAGCAGTTAATTAAAATACAGCTTAAAATGCAGCCTCATTTTAGTAGTAGCCCATAAATCAAGACCATAAAGGGAGGAAACATCAGATATTCACCCGAGCCAGCTATCCATGCTGGTCCTACATGGGCCAGCAAAAAAGCCAAGGGAAAATTTGTATACCAAATCCCATATAAGGGGTCAGAGTGAGTCTAAGCCAAAGGCCAGGCGGAACAGATGTCAAATCCCGCAGGGCCCTAGTCTCTTGTGACAGAGCATTCCACCACGTCGGGACCAGTGCTGAAAAGGCCCTGGCCCTAGTTGAAACCAATCTAACTTCCTTGAGGCTTCGGACCTCCAATGTGTTGTTATTTATGGACCATAAGGTCCTCCACAGTGTATACCAGGATAGGTGGTCCTGTGGGTACGAGGGTCCATAGTTCTTATTTAATCCTCACAACAACCCTGCGGGATAGGTTAGGCTGAGAGCGAGCGACAGGCCCAAGGTCACCCAGTGAGTTTAAGGCCTGAGTGGAGATTTGAAACCTGGACACACTAACCATTGTACCACATGTACTATTTTCATTCATGTTAACATAATTATATGCTGTACCCTACCTTTAAAAAGGATCAGGTTACCAGTGCATAAACTGGTCCCAATCCAATTAAAGTTAATTTTCAGAAGCAATCAATCAATACTTTTGAGTAAACATATATAGAGTTATGCTTCAGGGTGCACCAAAAGTAATGGGATAAATTAGGTTACAACCCAGGCTACCTTGAGAGTAAGCCCCACTGAATTCAATAGGCTTTACCTCTGAGTAGACATGGTTAGGATTAAACTCATGACTATATTTTGTGGGATGAGGGGGCATATAGGTATAATAAAGAATACACTATGACTGCAGTGCTGTGCATGTCCTACGGAACACCAGAGTTTTGGCTTTCTATACAGTGGGGCCCAATCCAATGCAGGATTAGACTTCACCATGTTGAAAACTGCATAATTGTGACCACTGAACTTGAGAAAGGCAGTCATCTATAGCTGCTAAATCTGTATCTACCAAATAAATACATTAATTAAAGATAAATAAATCAATATCATGTAACCTCTTGCACCTAAGAGAACAAGCACAAATAAAGGAGACATCTAGGACATGATCCAACCAAAATCATGCACACTCCAGCCCCACTGATTTCAGTGGGAGAGTTCATATATGTTTACCAGTGTGATCATATGCACATTGATTCAGAAGTAAGCCCCATTGACTTCAATGGGACTCACTCCCAGGAAAGTGTGTATAGGATTGCAGCATAAATCTCCCCTGGTTGAAAGCAGTGGGGTTTGAAAGAGCTTGTCTTGGTCTGTGCCCTTGGTTTCTATAAGGACAATCCTTCTGTCAGTTGAGAAAGACACACATACATGAAGAAGTGCAGCCCCAAATCGTCGGTGTTAAAATATTTATGTTCAATTAGCATTTGCCTATGGAATATTAGAGATCAGCCACAAAGCCAGCAACATTGATTTCAAAGTGCAGCTGGTGAATCTGGGACTCCAGTAGAAAATTGGCAATAATTTATCCTAACCCTTATGTGAGCTTGCAAAGCTGAGCACTGTACTGTAGAGCCTGCTAAACAACTAAATATCAGTAATGAAAATAATTTTAGCTAAAGAAGAGAGAGAGGGGCATGAGATTGGAGGGAGCGGGGAATAAGGGACTGTGCTGTTCTATTGTGACAATGTGGAAGGCCTAATAAACTATACGGTAGACACATTGGTTTCAAAAGCTCACTTCCTCAATGATATTTGCCTGGATAATGCAGAGATAGCAACTGCCATCCATGTAATATACATTGAGTTGTTTATTCAACATTTAGATCTATTCCAAGTACATCCATTGAAATCAACTCACTTAGGCTCATTAATTCCAATGAGTTTGCTCTGAGTATATCTGAGTTGGAAGTATATATTTGTTCCAGCAGACTGGCTTTCTTTTCCCTTTCCTTTTTAATTGAAGTATATCCATTCAATATACTCAACCCCAAGAGAGAACTACAAAGGACTCTGGTGGCAGAGAAGAAAAACCTCCATGGGGATTTTATGGCTAGTTGCCAGGAAAACACCTCTTCTAGATTAATACAGGAATCCTAGACATATTATCATTTGAGTGTAGGTCCCATCGATTTCAACAGAATACCCAAGTGCGCTTAGGGAGGAGATTACTAAGTGAAGAGTAAACATATTTGGACTGCAGTTGTGTGGGTACTTGCCTAGCAGTTCCACTGAAATCTTTAGGGCTTACTTCTGAGTAAACAGTAGGATTGGGACTGCTACCCACCCACTTTGGAAGAACAATTCTAGGTTTTGCTATAGCCTCTCGATGCTGTATTTTAAACAATATGTTCAATTTTCATGGGAGCCTATTATGAAAAATCAAGACGACAACTGCATTTATGGTTGTTTCAATTTTTTTTTACAAAACTGTTTTAATTTAAGGTAATTATTTTAAAAGATCGAAATAAGAGAGGCCAGAGTAATAATAAGTCTTTGTCTTTTGAACATACTTTCTATCTTCTCTAATTCATTTTTGTTCAAAAACTGGAAACGAGTGGTTTTCTTATTAAATTAAGATCTGCTCATTTTTGCTTAAGCTTGGGCTTTGGGCCACTCTTTCTCAGATCTATCCAGCACAATGGGATCAGTGCCCATGATTCCTGTGATGGCAAAAATTATTGGAGTAGGGAATAGAGGGGATACTATAATATAGCTAAGTTGTGGAGGGAGAAAATATTTTCTCTATACTCATAAAACCTAGGAAGTTACCTTCTAATAAAAGATAAAGGAAACCTCACACAATATTTCACACGTGTTCAGAATTTAACCCTGAAATTTATTTATTTTCCTATGCCCATGAAGACTAGAATGTTTTACTCTTTTAAAACATGAATTCCTTATTTTTATATCTCTGGGCCAGGGGTACAAGAACATGGGCTGGAGGTTAGTGGTGCCCTGGACCTTGGGAGAGGGAGAATTGCAGTCTAGCCTCAGCCCCGCCCCCATCTGATGCCCTGTGTGTCTCTGCTCTGTGGTTCACTTGCAGGTGAAAGTCTGGTTCCAGAACAGGCGCATGAAGTGGAGGCACTCCAAGGAGGCGCAGGCGCAGAAGGACAAAGAGAAGGAGCCAGAAGAGAAGCCATCAGGGGGCGCTGCACCGACAGTCGAGGGAGAGGTGGAGCGCAGCCCTAGCCGCTCAGAAGGCGAGAGCGAAAGCAGCGAGGCCGAATCCCTGGATCTGGAGCCCGGCAGCGATGCGGAACGGACTGAGGCGGGGGCTGACACCGAGCAGGCTCTGCAACGGCACAGCCCCGAGCTGCAACACCCGGCCGGATCGGAGACTGCAGTTCACCCTGAGCCGCCTTTGGCTCCCACAGGCCTGGACCAAGGCAGAGAACCTCTAAGGCGCCTGGAGCCTTCTTTTTGCCTACGGGACTCCCCATGACTGCCTCTCAGAGAACCAGCTATCTGTTTGGGAAGTCGCCAAAAGCCGTGTGATCGCCCCGCTTGGGAAATAGTAGCACCCCCTAACTGCAGGTGGGTGTGGGGTACAATAACCCCTAGGAAATATGTTATTTTTTATGAGGTAAACTACCTCTGAACTACCAGATTTGGGGTACTAACCTCTGCTGCAGGTGGGAAGATCAGAGGTTTCTCGAACTATGTAGGGCATCAGCCCACAGCAGTGAGTGGGCCGTGGGGAGAGGGCAGTCCTGCTCAGCCTCAGGATCTAATAGGAAGGAAACTCACAGACGTAGCTCAGGGGAGACCTTTCCCATCTTTGCTGGCAGAGGAGCCTTCCCGGGTCCAGGAAATCACAGAGACCATGTCGTCTTCTTTGTCCTTCTCTAACTCCCCCACCTTCCTCCCCTCATTCACAATGTGAAGTATTTCACCAACCCCTTGCCAAAATGTGTTGCTTTGTGTAATCTGGCCAAGAAATACTGCACTGAAAAAAAGATCAGAAAAGTAGACTGTAAATAAATTGTTTGTTTAATTTGTGATGTCTGGTTTTGTTACTAGATAGAACAGTCTAGTTGGGTTGATCCACAACTGGGACACAATTAAGACCTTTAGAGGCTCCAAATTATCTTCTGTACCACGAAAATAAATAAAAACAGTATTAAAAAAGAGAGGTTTTGGTACTCTCATATATATCTAATTCAAAATATAAACAATAATAAACCATAAAATAAAATTTTATTTTCCAAAATGAAACAAAACCTGCAGCAAGATGGAAAATAATGTTTATTTTCATATACTTCCACTTTATTTATATTTGAATTTATTTTTTTACTTTTTTTCTAATTGCAAAGTCTTTGATCAGATCCTCAGAACTAATTTTACATAACACATCTGCTTCTATACTTAGTAGAGCTACGGCATCCATCCTGCCCTATCGACATAGTTGTTCTGTTGTGATTTTTAATATACTTCAACTGAGAAAATGAACGCTCAGCTGAGCAATCTGTGACTATTAATGTTAAAAATCCAGCAATGGAAAAATTATGTGGTGCCCCCCTCCCCATGATGCCCAAAGCATGTGCTTATTTTGCTTAATGGTTAATCCAGCCCTTCTGGGACACTTAGAGTGAGACAACTCCTTGACTGAAGTCTTTTTTCCAGGGTGGAAAACCTGTGGGCCGCCAAATGATGTTGGTCTCCAATTGCCATCAGTATCAGCCATCATGGCCTGGCCAATAGCCAGGTATGATGGGAATGGTAGTCCAGCAACATTTAAAAGGCCACATGGGCATTGCCAGTAATTTGGGGTGGGCAGTCAAAGTTGTTGAGCATTTTTTTAAAGGAAATCGCTCCATAAAGATGACGTCATGTGGGGCAGGCTTCTGCTAAAGGGGGACAGAACCTCAGATAATTGAGTATAGTAATTTCAATGCTTTTCAATTATATTTGTGGATCTTGGTTACACATAGTCCCTGCCCTAAATTCAACCCTTCCACCCAATTCTCACTCACCGTATCAGCAGCAGGAACAGACATTCCACTGATGATGACTGCTTTAAAAAATAATTTTAAACATCAAAGAGAAATTTCTGGACTAAATCAGCTTCAGTTCTTGAGCTGAGGAAGCCGCAGTTGATATGCTTTCGCTTTGCTCCTTTACGCTTCCAAACGTTTAGTGGACCTTAGATTATCTTACGCTGCAGTGAGTAGGTCCCTTTTCTTTTAATAGGTTAAATAAAACCAATGGTATTGTCATAAGAAATTGCATTTAGGGGCTGTCACCTTTCTCATTTTTTTATTTCTAGTAGATGTGGCTTTACTGTAGTTGAAAGCTGCCATTATAATAATAAATGTTTTAATAATAAACCCAAAAGAAATATTTAAAATAAAAGAATTGGTGCCACACAGGCAATCCTAAGAACAGTTTCTAAACAACTGGATCTCATGCTCCTGGAGTTAGAAACTAGTCTGCAGCCCTTTCTGCACTTACCTGAGAGTAAGCATCATTGAATTCAATAGGTCTTACTTCTGAGTAGGCATGCTTGGCTTGCACTTTGAGTCCGACAGTGTTTCATGGTGCTTCCTTCCATATAGGTGTGTATAGGATTGGAACCTTAGTCTGCACACTTACCTAGGAATAAGCCCTATGGAACACAGAGTAATTTCTGAATGCACTAGAATGAATCCCAAGTCTTGTTGAACTCTGTGGAAAGAATATTTGAGTCAATGTGTTTATTTTACGTTGGAGATAAAAGGATTCAGCATCTAAATGAGGCAGCATCACTTAGATAGTAACGCTCTTAGATTACAGTACAACCAAATTTGTAGGGGATAAATCTTAAAAATAGGTGGAGCTCCCCACCTGAATTATTACCTGAATCACAAACTGGAAATTAAATTAAGACTGAAAGCTAGCTCTGGCCCTCTCTCTCGTCCCCCTTTCCCGACAATGCTCTCTATGAATGCATCTGTTCTGTCTTTATGTTGCTCATGCTGAATCTCCATGCAAGCCCACGAGACAGGTCACACGAGCTCTGGAGATTTCCCCGGGTTAGGCAAAAGAACCTGCTAATTATCTGGCTCACATTAAAGGTTCAGAAATTCCAAGCCAAACTTACTCATTCTTGAGAGCAGATCCACTGAAATAGATGAAGTTTTAGTTAGCCGTGACAAACGAGTCCCATTGATTTCAGTGGGTCTGCTCTAAAGAATGACTCAAGTCTGGATTTAGTCCAAACGGTTCACACGCCTGGAGTTCCATGTTGGGTCCCTAGATGTTGCTGGACTACAACTCTCATCATCCGTGTCCATTGGCGAAACTGTCTGGGCATGATGGGAGTTGTAGTCCAACATCATCGGAGGACCCAAGGAGGTTGAGAAACACCAACCGAAGAAGTCCACAGAAGGCGTCATCGGTTCCCACCAGTTGGCCTAGTCTACTTCCTCCGTGGTTGAGGAAAGCAGCGAGAATCTGACTTAGGCAATGAGCCTAATAATCGGAGCCTAAACGGAGCCTCCACATCATTTCTATAATTCGATCCGAGCCACCCGATCTGTTTGCTGGCTAGATGAGGTCTTGTTCTTCCACCTGTAAGCGGGTCACCCTTCTCTGGCCCAGCATAAATATGGCCCTCCATTATAAAAGCACTAAAGAGAGTGGAAAGTCCAATCTAAGTTCATCTAGAGCTACAGATTGAACTAGATACCCAAGCAGGCTCTCCAAAGCGTCCAACAGGTGCCTGTAAACTGGCGTCGTTATCTTCTGAGCGCTGGCTGGAGAGTTGGCCTCGCTGAACTCAGTTGGACTTACTTCGGAGTTGGTAAGGTAGATATTTCTCGTGGTTTAGCCAGGAAGTGATATTTTCCAGTCTGACTTTTTCCTGGCTTCGCAGGAAATTAAGACACAAATACACACATACACACCACAAAACAAATTCCTCATTCTCTTTCTTTGCTTCAACTTCCCATACAAGGGGTGGTTCCAGAGTCTGTTAAAATATAAAGCCTACCGAAAAAAATATCGGTTTCTTTAAGAACGGGGACTTCGTCTTTGGTTTAGGAGATCCGAAGGACGAAAACAGGATATGAAAGATAGAACTCATTCGGTTCCTAGGCCTTCCCCAAAGCGTCATTTTATTAAGAATAAATGGACTAAGCAAACTCCAGCCACCTCCCACATTGCCTGAAATGAAGCGGCAGCGCAGTTCACGCTTCCCAGAAACGGGCGTGTTTTGCTTGACGCGTGTCGTTGAAACACACACGTGTGTGTTCTTACGATCTCGGCTGTTTTTTTGGTTCTGATTTTGACTGGTGAGATGGAGGACAATTTAGCAAGCAATCGGGTACAGGAGTCCGTCTCAAAAAGATCGCCGCCGTCGCAAAAACCCCTCGAATTTTAAAAAAAATGACCTTTTGATTTATTTTTTTAATTGCCCCTTTTCATCCTCTTGAAATATGACGTTCCTTGTATAAGCTTCGTAGCGTCAGATGCCTCACACCTTTCTTTGAAAGGCACAAAGACTGGGATTTATTTCCCAGACAAGGCGTCTAGGATCCGGTCTCTCCGACCAGAGATGCCAACTGGGCGCGCAGACTCGGACTGGGGGCGCTGGAGTCGAGGCGAGCTCTTGAATTCTCCTCCGTTTGGAGGCTGAGTCCCTTCTCAGGAAAAAGGGGGACATCTGCCGCAGAAAAAGGACTGAGATTTAAGCTTCAGGTACAGTACTCAAGAGCTGGAGAGGTCAATCACGCTGAATTCAGCTTGGAAGTAATTGCAAGCGAGTTTCACTCGACCGAAGGAGCGAGCCTTCCCACATATTTAAACTGTCCCATAGCCAGGTAGGATAAGGGTCAAAGGACCCGTCGAAATCTAAAAAGGATCCAGGCGGTCATTGGTACAATTTTAGTCCAAAGAGACTGACTTGCGTCGAAATGTTTCCCGGATTGAACGTGTAGCCTTTGGGCTGGCACGAGAGGGAGGTCCCGCTAGCGGGCCGCTCGAAAAGCACTTTTCAGAGAAGGGAAATCCCAGAGTTCGCATATGCAGGCTAAAAAATATATGATCCCATGACTCGCCCGCGTGGAACATTATTTCAGAGTGAAATAGAAAGCTGTGATGATTCTTTTTTCCCCCCTGGGTAGCCTCTCCATCTAAAACACACAACAAGGCGCTTTGAAAGGCAAGGAAAGTCCCTTCCCGGCGCGCTCCCGGGCGGGCCCTCTTCCACATCTGCTTAGGACTGCTGTGTGTGTGTGTGTGTGTGTAAATAAGTTCTTGTTTTTTAATATTAACTCTGTTTCTCAGTCGCTTCGGGGGTTCACGCTCAGGACAGAAAGGCGGGGGTCAACGCCTAAAATTAGGATATTGAATAGGTATTGAGGATGGAGTCTCCGTCGTTCAAGAACTTCACCCTTACTGGTCATGGCGCAGGAAATTTTAGACTCTGCACTATATGATATTTAAGGGATTTGGGGTCGTCCCCAATTCCTTCTTCCAAAATGTGGTGAGCCGGCCCAGTTTGCGTTGGGGACCCCTCGGCTCAATCTGCGGTGAGTAGGGGGCTCTGGAGTTTCTCCCCAAAGACAACATCTCCCTCCCGCTGCTCACTTGGGGGCTCCGTATGTTACAGGAGCCCAGCCACGAATGCCATAATTTCATATTCATAAAGATTCGAGCGTCCCCCCTCCCTTTCCCAGAAACACAATGGACCTCTGTGTGCAGCTGAAGTGAAAAATGTTGGAAAAGTCCTGTTGATTTCAAGGAGAGGGTTGAAAACCACCTGCTTAATACTCAGATTCCAAAGAATAAATAAATGGTACAACGCTTCCTATGGGCGGGATCGGGCCCGATTGCTAAAGCGAATTGCCGAATATATGCCCATATATACGTACTGTGCACACACGTATAAAATAAGGAGTCACACAAATATAGTTGCTGGCGAAGCGAAGCCAAGGAAACATTTTTTGTGAGGGTGTGCCTCCTGCAAATTTCATATTTGTCCGTCAAGAAACGGGCAACGGCACAATAATCTGGAATTAATGCATAGTTTGAGGACGGCCTCGCAGGCTTGCTTTTTACCCTGCATAAAGCGTCTCTCAAGAGCTGCGCTGGCAGATTAAAATGATAGATATCTATAATTTTTTTCCCTTTAAGGAAAGTCTTTTTTCCTTTTCTTTAAGGGAAATCTTCTAGACCCTGGGCCGGGGACTATGCACGCTTCCAATTCAATGTGTTTGCGTGTCTACAAACAAAGAGACACACACTGGGTTGGAAACGTGTATATAATCCCGGTTCCAGGAGCTGAGAGACCTCGCTTTTTGAAATATATCTATCTAGATATCTGTATAAGGAAGGGAGTGCAGAACAAAAACAGTCCTCAGATACCACAGTGCAATCGTAAGAATGTTTACTCGGGAGTAAGTCTTACTAAACTCAATCGGACGCAGTCCCTAGTAGTAGGTAAGTGGTGTTGGGGCTGAGGTCACGATCCTGTGCAAACCTACCAGGGAGTAAGTCCCACAGAACTAACTGAGACGACCTTCGGAGTAAGCGTCCCTAAGGCTGGGCGGGAACTGGCACATTTCCAGAACAGGTTTACTCCCGGAGTAAGCCCCATTGAATATGATAGGGATTTACTCCCAAGTATGTGTATATAAAATTGTAGCCTAACAACTAAGTTAGCCACCCAGTCTAGGGGGATCCTTAATCAGCAGCAAAACCTCTCTGGGAAGACAGATTCGGAGCAACGTGGGGCTCTAATAGCTTTGGCGACGATCCGGCTTGTCAAAGGAAAGCGTTTGGCGCGTCCCTTTCCTCGCAGGTCAAGGCGAGAAAGTCCAGCGTCTGAGAAAGGACCAGGACGCCACTAAATAAAGGACTGGGGTGATATTCGCCCTATAGCGAGTATTTTTCATTGCTATTAAAAATACAACCTAATACGGTGCGTCGTTCGATGTTTTAGGAATTAACATTTCGATTCACCACTCAGTTATACAGAGATAGTGACATTTAAGAGGATCTGTGTAGCTGTGCTGTTCCTAAACGTTCAGGCCCCATTAGTTTATATGGGTATGATTTCGGCCTGTGTTTAATATTGCCCACTAGAGCTCATTAGGACGGTGAAGGCTGTAATTCTATTGAGAGTTATGTGGGAGTAAATCCTGTGGAACTCAGTGGGGCTTACTTCTGAGTAGACACGTATAAGCTTGCATTGTCAGGTTACAATCCTGTGCACATTTATCTGGGTCTAAGACCCATTGAATGCGGCTAAGCTCTTTTCGGAGAAGACATCCTAGGAAGGCATTATAAAATGAACTAACTAGTTATCCAAACTAGTTATTGAAGGAACACAACCAGGGAAATCCATATATATTGGCTTTGTTGCGCTGGAAAAGGAAGACTCAACGATCTGCAGAATTTTAATTTTTAATTTTTTAAAATTTTGGTTTACAAAAAGATCTGAAAATATACCGGAGGAAGAGGAGATCTGAAATGTGAAGCATATCTGGTTGAAATCATTTTCCTAGGATCAGCCTGACCGACCTCTGGGACTACTCTGAAGTAGGCGTGCTGGTCGTCCCAAATACACGAGTCTCAGGGCCACACCGCTGCGAAACGATTTCCACTGCAGAAAGTAGAGTTATATGATCATTACACGTTTTCGTGGAAGTAAGGCCGACAAAGTTCAGTGGGATTTATTTCCAAGTAAGCGACTGTAATATCGCCATTGTTGGGGAAGGATACCAGTGGGACATTGAATAAAGTAGCGGTGGAATATTTTAGATCATTAGTTCCCCCTTGATTCCAGAAACTCATCCCAATGTCCCCTGCCCTATTCAGAATAGCGGTTTGCACGACACACTAAAGTTCAAAATAGTAATAATAAATTGCACGTTTATTCGAAATCCAATTAAAACTATTAGTTTAATTAATTCAACAAAGCTGATGAACTTGATCCAGTAACACCAGCTTTTCAAAGTCTGATAGCCAATTACTCCCCCAGCGCCCTTTGCCTCGTAGCGCCCCCGACTGTCCGCTTTGGGCATCGCTATTTTAGATGATGGTGATAAAAGCAGCAGCAGCAGCAGCAGCAGCTGAGCTTTGTTCCTAAATCCGAATTTACAGACCGCTTCTTTAGGTTGGGATCCTACCAACCTTCCTTGGAAGTGAGTTGCCATTGAGATCAGGGCGAGGGACAGACTCCCACGCCCACGTCGCTTCAGCCCGGCGGTGCCAACGTGGCGATGGGTGGCTTCTCCAGGAGGT
This sequence comes from Podarcis melisellensis, assembly GCF_964234715.1. Taxonomy (NCBI): domain Eukaryota; kingdom Metazoa; phylum Chordata; class Lepidosauria; order Squamata; family Lacertidae; genus Podarcis; species Podarcis melisellensis. The sequence goes on from NC_138530.1 coordinate 29,603,728, forward strand.
CTTGGAGGAGAAAGGCCCGCGAGATGCGTTCAAAGGGGAAGCAGGCAGTCTCTCTCCAACGCGGTCTTGGCTTTCCGTGCTCAGCAGGCAAAAATAAGAAGAAAAACTCTCTGAAAAGAGGAACCCCATTTATTCAACGCAGCCCAGAGAGCGAGAGAGAAAATGGTGGTTTTAAAAATGTATATCTTTCGAAATGGCTTTGGAGAAGGCTCAAAGAAATCCCGGGCACTTTCTCCTTGAAATGCACTTCGGTCGGAAGCTCTCCGCTCGCTTTCCTTGGCAGGACATTCCCGCCCCTGAAAGTTGGTGGAGTTTTCCTTCCAAAGAAAGCGGCCGCGATCTTAGGAGCGCTTAATTGGAAGAGGCAACCCCTCCGAGTGGGCAGGGGAGCTGCTCCTTTGCATGTCAAACGTGTCTTACTTAGCCTGGATCTACAGTACTTGGTCCAACTAAGCGGCCCTTCTCACCAGAAATGGCCTGGTCCGATTTCTTTCCTAGCGTTGAAACTCCCACTTACGATTTGTTTTGTTAGGCACCAGAGGTCTGACCTGACAACTGCCACTAAGTCATAAATACCTTCTTTACAGGTAAGAGGTTGGGGAGGGTGGCGGCACTCCAGCTGCAGACACCCCTGGGGGAAACTGATTGCCTTGACCCACTGCAGTCTGGATTCAGGCCTAGCTTGGGATCCGAATCAACGTTGGCTGGCCTGATGGATGACCTCCTTTGGGGGTAAAGCAGAAGCCTGATCTTGTTGCTCTTTGCTTTCGATACTGCTGCCCATGGTATCCTCCTGGACCATCTCAAAGAGTTATGAGTTGTTGGCCCTGTTTTATACAGTGGTCCCACTCCTACTTATGAGGCTGGGTTCAGAGAACAGGGTTTGGGGATTGGGCATCAGGCCCTATTTTGTCCCTAGTGCTATTTAAGATCTATAATAAGTCATTGGGGGAGGTCATGAAGACATTGGGGCACAATTTCACCAGCATGCTGGTGACATCCAGCTCTGTTTCTGTTACATTTTGGTCAGGAGAGGCTATGACTCTTCAGAACTTGTGGTTGGTGAGCTGGATGAAGGCCAATAAGCTGATTCTGAGTCCTGATAAGATGGAGACTCTGTGGGCAACAGGTTTCCAGGTTCAGGAGTTGGGGTGCTGACTGCTTCTGCACAGGGTTGCACTTCCTCTGAAGGGACAGGTATGTAGCATGGGGGTCGGTGCTCCTTGATCCATCTTTATCACTGGAGGCTCAGGCGAGGAGTACCTGCTACTAACTTAGTATTGTCGTATGCCAACCATGCACTTTCCTGTGTATGGATAACTTGGCCACTGTGTTTCATGCATTGGGAACTTCACTGTTGGACTACTGTGCTGCACTATATGGGGGGCTTCCCTTGAGACTGGTGCAGAAGTTGAAGATGGTGCAGAGTGTTGCTGCTAGGTTGCTGAGTGGCTTACCTGAACAGGTGTGTATTACACCTGTACACCGGGAACTGTACTGTACACCGGGAACTGTACTGATAGGTACTGGGACTTATTGTTGTTGTTTAGTCGTTTAGTCATGTCCGACTCTTCGTGACCCCATGGACCAGAGCACGCCAGGCACTCCTGTTTTCCACTGCCTCCTGCAGTTTGGTCAAACTCATGCTGGTAGCTTCGAGAACACTGTCCAACCATCTCGTCCTCTGCCGTCCCCTTCTCCTTGTGCCCTCCATCTTTCCCAACATCAGGGTCTTCTCCAGGGAGTCTTCTCTTCTCATGAGGTGGCCAAAGTATTGGCGCCTCAGCTTCAGGATCTGTCCTTCCAGTGAGCACCCAGGGCTGATTTCCTTCAGAATGGAGAGGTTTGATCTTCTTGCAGTCCATGGGACTCTCAAGCGTCTCCTCCAGCACCATAATTCAAAAGAATCAATTATGGGACTTATTACTAATCAAGAAAGCCTTGCACCATTGGGCACAACCAGGTTGCCTGGAGGACATCCTGACCTTCATAGATGTGCATGACCACTGAGATCATCGGGTGAAATGTTACTTGTGGCATTGCCCCCTAAAGAATACCATAGGGGGGTGACAAACAGGCGCAGGATAAGCCTCCCAGTTTCACGGCGTTCACTCTGTACTAGATTGCGTTCATTTGTAGCGCTCACTTCGACGCAGTGAATTTAGAACCGGGTGGGACTCTTCCTTCCGACTAAAAAAGTTCGGGGTGGTTTGTCAAGAGGTTTAGTTGCCCCTCAGCCTGTGAGCTGCTTGAAATTCACGTAGTATCCTAACCCAAGAGAAACGCTGCGATTGAAAAGAAAACAGCTTTTCTTTTGACGAAATGAACTTGCCCTCCAAGATCACCCCAGCACTAAGCTGGAAACTCTTTTGGTTTCAAGAATTACATAAAAGAATCACGTCGGGTGTGGAGAAGAAACCGTCGTCCGCGCCTATTGGGGTTGATATGAGAGTCTTAGTTCAGCAGCATCTGGGGGCGCGGGCAAAGGTTCCTCACATCTGTACGTTAGAAGTAGCAACGGGAGTCTCTTCTCGTGAACTCAGAAATAAGTCCCGTTTAGCCAGAAGGGCCTTCCTCACTAGTAAATGTCCCCGGGTCTCATAAAATTCAGAGGCACTTCACTATCAAGGCTTGAATTAACGAGCTGGTGCAGAATCGCTCCAGCAGATATGCTTCCAAACTTAAAAAGGGCTAGGATCCAGAAACACTGGGGTTTTCCTCCTCCCTTTCTTTCCATCATCATGATGAGTAGGTTAAACCTATTCGGCTTAATCGAGCTGTGGATGCAACAATCTGATGGACTATCCTCTTCTACTCCCTGGAGAAGCAACTCTTCAGCCGTTTCCCCACGTCCTTTCCAGCCGCAAAAACTGACCAGGAAGCCTCGTGGCAACGGACCAGCCTCCAACCAAACCAAGGGGAGACTCGGGCGCGGTGGGAACTCTGCTTATGAACAAGAGACATTTGTTCTTAGAGTGCCCAGCGGAAGCGCTGGTTTAGGCAGGAGGCGATTCATGTCCCTTGGTGAAGGCGGAGACGTTGAAAGCGAACAATCAATTGATGCGAATGGGTGCATGGTGCATGTAGGACGCCCCACCCCCAGCTTAAAATGGTCTCCAGGCATTGGTTATCTCAAGCACCCTTGCAATAACGCTGTTTTATCAATATGATAATCCTCATGAACGGGAAGGAAAGAGTCACTCTCTCTAGTATCAGCCCCTCCGCATCTGTAATGTGGTGACACCTGAACCCGAGACTCGCTCTCCTTTCACGGCCCCAGCTCTCAGCTCGTCTTCTATCCGTTAGTAGCCTTTAACACGCTGGTTTGTTTGATCCTTGCACTCTGCGCATCCCTTCCCTGTTTTGGCTCTCCAAACAGGCGAGGCGCACGTGCAGCCTCATCCGTGAGCCAGAGGCGAAGGCGATAGATTGGCCACGTGGCTGCTGGCATTAATAGTGAGCAACCCGCACGCACCCCTCGAGGTGGTCCGCACAAAAAAGAGAAAGGGCGTCTCTATCCTGCAATGCGCTCTAGGTGGGGCTACCTTTGAAGGTGACCCGGAAACTACAACTAATCCAGAAGGCGGCAGCTAGAGTGGTGACTGGGAGTGGCCGCCGAGACCACATAATACCGGTCTTGAAAGACCTGCGTTTCCGAGCACAATTCAAAGTGTTGGTGCTGACCTTTAAAGCCCTAAACGGCCTCGGTCCAGTATACCTGAAGGAGCGTCTCCACCCCCATCTTCTACCCGGACACTGAGGTCCAACACCGAGGGCCTTCTGGCGGTTCCCTCACTGCGAGAAGCCAAGTTACAGGGAACCAGGCAGAGGGCTTTCTCGGTAGTGGCACCCTCCCTGTGGAACGCCCTCCCACCAGATGTCAAAGAGAAAAATAACTACCAAACTTTTAGAAGACACCTGAAGGCAGCCCTGTTTAGGGAAGCTTTTAATGTTTGATGTATTACTGTATTTTAATATTTTTGTGGAAGCTGCCCAGAGTGGCTGGGGAAACCCAGCCAGATGGTCGGGGTATAAATAAATAATAAATAATAAATAATAAATAATAAATAATAAATAATAAATAATAAATAATAAATAATAAATAATAAATAATAAATAATAAATAATAAATAATAAATAATAAATAATAAATAATAAATAATAATAAATAATAAATAATATCCACAAGTCAAGGAAGCTGACGTGCTGGCATCATCCCGAGTTTAGTAGTCAAGCGCTGTACAGGAGCCCCAAGTTTGCCTTGCAGGTTCGACTGCTGGTTTAGTATTAGATTGTATGGTTTGTTACATTTGTACAGCTGTTCAGGGAATCTTTTAATGCTTGACGCCTTACTGTGTTTTAATTTGCTGGAAGCAGAGTGGCTGGGGGTGTAACCCAGTCAGATGGGCGGCATGATATAAATAAATTGTTGTTGTGGTTATAACCTTGCGCTGGAGTGAGGTTTTGGCGCCACCTCAACCCTTCCAGGAGCAGTTGGGCTGAAAGATGGTGGTTGGTCCAAGGTCCCCAAGCAAACTTCAGGCTTCTTTACACGATCCTCAGAAGCAGACCTTCAAATGCATCCTTTATCCAATGAGTGTAATGGGCACTAGCCAATCAGAAGGAGGAGGAATTAAAGCACGTGCTTAAAGGTTCCGTGCTGCTGAGATATTTAAAGCAGGAATGAGGAACCTCTGTCCCTTTTGGTGTTGTTGGGCTCCAACTCTCATCAGCCACACCCAGCCTGGCCAATGCTCAGGGAATGATGGGAGTCCAACAATCTTGGGAGGGCCTCAGGTTACACAGCCCTGGACTGGATTCGAGGGAAAAACAACACTTTAGGTCCTAGGAATCACTCCTCTGCAGTTTCTAGGCCATGGAATCCAACGAGAGAAACCCGAAGAGTCCTTTTGCTTCCTAGGCCAACAGTTCTCGATCGCGCCTTTTGATTGGATACGCACAGACTTCCATATCCGGCCCAAAGCGTTTGTGTTTGGATTCTTGGCTCGTTTAAAAGGCACATGCGAAGTCACTCCGAAGTAGCTGAATGCCAAACGTTCCAGGCGAGTCCCCGGTGCGCGCGACGCAGGACTCCGCTTGGCTGATGGGCTCCACCTTTCCACTCCCCGCTGGCTGCGATCCTTGTAAACAGCGATTCCCCAGGAGCCCCAGAGGAAGGAGGGTCCTCACCTCTCCTCGCCCTTTGCGCTCGGCTGGGACTCTGCTTTTTCAGGCCCAGAAGATGTAAGGAGGGCGAGCCATTAAAGCGGGCTGTTATTTTCCCTCCTCCTTGATGGAGGTGCACCGGGAAGGTCGCGGCTGCGGCGGAGGATGGGATTCCGGCTCCAGATCTCCGCCGAGTTGTGATGGGGGCCAGCTGGCCGAAACCAGAGCGCCTTAATGGGTTTAGCCTTTGCTAATTGGTGTCTTAGAAGCGGAGGGGAGCCGAGGAAGCGCTTTCCTGAGCTTGTTTAGACATCTGCAGACTACAGAGCCCGATCCACCAACTAGTCCTTTATGCTGCTGGGGGATGGCAGAGGGTTGGAATGAGGATGAGGGGGAGGTACAAAAATAGGGTGACCCCAAATCATTAGGCAAGAAGGCCCTCCGAAGCCTTTGAGGGCCTTTTTGATTTGAGAAGAATGCTTCTCCCAATATGAAAATAGGTTTCATGCTTCAGAAATGTTGCCTTCATCAAAATGCAAATCTAATTGATCAATTGGTCAGCCAAACCTATATAATGAATCAGTTAAAGTTTCTTTAGCTGGGTTGCAAGCCCTTCTAAGAATCTAGTTCCTATTTCTTTTGTTGTTTAATCTTGACTATATATCTCTATGACCAAACCTTTAGAGCAGCAGTTACTGTAGAAAAGACTTTTTATGTATGTGATGACAGCTGCATGGATGTTGTTAGCTCAGAGATGGAAAGAAGATAAAGTTCCTACTAGAGAAGGATGGCAAACGAAGCTGTTGGACTATGCTGAAATGGCAAAACTGACTGAAAAGCTCAGGAACCAGAAAGACCAAAAGGAGTGGGAGGAAATTACAAGTTACCTTAAAGACCACTGTAAGCAGCTGAAAACATTAGCAGGCTTGCAATCATACTTGTAATGTAACAAGAACTATAAATACAATGGAGTTAGAAAAAACTTGGTTTGTTTTAAAAAAAGATGCAGTAGAAAAGCTTCAATCATAGAACCCATTGAGGGGAAGGTGGGAAGTCCGGAGATTCAGGAGAATCTTGTAACTTTGGATGTGTGGCGGTATGATTGTAAACCTAAATATGTAAAACCAAATAAAAATTATTACAGATAGAGCCACAATTACTGTCCTGCAGTACTCCAGACATTCCCTACAGTTCCCATTATCCCTGACTATTGGCCATGCTGGCCAATCACTGATGGGAGCTGGAGTCCAGTAACATCCAGGGAGATCTGGGGACACACAGGTTGAAAACCGCTGCATGGATAGGCAAAATAAGGCCCAGGGGGTAGATCCACCCCAATCGCCCCGTCATGGGGATTTGAACCGCCAACCTTCTGATTGGCAAGCCTTAGGCTCTGTGGCCACCCATGTCCCAAGGGCAAGCACCCTAATTGCATGCAAAATCACAGTTCCTGTCTGCCCATCTCCAAAGTGTTGTAAACTGTTTTTGTTAAGTGGAAAGCCCTCAAGAAAGTCTCTGTTTGTCTGACACACACACACACACACACACAGAGAGAGAGAGAGAGAGAGAGAGAGAGAGAGAGAGAGAGAGAGAAGGAGGAGGAGGAGGAGGAGGAGGAGAGAAAGCTGCATAGGGAACAATAAAACCCAAGTTCCCCTTGTTTATTTATGGTGATGAGAAATCCATTGACCCATGAGTCTTTGTTTTCAGGTCCGGGTAGATAACTTGGAGGCTGGGGAATTGAGCAAGTTATCAGGCTTCAATGGTATCAGAAAGCAGCTTCTCCTGTAAGAGCAATTAATACAACCTCTTCCAGATGGTCAAAGTAGCTCATATGCTTGTGTCATGGGAAATGGACCAACCCCTGAGTTTATTAAAAATATTGGGGAAAGAAACTGGATTGTTCCTGCTTGCTGGTGACTTATAGGACCCTCCCCTTCACTGCCACACTTTTTAGCTCTGCAAGGGATGAGAAAGAAAAGTTTGGGAAAGAAGGCTGCTGAGAAGGCCAAGGGATTACAGTGGTGCCTCGGGTTACATACGCTTCAGGTTACATATGCTTCAGGTTACAGACTCCTCTAACCCAGAAATAGTGCTTCAGGTTAAGAACTTTGCTTCAGGATGAGAACAGAAATCGTGCTCCGGCGGCACGGCAGCAGCAGGAGGCCCCATTAGCTAAAGTGGTGCTTCAGGTTAAGAACAGTTTCAGGTTAAGAACGGACCTCCAGAACGAATTAAGTACTTAACCTGCGGTACCACTGTATTTGAGGTCCTTTTGAAACTGTTGCCATTAATCACACACCATGAGCTATAGAGATCATGATCAAGAAAGGGTTTTGTAGCACCTTATGGTGGCATAAGCTTTCGTGAACTAGAGGCCACATTTTCAGATTCATGAAAGGGTTATCCTTAGGTGTATGGTGTATGTATTATATAACATATATGGGTGTGTGTGGGGGGGAAGGTAAACAGTGAGGTAAGGTCAAAAGGTCTGTCACTTATCTGAAAATCATCTCTAAAGCTACAACTGGATCTGGATGGGGGGGGGGGGAAAGAAACAAAGCCAATTGGAGGGTCGTAAGAACATAAAAGAGCCTGCAAAGACTGAGACAGGTGGGCCAACCTTGGATAGAAGTAGGCAGGCCTAATTATGCTCTTTTAGGTAAAGGACGCCCTTCTCCCCTGAAACTCTAGTATTGTACCCTAAAAGTGTCCTCCTTGACCTACGTTCCAGAGTGCTGCAACCCAAGGACAGCATTTTTCTTAAGGTCAAGCAAACATTTCTCTCAGCAAACTCTACTCTCCCCATTAATCTCAGGAAGGATCAGTTTCAAGTTGACTTCCTTGTTATTGAAATCTGGCTCATTCTACTGTTTTCCCACATCTCTTCTGGATCAAGTTCCCTTTCAAAATAGCTCTCTCTCTCTCTTATGCAGTCCTTATGTCATTGAGGTTTAATGGCTCTCATTAGCATGGCATCTCAGCAACAAAATGGTGACAAGTCTTCAGAAGAATCAAAACTTTGAAAGCTAGCAACATTTGTAACTCCAAGGGGCCTTTAATTTAAGGGAAGGGTCACTATGAAGCTTAGTCCTTGAATCTCTCTTGGTGAAGTAGGAGGAAATCTTTTTCTGCTCTTCAGCACGTGCCACCTAGAGCCAGAGGACTTCTAGGATGGCCTGAGCTAGGATTCCAAATACTAAAATACTGTGATCAATTAGATGGGCTTAAGCCAGGCATGGCCAAACTTGGGCCTTCAGATGTTTTGGGACTACAGTTCCCATCATCCCTGATCACTGGTCCTGTTAGCTAGGGATGATGGGAGCTGTTGTCCCAAAACATCTGGAGGCCCAAGTTTGGCCATTCCTGGCTTAAGCAATTGACATGGGCCTGGCTTAAGCCTTCTTAATCAATTGTTTATTTATTTAAAAACATAGGCTGCTTTAAAGAGTGGAAATCTCTCTCAAAGTGGCTTCCGCAATAAGAGAATAGGATACATTATAAGACAACTAAAGTTGTAAAAAATAAAAGAAAAAAGTGAGTAGTTCAAAGCTCACACAACTGAGCGCAGGATATCAGACCAAAGACATTGCTTCCATTGTTCTCAAGAACTAAGGGAGACAAATAGGTGGTTTGCATTCAAGTCCTGTTTGCAGGCTTCCCATAGGCAACTGTTTGGCCACCATGAGAGCAAGAAGTTGGGATAGATGGGCCATTATGTTCTGTGTCTTTCTGTGTGAGCTGGTCATGCCAGTGGATTACTGCCATTATGTAAGATCCATTTGGAATGCTGAAATCATGAACCAAGTTTGGAGAACAGACGTTTAAAGGAGACAGATGATGGATCTTATTATTACTATAGAGTTATCATTTAAATTTGGATGTGTGACTCTTTTTGGAAAATCAATGTTGTTTCCAAATTGTTTTCTGTGACAATAGACTCTAAACACACACACTTCATCTGCATCTGTTTCCACATCCAAAGATATGGAGATAGAGACAGAGACAGAGACAGAGACAGAGATAGAGATGATAGAGATGATAGAGATAGAGATGATAGAGATAGAGAAAGAGAAAGAGAAAGAGAAAGAGACAGAGATGATAGAGATAGAGTTGACATATCTATCTATCATCTATCATCTATCTATCTATCTATCTATCTATCTATCTATCTATCTATCTATCTATCTATCATCTATCTATCTATCTAATCTATCTATCATCTATCTATCATCTATCTATCATCTATCCATCTATCATCTATCTATCATCTATCTATCTATCTATCTATCATCTATCTATCTATCTATCTATCTATCTATCTATCTATCTATCTATCATCTATCTATCTATCTATCTATCTATCTATCATCTATCTATATCTATCATCTATCATCTATCATCTATCATCTATCTATCTATCTATCTATCTATCTATCTATCATCTATCTATCTATCTATATCTATCTATATCTATCTATCTATCTATCTATCTATCTATCTAATCTATCATCTATCTATCTATCAATCAATCATCTATCTATCAATCATCTATCTATCTATCTATCTATCTATCTATCTATCTATCTATCATCTATCTATCTATCTATCATCTATCTATCTATCTATCTATCTATCTATCTATCTATCTATCTAATCTATCTATATCTATCTATCTATCATCTATCTATCATCTATCTATTTATCATCCATCTATCTATCTATCTATCTATCTATCTATCTATCTATCTATCATCTATCTATCTATCATCTATCATCTAATCTACATCTATCTATCATCTATCTATCTATCTATCTATCTATCTATCTATCTATCTATCTATCATCTATCTATCATCTATCTATCTATCATCTCTTTCTCTCTTTCTATCGTCTATCTATCATCTATCTTTTTGGCATCTGTCTTGTGTGTGTGTATGTGTGTGTGTGTGTAGGGGATAGCTAAACCACTCGTGATGTCCCTAAAACTGTATTAGTGACCTTTTAAAAAACAAAAAGCCCATTCTATTGGATTTTACTCTTAATCAATTGGACTACAGCCATTGGTGACCCTCATGGATATGAGCCAACCAAAAGTTATAGGCATGGAGTTGAAGCAACATTTTGGAATTGCTGAACCCTTTGGAAGGATCGTCTTACTCTGTCGGTAAAGTAAACTAGAATAAAAAAAAATCTAGATTAGATTAAAAAAAGAGGTGAGGGGGGAAGCCATTTCAATAAAACAGGGGGAGCAAGGAGTGGGATGGAGTAGAGCTCTTTAGGATCATAGGAATCAGAAGCTGGGATTCCCTTCTGGGGAATCTTCCCAGGCCAGATCACAGTGGCCGGCAGGGTCAGAAGCAAAAGTGGTGGAGCAAAGAGTGTGAATTTTGTTTTTGTTCAAGAGGTTTGCGTCTACACACACGCACATCTCTGTTTTTCATCCAGGCAAGCAAGAAGCATAATCAGACTTGAAGGACATGTTCCAGCCAGGGGGAAAACCCTCCAGGGGAGTACAACACTGGGCCAATGAAGGGTAACATAGAGAGTGTTCTGAGGGCCAGAGAGAGAGACCTGATTTGGCCCTACAGGACCTTCCCTATCCTTGGCCTACCATGACCAGCAGCAACTCTTTACGGTTTCCAGGCAAGAGTCTCTCCCAGCCTTGCCTGAACCGGGGAGTGGGACTATTTGCATAAACCAGGCATTGGGAAGGTCTCTGGATGTTGCTGAACCACAATTCCCCTCACCCCTGGCCATTGGCCATGCATACTGGGGCTGACGGGAATCCAACGTGAATGCAATGGATTCAAGTTATAAGGAAGGAGATCTTGACTAAATATCAGGAAGAACTTTCCAACCGTAATTGTTGTTCTATGGTGGAACAGCCTTCCTCGAAGGTGGTGGACTTCCTTGGATATTTTTAAGCAGAGGTTTGGATGGCCACCTGTCATGGGATGCTTTAGCTGAAATTCCTGCTTGCAGCAGGTTGGACCAGATGACCCTCAGTGTCTCCTCCAACTCTGCCATTCTTCTATGTTTCTAACATGTTGTGGCTATGGAGGGGTGGGGGATCCTCACTCCTGCCTGGACTTTACTCCTTCTGCTTCCCTCACCTGTGCTCTGAAGTGGTACAGTCCTCCCTCTGCCACCTAGGGAGGACTCTACCACCTCTTCGCTTTGTAGGGGGGAAGATCCGGGCTTGGACGGAAACCTTGACACTCCTCTGTTTACTCTTTCTGATGTAGGTTGCCTTTCTCCTCTCTCTCTCTCTCTTCCAGTTCGCGGTGGTGGTGATGATTTTAAAAGCATGCGATGATCTAAGCCCTAATCCTAATATGATGCATCATTTAGACAGGATAACGATGCCACCTCGTCGAGGCCGGCCTCTTTACACAAGCCATTTGCTGCATCGCGGAGTCATCAGGGCCTTGATGGATGGCCGGGGGGGTGGGGACGTCTTCTGCCTGCCCCTCCCTCCCTCCTTCTCTTTCCCCGACCCAGCCCTCGAAGAATGCGGGCGGCCCGAGCCGTCGGGGCTTCTCGGAGCGCAGGGCGGGCGGGAGCGGGATTTATAGTCTGTATATCTTTGCTGGCTCCAGATCCCGGCGCGGTAATGGATGGGTCTCTTCTTGGACGCAGGCGAGCCAGGCGAGGCGCTGCCCGGCCAGCCGGCCTTGTATGGTGCTGCGCTCCTGTCTCGCCCTTAATCCGCCCGGCAGGCCATAAACTTCTCGGGCTTAAAGGCGCGGCGCGATAACAGGCCGCTTTTATGGATGGAGAGAGAAAGAAAGAGAGGGAGGGAGGGAGAGAGGGAAAAAAGCGGGGCCTTCGAGCCCCCTCCCACTTTTATAAGGACCCCCGCCTCCACCCAGCAGCAGCCATTAGGACCAATATTGACATTTTGCTCTGAGCTTGTTTGGTCATAAAAGCTCGAGTGGGTGAAAAAGGGCTTAAAATACTCCCAAAAACCTCAGCGTCATGGTGGTGGAGGGAGGCAGGCTGCCAATATCTATCTATCCTTCCTTCCTTCCTTCCTTCCTTCCTTCCTTCCTTCCTTCCTTCCTTCCTTCCTTCCTTCCTTCCTTCCTTCCTTCCTTCCTTCCTTCCTTCCTTCCTTCCTTCCTTCCTTCCTTCCTTCCTTCCTTCCTTCCTTCCTTCCTTCCTTCCTTCCTTCCTTCCTCCCTCCCTCCCTCCCTCCCTCCCTCCCTCCCTCCCTCACCGCCCCGTCCCTTACATGGGAGTGGACTAACCCAAACTGAACTCCCCAAATGTTTCATAGAAACACAAAGAGGGTTGGGCCTCCTCCGAGCCGCCCTCCCGCCGCCGGCGTCAGCCTCATTCCCGGTTTCCCCTCCACTCCTTCACTGGAACCAGTTAAGTCTCCTTCGACCACCCAGTGGGGACCCGCAGCTTCACCCCGGGCATCTTTGCTCAGATGCATAGGGATCCTTGGGCGACCAGGGATACAGCCAGCCTTACTTCACAGCAGGCAGCGTTAAAATCCTATCACAGTGGTTCCTCGGGTTCAGTGGCGTAGCGTGGGGGGTGCAGGGGGGGGGGTTGGCCGCACCGGGCGCAACATCTGGGGGTTAGGGTTAGGGGGCGCAAATCCACCGGTTAGGGAGCGCAAATCCACGGGTTAGGGGGCGCAAATCCACCGGTTAGGGAGCGCAAATCCACGGGTTAGGGGGCGCAAATCCACGGGTTACGGGGTGCAAATTACTTGCCTTGCCCCAGGTGCTGACAACCCACGCTACGCCACTGCTCGGGTTACAGACGCTTCAGGTTACAGACGCTTCAGGTTACAGACTCCGCTAACCTAGAAATATTACCTCAGGTTAAGAACTTTGCTTCAGGATGAGAACAGAAATCGTGCTCCGGCGGCGCGGCAGCAGCAGGAGGCCCCGTTAGCTAAAGTGGTGCTTCAGGTTAAGAACAGTTTCAGGTTAAGAACGGACCTCCGGAGCTAATTAAGTACTTAACCCGAGGTACCACTGTATTAGTCCCTTCGAGATTCAGGACTCATCGCGTGCTCAAGTCTTTCCCATCGGAGGGAAAGGATGGAAGAGCGCTTTCCCGATCACAGAAACCACTGCCCCACTATCCGATTTCCTAGCGGGCGCGTCTTCTGAGAATATTCCCCATTGAACACAATGGGACTTACTCCTAGGAGAGTGCGCGCAGGATGGCAGCCTTCGTCAGGCTCCCTCGGATAGAAATCCCGTTTATTGTGGTCCTTTCCCCCAAGGAGCGGCTATTTGCTTTGAGCAGGTTGCCAACCACCCTTCAAGGTCTTTAGGGACAGCGATGTTGCGCATCATCTGATTTGTGGACTCGGATTTCTGACCTGGGAAACAGTTTGAAGCAGCCTTCGGGGCTCGGATGCATTTGGATAGAATAAACGGTTGTCAATTTGGAAATCGCCCAGAAAAGCAAGCATAGGCTGTGAGCCGCAATGTGAACATAAGAGCCGTCTTGACTCGAAATGGCTGAGTTATAGTTGCCTTGCCAGCATTCCTAAGGACTCAAGCTTTTGTTCCCTGCCTCAGCTTCCGACTGAGGAAGCACACGTTTTTAGGGAGATATTGTTGAATGTCTTGTGCAGGCGCCTCTTTATATCCCGCATCATAAAAAAGGGGGGGGGAGAGTGAATTTCTGTACCCTCTACGGTTTCATCCCCCATCTGAAATATCGTAAATCACGAGACTCTTAATCTCAGGGCTGCGGGTTCAAGCTCTACTTTGGGCAAAGGATTCCTGCAAAGGAATACTTTGGGCAAAAGATTCCTGGTTGGACTAGGTGACGCTCGTTGACCCCTTCCTACTCAACAATTCTATGATTCTATTAATGTTTCTTCGAAGGCAGTTCTTATATACTAGATTACAAGTCTGTTTTCTTTTTTGTTCGTCCGCAAGAAATACAAAACAAACAAACAAACAAACAAACACATCTGCATCGAGTAGCCCTTGCTAAAAAAAATATTGGAAGGATTCTTCGTTTATGAATTGGTGATGGTACAAAAACCCGAGGCTAATTTTCGAAAAATTCCGCAGAAGACCTTGAGGACTAGCGCAATGTTGGGGCAGAATCAGTTAGCGTCGGGCTTGAGATCGAAGACCTCTCACTCTTCTGGTTTTCCCTAGATTCCAGAGAATACTAAAAAGAGATTTTTATCTGGTGTGTTTAAGTCCGGAACCTCTGTTTAATCATATAGACTTAAACAAGAGGAATCCGACTTGTCGGCCGCTTTCATCATCGTGATTCTTGACGCAATATTGGCGTAAAAGGCTGATTTCTTTTTAACCCCTTTTGTTCTTGAACTTCAGTCCGCCCCACCCGCGGGAGTTTCGTTGCGAGAAAGAATTGGATCAGATCATCTGAACGAAAAAAAGGACAAAATTTATCCGTCCCATTTCCCTAAAAGAGCGAGAGAGCTGAGGGCAGGTCACTTTTTGGGGGGAAACTGGTAGGAGGGGGGCGGGGAAGAGGGTATCTTTTCATTTAAGAATAAAGAGTCATGATGCGGCACCTGAATTTTATCTTTCCCTGTACTATGGCGCGGAGTCGTATTCCAGAGTTAAAAGGCAGATAAAATAGTCATTATATTCATTGCAAGTAATATTTACAGCATTGATTTCGTTAAGAAATCAGGGCGAAGAGCCCTTTATAGACCGCCCCCTCCTCCATAAATTCCTTTGGAGAAGCCATCTCAAAATGACGCGTCTTGACAGCCAACTCGGAAGGTGTTTTCAAAACGTGCTCCCATGTTTAGCTTCTTTGGGATTTTCTCCTTTTTTTCCTGGCATTGCAGTTTTCCCAGGGATACATTTTTATATATGAACACACGCGCGCGCGCAAATAGATGAACAGATAAAATATATATTATTACACAAATAGATATGTTGCATTTGTTATTTATATCGCGTACAGTATTTGTTATTTTTGTAAACCCCCTAGACACTCTCTTAGTATTCAGCGGTGTCCCAGCGCTACCGGGAGATTCTGGGGGGCGAACCTGGGAACCTGCCAGACAGATGCTCTACTACCGAGTGGCAAATCCTGAAGCGCAGGGTCCCTGGACAATGGTCACAGCCTTGGCCCCTCCTAGCCAAGCCCCTTCCAAGATTATATACAATCAGCTGTGTTTTTCTGTGGACAGACCCCATCACAGCGGTCTCTTGAAACTTGGGCTTCGGGGTTACTAAATGCTTAGATTCGGAGCACACAGCGGCTAAAAAGTTAGTATTTTTTTAAAAAAATAAATAAATCTCAAACCCGTTTAGAAAACGATGACATAACAAAATCGAGAAAAAATAAATCACAATCTTACTTTAACATACAAAAGTATGGTTGTGAATTTCCCCCTCGATTTTATCATTTCGTAAACCGTTTTGAGGTTGTTTCCCACCCCCCTCTCAAGTGGGACACGTTTTTATGAAATAAATAAAGACCACTGTTTTTGCTCAGACTTCCTTTAGGCGGTAAGTATGATGTTCCTTGGGCTTCAAGCCAAACGGAGGTGTAGCAAACGTACCCATCATAGCTACTCAGAAGTAAGTTCCAATGAGTTCAGTTGCTCCCTAATAAGTGAATTCAGAATTGCAGCGCTAGCTACATTTAGTTCCCATTGGAATTAATGGGGGCTCCCTGACTGCTGTTAAATTAGTCATGCTTAAATCCCCCTGAAATGAATGGCATTTAGGCACAATTTGGATTTTTCTATACCTTCCTTGACTTGGATATGGGGAGAACTTTTGTGACCCTCTTCCTCATTAACTTTAGGAGAGTGGTTATTTTAAAGGTTTCTTACTGGTACTCAGTTTTTAGAATATTTGGAAAGTACTTTGGGGACTGTTATATAGTCACTCCAAGCTATAAATTAATCAAAGATTTATTCCTCAATCAGGGGGAAAATGCTATTAAGATTTGCTATGCCCTGGTCTGTGGGAAAATAATTTCCTTGATTGATTTTCCCCTGAAGACCCTAGGAAGGTTTCTAAACTCTGTTATGAACAGTCTGGTCTTTCCTATCTTCCGGATAAGGTGAAAGAGGAAGACCTCCCGAGAAATGCATTTTCCATCTTGAATCTCACTTTGTGTCTTTTCCATAGTAATTCTTGAAAAACCCATCAGGAAAAGATATCCAGGATTGTGGGGTTGTAGGTTTTTTTATGGTCTATCTTCTACCAGGTTTTTACTTTTTACCTTTATTTTTTTTGCGCTGGTGGCCAGTATTTTTGAAAGAAAGATGGGAAGGAAAAGAATCCGTTGCATGGAAAGCAGTTGGATTTGAAGAACGAAAGGAATGACTATACAACGGACTTGATGACTTTTACTGCATGTCTTCTGTATGGGTCAATGGGTCGTAATCACTGCATGATGATGTTCATATTGCTGGCAGAAAGTATGATCTCATTTTAAGCGAATGGTTGGAGATCCTCCAAACTTGAGGATAATCAGGAAGTTAGGTTAGTATGGTGAGACACACACTGTCTATGCTAGGCTTGCTTTTTGGTTCTATATGCAAGCTTAATGATAATAATAATAATAATAATAATAATAATAATAATAATATTTATACCCCACCCATATGGCTGGGTTGCTGGCTTAGTTGTCATGACTTCTTCCAAAAGAATTATCAGAATTATAATATGGTGAGGTTGCAAAGAACTGTCTTTTAGCTATCCCTTAGTCCCCTTTTGTGGGAATGATTTAGATACTAGGAGATGATATATTGATTTAATAGTATCCTTCCTAACGTATGCTTGTCAGTCAGCAGCAGAGCGACATTCCCAAATATATAGCAGGAAGCTAGTTGGTAGATTTGTTTCAATTTCTTTACTTAAGCAATCCAATCTGGCTTCGTTCAGATCGGAGTATATTCCTGGTAAGACCCCTTTTATTCCTCCTAAGGAGAATAAAGACACAACAGTCTTCTTTTAAAAGTATAGCAAGTTTACTCACATTCAGTTCACAGTTGGATCCCTGAAGGCAGGCTTTAGCTTGTAGTTACAGATACAGTGTGCCTTACACCCTTGCAAGGATGGGCCAGCAGTGCAGTTCAAGTGAAGAAAAGGCATCAAAAAGAGGAAGGTGGCTGCGTGACTGGACCTTTTGTGGGGTCTGCAAGGGTCACACCCACTTACCTGGAGGATTTTCCAGACCAGGTGTAACAGGAAGTTCAACTGGTTGGATCAACATCCCCCTGTCTGTGTCCATTCTAGGCAAACAAAGAATGTTGTATTTGACTGCTCCAATGGATCACATCCCACAACTTTCACACAGAAACAGAACTTTGGGGGTTGCCTCAGGGCTGGTGCTACCATGAGCCTTTCTGAGGCAGTTGTCTCATACAGCACTCTGGGAAGGGTGGCAGATTTGACTCTGGGTGCTGTGCCCACCTCTCTGCCTTCTGCCTTCTTGCTTACAGTGACTATGCCTTCTCGTCCCTGGGGCAGTTTCTTCATATTTCAGGGTTGCCATGTATCCTCTTTTCCCAGGAACATGCCCTCTTTCTCAGGGTCAAAATTTCTGCTGGGGTGTTTGTGTGGAATTTTTAAATTTGCCAAAATGTCTCTGCCTATACTTTCTGGATGAGACATAGACATACTGTAACTGGTGATTGAAGACCTGCTTTCCTCTTCTCTTCTCCTGCTCCCACTTAGCAATATATCACAGCATCATTCTATAGCCTACATATAGTAGGGGAATTTAAAATGAGAGTTGTCGTAGTGTCCTCTTTTTTTGCTTTTCAAAATTTGGCAATGCTATCACACCCCTTTCCATTCATTCTGGCAAGTGCTCCTCTCACCCTGTCTTCCTGGTTTCTCCCCCGACATGCCTCCTCTTTCTGTTCTACCAACTGACCTGTCTCTCACCTTTGCACCATGGCTTATTGGCTAGAGACTGAAGCTCATCTCTCGTAAAGCTGGGAACCTGCCTATCCAGAGGCAACTGCCCACGCAGCGTGCAACTTGAGTGGGTCTCTGTGGGTTAGTGGCTTGACAGAGGTATGGAGAGGAAGGGAAACCCAGATGCCATGAAGTAGGGAGGGGCAATGCTGTGGTGAAAGAAAGGGGATAAAATGGAGAAGGGGGCAGGGAGGAAAGCGAAAGTAGGCAGGCTCCCTGTATAGCTGGGATGGATCCCCTCTCCCCAAGTTCAGTTTGCAGTCTGGAAGAGTCTTCAGATGGCATAGGACAGGGATGGGGAACTTATGCCAGACCAAAGGCCCCGTTTCTTCAAGAAGGACCTTCCAGGGGATACATGTCAATGTGGGCAGGAGCAGAGCCAAAAGCAGGTGGAGCTAAGGATGTAATTCTTACCTTCATCTAGTAGGCAACATCCCAGCCATACAAAACCCAGAAGTTTCTACACACCTAAAGTTTTTTTTTCCATCCACCATCAAAGCAAGGAAGAGACCTTATTGTAATTTGAGAACAAGCTCTGGCAGTAGAAAGTACGTGAGGAGCAGGGCTGGTGATGTCTGTGTGGCCTGGGGAGAGGGCCTGGCAAGGGGGAGCCCTGAAGGTCAGACGCAGAAGCCTGGAGGGCCACATTCCCCCCCTCAACCTGAGGTCCCTCCCCCAGCATAGAGGGAGGTTTTTGCAGACTGATGCTCCTATGCAATTTTACTCAGGAGAGCACTCTACTGAAGGCAGTGGGAACTAACTCACTCTGGGGTAGCTCAGCTGGTAGAGCATGAGACTTGTAATCTCAGGGTTGTGGGTTCAAGTCCCACGTTGGGCAAAATATTCCTGCATTTGTAGGGGGTTGGATGACAGTAGATGGCCCTTGTGGTCCCTTCCAACTCTCCAATTCTAGGATTCTATATGAAATTGTCAGTGGTGTAGATAATTTTAGACTCTGGAGTTAATGGACTCACACCTCGACTCTTCTTTTGATGGCAATGTGTATTATAATGTGTATTACCTATGAAATGTGGCAAGGTAGCCCTGGTGTGTCTAGAAGCCCTCCTGCTCATTCTGCTGAGTGGGACCCTTGGTGTCTGCCCATAGGTTTTGCCCTGGTGGTACTTCCTTAGGTTGTGCCTGTGCAAAGAAATCTCTAGTTACAGCAAGGTATGGTGGGATGAAAATGCAATGGCTGCTCTCCCTCTAAAAATGTAAAAGCCACCAGTTACTCAGAGCTGTCTCCTGCAGGAATTGGAGCACACAGGCCCCTTGTAAGGCAGAAAGCAGAAGTCAAGGAACACGCTGTAGTCCTTGATAGTCACAAAGCTGGGGATTTTGGAAGCAATCAAGGGATGCTGCAGATTAGCATGCATTACAGCTAACTATGGGTCCTACCTGTTTTGCATGTCTGGGGCCTAAAGACTGCAGCACTGAAAGATCACGCATTGAAGCCACCAATCTTTTAAAGCAAATATTATTTGACCATTTTCAATGAGGGTTTGATGGCAGCCTCTACACAACGGAGAGCATTTCGGAGTGGAAAGGGAAAGACTAATGGATGTAGAACCTAGCCCTGGAAAATGGATTTTCGTTTGCTCAATTGATTTTGTAACAGAATTTTCTTTTTTAATCCTTCTCCATATCACCGCGCTGAATTATGTACAAGGTAATCTAACAGAGCACAGCAGGGAAAGATTCCTTCACTGATTCATTTCTTAAAATAACCAGTGTGGTATAGTAATCAGAAAACCAAAGCCAATCAACCCACAGAGCGAGGTCTCATAGTGCAGGAAAGAAATGTTAAACGACTATTTTCCTTTTTAGAACTCTCCTGAAATTCACTTGGCAATTTTTAATAGTGTACCTTGTGTTCATTTTCATGAAGATTTATTTTAAACTGATGCTGTTGTTACTGGATGGCAGTATTCCTTGCCCCCCCTTAAATTGAGGTTACAAGCATACTCCCCGCAGTAGTGGTTAGGACTTTTATTTCTTTGCCTATCCGTTCAGCATTTGAAACCAAAAGTTACTTCAGTTTCCATGACTACTGAAATGTATAATACAATCTTCCCAGTGGGGAGGCTACACAATTTGATTTTTTGAATGGCTTCTCTGTAATGCTAGATAGAAGCAATCGTGTGCATTTCCTTCAAAGAAAGTGGATCCTGAAAAGTTTTTTCTCCTTCTCTCATAAATGACACTAGCTAGGATCCAAGGTCATGTAATGAGGCTGAGTCATGGGAGATTTCAGGACAGACAAAAGGAAGTACTTCTCAACACATTTCATAGTTAAACTATGGGCTCCACCACCACACTTAATTCTGGAGGGGGCGGGATTATTGGTTTGTCGTTGTTCTTAACTTTACTATGCATTTCGTGGTTTTCTATTTTGTGATTTTATGTTGCGAATTGCCCCGAGATCTGTGGATAAAGGGCGGTTTACAAATTCAATAGATAAATAATCAATATAATATAATATAACATTTCTTTATCCTGTATACTGATCTTTGTGATCTGCGCATGGAGCTACATTTGATGGTAGCTGCCAGAGTCAGACCGTCATCAGCAAGAAATTGGTCTTTTTAGTCTGCTGCTACCAGGCTTATGGAACTCTTTGCCTAATGAAACCAAGCAGGCACCATCTGTAATGAATTTTAGAAGCAAACTCAATACTTGGTGATTTCAATAAGCCTTCTTGTGTAAATGATTCATTGTTTTAATAACCTTGTCAGGTGACCAATTTTTCATGCTACTTATTGTGTTTTAGTGTTATTTGTTGTTTTGGTTTTAACTGAGATGCTGTACTCCACACAGATAGGTTTTTATATGAGTTTGCAGATGGCTTTAAAAGTAGATTAGACAAATTCATAAAGGATAAGGCTAGCAATGGCTTCTGGCCACGATGACTATACATTACCTCTTGTATCAGAGGCAGTATGCGGAAGAAGGCTTTTCTGCTTCCTGTCCGGTGTGGGAAACCAGATGCCAGGCTAGATAGGCCTTTGATCTGCTCCAGCAGGTCTCTCCTTTTCTTCTTCTGTTATGTTCTGAAAAGAGAGTCAATTCACTACCTTCAGAAAACAAACAGCGGTGCAACACACATAAATATATGCATGCCTTGATCTTAGCAAATATTCTAGAAGGCTAATCTACTACCTCAAGGATCATGATGGCTAAATGTATTACCTCAAGGATTATTATTATTAATTAGTTTTATATACCACCCTTCATCATAAGATCTCAGGGAGGTTTACAGAACAAATTACAGGAAAAAACAAGTAAATAATTAAAGCAAAAGAGAAAACAATAACCCCTGCTTCCCACAGAGGCATTTAAAAGGCTGTAGAAAAATAATCAGCAACAGTTCTGACTGAAGAGGAATGTTTCTACCTGGTGCCTAAAAGTATATAATGAAGGCACCAGGCGAACCTCCCTGGGGAGAGCATTCCACAAATGGGGAGCCACTGCAGAAAAGGCCCATTCTTGTGTTGCTGCCCTCCAGACAGAGGCAGTATACCTCATAATACCAGTTGCCGGACAACAACAGCAGGAGAGGGCTATTGCATGCCTCAGGGGCTTCCCATAGGCATCTGGTTGGGTACTGTGGAAACTGTGGGGAGGTTTCTTTGGCTCCATGGGCCAGATCCTTAGCAGGATGGACCAAATTTGATGTGTGGGTGGGTTTGCCTTTCTGTCAATCACATGTCAACACATGATCGGAAGGTGGGAGACCGCTGCTGTGGGGAAATACAAGAGAGAACTTTCCTTCCCTATCTGATAGGTCTTTGTTCTGATCCAAGAGGGCTTGTCTTACATTCACCTTTCCCATGGCAGCTTGTTTATGTTTAACTTGAGCATCACCAAGATGGAAAGGGCCACCCAGCCATGTATAGTGATGTGCCTGAAGAAGCTGACCACCTTTTGGCTCCCAATCCCTGCCCTGAGCTACAAAACCCAGGAGGTGTGGACCAGTGGCCTGGTGAGTTGTGTGAGGCTTGCTAGTCACTAGATGTGCAAAGGCTTTCCTGCAGGAGATATGAAGTGTAGCCGTATCCAGATTTATTTTTAGTAGTAAATGTGGCGCTGTGGGTTAAACCACAGAGCCTAGGACTTGCCGATCGGAAGGTCGGCGGTTCAAATCTCCACGACGGGGTGAGCTCCCGTTGCTCGGTCCCTGTTCCTGCCAAGCTAGCAGTTCGAAAGCACATCAAAGTGCAAGTAGATAAATAGGTACCGCTCCAGCGGGAAGGTAAACTGCGTTTCTGTGCGCTGTTCTGGTTCACCAGAAGCAGTTTAGTCATGCTGGCCACATGACCCAGAAGCTGTACGCCGGCTCCCTTGGCCAGTAAAGCAAGATGAGCACTGCAACCCCAGAGTCGGCCACGACTGGACTTAATGGTCAGGGGTCCCTTTACCTTTACCTTTATACAACACAAGTTTCAAGAAAAAGTAAAAACAAGTCCTTACTGAAATTTATCCATCTAATCTGGAGACCCCGAACTAACCATGTTGCTGCAAAATGGAGGATCCTCCCCCAAAGGGTTGAATTCTGTCACTTCCCTGATTTTGCGCAAAGATCCTCCTCAGAAATGCAAAAGGGGCGTATTGCACAAAGGGTTTCCTTTCCTAATGAATTTGCATGCATGCCTTATAAACCTTGCGCTTAATGCTATAACCAGTTAATCACAGCCATGAAACCATAAAGAGACTTTAGGCATCTAGCTGTTCATAAGAGACTTTTGGATCACGCTTGACAAGTTAGCGCATGAGCCCTGCCCATCTGTCTGTCTTTGGAGAGCCAAAGGTTACTGAATCTGAGCGAAACCTCAGTCATAATAAGCCAGTGAAAAGCCACCTGTTGCAATCCAAACACAGACCATATCCAGCTTGACAGAGAAAAATATAAACAATGCTGAGAAGATTATCCCCTTTTTCCTTTGTCACAAAGATTCCCATAGTAGTAGGACAGCTTGAGTTCAGGCAGCAGCCTTGTGAAGCTGGAAGAGCTGATACTGTTCTCATTGACCGGGCCTGCAGTTTGTCATATACACCACAACTTCCCTTTTTGAAACAGCCCAGTGAGGCTTCTGTCTTGAAGACACAGAAAGCAATCGGATGATGCATCTTCCAGATCAAAGAAGGATGGAGAACATTCATAATTAGAACTCCAACACAATCACTTGGGAAGATGATAGATTTTAAGTGAGCAACCTCCCAAAGACAGAGGAATTATGGAAAGGATAATTTTTGCTTTGAAACCGCCCCCACCCCCACAAACCTCCTATGAATGGATGGGTCTTTAATACTACTAGGAACTGGAAGCTTCCCTTCCTATGCAAATAGCAGCTTTGAGAAAGGGGGATTTTCACTGTGATGGTAGTAGAGGGTTAAAACCATTCATCTGTGCTGGGTAGTTCATTTTGTTGTTGTTTAGTCGTGTCCATCTCTATTTTATAAGCTGCTCTAAGTTGCTTTTTAGACAAAAAAAAAAAAAAAATTCCTTCCAGTAGCACCTTAAAGACCAACTAAGTTAGTTCTTGGTATGAGCTTTCGTGTGCATGCACACTTCTTCAGATACCACAAGCAGAAGGTATCTGAAGAAGTGTGCATGCACACGAAAGCTCATACCAAGAACTAACTTAGTTGGTCTTTAAGGTGCTACTGGAAGGAATTTTGTTTTGTTTTGACTATGGCAGACCAACATGGCTACCTATCTGTAACTTGCTTTTTAGACTCAGTGCTTAGACTGTGATTTTCACAGATCAGGAAGGGGAACCTCTGTGTTACTAAGAAGCTCAGTTCCACTGGAATCCTGTTCGTGCTCTGGGACTGTCTGTGTGATTTGGCTTGGCATCAAGCCATCAGAGCATCACCATGGTCATCAGTGAAAGCCCCTATTGTGAGAGTTGGTGTGGATCCCAGCAAGTAGCAGTCACAAGCAGAAGGTTGCAGTCAACTCCAGTCCTGTCTCTAATGCAAGCAATACCTATGATTTGGTCACTGATCAGGAAATACTTTTAACTTACAGTAATAAAGGACATTTCATTAATCAACTCAGAATGTCTCAGGATTTTCTGCACTGACACGTGGCTACTCTCTAGCTGGAGTCTTTCCCTGTCTTACCTTGAGATACCAGGGATTGAACCTGGGACCTTCTGCATGCAAAGCAGATGCTCTGCCACTGAGCCATGGCTATAGTAAACCATAACCAGCCCCATGATAGGCTATAAAAGGTAAAGGACCCCTGGATGGTTAAGTCCAGTCAAATGCGACTATGGGGTTGCGGCACTCATCTCAGCTTTCAGGCTGAGGGAGCTGGCGTTTGTCCATAGACAGCTTTCTGGGTCATGTGGCCAGCAGGATTAAAACAGTTCTGGCACAATGGAACACTGTGACAGAAACCAGAGCACACAGAAATGCCTTTTACCTTCCCATCACAGTGGTACCTATTTATCTACTTGCACTAGCGTGCTTTCAAACTACTAGGTTGGCAGGAGCTGGGACAGAGCAATGGGAGCTCACCCTATTGCACGGATTCGAACCGCCGACCTTCTGATTGGCAAGCCCAAGAGGCTCTGTGGTTTAGACCACAGCACCACCCGCATCCCGATAGGCTATAACCCATTCATGACAATGCTCCTGTAAGTTACAGTGACAAAGAAACCCAACTCTTTTCTTTCCTGATTACGTTCTACTGTGGGACAAGTAATTATTCCAGCTCAGCTTTCCCATGTCTTCCTATTTTCTGTATTTTCCTAATTGCACTCACCTCTGACTCTTGCAAGATGGGAAAACTATTACTTTGTCTGTAACTTTCCCCCTTTTTCCAGGTTCTTGCAGCACAATTAGTCTGTAAGACTCAGCCTCATAACCCTAGAGCAGAGGACTCTCTGCCTCTAATCTCTTCTCTCTATCTTTGCATTAATTACAGTATACAGTCCAGGCAATGTGTAAGACATTATTAACCCTTTCGATTCTGCATATTTCTAGAGTGGCATTTCAGACCAAGGAAGAGAGAGATCTTGTAGCACAAAAAGACTTGTGAAGCACAGATGTGGTTAAGAGGCAGTCCAGAGCAGGAACTGCAACTTCTCTCTGTTCCCCCAAACTCTCAAACGCCTTTCCTTGCTTGATAATTGGTTCCTTTAATCCTTCTTTAGCTCACAATTGAAATTTGTTCTTCACTGGAGAATGACAAGTTATAGGGCAACCCTCACAAAGAAACAGTTTTCTATTGGTTTAGGAGTTGGCATCACCTAAAGCTTTATTGGGGTGCAAGGAGGCTCACAAAGGTCACCCAGCTTTGCTAATTGCCGGGAGGAACAGTTCCAGCATCTTTTCTACTCTAGTACATCTTCTCAGGTTGTGCACGTACCATAAATTTAAAGCACATGGCTTCCCCTCAAGAATTCTGGGAACTGTAGTTTACCCCACCACAGAGCTACAATTCCCAGAAGCTTTAAGAAACTTTGATGCTTGGAGGTTCCAACAGTTTGACTTCACCTCCAAAGGTGCACTCCTCAAGTGTCCTGAGACAGATGGATGCCAACCAACAGGGACTCCCACTAAAATATTGGAGGGGCCCCACATAATCTCTGCCCCACATAATTAACCACATGACGTGATGCACACACACCATTTGAATGCCCATCAACTTTTGTGGGGTCCTTGGACCCCTCAAATATTCTATGGGGGGCCTGAAGACCTCTCGGTCCCTAGGAATGGGCTCCTGTGCCAACCAATGATCCTATGTGAAGGTAGCAGCAAGACACTGATTTCTCATTGGCCCCTAGTCTTGCTAAGAGTGCCTCCAGATTTGTATAGGATCCAGTTTCTTGCATAAAGCAGGGATGCGTCCCTGTGGTCCTCCAGATGTTGTCAGACAATGCCCAGCATCCCTGATCATGCTGGCTGAGGCTAACCGGAGCCCAGTAATATCTGAAAGGCCAGGTTTCCCATCCTTGGTCTAGAAGAAAACACCATCTCCCAGTATCCTCCTCCCTTTCCCCTTTGCTTGCATGACTGCTGCCCTCTGGATTGATGGTTTCCATATTTTTCCCCACAATGACTCCCAAATGTTTTTCCTGATCAGCATGCTCTCTGGCTGTTCAATTTTAACACATCATTCTTAGATCAATTTTTGCAGCAGCCAAATTATTTCACATTTGCCTACACTGAAGTGAATTTACCATATGTGGAGCCACTCACTTTAAGGATGCAGATCTTTCTGAATTGGGTTATTTAACTCTCCTCGGTTGGCTCTCTGCGTCTAATTTTAGCCTTGACCACAAATGCTGGACCTTTGTGTCAGAGACCCCTTGTGGAGTGAGGCTTACTCAATAGGTTTGCCAGATGCTGGTGGCTGACACCTCTGGCCATTGTTCATCAGCTTAAATGCATGCAAATTGAAGAGCTAAAATTAAAAGTTTGAAAAAAATCTGGGAGGTTAAATCAGTGGGAAATTCAGCCAAGTGATAAATATATGTGACTGAATTGAAAACTCAGGCAAGTGACAAATCACCTAGCAGCCTGTGCCTGGGGCAGAGGGCAGCCTTTCTATTAAGGAAGTTCCTTTCATAGCTAAAGTAATTTTTTTAGAATCGAATTCTCTTCCCTCTGGCAGCTTTTTCATTCTCTCATTTTTTTTAATAGAGAGTTTTCTAGTAACAGCCAGACTCTCAGCAATCTAGCTCTATTTTTATATATGAAATCATCACCAGTTCTTGGCCTTTAATCCACTATTTCCCATCAAGTATATGAAATGCTGGGCACTTCCAGACGGCCAGTATTTTGAGGGAGGGATTCAAGTGCATTCTGGGAAATGTAGGTTTGTGCAGGTAAAGTGGATTGAAGTGCTCTTTCTGCCTCATGCAACGAATATAGTACTTTATTTTTTATATTTAAAAATTACTTTTTTATTCAAAATTAAAACAAAACATATTATCTAGAAACATATCATCCTTATTTCCCCCCTTTTTCCTCCCTCCCTTCCCTCCCCCCACAGAACCCCCCACCCCCCGACTTTCCTCAGTTCCAGTCTTTGATTTCTCTAAAAATGCTGTTTTCTGCATGTTACACAGTTGCATAGATCCTCAAACCATTTAAATAATAATTATCAATAAAAAGTTTGTGAATGTTTATACGAATATAGTACTTTAAATAAGAAACGGACTTAGGAAGGTGGGGGGGGGGAATGCACTGAGAAGTGTGAAATGTTTAACATAAACATGACCCACAAGGAAATCAGAATGAATGCAAGATAAATGCTGATATATTTATTTATTAACCTTCACCTACACTTTGGAACACCCTGCCTATTGGCAGGCACTTTCACTGTACTCTTTTCAGCACCTGCCAAAAACCTTTTGCTTAGCCAAGCCTACCCAGAGATTTAGAAGGCTGATGCGAGTTTTAATCTGTTTTAGTTCGCTGTTGATCGCAACCTTTCCAAAGTTTTAAATTATTGCTGTCAATTGTTCTTAGCGACAATTTTATTATTTTATCATTTTTGTGTGTGAACTTCTTTGAGGTTTTCTAAATAATAATAATAATAATAATAATAATAACATCTTTATTGTCATTGCCCCCTCTCGGGGACAACGAAATTACTTAATCAAGCGATCTATACATTTTATGAAATAAATACATTTACTGTATATCCCACCCTTCCTCCTAAAGGAGCCCAAGGCAAACAACAAGTGACAAAACAATTTCAAAAAAACACACCTTAAAAACACCTCAAAAAGAATTCCAATACAGATGCAGACTGGGGAAGATCTCGACTTAAAAAGCTTGTTGGAAGAAGAAGAAGAAGAAGAAGGGGGGTTTGGATTTGATATCCCGCTTTATCACTACCTGAAGGAGTCTCAAAGCGGCTAACAATCTCCTTTCCCTTCCTCCCCCACAACAAACACTCCAGTGAGTGGGGTGAGTGGGGCTGAGAGACTTCAGAGAAGTGTGCCTAGCCCAAGGTCACCCAGCAGCTGCATGTGGAGGAGCGGGGAAGCGAACCCAGTTCACCAGGTTACGAGTCCACCGCTCCTAACCACTACACCACACTGGCTCCCGAAGAAGGTCTTCAACAGGTACTGAGCGGACCACAGAAATGGCACCTGGCTAATGTTTAAGGGGAAGGAATTCCAATGGGACTGGCAGGATGCTGATGAGTGTGCACTGGGGGAAAGAGGGCTGACTCAGGAAAGGGGGGCACTTCTTGCAAGCAGGGGCAGCTTTAGAGCTGGAGGGTGGAGTACAGGATGGGTTGGAAGAAGAGGAGAAAGAGGTCAGGCTAGTGAGGGCCCAGGTGCCTCCCCACCTTCTCCCAGAACCAGGAGGGGATTGAAAAGGGATGAGCAGAGGAAGTTTCCATGCGGGCGCAGTCTCTCTTTACGTGCATGCAGCCCATCTGGTGAAGGTATATAAACTGGTGGAGGGGGAGTGGCCCCCCATTGCTGCAACTGCTCCATAAAGCACAGACCTGGGGATAGCTGCCTAGATGCTAGATTGGTTTGCATAGATATCCAGAGCCGTAGAAGCAACGATGAGCATTATCTTTGACAATAAATAGTTGACTATCTGCTGTGTGCATTCCTTTGCCTGGCATGCAGGTTTGCCTGACAGGTTACGAGCTAACCTTTGCATAAGCTTTGTGCAAGCATATCAATGATGGAGGCTCAACAAAAAGGTAGCTTGCGGGAGGCCATTATCATCAAATAACCCCAAGCCATACAAAGCAACAACCACGCTTAGGGGTTCTTTCAGATTACTAGTTAATTGAGAAGTCATCTTAATTTATTTGTACCACATTTGCATGGAGGGTGGTTATGCAGCCTCACTGCTGATCAAGCATTCATTCTGAGTCATCTGTGCAGAGGCTATCCTTTATTTGTTATTTATTAGATTTCTTACTTGCCTTTTGCCAGAAAATCCCAGGGTGGGTTACAGTTCTAACCCATACAGTTATAAAACAGTTATAACCATGTAACAGAAAAGTGTAAAAGCAATTAAAACCCATTCCATATAGAAACCTCCCTCTCCGAATCCAAGGAAATAAAAAAAAATACTTAACTAAAAGTAGAAATAATCAGGATATTTGAAAGTAAAATGATCACTGAGGTCACTTGGATAATGTTGTGGCACATTCTAGTGAGGCAACTAGCAACCCGACTGAGCAATAGGTGTGGCTTCTGCAAACTGGCCAGTCGTATCACCAGTAGCCCGGTTCTGGAACAGGACAGGTGGCTGTCCTGCCCCTTTAACATAAATCCTGGCTACGCTCATGATTAGAGCCAGCACCCAACTCTCCCCTGCTTTTTTCCTAACACACCAAATCTTATACCCAGTAGTATGTCCTGGTAGTTGGCATGTGAGAGATGGCAAAGATCCCTGAGATTGGCAAATGTCAGAGTGAATATAAAATAGGTCTTTAACCAGTGCCTAAAGGTCAGTAATGAGGAGGACACCTGCATTTCCCCAGGGAGGGAGTTCCAAAGTCTGGGTGCCACTACTGAGAAGGTCTTGTTTCATGTAAGTAATTTATAAGCTAGCTGCTACATTATAAGGCTACAGAAGCGGGACTTAGTGGAGAATTCAAACATGGGAAAATTAACCCCCTCTTTTTTGCAACAAACAGAGTCCTCGCCCCTTTAAGATGAACAAGGCAGAAAAGAAATAAGCCTTCATTTTTGGGAATTCCAGGTAATGAACAAATAAAAAGACCATGTGGAAGTCTTCAGTGGGCAACACTTAAAAACAGCTCAGATGTTAGGATTACACTGTGTGACAGCCTTCCATTAATCTGGGAAATGCAATGATTTCAGCAAGGGGGCTTATCATATTTTTCAAAGGTCAAATGAATCACCTTTAAACTCATGAAAAGGTAAACAAACTGATGCCTATGTGTAACTTTTTGGAGTTTACGAGAGATTCTGGTGCTCAGAATACAGAGAACCCCCATAAATCCTGCTTTCACACAAAGCGTCCAACTCCTCTGGGATCTGCACTCCCATTCAGGGCAATTTCCCCTGGAAGTATTATTAGGAAATATTAAATCACGTCAAAGTGTAAGCCCCTGTAGGTAACATACTTTTACAAGAGACTATTTCCTGCTAGCAAAACGTTACCATGTTTAGTCGAGAGGGAGGGATCTGGAGACATCTGCAGAGTGCCAACTGAGACTGCATAAACAAAGTTTATGTGCATTGTATAGGAAGAATTAACCACACAGAATTACAGCCTACATTATTTTAGTGCCTGTCATGTCCAGGTTTGGTACAATCACTGCATTAAAAGTTGCTTAAAGGTAATTGAAACTCCTCTTTCGGTGAATTATTAAACTGTAGATATATATATTTATAAGCAACTCATTTAAATACATGCCATCCTATAAATGACTAAACCGTGCAAGGATATAAATGTCTTTTAAAGAGCATTTGAGCAAAGTGCTTGAATTATAGGCTATTATTCCTACATCCATGCCATAACGAGACCCTGTCGGGTGTAAAAGAAAAAAAGGAGATTGCCTTTAAAATAGTGCTTGCAGTTATACTTCATGGCATTACATGGAAACAGCTTTACAACCAAGGACCTTTAACAAAATGAAAAATGAATCAGTAATTTTGCTGGTGGAACACTATCCTAAGGTGTGCCCTTTCTCAGCTATATATTCCAGACCTCCCTATGGGACCATTCAGGGTTAATTATTTTTACTGATGGGCACCTCTCTAAGGCAGCTTGAACTTCAACTCCACTAGGATGAGCAGTCACAAGACTAGATGCTTGGCTGGAAGTAATCTGAATTCTTCAGACATCCCAAGTGGGAGCTGACCTTGGCCTAAGTGGATGTCTAGAAGACATTAATGTGAGGAGAATTTTAACTCTATTCCAGCTAAGATCATAAAAGTAAGGACACAGATAACTGCCTAGAAGATCAGGACAAGCTATCTGCATTGCTCGTGTGAGAACCCATTCTTCTGCTGGGATTGGTTCAATACCTTGGAGGGTCTTTTTAAAGACAGAAATGTGGGATATCTTATTTTTTCATAAATAAATATTACAAAACCCATGAAGCAGCATGAGTGAAACCAAATATGCACACATGAAAATGCCCAGAGCTTTTAGCTGATGCAATCAGATGAACGGAGAAAAGGAAATGGAACTGAAAACAACTCTTGTGGATTTCGTACATGTTTATATTCAACCACACATTAATCTGGAACTGTGGTTTGTGTGGGGTTTTTTAAAAAGAACTATCCAAGAATGGAAGCACTGTAGTTGCTCCGTTGAATACCAAAAGTCATGTTACCTGTTTTTTTTCCATAACCACCTGCCTCATTCCCCACCACACAGCACCACTCCCTAACCTCTCCTCTCCTCTTTTCCCATTCCTAGATTTCCTGCCTAATGTAGATTATATGCTCTGTGCACAGACACTATGCCACACTGATGTTTTGTAGGATGCATAAACACTGTTAAAGAGCATCAATATGGTCACTGCAATTCAGAGATGGCTTTCATCACAGGCTATAGCCTGCTCACATTTGCATTCTTCATAACCTATTCACCAATTCTGGGTTTCAGGTAGCCTTGTCTCCTCCTTCCATCTGATAGAGACCTGAACATTGTAAGCTTGGGGAGCCCAGATTGTTCTGCAGAGAGTCTTCTTATGCACTAGTTATTTTCATTTATAGCCTGCTCATCCTCCCAAAGGAGCCCGGGGTGGCAAACAACAAGTGGTAAAACAATCAAAACATTTTCAAAACTATTCCATTGCAGATAAAGACTGGGAAAGATCTCAATTTAAAAGGCTTGTTGAAAGAGGAAGTTTCTCAGTAGGCCTCCAAAAGCAGAAGAAATGCTGCCTGCCTAACATTCAAGGGGAAGACGTTCCCTACATTCTGTGGAGAGGACTCCTTAATACAATGATATCTGCAGGGAGCTTCATTAACTATGAACCCCAAAATTCGGGACCCACTCCAAACCTCTGCCAAAGCGAAAACCCCGTGTTTTGCAGTGCCCCCTGCAACTGAGTAATAAATACATCAACCTTGGGGTTCATTGTCAACCGCCAAAGATCTCCAGGAGGCCTTTACCTGCAGAGAGCAGTGACCGATTGGGTATATAAAGGGTGAAACGAATTTCTCAGGTATCCTGTTTCCAAGCTGTATAGGATTATGTACAGTAAAAGCATCACCTTGAACCTAACAATCACCTTGAACATAGCCCAGTAGCTAATTGGCAGCCTGTAGACCTGTATCTGTACAGCTCCTAAGTTTGTCACTAGATGGACATCACTAGCTGAATGATGTATCACTTTCTATTAAAAGAAAGCCTGAGGTCCAGTTCATAGGCATTCACACCATCCCTTCTGTTTCCACCGTTCAGGCTGTGAGTGCCACTGTCTACGTCACCAAAATGGCACCATCCTTTTTGGTGGAGCACAAGAGGATGGTATCAGCAGGCTTGGAGAAATCAGGTGGGTCACACCCACACCATACATTTAAAGCACATGGCTTCCCCCAAGGAACTCTGGGAACTGTAGTTTATCCCTTGAAAAGCTACAATTCCCAGCACCCTCCACATACTACAGTTCACAGGATTCTTTGGAGGAAGGCCTGTGTTTTAAAGGGGCATTAAATGTGCTTTCAGCATATGGTGTGGCTGTGACAATGGTTTGCAGAACTAAAAAAGAATATATCAAGGAAGAAGAAAACCTGAAGAGGAATGAGATACTCCCGAACAGCCCAATGTGCTTATTGGTCATAGAATATTGATTGTTTGGTAGGGTAGGGAAGGAAAATCAGAATGGGATGAGGCATGAAGAGGCTGAAATCTTGAACAAGAGCATTGAAAACAACATTTTGTTGCAGATCCCACATGCTGTAAGTACAATTTAAAAAGTCAGATGGTTTCATTTTTAACGCGTGCCCCCCCTTCCCACCCCATTTTTATGTGTGTTTTTTTTCTTCTCTTTTAGGTCTGGGATTTGTCCAAAGCAGAGTGGAAAGACCACCAAGTCGGTCTCATCAGCAGAGCACTAATTGTAGTCATTTATTATAGTCACTTATCTGATAACAAGCCTGTTATCTGTGATAGTTTTACAGGGTTGAAATCCACCAGGCTTTTGCACCAATGTATAAACATGGTACCTTGGGGGCAAAGTGTCTGTTACTTACTGTCAACACTTGGCTGTCGGAGAAAGGCCAATCGACAGCTTATATGAAGTAACAATGATTTTAATAAGCCCCAGTGAAAGCCGCAGCATAAACAAGGCATCAGGGGTGTTTGCCTTGTTGGGCCTCTTAAGCAAATACAGGTGACTGAGAAGTACAAACAACACTGGATTAGAGCTTATGGGGTGCGGGACATCAAGCAACAGCACCCGTGAAGCACTGTCTTTCATGGGGCAGTGAGAGTTTGATGAACCCTAATGGCTTAGGGACGCGGGTGGTGCTGTGGGTTAAACCACAGAGCCTAGGACTTGCCGATCAGAAGGTCGGCGGTTCGAATCCCCACGATGGGGTGAGCTCCCGTTGCTCGGTCCCAGCTCCTGCCAACCTAGCAGTTCGAAAGCACATCAAAGTGCAAGTAAATAAATAGGTACCGCTCCAGCGGGAAGGTAAACGACGTTTCCGTGCACTGCTCTGGTTCGCCAGAAGCGGCTTAGTCATGCTGGCCACATGACCCGGAAGCTGTACGCCGGCTCCCTCGGCCAATAAAGTGAGATGAGCACCGCAACCCCAGAGTCGTCCGCGCCTGGACCTAATGGTCAGGGGTCCCTTTACCTTTAATGGCTTAGGAGGGGACAACTCAGCTAGAACTTAAAGGCAGCATGGACTAAGAACACACCACCCACCCATATCCGTATGTAGGAAATGGCTTTTAGTCACAATGACAATGTTCTACTGCTATAGTTGCTGGGAAATGGGTAGAGAGCTGTTGCATTCAGTTCCTGCTCACATACCTCCAACAGGATGCTGGATGAGGTGAGCCCTTGGCCTGATCCAGCAGGTTCTTCTGGGTTGCATTTGTCTCCCCTCACCAGCCTGAGTTCACCCCCCTGAGTTGATACACATACTCTGTTGGGATGCATCCAAGGGAACAAGCCCCCCAGCTGGCTCAGGCCCACCGGCTGATAGCCAGGTGATCTCTAGTCCTTGGCTCAGCATCAAACAGTGACCCACAGCTTCAGAAACCTTCAGAAGCTGGAGCACGCTCTAATCACCAGAGTAAATAACTCTTTGCAACAGAAGGACAGAGAGAGGCTGCGTAAAGCGTATTTACAAGCAGTTTATTCAGGACAAAGGAAAAAGCATCACTTCCCCCTTCTGTGTCCAAGCAAGCAGCATAAGCAAAAGCTATACACAAGCGGAAGTTCCCAGCAAGCTGTGCTGGACTGTAAACAGGCATGTGACACACAACAGTCATGCCTGTTTCTTTTAAGGTGGACTGGAATATCCTAATATACCAGTTGTCTTAGAATCATATAACTGTAGAGCTGGAAGGGACCACAAATCATTTAGTCGCACATCCTTCAAGAGCCACAGCTAAATAATCGCTGAGAGACCATCCAACCTCTGTTTAAAAGCCTCCAACGAAGGAGAGTCCTCTGTCTTCTGAGGTAGTCTGTTCCACTGCCAAACAGTTCAGACCAGGGGGACCTCTACCTCCCCAACCATTCCACAATCTTCCTCGCTTCCTCCCTTGCAGGTTTCCGTGGCTTTTGTTTTTTTTAAACCTATTGTTGATGGCAGCAGCCTTGTCAGCAGCCAGGCTCATTTTCTGTTTCTCCCTGGCTGCTCTGGCAGGTATGGGCACCTGGTATTTGGGAGCCCATCCAATGTTATCCTCGCCCCCACTGCTCTTATCAAGCCCTGAAGACTAGGCCACAGCATGACACAAGCAGAAAGTCAAGGCGCTGCAAATGGTTATCTACTGCTAGATGATTCAGGCTGTGTGGGAAGGTTAGTCAGGTTTACCTGGGCCAAAAATTCCTCCTAAACCCAAATCATATGAGTCAATGAAAGCTTAAGTATGAGCAAACTCTATCAACTGGTCCAGGCCGGTGTTGTGGGTTGGCATCATTGGGCAGGTGCCGATAGTCTGAGTCCTTAGGAGGGACTCCCACCAACCTCACCACCAATGTGAAGTCTCCTCTTCAGCAGCTGGGGTCTGGTACTCCTCTCAGTGCTGGAAGGCTGCCAGTTTTCCTTTGCTGGGCTCTGTCTGTGGGTCTGGAGCAATGCTATGGCCCAAGATGCATTGGGAGGTGGCTGGTGATAGCAGAAGTGCCAGCATTTTTTGCTGCTGCTACGCCTATGTACTGCCCTCGCCACTGGAGCAACAGCTATGATAAGAACATAAGGAGAGCTCTGCTGGATCAGTGGCCAACCAGAAAGCCTGCAAATAGTCTTGACCTGGTAGGAGGCAGTTTCCTGTGTTAAAGCTGAGTAGCACATGGACCAGAAATGTTTCTTATAAATATTTGAGTTGAGAGACTGTCTAGGGAAACTGCTTTATTAATTCCCCAGAATTATGTGGAAAGTTGTTCATGTTCTGACCGTGAAAGAATAGTTGTTCAAAGCTCCGGGAAAAAGAAAAAGAAGCAAAGTGGGCTGATATTGTTCACTGAAGAAATGGGCTGCACATTACAGTCGTCTTGGTGGAAAAGTAGATTTAATCCATTCATTGTTGGAATAGTACTTAAAATACTTGACTGACAGGGAAGATGTTTGCTTTTGTAGAGTGCATTGTAATTTTATTTGCAATAATACAGAAAACAGGTGATTGTTGTATTGTGAGGTTTTATAAAAATGATATTTATGTTTCCAGATATTTACGATGATTATTATGGGATATTTTACGATTAGCATTATGTGATCACCATTGCTGATGCAACTCAAGTGGTACACCACACCATCCAGCCCTAATGGAAATAGCTATCATCTTGCTGTACTATGATGGGAATGAGAGAGGGGAAAATAAGAAGCCCAGCCAGCTTAGGGCAGTGGCAGCATCAATGGCCTGAGATAACTCAGTTTGCATTTCTATATTTTGTGCCATTTGTCCCCCCACCCCAATATTTTAAAACTACCTTGGATGCCTTGGGAGAAAGGTCATATCTAAATGCAATTGGCTGTGGATCCTGCTCGTCTTTATGGTTGAAAATCGACATCCACACTTACATTCGCTCTACACTTTCTAGGAACAGGTCTGGCCTTTCTAGGTCAGTGTGATTTTTGGGGGGTGGTCCTGGCAACTTCCCTGGGAAAACGTACAATTTACTGCTGAATTAGAACAAAGAGCAATACACAGAAAACCCGACTGCCATTCAGTTGAGTAAGCAAATTCTGCTTTTATAACATTACACCTGCAAAAGAAACAATCCTAAGAAACTTACCACTTGATATCAACGTTGCCTTGATACTGTGATCTATTACGTAGATGAATCAGTGTATCTAAATATGTGTTGCAAATTGCAATGCACTTCCCTTTTCTTGTACTGATACTTGCCTTTCTAGGATAATCCATAAATTATCAGATGAAGATCATGTTTCCATATGGAGCCATTTTACAAAGAACGCTGATCAGCTGGCTGTCTTTTTGCAGCTGCAGATGGAAGAGAAATTTAAAAGCCCAGTTTAATGGCCTGGAGGGGTTTGCTCTGGAAATATTGTGGTTTGCAACTGGATTGATTAAATGTTTAAAAGCCTGCTTTCCTTTTGACTGCATTTCTACAGTCTTTTCTTTTCTGAAGTTTGATAACTGTGATCTCTCCCCCCCCCCACCCAGTCTGCATAAGCTCACACAAAGTTCCAGCCAAGCATATAAAAGGTGCAAATCTTACATCTAGTTTCATGAGTGGAATGTGATGCTCTTGCACAGAATTAGATGCAGGATTGAAGCCAAATATTTTAGGATGAAAATAGAGAAAAAATCCATTTGCCTTTTCTATTTTTCATGTGTACTAAGGAGGATTGGAAGACATTTGAGTGAGGGGAGAGAGAAAAAGATGAGAGAGAGAGAGATGGCAGTGGAAGCAATAATCTTGAGCTAAACAAGGTGATGTGTTACAGATAGGTAGCCGTGTTGGTCTGCCATAGTCAAAACAAAAAAAATTCCTTCCAGTAGCACCTTAAAGACCAACTACGTTAGTTCTTGGTATGAGCTATCGTGTGCATGCACACTTCTTCAGATACCAAGAACTAACTTAGTTGGTCTTTAAGGTGCTACTGGAAGGAAATTTTTTTGAAGGTGATGTGTGTGAGGAATAACACGTGGGGAAAAGTTTTGTGGCTCCAGGTAATATAGAAGGACAAGTGGAACAGGCATTTAGGGATGGCTGGGGGATTCAATTCAGTTCACACTTAAATGAGAACCTGCCTAGTTTGATTTTTCTGAAATAATACACAGACTGAAAAAGAGCTATCCCACTTGGGTCTAGGATATCTTAAGGATCACCTGTGTGCTTGTGGTCTATGACTACTTGACTACTGTGATCATCCAGAACAGCACAGTTGGTTGTACCCTATGCTGGAGGTTCAACAGGCTTCTGAAAAAAGCCAGGAATTTAGGGTAACTAATCCCATGCTGTGGAATACTCTTCTTGCAGAGATTTGACAGACATCCTTGCTGTTAACTTCCAGACACCTCTTGACGTTTTTTAGGCTGGCAGTCCTTTAGGCCATTGTTTAATTTGTTCTTCAAGATGAACTTGCATATTTTGCTATGCACTACACTACCTTGATGTTTTATATCATCAAGGTAGTGGGCAGTACATACATTTTTTTTTTAAAAAAAATAAATAAACACCAAATGATGGTGCCTCCATCTCATAATCTCCCACATGTGGCATCCACATGGGTTAGTCTGTGGCATCCAGTGCTTATATAAGTTCGATGAAAGGCAATGCTTTGGCTTTGAACTGTTGCCCCAAGTGTGGCAGTCGCATTTGGAGAACACTTGTCCATATTGGGCAGCTACTTTGTGTGGGCAAACTATCTATTGCCTGGACAAACTGGTGCAAGTGCCTGTGCAATAAACAAAATGATACGAGTTGGAGGAATGAGCAGATGCTACGTTTGATATGGAAGAGCTTTTGCATCTGGAAATAATTTTGGGGGGCTATGGCTCCTGCCGATAGTGTCCCAAAAATGACTAACGACTTGCTTTATTCATTCTCAGTTGTATTCTTTGAATAGCAGGAAGAGGCATTAAGATAAAGAGGATGATCACCATTAAAAAAAACAACTTGGAGTTCCCTCTATAGAATGCTTTGTCTAATCATGTAGCCGCTGAAGACTCCTTAAGCAGAGAAGTGTAAATGTGAATGAATTGCTTACCTGTGCTGTAGCTTAGCTGCTTGTAGAGGTACTTGATTTATATTGATGCCAGTCTTAAGAACTGTGCCTTAAGATCCACATCAGTGTTTCTTTTCACTGAGAACAAGCATGCCAAATTACAATTTTCATGCTGAAAACACCGTGTTCATAAAGTCTGGGAGAACCTTCTGTTAACTGTTTTTTAACTAATGTGAAGCGGATATTACTGTTTGTAAGTAACACTGACAAGGGTAATACCGTAATAAAAATGAAAGAAATATCTTCAACAGTCCTTAAATGTTGTGGCACACATTTCCGTGTTAATGGAGGCAAGGTTCCATTAATTAACTTGTTAGCTGTTAGCCTGTCAGAGAGCTCATTAATGTCTTGTATGCTTTGTTAATTTAATTGTCAACTTCACTTTATGTTACGGTTGACTTGAGAACAGGCGAATTCAAGGAAAGACAGCCTGTGAATAAGGCTGATGGGCTGTGCTAATGGAAATTGTTGAGAAAGAGCTTTGAAACAGTTGAACATTCGATCAGTATTTTAACTGAGGGTGGATCCACTTTGTTGTCTTTCCTCCCCCATGGAAGAGACAAAGCGGATCCTTAGGAACCTGCCATCTCCCCCTTTGGGATAATGTTTAACCCTTATTGAATGCCAGGGTCAGGGACTCTTTGGCCCTCCAGACGTTGCTGGAATACAACTCCCATCATCCCTGAGCACTGACCATGTTGCCTGAGGCCGTTGGGTGTTGGAGTCCAATAACACCTGGAGGGCTATAGGTTCCCCATCCCTGTTGGAGACAAGTGACTCAGAGGGTTAGCCATGTTTGTGGGGCCAATCATGGAAGTCTGGTGTCAATGTGAAGAATGCCCATTTACATTAAAATAATAATAATGCCCAGATTCATTTTGATGCCTTAAAACTATTCCCAGTTTTGCTTTTAAAAAAATAAAAGAATACTCCTTCAGAAATAATAAAAAAAACCAATTACACATAAAGAGCAGAAAGCTTTACAGGTCAGACTAAAATCTATTAAAAATATTCATAAGGAAACTCTTTGTTTCTTTGATTGAGATATTAAGTGCTACATTCTGCACCTATTATTCATCCTGGGCGACTCACACGAAGCCATTGTTTAAACAGTTTCATTAAAATACCACTGATGGTCAAATCATTTGATGTATATGACAGAGTAACTGAAACTCTCTCTTTAGCCCCCTCTCTTGTAAATCTCTAGGAAGTAGCAAGACAAATTGAAAGGGTGATTATTTGCTTAGCTTAGCCAGGAGGCAACTGTCCGAACCTGTTCATTTGGAAGGCTGAGAAACAGAAAGTAATCAAGGCTTCATTTCCAGATCATTGTCCCTGCAACTTTTGTCAAGTTCCTTTTGCTTAAAATATAAAACAAATAAATATAAAATATAAAAATAATTGTTAATAACAGCCAAGCGCTTGCATAGAACTTTGACTAAAATGTTAGTCCTGCCTTGGGAACATGGAAGGTTCTCTGTAGTTTTGCAGCATTCAACCTTCTAGCCCTTTATGGTGTCTCTACATAACAACATAAGAAGATCCCTGCTGGATCACATCAAATGTCCATCTAGTCCCGCATCCTATTCACACTGGGGCTGACCATGGGAAGCCCACTAGCCACCTCTGCTCCACCTAGGGATGGGTGAATCTGTCAAGTTTCAGTTTCTCTCTATTTCAGTGTTCTAGGCACCACAATTTAAGAAGGATGTTGACAAGCTGGAACATGTGCGGAGCAGGGCGACCAAGATGATCAAGGGTCTGGAAACCAAGCCTTATGAGGAGTGGTTGAGGGAGCTGGATATGTTTAGCCTGGAGAAGACTGGAAGATGACACAATACCCATATTCAAATATCTGAAGAGCTGTCACATGGATGGTGGGAGCAAGTTAATTTTCTGCTGCTCCAGAACCAACTCCAGAACCAACCCCAGAACCCTAACTTAACCAATCAATTCAAGTTACAAGAAGGGAGATTACGACTAAACATCCTTAAGAACTTACATCAGTTTGTAATGTCCTCATGAAAATTCACCAGAATTTTAGTGTGAATTTCTCCTAATATACACATTTTTTTGTATGCAGTTTTGCTTAATATACATGTTCTTGCAAAGGAAAGTAATATTGTCTTATAGAATGCATTTTAAATGTTATTATCACTAATCCATGTGTTTGATGCACACTTTGATGCATACTTGTACATATTACTTGGATGAAGAACTGCACTGCAAAATTCACCAAAGTGTCAATTTTGAAGGATGGCTGTGTTTCAGTTCGCATAATGTTTCAGAATGTATGAATTAGATAGATTCCCTTGTACATGTAAACTGAATTGAATTTATTCTCCATCCCTGGCACCACCAGAGTGTTTCTGCCTCAAAGTCCTACCCTGACAGCATCATTACCCAGGGGTTGCTGTTTCTGACTTTTCTTGGTTCTTAAAGGGCTTATAGGTTGCTGTTTCATCCCTTGC
The DNA here is from genome assembly GCF_964234715.1 of Podarcis melisellensis. Classification (NCBI taxonomy): domain Eukaryota; kingdom Metazoa; phylum Chordata; class Lepidosauria; order Squamata; family Lacertidae; genus Podarcis; species Podarcis melisellensis. Next base: position 29,644,639 of record NC_138530.1, read on the forward strand.
TCAAGTCTGCTTGCAAAAACACATAATAATAATAATAATAATAATAATAATAATAATAATAATAATAATTTTAAAATATTTTTATTATTTATACCCCTCCCATCTGGCTGGATTTCCCCAGCCACTCTGGGCGTCTCCCAACAAAGGCTAAAAACAGAATAAAACTTTAAACATTTAAAACTTCCCTAAACAGTGCTGCCTTCAGATGTCTTCTAAAAGTCAGATAGTTGTTTATTTCCTTGACATCTGATGGGAGGGCATTCCACAGGGCGGGCGCCACTACCAAGAAGGCCCCCTGCCTGGTACCCTGTAACCTCACTTCTTGCAGTGAGGGAACCACCAGAAGGCCCTTGGAGCTGGACCTCAGTGTCTGGGCAGAATGATGAGGGTAGAGATGCTCCTTCAGGTATACTGGGCCAAATTATGGATGCTGTTAAAGAATTTGAGGGAAAAAGCATTTAGACTTGAATTTAAGGAGTGCTAACACACCAGTGCTAAGATGCAAGTTTTCATTCTAAAAGTCAAGTTCAAATTCCGAAAGCTCACCCATTTTTGAATTTGTGTGGAACTTAATTTCCACATTGATCTTGAAAGCCAGAGAAAGCCGTCGTAAACCACAAACGCTGTCCACACACATGTAAGCATGTGTGCGTTCGTGCGCGCACACACAGAGAGCACCTTGAAACAATTCTAGCTTCTCCTTTGAACTCATATTAAGTTAAGCCTGCATAAATAGTGTCAAAGGGGAACACACCCAGAACTCTCTGGGAGATCATGATAAACACTCCTGATGTTTTGCAGATGGACTCATCATCTGTGCATTTCACAATAAAATTTTACGAAGCATTAGACATCCAGTTGGTTGTATTCACTGGGAGATGGTTCTCTCTCCCGCCCCTTAGCAATCTGCTGTGTAGTTGCTGCATTAGGTTGTGCATCTCTCTCCCAATTCCCTAAGTGTTTTTCCCTCTATTACATACAACAGATCTCTGAAGTTATCGTGCTTTCATCTACAGGCTGAGCTCAAAATGAAACAAGTTCCTTCCCAGTGAATAACATTATCATTTCCAGAACTCCGTCAGGTGCTTCCAGAGAGTTGTTCCAAAAAATATTCTTATGAACTGCCCTGTGTTTAAGGCCATTACATTCCATGCTCTGTGAGAAATGCTTCCTTAGTGCCAAATTGCAAACACTTATTTAGTTATTAAATTTATATCCCACTCTTCCTCCCAAAAGGAGCCCAGGCTGGCAAACACTTTGGTAAAAAACAGACAATCAAAACTAAAAAAACACACAAGCCAGGCACATTTATATGCATTTATTTTCCCATGTTTAAACCCTTTATTAAATCTAATCAGCACAGCCATGGTTTGTAGCATTTCAAAACATAACAATTTGTAATCAAATAAGTAGCATGTGTGGGCCAGACTGCAAAACCAAATTTAACATGTAAATGTGTATATTTAAATTCCAGGGCTTGCTTCTTCTGGAAGAAGGCCCTTGAAATTTGCTGGACTCTAACTCCCATCAACCCTAGCCAATATGGCCAACAGTCAAGGATGATGGGAGTTGTGATCCAGCAACATTACTTTAAACCCAAGTCCCTGACTAACCCACAGGCAATCCCTTCCTCCTTTCTCTCAGACACGACCCCTTTCAACTGTAAATTGTCCATCTCCAAATTAAATTCAACCCCCCCTCTTTTCTGACTGACAGATCTCACTGGTTGTTGGGTTGGACCCAAGGCCTATCTGTCACAACTGCTGCAAGCTAATTAATGTTGTGGAGAAGGCCCTTAGTAGGAAAAGACCCACTGTTTTAATTTCATTACATGATAATGTTACGAAGGTGCCAAAAAGCTTTCAGCTGGCCCTGAGTCAGAGGCTCAGGTGCATCAACTTGGGGGGAAAGGCAGCAGGGTGGGGGCAGGGCAAGAGCATGTCAAACTCTTTCATTGGGTATATTTACCAGACGCCTGACTAGCCACATGGCCATGTCCCAAGTAAAGTAAGGTTGTAATTCTACTCCTGAAAGTCAGACCAAATGAAATCAACTGGATTACTTGTGAGTAGACACGCATAATATTGCACAGTAAGACATTCTTTGGGGTGTTTGTATCCTCCAAGCAGAGTTTCTTAGGAACGTTCAGAGAAGAAATAACAGTGAAGTGCTTGAAGTCAAAATGCCTTTTCATTAATGGCCCGGTGGGTATCCAAAGTAACTCCATTTAAGTCAAAGCAATTAAATAACTATAAATCTGCTGTGAAAGTCCTTTCTGTGCAGTGATCTTAAAACGAGCTTTTAAAAAATGTTTTCACTAGGAAGTTATGCCATATTGATCTAAGAATAGAAGTGTGTACAATATGTTCCCTAAAAATATTTCTCTCTCTCTCTCCTCCTCCTCCTCACCAAGAGAACAGAGTATAGAAGTGGCTCAGTTGTAATAATATATCTGTTGGGAAACCCAGTTTGGCTTAACTGGGTTAATCAAGAGCATAGTAATGGTGGTGTGCTCCTCCCGAAGAGTAGTGCTGAAAAGCCGTGTGGAATGTTCTCCCTGCGGCGGGAGCCTGCCTGGCCTCCACAAGAGGCAGTGATGACTACCAGCTTGGGTTAGTCAAATTCCTGGAGAGTGAGACTATCAACAGCTCCTATCTCCTACATTCACTGCTGGAGGCAGTATACGTCTGAAGACTATTTACTGTGAATCGCAGGTGAGCTTAGTGCTGTTGCGCTGAGGCTCTTCTTTGGGCATCTGATTGGTCACTTTGAGAGCAGAGAGTTGGACTAGGGGGGACTTGGGCCTGTCTCCAGTGGAGCTCTTATTGTTTCCTGAAGTCTGGATTGTCTTCATTGGTCATCATCCGGTCACTTGGAAGTCTGTTTCTGCTAAAGTCATCTAAGCTATTCATTCAAGCGAGGAGTGTAAGGAAATATCAAACAGGAAATAGATTCCGGTCTCCAACCTCTCATGAATATGGGAGTTGCCAAAGAAAGATGATAAAGGTTACTGGACAAGGATGACAGGAAGTAGCAGTTAAATCTAGAGCAACATTGGCTGCTGACAAGGAGAGTTCTATTGCAGTAAAAGTCCAAGTCCATTAATGGGAAGAATCAAATTCAATGGCCAGAATAAATGGTGAAATCCAGTTTGCAGTCTGACCACATTCCCTGCCTCCCATATGCAAAATTTGAAACATTATGACAGGACTGAGGGAAAAATGGGATCTATGCTATGTTACATTCACATCACTATCAAAGGGGAGGGGAAATAGAACAAATCTATTGGGGTCTAGTGCAATTAAAGGTAGTTTGGGTCACATCTAAAGCACCTGACTTTGGCCCATAATCCTGAGAACTGTAGTCAACTCCTCACAGAACTACAAGTTCTGGCACCTTAACAAACTACATTTCCCATGATTCTTTGGAAGAAGCCATGAGGTTCCTGAGGGCAGAGGGGAGGGGCGCAAGGAGCACAGTGTGGTGATGCCACGGAGCTGGCGGGGCAACAGGAACAGCAGATTGGCTCTGTCACCACACCAGAATGCCCTCAATTATCTGCAGTTTGTTGAGGTCGCTGAGTGTTCTTAGGAGACCCCTCACGGAGCAAAAATTCCCAGAGTTCCTGACACAGCAAATGCTTATCGCTGCATCCAGGGGCTGGTTCATTATGGGGTGGAAAAGGTAGCCTTCACTCCTCCTTGCCATCCCCACCTTCTTCATGGGAAATGGAAAGGTCTTCACCAGAAGGTAGGAGACGGATCTGGGTGGCGGCAGGAACTCCATTACTTTCAGTTGTGTCAGTTTCATTTCAAGACTTGAAAAATACCCTCCCACCCACCCCTCCCTCTTCCCATTTGCTGTGCGGATGGTTTATCTCACGCTGGAGCGGTGTCTGAAGAAACACTCGGTGGAGCGCCTCTGCTTATCACTGTTTTTACATGGCATCTCTAAGCAAATGTTTAGCCCTACTTGACTCGGGACGAGTGCTGTATTGATTATTAGCTTGAAGGAAACATCTGGCTTTCATTACAAATGGTAGCAGACCAGAGAGGGGTGCTGTACTGGGCGGTGCGGTCACTTAAGAGCCATCAGGGCTAGCTATAAAGAAAATTTAACATATCCTGTAATTACAGACTGCCAAGCACAAAAGGGACCTGCAGATCTGATTTCAGAACAGAAGAAAATGTTTATTGTATCTGCTCCACACATTTATTTACTCAGTAGTAGCTGGGCTTTTGAAATATTGCCTGTGGAAGAGCTTAGTCCTCCTTCTGCTTATGAGAACTTCCTTGTTTAAGTCAGGAAACTTGAGTCGGGCTGCTGGTCAGGATGGCCTGCTTAATGCTTTTTCAAGGTTTCACGACTGTTGGTGGATGTGCTCTCAAACTGAAATGGCAATTTTTGCCTTTGGTCTGTCTGCAAAGCTGGGCTAAATAGGCCATTGGCCTGATCCAACAGGTTCCTCTTATGTTGCTATGGCTACAAGTTTAAACCCCAAGAGTTTAGGACTATGGGTTTGGAAACTATGGCCTTTGCTCCCACAAGACGTAGTGATGGCCACCAACTTGGAGGTCTTTAAAAGAGCGTTAGACAAATTTCTTTGGCTTTCATTGGCTACTAGGGATGGAGGAGGAGAAGTTCGATTCGGTTCATATTTAAAGGCAACCTACCCAATTTGTGCTTTCTGAAACTAGATGTGAAGCCAAATGTGTCCCTCTTTTGAAATCCACACTGGCAAAATTTGCAGTGCAATTCTCCAGACAAGTAATTCTACAAAAATGCATATACAGTGGAACCTCGGTTGTCGAACGTAATCTGTTCTGGAGGACTGTTCAACTTCTGAAACATTCGACAACCAAGGCACAATTGTTGGTCAGCAAATTGTCGAGGCATGTTCGAAAATGGAAGCATTCACTTCCGGGTTGTTGGTGTTTGGGTTCCAAATTGTTTGGCTTCCAAAGCGTTTGACAACTGAGGTTCCACTGTACTTGAGAAACTAGCATTACAAATGCATTATATAAGGGAAAATTGCTTTGCAAAATACGCGCATATTAGGGGAAATTTGCACTAAAATGCTGTTGAATTTTCACGAGGACTTAAAAAGAAAATCACAAGCTGATGTAGAAATGTGGAGCTCTGAATTGGATTGGAAAAATTGAAAAATTGAGAGAAACTGAAGCTGACTTATTCTCCCATCCCTATTGGCTACTATCTATGATGGATGCACACTACCTCTGAATACCAGTTGATGGGAACCAGTAGTGGGTTGTTGCACTCAGGTCCTGAGTAAGCCACTCTGAGAACAAGATGCTGGACCAAATGGGTCTTTGGCTTCAGGGCTCTTCTGATGTTCTGTAAATATCAGAACTATGAAACAAGTGGGTTATCATGAGTGGTGCTGTATATCTGCATCTTGCTTTCCCACTTAGGAGCTCAAGGCTGGGTATATTATCATCTGGATAGGCTTGGCTAAACAAGAATGTTTTTAGCAGGTGCTGCAAAGGCACCTGCTTGATCTCAACAGGCAATTGTTATCAAACCATTTTAAATAATGAATTTTATATTGTTGTATCCCACCTTAGGGGGACCTTACAGTGAAGGGTAGGCAAGAAATCAATTAAATAATATCAACTTCCCTGTGAGGTAAACTAGGCTAAGTTAATACATGAACCTAAGTGCCAGTTCTTGCCTATAGTTTGTGTGGGAAGGATACAGTGAATCAGGCCCAGAAAAGCCTGTTGGCATCCCTGGCTGGTCTTACAGAAATCATTTTCTCTGTGTGCCTCAGAACATTTCATGGCAATTTCTCCCAGGTAGGAACCTCTAAATTTGCCTTGAAATGTTGCTTTAGGTGGAAATTGAGTGTCAACTCTAGTTTTAGGTCTTATTGACTTTGCTCAGAATGGAGTATTTATTTGCCAACCTCAGACACCCAGGACATCCAGAGTTATGGCTTCTCCACACTTCTGCTTGTCCAATGCCCAGTAAAGCATGGGTCTGAGAAGTTTCCCTTGGAAAACCCGCTCTTTAGCACTAAATCGGAACAAACGGCAATTTGTGAAAAACCCCAATTTCCATTTGTTCCGAATCACTGCCAAACCATGGGTTTTCCCAAGGGGAAAGAAGTGGGAGCAAACAGAAGTGTGGACGATTCGTTAAATGATACAGCACAGCTCAGCTAGAAAGCTGCAGTTTTCTGTGGGTTCCAAGTGGCCCTGGCAACATTCTGTGAGTCTTACAAATGCTCATTTTGCTTTCCTTTTAAATGCCTTGGTATGGAATGTCCAAACATACCTGAGATTTTAATTCAGGTGAAATTGGGTGGTAATTCTCCATCAGAGGAAAATTGTGGGAGTAGACTAGGGATTCTTCCCCCCTACTTACTTATTAGGTGATGGGGCTTTAGCTCAGTGGTAGAGCACATGTGTCACAGGTTCAATCCCTGGTGCCTCCAGGTATAGCTGGGTGAGACCTTTGTCTGAAAGCCTGGAGAGCCCATGGGGATGATTAGGGAGGCAGGAGAGGAGATATTATTTAATAATATCCTTCCAAACTTGCGCTAGCAAGTTCCATATTCTAGCAGAGTTCCAAACATCCCCATTTTAGATTACGCAGTGATCAGCTTGTTGCTGACTCATCTGAGTCTTACTATTAAAGATTCCGTCCTGGTAAAATCCCTTGCCTTTCCCTCTTAAAAAGAATGAACACAAGAATGTACCTCAGGTTAAGAACTTTGCTTCAGGATGAGAACAGAAATTGTGCTCCGGCAGCGCGGTGGCAGCAGGAGGCCCCATTAGCTAAAGTGGTGCTTCAGGTTAAGAACAGTTTCAGGTTAAGAATGGACCTCTGGAATGAATTAAGTACTTAACCCGAGGTACCACTGTACTTGACTGCAGTTTTACATCCCACAGAGCCTGTTCCAGACAGCATAGACAGTGCTGAGACAGAGGGACCAACAGTCAAACTCAGCATGAGGAAGCTTCTTACGTTGTCTCATTTAAAAGCAATATTCATTTTGCATCCTTAATATTAGTTTCTATTTTTCTCACTTGCCAGCAGTCCCTTGAAATCCAGTTGCTCCAAACAAAACAATCGTGTTATTTCACTGCAGACTGTCAATTTCATGGGCTGCTGATACATTTATTAGGTGTGTAATTTGCTGTGTTTAGGACACTGCAGGGAAACAGCACAACTTGTCTTTCTTCATTTGTATAACTTAGATAGTTATCTGCCCACTAAAAATATTTTACTATTGTAAAGCAAATTATGGAGGTGAGTAGGAGGGAAATCTTCCCTAGCAGACTTCTCATTGGGTTGAATAATACATTTTGTCTATGAGATCTTTGTATCAAAAATCTATTTATTTGCAGATTGTCTTTCTGACGACAGGACAGGGAAGCAGTTTAGATAATCTAGTCTAGCAAGCACCTCCTGCCCACAACTCAACCCCATCCTGCTGGGACCTACCTTAGGCTCCTCCATTTCTAACCCCCCAAAGCTCCTCCCACTTCTCCAGTAAGTGGCAGGGAAGCAGAATGTTAAACTTCTTGCTGATAATATTCTTGTACTTTTCAGCAATTCCCTTCAGGCAATTCCAGTACTTAACTGAGCACTGAACTGAGTTCTGTAAACATGCTGGCTTTGAAATTATGGTAAATCAGAGATATTATGCATGACTATCCTGTGGCTTGAACAAACTCAGTTGAGGTCCTTGCTGGGTCATTCTCTGTCCTTTGGTAGCTCGAGCTACTTGGGTGTAAACATTGCTAGAGATTTGTGTCAGTTGCAACCCTTCATAGCTTCACAGGGAAATGCAAGGTTCCAGCCTCCTAACCTCCAACTTTACCTTGATGCAAGTCAGCTGAACCCACCATGCCTGGGTCCGGCAGCTGGCTATAGATTAAAAATTAACTAAACAGGACAGAAATGCTCGAGAAGAAATCCACACAACTAAACTCTCACAGACATGCTTCCAATTTATTATATATGCAAATACAAGGGATAGAAAGCTTCAGCCATCTGCTGACAAGATCAAGTTTTGGAGCAATTCCCTGTTCCCTGTTGCAAGGCTTCATCTCCCTGTAATCGCAAATTTGACATTTTCTCATGTATACTTACTAAGCTGTGAACTTACTGTTTTTTTTAAATTGTTCTATATCTGTTGCTGTAAAAAAAGCAATAAAAAAATTAATTTTTACTACTACTACAGCATGGGAAGGTGGGGGAGGGAAGTATTTGGGTGTGCTATTTAAATTCAGAGTAAGAGTGTGACCCTGTACACTCGGACTGAGCAAGTCCTTTGCATTGCTGTCCTTCCTAAACAAGGAGATGACATTAATGAACTGCTGCTATCACCAAGAATGCCATGTCTACCAAAAAAAAAGAGAGGCTTTGCTCCACTGTGGTCTTCAAGCCTGACTGGACCAACAAATTAAGTGGCATGACTCCTACACACATGAGCTTGTTCTAACTAAGTGGCAAATGACAGACCAGCCAGCTTGGACAAGAGCATTTATCTTATTCACCAAGAGCAACGGCCTACCACTATCCTTCATGACAAAGCCTGTAAATTGAAGGGTGCCTGCACTACTATCTCTCTCCCTGTGTGAGGCCTAGATAGGAAAACAGGAACAGGCGAAGACAATCCCCTCTGACAGGGAAAAGTTGTGAACATTCCAGGCCTACATTTTAACAGGGTGAACCTTGCTCTTGTCAACACCCAAGCAACCTAATAATGTTGGAGCCCTGGGGGAGGGGGGGTACGGATTTTGTCCCATTATCAATATGTGTGAGGGGGCTTATCAGCTCACAAGGTAAATGAAAAACACACTGAAGTCTGCAGATAAAAAACCTGGAGTGAGGATTGCAATGGATAATTTTGTGAAGGAAAACCAGTTTTTTTAAAGGGTAAAAAAGAGAGAAAGATACAGGCTGCATACATACTGTCCATTTAAAACACCCAGCTGAACAGGGGTTGCCAACATGAATAAAATATTAGGGGGGCAGGTAAGCCCCACTCTGCATAACCAATCACAAGATGTGGTGCACACACACCATTTGAATGGCAATGCCTATCAACTTGGGGGGGCAGGCCCCTCCAATATATGCACATTTACCTAGCAGATGCATTTCTTTTGCAGACAATTTCCCCTGATGCAGTTTTGGATACTAACACCCACAGTTCTGAGAGCTTTTTCTCCTGAGATGTGTATTTTCAACATGTTTCTCCTTGGGGAACCGGATCACAAAAGCTGAAGGAAGTGTGAGTTTAGAAGGACAGCTGCTTTTCAGTCCACACATTCATTTGTAGAGCGCAAATTGTGTTCTACAAAAGTGAACTGAATGGATTTCTCCCCCCACCCCTAGTTGGTGAGAGGAACTTTTCTCTGGTTCGGATTACAGTCCATTCTGGAGGAGAGCTTGAAGGGTTGTGTGGTGCTGTCCTCAAACTTCCAGCTTTCTGATTCGGAACCAGAGAATTATGGGACATACATAGAACACAGAAGGCTGCCTTATACTGAATCAGACCATTGGTCTGTCTACCATACTGATTAGCAATAGTCCTTCAGGGTTTCAGGCAGGGGACATTCCCAGGCCTACCTGAAGTTGCTGGGGATTGAACCTGGGACCTTCTGCATGTAAAGCACCTGCATTACCTCTGAGCTATGGCTCTTCCTCAAAGGAACTTTGGTGAATTCACTACTTCAGTGAATATACGCCAGTGCGGTGTAGTGGTTAAGAGCAGTAGACTCGTAATCTGGGGAACCGGGTTCGCATCTCTGCTCCTCCACATGCAGCTGCTGGGTGACCTTGGGCCAGTCACACTTCTTCGAGGTCTCTCAGCCCCACTCACCTCACAGAGTGTTTGTTGTGGGGGAGGAAGGGAAAGGAGAATGTTAGCCGCTTTGAGACTCCTTAGGGTAGTGATAAAGCAGGATATCAAATCCAAACTCCTCCTCCTCTTCCTCTTCCTGATCTGAGCAACTGCACCATTCCTGGCTACAGGCTGCCTTTGCCTTCCCCTTCCCCTTCAACTTGCATGAAGCCAGATGTGGGGGAAAAATGTATAATAAGCTCAAAAAGAGACAATGGAAACGCATCTGCTTGGCCCATCCTTTCATTTCTGAGTGCTATTCTTCACAAAAAAATATTTATGAAGGGAAGCAAAGGGAAAACCTTTCTAGATCTCAACGGTCTCTGCACAAGAGATCCTCATCAGACAAAATGGTGAGATTTCTTGATCCCATTTTTGCCTTAGGGCAATTATCCCAGACTTTGCTTCCTCTGATAGAAACATTAAATCAAACTACTAAAGGACAAATTCCATTACTTTATCACTTAAAAAAATTTTCATTCAAGGTCTGGCAATAAAAACGAAGCACGATGCCAGAACATCCTCAATGAGAGAAGAATATTCTGTGACACCTGTGCAATAAATGAATTGAAACCATACATCATATTGTGAGTGCCTGTGAAAGACTTGTCAATATATGATATATATAGCCCCATTCCCATGAATCCAGATGCATCCCGATAGACACACAGCCTGCAGAAAACAACGCGGAAGTTAAAATTTTCGGAAACTGGCCTGTTGTAAAGATGTTACACGCAGCCAACTGACTTGACATGACTTATGGAAATCTTCTTTCCAGGAAGCAACAGATGCCTCAGCTCCATCGGATCATTATATGATCAGACCAAAAGGATGACATAAATCGCAGCATTATTATCCTTCCAAAATGGCATCTTGGGGTGGCGGGAGAGGAAACTAACATTATTTCTACATCATTAAGGCTTCTGGAATTATTGCTCCATTCGATAAACTGAAGAACTAAAAGGATGTCTCCCAATATTGACATATCTCTTTGGCAGGCAGGCATTGTGATGACGTAGGAATCCATGGTTGTCAAGTATTTGGAAACCTGACCCAATTATTTATCTGTATTTTACTCCATTGCACAAAAGGAGCCAGTATTTATGCATCCAGTCGCTTCAAACTGTACAATATTAATACCTGCAATAAAGAACAAATTCTGGCAAAGATCACCAGTGTCGAAGCAATGATTCTTCAACATCAACTTCGTTGGACTGGTCATGTTGTTTGGATGCCTGATTATTGTCTGCCAAATCAACTACTCTATTCCGAACTTAAAAATGGAAAGTGTAATTCTGGTGGTCAACAAATTAGATTTAAAGACTCTCTCAAGGCAAATTTTAAAAATGTAGTATAAACACCAACAACTGGGAAACACTGGCCTGCAAGTGCTCCAATCGGAGAACAGCCTTTACCAAAGGTGTCATGGACTTTGAAGATGCTTGAACTCAGGGTGAAAGGGAGAAATGCTAAGAGGAAGGCACGTTTGGCAAACCCTCATCATCAACAACTCCCACCTGGAAACCTGTGCCCCCACTGTGGAAGGACGTGTGGACCCAGAAATGGCCTCCACAGTCACAGTCCACTTGCAGTTGCCCTGGGCCTGGTCTTGGCTGGGGAGGGTGGGGTATAAATAAAAATTTATTATTATTATTTATTATTCTGGACCCACTGTTAAGACCATGTGATCGCTAAAGAAGAAGAAGACTGTGAGAACAGGATGCTGGACTAGATGGGCAGCTGGCCTGACCCAGCAGAATCGCCTTATTTTCTTATCTATTATCTTCCCCTTCACTATGTGGAAATGTAATTCTGGCCACAAGTAAGTGGGTCAAAACAGACATGGATGCACATTCTGCTGTGTGCATGTTTCCCCTTCACAATTTCACATCACTTGGGAATTGGCCTTGAGTGTAATAGCTCTGAAGGTAAAATAATAAAGAACTATATCTGAGCAGATTCTGGTAGATATTCAACATTGGTCCCAAGTAATGGCTGGGATACAGGATGTTGGAGAGATACTCCACACTGTAGGTTTTCACTACTGTGCATGGTATGTATGAGGACTGTGCATGAAGTATTAATCTGAGCTGAAGCTTTCTGCTTCAGAGATATTTGGAGCACTTAAAATTTATCCTGGGCTGAAACAAAGCCCTGAAGCTTCAGAACCAGTGCAGAACCTCAGAAGACTTTTTTTTTTAATGGCCAGCTTGATACATTTTGAAACCTCTCCCAAGTTGTCCATCACCGGAAAATGTCAAACAGAGAGGAAAGGGCATTTCTGGTCTGCTCTGCATCCAAGGATCCCAGGGTGACACACCATAGACATTAAACTGGGCTCTTTTGGGGGGGGGGGAAGGGTGGGTTATAAATTTAATAAATAAATTAAAATCACAATGAATAATAAGGATGTTTCGCAATGTAAAAGGCTTATTGCGAACCAACAATGACCAGTTCCTTCCACTCAGGATAATCTCCGGGTGCTGTTTATTTTTGCTGGTATGGTTGAGAAAGGAATTTTGCCCTAGAAGCAATTGGCTTACTGGGCAAAATAAAGATTGATGGTTGAGGAGTCAAAGCAGCAGCCAGATAACTTGCACAGTTTGTGCTCAAGGGCTGTCTCTGTCCAAATATCCTCCCCTCTTTTTATGGTCTAGTTCTGTTTTTCTGTGTCAGAGTTGGTGTACCATAATTCACATCCTCTTATGGACTAATGTTTCACCATGCGAAAGAGAATTTGTACATAGAGCAGAAGCATTTAACGTGACTGAAGCTGTCATAGTCTGGAAGCCTTTTTGTGTCCAATATCCCCCAGATTTTGTGACTGCATATTTAGCCTATTTTAAGGCGGTTTGATGCATTTACATTCCTTAACCTTTCCTTTATTAGATAATCACATGCTCTTTGCTTCATCCAGATGTGTTCCACAAGGAGACTTTTATTCACCTGGATACCTTCCAGGGAACCAGTTAACAATTGTTCATCATAAACTATTACATATTCAGAATGGCATGGAGAAGAAATATTTAGGGGTCCCCTTCCTGCTTAGACATGGATAGCCTTCTTTGGGGTAAAGTCTATATCAAAGCACAGCTCAGCAGCTGAACAGATAAGGGTCTTAGCTACATCACTGAATGGGATCTTTGAACCACAAGTGATTTCACAGTCATCAATTCCACCTTCTAATATGAATGTCACTCCTCATCCTATTCCCTAACATCTACTTCAGGTAACGACCACACACTTACAGTTCCTTCCTTCCAACTAAGATATACTCTTGTAGGACAGTGGTATGTTGTTGGAGTCCAGCAACCATAATCCCTGACCATTGTCTATGCTGGCAGAGGTTGATAGATGCTGGAGTTCAACAATATCTTCAGGACACCATGTTGCTTACCTCTGCTGCAGGAGCTATATTTCTACAATATAATTGGTTTTCATTAAATGGCTCTCTGAACTTCACCTTCCTTTTAAAGGTATCTGGATCTGCATTCCACAGAATGGAAGTTAGAAGTAAAGCATAAAACTTCAAATCTATACCTGCAAGGTAACTGCAGTCTATTTGACAGTCAAGACATGTCCATTGGCGTCCTAGAAAAGAAAAGAGAAAAGAAGAGAAAGGAAGAGAAAAGAAGAGAAAAGAATCGAAAAGATCCAGGATATATCCATTCCTGAATTTTGAAAATGGTTCCCTCTGCCTCTCTAATGCATTGTGGGGATTGTTGGACAAGCCTGCCAAAGATCACATGAAACCAATGGAGGTCTCCCTCCAGGGCATATAGCACCTTTAGGAAATGGTGGGAAAACGATTATTGATGAAACTGAAGCATGGAGGAAAAAGGTGAACCCGGTCATCACATTCTGTGGTCTTGCTGCTGCTTTCATCCATGACTGCAATAGATTGCACAACAGGAACCAGCCATTGCCCAACGTTCCACTAGAGTACTGTTGTGTTGGATTTCTTAATGGTGCAACCTCTGCCATCCACCAGCTCAAGCGCTGTTACTCAGGCAGGTTGGGGACATTGGATATGGCCTCTCTGCTGTGTCAGAAATTCATCCTGTGATTTTCTCAAACATTCCCCATCAATTAATGTGAAAAGAAATCACTATCAAAAATAACCAAATAGATGCCAGTGACATTCTTAGAAGTCCAGGGCTTCTGTTGCACTTGTCCATCTGAAGGGCTGGCACATGGAAGACTGAGTAAGTCTGTTTTTGGCTACTTCAGAGGGTAGGACCTGAACCAATGGATTCAGGGAGATTCCAACTAAATATTAGGAATAATTTTCTGATCGTTAGAGCTGTTTGACAGTGGAATGGACTCCCTTGGAAGGTAGTGGACTCTCCTTCATTGGAGGTTTTTAAACAGAAGTTGGATGGCCATTTTCAGGCCATGATTCCTACATTGCAGGAGGTTGGACCAAAAGACCTGTGGGACACTTTCCAACTCTAAAATCCTACGATTCTACCTTGCTTTTGAAGTGACCGAGGTGTGTCTTTTCTTTCATTCTGTTACCTTTCCCATTCAAGGCAATGAAGTATACAGCACAAGTGTGTTTACACAGAAGCAAATGTTTCTGTGTGTGCAGGATTGCAGTCTTAAAGTGCTTAAATATGGCTAGTGTGTATGGTTAGAGGGTAAGCTGGAAGTATAATACTTTGATGTGTATTTAAGATGTAAATTGCTGTTCACTTCCTTTTCTAAGCAAATCTACAAACTCAAGACATTCCTTGGTGCGAAACAGATCAGTCCTTGTCTATGTATTCTTGAAATCAGGAGATCTGGCAACCTGAAGTTTATTTCCAGAATGTTCACAGTATAAAATAACTCTGCTAAGAAACGGTTGCTTTCTTGTTATAGGCGAGGATCCATTTAAGCAGACAATATTGCTTACTGGAGTGCTGTCTGGAGAACATAGCTTGTTAGACAGCAATGCTTTATGGCCTTCTAATGAACTCCAACTTATAGTCCAACTCCCTTAAATTGTCTCTTTTAAAGATTAATTTGCCTCTTTCTCCCATCTAGGAAGGCTGTTGTTGATAGGGAGTATCCAGTGCTGAATGAGTAAAAAGTTCTAATGCATGTTCTTTGGGGAGAAGAGATAACCCTTCTGTAAACATGATGGGTTGCAATTTTCACAAAGCATGGCATTCTCTGCTGTATATGTGGTTTTGAAGGTATGTACAGATTACTCTTTCCAGACATATTTGTTAGCTGCTATTTCGGCCTCCCCCCTCAAGATATAAAGGCAATGGTCAACTAGGAATTGTTATAGATATATATATATATATATGTGGTATATGGGTAGACCTTGTGTAATCTACTTTGGGATCCTTTAATACAACCCTCAACCACAGCCAGGTACAAAATAATGGCAGGAAAGGGGTGGAGTCAGATCCAAAATGGTGGCCCCAGTGGCAGAGATAATTACCCACTGTGCCCCATGAACCATGTATGGGGATAACAAGTACAAATCTACAACCTAGTTTCTACAGATCGCCAGAGCTTAATTTGTCAGCAGAAAAGAAGAGCCTCTTGTTAAACAATTAGGAATCAGAAGTTCTTGCAGATCTAGTACAAATCATCCAATCACCTACCAGTAAATCCTCATTTATCCTTTATATATAATTAAGAATACTGATAATGGATTGATACACAATTAAGTGGCATTACAGCCCAACTCTTCAATGTCCCTAGCTACTTTAGCTTGTGTGAGGCGAATATTGTTTCTTAGCTGATGATTTTGTACCAAGGATCGAGGGTGAAGTAGGAGATAAAGATGCTGGAATATTTATATCAAGGAGACCCCACTTATCCTGAAAACTCACTGGGTGATTTGGGGCCGGCTGCCACAGAACTATAGTCCCCAGAGCGTTTTAACAACCACTCTCTTTTAACAGGGAACTCTGTAAACTGTAGGAGGGAATAGGAGGGAACTGTGAGGGAATAGGAGTCTCCTAACAACTCTCATCAACCTCAAAAAACTACAGTTCCCAGAATTCGGGGGGGGGGGGAGCCACGATAGTTTAAAGTAGTATCATAGTGCTTTAAATGTGTGATGTGTGTATGCACATCTGTGTACATAAAAGCATGCAGTACATCATTACGTTGAAAATATGAAGTTTGGGAGTTCTTCACATCTTCTTCCAGTTCACCTCTGGCAAGGAGGATAGCACTCAAAGGGAGGAGCGAGGAGCAATCCTTCCCAGACTGATAATTACATAAAATATTGTCGTATTTTCTGTCTAATAAGTACAAGAAGTTCCATAACTCCCCTGATTAAGCATATTACCCAGCTTCACAAAGTCAGTGTGATTTATGCTGAAAGTGATTTGGACATACTTTCCTCCGGCTATAGAGATTTCATAATTCCTGGTGCACGTCTGGAAAATCTCCCGACGTCCTGAGTCTAAACCAAATTAATGTCTTCCAGAATGACCCAGGGAATTAATGAGGTTTTCCCTCTCAGTTCTGCCCATGCAGGTCAAGTAAATCATTTGCTGGCCCTTAGTCCATTCCTTCCCTCTGCTGTCTTCCTGACTCCGCGTACAACGATAACAAAGTCGCAGATGCCTTTGAAATACAGCATCACTGACACTCTCCGTCCATCTGTTGGGACATATTTTAGGCTCTGCTTCTCCGTCTGCTGTAAACTCTGCATTTAATGGAGTCAGTAATTGCTGATAAATGGGGTATCAATGAAGTCAGTGTACTGTAGGTTTCTCCATGCTTTTCTGCTGATGTGTGCTCTTTAAATCTCCCTGCCGTTAGTTCAAGTGCATTCTCCTCTTTTAATTCCCTTCCTAGCATTTTTTTTTTTTTTGGCTTCAAGATATGGAATTTTTAATACAGGGCAAAACTAGATACTGAAGGAGCATCATTGCCAATAAACAAGTTATCTGCAATTCCCCATCCTACTCTTTCCTGAGTAAAGAAAATGTGAAGCATCTTGAAGGCATGTTCACTCATTTCCTGTACTATTCATATGGACACATTTTTTTTTCATCCCATCATAAATATTTTATCACCACCAAAAGAATTTTTTTTTCTGGGGCCGTTTCAGATGAGCAATAAAAAAGCTATCCAAAAACACACTCTGCTTCCCATTTGGTAGATGAATAAAAACAAGCCCACAATTCAACGGCAACATTTGTTTGTAATTTATAGATAATGCAAATTCTTTGTGGGAAGTGTTGGGATGGAACTCAGCTTGTGCTAGAAGCTGATGTGTTTTCATGGGAAACAGTATCTAGAAAAAAGGAGCCTCCAACTTTCCTAGACTGTCTCTTCTGACCTAATCTGTGCTGACCTGATACTCTTAAGGTCGGGCTGACTTCCTACTTCCTTCTTTTTCATCCCCATCTGGAGAGAGAGGAGACATCTCTATTTCTCTCCTGCTGGGATAGAAGAGCAAGCATGGCTCAATACTTCTTTGCCTGAGTTAGACAGAATTAGGATCTTTCCTATCAAGCATGTATTTCCTGCAATAAACATAACTTTCTCATTTCCCCTCTCATTTAAACTGGAACCAGTGAAGGTGGTGAATGTCCTGTGTGAGTGTCTGGAGGCAGTTGGAGGATGGATGACAGTTAATAAACTGAGGTTAAATCCTGACAAGACAGAAGTACTGTTTCTGGGGGACAGGGTGTGGGTGGGTGTGGGTGACTCCTGGTCCTGAATGGGATAAATGTGCCCCTAAAGGACCAGGTGGGCAGTCTTGGGGTCAGCTGTCCATGGAAGCTGTCCAGCATCCAGCCTAGACACAGAGGTCCAGCTCTGAGGACTTTCTGGTGGTTCCCCCACTGCGAGAAGTAAAGCTACATGGAACCAGGCAGAGGGCATTCTCAGTAGTGGTGCCTGTCCTGATCAGATGTCAAGCAGATAAATAACTATCTGACTTTTAGAAGACATCTGAAGGCAGCCCTGCACAAAGAAGATTTTAATGTTTCATGTTTTATAGTGTTTTAAATACTTTGTTGGGAGCCACCCAGAGTGGTTGGGGCAACCAAGTCAGATGGGTGGCACATAAATAATAAAATTATAACAATAACTATAATTTCTACTAATACTACTATTAATCTTATAGTCTCGGTGTGATTATATCATGGTTAAAACATGCTTCTCCAACAGGGATTCAACTTTTGCTGAGCATTTTAACTCTAAATGCCAGCACTCCATCTTACCTGAATTCATTCATACACACATACATATTGGTCCATGGATTTGTTCTAGTAAAGTCTTCCTAGGATTATTATGAAATCATCAACATTCACATATATTCCATGGCACTTCAAAAATAGCCACAAGGTAAGGCTGGTCCGCACATGCATGGTTGTCTCTTGATTTCTCACCACAGTTTCTCAACACTGGTTTAGATGCTCTAAAACGCTCAATGCACAATGCACTGAGAGGCAGCCGTATGGGGAAAGTGATTTCTGACCCAGTGTGACCAAGCTGACAAGCAGTGATTCATGTGAGCGGGACACCCCATTTTTTACCTGCTGTGCGAGGAAGTGGCATGTGTCAATGTGGTCAGGCCGGGTCAGACATTATTTCCTCCACACAGCTGCATCCATGGGGACACGCCATGTGGTTAGAATGCCTAAACCAAGCCTTGATAATTGGCAGCTAAGTGTGTGAGCTGACGCCACAGAAATGTATGGTGTGTGAGGTGATAAAGCCTGACACAAAAGTGATGTTGGATCTGTGATGTCTCATCTGAAGCTGCATTCAAAGTAGATCATTGATCCAGTTGTAGTCTAGTATTGTCAACTCCTGCGTGTTTCCCTCCAGATATTGTTGAGTTCCAACTCCCATCAGCTCCAGAAAGCATGATCAATGGTTGGGGATGATGGGAGTTGGAGTACAACCACACCTGGAAGCCACTCTGATTGGCAGTGGCTCTTCAAATTCTTAGATGCTGGTGTTTGTAACCCTTCTTTTTGCTGCATTCTTTTGGCTGGAGGTAATGTAATAAATGATGATGGTGATGATGATGATTACTAGATATTTATTCAGTGGATTCTAAATGCAAAGCAGGAGTTTGGCTACTGAAGTTCTGGGTTCTCTCTTCACATTCACACATAAAACTCCTTATATCATGTTGCAGCAATCCGGTGATGCACATACATGTGTGAACCGAGCAGTGTTACATTCTACCCTGTGGAATGCCCTCCCTTCAGATGTCAAGGAAATAAGCAGCTAACCTATCTTTAAAAGACATCTGAAGGCAGCCCTGTTCAGGGAAGTTTTTAATGTTTAAAGCTGTACTGTTTTTAACACTTGATTGGGAGCCGCCCAGAGTGGCTGGGGAAACTCAGCCAGATGGGCGGGGTATAAATAATAAATTATTATAATCTTATTATTGTAGTTCTGATAAGCAACAACCCCCCAGTGCATATATTATTTTTCTCTTCCACATTTTTTTGGAGCGGCTTTGATTTTGCCCTGAATCACCCCACAAATGGTTGTAAAAAAACCCAAAACAGATCAAAGAATTTTCAGCACAGCACTACGCCAGATGTTGTTGTGGACCAAAATCCCCATCATTCCTTTCCATCGGCTGTAATGGCAGGCAGGGGCTGATGGGGACTGGAGTCCAACAACATCTGGAGGGCCACAGCTTCCCCTCTCTTCCGGCACAGAGTTTTGAAAGCCAGACCAATTCAATGCTACACAATGCTCATTTAAGTTCCGACTCCCTGTACTTTAATGCTCATTTCCCTGTGCTTGATTCATGTTTACTCTTCCCCCATTGACAACCCAAGGCACCATTTCTCTTCCTGACGCCATCTTGGCACGCTCTCGGCCAGCATGGGAAAGCAACTGAAGCTGTACATATGGAGACTTCATCCTCAGTTGCCTAATGGATTCAAAAGACATCCTGAATATTCATCATTTCTCTTTTTATGAGTGCCTGGGCAATTGGACTCCAATGTTAAAGACCGCTGTAAATTAAGGAATGGCACAGGGTGAAGACCAATTTATCTGTGCTTCAAGTCTCCCCTCCTTGGCTGCTCCCCCCTTCTTCCAATACTGAAGTGCCTATAATCTTTGTGAATACAAGGCATTGTTTCAGCTCCACTGAGGCAGAATTGTTTGGGCATCCCCAAAGACTGCGATATGTCTGCACCGAGACTGCTCGTTTTAAACAAATGTGCACTTACTGTACACTCTCCGGAACTCCCTTCCTGAAGAAGTTAGCACTGACCTCTAAACTAATGCTAAACACATGCTAGAGATCTTTGACTCCTTGATAGGGAATTATGATTATTAGCTTCACATTAAGAAACACTGCATTTTACCTCCCCTTTCAGTTTTATACTGGCCACTGTTTTAACACGTTGTGGATTCCACAAGTACTTCCTCAGTCTAATGGTAATGGCATATTTGTACAAGAAACCCACAGCCATTCAGTTCCTCTGAGGATTCAATTTGTCTAAATTTCCCTAAATTCGCCATCTAACCAATTCATTAGCAGGGCAGCTGAAAATAAAGGGGGGGCGGACTGTTCCAAGTAATGTTGAAATATGAAAATAATGCACCATATTATTTACAATATGAAAATAATACACCAAAGTATAAATTGAAATCACCTATCACCACCATCATAAACACACCAAGAGAATATACTGGGGGGCGGGTAATCTTATTTTCTATAAATAAATATGAACTCCCAGCAGCTGACAAAGTAAAATAAAACCCAACACAATAGTTTAAATTTCAATAAAAATAGTTCAAGTTACAAGAAAATAGTCCGGATTACTAAATTCAGTTTTGTTCAGTAAAATCAGGGGCGGGATAAAGCAATTCTGCAGATAAAGTGGAGATGGAACTTCAACTCACACCAAAAGGATTTAGCCCCTCTTGGGAGAGAGCTTCACAGTGCAGTCAAAAAGGCTCTGTCACGCACCCCAAACAGTCATGCTTCTGAAGGTGGTGGGACTTGCAGGGCCTCTGATGTAAAATGCAGTGGGTGGGCAGAATCCGAAGGGAGGAGGCAGTCCTTTGAACATCCTGGTCCTGAACAGCTTAGGGCTTTACAAGTAAGAACCAGCACATTCAATTACATCCAGAAAGGAACAAAGATGACCCCAGCAAAGATGACCCCAAACTGGAGTGATATGATCATCACACCAGAAGGCTTATTAATTAATTAAACATTTTATAAGCCACTTGCTCATATAAAATATATTAAGGTGGTGTATGATAATAATAATAATAATAATAATAATAATAATAATAATAATAATAATAATATTTATAGCCCGCCCATCTGGCTGGGTTTCCCTAGCCACTCTGGGCAGCTCCCAACATAATATTAAACAGAATAAAACTTCAACCATTAATAACTTTGCTAAACAGGGCTGCCTTCATATGTCTTCTAAAAGTCAGGTAGTTGTTTATTTCCTTGATATCTGGTGGGAGGGTGTTCCACAGGGTGGGTGCCACTACCGAGAAGGCCCTCTGCCTGGTTCCCTGTAACCTCACTTCTCACAGTGAGGGAACCGCCAACAGGTCCTTGGAGCTGGACCTCAGAGCTGAATGATGGGGATGGAGACGCTCCTTCAGGTATACAGGGCCAAGGCTGTTTAGGGCTTTAAAGGTCAGCACCAACACTTTGAATTGTGCTCGGAAATGTACTGGGAGCCATAAGTACAATGAGACATAAGGTGCTGTAAGAGAGCCAATGTGGTACAGTGGTTAGAGTGTCTGATTAGGATCTAGGAGATCAGGGTTCAAATCTCCACTAGGCTGCAAAGCTGAGTGATCTTGGGCCAGTCACTGCCCAAGAGAGAACCATGTACGCCACCTTGAGCTCCCTGGGGGAAAAGGTGGGAAATAAATGCATTCTTCTGCAGTTACAAACTCAGTCACATGCTTCCAGACAGTAGCTTATTCAGATTACAAATGCATCAAGGGCTGCAGGCAGGGTTGGATTTGGGTTTGATGAGGCCCTAAGCAACTGAAGGTAACGGGGCCCTTTATATGTCCAGCTGTCCTTTGTCAACACAATTTGTTGTGGGGTTTTTTGTTGAATATATGCTATAATTTATGGCTCTAATAGGTATCTAAAGCCATTTGCCACTGTTGCTGCATGTAGGTTTTATTTTATTTGTTTTTTTATCTTATATTCTGGAAATGTACACTGAGTTTTTTCCCCTTTAATTTTTTTTTGGGCCCCCAAGAGAGTGGGGCCCTAAGCTATAGCTTGTTTAGCTTATACGTAAATCCGGCACTGACTGCTGGGTTTTCAGATGCTGCGGTAAAGGACACCAGATAAATATCTTAGGCAGGGCTAACCAATGAGGTGCCCCACAGATGTTGCTAGACTCCAAATCCCATCCCTGCTGACTGCCAGCCACACTGGCTGGGGCCAATGGGAGCTGGAGTCCATCAACATCTGGATAGCATCTTGTTGGCGACCCCTGATCTAATGTCTCTGGTGTGCCATGCACAGACTGTTCCTCTTGGGTGAATCCTGTTCTTAATAAGTAAAACCCACATTTCACAACACATAAAAATTATATATATATTGATTGATTTACAATCAATATGTATATATTGATTGTAAAAAGGAACAAACCTCAAAGCAGTTTACAAAAGGCATAAAACAAAGAAATCATCTGTAATTATGATTAAAGACAACTATTTAGAACATTCAAAAAGCAATTAAAACAAACAATAAACTGAAAAACCAGATTAAAACGCATTGCACCATTTTACATGCAGTATCTGGATAGGATGAATACAGCATCTGCTCTGCCTTACGCAGATAAAAGGAACTCCTGTGTTCATAGAAGGCAAACTCTGGCTCCAACCCACTATTACCACTATCATCACCAATCTTCATCTTCATAACCTTTTTGTTGTTGTTCTGTGATAGCCTAAAGATGATGTAAAAATGCTCACTGTGGCCATCAAGGTAGGCAGAAATCTTGTTCCATTCTTAGGATTTGTTACGTGGCTGCTAACTGTTCTTGGGGGAAAAAGAATGAAATTCTTTAACATCAATAATTTGGCACCCAGAAGGGAAATATTAAAAGCTTTTTATGTGAGAATCTTTCATTTCTTGGTGAAAGAAAAAAAGCCACCCTCCTTGGGTTTGAATCAAACATGGAAAACTTCTATAAATGTCTTCTGCACATTTTACATGAATACCATGGAAATTAAGATTGCTGTAGATATTCAGTGCCATTTTAAATATATTACTTCCTTACAAGAAACGGCTTAGACTTATTTCTGAATGTCCTGGTTAATATTTCTAGCAAGACACATGTTTCATTGCTAAATCTTTGGTAATTTAGGTAATATTTATGATGAGGATGCTTGTTCCAAGAGCTTGGATTGAAGTATGTAGACAAAAGCAACAGGGTTCTTAAAGGAACTTTAATTGGCTATCAAAAAACATCCACAATTTATTTAATGTCTCCTTTCCAGGAGAATATATTGTTGGTTCAGCTGCTACTTCTTAAATCTCACCATATTTTATATGCTTTGGCCATTGTATATTGCCACAAAGTATTCTGTGTAGGGTGATTTAAAGCGTAGTCTGATTAAGTACACAGAAATGGGCTTGTTGGCTGCAGGGGGAATGAAGGAGACATCACCACCGAAGTGTAAATTACACAGCTGTACAGTGCCTATTCAACTGAGGTACTTGATTTTTTTTATTTAAAAAATAATTATTAATGATAAATTATGCACAATCCTTATTCCACAAGGCCACAATCCAGAATAAAACACGCCTACACAAAAACCCGTTGAAGTGAACGAGAGCTGCGCAAGAACTTCCTGCTGGATCATGGCCTAAATTAATACTTTTTGACTTTCTGCTTTCTCTGCATTTTACCTTCTTTTGGGATACTTTTATTGAGAAGCGTGGCTGGAATTTCACAACAGAATGGGGAACGGGTTGTAAAATAAAAAATTGTTAGGAAGGAAAAACCCAGAGTTCCTCCATAATAAACTGAAGCAGTGGTAGCCAATGTAGTGTCTTTCAGATGTTGTTGGATTTCAGCTAACTCCTATCAGGCCCAGCCAGCGTGGCCAGTGGTCAGAAATGATGGGAGTTATAGTCCAACAAAATCTGAAAGGCAACAAACCGGCTGCTTCTGACAGAGTTAAAATCTTGGTCTACTTGATAGAGAGCTAAATTATTCTGTATTCAAGCATCCTGGGTCAAAACAACAATGGTAGTTATGTGGGCCAAAAGATCTCCTATATATAGTGGATGGACCTCCATACCTTTCATCAGGTTAAACCTGAAAGTAGAGATGTACTTATCAACCGAAGAAGGTTCCCTATCAAGGTAGCCTGCCACCATCACAATACATTGCCCAAAGTACTACTCCATCAGCCATGTGGCACATTCATTACTCTGAAATAGCCTGTCTGCTATTAATCTAAAAACTTATAGGGGTTTGAACTGAAGATATACCAGATAGAGGCAAACTTAATGCATCCTACATTATGTTGAGGGCTTGCGCAAAACATTTTGCTGCCCGAGAAGAGTTGCAAATGGCACTCATAGCTTAAGTCAAGGGGTGGGATTCTACTAACGCCTCACATTAATTCAAGGAATATTGCTAGCACAATACTTTCCCTAGTTTCATCTCCCTGTGCACCCCTGTGCACTCCCCCAATCTGCTCTGGAACATTGGGCAACACCTAGAACAGATTTAGGGGGCCACACGGGGTAAGGACAGGCCGGGAATCCTTCCCCTCTAGCAGTAATACTTGGGATTGATGGCCTTGACTGAAGGCCAGCCAAGTTATTTTGAAACCTGAGTCAGAAAACCCTCTTTAGATTTTCCTCATTGCTTGCTTGTATTTTATTTTACAGTATTTTCCAAGAGTATTTATAAACTATCAGCTAACAACAAAATTCAGTAAAAGCATTAAGACGCCATAAAATTATAAAAACCACAAACCTCAGAAAGGTATAAAATAATGAAATCTGAAACAAATGACCAAATGCATACTTTAAAAATGCTTGATGAAACAGAATTAATAAATTAAAAAACTTTCATGACTCCTAAGGCAACTGCCTCATAATAACATAAGAACAGCCTATGCATCAGGTCAATGGCCCATCTAGATCAGCATCCTGTGGCCAACCAGGTGCCTGTGTCTCAGTTTGTCTAACAGTAGGGCTGGTCCTATGTTAACAGCAGACCCTCTAAGTGTCCCTATTTCCCAGGGACGTCCCTGATTTAGAGAAGGCATCCCAGTTTCTGGTTTGATCCCGGAATGTTCCACTTTTCCTTAGGATGTCCCTATTTTCATTGGAGAAATGTTGGAGGGTATGGAGTTATCCGACCCACAAGCTGTCTGAAGGCAAACCTGTATAGGGAAGTTTTAAAAAATGTATAATGTTTTATTGTGTTTTTATATATTTGATCAGCCATGCAAAGTCATGAGAAATGCCACGTCTAGTTTGAACCTAACATGCAATGGTACTTAATCTTTCACTGCAGTTGACAATGGATATGCAGAAACATTTGGCATCTGGCATACAACGGTATTTAGTATGGAGTGGTATGTGATATTTGAGATGATTTGGTCCAATAATTAAAAAAAATAGCAATATATTCATTTATATATTCTTTAAATAATATATTCTTTAAATATTATGAGCAATTAAAATATTATGAGCAATGAGCAAGCTTTTGCATTCCGCAAACTTTTTTTCAGGCTAGAAGGTAAGGGGGGAAAAGTAGAACGGAAGAGAGAAAAAAGCTGGACATCAGGCAACCAGCCTTAAGAAATCTGGGAAACAGCCTTGAGAATTCTTGGTTTCAATCTAGCGGATCCTATAAAGGTATTAATTACACTATATCTTTTTTTCCTAATGGACCAACATGGCTCCTAGAATTTTTTTTGTATGCATTTCTTAGCATCCATGACAGGATGCTATTTGGTATCTGACAGTGTTTGGTAGCTGAAAACAAGGCAGTTTATCTATGCACAGAACCGAGTTCAAGATCATTCTTAAAAAAAACAAAAACCAAAACCTTAAAAAAAACCCTGAAGATAATTTTAACTCAAGGTTTATTTAATGGATCAGACAAATTGTGTTTTCTTTGCTAATAAGAAGCTCCTCAGCTAAGCGGAGGGGAGTGTTTTATAACTGGAATTTGTGGAGCAGCGATGCTCTCTCTCTCTCTATTAATTTTCCCTTGTCTACAGTGACTATCATTACATTCCTGAGGTCCCTTTTAAAATAAACTACACCGTGATGTAATGCATGTTCTTTATAAAGGAAGAGAGTGAGAAGCAGCATCCAGGCCCTGACTTGGAACATCTTGATGACTATAATTGCCGTCATGTTATGAAAACCTTTTTAAAAAGGCGCCAGAGTTCCAAATAAAACATAAAGCGGCTTTGATATAATAAATATTGCTATCATTGTTTAAAAATGTTGTGACCCGTCTGCTTGTTTCTGAGAAAGAGGTTTTCCAGCATGGCTGCCGCTGCCGCTGTGTGTGTGTGTTTAAAAAAATCTATTATTATAGATAAGGATAAAGGAAAATCCTCAAGACAGGCTTGGTTTAAATTACTGCAGCACAAAGCCAATGGTCTTTCTCCTGAGAGCGAGCATCTAAATTAATATAGGCCTGATCTTCCGCAGAGCCTTGGAAACTCCACTTTGCAGACACTTTCACCCCTTTATTAAGGAAAACATCCATAATTCAGTTTGCAGGACAGTTGGAACAAGGGCCAAGCCACTCGTGACAAACTGTCGAGAATGGTTTGTCCTCTCTGACTTTTTGTTTTGTTTTACAAAACGCAGCCTTTGGGACTGCAAACTAAAATAGAATGAGAGTAATGGGGGGAAGTGGCAGGGAGAGGGTTCCTTAAACCTTTCACCTCATGCAGTTATTCATCTAAATCATCACTTTTTGCCCCACAAGGGTAAAGATAGATGAGCTCCCCCCTCACCACTACTACCATTTCTGGGGCAAAAAGCTACCTGAGGATGACTTTCTGGTAGGAAAGCAGCAAGAGGGGGAGCATTTGTTGACAGTCTCTACGGCAGCAGTTTGTAAAACAAACTAGCAATGCCAGGGCAAACTAACCAGAGCTGAACATTGTTTGGAGTTTGGCCCTTGCATCTGGGCGGAGGACATTTTGGGAAGTCTGCATACTGTTTTTGTTTCTTCTCCATTGATGGTGTTTCTTTGTCACCAAGAAGAGCATGATGGAACATGAACAAAGCAGCTTCTTATTGACTTCAATAGACTCAGAATTGCTTAACTCACAATTAAGGGGCATGCTATATGTACCAAACTCCCACAGGGAGAAGGTAGATTTGGATATACTGATTGATCTCCAGAGAGATTTTCAGGGCTCCTCCCAGTGGGCTGTTCATGAAGCACCATCTTGATTTGTTTGCACAAAGGATATCTAGAGGTAGGGATGGGTGAATTGGTCAGTTTCAGTTTCTCTCTGTTTCTCATTCTTCCAATCTGAAATTCTGTTCTCTATATTTCCACACCAGTCTTCTTTCTTTCTTTCTTTCTTTCTTTCTTTCTTTCTTTCTTTCTTTCTTTCTTTCTTTCTTTCTTTCTTTCTTTCTTTCTTGGAAGTTTCAATGAAAATTCACCAATGCCTGCATCAAGGAAGGAGGCAATTGTTAGTGTTGTTCCCTTCCTCCTGTTGCCTCTCCAAATTTGCTTTGGATGGTTTTCCAAGCCTCTGGACCAGACCTGAGAGGTGCAGGACCAGGACCAAAAATTGCATCCCTCGCTATCCCACTCATACTACCAATGGAGACTAAGTATACGATCCTCCACCCTCTTCCCTGGGGGTATGCCCCACTGAACTCAGTAGGATTCCCTTGACAGTGGACATATCTATGCTTATGCTGTTAAGCTCATGGTTGTGCTGCAACGTACACTCATTTCGTGGCACAGATATGTCCTTGGTAGGCGGTGGCCTCCAGATCATCTTAAATGAAATCTCACATAGTCAGTTCAGCTGTTCCTCATAAATCACCATTTCAGTTTAAAATTGAACTTCAGCCTTCTTCTGGGGTTTCTTCTGCTCTCCCACGGCTACATTCCTGGAACTGCTGCAGTGCAAAAAGATCTAAATGAGTCTACACTGAGGAGGGAGGGGGGATCTTCCCATTGGATCTGGGGAATGGAAAGATTCTAAAAAGAACTCAGTGTAAGGAGGAAAAAGGGAACATTCTGAGGCTACAGTTAAGAGTACAGGGAAGCCTCCTGGCTCCCACCTCCGCAGTAGTCTGCAGTGAAGTGGAAATATTTTACAGAGAATTTTTCAGAACGGGGAAAAAGGGGAAAGGAAAGGAGAACAAATTACACAGAATATAAACCAGGGGTAGCCAAGATGGCGCCTTCCAGATGTTGTGTGGACCACAATTCCCATCATCCTGAAACATTGGCCATTCTCGCCAGAACTGTGGGAAAGGAGAGGAAACTGTGGGAGTCCAGCAACATCTACAGGGCACCAGCTTGGCTATCCCTGGGCAAATTTGCCAAATTTTGGCCATGATTTTTATAGCCTGAAATTTGTCAGGTGCAAAAAAACAAAACAAAGCACGTCTCCCAGGAAACACCTGCAATGCATTTGCTTTTACAGATCCTTTGGGGAGATGGAGAGAGAATGTACTTCCCCACCAATTAATTGGATGGTGAGAGCGTGTTGGGGGCTGTGTGTGCATTTCTCTTGATGCTTCATTACAGGGGGGAAGGTGACTATTGCACCTTCAGGTGCCCTTTTGAAAGAGGTCATCACAGTGACCCCAGGCAGAGTGGCAGCAGCAGCAGCAGCAGCAGCAGAGGAGGATCAGCCTCTTCCAATGCAGGTGACATGTGTGTTGCACCTGTGCATTCTGAAGGTCAAGTGGAGAGATTGTATCTCTTGCTCAGGGCTGGAGAAAGATGAGTCAAGGGAAGTGAAAGTGGTTCCCCAGATGATATTCAAGTCAAAGACCACTCTTCTTTGACTTCTGAAAATAAAATTTAAAATCTGGGGAGAATTTCTTCCTCTGTAGCATGCAGAGGTGGATGGGACTCAGATGTCTGCGGCGTTCAGTTGCAACCTTCACTATGTGCTCGTGCAGGGAAATAAGGGATTACAAAGGAAACCTCTTGCATCTTGTCACGGCTCTCTGTGTGATTACAGTTGCATCCATGTTTTCACATGAAATTAGTTGATGCACACTTTTGTATACCCACCTTGAATCTTTGGAGGAAGTGCAGTTAGGAGGTATTTTAAATTAATAAATGTTATATGATATATACAACAAATTTTGTAGGGTTGTGGGTGGCACTGAGGGTTAAACCACATAGCCTAGGGCTTGCTGATCAGAAGGTCGGCGGTTCGAATCCCCGCGACGGGGTGAGCTCCTGTTGCTCGGTCCCTGCTCCTGCCAATCTAGCAGTTCGAAAGCACAAAGTGCAAGTAGATAAATAGGTACCGCTCTGGCGGGAAGGTAAATGGTGTTTCTGTGCACTGCTCTGGTTCGCCAGAAGAGGCTTAGTCATGCCAATAAAGCGAGATGAGCATGGCAACCCCAGAGTCGGCCATGCCTAGACCTAATGGTCAGGGGTCCCTTTACCTAACCAATTTTGTAAGAGTAAGAAACATGTAAGTCCTGCAAGACCTGCTGCCTGCTGGGCTGGCCCACTTCCACCTGGTCTGGGTGGGTGGAGCTATAGCTCTTTCCAGCTACCAAGATGGCTTCCGCTGCTCAAGATACGTAGAAACCAACAGAGCTGGGTATTGTTTAGCGGTTGTTGCTGGGGTCAGCATCTTGTTTTAAAGATGCATTATTTTTGGGTGTTGATCTAGATTATGTTCTTGTGATTTTATTGTCAGATCTTATTATGATTTATTTGTGGATTCTTTAGTTTTATCATATATTTGTTAATATGAGCTGTTTTCAGTAGTTCATTGCTTATACGACTTTTTAAATTCTGATATCATGCAACAGTTAGCGAACGTTAGACTGTCTCCCCACTTTCTGGGCTCAATAACTCAAAACATTTAATGCCTCTGTCTTTTCAGGATTCCATTTCAATTTACTGGTCCATATCACTGCCTCCAAGCACTGGTCTAGCACCTCAACTGCCTTCGCTGATTCAGGTGGACCAGAGAGAGAGAGAGAGAGAGAGAGAGAGAGAGAGAGAGAGAGAGTTGAGTGTCATTTTGGTTGCAGCCCACTCCAAATCTCCTGAGGTCAACTCCTAGCAGCTTCAAATAGATGCTAAATGGCATGGCAAACAAGACTGAATCCTATGGGATGACACAGAATACCTCCCATGGGGCCAAACAAGCCGTTGCCCAACAACATTCTGGACATTCATTTACATACGAATTTTCATGTGAATTTTTTTATTATTGCAGATGATAATATGGAAATGCAACAGAAAAAACTATGACTGAACACATGCAAAATAGACACATATCAGAAGAAGATCGATCAGTGTTTTTCTAGTTCTTGCTGCTGAAGAACACAGCCCAGGTAGGGGAGAAAAAAAAAGATTTCCAGAGTTGAAGAATTACCAAGCCCACCCGTACTTAATTTCCCTGTCCAAGAAAATCAGATTTTGGGGGATATAGGTTGAAAAACAAAAACATCCTATAAGGAGACTGTTTAATAAGTTGGGGCAGCCAAAATATGTGAACTCATCTACGATCCTCTCAAAGTCTTGTTGGGCTTGGCAAGGAGGTTTCCAAACCACATGGAAATGGTCAGATGGTTGAAAAGGGCCAACATTTTAAGTGCCAACTAAGGTGGGGTGAGGGGGCTTAAAAGTTATCGTAGCGTGTTTTCTGGTGAGGCAGATTTCCTTGTGACTTACCTTTACCAAATGACCTTGGGACTTCCCTCTTTTCTTAAGCTGAATCTATTAACTACACATATAAACAGGCACACTTTAATCCAGTCAGGCTTGTAAAGATGAAAATGTGTTTCAGGAAATGAAGACTATATATGATTGTAAGTGGATCTGCTCACCCCCACTCCCAGCCTACATCCCACACTGTTTTACTATTGACTATCAAAAGCAAATCTGAAAACTGAGTTATTATGACATTTCATCCATAAGCTTCATACTGCCATGTGATTTTTCTACCTCTCTTAGCCGTATCCAGAAATCACGGCTTGGAAGAAAAAATCCATTCCACTGCCTTTGTGGAGTCTTTAAAATTAGTGTTGAATGTAAACAAGAGATTCCAGCAGACGATTGGGCCGAGTCCATTTCCAAAAAAGATTGTTGTGGTAGTGGGGCCTAAGGCAGGGAAGGGAAATCAAGCAAAAATCTAGCACATATGTTTGAATCAATGAAATTAAAGTTTGATAAAATTAAAAGCTAAGTCCCAACTACTCACATGAGCTGCTTGGTGCATCAAATAGCCACCCCACTGATGCAGTTTCAAGCAACTTTTATACCCTTTGTTTGTGTGAAGGTGGACTAAGGATTGAATGTCCAAATCTGGAGGTACTCTATATTTTATAACCAGATGTTGGCGGGGAACATAGAGGAACTGGAACAGTGGTGAATTCTCAATTGCAGGTGCCCTTCACAACAAACCCAATAGCTGCCCTCCAGAGTCATGCCTCTTGTAAGGCTATACAAAAATGGGCCCTTGACCAGTGCAGACAATATGGTTTCAACACCAAGCCAGATTTTTTCCCCTGATCCCCCTATTTTCCCTAATTTACAGCCTGACAAAGAGTTCTGGTGCCCTCAAAAATTTTCTCATTATTTTGTGACATTTTTAGGTGGTGGGTAATAAAGGGGTCTTGGAATTTGTGAAGATAAAATTGGTGGTTTAACACTCAGGCACCTATGCTAATGTAACCTACCTTTCCCTCTGCTTAGTTTATTTGGTGGGTGTCTTACCGAGAAAAGCTTCTTTATTTGGTACGCGAAAGATTGGCAAATAGCACACCAGCAAATGACATCATTCTTCCCTGCTGTGAAATAAGCGGTTCGTCCCTGCTCGGCTACATCACCGTAGAGAGGAAATATATCTTGATCTTAGTCTGCTTGTAAGGAGGGAAAGCAGAGGAAATTTGTTTCAGTTTTAATGCAAACCTACCTAACCTGCATTTTTTGAAACAGTATGTGTACCAGAATGCAGCCATCCTTCAAAATACACCTCCAAATTCTGTGATGCCGTTCTCCAGCCAAATAACGTGTACAAAAATGAACATAAGAGGGAGAGGTGTGCATAAAAATTAGTGAAAATGATATATAGAAATGCATTTATATTTGGAGAAATCGCTTGCAAAAAAATGTGCATATCAGTCAGAATTATGTACAACAATATGTACTGTAGAGGAATTTGCATTAAAATCCTGGCAAATTTTCATGATGATTTTTTTTTATATAGAAATTGTAAACTGATGCAGAAATGTGGAGAACTGAATTAAAGACTAGGAAACTGAATCTGACAGATTTGCCCATTCCTACTTGTAAGTTTCCCAAGGAGAACCAGACTGGCGGCTGCTGGGGGGAGAGAAAGAGACTGCAGGGCTGGAGAAGCCCATGGCCTGACCCTGCAAGGAATTCTTGCCGTCTCAGCAGAATTTGCCTTGCTGGTGCAAGTCACTCTGTGTGCCATAACAACAATGCATATCTTTAGTGCTGGGTGCCAGTTAGGCACTCCTATTTCCCAAGCAGATTGATGAGGGTTTGAAGGGAATACACACACACAAATGTTATCAGCTCATACCAGAGGAGACTATGTTCTTATTTATTAGTCAAATTCCTTAGCAAGTGTCAGAGTTAATATCACTAAAATGATATATATCCAGCATGAAACAAACCTTCCACCAAATAAAGTAACACATCAGCCTGATGTGCTTAGGAGATATAAAGTCCCATAATATACTGTGTAAATGCCATTGAGTATTTATGCATCGAGAGTGTTTGAATCTGACTCAGACTTAATGAAGGCAGTGGGATGTAGCCTGATCCTCCGATTACGCAGCTTGAGTCAGATCCAGGAATAGCAAGGTTGTCCAATATAGTTAAAGAAGCAGTCTAGGGATCTGGGTTCACTTTCCTCCTCTCGCCTAGAATTTTGGCAAGAGGCTCTTATCCCATCAGCAAGCATTACCACCTACTGATGGTTATGATATCAGACCACCTCCAGAAAAGGCGAGACTTCCTTTGAAACTGGGTGCCCCACTGAGGCTGCAGTTCTGCCCCATTATGTGGAAGTAAGCCCCATTGAACTAAGCAATGCTTACCTCTTGAGGATACATGCATGAGATTGTTATGTGGGCCTTGTCAAATATAGCATTTTCATGATATCCACTGCCCCAATCTGATCAGTGAGGGGGACTCTTGAACTTACTCTAGGTCCATTTTCCTTGGAATTCAGGATAGTGGAGACTGTGATGTCTTTAAGATGTATGGTTTTATTTACACATATATACAGCCTGAGCATAGGATGGAGGCGCTCACAACACTATCTTCCAACCCCTTTCCCATCAGGTTTCCAGGGGAGAGCCAAGTCCAGCGCATCGCAAACATTTCTTTGTGTCCTCAACTTCCAGCATTGACCCAGTTTACAACTCTCTCATGCCCAGCCCCCCGTAGACCTATTGTTCTTCATCCTAAGATGATGTGGCATCCAGCCAGGTGAGATGGGAAAAGGCCCACCCATTTATCTGTATGGTTGCAGAGCAACATCTTTTAGATGCTGATGTGAGCACTTAACTGGCCAGATACAGCGTTATCTTATGAAAATGCTTGTCTGCCTGCTTCAGCGGGCTTTCCTACTAGATCCTAAACCTCACTGGCTCTGGGATCACAGGCCTAAATCCAAGGATACCATCCAGGTTGACTGCCCGAAAGTCATAACAGTAGACTGAATCTAAGCAGACAAACCCAATTAGTTGCAACAATATATTTTGGACAGTTGTTAGTCTTTTTGCCTCTTCTTTATACGTTTGGACAACTTCTATTGTAACCAAATTTTCCATGACGGTTCCTGAGCTCAAGGAGCAGGGTTTTGTCCATATCTGGATACAGTTGGTACCAACTGGCAGACCTAACTTCTCAAAATGGCACTGATTTTAACCACTGGTTTCAGAACGCCACTGATAATTTTTGTCCCTTCAATTTCCCCAGCAATGTCAAGCACTTTCCTTTTACTCTCCTTTCTCTCCAATGTCAATGGGCAGCTAGGATTTGTAGCATACACAGCCACCCTGTACACAAATATTTGTTGTTGTTTTTATGATTTAAAAAGTAAGGAAGGGGCAAGAGATCACAGTCCAGGCCCCAAAGACCCAGGGCTCAGGACCTCTGCTCCACCTCCTAACAACACTTCTGTCTTGCAGTGATGATGGGTCACCCATAACTACACCATGAAATCCTTTTGAAACCCCCCTCTAGTCAAAGAAATGAATGGAAGGAATGGTGTACCATCAAAACGAGTTAGCTTTTGCAATAAAAAAGGCAAATGGCTTTTTATTTGCAATTAATTTTTAAACGTGTGGTTACTATGCTCAGAAAAGTAACTCTGTAAAATGATATCATGAGGTGCTATGTTTATTTTCTCTCTCTCAATTTCCCCAGCTGGCAGCGCGAGCGATGGCTAACATGCTAGCAGTGCAAATTCAAACCATGATGTGCTAATTCATAGTAATACATGCTCTTTATGCTTCTTAGGATAGATCAGGAGTAACAGGAAGCAAAGGACAGAAAAGGAATAGGAAACTGAGGGCGTCTGCCTTAAACCGTTTTAACATGTGTCCTTGGAGTAAATCTTCAGACTAGATGATTTTATTTAAAGTATTCATTTTGTTACAAACACATTAAAAATGTTAATCTGCCTATTCATTTGGTATATTCTTGTTGGAGATTTTGACACACCTTCATTTTCTTCAGATCAGTTATACGAAGTATCATTGCAAGAGCAGGTATTCTGCCAATACACATACTTTTCTTGCACCCATTGTAATCTTTTGCAGGTAAAGGTAAGGTCACGCGGGTGGCACTGTGGTCTAAATCACCAAGCCTCTTGGGCTTGTTGATCGGAAGGTCGGCGGGTGAGCTCCCGTTGCTCTGTCCCAGCTTCTGCCAATCTAGCAGTTTGAAAGCACTCCAGTGCAAGTAGATAAATAGGTACCACTGCGGCGGGAAGGTAAATGGTGTTTTCATGTGCTAAGGCACTTGTTGTGGTACTCCGTGCACCAGTAGCAGTTTAGTCATGCTGGCCACATGACCCAGAAAATTGTCTGTAGACAAACTCCAGCTTCCTTGGCCTGAAAAGCGAGATGAACACCACACCCATAGATGCCTTTGACTGGACTTGACCGTCCAAGGGTCCTTTACCTTTACTTTTTTTACCTAATATCTTGCAGTTTTGGGGTTGAATCAAAAATAAATTAATTGAAATCAATGAACATAACTTAGGTCACCATTCTTTTTTTTAAAAAAACAATCATTATTATTTATAGTTATAATAATATAAAATGCAAGGATAATACCTAAAGGTGTACACACACACACACACAGAGAGAGAGAGAGAAAGGGGTGGGGAGGAAGGAAATAAATAAATATAATAATACATAATGAAGCCAGTAGGAAGAGAGAATTAGTGTTTGAATTGCTAAATTGTTTCCAGTAGAATATATGGATGAACATTTTCTTTTGCCTTATTGCCCCAGTTCATTATGAAATGACTCTATTTTTCAGTGAATACATTCTCTGTTGTTTGGCCTTTCTCACCCTTGCAATTTTTGCCAACTTAACCATGTGGGTTCATTGCCATATCCCTATAATCCAATACTCCAGTGAAAGAATACGTGATCCCTCCCCAATCTCAATGATTGCAGATAGCTGCAATCCTAAAGTCACTTACCTGGAAATAAGCCCCACCGGGTGCTATTTATTTAGTTAGTTTCAGAGTGTGTAAACTGCTCTGCATTCAGAGAATACCCAGGCAGAAGTTGATTATAAAACACGATGCAGATCATAAAGCAGTATTAAAACGGAAAATCCATCAAGAATTAAAAACAGCAGAAATAACATAGATTGTAGTTTGCACAGGCCCAAGAGAAAAGTTTTCCAGAAATGTCAGAAACAGTAATGTTGGGGCTTACTTCATTTCTAATGGAAGAGAATTTCAGAGAATGAGTGCTACCATGCTAAAAGCATGTGCTTGATTCACTGTAAGCTATACTGCAAAGGTGTGTGGCACCATCAAGAGATCCTTATCCACGGATGTATTCGACAGGGGCAGAAGGAGATGCTGTTTCTCAGATACTCTGGTCCAGAACCATAGAGGGCTTTATAGTAGGAAACTGGAGCCAGTACAATGCTTTCAACAGGGTTTTCACCTGTTGTTGATAAGCTGTCCCTGAGAGCAACCACAGAGCAGTGTATGACAGCACTGGATCATCAAGGTGAACCCTCAAGCTACACACCTGCTCTTTCAAGAGGAGTGCAACTCCATCTAGAACGGGCAACTCACAGTTTTATTTTCTCTCTCCCCACACCAGGCCTGGACCCAGATTGAAATGGTTAGAGAAAATCAGTCTCATCTAAGAGTCCTCACAGTCCCACCATCACCATCCTCTCTCACACCTCCCTCCCCAAAGGGGGTACTAGGAACTGGGTGGTACTTGTTAAGAACCATTGGATCCAGGTCAGGTTATTGTAGGAGTGGTTGTAGCATCACATCCTTCAAGCCAGTGGGGATCACCTCCATGCATAAAGACACATTAATCAGCTCTGGACAGATGGCCAATGGTCAGGATGGCATGATGGGAGTTGTAGTCCAACAACATCTGGAGGGCATCACACTAACTACCCAATGATAAATCTGTTGGAATTCTGGCCCGTCTTGAGGTATGTGCCTATCTGTTCAGGCACCGGCTGAATTCCTTAGACCTCCCTCCGGCGACTCCCGGCAGGATAAAACATACTCGAGGTCCGTTCCGGCGATTTTCCTCAGGCTGTGAGGAAAACACACCAACTGCTCCTCTCTCCCCTTTGGTGTCCCCAGGGAGGGGAAAGAAGCAGACAGAAATCTATTTACATCTTTTATTCCTGTCTTTTACTTCAGTACAGAGAAAACATGTCTGCACTCACCAGCAGTTAGAATAAACTCCACCCATGTCCTTCCAGCACAGGTCATATGACAAACCCACTGAGCTAACATCCGGTGCTCAGTACAGAATGGACTGCCCCTTTGTTCCCATGGCAACAGTCACATACTTCCTGTTTGGCTTTCCAGCCACAAGCAGCAGATTTGGCTGCTATAGCCTTTGCTTGCTGTAGCATTGCTGCTTTAGAATAACATACTCCCCCTAAAGTATCAATGCGTGCAGCGAGCAAGGCGTCATCCAGAGAAGAAAACAAACAGTTGTTATACTTATAACATTCCCCTGTTGTTTCAGTTCCACCCTTGGAACTACCCGCCACTGGTTTTACCAATGTACCTCTCTGGTTGTGTGACTTCCAAGGAATGAGTGCTTCTGCATTACCTTGGTTAGCAACTCTCTGTTGTGCCTTTTTCTCTGACTCAGACACAGCTTCAATTTGACCTTGGTCGTTTACAACAGCAACAGCTAAGTTAGCAAACTCTTGTGAATACCTCTTGGGTGGTACACCCTTCGTTGCTCTCTCAGACCTACGTAAGAGGTGCTGCTCTTCTTTGCTTTCTGGTTTAGTCTTTGGACTCTCTGGAGAACCAGTACTAAGCTTAATCAGTGGTTCATCCTCCTCTTCTGAGGGTCTAGTCATTATGTGAGATTTTCTCTCAATGACTGTGACAACTGAGCTGTCTGAGCTATCGCTGTCATCATCAGTACTACTGAACTCAATAAAATCAAATTCATCATCATCATCATCATCAGAATTATCATCACCTGTGGGAAACGTGTGAACAATCACTTTCTCCTGTTCAGGAGCACTCTCTAGAAATTTTGTGAGAATCACTTGACCAGATTCAGACAAAATTACTCTGTAGAGACCCTTTTCATAACCCACAAAAATGCCTCTGGCATTCTTTACCCCACCTGGAGCTTCTGTTCTCACATGAGACCCAAAAACCTTGAAATGGGCAACAGAAGGTTTTCTGTGGAACAGTTTCTCAAAAGGAGAACTTCCCAACTCTTTTGAAAACTTTCTCAACCACGTGTAACAATATGACATTAGCGATTCAGCCCAGTACTCATGTGGCAGATGTGAACTAAGCAATTGCGCTTCCATTCCCTTTTGCAATTCTTTGTTCACCCTACTACAGACACATTTCTTCCAAGCTTCTTCAGAACTAGCAATTTTGTGTCTTATCCCTTTCTTCTTCAGGAACCTCTGGAACTCCTGTAAAAGAAAAATTGGCTTCTCATCTGTGCAAAGACAATCTATGTCAGCATCATGCATGTTTTTAACCTTGTCACAAAACTCTTTAAACCTTTCTAAGGCTTCTTTCGGTCTCTCCAAAAGATAAATCCAGACAAAACCTGTAAAAGAATCAACACATATTAGGTAATACTTTGCATTGCCTCTAGACGGTGCTAAAGGACCAATCACATCAGCATACACCCGCTGAAATGCCTCGTCGACCCTCGAGGTGACCTGCTTGGCGTTCTTCTTGGCTACACCTGTAAAAGAAATCATATTAGAATCACAAGAATTACATTCCATGTAATCACTTTGATCAAAAGTCAACAAATACAGTCCATCTTTCTCTTTGGCAGAAAGATACAACTCTCCATCTTTGTAGATCTCGCAGTTCTGATCATCATAGGACAGTTTTAGTCCCTTCTTGGCGATCTGCGAAACGCTGAGCAGATTATACTTCAACTCTGGAACCAAATAAACATTGTCTATAGTCAAGTTCAGACTTTTAAGATACACAGTTCCAATCCCGGTCGCTTCCAGCATTTGACCGTTGGCTAGTTGCACCGCGAAGCTTTGCTTCTTAAACGTAGAAAATAGTCCTCTGTGTCCTGTCATGTGAACCGTCGCGCCCGTGTCTAGGACAAAGAAGTTCCCCGCTTCTGGTGTGGCTTTTAGCGACATCAAAGCTTTTGCAGTCTTTGCCTTTGGCTTGGTGTGACCTTTGTCTGACGCCTCAGACTTAGCGGAGCTGGCCTTGGCTCCTCTGTGCTGACGTGGCTTCTTACAGTACCGCTGAAGATGCCCAGTCTGGTCACAATTGTAGCATCGGACAACGTTTAAAGCTACAGCGTCTTCTCCAGTAGCAACAGCAGTAGAGGCGTTAGAACTCCGTTCTTTGCTCCCCTTGTCCTTCACTTCCAGGGCGGCAAGTCTGTCATGTTCACAAAGAACCACGGCAAAGACCCTCTCCGACGTGAGATCCGCTGCTGGGAGAGACCCCAGCTGACTGGCAACTGTTTTGTAAGTCCGATTCAGGCTGTTGATCACCATGAAGCAAAACACTTCCTCCTGCAGACGGAAATTGCGTTCCACCATGTGCTGACGCAGAAATTTCATTTCCGTCAGGTGCGCTTGAACATCTCCATCAGGCGCAAGCCTCAGGTTGGTCAGCTTCTCAAAATACAGCAACGCTGAAGAACCTGCATCTCTCTGATGTGTCCTTCTCAGCGTGTCCCAAACATCTTTCGCGTGGAGTAAATCTTGTATGTGGATCAGCTGCGAATCTGACACGCACAGAATTATAGCAGTTCTGGCCTTCACATCCTGTGACTCCCAAGCACGCGTTGGTGCTGCAGGAATGGGGTTCTCAATCACCTCAAACAGTCTCTGATTCTGCAGCAGGGCCTTCATCTTAATAGACCAGGATGCATAATTGTCACTGGTCAGGAGGTCTGGAGTAGGCAGGCCTCCCCCCTTCTTGGCATCCATTTTGAGTCCTTGCACTGACTCTCAAACACAAGCCTCTAAAATCCAATAGCTGGCTTGTTTACACTCTGTGCACCTGGCAGCTTTCAACGCTGGCGGCGTTGGAATTTTCCAAGAGCTCTTCAGACTGTGTAGTCAAAACATTCCATTTTAACTTTCACTTCTCCTCTCTGAGGCATGGCCTTCACTGAAGGGCGTCGCTTAGCAACGGCATTCCTTTTCCTTGAACAGGAAACCACAGGAATGTTTGGAATGCGGTTTCTCTTTTGACTGGAGCTGTTTTTCCCATCTACTGCTCCCCGTGAAGCAGAGAATAACTCAATCTGCATTCACTCCTTTAAGCCCGAAAATCTCATACCTGGGCTCCGTTGCTTGGCTTTCAGATTCTTCTGGTCAGCTTCTGGCTGCAGAGAATCAGCTTTCTCACCTCAGGCTTCCATGGAGGCCACTCCTTGATGCAGAGGTCGATGAAAACAGCAACCATCCTCTGCTACCACTG
Source organism: Podarcis melisellensis (assembly GCF_964234715.1). Classification (NCBI taxonomy): domain Eukaryota; kingdom Metazoa; phylum Chordata; class Lepidosauria; order Squamata; family Lacertidae; genus Podarcis; species Podarcis melisellensis. The sequence continues at coordinate 29,684,849 of NC_138530.1, forward strand.
TTGGAATTCTGGCCCGTCTTGAGGTATGTGCCTATCTGTTCAGGCACCGGCTGAATTCCTTAGACCTCCCTCCGGCGACTCCCGGCAGGATAAAACATACTCGAGGTCCGTTCCGGCGATTTTCCTCAGGCTGTGAGGAAAACACACCAACTGCTCCTCTCTCCCCTTTGGTGTCCCCAGGGAGGGGAAAGAAGCAGACAGAAATCTATTTACATCTTTTATTCCTGTCTTTTACTTCAGTACAGAGAAAACATGTCTGCACTCACCAGCAGTTAGAATAAACTCCACCCATGTCCTTCCAGCACAGGTCATATGACAAACCCACTGAGCTAACATCCGGTGCTCAGTACAGAATGGACTGCCCCTCTGTTCCCATGGCAACAGTCACATACTTCCTGTTTGGCTTTCCAGCCACAAGCAGCAGATTTGGCTGCTATAGCCTTTGCTTGTTGTAGCATTGCTGCTTTAGAATAACAAAATCGTCATGTTTCTCACTCCCAGCACTGTCCTGACGCTCTCTCTTCTCCATTTTTCCCATGAGGAATTGACACCACAACAGCCTCATATTCAAAGAAGGTCCAACTCTTTTAAACAATTCATAGAAACGAACCACACTAATCAAATGCATAAAAAGACAATGTGTTCGTTTTTGTGGATTTTGTATCAACGGCTCAAGACAGGGGACAACAGCGTGTAATTGAAATTGAAGTGTCCATATTTGTGGAACAATCCCTCACTGTGTAAAGCTTCCTCAAACGAGGCAGATTCAGGATGGTGGTCTTGGCGCAACACATTTTTTCAAAAGTTTTCAAGGATGTGGTGAACCATGAATCTCGACATATTGTTGGAGCATTCAAAAGGTTGGTGTGCTATGCCAAAAATCTATTGAAAAAAGCCAACTCGTAGTAACTTCACTATATTCCCCCCACCAAGTCTATGTGAATTGGCTTTAAATCCAAGCACTTTGGCCTAGCTGCTTTGTAGATCATAATAGCAGGGGCTAACAAATGTACTGTTTGAGGAGTCCTGGCATTGTAGCTCATTAGATTGAAAGTCGTGTGCTAATTCTGAAGAAGTGTATCTGAAGAAGTGTGCATGCACACGAAAGCTCATACCAAGAACTAACTTAGTTGGTCTTTAAGGTGCTACTGGAAGGAATTTTTTTTGTTTTGACTATGGCAGACCAACACGGCTACCTATCTGTAACGTGTGCTAATTCTGTTTGGCTCCTGGTTTAGCAATTATATCCCGGTCACCCTGCTGCTATTAGTGACTACTCCAGTTCAAATCTCCCAGGGTTCCTGGGTCGTAATCAGACTCTTCATGTTATTTCAACCCTCTTGAGTTCATGGAGTAAGCAGCAAATGTTCACTGAGAAGATGGCCGGCACTTTTCAGCTCCTACAATCTTCTTCTCTATTTGCAGTTGTTCCTAACAAAATCCTGAGGGAACAATTCCATATTGGTTTGTTTTTTTCTGTTTTTTAACTCTGTATAGCTGGAATAACTCTGTGTAGCTTGATTGGCCACCAGAAGGGAAATACTTCTTGGTGAGGCTGGGAAAGCATGGAAGTTATTTTGGTCCACGGACCTGATTCCTTGCCAAGGAAAATGCAAATATAAATAAATATAAAATAATTTCTCAAGTGTTCGGAGTATGCTGGTTTCTTATCTCCTGTTACAAAACATAAGTGTTGGCAGTAGAAACCAGACTTTCTTCACAGTGTGCCAAAATATTTAACGTGGGTTCCTTAATATTAGGAAGGGGGGCAGGAATAGTCTGAGCAAAAACAAGAAAAGTCATTATCTGTTTTTTTCACCTCCCCTCTTTTAATAACCATTTCAGTAGCACAATGCCTTAAAAGCGAGGCACATTCCCCCTGTGTAATATAGTCTCAAGACATGATTTAGATGGAAAATTTAAGTAAGATTAATGCAATTTATTATCCGACAGGATATCCCTACAAGCCACACTGCTTGGCTGAATTTTTGAATCTCAATCTAATATTTCAGATGAGATTTCCAGACGGGTGTCTTGTTCCTCTAGCAAGGGTGATATAGAGTTTGTAAAACGGGAGAGGTTAAACTAGTTTTAGCACTTGATTAATCATTTAAATTACTCTGCTACTCTTTGAATCCATTGACTCTTGTTTATCGAGTCACTCCCTGCAAAACCCCCGGCCAACCAAAACTGCAGGCAGGATGCCAAATGGTTAATTTACTCTGCAAATTCTTCAGGACGCTTTAAAATCAGGTGGGGGAGGGACAGAGGAGAGGGGAGTGAATTTATAGTTGCATTGAAAGGGTAGAGTGATTTGAGTTCATTGCTCAATAAAAGCAACTTTAGCTTATATGATTAAAAAAAAAAGTTTGTAGACTGCTGGCCAGCTCCTAGACAGATAAATCTTCCAAGCAAATGAAGTGAATAATTAATAGATTTTGGCTACGCATGCTCATGCAAATGTTATTTGGATAAAAGCAGCTCGTATGGCAAACTGCATTTGGCTCAGCTCTGTTGCACGGATCAGGAAAAATAAATAAATTAAAAGACCGAGCAACAGAGGCTAGAGGCAAAGGATTGTGAGCTGGGATCTCCCCACTTCCAGAGAGTTACCGTAAGTTTACAAAGGTTATTGCTGCTCATGATATACAGCATATCCTCCAACATTTCTCCAATGCAAATAGGGACGTCCCATTCCATAATGATAATTTTACTATTTATACCCCACACATCTTACTGGGTTGCCCCAGCCACTCTGGGCAGCTTCCAACATATATAAAAACATAATAAAACATTTTTTAAAACTTCCATATACAGGATTGCCTTCAGACCACTTGGGGGGTTGGATAACTCAATACCCTCTGACATTTCTCCAGTTAAAATAGGGACATCCTAAGGAAAAGTGGGACATTCCAGGATCATATCAGAAACTGGGATGGCTTCTCTAAATGAGGGATGTCCCTGGAAAATAGGGAATTTGGAGGGTGTGTATACAGTCCGCCTTCAGAAGTCTTTTTCATTGCACATCCATGATTATTTCTGTTCATAATAGTCTTAGGCCGCTAATATGTGATTCCGCATTCAATCCTGCTTGCACCCGCAAATGTTTGGGGGCAGACATACTGCTTTGTTTTCAATGTCCCTTAATTTCCTGTTGAAATCCTGTAACCTTTTGTACCTCAAATGTTCCAGAGTTTTGGGGTGTTTTTGTTTGTTTGTTCTGGTTTCATGCCCTATAGTGCAAGAGTGCCCCTCTAGTCAGCAAATATTGGGGAAGGATCATGGAACACCTAATAAAACAGAATGATCTGTGGATGGCCCTGTATATATCCTTCCCTAATTTATTGCACACCGCCCCAGTCTCAAAGCGGTGAGAGATTCCAGGGATTCTGGGTGCTTACCTAGGGTTTGTGCTTCCTTGGGAATGAGGCACAGCAGAGACTGTGGTGTCCTTAGGATATATAGTTTATTTACGCATATATGCAACCCAAGCCTACGATGGAGGGGTCCATGCATCCCAAGAGGGTCTTGCTTCCCCATAGCTACAGCCTTGGATTCCAGCAGAAATGAGGCATAGCTCTCTCTTCCAGCTGGCCAACCTGCAGCCTGCCAGCTTCTAGCTTACATAAGTCAACTCTGAACTCTGGCCAACTACCAGCGAGTTGAGGGAGGGGGCTCCACCCATTTTTCATCTGGCACAGAACCACTTCCTTGGTTATCTTAATGGTAACCTGTGTTGTTCTTTTTGCCTGTGTTTTGTAGGTTTTGTTTCCCCTCCCCACACACCTACACACCTGGCAAAACCTGTTTGACCCACCGCAAAAATGGGTCAAGAGAAATGTATGTATAGCAAAGCTTTCCAAATTACTTTCAATTCTCTGGAAAGAAAAGCAGTAGATTTGCAGCCAGAAAGGATTTTTGCCCTTGGAATTAAATTATACACACTTATATTTGGCATTGGATGAAATATAATACAATTTATTGCTCAATCTTATGACAGCCTATTAAGAAGGCAGTCCCATTAAGTTATATGGGGCTGCCCCCAAAGTAAATGTATATAAAGGACTATAGCATTAGGTTTACCTGGGAGAGCCATTGAACTCAATGGAACTTATTTCTGAGACCTCCATAGGATTGCCCCCCACAAATTTGTTAGAGGCTCAAATTTCCTTTTGGCAATGAAGTTCAGTGCTGGCCCAATGCACTTCATTGCCTCAGGCAAAAGACAAGATGATGCCTCCCACATTCTATGTAGAAAAGCCAATTGGGCTGGCAACTGAGTATTACTTTGACATTGGTGATAGGACAGCACCCCCTGCCTTACCTGAAGGAACTAGGATAGTGTAGGGGACACAGGGCAGGCTGTATTGCTCATCCATTTCTGCCTCTTAGCATTTGCAGCCTAAGGTATTCACCTCAAGGGTTGGCCTTGAGTAGGTCACCTTGGGCCAATCACTACGCCTCAGACTTAAAATGCCAGTTCAATTTGTGGGGGCTGCCGGGAAGTTGATTTGGAAAATTCAACCGGTCTGAAACGCACCTACTAGATTACTGGCTCAGATTCCCTTTGTATAACTCTTGTTTTAAATCAGCTGCACTGCTTGTCAGTTCACTTCCGAGCCCAATTCAAGGTGTTCACACTAGCGCTAGGAGTGACGTCCGCACCACAAATCCAAAAGATCGCCTCTTTCCCTGCAGCCCCTATCGAATGTTAAGATCAGCAGTAGGGTCCTCTTGGTAGTTCCACCATCCTCAGAGGTTTGTGGGGTATTGGCCTGGGAGAGGGTGTCCTCTGTGGCAGCCCCTAAATTGGGAAATTCCCTCCTCACAGAGGTGCATCTAGTGCCTTCATTGTACAGTTTTCATAATACAGTATGCTGAAGAGGTACATCTTTATCCTGGCCTTTGACACCCAAAATATATTTAGGACCCACCTTAGCTGTGATTGTAGTATGTCTGAAACAGTTTTTAATGCCATATTTTATATAGCTGTAGCCCATCCTGGGACCTTCTGGTGAAGTGCAGGTAACAAATCTAGTAATACTAATAATAGTAATGATAATATTTCACAGGTTGTTGTGAGAATCAAAATAGTGTGTGTGCAGCTCCTTGAGCTTCTTGGAAGAAAGGTCGGATATAAATGCAAAAATTAAAATGTCAATCTTCATACTTTATGGCTATGAATAAATTTATTTTCTTCAATCCAGCATAAATTACATCCTATGGAATATGCTTCTGGAAGCACAAATGCAAATATTTTCCCCACTCATAAATATGAAAAGGTGATTCCTTACATAGCATTTACACATAAAACATTTTTTTTAAAATAAAAAACCCATCCAATGGAAAACAAAAATAACCACCTAATCATGAAACAGTCTAGCTGTCTCTCCTGCATATTACGACTTTGGGAAATTGATTACAATTTCTTTTCAGAGGTCTATCAGGATAAACCACTAAGTCTTTGACATAAATTTGAATTCCAGAATCTCTAGCTAACCAAGCTCATAAATGAATTCCTCAAAGCTGACTTGTGCCAGAAAACTCAACATTGCAGAGACCGCTTGGCAGAAGCCCTTCATTTCAGTGAGATGAACTGCTCTATTTAGCTCTCATTCAAAACTAGAGAGAAATGCCAGATTTCCATAAACACGAGTTTCCTTGAATTTCCAGGACTTTGGTTAACAGATGGATGAGAGTATCTTGCAAATACAGATTTGTGCACAAGACCCCCCTTTTTTTGGGAGGAATGTGGGGCTAGAAATGAACCAAAGACTTTTCTTTCTCTTCTCTATTCCCAGAATAATAGAAAACTGGGGAACAGGAATATCAATTACTTTGTAGCTGGTATCTTGAGGTGCAATGACTTTTCTGATCATTGATAGTGGAATTGGGTAAGAAAAATATTCAGTGCAGTGCCCATATTTCCATGTGTAAGGTTCAGTATAATTTGACTGTAAGCCATGTTCCTAAATTCCTATTACTGTGGTTTTAGTATTCTACAATAACATGATAGGTGGATTGTGCTCATTAGGTCACTACATGGCAAACTTTTGAGGAGAAAATGGAGGGAGGCCAAATATCTACATGCAATTGCCTTCTTCTGAGTGTAGGACGATAACAAACAAACAAACAAACAAACAAACAAACAAATGTTTACAGCATGAATTATGGATATGTGCAATAGGTTGATGTGAGCAAACTCCACCCAGCCCCCTGTTTTTATGATGATTATCCATCGTCCTCAGGCAGCTGTGTGGGTGTCATGTCCTTCAATGTTGTGCACAGATCCTGTTTGTGGTCTTTCCATATGCATCTGGTTGGCCATTGTGAGAAGAAGATGCTGGAGTAGATGAGCCAACAGGTCTGATCCAACAGGACTGTTCTTAGGCTCTATTAATTCAGATGTATGCATGTCCCTCCCTCCTTCTGGGCTATCAGAATCTTTTATGGCTTCTGTCTAATCTAAAAACAATAGCTCAGGAAAGGTGAGCAAATTTAATTGAAAAAGAATTTAAGGATGCTCTGATCCTTTTACTATGCATACATGCGAATCATTTTGTGTAGCTGATGAGATCAACAGTCCTTGAGATGAAGAAATTCTCCTTCTCCTTCTCCACCTCACTGTACATCTTCTGCTGTTCCATATTATAGACTGAAGCCATTTCCTGTCTGAGTGTGGCAGTGCTGAGGCACTGGCAATGAGCTCTCCCTTTCTACAGCAGCAAATGTTCCCTAGAAACAAGAAGCCTTTATATTACTAGAATGATCACCATAAATCTATGGCTAAATGCCGCTCCTTGTTTGAATGCAAGAACTATAGAGATAATAACATGCAACCATGGTTTATTAACCTTAAAAACCCCTTAAATCAGTCAGCAATTGAACGAAGCCAAGAATACTTTTGTGGTCAAATAGGATGATTGCTGTTTAGTGTTGTACGCTTTCGCCTCCAACCAGCCACTGCCTATGCAACAGCCCTGTTCCAAATGGAGCCTTGAGAGTATAAAATGTAGCGTTTGTGCATATTTTTTGGTTAGTCCCTGAGAATCTGATTCAGCATTATAATTTTTAAAGGAAACACCATTTAAGTGCCTGCGTGGGTACAGAGCGACGGAGCCTGTGTGTGGCCCATGGCTTGGCATGAGTGCGAATGAGTCTTGCAAACAATGGTGGGTTCTGTAGCCATAAGAAATTGGGCTAGGCCTTCAACCTACTCAGGGTCGACCTAAGGCAGTTTACTGCCTGAGGTGAAGGGCAAGATGGCACTGTCTCCTCAGGTGATGTCAAGAACATGGCCAGTGTTGAAGTAAGATTCAAGTACCAGTCTTGCTGACTTCTGTACATGGAATTCGGAAATGCACAATTTTGTCCTTTGCTTCAGGCAGCAAAATATATTGAACAGCACACCACCTTCCACTGTACCTGAATGTAGCAAGCATTAGGGTTGCCATATTTTTCAGGGAAATCGGCAAAAACGACACTGCTGACAGGGGTAGGCATATGTCTGGATTTTCCCAGACATTTGGCAACCCTAAACTGCCAGATTGGGGGTGGGGGCAAACTGGTCACAAACGTCCCACTTCTATAGCTTTATTCCTCATTTTTAAAATGGAACAATGTTTTTCAAAGGAAAATTGGGCATGTACCTGATTTTGGCTAAAAATATTAGTAATTTTGGACACTGACATTTATTTATGTACACTAACTGCTACAGCATATTACAAACCAGGGACTATATTAGTTTGGAAAGCCCACAATGTTAAACTATGTCCAGCAGTGCAGCCCGAGAATGTTTATTTTAGACAATAGAGTCCAAAAAGCATGTTATCCATGTTGATTATTGAATTGCCTTCTGTTCATTTGTTTTTGGCTTTGGCCTAGACCACATATGGAGATTGCATAAGCCACACCTGTTTCAGTTCCATAACACAGACACTTCTGCTTGCCAGTTTTCTATGTGATAAAATTAGTTTGGGGATTTCTTTCTGAAGGGTAATTAATGGCAGCTACAGCGAGTCTGTGCGGTTAGCTGAGAGGGATGTGAGAGGGAAAGCAGAAACAGCTTTATACTCTGTTTGGCCAATGAAACAACCAAACATGCTCCACCAAGAGAAAAAACCCAGTGTGCCGGAGGTAAAGTTAAGTTAATTTATTTATTTTAACAATTAATACACCACTCAACTATAATCTTCTTTAAGCAGTGTACAGAAACTAAATAGAAAGAAAATAAATATGAGTTAAAACTATAACATTGGAACTTGCAGAAGTGGAGAGTACAGCTACCAACTTTGTACTGAAACACACCTTGTTTCCATTTGTGAGAACAGTGACTAGGCCATGGGTGGGGCCACATTATCTTCTGGGAATCTTTCTGTGGGCCACATACTGGGACAGGGGGGCAAGAGGTAAAAGCAAGCAGAGCAAAGAATGTAAATTTTAGCTTTGTACAGTAGGCTAACAATGTCTACACACACTCACTCCTGTTTATCTTCCGTCTGGACAAGTGAAAGGTATTGACAGAATTCAAGAAGACTTTCTAGCCGGGTATGGCTCGGGTAGAAAAGACAGGGCTGGAGGGCCTCAATCAGGCCCCGCGCCAGAGATTTATGCCCCTTGTCTAGACCGATTCTACTCCACAAATTTAAATTTAAATCCCTCCTGGATGCCTGTAGACCCACTGCAAAATAGTATTCAAAGTGCTGTGGATATTGTCTTGTCCAGGGCAAGAGGTTGCCTTTTCTGAGGTGGGTGGTGGCTCTGGTGGTCTCTTTCATCTTCTCATCTGCACTTAACTTTGCTGCAACTACCAACCCCATTTTCTCCTCTCCCCTCTCCCCATCCTCTCCTTAACATGATGGGTCTTTCCACCTTTCCCTCCTCTAAGACTCACTTCAAGGAAGGGCCATGGGGCCATGGGGCATCCTTCCTCAGAGCAAGGCATTCTGGATGAGGTAGCTGGGAAAGCACCTACACTTCCATTGCTTTACCACAGTGGCTAGATATTCTACTTAATATGCTCCTGATCCCTGCAGAAAAAGGGGCCACACTTTCAGCAGGAATCTTTGCAGTTTGTACTTGGATTCAAGCCCCAACTGCAAATGAAGAAAGGAGGTACAGTGGTACCTCGGGTTAAGTACTTAATTCGTTCCTGAGGTCTGTTCTTAGCCTGAAACTGTTCTTAACCTGAAGCACCACTTTAGCTAATGGGGCCTCCTGCTACTGCCACGCAGCTGGAGCATGATTTCTGTTCTTATCCTGAAGCAAAGTTCTTAACCTGAAGCACAATTTCTGGATTAGTGGAGTCTGTAACCTGAAGCGTATGTAACCTGAAGCGTATGCAACTAGAGGTACCACTGTATCAGGAATGCACTTACAGCATGCTCTCAATTCTTCCTTTGAAGTTTGACACTTGATGTTAGATGAGGTTGGATGACTGTCAGAACCTGCCCACCTATAAAAAAAAGTGGGGCACAAACTGGATCCAGTAGCCCACCCTTGCTGTAAACAGATGTTAAAGGCACACACAACATTCTGCACTGAATTTGTAAAAAAGCATTCTGAACATTCAATGTAACCGAAAAAATTTAGATCCAGGTCACAGGATGCATTGTTAACTGCCAACCACATACAAACTCAATTATATTTATGGATAACCAACTCAGGAAACTAAACTTTGTGCGTAAGATATGGCCAGTCATAGTGGATATCTTTATAGCAGCTGAGAACTATTATGACAGACTGGAAGAGCACAGCACATTTTTCATTTAATGGATGACTGCATAAAATCAGCATGAAAAGATTGCTAAGCAGCAAGAAATAGAAACATAAGCCAAAGAGTACAACAAAACAGAAGACATTGATGAACTGATATTTATTCATATAGTCTTTTAGATGGCCCACCTCACACTGAAGGTTTAGGGAGGGTTGTAAGAAGACAGCAATTTTCATTCCGAGCTGTATTCGTCACAATCAGAGCTGTTCCCATTCCACTGCAGTTCGGTTCCTGCCAAATAAGGCATTCGTCTTCTTGCTGCCTGATATTTATTGTAAGTGATGTAACTATTTCTATAACTTTGAAACAAATTTATGTAAAGGTGAAGGTAAAGGAGCCCTGGATGGTTAAGTCCAGTCAAATGCAACTATGGGGTGCAGTGCTCATCTCACTTTAGGCCGAGGGAACCGGCGTTAGTCCGCAGACAGCTGTTCTGGGTCATGTGGCCAGCATGACTAAACCACTTCTGGCACAATGGGACACCATGAAGAGCGCCAAAGCACACAGAAACACTGATTACCTTCCCACCACTTAGTTCAAAAGTAACAGTAGTATCAAAACAATGGGGAAAAGTCAATAATTACATATTGTTTGAAGACTTCCCCAGTTTCTGCTTTGTGTAACATTCAAACAGACAAGATTCCTCACCTAGCAGGAAACCCGTTTTTTTTAAACTAGCTCCAATGCATAAGACAACCCTTTTCTAAAATTAGCTCCAATGCATAAGATCTCTATCAATCACCCTGAACAATTAATGACTATCTGCCTAACCAAGAAACGAACAGCTAGCAGCTGGCAATGCTACAATGACCCCTTTAAAGAGAATATTTATTTTATTGTTAATGCTGCACTTACTTTTATGGAAAGCTCAGCATATTCTCTAACAGGAAATGAATTTGGAAGCATGCATCCCACTGAAGAAAAAACAGAAGAGCATTATCACATAAACTGTGGAATTATGCAGAAGATGTCAGAGATTGCTGAGGTACTGGTAGTGTATTTTATCTAATAAAGGAACCTGGGAATCATCTTCACTCTGTTTTTTTTGGTACAGTTTTAAACAAGGAATGTAAATATATTGTGGGAAAGAGGCTGGGAAGGTGTAACTGTGGAGAAAAGGTTTTAACAGTTACACTGAAAGTTGAATCAAGGAAATTCAGATGTCATGAGAAACAGCTATTGAGAATCAAAGTTTAAAATGAAGCCAAAATCAAATACAGTACCTTATTTCTGGATCTTCTCCTGTTTAAATTCCAGCCAAGGTGTCTTAGTATCACAACAATTACGGTATCTTTTTCAATAGGTTTCTCCTGGAACTTTTCAAAAGTCTGGGGACTCTACAAGAAAGTTAGGAAAACAAGCCTATCTATAATTAATATCTAGCACTGCCAGTAAATACAAGCAGCACATAGAAACATATGAAAAAATAACAATTTTTAAAAGGTCCAATAAAATAATGCTAACAATGAAAATAGCAGCATTCTTTGTATAAAAACAATGGCCTGTCTTTTAATATTGTTCACCTTCAGCTACAAGTGTATATAGATTGCAAAGAAACCTGAATTTAACCATGCACATCCCTCAATGTCCTTTAGAATGGATGTATATTGTTTCATGCATCCCATCTCTCCATGCAGAAGGAAGGAGTGTTACTTTCCTTGTGTGGTCAGGGTACTAGAAAATTGTGTTCTTTTTGAGGTATCGATAAAAGTTGAGCAGGTGGGGATCAAGTAGGCACAATTGTCCTGAAAGAGCATTAGCTCTCCAAAGATCCCCATGCTTCATGCAAGCCACCTCCAGAAGTTCCAAAAATTTTTCATTATTTGTGTGTGTGTGTGTGTGTGTGTTTTAAAACGGTTGATCTTTCTAGTGGATTTGTGGCCTCTTCTTATTCTCTCAGTGTTATGTGGGTAGCATTATTGGGACTAATAAAGATGTATTTTTCCCTGCAACGATCCAGGAAGTCCTCTCTATTAGTGGTTCCTGTTTTAATTTATGTTCCTCAGAGAGAACATCTGCCACTTTTGATTCTATACTGTTTCTCTCCACACTTCCTTTTTTTGTGTGCCACTACTTGTAATATTAATTGATGTTGCAGACAGAGAATATTTTTGGACCATTCTACCTGCCTCCATTATTTTTAATTGTGTGTGGAATGACCCTGTTTATTTTGACTAAAACAAACAAACCAGAGCACAATCCTAGGCACGTTGACTCTGAGGTAAGCCCTATTGAACAAAACTTCTGTGTTGGAGGACTATACAGTAAAATACCGTATTTTTCGCTCTATAAGATGCACCAGACCACAAGACGCACCTAGTTTTTGGAGGAGGAAAACAAGAAAAAAAATATTCTGAATCTCAGAAGCCAGAACAGCAAGAGGGATCGCTGCGCAGTGAAAGCGCTTCTGGGATAGCTGCGCAGCCTGCATTCGCTCCATAAGACGCACACACATTTCCCCTTACTTTTTAGGAGGGAAAAAGTGAGTCTTATAGAGCAAAAAATACGGTAATCAATCTATTCATTGCCTTAATCAAGAAGTTCACATAAGGCAGAATCCCATCGAAGTCAAACCAATTTTAAGTCCCATTGATTTCAGTGGGAAAGATGGGGTGTGATGGCACATGATGTGGGTGAGTTTGAAGTGTGCCTAACGAAGACCAGGATTGGGACTGTTACATGCCATTAGGAGTTTTCAAAATGAAATGAAAGATATGAAGCTGCCTCAAATGGACTCAGACCAGACCATGGATCCATCTAGTGTATTGTTGTCTACTCTGACTTGCAACACACCTCCAAGGCCTGGCACAGATATCTTTCCAGATTTTTCTACCTGGGCTTGCTTTAACTGTATCCCTCGGGAGGTTGTGGACTCTCTTTCCTTGGAGGTTTTAAAGCAGAGGTTGGATGGTCAACTGTCATGGATGCTGTAGCTGAGATTTCTGCATTGCATGGGGTTGGACTAGATGACCCTTGGGGTCCCTTCAAACTCTACAATTCTATGCTTCAGTGACAATTGGATATGGCAGGCAGGGTGGGCCAAAGGCCTTGCATACCCTCCAACATTTCTCAGATGAAAATAGAGATGTCCCTTCCAACTTTCCTCTGAATAAAATAGGGACTGTTCAGTTTCTGTTAATTGATTCTCATGAAAACTTACAGATTCTGGCTTCACACAATTAACTCAAGGCAGTGTCAATTTCTCTTGGCAGAAAGCCAAGGTCTGCTTGACCTAGAAACTACTTACTCTGATTGGTTAACGACCAGCACTCAACTCTGTTATCTAGGAATGCTAGCACAGTTTGTGTTGAGGGTGTGTTAGGAGTAGAAATGCTGTGTATGGTTAAGAGAGAGAGAGAGAGAGAGAGAGAGAGAGAGAGAGAGAGAGAGAGAGAGAGAGAGAGAGAGAGAAAGAAAGGATTTATTTTGCTTTGTTTTTGTATGCAGAAACTCTGCTGGTTTTATTTCTCCTTTTAATAAATCCTGTAAATAGTTAGTCTGAGTCTCGCTGACTAGTCATTTCCACCTCAACTAGCTTCTTCGCTGTGCAGGAAAACTCTGCTACGTTTGGGCTAAAGCCATTAGAGCTATGCCTGACACTTCAAAGTTCCAAGAGGGACATCCTATTCTACACCCTCCAACATTTCTCCAAAGAAAATAGGGACATCCTAAGGAAAAGTGGGGCATTCCAGGACAAATCAGAAACCGGGATGGCTTCTGAAAATCCAGGACTTGGACACTTGGAGGGTCTGCTTTTGATGTCTGAGTCAAAGGACAAGATGCTAACTCCCTTCCATTCCATGTCTAAAGCTGACCAGTCTTGCTGTTGAGAGCATCTTCTACTAAACCTGAAGACAACAGGCTAGTTTAGTAAGCTTAGGGCAGGTTGTGTGATGCACACAGCTCTGTTCTCCAACATCTCACCATTTATTCCTGCCACCTGCCCAACAGCCAGCCCTGCTGGTAAGGACTGAATATGCTGGTTTGTATAGGGCAGGTGCGGGGAACCTTTGGCCCTGCAGATGTTGCCAAACTACAACTCCCATCATGGCCAATTGCCAGGGAGGATAGGAGTTGTAGTTCATCAAAATCTGGAGGGCCAAAGATTCCCCACACCTGATATATGCAAAGCATACTCCTAACTAGAATTCTAGTATATATATTTTTAATTAAATGTTGTTCATTGTAGGTGATTTTATGAAACCTGATTTTTAACTTGTTGTCTTCCTAATTTAAAACCCTGAATCATTTTGAAAAAGATGCAGTAAGGGTGCAAAACCCATAATTCAGCATTCTTGCCTCATATTACTCACTGAGTTTATTTTCTTTCTGTTAAAAAAGACACTCCTTACACAATGCATAGCCCTGTGTTAAAATATGCAGCGTGAAATCAATATCTAAAAGACCCTAACCCCATTACTTATTTGTAAGTGGGGATCTGGTCATCATGAGATGGTTTTCCAATCAAGCCCTGACTTTTTGGAGAAAAACCAAATCAAAACATCAGCAGACAGAAGAGAGAGATGTGGAAAACTGATTTATTCATTCAGACTCAATAAAGTAACCATGCAGTAGCTAAACAATAAATAATACTGCATTGGAGATTTATAAGACATTATAACTGGAAGACAGTTTGATCCCGGATAAAAAGTACATTTCAAACGGAGGAAACCATAACTAAATGCAGCATGTGAGACCTTTAGTGAAAGATGAACCTTAAAGCTTTAGCGAATTAAATTGCAAGACAATCCATTATTCCAAGAAAGTAAGAAATGAGACAATCCACCTGGCATGGATGCTGTTGGACAATTTGTATTGATTGTAAAGGGGGCTTATGTTCCCACCCCCACCCTCACCTCCATTGAAGTGAATGGGGGTTGGTCAGCAGCAGTAGCATTTGGCAGATAGGGACCATATTTTTTTTTCCACCTGCAAAGTGTTTAGGGGGAAAGAGCCCCAGTAGAAGAATATACTGTGCTTAAAACTTCCTCTTGCTCTGGGTTGCCATGTTTATAAATCAAAATTATGTGTCCAGAGGGGAAACGGGAAGTAAAACAGTTTCCAACTGAAAAAAAAATATATAGCCAGTGATTCATTTCAGTTCAAATGATAATTGAAAATACAGGGAGGAAGAAATGATTCCTGACTGTTAGATTTCTATTTGTAATATCTGCTTTTTAAAGACAAACCTATCAAGATTCTTGCTCTCTCTTTTTTAAAAAAGGTCGAGTTGCTGCTATAAATTCTTCTCCTTTGGCAAATGATATATACTGAAGTCTTTTCGTTCCCAGCATTCCATCTTTTGCTGGGTGAAAATAATGATTAACTATAACCTATTAGGCTGCAATGATGTATTTTTCAACTATCATATGATCAGTTACTAAAGACTAAGGGAACCCTCTGTTTTAGGACTCTCACAGCAAACTGCAGAGAACTTTGGAGAGCTGATAATCTATTTTTTCCCCAGCTATAGATATCAACTCAGAGGTAAGCTTCACTGAGTACAATAAGATTTACTCCCAGGTAAGTGTGCAATAAGATTGCAACCTCAAGATTTTTTATACAGTGAGTGAATAAAAGAAGATCGGTTTTGACAACTTGGACACCTCCCCCCTCGAGCCTCTATCTGTGCAATGCATCTCCCTTTCCTACATTCCATTCTGCTGCAACCATCAGCATACATTTCAGTCTATGCTCCCTAGATGAAGCTCTTACGGGCCAAATTGCTGCTCTGTGGAATTTATTAGGAAGCTTTTCCATTGACTCTAACAGTGCAGCGATTTGGTCCTGGATATGTTTAAAAGCAATCAGATAGATACAAAATGACAGCTAGCGAGTCCATTTAGGGTCAGAGTTTTATGAGCAATGAAAAATAAAATAAATAAAGTATCTCTTTTGGAATACATCCACGAATCACAGCTTATCAGGAAGATCTTTTTATAATGCTGTGATACTGTTTTTTGAGAATTTCCCAGAGATGTTGCGTCAGCAGTTGTTTTGCAACTGAATCTGTAGTATGCTCAGGGCCGGATTTAGGTTTGATGAGGCCCTAAGCTACTGAAGGTAATGGGGCCCTTTATATGTCCAGCTGTCCTTTGTCAACAACAAATTGTCACTGTTTTTTGTGTTGAATATATTCTATATGGTAATTTTTGGACCTAATCCAAAGCCATTTGCACATAACAAAATATGTATTTTATCAAAGTAATTGTTGAACTTATATTTTGGAAATGTACATCCAGTTTTTTCCCCTTTAATTTTTTTTGGGGGCCCCCAAAGGAGTGGGGCCATAAGCTATAGCTTGTTTAGCTTATATGTAAATCCGGCACTGAGTATGCTGCAAGACCAAATGCAGCTTTATAGATTATACTTTGAGATAGACGCTTAAGCTGCTTTAAATTTCCAAAAAATTTAAGTGTGGAAGCAACAAGCACATGTTTTGATGCATGGATACTTGTCAGGAAGCTACAGATGCACTTGGTCTCCAGTCTAGGCTTTCTTCTGTGTAATTCATGAAATGGTAGCAATATATGCAGTTTGAAAGGTGAACAAGATGGTTTGTTCCCTTGAGTTCCCTTGTGTTTGTATGATTGTTGGGTACTTTTAGCTAGGTTAATATAGAAGGATATCATGGTTCTTTTGTCTTTTTCCTATGGAGGCAAGTCACTGTTAACATGTGAGGATTATGTGAAGTTACTTCATTGCCATTTAGTATAAAGCAGTTGCAACAAACCACAAATGGATTTGTAGAATGTGAAAAGGCGCCAAGTCATGGATTGGTATTAGGACATTTTACTTCCCTGAAACCTATTGTAGCATTAAATTTCATCAGAATCAATAAATCATCATAATCTTTGACACCAATGTTTTGATTTCTGACTGTTGGTTATTGATCTCTGTTCTTTTGTACAGTTTTTGGTTGAGTTCATTGACAGATGTGAAACTATCAAAGTAATCACAATATATGTAGCTCATTGGTCATTTTAATAACATTTGGAAGTTAAAAATGGTTTACTTACAAGCTGTTCAAAGGTCAGATTCACGTGCTTTTCCATACAGAAGCAAGAAAAGACAGACAGTTTAACTTAGCTTCAAAATGAAGTAAATGTTACTAAATTATTTGTATTGAAACACAAATATGCCTTGCTAAAGCCACGTAGGCTAAGCTTGGATCATTCAGCTTAGATATTCTTACTGGTTGGTTCACATGGTGGAAAAAAGAATGGTGGAAAGTGGGAGAACAAAGAGTTTGGTGGCTCTTCCTCCCAAGGTGATGGGGTGTGACCTAGCTAAGCCTGGTACGACTGCTTACTCTGTGGTCTTAACCCCTTCATGAATTAATTAGAGTTAAGCATGTTGGTTATATGAGGCTACAAATTCCTAGTTCCTTTTCCCTCATGTTATTGGAAACTCCTGACAGTAGTCATCTAAGGGTATGATGTCCATTGTCGTTGATATGTGGAGGACATCTAACCTTATCTTTTCTTTCCATTTCAAAGTTTGGAGTGTCTTACATTTGCAGCTCTGTCCCTGCTATTTTTGCTGATTATTATTATTATTGCCTTCAATGTGATGGTGCTTTATAGAGTGCAGCTCCCTGCCTCCAGAAACTTAACGTGCAGAATTTAATACATTATAGGGGAATCCTCAAAGGAAAGGGTAGAAAGTGGAGGTAGGAGTAAATAGGGAAACAACAAGCAGTTCTTTCAATGACAAATGTTTAGGCTTTGTTAGAAGCTTGGTTGCAAGGGTATGAGGGGGCTGGAAACTTTGTGGAGAATGTGAGGAGGTATTTAAAAAAACTAAGAGAGGTGACATTATACTGTTATTCCAAGTATATGAGGCAGCACAGGAGAAAGGAGCCAAGTGAGGATTACCAATTAAGATCCACCCTCTATTGTGTGGGCAGGTAATCCCTCCCCTATCTGGCCTGGTTTCCCTGGCAATGCTTCCCCCAGGTGGGATTGGACAACTCACTGGGGTAGGCGGGGACCTCCAGGTATCCCACCTGAGGGAAGGCAAAGCCTATGCTGATGGGGCCACTCCAGATCCAGGGCTGCACGCGTCCACGCAAAGGGCGCCCCCCGTTTTAAGTGGGGAGCGGTCATTCCAAGTATATGAGGCAGCACAGGAGAAAGGGTAGAATAATTATCCTCCAGATCTGATTTATTCTCATTGTTGAAAATAGGTCTTCTAGTGTGGTAGAATGACCCCCTCTCAAAAACCCCATATAAATGTGTGATGACAATGACTGTCCTGAATAACGTCATTGTTTCTCCTGGCTACTGCTGATTCAGTGCCATTTCCCCCTGGCTGATGTGCCTGTCTCCTTCCTGGATTACTCATGGGGAGATCCCAGCCTATCGGGCTAATGTGATGGACTTACATAACCAGGTTTAGATAAGCTTGGATGTCCTTGGGGGCAAGTGAAGCTAATTCAAAGTTATTGCCTGAATGGGCAATGCAAACCAACAGGTACAACCGATGCATTGTTTTAGTGATGTGTTGATCTGATGTGTTTTATGCTTTGTTGTGAATTACTTTGAGACTAAGGGATTTTGGAAACCACTTAGTCCACTTTTCGGACTACAACAAATGCCAAAAAAAGATTTTCAACAGTTGGAAAAAAAAAGGTTTCTTTTGTACTTCTATGAAAACATGTGATAAGTTTCCACCAAGCCCTAGTTCTAGGCTAGCCTTCTCTATAGCATTTATAATTCTTTTGTTTTGCTTCCAGTACCAACAAGTTTCAAACATATGATTCCTAACCAACTGCCTTCTAAAACGGTGTGTTCCCAGAGGACTGAGTCATGTGATTGCTCTGACTTTTCTTAATTTGAAGGGATGGGGAAGGGCCATAGCTCAATGGTAGAACAACTATTTTCCATAGAGAAGGTCTCAAGTTCAATCCCTGGCGTTTCCAGGTGGGGCTAGAAAAGATTCCCTATTTGAAACCCTGCCGGTCAGTGTAAACAATACTGAGCTAGGTGGAACAAGGGTTTTTACTTGGTATATGGCAGCTTCCTATATTTTTTCCATTTCATTTTGTTTCTCTGATCAATGAATGGAACTATCTTGGCTGTCTCCTAGTGCAGACCCAGATCATTGAGCCTGAGCTTCCACAGCTGCCATCTGCCATGAACCACCATTGGCAGGATTGGCCACAACAGCAGCAGATACGTTCTATGCTTAAGAGAATAGTTCCCCCCACCCCTTGCTAATTATGCTATTCTAAATGTGCATTTTATATTTGACTTCCTTAAGTAATGTTTTCCTTTGAATTGTTTAAGACATTATTTTGTCAACTTCGCTGTGTTAAATGTGCATTCCAAAGTTGATCTCTTTTGTAATGTTTTATTTTGAAATCTTCACAATAATATTTTAGTTTCCTGCTAATTATGTTGCTTTGATTGTATACTTTATATTTGACTTTCTTTAGTACTGTTTTATTCTGGATTGTTTGATGCTTTAATGTAGGTTATAAATCACTTTGAGATTTTTGTCTTAAAAATATAGCATGGTATAGAAATGAAAACAACAACAACAACGTGTTTCATTTAATGGCTGGGAGAAACCTTGATAGGTTGCTGCCAGTCAGGATAGGTACAACAAGACTAGCTGGACCAATGATTTGACTCAGTAAAATACATCTTCCTATGCATTATCTTGCCTTTGACCCTACACCTACAGAGTCCTTTGCTCATTGCTCTAATTTCCCCCACCCCATTCCAACAGTGGTACCATCAGGTTAAGATTTTAGTGCAGTACAGAACTCCAGGACTCCACTCAGCAAGAGGAGGAAGAGGATCAAATACAGCTGGGCTGGCTTGCCACATTATGATGTTAAATGCAGAAATACACATTACCATCTAATGGGACAAGAGTCTCTTTTCTCTGTGTTCCTCCCAGCAGTCATTCCTCCTCTGTCAAAACAAAAAAAATTCCTTCCAGTAGCACCTTAAAGACCAACTAAGTTAGTTCTTGGTATGAGCTTTCGTGTGCATGCACACTTCTTCAGATACCTCGTGTACATGCACACGAAAGCTCATACCAAGAACTAACTTAGTTGGTCTTTAAGGTGCTACTGGAAGGAATTTTTTTTGTTTTGACTATGGCAGACCAACACGGCTACCTATCCATTCCTCCTCTGGTCACTGCTACGGCTGCACGGCCCGACTACTTAACTGTATCACCTCTTCACCTGGATATTTCCTGTGCAATGAAGGCATTAGGAAGGAAAAGTCCTATCCACCACTTATTACAGTGAATAGATTAGTTAACTTCAAACTGCAGCCCTCATAAATTTCCTACAATTGCCCAGTGGTAAGGACCGCACTGAGCAGATCTCATGCTTATCTGTCATTCATACCTCACACATGAAGTCACTTTGGAGGTGTTTTGCCATTTTTTTCCCCTAAAAATGAGTACAGCATAAATATGAAAAAAGGTCAAAAGCAGTAAGATCATGATATATGGCACTCCAGGAAAAAGCAACAACAGCCAGAGCTTTTGAAAAATATAGGTTTGATAAATTGCAGGAAATAGCAGGTTAAAGAAGAGGATGTTCACTACTTTTCTTCCCAAATCCCCTGAAACTGCTGTAATGAGTTGGTGATAGGATATTTCACTAGTGCTGGATGGAAACACAGTTTTATTTTTTTTAAAAAGCAAAACAAAACAAAGAGGTGGAACTTAGGAACAGAGTTACAGATTCCATGGTAAACTAGGACTAACGTCCAAATCCTGAAGACGAGTGGAACCTGTTGCAGATTCCAAAGTGGATTCTTGTTAACCGTCCACCCTTAGAGTATGCTAAGTCCTCACTCAGCTATTTTGGGTCCTCGAGCTCCCCCAGGACTGGCCCGCCTATTAGGCAACCTGAGGCAATTGCTTCAGGCAGCAGTGGTGCTGAATTAGCACCCCTGGGACCATAATTGCTTGCCTTGTCCACCATCACTCCTCTTGCCCTCCTCTGTTTTAACGTTTTGCCACTGCTTATGAGTTAACAGTTTACCCCTACTTCCCCTCTGTCTCATTCTGAGGAAGGGAACAAGGCACAAATTGCTGGGGAGAAAGTCCAGGATCCGTATTCCCTTCATCCGATGTTTGTGAGCTTTCCAGGGGCATCTGCTGGGCCATCACAGGAGATCAAATGAGTGATTAGTTTGTCCCATCCAGCAAGGCAATTCTTGTGCTTTTACACTGAGTGCTATACTGTTATGTATATTGTTTTCATTGTAAGATGCTCTGCATATTTGTTTGTGTGTGTTTTCTGTAAATTTCTCTGGACCATGTTTTTGAAAAGAGACCAATAATTTCATATAGAAAGAAAATAAACAAATACTTTTTGAAGATCCTGACCTAATTTATTACAGAAGAACAGGTATCTCTATCCCCACACTCCTACTGGGCCACTCACAGAATCCTGAAAGCTTTTAATAAAACCTGTTCAACCAGCAAATTAAATAAAAATATCTATTTGGGAAGTGATGACAATGTGCAATCACAATAACGGGAAGCTAAGGAGAAGCTGTGGTCATAACTCAGTTACTTAAAGCACATTTAAGGCGCAAATATCACTGTGGTTTTTTATTTGTTTCCACTTGTTGAGTCATTACATTCTGAGAAATTCCACCAGCTTGGGTAATCCCTAGTTGGGTAGATGCACTTGGCTGCCCATCAGCTCAAAGTACCAAAGAAACTGGTGTGGCAAGGGGATTCCAAGACCCCACGGTTCAGTTCAGCCTTTTGATGTAGGATGCATAATGCCACCCTTAGTCCAGTGTTGAAGGACGGCAGCAATTCTTCTTACAAGAATATACAACACACTCTCCCAGAAAAGGAAGTATTTGCTTTCAAGAAGCGGAGTTGTTTGTCATGAATATAAGCTGCTGAAGTGGCAAAAAATTGTGGCAGTGTGGTTTTGCCTTGTTAGCTGAAGAAGAATTCGTTTGACAGGAACCGTTTGAATATTTATTGCAAAATTATATCCTTCTGGTTTTTTCCCCTGCAACCAGAATGTTAGCTAAATCACTTTAAAGCAAACAGCTTAGCAGTCATTGGTGTGCAATACAGGAACCATTAAGTAGGTTCATATACTTGTAGAAACAACCTCAACATCTAGGTGTAAATCTAAGGAGTTACTTTTCTACTCTGAATTAGCAGGTTGTGAAGAAGCTAGAAAATACCCAAAGATTGTCTGGCTTTGGGGGAGAGAACAGGACACTCAGAACAGGGTGGTAACACTGGTTGTATGATTTTGCTATTTTATTCTTTCTTTTTCAGTTCAGTTCAGTTGTGTTTTTTTTAATTGTTTTGCCAATGTCCACAAAAAGACTCCAAGAGGAAGAAGAAAACAAGGAAGAAGAAAGAGAATAGCATTACAATTTGTAAATTCAAAGATCTAAAAAGAATCAGTACAATAAGATCTTAAAGGTTAAAATCAAACAGTAAGCTAAGACTTCACTCAACACCTGTAATGCAATCAGTTTCCTCCTACTTAAATTCTGTCCCTGATTTGGCTAATGCCTTTAAATGTTGCTTCTTTATTTGTTATTCGGATGTAAAAATCTTTCTATTACAGCCTGGGACAACGTGTGATTGTATTTTCTCAGTCAAATATTTATATCCCAAGTTGCCCAGCCAGGTTCTCAAAATACAATAATAGCAATAGTAACAGTAACAGTAACAACGACCTAATGAAACCCTTTCCAAGTCCTACTGATATTCTATTTATACTCTATATAATACTAAATTATATACTGATATACTAAATTATACTATAATTTGGCTTCATAACTTGGAAGCAACTTGGAAATCTTGACAGACTTTCTGAAAAATGTGAGAGAGTCAGGCAGGCAGGGGTCTCCAGCAATGTTGTTTCAAAGATGGAGCAACAATAGGGAAGGCTGACTAGAAAAATAAAATAAAATAAGATGGGAAAGTAAATAAACAGGCAGCATCCTGTTGCTGAGGATTTGAGATAGAACAGGCACTATTGTGCAAAGCATATGATGATACGTAACAGAGAAAACAAATGACTTCTGGCTATTTGAGCCAAAAATATGCTTTGAATCTTCCTGACTTGGCCAACTTGGGTTCTATCTATGGCCACATTCATACGTCATGATAAACTGTGCTTTATTGTGATGTGCAGGAGCTAATTACTGTCCCCTCTATGCTTTATTACTGCCAAGGGACTTCCATCAGAAATCAGCACGTACTCCTTTGAGGAGTAGTTGTCAGCTTTTGTTCTGCTAGCAGAAAGTGCCAAAAAATCAGAAGACAGACATTGTTGCAATTGAATTGGGATAAACTGCCCATAGGGAAGTGAGAACATGAAAAGGGAAGAGGAAACAGCAGCAACCCAAACTCTAGGTAAACTATTTTAATCACTTCCACATTATTGACAAGCTTATAGAAGGAAGGTTCCCCCCCCCCCCCGCCCCGCCACAAGATGCAGGGACCCACAGAGAACATTCATGACTACATTCTAGCAGGGAAGACTTCTTCTGGACCTTGCAGAAGTGGGATCCAATGACAACAGAAATGCAGACAAGAGTCATGGCTAGTGAGAGATGAATCTGCCAGTTTCAGTTCTCTGCATTTCTCACTTTTCCAATCTTAAATACATTTTGCACTCACAAAAGTCCTCAAGGAAATCCACCAGCATTTCAGTGCAAATTTATTCTGATAAACACATTTTTGACTAATATGCACATTTTTGCAAGCAGTGTTCCCCAACAGAATGCATTTTTGTATGTTGCTATCACACTTTACACTCGTATATACATTGTTGTACACATCACAAAAAAAGTCCAGGGTATGACTTGCAACATGTGTCAGGCTAGTGATGGAATGAGAACCCCAAGGTTGTCCCAGCAGCCATGAAGTCTTAGTAGGCCATCTGAGGTGCCTCCACCCCAGTGTAAATGTTGAAATCCGCAAGAACCACTGTTTTGGGGTTCTCCAGCTCCAAAGAGATGCCTGTCAGCTCAGGCAGGGCCAACAATGGGCACTAGGTGGAAGATACACTAGCAGCAACCCTTTTCTGTTCTCTGTAGCCCAACACCAGGTGCACCCTATTAAAACTCACAGAAGAATGGATGGGTCTTCTCGAGAGGAAGATAGAATCCCTATAGAGGAAGATGAACTTCCTGACTGTTCAGTATCTGTTGCTGCTGCACTAAATATCTGAACTATATCAAATCAATCCCACCCAGCCTCAGTAATAAATACAAGGATGGCTCCCTCATTCGTGATCAAATTGTCAATTACTTGTTTGATAATGTAGTAACCTGCCATCACCAGACTGGAGAGTATGCTTGGTGGATAGGATAAAAACCAAATGGTGGAACAAATTTCAACCATCTATCAAGTTTTCTTACTCCCAGCACTATACCTCCCTCTGTCTGAGATCACAGCAGCAAACTGATGTTAAAGGGAAAGTTAGAGGATCCAGTTCATGAGCTGGCAACCAGAGCATATTGCCAACTATCCTGTGGAAATGCCATCAGCAGCAATAATCTTGACAAGCAGAATTTCCATTATGATGTGGCGGAAATTTCACAATTTACAGAGAAGTGCTGGAAGATCCTCTTTCCCTCCTAACTCACAATAGTTTAGAAAAACAGAGAGCAAACTCATGCATATTCATATAGTCCATGACATTGTGATACATTTATGCTGATAACCTTCTTTTCCCTACCACTGTGAATTAAACAAGATCCATGGGATTTTGAGTGCTGGGTTTTAATCCTAGACATGGGAGGCTCCCCTCCTCTGCGCTAAGACTGTGTGTATGATTATTGTCAGGATCATGTCTGGGGAAGGAAGAGTTAAAAACCCCTTCCTGCATGCTGTGATCCATACAAAAAAATTAAACCCCCTCCCCAACTATTAAAACTAAATTTAGTTGCTAACCACACAATTAAGGTAATGTCTATTCAGGGTCCATGCTTCAGGGAAAACTAGTATTTCTTTTAATGTCTTAATGAGGATCTAAGCATGAAAAGTCTATTTGCTTCAGCATAAATTTGAACCCTTCATCCTTACTGGCTTGTAACCATTGAAGACAGCAAGCGAGGAAGGACCCTCCCTCCCCGCTCTCTAAAGCAACTTTTCCTTTATGCCACAATGGCCTCTAGTGGATCGCTAGCAACTGACAGACAGCTCAATCATTTCCTCTTAGCTGCAAGCTGCCAACTCCAGCTGTCTTTGACATTAATGCTAGGCCCTGACTGACAGAGGCCTTGTCCTTGGACTGTGCTCCCGAGGCCCAGAGAGTACATTGAACTCTCTTTTCAGTGTGTTGATTTATTGTCCCTGCTGATCATTCATTGATCCATTTCCCCCCTCCGTTAGCTCACAGGGCACCCCAGAAACCATCCTCTAGCCATATATTTTGTTTATGATTTCCTTAGGAGCAAAGGAAGAAAAACAAACCCAAGTCTGTGCACCTGTTATATTTAATACACAGAGAGTTCGAGAGTTGGATGGGGGGGGGGGTGACCAGAGAGAAAGGGAAGCCTGTACTCACGCAGATCCCAGATGGAGCTAACATTAGCCGCTGGCTATATCAGCAGAGGACAACCAGTTCCCTTAGAAATACAATTGGTATTTTATTTACAACTGCTTCGCTTTGATCTCCGGATAGCGTCTTTCCCATTGCTATGAGAAAAGAATACAAATAAAGAGAGGTTTGGACACAATTTTAGGTAGTTGAATGACATTCAAGATATTTTCCATCTGGATATATGCGTGGACACACACACACACGTTTAAGAAGATTTCTCCTGGATCAGGAACCCGTCTAGTCCAGCATCCTGTTCTCACAGGTCAACCAGATGCCTATGGACACATATTTCTTTCTCTCTCTCTCTCTTTCTCTCATTATGTGTGTATAATACCACAGTTTCATACCACTGTTATAGAGTCCATTAGAGGCACAGAATTCAAAAGAATTGCTAGATGAACCTGCATTTCATAACTTGAATTGGACATCTCTTTCATCGGCAGCCATTGTCATCTGCCTGAGAGTAAGTGGAACCAGGAAACAATATGGACAGAATCCTGCACCTAGAGTCAAGTATTTAATATGCTGCGGCTAAGTGCATGCAGCCATATCTGCAGGAAGAGCTGAGCCACGTTCTAAAATGGTTTCCTTTGATCTGTGTAACTCAGCACCAAGCTATGTCCTGCATAAGTGTGTGATAAGAGCTCCTCTGTTAGATTAGAGGAGCGCTTCCTCTATGGGCCTGGGTTGGACCAGATGGTCCTAGGCGTTTCAGCTGTACAATGCTGTTACTAACAACCTGAAAGTAATGTTTCCCACCAAGGCTGCAATCCTCGGCCACACTCACCTCTGAGAGTAAGTCACATTGAAGTCAGTGTGGTTTACTTCCAGGTAAATCTGCATAAGCCTAGGCTGCACATACATCCAATATGAGGAGGATGAGATGGCTGAGTTCTTCTGGACAAGGCAATGGATGCACCAGTCTCAGGAACCCGTCTTGGGAGAGCTCTCAACTGTTATGCTGAAGGGTTGTCTCCACTATTTTTAAACAAAATATGCTTGCCAAACAAGCTGGCAAAATGCAAGGCTGCTCTTTGGGGATTAAAACCAACCTCCTTCAGACAAACAGGAAGACACAGCACTGTTGCCTCCTCCTTTATTTTCTCTCCCATCCAGCTCTGTAGGAGCTCTCAAAGAGTGCCAGCCCATTTCCTTTGCTTTCAACTTACTTGTCATTACTTGAGGGGGAACAATAGACTGCCCAGACTGACATGGATAGTTTACTGAAATGAAAAAGGACAATAAGAGGACTATTTTTCAGTCGTCTGTAGGGATGAACTGACTTTCCCTGCCCTTTCCTTTTATTATTCCTTTATCATGGGTTGGCTCTGTCCCCTGTTTCAACACCTTCTGGATTCCAGTTTAGCTGGGGGGGGGGGGAAACTGCCTGAAATTTGCTCCAGAACTGGAGTATGTCACACTTTGCTCTACATTTCCAGTGTTCACCTGTGCATACAAAAAAAAAGCAACACTGATATGATATGATTTTATTTTATGCATGATTGTGTGACGGCCCCTGTATTCTGAAGTAGACTAACAGCATCACCTAGAGCAGGGATTGAGAAACTGTGGCCTTCTAGATGTGATTGGACTGCAACTCCCACCATCCCTTGCCACCATGGCCTTATTGTCAAGGACAATGGGAGCCTAGCAACATCAGAAGGGCCACAGGTTTCTCACTTCGACTTAGCATTTGTATCTCACATCCCTACTAAGGAAGCCCCTGAATGTACTGTATTATGTCCCAATTATTTAAAAAGAAAAGAAAAGAAAAAAATAGCAGTAACAGTACAGTGGTACCTCAGGTTACAGACGCTTCAGGTTACAGACTATCTTGGGTTAAGTACTTTGCTTCAGGGTGAGAACAGAAATTGCACGATGGTGGACCAAGCGGCAGCAGGAGGCCCCATTAGCTAAAGTGGTGTCTCAGGTTAAGAACACTTTCAGGTTAAGAACGGACCTCCGGAACGAATTAAGTTCTTAACCCGAGGTACCACTGTAGCCCAGATGATTGGAATTGACTGTTTCTTTGGTAATGGAACATTTGAAGTGGTACTAGCTTTTAAATAAATTCTGATTGGCTTCCTAGCCAATTACATCAATTATGAGGCTAGCATCTAGTGGTTTCAGATTGCCCCTCCAAAATGTGAAGAAGCCCCTCAGTCCCTTGTCTCTATTTGTTCTGAGGATCTCTGCTAATTTATTTCAACCTTCAAATGGGTCCCATACAACTCTGTGTGTACCAGGACATTGTGCTATATATAACTTCCTGAAACTAATGTAGGAACAGTATCGGTAAGGTTAGCTAGAAATTACTGGTTTTGTTTTTCTTTAGTGCTGCTTCTGTCTTCTTTCCCCTCTTCTCTTGAATCCTTTAATAAAAACTGGAGTTGGAAGCCAGAATAACTTTAACTAAGTTATTCATATCATACTTTTAAATCACATTTAACTCTCATTTAGAGCAGATGGCCTTCCCTTAAAGAATCATGAGAACTGTGTTTTGTTAAGGGTTCTGGGAATTGTAGCTCTGTGTGGGGCAAACTACAGTTCCTAGGATTCATTGGGGGAAGTCATGTAATTAATATGTGTGGTGTTGATGTGACTCAACTCATTACATTGGTCTCACCTATGTGTTTGACTGTTCACGTCTAAAATTACCTAGGTAATGGAAGAGAGCTGGCTAAAGTCTGTCCCTTCCTCTCAAAAAGCCTCAGGTCTGGATTTCCATGTGTTCAGATGTCGGATACCACATGTGATAGTGGCAATTAATTGAGAGAAAGAGGACCTAACCTGCCCTGCTTTGCATGGCAAGTTGGAGCGTGCACATGTTTTCCATCACAGATCGCATCGAGACTGTTTGTGCGTGGTGCACAGATGTGCTCCTGTGCATTAGTACAACACCGGACAAAAATAATCTCGGTGCAGTCATTAATACACAAAGTCGTAGGACTGCTTTTTTCCATAGTGTTTTATTGATGTGCATATTAGTTTTAAAGGACTTAAAAAGTAGAACCAGCATCCTTATCGCTTTGTGTCTAGTGCCCTCCAACCACTGTTGCTTTCACAATTTCCTGGTGTGGTAACTTCCGCATAGGGAAAGAAATGGCGAAAGGGAAGGATTGCAAGATGCTTATGAAAAGCTGTGTGAAAAGATCACCTCGAATGCCCTCAGGCTCTGATCCTGCTTGCAGGTTTCCCATGCACATCTCGGTGGCCACCGTGAGATCAGGAAGGTGGACTAGATGGGACACTGGCCCAATCCAGTAGGCTCTCCTTTTGTTTTACAGAGGCTGGGGGCTGTCTTTGCACAAAGACAACAAGTCCTCACCTCTACACAAGACCCTAACCTGATTCCCTGAAATCAGATTCCCAACTTAAATCCTGCTTTCTGTGCATGGCTCTAAGTTTCAAAAACAGTTGTGGCTTTTTTCCTTTTTTCAAAAAAAGAAAAGCTACATTGTTGTGCTTCTCTTAGAGTAGCTACGGGAATAGTCGAAAGAGTGAAACAGAGAAGGTCATTCTTCATAGTACAGTTCATGAAATTAAATTAGGGGAAACAAGAACAACACTAAGGTATATCTGTCAGTGACTGAAAGCAGAAAGAGCTACGTAGCTTAGACCAGATTAAAAAAACACATATAATTGAAGGATTTGCAGGCTTGAAGAACTGGAAGAATGTCAAGTTCTTTTATTGGGCTCCAGAGAAAGTTTCTCTTAATATTCTATTTCATTCAGAACTAGTCAAGGATTAGTGGTTTTTGGAGAAACAGGTCAATAGTCATCCACAGGAAGCCTGGTGAAAGATTAGGTCTGACAGATGCTGATGGAGCTAGAGGAAAATACCAGGGGCCAGTTCTTCATCTCTGTTGCCTGTTTAGTTCAATGTTATCTTGGGTTTGGGTTAAGCTGCCACCCCTCCTGATAAACTGATGGTTGGGCTTCGTGCAATAATTTTGCAGGTAACATTAAGAAATGTTAAAACAGAGATGTAGTATCCCAAGTGCCAGCTAGCAAGAAGGTGTGGCTGCTAATGGTTCAAATGATGCTTTTTACTGGATTTGAACGATACTTTCCTTGCGCATTGGATAAGGTTTGAATGGTAGTTTGAAACTACCTTTCAAATTACACAGTGGGGAGATGCATATAGAAATCACTAAGAAGGTCTTTGATTTTGATTTTTGGGAGGCAATATGGTATGATTTTAATTTTTTTTACAAATAAAGAAGCACATGGCTATATGGTCCCTCCTGTTTACTCCAAGGTGTGGCTTTGTTGAGGCAGACATATGCTCTTTATATTTCTGTTGGACTGCTAATCATTGGGAAGCAAGGGAAACAACAATATCAACTCATTCATTCCTCCAGTTTTTCACTGGGCAAGTGAATTCCTTAGTTTAAGGAAATGCCTGCTTGCATTGAAAATATTGTAACTATTTTGCCTTCTGTTTTGCTGGATCTTATGTTTCATATGATTTTAGTGCCTTTCACCCCATTGTTTCCTTCCATTTGAGTGTAAAATTTTCTCTTTCTTATTACTGTTCATGAATTTTAATAAAAACTTTTTTTTAAAAAAAACACCCCACACACATCTGTGGTATAAAGTGGCATTTGCTCAGAAACAGAGACACTTCCCAAACTGTGATATCTATGCACAATTCAACTTCCCCTGCCCCCAGAGAGGACAAAGATGCAAGTCAGCAATGTCTCTTTTGCCTGCAGCGCAGTCCCATGTGAAATCAATTCAAAACCCAGGTTAGGAGTGATGCTGAAATTGCCAAAGTTCATTACTGCCTGGTTTGAAATAGAAATTTGTTTAGCATGCAATATTGGGCAGTGTTAATTTTTGAATTGGTTGCCATGCCCCCCCCCCCCCCGTTATTTCCTGCTGAGAATGTAAAATGTGTGTGTTTTAAGATCCAGTGGTCCTGGTCAACATTCATCAAACCAGGTGCCTAAACCCTGCCGTCTTATAAGCACACATGCAAAAGTTCTTCAGTGTTAAATCCCCCTTACTCTGGCTGGAATGCTCTTCGATGTTTGCAACACTGCATGAACCACAAAAACAGCTGCTTTGAGGAAGTACAGTTTAAAAATGTTTACTTCTTGCTGTCAGAGAAACTCTCGTTGATAACTGTGAACTAAGTGGCCAGAGTCAGAGATTAACTAGATGTGACACTAAACATGTCATTAGAAACAACATTAATAAAAAAAGGAAAGAAAGAATTGCAATATCCCCTCTGCAGCTGTGTTCCAAATAAAAACCGCCCTTCTGCAAAGGAAAAAAAAGTTTCACTTTGCGGAGTGGGAGGCCTGGGTTTGTTTGTTTGTTTGTTGTTCCTTTGGAATCTGTTTGCTACTGTATGAACCTCCCTCCTCAAAAAGGTAGGCCATGCTGCTGGCGGAAGCCAATCTTCCTAGTCTGGGGTTCGAATTCATACAGGGTGGCCACGTGCTCTGCATTACAGAGGAGAATCCCTTATTTGAAGGGCTGCCAGAGGACTGTCCTCTGTTGGAAAAAGTCCTCTGTTTGAGTCCCAAGTCCAGCTTAAAGGTGAAGAACCATAAGAAAGGAGAGCAGGAAGCAGGAGCAGGTGAGATGGAGCCGCATCAAGAGCTTCCCAGCAAATGCTTAAGATGGGAGGTGATAGAATTCCCAGTGCTTCATCTCTCAAAGCGAGCCTTTATTCTCACAGCTATTGTTGTGATGTTGATTCACTTGGTTATTGACTGTAAAACCACGACCACAATAAGCCAGCATTAGCCTCAGCTCAGCGGCTGCTTAGTTTATTGAAATCATATCGTTGCTCTGTAATGCCACATTCCTCAGATTATTTAAAGAGGAATCTAGAATAGTCAGATAGTGAGAAATCATACGAAAAGGATAACTTTAGCGCTGGGGTGGCTGACTTGAGGCCCTCCAGATGTTTCTGGCCTACAACTCCCACCATCTCACCATGCTGGGATGGGGGCAGTTGGGAGCTGACCACATCTGGAGAACCATAGGTTCTTCATCCTTGGATGAAATTATATTTCTGTCACATAATCCATGTTCCACAGGATGCAAGTGGATTCCACCACATATTTATCGCGATAACATTAAGCAAAGTCATGGATGGTAGGAACTTGGAGGAGGTACTCTGTGTGTTTGTCATTCAACAGCTCCTGCCAGTTTACACATGAAGATAGCGCCATTTTAAACAGTCCAAATGGCAGCTGCTTCATGTCACAACTGCGTCAAATAGAGAGGGGAGCCATATGGATGGCAAGAGTTTTTATTTTTCTGCTGGTGAATGCCGGGAAAGTTGATGAAGACCATGCAGACAAACCAACTCCTTGCCCATGTGAAATGTTTTCCCACAATGCACAGAGATTTCCAAACCCTGCTCAGCAAATTAGACTCTGGTTTCTCACACTACCAATTATGGGGATTAAGATAGGTTATACAAAGAAAATGAAAACAAAACAATAGTGTTTCCCCATCTTTTCATAGGAACAGTTCAATATGAACTTTAAAGTCTTGTTTTTCCAGGACAGTATCATCTTGTTCATAGACAGAAGAAAGTTCCTGAAAAAACGACTTGCTACTGAAGTGGCATATTTATGAGGTGAAAAATTCAGCAGAGAGACTGTCACAGAGGTCTCTGTTTATTTTGTGTCCCATCACATGCTCTCATGGCACCTGACATACAGGGGATCTCAAGGGAACCCCCACCCCCAAAAAAGCAATATTAGTAAAGCAAAAATAAAATACTGTACCAAGTCTTATGTTCATGGTATTAACTATTTTTATTGTACTTCTGGGACTCAGCCCCCAGGGATTTAAGCAGGTGTTTCCCCCCCTTTATATTAAAGTTGGGAAAGATGAAAAGAGAGAGTATAAGTTAAGACATTCGTATCAAATAAATTTCCTGGATGAGGGCCAGTGTCCTAAGAAGGAGTCCTGTGATGTAATCCTGAAGTAGGTGTTAGTAAATAAATGTAAGGCAAATTGGCTTATATTTAAACCATTTGACAGCACGAGCGCTTTGAAAAACACATACAGTTGGCCTTCTACCATTTTTTTTGGACTGGTTTCTCTAACTAATGTCATTTGTTATTACTGGTCATCAGCTGAAATCTACTTGCAAAAAAAAAAAAGGAGCTGTTATTTATTTATACATTTTCTAGCCTCTGGTTTCTCCTAGACTTATAGCTGTGTTGATGTTGTAGCTGTTCTTCTTCTTCTTCCTTCTATTATTATTATTATTATTAATAATAATAATAATAATAATAATTCTTACCCACCTGTCACCATAACATCCCAGGTGGGTTACAGAAACACAAAAATACATTAATATCAGTTAAAACAATTTAAAACCAGTGGATCCTAAAAATATATAGCTCAGATAGGGACGGGTGATGAATTTGATTCAGTTCCTATTTACTCTTTCTGAAACAATATGTGAACTGAAGCATAGCCATTCTTTAAAATTTACACTTCTCTGAGTTTTGCAGTGCAGTTCTCCAAACAAGTAATGTGTACAAAAATGTATATTGTTACATGCTACCCCCAATTTTTGCTGAGCAGTAGCAAGATTCCAGGGGGGTCCAGGTTGTGTTTCCCTTGGGAAATCAAGGCACAGCAGAGACTAGTGTTTTTCAGAAGGATGACTTATTTACACATATTTACACCTAAAGCTTCACTGGATGTGTGTG
This sequence comes from Podarcis melisellensis, assembly GCF_964234715.1. Lineage (NCBI taxonomy): Eukaryota > Metazoa > Chordata > Lepidosauria > Squamata > Lacertidae > Podarcis > Podarcis melisellensis. The sequence goes on from NC_138530.1 coordinate 29,717,892, forward strand.
TGTGTGTGTAGAAGGAACTATCAGAGGAACTGATGGTTAAACTATTCTGGAAATTGTAGCTCTGGAAGGGGCATAGGGGTCTCCTAACAACTCTCAGCTTCCGTAAGAAACTAAAGCTCCCAGAATTCTTTGGGGGAAGCCATGTCAGTTTCAAGGGGCACCCTACTGCTTTAAATGTATGGTGTGAATGTGGCTGAACTGCTATGTGAAGTACTTCCTCTTGTTTGTCCTGAATCTCATTATCATTCAAATTCTTCAGATGACCCTGGAGAGATGGGGAAACCCTTGTCACTCTCTACTTTCTCCATACCAAATGCAATTTTTTATAAGCCTCTATTGTGTCTCCTTTGGGACATGGGTTGTGCTGTGGTCTAAACCACTGAGCCTCTTGGGCTTGCTGATCAAAAGGTTGGCGGTTTGAATCCCCGTGACGGGGTGAGCTCCCATTGCTCGGTCCCTGCTCCTGCCAACCTAGCAGTTCGAAAGCACGTCAAAGTGCAAGTAGATAAATAGGTACTGCTCTGGCGGGAAGGTAAATGGCGTTTCCGTGAGCTGCTCTGGTTCGCCAGAAGCGGCTTAGTCATGCTGGCCACATGACCCAGAAGCTGGACACTGGCTCCCTCGGCCAATAAAGCGAGATGAGCGTTGCAACCCCAGAGTCGGTCCCGACTGGACCTCTAATGGTCAGGGGTCCCCTTTACCCTTTACCTTTACCTGTTGTGTCTCCTTTACCAAGGGTTCCCCCCAGCAAAACTAAAAAGCCCTGAACATTGTAACCTTTTCTCAAAGGGATGTGGAGCAACAGTTCTATGATTCTAGTTCCTACGGGCGCATGAAAAAGGTGCTGAGAAAGGAATAATTTTTTCCCAGCCCTTGGATTGATTTGGGAAGATCACCCAGATTATTTCAATCATTTCCCCCCATGGAAGAACTTGAGTAATTTATTGAAAGGAACTAAAGCCTGCTGTAGAAAGGTTGTATTTGAATATTATCTGCGTGTGCTGGAATTATGCTTAATTAAAAGAACGTAGCCCTTTTAAAAACAGAAAAAGGTTCTTGTATAAATAATTAGCTCCTATTTCCAAATCCTCGTAATCTGAAATAACCACTCTACACATTTTACCATTAACATTATTTTACTTCCAGCACACACAGATGGTTTATGAATTTCTCCCTTTAATAATTTTCAGTGGGGCAATATTATATGTGCAGCAGAAGAAAGCAAGGAGAATTTTTTTTGCAGTCCTAAACTGCATATCAGGTTCATAAACTTTACTACATTTCTCCTGTCCAAAATCCAAGAGAGCCTGCTCGAAAGCTGGTTTCCCATTTCCTCTTAATTAGGGAGTTCGCTTTCGAGGTCAAGGAAAAAATAGTGGAGTACATTTTCATAACAATTCTATTCATAATAAAAATTAGCTCAGAGGAATCCGGCCAATTTTCTCTGGAAGAAGAGCAAGAAAGAGGGGAGCTCAGCAAGGAGATATTGGATACCTTATCTGGAATTGCCCAAAAATGTGTCCATTTTCCAAGGAACACATAGTACATTCTGCATTAGAGGGACAGGAGCCAGCTATTGAATGAACTGTACAGTTTCCCTTTCTACAAACTGTATTTACCGCCTGAAAAAATGTAAAGAATTGAGCATTAATTTAACCGGGGCCTCTTTCCCAACCAAATACCACAGGAGAAAACCAGACTCTATAGGAATCTCAAATGATAATACGAGGAAAAATAGACCAGAAGACAAGCTGTAGCGGGAACAAATGATGATTCTAGTTGTTCAAAGGCATAGCTCTTTATTGGAAATACATGTCTAGATTCAAATCTCATAACAAATTATCATGCTGAGCCATAATATGTGGTTCTATGAATTGAACCCCTTGCAGTAGTTAATTTTTCCTTCCTGCCATCAGGAAGGAAGTTCTGACCTGTTCATCTTTTGATCGCATTATTGTTACTCAATCTCAATCCATAGTAGCTTGTATTTTTATCATTTTTAATTATTTTGGCCTGGTATGGTGATTTGTGAATGTAGCTTTTTTGTTTTCAATTCTCCTGAAGGTGGAGGGACAACCTCATTTTTGTACTGCAGTGTTTGAAACCGTGACTCTGAGAATCTCAGAGAATCCTTCTTTCTTTTAAAATTCATTTGCTTATGTTACATTATAAAGCTTTTTTATTACTGTTTTTGATTGTTGGATGTCTTGAGATGCTTCTGAAGTCCTTCTAAAAATAAATAAATGAATCTTCCTACAAGGCAGACACAAGAAAGTGCTTATCGACACAGCACAGAGTTCAGCTATGAACTTTGCTCCCTCAATATGCAGTGATGGCCACCAACGTCAGAAAATTCATGGAAGATAAGTCTACCAGCAGCTGCTACTCATGATGGCTCTGTTCTTCCTCCATTGTTGGTGTGCCTCTGAATAGTAGTCATTGGGAACTGCAAGCACAGAGATGATTGCTGCACTCAGCACTTGTGTGCTTCAATAGGCATCTGGTTGGCCACTGTGAGAACAGAATGCTGAACTAGCTGGGCCTTTGGTCAGATCCAGCAGGGCTTTGCTTATGTTCTTATGAATCAGCTTTATGCATGTGCAAAAGAAGCCAAATACCTTGGTACCTCGGGTTACATACGCTTCAGGTTACAGACGCTTCAGGTTACAGACTCCGCTAACCCAGAAATAGTACCTTGGGTTAAGAACTTTGCTTCAGGATGAGAACAGAAATCGTGGTCCGGCGGCATGGCGGCAGCAGGAGGCCCCATTAGCTAAAGTGGTACCTCAGGTTAAGAACAGTTTCAGGTTAAGAATGGACCTCTGGAACGAATTAAGTACTTAACCCGAGGTACCACTATAGAGCCCTGTTATGTACCAGCTAAACGCACAGATGCGGGGGGCATACAGGGTTAGTTTGCCTGTCCCCATAGGCGCCGACTCCATGGGGCCTGAGGGGGCCTGAGCCCCCTCAAAAATTCGTTTGGGGGGGCTCCGCCCCCCCCAATAATTTAACAAAGTTATTACCGTATTTTTCCCTCAAAAAGAGGAAGCGGCTGCTTTCCTGCATTCTGCCTCAGGGTCTTACTGCCCACCCTCCTCTGTTTCCTTGCTGTGTTTGCTCAAACGGAACAAAGAGCAGGGAAAGCCCCTCCCCTCCAGGCAAGCAGGCAGGAGGGAGAGAGAGAGAGAGAGAGAGAGAGAGAGAGAGAGAGAGAGAGAGAGCGCTGGCTGGCTTGGGTGGGTAGGTGAGGGAAAACTTTTGCCTTCCTTTCCTCCCTCCTGTTATACCCCTCCCCTGCATTCTTAGCCAGCTGTTTCTCTGCACACCCCTCTCGTGCTCCTTGTCCGTTCTGTGTTTTTCCTTCCCTCCCCACTTAAAATGTGGTTTAAAAGCATGGATCCACATGGATCCTCAGGATCTTTGCATTGGGTCACCCCAAATTCACCAACAGATCACATAGCATGTCCATGGCTACAGCCTGCCCCCCCAAAATCACGCACCCACTGTTGCCTGGGGCTGCAGTGGTGCAAAAATGTGGTTAAAAAGCATGGATCCACATGGATCCTCAGGATCTTTGCATTGGGTCACCCCAAATTCACCATCAGATCACATAGCATGTCCATGGCTACAGCCTGCCCCCCAAAAATCACACACCCACTGTTGCCCGGGGCTGCAATGGTGCAAAAACATGGTTACAAAACATGGATCCACAGGGATCCTCAGGATCTTTGCATTGGGTCACCCCAAATTCACCATCAGATCACATAGCATGTCCATGGCTACAGCCTGCCCCCCCCAAATCACACACCCACTCAGTGGCGTAGCGTGGGTTGTCAGCATCCGGGGCAAGGCAAGTAATTTGCGCCCCCTAACCCCTGGATTTTAGCACTCGAGTGCGAGCGCGCGCGCCCCAGATGTTGCGGCCGGCCCCCCTGCACCCCCCCACGCTACGCCACTGGGGCTGGAGGCGAGCGAAGGAGCCAAGGACCCCCCCTTAAGGCTCAGCAGGAATTTATTAAATTTATTATTTGCGGCGCCCCCGCGGGCCGAGGCAGCCAAAGCCCCCTCCCCTCGGGCGCCTCCCCGCCCCCTCCTCTCCTTGGGCTGTAGGTGGAGCCCGCGCTCCGAGGCGCTGCAGATCGGGGCTTGGCGAGCGCCTCTCCTCCCCCCGGCCTGGACCGGGGGCTTCCAGCCGTGCTCCGTCCGACCCCCCCCCGCAGCTGAGAGTTGCGCTGAGAGCCGGAGGCCGCGGCGCCCCCTTCCGCCGGGAGACTATCGCCCGCCCGCCGGCTTCCTCTCGGAGGGTGTTGGGGAGCGCAGGGCGCGGCGAGGCCCCTCGGAGCTCTCCTCCCCCCCAGTCGGCAGAAGCAGCCGCCGCCTGTGGCTGGGCCGAGGGGATGGCAGCGGCGGCGGGGTGCGGAGGCTGCCCGTGCCGGCCAGGCGTTGGTGGTGGCGGCGGCGCTGCTGCAGCGGCTGCTCCTCCTGCGAGCAGTGAGTGGAGCGCAGCCGCAGCGGCGGCGGGGGGCGCGCGCGCACTAGGGCGCAAGGCTGGCGGTGGCGGCGGGGAGCCCGGCGGAGGAAGGAACTTGTCCCTTCCCTCTGGACTCGCGTCCCCCCAGAAGTTGCGCCCGGTGCGGCCGGCACCCCTGGCACCCCCCACGCTACGCCACTGCACCCACTGTTGCCTGGGGCTGCAATGGTGCAAAAACGTGGTTACAAAACATGGATCCACAGGGATCCTCAGGATCTTTGCATTGGGTCACCCCAAATTCACCATCAGAGCACATAGCATGTCCATGGCTACAGCCTGCCCCCCCAAAATCACACACCCACTGTTGCCTGGGGCTGCAATGGTGCAAAAACGTGGTTACAAAACATGGATCCACAGGGATCCTCAGGATCTTTGCATTGGGTCACCCCAAATTCACCATCAGAGCACATAGCATGTCCATGGCTACAGCCTGCCCCCCCAAAATCACACACCCACTGTTGCCTGGGGCTGCAATGGTGCAAAAACGTGGTTACAAAACATGGATCCACAGAGATCCTCAGGATCTTTGCATTGGGTCACCCCAAATTCACCATCAGATCACGTGTCTGTGGCCACAGCATGAAGCACAAAAATGATACATCATTAATATTCACTGCCCACGGCGGCAGCCAATCGGCTGCCGCAAAGGGCGGGCCCTCACAGATTCACTTAAGGTCGGGGCAGCCCGGGGCTCGCCCCTTTCGTTCCCCCAGCAGCAGCGGTTTGGAGGTCTTGGGCCCCCCAATATTTTTTATAGGTCGGTATGGGCCCCCCCAATATTTTTTATAAGTCGGCGCCCCTGCCTGTCCCCTCAGCTTCCCTCACCCAGGGTGGGGGGAGGGACAAGGTTTAATCCTGAACTGTGAATCTTGCAAACTCCCACAGAACATCGCCAATGCAGATTGTCCGCATGAAAGAATTTAAGTCACTCACTGAACCAAATATGTTGAAATAAATCATTGTAAATCATGGCAGGACATCCTATAGCTAACAGATGCTTCTGAAGTTTCTCATGCAAACCTCCAAGGAAAGAGATTCTTCTATATCCCCAAGCAGCGCATTTTGTTTGGTGAACTGCATTTTTAGATCATTTTAAGGAGGCACATAAAATCAGTTTAAAAAAGAAAATCCACAGCTGCTCAATCCCTTGGGATGCATCATGCATGTTCTGATGTTAGCGTTCTTCTAGAAATACCACACCCACCATTATCTAGAGCAGAGCCTAGATGTTCTTAGTGACAACAGTGGTGATTGCTAGCCACCTAATTAATATAAAAGAGTGGGCAGAGAAGCTTTTTTGGCCCAAGAGCAATATGTCATGGACAACCTTCTAGGGATGGCAGACCAATATTGGGAGACAAGAGGTGAAAGTGGGTGGGGCCAAGAGACAACAGGTGTGACCTTTGTACAGTAGGCTACATTTCAGCCAAAGCCAGAGATTTCTAAGCCCCACCCTCCATCGAGATAAGCAAGAGGCATGGTCACACTTTGAGGACACATTTTAGCCAGACAAAAGTGCTCCAGGAGGTTGTGGAGAAGGGTTAGTGAACATCATGGCCTTAAACACATAAAAGAGTCTTCTGGCTCAGGTTAGGTCAATGGACTACGTAGTCCAGCATCCTGTTCTCACAGTGGCCAATTAGATGCCTCTGGGAAGTCTGCAAGATGGACCTGAGCACAACAGCACTCTCCCCACTTGCAAATCCCAGAAAGTGTATTCATACAGCTTCTGACAGTGGAGGCCTTTGGAGAGTGTGGCTTGAGGAAGGGGCATTGCCTGCCCAGATGCTTATGGGAAGCCCACAAGATGGATCTGAACACATCAGCACTATACTGCTTCTGTCAGTGGGGGCCTTCGGACGGTGGGTAGGTGTAGCCTGAGAGACTCTTATGGGCTGGACAGAGAGGTCTGGAGGCCACATTCCTCTCCCAAACCTGAGTCCCCCCCCCCTGACATATAAGAAAGTTCAGTTAAAAAGAAAAGAAAGAAGCACATTTCAATCTGCTTTGTAGACAACAAGCTGGCATTGATGTTACTTGGGCTTGTGATGCAGTTAGAAAGTCCTTTCTAATGTATCGCTTAGCCTACCTTGTAGTGTACAATGGTGCCTCAGGTTACATACACTTCAGGTTACAGACTCCGCTAACCCAGAAATAGTGCTTCAGGTTAAGAACTTTGCTTCAGGATGAGAACAGAAATCATGCTCCAGCGGCGCGGTGGCAGCAGGAGGCCCCATTAGCTAAAGTGGTGCTTCAGGTTAAGAACAGTTTCAGGTTAAGAATGGACCTCTGGAATGAATTAAGTACTTAACCCGAGATACCACTGTATAACAATTGTTCCTCTAGGCTTAGGGTGAACACTTGTTCCTCTTATCTCCCCGCCCTCTGACCCCGATCCTTTTTAATGTTTGGAAGGTTTCAGCAAAGGCAGATATCCCCCTTAATGTGAGCTGCTTAAAGCTGTGCATTCATGTAGGCCTCTGGAAGACTAGCTGCACCTGGTCATCCAATTAAAAGTGGGTTAATGATCCCTTAGCAAAACAGGCAAGAGAAAGGTTATCACTCATTTAAGACAATCATTGCGACTTCCTTCGCTTTTTCCACTCCATTGCTGCTTATGTGAGTAAAAACAACAACCTCAGCGGAGACCTCCTCGTCAGCTGGGGCCAATTAATGCCACGTGACTTCCTCCCAGGCTTCCATGAAAATAACTGTATTATAATGGTCTGCGATATTAATATCGGCTTTGGGAAAGTCGAGCAGCAGCTCCATAGGGAAGGAAGTGGCGTGAGCTAGTTCTGTGGAATGTGCAGTATTTGTCAGAAGAGATGAGGAGGTGTCCTTTTATAAGTTTCGTCTTGCTGCTTTTGGTTGATTTGGTCTTGTTTTTGCTCCTTCAAACAGCAGGGGATAAAGTCTTATTTGTGGTTATCTCTAACCTTTCTTTCCTTTTAAAGATATATATATGTATATTTTGCAAATATAACAAAGAAGGGAAGGGGGGGGGGAAGAATTATACTAATGGTAACAAGAAACCACCATCAGTTCACAATACAGACCCAGTATTGTACATGCATCTTAGGCTAAATATATAAGCTAATATAAGCCTCCAGATTTCCAAATATGTATCTACACAAATTTGACCTTTCTATGAAATTTGTTTACATGCAGCCAGGGCTTTCAATTGCATTACAAAAAAAAGTTCATTGTTGAAGGCTGAGAAAAGGACCCTGGCAGGGTGTGCCAATTCTGATGCATTGTCTGTCCCCCAACGCCTATCCCCACTTTGGAGTCACTACTGCAGCTGACACTCTCCCTTGTATTTTCAAGTGATCAGGCTTAGCCAATGGCTGTTCTCTCCTGGTGCTCCCTTTCAATCAGGCTTCTGGCAGTGCCGTAATACACTTGGAGCCCAGTAGCTGCTAAGCTCCCAGCCCTCTACAGTGGTGCCATTAAGAAAGCCCGCATCTAAGTGTGCATGTAAATATGAGAAGAAAGGTAAGGCCAGCAGCTTCACCAGCGCCACCTACAGGGGAAAGTGGTAGGTGTTGTTGGGGGTGGCGGACTGGCTGGCCCTGAGGGAGCTGGTGGAGGACATCCTGCCCAGGACCCCACAAAATCTGGAGTTGGGTCCAAAGGCTGTAAGCCCTACTGTGTTCAGTAAGGCTTACCGATAAGTGAATGTATGCAGGATTGCATTTTGATTTGGACTTTGTGGATTTGAATATCCCTTGCTACTACCTAAAAAATGGTAGTAGCAAGGAGTACGACAAGACTGTATATTGTCTCCCTGCTTATTTACTGGTAACTTATATGCAGAATTCATCATGCAAAAGGCTGGACTGGATAAATCCCAAGAAAGAATTAAGATTAATTCTGTACTGTAGTGGTACCTTGGGTTAAGTACTTAATTCATTCCGGAGGTCCATTCTTAACCTGAAACTGTTCTTAACCTGAAGCACAGGTTAATGGGGCCTCCTGCTGCTGCCGTGCCACCAGAGCACGATTTCTGTTCTCATCCTGAAGCAAAGTTCTTAACCCAAGGTACTATTTCTGGGTTAGCGGAGTCTGTAACCTGAAGTGTATGTAACCTGAAGTGTATGTAACCCAAGGTACTACTGTATTAGGGAAGTGATGGAGAAATTTAACTGAAACAGGTGGAATGAAGGAATGATTAATTACCGGTAATTAATGGGAAGCAAATGGATATGAAAGCTCATTGTTGTAAAACCTCCCTACAAACCAATCAGAACAAATGCTCAAAAAAAGAGCAGGCATTGTATAACCTCTGTGTAAGCTTTGGGCAAGTAAATCAGGAAGAATGCTTTATTTACTTGGGTGATAAATGGCCAGCCTTTGTAGTGTAGCGACTTGTTAAGAAATAGGAATTTATTTAAATGCCTTTGGCAGAAGCGGGAGCTCTGCTCCCATTATGGGGAAGCTAACACAACAACATTGCTGTAGCATCAGGAACACCATTTATGGAACAATTTAGCCTTGTGGCTTTGATGATTTATTCAGACCCTGGAAGTAGACTGACAAATGGACTTTCAAGTGAAAGGTCATCGAAAAGAACTGAGGATAAAAGCATCTGGAGTTATAATTTAGAAATACGCGGAGGTTTAATGCTCTACCAGGTTTGTTGTGTAGGTGTTGTTCTCCCGTCTAATCTGGCAGCTTCTTCAACCCTCAGATTTAGACTGCAGAAAATAAAAATTCTTGGGGGATTGTTTGGATTTATTATGGGTGTGTGTGTGTTTGTGTGTGTGTGTGTTTGTGTGTGTTTGCGTGTGGTGGGGAAGTAGATCAATTGCAGAGTTTTGGCAAGTTCAGCATAAAGAAATGATGTGCTGGAGTTGTTTCATAATGTAGGTGACTTCCAGAGCGAGCTGTATAAGGGAAAATAATAGGTCTCCACTGAGTCACTTATACACACAGAGATCTATATAATAAGCATCATGTAGGGTTATTCGTCTGGAAGTGTCACTCACTGAGCCTGGAGTCCTTCTTGCAGCCTGAGAATGAAGTAGCAATGTTAGATCCATTCATCTTTCAACATATTATTTTCTCCTCCCCTCCCTCCCCCTGCCCCGCGCAATGTTTAGGGAATGACTTTTTTTGCTCATAAATTCAGCCCAGTCAAACAAATCAAGAAAGGTGGATAAGTGTCACAATGTCAACTTGACAGCAGGGGGCAGTAGAGAAGGCAGTCATCACTGCGCAAGGAGGTGGTGGTGTGTGGTCCACCTTGCCTCAGGCAGTGAAAAGATTTTGCCAGCCGTGGATGTTCTTTATCAACTTCTTCCCGGTCTTCCACATGTTCCTACTACCACTGCTCCTGCTCTAAGCTGATGGAATCACTTTCTCCTAGCCCTTAAAACTCTTAGATAGCAATGGCTGTTGGAGGCAGAGCGATGTATAAAGTCCTCTATTAACTGTTCCTGCAAGAACAGCAAGAATTCTGCAGCATGTTGTGTGTCAACCCTACGTTTGGGGAAACTACTTGCAAATCTGTTGATGGTTTGGGATTATCACCTGCAACAGTGTATAATAATAATAATTCTACATACCATAGTCACAAACAAAAACAATACCCTGCAGATTAAAAGACCATAGATTGCTTAATCAGTCAAAGGCCTGGGAGAAGAGGAATATTTTTGCCTGATACCTAAATAAATGTAACAAAAGCAACCAACGAGCCTTCCTTGGGAGAGCATTCCACAAATGGGAAGCCATCATAGAAAAGGCTCATTCTCATGTTACCACCCTCCAAACCTTCTGTGGAGGAGGCACACCAAGAAGGGCCTCAGGTGATGATTGCAGGATCTGGGTAGGTTCATATAGGGAGAGGTGGTCCTTAAAGGTATTGCAGTCCTGAGCAGCTGAAGGCTTTATAGGTCAAAACTAGCACTTTGAATTAGGCCCGGAAACCAATTGGCCACCAGTGTAGTTGGGCCAGCTTTGATGTTATGTGCTCAAACCCTTTTGTTCCTTCTGCAGTTTCCAGCTACTGGTACTCAGAAGGATACAGCCTCTGACAGTAGAGGGGGAGCATAGCAATCATGGCTAGTAGCCAATTGGCATTCCCTGCAAAGCACCTTTGGATCAAGCCCAACTCCTCCCTGCCCCACATCTGACACCATCTATAATGTCAGGTGGAATGCAGGTGGAAATGGCTTCTGATGCAGAAGCACTATAATGCCCATCATGTGGACTGGTGCTGCTGGGTGTGGTAGTCCAACAACATCTGGAAGATGCCACATTAGTTTAAGACATCTCCTTAAATCTGTTAACACCTCAATCTTCTGGATATGGTAGCTCAAGAGTGCAGTATATTAAATGGCACAATTTTGCCCATTTGTACCACATATTCTGCTTACCAATGGGCAAGGGTCTTTATAGCAATTTCCCCATAAACTCAATGCCAACTATGTTATTTTGAACTCTTTCTTTTCACTTCCTTCAGTTTTGTGTTCCTTTTCCCTCCCCTGCTCCCCGTTTTGTCTCTGTGTCATGATTATCATCCAGATCTTCACATTGCACCTTCGTGGAGAGGTATTAAAAAACCAGATATGCCAACAAACATCTGCAGCTCGCAGCAATGAGCAAGCCGTTGCAAATTCTTTCAAGTCTGTAACTTGCTTCATGTTAACACACTGTGTGTTTTTACAGCCCCGTTTCAAAGTTTATGGCTCTTTTTCCTTAGGTACTTGTTCCAGTTGCATCTTATATTTCATCAAATATGGTAAAGAAACCATGAGAATGAATTGATGCTCCATATGAACTTTTTCCCCCTGTAAATGGATGGTGCCAAATTGCTATAAAATGGGTTTCCTTCTGAGCTTTGCTGAACTGTTAGTAGGTTGATGAGGCCAAACTCTGCAGGGAATCATTATGCCCATTTAAGGTATCCCAGCTTTTATGCTTCAGTACAAAAGGCCTAAGGGTGAGGATTTAAAATGGATGAAGTGGAGAAATTTGCACTTCCTAAAGAAAACATGGAGCATTTCCTTCCATGTGTCAGAAATGAAAACGGAAAATACAAACTAATTCATCATGAACTTTTCATTTTATAGTTCTCTCTCTGGCTTCCCTCCCCCCAAACCCGACGAGTCATATTTTATCCTTTTTTTTCTTGTCAGCTTTATGGCTTATAACTGTGATGGACGATCTGCCCTTCTATATATCATGTAAAAGAATTCTGTCTAAAAAGTCTACTTGTGTTCACAGCTTGCCTTCTGTCACCCCACCAAGCCTCCACGCAACACATGGAGGTAAGTATCATACAGGGACATCAGCACAGCAAAGGATGATATTTTATTGTTCAGAATTAATTGGACACTGGTGTAAAATGAGGAAACTGTCATGCTTAAGAGTTAATGTGAGTTAGCGATACGTTGGGATCCATTAGTTAAAGCACATTCATTCGGAATCTGAAACTTTGCCTTTTCGATGGTGGGTAGCTTCCATTCAAGCAGACTTTTCCAAATACAATTTCCTCTCCCCTCTCCTTAGCCACTGCATAAATTTCAAGTGATCCATAGCACCAATTGCAATGCAAAAAAGAAAAAGGAAGAAAAAAGCTCAGTTACATAACTCAGAGTAGACATTCGAGAGAGCACAAAAGCAGCAAAGCAGCATGGTGTGCCCCGGAATTGGGTGAGAAAATGTTGGAGGCTATGCAAATCTTAGGGAAGCTTTTAATGTTTGACGGTCTATTGTATTTTAATATTTTGTTGGAAGCCGCCCAGAGTTGCTGGGGAAACCCAGCCAGATGGGCGGCATATAAATAATAAATAATAATAATATAGTGGCACCTTGGGTTAAGTACTTAATTCGATCCGGAGGTCCGTACTTAACCGGAAACGGTTCTTAACCTGAAGCACCACTTTAGCTAATGGGGCCTCCTGCTGCCGCTGCGCCGCCGGAGCACAATTTCTGTTCTCGTCCTGAAGCAAAGTTCTTAAGCACTATTTCTGGGTTAGCAGAGTCTGTAACCTGAAGCGTATGTAACCGGAAGCGTATGTAACCCAAGGTACCACTGTAATGATAATAATGATAATAATGATAATAATGATAATAATGATAATAATGATAATAATGATAATCCTTAGGAAAAGGCCCATTCTACGCAATTCAGGCCTTTGGGATGGTGGCACCCACCTTTTGGAACTCCCTCCCATCAAATATTACACAAGCATTATCTCTTTTGAGCACCCGCTGAAGACCTCCAACAAGACTTGTAAGTAGAACTTTCCCAGGCTGTATTGGAATTGTTTTTAGGTGTTTAAATTGTTTTATCACTTGCGTGTTTGCCACCCTGGGCTCCTTGCGGGGGAAGGATGGGATGCAAATTTAATAAGCAAGCAAACAGATAAAATATCCTGTTCTGCATTTCATTTTCTATGACCAGCTGTTTTAGTGCTAAGCCAGTGACTGGCAGCTGTCATCAACTGGGCAAATTTAAATGGGCTGAGGATGGATCCAGACAAAATGGATGCAAAGACTGGATGTTCTGGTAGGGACAATTTTATCTGGGATTGACTGGGATTTCCTGGCTGTGCCTGGAAATACTTACCGTGAAGACAGATGGGGATGTTTTTCTCAGTTACATTTACTGTGAAGGTTGCACCCCTCCTTCATTACTTTAGTTGCTCTTTTCAGGACCATTTCCAGCTCTGCAATATAAATCTTGAGATATGGCAGCCAGAAGTACAAAGTATTACAAATATGTCCACACTTTAGATTGGTACTGGCTGCTTTTATTTTCAATCCCTTTAATAATTATTCCTAACATGAAATTCACCTTTAAAAAACAAAACAAAACAGCTGCTGCAAACTGGGTCAACATTTTCATTGAGCTATCCACCATAATCTCATCCTTTCGTCAGTCACTTTCAATGTATATACGACATTAGAATTTTTTGTCCCATTAAAACATGTGGCACATGTGTTGAACCACATTTGCCATTTTAATGCCCATTCATCCAGTTAGCAGAGATTTTTGCGTGGACAGGCGGAGTCCCCCAAACCCTGGGCGGCCCCCCTCATGTGGAATAACGACTCAAGACAATGTGCTATGGGACTCAAGACAATGTGCTATGTGCTGGGGATCTGGGGAACATCAGGGTTATCTAGTGGGGGGGGGATGGGCCGGCTCTGGAGAACATATGTTCAAGCAGAGATAGGTGCCCCTGTTAAACCGCCGTTGCAGGGGAGGCAATGACGACCTCTTGGCGTACGGTCAAAGCCTCCCCTCAAAAACCCCTTTAATGGGGAACCCTGGTATCACCGCTGCAAAAAGGAAGGGGGCGTGGGTCACCGCTGCATGCCCCCCCCATTTCAGGAAGATAGACTAAAGGATTCTGCCCATGGCCTGATACTGCCAAAGTTGTGACGTTTTGCTACAGGAAAGGCAAAACCTGCCAATGCAGGGGAATTCCTTTCCGGCCCTTCAACAGTGACCTTGACGTAGCAGCGCCCGCATACCTGTGAAGAAAAGGTTACCCTGCAAAATAAGACATTAACTGAGGGTGGGTAGGGTGGGAGAAGCTCTGGAGCCAAGTGAGGATTCCCAGGTAAGATCCTCCCTCTATTGTGTGGGCAGGTAATCCCTCCCCTACCTAGCCTGGTCACCTTGGCAACGCTTCCCCAGGCGGGATTGGATAACTGACTGAGGTAGGCGGAGACCTCCAGGTATCCCACCTGGGGGGAGGTCAAGCCAAGCCTGTGCTAATGGAGCCACACATGGTCCAGGGGCTGCTTGCGTCCATGCAAAGGGCGCCCCCCGTTTGATGTGGGGAGTGGTCATTACTAGCGTAAGGCATTTTTGTAAGATGTTCTCACCAATACACCCATTGCTATGCACACTTCCCCCTAATATATGCATGGGTTGGAGAACTGCTTTGCCAAAATTCAAAGAAGTGAGAATTTTGAAAGATGGCTGTGTTGCACTTCTCGCAGCGCTTTGGAAATGGTAAACTAGGTAGGTTCACCTTTAAATAAAAGAACTGGCTCTAATGTCCCCCTCCATCCCTAGCTGGCAGTGAACTTATTATTTGCTGTGCAGTGTGACATCATGGTTCGAGTGTTGAACTAGGACCTGGGAGACCAGGGTTCGAATCCCCCCTCAGCAAGGAAGCTCACTGGGTGATCTTAGACTAGTTGTTATCTCTTAGCCTAACCTACCTCACAGGGTTGTTGTGAGGATGAAATGAGGAGGGGGGGAGAGAACAATGTATACCACCTTGGAAGAAAATGGTGGTATCAAAACGTAATAAATAATAAATAAAAAACTTTCCAGGGAGCTGCCTCCACAAGACTACATTGACAGGACTGCTCGAAAGGGTTGGCAAATAAGATCCCTGGGATTGGCCTTTCTGCACTTTTTTGGAGGATGCTTGGACAGACCTTGAGTTTTCCTGTAAGGTTTTCCAACAAAATTGAGAAAACCAAGAAAATAAAAGAATTTGGAACCTGGAAAAAAATTCCAGAAAACTGGATGATCAGCAGATGTGAAGAATAAAAGTAATCTTTATTATATATACCCTCCTTCAATGAAGTCTCAGTTCGTTCAATATTCTTTTGAAAGATTGCTGTCCAACTGTAATAAAAAATAAAGACATTCATCTTCTATCTTAACCTTCTATTTCCCCTCAGAATGTTTCATTGCATGCTTTGAATGTCAAAAACAGGATTTACCCTTCCCTTGATGGCAAATTCTCTGGTGCTTTTTTTCTCTTATCACAACTGTGTGGCCTCCTGCCAACGTCAGCTGTATCAACCCACTTCACTCCCCAGGCTCTTAATCCCTGTGTTTTATGGTCAGATATGTGATGCAAAGAGTTAATTAAGTTGCTTGCAATTTTATAGCAGTAATTAGCATTACCATGTTACCAACATGATGCTATTAATGAATTCAGCGCCTTTCTGCTAAGGATTCCATTCATTTAGCAGGTTTTTATAACTACCAGAAATGTTCATGTATCACCCGCCCCCCACCACATTATATGTTAAAAATAAAAGCCAATCTTGACTTATTTGAGGTCAGAGAAACACAATCTAATTTACTGCTTCTAGCTGGTTAGCAGAATAAACTCCATATGTTCTCAAAACTCATAATACACACTGTATACCTTTGTTATGAAATTTATGTGGAGCATTTTCTGGATTGTTACTACTGTGCTCAAAATGAATTTTTGTTTTTAGTTGGTAAGCCAGGTTTAGCGGAAAGTTTCCCCGCTTGCAGATTCGGAATAAGATCTCTTTGCTACTTCTGTGTCGTGCAAGTGGTACCCTGCAAGAAAATCATAGAATTACAGAACTGTAGAGATGGAAGGGACCATGAGGATTATCAAATAATAATAATAATAATAATAATAATAAATAAATAAATAAATAAATAAATAAATAAATATTAATTATTTATTATTTATGCCCCGCCCATCTGGCTGGGTTTCCTCAGCTACTCTGGGTGGCTCCCAACAGAATATTAGAAACACGATAAAACATCAAACATTAAAAACTTTTCTATTATTAGTATTAGTCCAACCTCTGCAAAGCAGGAGTATTTCACCCAATGTGGGGCTCAAACTCAGAACCCAGGGATTAAGAGTCTCACACTCTACCAACTGTGTTCAGGTCAGTTTCTCCATATTGGAATTTTTTCAGGGGTGAGGTAAACCCAGTTGCGCCTAATACTGATTGTATTATCAGTCATAATACAATCTTTTATTTCCTCCCCCATTGATGTCTATGGATAGCTCTCACTTCCATTTCTGGGGACATTTTGAAACGGCTTTCCAGTATGAACTTGGAAACCCAAAGGATGAGATGATTCTGTTGATACTTTTTATCTTGATGTGTCTTTTTCTTCTTCCCGCCACTCCACTAGATTCTCCTCTCCCATCTGGTTTTTATTATTTCCACGTCACACTATTCTATTACTATTCATAGCCAATTTACATTTTCCCCCTCCCCCCTAAAGCTACAATCCTAGAAAAATTCCTGGAAGTAAGCCCCATTTAACTCTATGGGACTTACTTCAGAGTTGACATATGTATAGGATTGTGTTGTAACTGTCAACATTCCATGTTGTTGAGCTGTCAGTGGGCAATTTTTGTTGGTTCCTCACACTTCAGGATTTTGTAAAAAAAAACATTTTTCTTGTCTCTTTAAACTAACCTAAGAGTTACCCCAAACTCTGCAGATACCTCAATTGTGTGTGTGGTGAAGTTTTGGTTGCACAAGCAGAGGAAAACTTGAATCCGTATCAGAATAAATTACGATGTTCCACAAAATAAAAGAGAAAACCGTGTTTAAGCCCTGATTTAGCAGTCATGAACTTTTCTGGCAGCATCTTTTGGAAACAAAGTCTGTAAATTTTATTACTATTAAATGTTTCTAATGGGAGTTGACAAATAGTTGAATGGATGTGTTTTTTTCTTTGTACTTGGCAAAGGGAGAGGGAAAATGTTTCCCCTCTTACACAATGAGAAATGCATTCATACTGAAACCAATTCATCTCAATTTGGTAGAAATATCATTTAAGAGTTTTTACAACTGTTGGTGAAATCACAGTGTGCTGCAGGGAAGTTGCAAAAATTTTATGAGCGCAATAAAATTGTCATTGTAATACCATTATAGGGTGCAGGGACAATATAGATATTCTTGAATTATCCATTGTCCGTGTGCCAGGTTTGGAGAAGGGGGGAATCCACAAGGAGGAATTATGGCTTGTAATAGAGACAGTTGTTGAAAGAGATCCGAAAACTGGAACCCAGAGAGCCGAAGAAAACCTCTCACAGCATTTGCTGCAAAGTTAATGTTACCATTTGTATCAACAGCAGTGAAATCTGCGCAGACAGCTTGCTTTTCATGTGGGTAAAATAATAGCCAAAAGAGTAGCTAATTAACGAGACGTTGCTTGCGTAAGGCAGTGTGGCAACTGATAAATGATCAGTGTAGTTTCATTAAGAACTGTTCTCCTGGAACTCTCAAGCCCAGCTCCCGGTGATCACAGGCAGGAAATCAGGGTGGTCTGCATTAATTTCTGTGAAGTTTGTCTTCCATTAAAGTCTTCAGTTCACCACAAAATCTTGCATGAGCTTAAAATGGTACTTTTAAAACCTAATGTATCTGGCACTTCTGGAAATTCCGGCACACTTTTCTTGCTGACACAACCAAAAATAACAATAAAAATAGAAACAATGGGAAATAAAACGGGATCTATAACCTTGTAAGCAAGCAATTTTTCATCGGCCGGGTCCAAGAAAGTAATAAAACAATGAAATAGTTCAAGCCCTGCCCTTGCCTGAGAGACAGATGTAATTATACACAGAAGATTAGACTTCCTTTAAATCCTTGAATTTGATTCTCATCCCCTCTCTCTTTCTTTTGTTGCTGAAATGAAAAACTCCTGATGAGACCATTATATTTTAGTTTCAAAACATACATACAATATATCATCTTGTTGGAGGAAAATGCATTCGGGGGGGAAAAAAACAATGGAAATCAAAGGCATGTAGGAGAAATGAGATGTGGGACGAGCTGTAAAATTGGCAACTTGATCTCAAATCCCTGAATGAAGATCCAGACCTAGACCTTTGCATTAAGCCTCTCCCACATAATCGCTTGCAACAATAATATGACATTTATTGTTTGTTTCCTGAGGTCCTTCAGTTAATTGCTTCTAGTCTAGTTAATTAATTTGCTTGATTAATATCATGTGCCTTATTATAATAGCCTCTCCCTCCTACCCACCCCCTTTCTGCAAATCCAACAGAGCTTGGTTACATATTTTAAGGCAATTCACTTTTCCTTTCATACAAAGACTAGATGTTGACTCAAAGAAGGCATGCAACGTTCCTATGCAAAAAAACCCCCCCGGAATCATAACACTTCAACAGTTCGAGAATGGATATCAAGCTATTCTTTCCTGAGAGAGGAAAGCTGTACTTGAGAAATGCTTCCATCCAGTCATCTTTAGCTGAGATTCCTTCATTGCAAGGGGTTGGACTAGGTGACTCTTGGGTCCCTTCCAACTCTAAGATTCTTTGATTGTATGATCTTTTCAGGAGGGAGTGTTGCAGTGGGAGCACTCCTGTTTAGGGACGCGGTAAGGAGTTGCAGTGAGGAATACTTATATTTAGGTCTCCAGTATTGCAGTGGCAAATGCCACTCTGTTGCTCCTTACCCACTAGTTTTAACCCCCACCTCTGCTGAGCTTGCTCAGCCTTCATTGGATATGTAATGGGAGTACCCTGCCTTAAGTTGTTGTGTTTTTTAATACAGTGGTACCTTGGTTCTCAAATGCCTTGGTACTCAAACAACTTGGAACCCAAACACTGCAAACCCGGAAGTAAGTGTTCTGGTTTGTGAACTTTTTTTGGAAGCTGAACGTGCTCCATTTTGAGTGTTATGCTTCCATTTTGAGTGTCACACTTCCATTTTGAGTGTTACGCTGAGGTCTGTATGTTTTTGCTATTTATTTTGAATTTTTGTTTTGGCGGTTCTTTTTGTTTTGTTTTTTGTCATTATGTGGAACCCAGTTCAGCTACTGATAGATAGATTGATTGTGTGATTGCGGTACATTGATTATTGCTTTCATTTTATGGGTCAATGGTCTTGTTAGATAGTAAAATTCATGTTAAATTGCTGTTTTAGAGGTTGTTTTTAAAAGTCTGGAACGGATTAATCCATTTTGCTTTACTTTCTATGAGAAAGCACAACTATGGGAAAGGAACGCTTTGGTTTTGGAATGGACTTCCAGAACGGATTCATTTTAAGAACCAAGGTACCACTGTACTTCTACAAAACTTGGGTTATCCTCCCCACAGCTTCCTGCTATCTCCCCTTCGTGCATGTATAGTACTGTTTTGGCTACATGAAGATTCACAACAAACCGAGCTCTGAACCCTCCAATCTCTTGCAATGCCAAGAAAAATAAACATATATAGAAATAAAGGACCTACCCAAGCGATGCTGACATAAAAACCCTGCCCAAACACTATGCAATAGAACAAAATACCATTATCACCCCAATCTCTCTCCCTCCCTCCCCCGTCTCCTCCCAAATGTCTATGAGAATAGTCTCATACTGAATGTAAACAAAGTGTGAAAAAAGACTCTATGAATTGAAAGCGGGGGTGCTATATGTACTTCTTGTTTATTTGCTTGTCTTGTAACACAGTTTACATACGCGTGTGCGCGCACACACACACAACCTAAATTAGGAAGGAAGGAAGGTCTTTTGAGAAGGTGGTTGCTTTCTTGTTGTTTAGTCATTTAGTCATGTCTGACTCTTCGTGACCCCATGGACCAGAGCACGCCAGGCACTCCTGTCTTCTACTGCCTCCTGCAGTTTGGTCAAGCTCATGCTGGTAGCTTCGACGTCCCCTTCTCCTTGTGCCCTCCATCTTTCCCAACATCAGGGTCTTTTCCAGGGAGTCTTCTCTTCTCATGAGGTGGCCAAAGTAATGGAGCCTCAGCTTCACGATCTGTCCTTCCAGTGAGCACTCAGGGCTGATTTCCTTAAGAATGGATACGTTTGATCTTCTTGCAGTCCATGGGACTCTCAAGAGTCTCCTCCAGCACCATAATTCAAAAGCATCAATTCTTCGGCGATCAGCCTTCTTTATGGTCCAGCTCTCACTTCCGTACATCACTACTGGGAAAACCATAGCTTTAACTATACGGACATTTGTTGGCAAGGTGATGTCTTTCCTTTTTAAGATGCTGTCTAGGTTTGTCATTGCTTTTCTCCCAAGAAGCAGGCGTCTTTTAATTTCATGGCTGCTGTCACCATCTGCAGTGATCATGGAGCCCAAGAAATTAAAATCTCTCACTGCCTCCATTTCTTCCCCTTCTATTTGCCAGGAGGTGATGGGACCAGTGGCCTGATCTTCGTTTTTTTGATGTTGAGCTGCAGACCATATTTTGCGCTCTCCTCTTTCACCCTCATTAAAAGGTTCTTAGGTGGTTGCTAGTAGCATGTATCTCTGTTGATGGGGCATCTGGCCAAGAACATTTGATACCATTGTTAAAGCATCTGCAGTGGCTGCCAATCTACTACTGTGCGGGGTTCAAGGTCCTTCTATTAATTTACAAAGCCCTGAACAATTTAGATCCTGGGTACCTCAGAGACCACCTGAAGCCTTATATTTCAGCTCGATCACTGAGATAATCTGCTGGAGTGTCATCGGTCATTCCTCACTTTAGTGAGGCTCATTTGCCAACAACAAGGAACTGAGCCTTTCGTGTCATCAGCCCAGTCCTGTGGAAGACTTTGCCAATAGAGATTCAGCAGGTGCCTTCTGTATCAACTTTTAAACTTTTTAATATGGATATTCCTATAGACTGTTGTAAAACACTTTGAATTTTCTTTTTTTTTAGGAAGTAGCAGTATACAAATATTTTCACAAGTTAAAAAAGAACAAGCAAAACCACATATGAAACACATCATATTAGGGGGACATTTCAACGCAAAAATCTGCATAGTAGGGAAAAATGTATGAAGATGGTTGTTGTTGTTGTTGTTGTTATTAAATTTGTATGCCTCCCTATACCCGCAGGTCTCAGGGCAGTTCACAGAATAAAATCAAAATATAAAACCACAAAATACATAATCAAAATAAAAAAGCAACCCAATAACCCCTCCCCAAAAAACTCCACATTTTAAAAGGGCATAGGATGTCAATCAAATCAGTCAAGGGCCTGGTTAAAAAGGAACGTTTTTGCCTGGCACCTAAAGGTGTATAATGAATTTTCATGAAGACTAAAATAAAAGCTGAGCGGAATTTAGGACTGGAAAGAAGAGAAACAGAGGGAAACCAAAACAGACCCAGTCACCCATCTCAGCACCCAAGTTTCATTCCTTGTCCAGGACGCCTTTCTATGAGTTGCTGAATCCTTTCGTTTATGATCTCATCCCTTTGGCAGCTTCCTTGGCAATCACCGTACAGCATGACCAGCATCCTTAATTAGTAATTTTCATAGGCTGTTAGTGTTTCCCTCCCTGCAACCTGCAACCTTCATCCTCCCCAGCTTTCCCTTCTCTTTCTCTGTTGCCCCACAGTTATTCTGCGGAATGATAATAATAATAATACACACAGCAGCCCTGCTGGCTAGGAAAGGACGAGGAGGTGGGGGACAAACAGTAAGAGGATCTTTCTGTGCTCACACCTGTTTTAAGATTTGTTATGGTTAGAAAAGAAAGCTGTAGGGATTCACTCTGTTTCTTCCTTGTAGACCCCAGCGGAATATACCATTAAACTGCAGGGAGGAGAGAGAAAGCCGTCAGTGCACTTAAATATACTTATGTCAAATCCATCCCATTCTTCCTGACTTCTTTCCTCAATCTAGCCACCATCCCCAAGGGCTGGAGAACATTACAACCCATTCACTTTATATGAATGGGCACAAACAGACTTTTTCACCATTTCAATATGTCTACATTTGCAGGCATATCCTGTAGGCCAACTGAAACAGCCTTAATTTCAATTTGCTGTCTCCCACAGGGCTATGCCATTCCCCCCCCCCCTGAATGTGGAAAAAAGAAACCCCTCAATAGCCACCCCCCCCACCTCCCCTCTCGGGTTAACGTTCTGATCAGGAAGTAAAATTTTGCTGAAGATTAATGGACTGCAGTTTTGATGCTTATAACAGGGGCACATGATATTTATTAAACAAGCAATGAACACATTGGCTCCAAAATATTGTCGTTTGAGGAGGCTTTCAGAAGGAACGGACAACAACTCATCGGAACCACAAGCAGAACTGTTTTAGATTGCAAACGGATGCGCACTTACCCAGGAGTAAGCTCCATTGAATTTGGCAGCGATTACTTCTGAGTAGACATATTATATGCTTGCAATAATTCCTTAATGCTGGTTTGGCTTGCTTTTCATTAGGACCGAAAAGGACAATAAACAGCATAAGTACCGGTATGTGTGTACACACACACACACACACACACACACACACTGCCCAAGTCAGGGATGATGGGAGTTGTAGTCCAACAACATCTTGAGGCAGCACATGGCTCATGCTTGCACTATGATGAAATGTATTGTATTTGCATTTCTATTTTCTATGTCTAGTGACAGACTAATTAAACTAAATCAGCATACGTAAATGTTATACAAATATGATTTCTCTCTTTTTTTTGGTGACATGTTTCCTTCCCTTCGCTTCCCTTCCTTTCCCTTCCAGTTTATAAGTAGATCTACCAATCTATATTTTTATAATACACCAGAATAAAAGAAATACTTTTAAAATCTAAAAAGGTACAGAAGGAAAAAAAGGGAAAAAAGGAAAAGGGAGAGCAAGAGAGAGAGAGAGAGAGAGAGAGAGAGAGAGAGAGAGAGAGAGGAGAAACTAAAAAAAGAGACTTCTGGTTCTCTGTCCATCAGCTAAATATAATATTCACTCATTAAAATACAACTTTTCTATTTTCTATAAGCTAATATTTTTTCAATCTTCAAATCCAAATTCATTTTCTCTTTCTTGCAAAAAGCCGCTAGGAAGTTTCCAATTTTTTTTATTATTATTATTATTATTATTATTATTATTATTATTATTAATATTAATATTATTAATATCCTGCCCATCTGGGTGGCTCAATGTCAATAATGATTTCTTCTCTAATTAAACACATTAACTTTGCCACCTCAGCTAAGTCCAATAATTATTTGAACTATCTCAATGAGACGACACAAAAAAACCACCAAAGCTTTAAGCTGGCCCTGTAAATAAGGGGGTATACAAAGGTCTCAGACAACGTGGTGAGCTAAGATCTGCTCTGTATTTTTTCCACAATAATGCTTTCTAAGAAGCATGATATCCAGAGGATAGTCAGCCCCAGAGCTGTGAGCCTCCTTGAGAGTCCTGAATAACAGAAAGGCAGGCTATGAACATGCAGTTTCATTTAAGGAGACCTACTTCCCATGTGACTATCATCTTACAGGGAGAAGCAGGATGAGATGCCTTTGGTCATGTGTGCCCCAGTTGCTTAGAAGACTCAGAGGCACCTGGTTGGGTCAGATCAGGCGTTTCTCCGAGTTTATGACCTTCAGCTTCATGGTCAATAGGCCCTGTAAAACTGGATGTGAAAGTGTGTCTGCTTGGGGCAGTGGGGACTGAGAAAGAGAACAGAAACATCTTTGAACACAGGGGCATCAAACCTAAATATGAAGAATCTCAGTCAGCAGTGATGATAGATTCTGGAATCCTAGAGCAGCAGAATATATTTCAGCAAAAGTTTGGATTGACAAGATTACCCTGTCACCTTTTCCAGATACAGTATTTTCCTGGGTGATAGGTGTTCTTCTTTAGGGTTGCCACGTTGGGGAGGGCGGCGCAAAAGTGTTGAGCACATAGGTGTTTGGTAGCACATAGATTTCCCAAGCAAATAGGGTTCCTATTGTAGCAAGGGAGAAGAATTTGAACAAGGAAGATTGCTGGCTCTGGAATCTGCATGCCAATTGGGTTGCAGATGTGAAACCCTGATGCTATCCATGGCCAATAGGGACCTTGTTGTGTGCAGCTCTTTCTGTATCAGGGCTGCCTGGTGCATACTATACCTTTGAGAAACAGAAGCAGCAGATCCTATGTTAAATTTGCTGGAGATGGACAAGGAGTACTAGGAAAGCAATAGGGGCCATTGCTAATATTACTCAGCCAGCTGTTGTGCTAATTGCTAGTCTACCTTGCAAACAGTGAGACAAAAGGCATTAATTTTCAAATAGGAGGCATACCAAAAAAAGAAAAAAAAGAAAGGAAGGTGTGGATGAGTAAGGAGTAATTACCGGGCTTTTTGTCTCACAAGTAAGTTGCTGTAACAGTCAGCCAGAGCAAGTGATTCTGAAACCTGATATCTCAACAGCTGCAGACAGGGCAGCACATTGACAGAATATAGCCTGCCCAGGATGATTTACCCATGAAAACCCTCTCTGCATTTTGCTCCACGTGATGTGGAGCATGATGTGGACTAGGCTACCACCAAGATGATGGAAAGAGCTAGTCCCAGGTTTGTATGTTGATTCCAACCTTGGATCCTCAATGTACTAAGGCTTCCGGTAGCTTCTCTGGAGAGGAGCCTTTAGGCTGGCAGCTTGTGGCCAAACCCAGAAGACTGAGAACCATAAAATCATCTTCTGTCTGAATGCCTCTGTAGCTTCAGGTACAGGGTCAAAAGCCATTTAGCAGGTTAGAACTTTTGAAGTCTACCCTGGTTCTGGCTTCGGTTTAACCATCAAGCCAAACCAAACCCCAGGCCAACTGCCTTGACAATATAGGCCAGGTCATCTTAAAGACACCAACCTCAGTACCTTGTCAAGTTTATGAATGTCATGTACATTTCATGAACTGGAGGGCCAGCCTCACCATTAGGCAGAGCGCGGCAGCTGATGTTGGTAGTTAGTGCAGCAAATGGTTGTTATCACCGCTGTGGGGAGCAACACTTGCTGTTGTGCCTCAGGCATCAAAAAATCTGGGTCAGGCCTACTTTTTTTGCTGCCGTCTCATTGGGCTCCTCTGGGGCCTCGCCATTACTACACAATGACTTTGGTACTTTTGAAACCCAAATTGGGGATTCCCTGTTTCTTTTTAAAACTTGTTTTACAGCAGGGATAACCACCACTGCCCCCTTGGCTGCCAATTGGTCTGCCAGTAAGTCCTATGGGACCTGCTAAAGGTCACAGTAAATAGCCCCTCATAAATTCACAGTGCACAAAAGATTCTTCTTGCTCAGTTTCTATTTGCACTGAATCAGTCTTTCCTACCCTGTTCATGGGACGCGGGTGGCACTGTGGGTTAAACCACAGAGCCTAGGAGTTGCTGATCAGAAGGTCGGCGGTTCGAATCCCCATGACGGGGTGAGCTCCTGTTGCTCGGTCCCTGCTCCTGCTAACCTAGCAGTTTGAAAGCACGTCAAAGTGCAAGTAGATAAATAGGTACCACTCCGGTGGGAAGGTAAATGACGTTTCTGTGCGCTGCTCTGGTTCGCCAGAAGTGGCTAAGTCATGCTGGCCATATGACCCAGAAGCTGTACACCGGCTCCCTCGGCCAATAAAGCGAGATGAGCGCCGCAACCCCAGAGTCGGTCACGACTGGACCTAATAGTCAGGGGTCCCTTTACCTTTATCTTTTACCCTGTTCATAGAAAGCTGTCTTATACTGAGTCAGACATTCATCGAGTGCAGAATTGATTTTCAGTTGTCATCTAGATACCAGGCATTTGGGTAGGCTCTTGTGTTCCCTGGATAAGGAACAGAGTCATTGTATCTTCTACTACAGCAAACTGTAGAAGACTTACATGAACTTCCTCATAATTTGGAGTAGATGTTCCACACCATTAATCCTGATATGTTTCTCTAACCATGGGAAATGGAGTTGTGTGCTGGTATCAGCATATAACAAGTTAAATGCAAACGTTGCCACACACATAGAATACATGCTTGCAAAGGGACATACAGGAAGGTAAGTTATGGGGCACATCCCTCAGTTAGACAGGTGGGCTTAGCGGCTAAACTTATGTGTGGCATTCTTTGGAGTTTTAGTAACCATGCGTTCAATCCTCAGTGGGGGCTTAACTTCTGTCCTTTATCTTTCAAAGACAGATAAATTAGACTTTATTGAGTTGCACCATGTGTGTTGGGCTTTCCGGGGGTGGGGTGGGGGGCTGAAATGAACAGAGGTTTTGCCTACTCCATATGGACATTAAAGATCCCATGACACTTTTTGTAAGAGTGAAGTTGGTCCTTGGCCAACATTTCTCTCTTCCACTCACTAAGTTACCATTCTGGGAGCCAGACAGGCTTGCATTGCAGTGGGGCTGTATAGCATATTGTCTGTGAAAGTACTTGGAGGTAAAAATAAATAAATAAATAAAGCCTCCCAGTTGTATAGCACAGAGACAAAGAGCCTTACAGTACTTGACTATTGGTGTCAACAATTTGACTCAATAGCTCAAGGACTGCTTCTCTTCATATAAAGTAACCCAGAATCTGCATTCATCATCTGAGGCCCTTCATTGTGTGCCTCTTCCATGTGAGGTCCAGAGGGTGGCAACACAGGTGGGCCTTTTCTGCAGTGGCTCCAAGTTTGTGGAATGCTCTCCCCAGGGAGGTTCATCTAGTGCCTTCACTAAATATATTTAGGTGCCAGGTGAAAACGTTCCTCTTCAACCATTCTTCAGCCTTTTAAATGTGTTTGTGGGAGGGGGGTTAATGTTTTGTTGTTAACTATTTATTTGTGATTTTATCATGTATTTTTATCTTGTGACCCACCCTGAGATCTGAGATTTTGTGATGAAGCGTGGTATATCAATCCAAATTATTATTATTATTATTATTATTATTATTATTATTATTATTATTATCTCAGCAACCAGTGAGGTGATGCCATTAGCGTTGAGAGGTGGACAAGGACAGAGGATACAGATACACACACACACACACACACACAAATAAAGGTAAAGGGACCCCTGACCGTTAAGTCCAGTCGTGTACGACTCTGGGGTTGTGACGCTGTGATCTCTGTCATCTTGCTTTACTAGCTGAGGGAGCCAGCGTTTGTCCGCAGACAGCTTCCAGGTCATGTGGCCAGCATGACTAAGCCGCTTCTGGCAAACCAGAGCAATGCACGGAAACGGCGTTTACCTTCCCACTGGAGCGGTATCTATTTGCACTTTGATGTGCTTTCGAACTGCTATGTTGGCAGGAGCAGAGACCGAGCAACGGGAGCTCACCCCGTCATGGGGATTTAAACTGCCGACCTTCTGATCAGCAAGTCCTAGGCTCTGTGGTTTAGACCACAGCACCACCCACGTCCCGAT
The DNA here is from genome assembly GCF_964234715.1 of Podarcis melisellensis. Classification (NCBI taxonomy): domain Eukaryota; kingdom Metazoa; phylum Chordata; class Lepidosauria; order Squamata; family Lacertidae; genus Podarcis; species Podarcis melisellensis. The sequence continues at coordinate 29,745,260 of NC_138530.1, forward strand.
ATCTATATCTCTATCTATCTATCATCTATCTATCTATCTATCTATCTATCTATCTATCTATCTATCTATCTATCTGTCACGGCCACCCAGGTCTGGTCCCAGCTCACAAGAGACCTCACTCCGTTGCAGCTTATTTACAGGAAAAGTTTATTGAAGATTTCTGCTTCTCATACAGTTCAGCATTGTGGCCGTACGTCTGCCACGTTAGACCGCTGCTCAGACTCGTGGATTCCCTCAGAATTCCGTCATCTTCTTCCTCATCCTTCTGCCCCTCCTCCCACTCGCTCTCCGTCTCCTCTGTCATCTCCTCCTCTCTCCCAGAAACCCTGACATCCATCCCCCCCTCGAAGCCCCCCCTTCCCCCCTCCCGCTCGCCGGGGACCGGTTGTGGAAACTGCGGCTCTTCGGGGGTAGGCTCAGGATACAGGTCGTCTACCTCAATGTTCTCTGCTGGCAGTTCTGTGTAAGTGTATTCGAAGTCGGGTTCTTCCCCCAAATGCTTCTCAGTCTCTGCTTCCATCGCTACTTCCTCCGGTGCTGCCCGCCAAGGACCTATCAGCCACCTCTTACGCCATTCCTCCTCTGGCTGCTCCTCCCACCAATAAGGGGTTTCCGTGTCCACCCCCGAGCACGATCCCCTGGGCGGGCTTGATTCTGGTGTTCTTTCCTCGGGGGAAGAGAAACCCCTGAACGTGCTATCTGACAATGTGGGTGTGAAAAGCCAGTCATCAAAGTACTCAGCTGGCATGGGTCTATGTGGGAAAAGTGCATGGAACTCTTCTTTCAAAAGGGGTTCGTCTAACTCGTAGCCTGGCACCCAACTATTAGCAGCGGCTGGTGTGCCCTCCCTGGCGAGAAAATATTCAACTCCCTCCTCCCCCCATCTCGAGTCCAGTATCTCTGTGACCTCGTTAAGAGGTTCTGGTCTTGGCGATTCCCCCCTCTCAGGCGCCCTCCTACGTGGCTCTGGGGGTGCTCCTGACTCTTGAAACCTGTGTGGGGTTTTGTAGGGAGTGAGCACCGACCTATGAAAGACCGGGTGCACCCTGGAACCTTCCGGAAGGGCTAGACGAAAAGCCACCGGATTGATCTTAGCCTCAACTTGATATGGCCCTAGCTGCCTGTGTCCTAACTTCTTCTTGGCCAATGACCTGGCCGGCATCGCGTGGGCTGCTAACCACACCCAGTCCCCAACCTGGATGTCCTCTCCCGCCCTCCTGTGCTTATCGGCCTGCACCTTATACGCCTGTTTTGCCAGCTCCAAATGTCTCCGCAGCTCCTCGTGCACCTCTTGCAACTCCGCTGCAAACTGGTCGGCATCTTGAGGCCCCCCCCCTCCTGGTGCCGCAAATCTCGGGAAGGTTCTGGGATGACGGCCATTGTTCGCGAAGAAAGGCGTCACCCCGGTGGAAGCGTGTTTCGTGTTGTTGTAGGCGAATTCAGCCATCGGCAGATAGTCCACCCACGCCGCAGGTCGCTGGTTGGCGTAGCACCGCAGGTACTGCTGCATGATCGCGTTGACCCTCTCCGCTTGACCGTTGGTTTGTGGATGCCTCGCCGATGTCAGGTTGATTTTGACGTGCAAGATGCCCAGAAGCTTTCGCCAGAAAGTGGAAACAAACTGGCGCCCCCTGTCGGACAAGACGGACTGCGGAAGTCCATGCACTCTGAAGACGTGATCGATGAAGAGCTTTGCGGTCTGTTCTGCCGTCGCCACCTTGGCACAAGGGATGAAGTGCGCCATCTTGGTGAACAAGTCCACCACCACTAACACCGCCGTCTTACCTCTGGAGCTGGGCAGGTCTGTAACAAAGTCCAACGCTACCCTCTCCCATGGTTGCTGCGGTGTCTCCAGCGGTTCTAGCAATCCCGCCTGCTTCTGGTGCACTGGTTTGGACCTCTGGCAGATATCACACCTGGCGACGTAGTCCGCCACCTCTCCTCTCATCTGGGGCCACCAAAAGTCTCTAGCCACCAACTCCATCGTCTTCTCTTTGCCGAAATGGCCTGCACTAGGGGCGTCATGCAACTGTTGCAGAACCTTGGCTCGAAGATCGTCGGTGGGCACGTAAAGGGCACCCTTACGAGTCAAAAGTCCATCTTGTAATTGAAACTCATCGTTGTGTCGCGACCCTCCGCGTAGCTCCTCCATCTTAGACTGTGCAAACTGATCCCTTTGCAACGCGCGTCGCACCGCGTCCAGGTCGACTGCGATGGTAGCGCACGTCCACGCCTGCGGTGCGAAAATGTGCTTTGCTGCGATTGGAGCTGCTTCCTCCAAGTATTGCGGCTTTCGGGACAGCGCGTCTGCAATAACATTGGAGTCTCCTGGGATGTATTCTATTTTGAAGTCGAAGTCCGCAAAGAACTCCGCCCAGCGCATGTGTCGCTGGGTCTGCAACTTAGCCGTCCGCCAATACTCTAAGTTCTTGTGATCCGTGCGGACTTGCACCGTGTGCTTGGCTCCTATTAAGAAGTGTCGCCACGCTTTGAAAGCTGCATGAATGGCCAACAACTCCCTGTCCCATATGGTATAATTGCGCTCCGTCTTGCTGAGCTTCCGGGAGTAGAACGCACCCGGTCTCCAGTTGCCTTGTGAATCCTCTTGCAAAAGAACGGCCCCAACCGCTCTGTCTGACGCATCGGTCTCTACCCGCATGGGTCTGCCGGGATTCACGTGGAGCAGCTGCTCTTCGGAGGCGAAAAGACCCTTAAGCGTCCGGAAAGACCGCTCCGCTTGTTCGGTCCAGACGAACTTCTTCTTCTTGGAACTGAGGGTGTCAGTGATCGCCGCCGTCGCGTTCGCAAAACCTTTAATAAACTTGCGGTAAAAATTGGCAAAGCCGATGAACCTCTGGACCTCTTTCCGATTACGAGGGCTTTTCCAGTCCAACAGCGCTTGAACCTTAGCCCTGTCCATGGCCAGTCCCTCGTCGGACAACTTGTAGCCAAGGAAATCAACCTCTCTGACATCAAACTGGCACTTTTCCAACTTGGCGTACAGCCTGTGTTCCTTCAGCCTCTGCAGGACCTCCCTCACGTCCTTATCGTGATCCTCCGGCGATTCCGAGAAAATCAGGATATCGTCGAGAAAGCAGACACACTTTTTGTAGAGGAGACCTGCTAGCACGTGGTGCATAAATGCTTGAAAAACGTGGCTGCCATTTTGGAGGCCGAAAGGCATGACTCTGTATTCGTATGTGCCCAGAGGGGTGAACATGGCGGTCTTCCACTCATCTCCTTTCCGGATGCGGATGAGATTGTAAGCTCCACGTAGGTCCAGCTTGGTGAAAATCTTGCCCCTCCTGACGGTCGCTAAAAGGTCGTCAATCTTGGGCATGGGGAAAGCTTTGGGCTTAGTCAAGCTGTTGATGAACCTGTAATCCACTATAAGCCTTTTTTGGGGCGTGTCCTTCTTCTTCACAAAGAAAACAGGGCTGCCTCCCGCTGCTTTAGATTCCTGGATGAAACCGCGCTTGAGGTTATGGTCTATGAACTCCCGAAGCTCTTGCATTTCGTCCTCCGACATGGAGTACAGCTTGGCAGCAGGCAATTGCGCCCCTGGCACTAAATCAATCGCGCAGTCGTAAGGTCTATGAGGCGGCAACTTGTCAGCTTCCTTCTCACAGAAAACCTCCAAGAATTCCTGGTACTTGTGAGGCACTGTTTGCACCATACCCAGATGCAATGGCTGCTCAGCTTCTCCTCCCTGATCGGTCTGAAAGCAATGCTGAGCACAATACGATGAACAAAAGTTGATCTGCCTCTGGTACCACGCAACCGCGGGACTGTGCCTCTCCAGCCAACTCATGCCTAACACGATGGGTGTGTCCGATAAGTGGGTGACATTGAAACTAATAAGCTCTCGATGGTTGCCAATCTGCATCATCATGGGAGGGGTTTGCTGCACCACTTGCCCCCCCAGCAACTTCCTGCCGTCCACCGTGACCACGTTCAGAGGCGTCGTTGCAGGCAGGAGCGCCATGTTGTGCTGCTTAACGAACTGCAGTCCCATGAAGTCGGCGTTGCTTCCCGAATCGATCGTTATTGGAACCTCGAGGAGTCTCCCATCAGGCAACTGGAGTGTTGCTGTGAGCAGAACTGCCGGTTTGGGAGGCAAAGGGTCCACGCTCTGCAGTGATGCTGGGGGCTTGTCTACAGATCCGCCTGGCTGAGCCCCAGTAGCTCTGCTTCCAGCCAGGCACTGTCGTTTCCCTGAAGCTGCTCCCCTGGTTGCACCTCTGCTGTTACAGTTGCCAGCGCTGCAGTGTGCTTCTGGAGCCTCTGGGGGCACTCTTTCGCCATATGGTGCGCACTGTCACAGATGTAACACTTCCTGGTTCCTCTAGGAGGCTTCGCTTTGGCTGCACCAGGGACAGGGCTCTGGGATGGCTTCTGAGCCCTAGCACCACCAATCTCCATTGGCTCCTCTCTGTCCTTCCCCATTGGCGAGGGGTGCGTACGGCTGAAGTCCCTGTGCACAAAAGGGAGAGTCCTTGCTTGCGCACGCGCTTGGGGCCCGTCCTCCTCATGCCACGGACGCCCCTCATGTCGAATTCCAAGAGCTAAAGCCCGTTGCACCACGTCTTCTAGGGTCTGGGGTCTGTCCCCCCTAGCGATCTCATCCTTGATGGGGGGGCTCAATCCCTCCCAAAAAAGATCTCTGACCGGTTTACTGTCCTTTGGCCAATCTAAGGCGGTGAGCAATGCAAAAAATTTAGAGTGGTATTGGCGCACAGTCGCTTTCCCCTGCCTCAGCCCGTGCATTTGACGGCGCGCAATGTCCACATCCACAGAGGATTGAAAACAAGAATCCATCGCTTTGATGAACGCAGTTGAATCGCGACGGGCCGGTCCATCTTCGCGCCACAAATTGCGTAGCCAAGCCCTGGCCTCCCCATGCAGGTGCGAAACAATGAACCCCACTCTCTCCTCCTCATCTTTAAAATCGTGACGGAGTAAGTGCAGTGCATATACAACGTCCGCTCTGAAATTGGGATAGTCTTGCAAGTTGCCATTAAAATGCGGAACTAGGGCACCCCCCCTCCGTCCAAGCGCAATGCCCTCCGCTCTGGATCCTGGGGCCCCCGCCTTGTCCGCGCGCTCCCACCTTGCCTGCAAATCCTGGCACGTCTTCTCCAAGTCGTCATTCTTCTTCTGCGAAGCAATGACTGCCGATGTGAGAGCGGTAACCTGATTCCGCAATGCAACCAGCTGCTCCTCAGCGCTCATGGCTGCTCCCGTTCGTGAGCTTCGCAAAAAAAAATTTTTGCTTTGAGAGAGGGGACTTACTGTCACGGCCACCCAGGTCTGGTCCCAGCTCACAAGAGACCTCACTCCGTTGCAGCTTATTTACAGGAAAAGTTTATTGAAGATTTCTGCTTCTCATACAGTTCAGCATTGTGGCCGTACGTCTGCCACGTTAGACCGCTGCTCAGACTCGTGGATTCCCTCAGAATTCCGTCATCTTCTTCCTCATCCTTCTGCCCCTCCTCCCACTCGCTCTCCGTCTCCTCTGTCATCTCCTCCTCTCTCCCAGAAACCCTGACACTATCTATCATCTATCATCTATCTATCATCTATATCTGCATAATTTTTATTAAATTTTCTGTTTTACAATATTGAATACTCATTTAAACGTCCTTAAAATATCAATAACTCCCCTTCTTCTCTTTCCATGGTTCATTTTGCATACCATAAATCCCTGCATATTTTACATAAACTAAACCATTCAGTATTCCATTATTACATCCATCAAAACTTATTTACACTGTTGAATTTATCTTAATGGTGCCATGGTTTTAAAGTGTACACAACCCCCCCCCATATATTCAATAAACATTTTCCAATCTTCTCTAAATGTAAGTTCTTCTTGTTCTCTTTTCCTATATGTTAAGTCTGCAAGCTGCGCATATTCCACCAACAAGGACATAGGGGACTGATGAGTATTGCAAGGTATTTCGAGATGGCACAGGGACTGGTAGATGACCATTGTTCAGATATGGAGCTGCTGATGGTCCAGCAATGATCTTTGTAGACCATGACATCTATGCCTATGCTGGATGACTTGACAGCCAGCAGTCACATATCTGGGCCATGATGGCCTGTCAGCCATGTGTCTGTGCTGCCATCTTGCCATGTCCCAGTATGAGTGCTGGGTCCCTCTCCCATTTGGTTGCCAGTAGCCTCTCAACTCCACAGTGGTTGCAGCTACTTGAAATGGGCTCATTTAAACACAAAGAGGAAATATTTCATTATGTGAAATCCGAAGGTGCATTTTGAGCAAGCCCTCCAGTTTAGCTACACATTGCTCTCATTGGGTGAAGACATCAATTTCAGTTTCTCATTTTTTTTCAATCTGAAATTTAGCTTTCTACATCATTTTGCATTTTTTTAAAAATCTGCATGAAAATTCACCAGCATTTTAGTGTCAGTTTCTTCCAACGCGCACACACTTTTGTATGCTTAATAGACACATTATTGCAAAGCAGCATTCCATAATAGAATGCATTTTTGCATGACATTTCACTAATATATGCACATATGCACACTTAACCCTAGTATATGCATTTTTGTACACATTACTTGCCAGAAGAACTATGTTGCAATATTCAGAGAAGTGCAAATTTCAAATGACGGCTCTGTTTTAGTTCACATAAAGCTAGACTGGTGACTGGGAGAGGCCGCCGAGACTGCATAACACTGGTCTTGAAAGACCTGCATTGGCTCCCAGTACGTTTCTGAGCACAATTCAAAGTGTTGGTGCTGACCTTTAAAGCCCTAAACGGCGTCGGTCCAGTATACCTGAAGGAGCGTCTCCACCCCCATCGTTCTGCCCAGACACTGAGGTCCAGTGCCGAGGGTCTTCTAGCAGTTCCCTCGTTGTGAGAAGATAAGTTACAGGGAACCAGGCAGAGGGCCTTCTCGGTAGTGGCACCCGCCCTGTGGAATGCCCTTCCACCAAATGTCAAAGAGAAAAACAACTACCAGACTTTTAGAAGAGATCTGAAGGCAGCCCTGTTTAGGGAAGCTTTTAATGTTTAATAGACTATTGTATTTTAATATTCTGTTGAAAGCCGCCCAGAGTGGCTGGGGAAACCCAGCCAGATGGGCGGGGTATAAATTATTATTATTATTATTATTATTATTATTATTATTATTATTATGTGTGAATTCAGCAAGTTTGTGTTTAAATGCAAACTGAATTGAATTTCTCTCCCATCTCAAGGAAGCAGATGGACTGGGCTTCCCATTTCTTGTCTGAATATGGGCAGAGGAAGTGTCTACAGCAAGAACAGTATTTCTCCGCTGCAGCTGTAAATCCAGTGTCACTCTTTGTAAAGCAATGTATTCACTGAATTGGTCCTCAGGAAAATTGACTAGACCCACCACCTTACAAATTTTCAGAACCGGCACCCAACTTTTTTCACTTCTGCCTGCATTTTCATTTGTTACTGTTTGTGTTTGTGCTGGCATTTTCTTTTCTATGTCTGGGATGACAACACTGTCAAAGAGGAGAGGATGCCTGACCTTTTCAGAGTTATGAAGGAGGAGGTCTGACATATCCCACTGATCACGTAGGCAAGGGTTAGAAATATGGCATGTATTGAAATTCCTTCTTCTAATTCAGAAATGAAAGGTGAAGGAGATTTGACCCTCTTTGTAATGGCAACAAAGTTGGCTCTCTTCCCAAAAGGAAGAAATAAAATACTGCAAAGCAGGAGTGATAGGCCTGGAGTGACTCACTTTAGGAAAGGTCATAAACCACATATGAATTCTGACCCCATTATGAACATAGGAAGATGACTTATACCCAGTCAACTTATTTGTTTGTCTCACCCGTTATTATTCTCACTGGCCTTTTTAATTGGAAAGATCAAGGATTAAACTTCTGTATGGAAAGTGGGTGCTCTGTCAGTGAGCTATGGTCAGTTCCCTTCCCATGTCTGAAGACCAATCCATCAGGCAACTGATTTCTTAAAATTTCTTTAAAGTTTTCTTTGAAAAATTGGAAAAGTTGAGCCTTCATCTCTACTATGGTACTATGGTAGAGTTCCATTAAGCTGCTAAACCATATTATAAGGTGTGGCCTTATATGAGGAAATCTTCCTCCATATAAATAAAAATAAAATAAAATAAAAACCCATCCATGCAGAAAGCTAGATGTAAGGAAGAAAAGTTCTACTACTGATGTGCTCATTTTCTATATGTGAGTGTGCCCTTCCTTCCTTCCTTCCTTCCTTCCTTCCTTCCTTCCTTCCTTCCTTCCTTCCTTCCTTCCTTCTTTCCTTCCAAAAATGGGCTGCTGACTTGAACATACATGGAAAATCTGACACCCTTTTCCAGGTACCCCCACTGAGGGAGATTTGGAGGGTGGCAACAAGGGAGAGAGAGCCCCCTATGAGGCCAGCCTGAAACTGATGTTGACATCCTTTCTGCACCGGTTAAGAAGTAACTCTTATCCCAGTCTGTTTCCCCCTCTTCCCCTCTCTCTTCCTCTGTTTTTGTTTTCTCTGTAGTGGCGCCCGCCCTGTGGAATGCCCTCCCATCGGATGTCAAAGAAATAAACAACTATATGACATTTAGAAGACATCTGAAGGCAGCCCTGTTTAGGGAAGTTTTTAATGACTGATGTTTTAATGTATTTTTAATCTTCTGTTGGAAGCTGCCTAGAGTGGCTGGGGAGGCCCAGCCAGATGGGTGGGGTAGAAATAATGAATTATTATTATTATTATTATTATTATTATTATTATTATTATTATTAGATTTGATGGTGTTTTTTTAATTGTATATGCAAATTACTTAGAGCAGTGGTTCCCAACCTGTTTTTGGCCATGCCCTGCCTAAGCATCTCTAAAATCCTGATGCCGCCGCCCCCCCATGACACATAAGTCTTATTATTCAAAAAGTGTACTCTTATTAATGTGGAGGAAGCCTAAAAGGCCATTAACTTGGTTTAACTCATTCTCGAATTGTCCCCCTTAAAAATCAAATTGCCCCCCTGTGGTGCGTGTGCCCCATGTTGGGAACCACGGACTTAGATGCATTCTGTATTAGGTGACCAATGGATAGAATAGAGATCATGGCACCCTCCTTGGCAGAAAGGAGTATAAGAAGAGCTGCCTCTTCAAGTCTAGCTTTTCTCAGCCAAGGTCTTCATGAACTCTGGGGTGTCCTGATATCATTGATTGGCTTTTGGTTCTGTCTTGTTCCATGAGGTTCCCTCGTGGTTCAGACCTGACTTCCTCTTTGGTTCTTGCGACTGGCTTGTCTCACAGTTCCTGGCTCACTTTGGACGGCTGCCCAATGCCCAGTCCTGTTACAAGTTAAAAATCAATTTGGAGAGGGTGGGAATTCCACCAGGACTGCAGGACTGAAGAAAGGATTAGCTCCCTCCTTCATATACGCTGCAGTCTCAACTCTGATTGCCTCCCCCATACTAGTCTCCTGTTGATTATTTCTTTTCAAAAAGCAAGACACATGAAATGTGAAGTTTCTCACATCATTAGTTTGGCTGCAAGAGCTGGCCTTATATTATCGCATGGTATATACTGTAGCAGATACCACAGCCTTTTTGGGACATGCTGAATTAATCCCCGTGATCTTTATGGTGGGGGGAAGGTGTGCGCACTGGAAATGTCTCTCAGGTTTCTGACCTGATGATCCTAGACCTCCCAAGGAAGTTTAAACATATGCCTCACTGAGCTATGTGGGTATGAATAATTGCTCATTAACCACATGATACGTAAAGATAGTAAGTGGAATTGCATTATTATCTGTAATATGATTTGAGAGTTCCGCAGTGCTTGGAAGTAGGTTACATATGTTCACCAAATTCCCCATAACATTATGCTGGCGTTATAAGCACCTTCACAGGGGTGCTGGAGGAATGCTAGCTTTGTGAATTCTGATATGAACTAATCCCAAACTGTACCTGCTGGAGGAATGTGGGGATCGGAACTTAGCTATCCACCTAGGCCAGTGGTGTCCAAACTTTTTTCAAAGAGGGCCAGATTTGATGAAGTGAAGGGCCGTGAGGGCCACCCAAAGTTGTTGACCTTTTTTTAGGATTGAAGTTGTTGAGGAGTTTTTTAGGATTTTACCCCAGGAAATAAACTGCTACAGGGGCCAGATTAAACCAACCAGCAGCTTGGATTAGGTCCCCAAGGCAGACTTGGGACATGCCTGACCTAGGCCATATTCACACCATACATTTCAGTTTAAGTAGGGATGGCTGTTTCCCAAAAAAACAGAACTGTAGTTGGCTAAAGATGCTGAGAGTTGTAAGAAGATTCCTGTTCCCCACTCAGAGCTACAATTTACACAATAAATTCACCTTCTCAGGCAGCCCCTGATGTTACTGAATGCAGCCCCTAATCAAAGAGGAAGCTCTTCCCTATGTACCACTGTCGAGGAATATGCATTATTTGCCAATGTGAGAAGGGTAATACCTGTGGTGGCATCCCAGCTATGCAATGCCATCCATTCAGGAGTGTACTTCATCACAATGACCGCTCCCCGCTTAAAACGGGGGGCGCCCTTTGCGTGGACGCGTGCAGCCCCTAGATCTGGAGCGGCTCCAACAGCATAGGCTTGGCTTTGCCTTCCCTCAGGTGGGATACCTGGAGGTCTCCGCCTACCTCAGTCAGTTGTCCAATCCCACCTGGGGGAAGCGTTGCCAAGGAGACCAGGCCTGATAGGGGAGGGATTACCTGCCCACACAATAGAGGGAGGATCTTACCTGGGAATCCTCACTTGGCTCCAGAGCTTCTCCCACCCTACCCACCCTCAGTTAATGTCTTATTTTGCATGTTAACTTTTCTTCACAGGTTTTGCAGGTTAACTTTTCTTCACAGGTATGCGGGCGCTGCTACGTTAAGGTCGCTGTTAAAGGGCCGGAAAGGAATTTCCCTGCATTGGCAGGTTTCGCCTTTCCCGTAGCAAAATGTCACAACTTTGGCGGTATCAGGCCTTGGGCGAAATCCTTTTGTCAATCTTCCTCTTTGCGGCGGCGATACCAGGGTTCCCCGTTAAAGGGGTTTTCTGAAGGGAGGCTTTGACCATACGCCGAAAGGTCGTCATTGCTCTCCCCTGCGCCGGCGGCGTTACGGGGGCGGCTATCTCTGCTTGAACATATGTTCTCCAGAGCCGGCCCATCCCCCCCCACTGGATAACCCTGATGCTCCCTAGGTCCCCGGCTGGGGACTGGGGAGGGAGAACGCCCAATGCCTGAGCCAAGGTCTACCCACATTTGAAATTTAATAAAGTTGTGGCCAATTTAATCCCATAGCACGTTGTCTTGAGTCGTTATTCCACATGACGGGGGGACCGCGCGGGATCTGGGGACTCCGCCTGTCCACACAAAAGAACTGATATGGACTGCCAATGTTTTAAGACCATCTAAAATGACATTTGCTTGGCACCTGCTTCATATAATATTGGCAGGTGGTTAAAAATCTACCCCCCCCCCTCAGGTTATAATCAACACATTGCGGCTGATTTTCTGAACTGCTTTGGAACTGCTATTGTTATGCTATGCATTGCTTTGTGCTGGATTCTCTCTTTTACTGAATTTGTATGTAGCCGTTTTACTACATTTTTAATTAAAAGTTTAAAAAAGAAGTGTACTTGATGCCAATGTTTATATCATTTTGACGCCAAATAATGATATATCTGTTGCCCAGGCATTTTCAGGGTTGTACAGTGCAAAGCTATGTCTATGCAGAAATAATCCCTCTTGAATCCAATGGGACTTACAACTACAGGATTGCAGTCTCTATGTGTTAATGGCTTAGGGTGAGTAGCCTGCCCTGTGGTTTGAACTGCTCTTGCCGTTTAAATTGGTTTTATGCTTTAGGATTGTTTTTATTCCTGTGCGATTTAATGTAATTTGTGTGCTGTACTCAGCCCTGGGATCCACTGTGATGAAGAGCAGGGTATAAATGCCCTTAAAAAATATCGAACAAACAAACAGAGCTATTTTAGCATCTCAGTTATAGCATAACAGCAGGTCAGCTCTCTTGAAAAGAGGATAATGTTTCCGCTATCATGGCGAATGTTGATTAATTTACTTTCATTCAAGTGGAACCTAAGATTCCAACTTAAACTTTAGTTTGGGTCATAGGAAATATCATGCTGTTTGACCTTCGCGTTTTGCTTGGTGGAGCAGGCTGGAGAGGAGGAGGAGGAGCCATGTAGCAAATAGCAAAGCCAGATTTTTCAAAGCATAAAAGAAAGAGGAAGGGAAGGGAAAGCAAAACCAAGAACAAAGGAAACAGCTGTTACAACTGCAAGAAGCTGCACTTACACTTTGAGAAAGTGAATGAAACCAATTACCTGCAGGAGTCTTCAAGTTGTAAACTGGTGTAATGTTTTCTCGGAACACATGTTCCTTCCAAACCACAGGATGATTCCAATTCAGTGACAGGCTTCCTGAAGAGAGCCTGTTTTTCTCAGAGGTGTTCTTTAGAAGTCCTTAAAGATGTCTCCTGTAGGTTGCTCTTTCCATGCAAGTGAGTCAGAAGTTGCACTCTTCCCCCCTTCAAATCCATCTGATCGGAAAATACCCATCAATCCCCACAACCCAATTTTTGGGGCCAATTCTTACATCATAGAGATAACCAGAACCTCAGAAGGCTTGTTTTCTACTGCAAACTATTGAAGCCTCCAATTATTTTACTGTATTGGTTGTATAGATCGCACCAGCCCAAGGGATTAGGGGGCATAACAATTTGCTAATTATTCGACCTAATCCCTCCCTATCAGTGTCTTCCCAAAAAATAATAATGATTTGAATAAATAATACAGTCGTACCTTGGATCTCAAACGTCTTGGCTCATGAACAAATCAGCTCCCGAATGATCAAAATCTGGAAGTGAGTGTTCTGTTTTTCAAACTGGAAGCCAAGCATCTGGTGCGGCTTCCGATTGGCTGCAAGAGCTTCCTGCAGCCAATCAGAAGCTGCGCTTTGGTTTCTGAAGGTTTTGGAAGTTGAATGGACTTCCGGAATGGAACCCATTTGACTTCCAAGGTAGAACTGCACTTGAAACTTTGAACCAAAAATGCTACTCACACTAGCTCTGCTAGTCAATTAGGATCATTGCATTGAGGAAACAACACTCATCAAGATACATGAATTCTAGAGAAATGGGTGAATTGGAGCCACACTCAGTCACACTTAAAAGGCAGGGCTATTGATCAAGTGTGGTGCAATGCTGAGCATGTCAGGCTAGGACCTGGGTGACCAGGTTTTCAATCCTCACTCAACCATGAAGCTCACTGGGGATCTTGGGCAAGTCATGATCACTTGGCCTAACCCACCTCACAGAGTTGCTGTGAGGATAAAATGGGGAGGGGAGAACTCTCAAATATTCCTCCTTGGGGCCGGAGGAAAGGTAAATCTAATTAAGTTAATAAATAATAGAGACCCATTGAAATAAATGGGCCTTAAGTTAGTCGTGGAGTATGACTCCACTCTTTATTCAATCTGGTGTGTGTTGCGGGGAAACAGCATGAACATTTATGCATTCTTAGAATTGTGAGCGCAAAATATGGTCTGAAGCTCAACATCAAAAAAACGAAGATCATGGCCACTGGGCCCATCACCTCCTGGCAAATAGAAGGGGAAGAAATGGAGGCAGTGAGAGATTTTACTTTCTTGGGCTCCATGATCACTGCAGATGGTGACAGCAGTCACGAAATTAAAAGACGCCTGCTTCTTGGGAGAAAAGCAATGACAAACCTAGACAGCATCTTAAAAAGCAGAGATATCACCTTGCCAACAAAGGTCCGTATAGTTAAAGCCATGATTTTCCCAGTAGTGATGTATGGAAGTGAGAGCTGGACCATAAAGAAGGCTGATCGCCGAAGAATTGATGGTGCTGGAGGAGACTCTTGAGAGTCCCATGGACTGCAAGAAGATCAAACATATCCATTCTCACTGGAAGGACAAATCATGAAGCTGAGGCTCCAATACTTTGGCCACCTCATGAGAAGAGAAGACTCCCTGGAAAAGAACCTGATGTTGGGAAAGATGGAGGGCACAAGGAAAAGGGGACGACAGAGGACGAGATGGCTGGACAGTGTTGTCGAAGCTACAAACATAAGTCTGACCAAACTGCGGGAGGCAGTGGAAGACAGGAGTGCCTGGCGTGCTCTGGTCCATGGAGTCACAAAGAGTTGGACACTACTAAACGACTAAACAACAACAACAACTCTGTGTGTGTGTGTGTGTGTGTGTGTGTGTGTGTGTGTGAATATTAAGAAACATTTGTTGCAGTCGTTGTTTGGCAGTGGAGGGAAAGATAGAGGAATGTATATATTTCCTGCAATGCTTTGCCATCCCAGCATCATGAAGACAATGCACAGAACCATTTGTCTTGCTGAATCAGTGGGGATTAAACACACCAAACTGTGTTGATGAATGCATTCGCTAGCTACTATGATTCCTCGATGAGTTGCGCAATATAAGAAGCAACATGAGGTTTGCGAGACAGCCAGAGAAGTAATTAATCCAGGCTACTTTATTGCTTCCATAAAACAATATGAAAGCAATATAAACCGTTGCTTTATATAATGCAATAGCGTAAACAAACTCAAAGTAAAATGAGAAGAATGCGGATTGACAAGGTCCAGCGATCTCATTGCTGGCTGTGAAACTGGATGCTTTTTCTACCATTCTGATGAAGCTTGTATTTGTTTGTTTATTATTGATGTGTGCAGGACGTGGAGGGGAAAGTCCTGTTGCAGAAATCCTTGTTAGAAGATTTGTTAGCAGAACGCTGCCCATTGTTAAAACTGACTGGTAGCGACTCTTTGGGATTTCAGACGGGCGTCTCTCCCAACCCAACCTGGAGATGATGAGGATGAAACTGGGAATTCTTCACCTCTGAGCTATAGTCCCCTTCCTGATAGTCCCTTCCAGGGTGAATAATAACTTCGGGAGGGGTATTTTTTGTTTGGGGGCACAGCACAAGTAGAAAAGGTTAAACTGGTACCCTCTCTGTGTACTGTGGTCCCAATCCCTTCCACCCCTGCTATTTAGAAAACAGCACATGAGAACACTTGAGAAATGTGATGATGCTCTTCAAGTCTCGTCTGGTTTGGACCTGAGTCAGCTGGTGTTTGGCCACACATCTCACATCTTGAAACTATGTCTGATGAGAAAGAAAATATAATGTAATGCTATATAATTTCTATCACCATCAATACACTCCATGGATGCTGAATCTGGAAACCTTTCCAGGTTTTCTCCTGCAACAGGTGCTAAAACAGCCTACCTAGTCGCACTACTAATTTGGAAGAGGGAGTTTCCAGGAATCTGGACACCACACAGAAACTTTGTTCTAAAGCAGTCTTGTTGTTGGACTACCACTCCCATCATCCTTGAATGCTGCCCCTGCTGGCTATGGATGATGGGAGTTGTAGTCCAACAAAATCTGGGGTTTGGGAAAGTTTCTCCTCCTATAGCAGGGAGTAGAAACATTTCTCGGCCCAAAGGCTACATGCCTGGGTGACTTTCTGGGGGACCGGAGGTCAAAGCAGGGAGAGCAGCAAGTTTGCATTTTGCCTTTGTACAGGAGACTAGTTTCTAGTCTCTTTCACTCACCTATCCCTTTCTAGCCTCCATCCAGGCAAGAAAGAAGCACAGACCCCCTCAAGATTAAATCAGGACATCTCGAATTGACAGAAGCTGTGCCGGCTTCTGATCCCAATCTGGGATGTCCCAATTTTCCAGGAGGCCGCTGCAGGCTGTGCTGCATCTGGAGAGGCAGGGTCCCATTAGCAAAAGTAAGAGAGGGGAGGGAAGGAGGGGGTGAGCGGAAGGAGAAGAAGCAGGGAGGGGGTGAGCAATGGAGTTGGTGCCCCAAACCTTTGTCACAAAACGCTGGAGGGTATGGAAGGATGATTGTAGTTCAAAGGCATATTTCAGCCAGGCAAAAACACTCAAGGAAGGTGCAGAGCAGGACTGATGATAAGGGTGTAACTCAGGAGGGGACTTGGCCTGGGTAAAGCTCTGAAGGCCAGAAAGAGAAGCCCAGGCTTGACATTCCCCACCGGTCCTGACAACCCTTTCAGGTTTCTCTCTCGCTAGCTAATCTGCAGGTAGCCTCTTGAGACAGTTCAGGCTAGGAAGTCATTTTCATGCAGCAGGATTATGCAGGTGGTGTGAGCTGAAAGGGACCATTATTATTGTCCGGTCCTTTGTGTAGCTCCCTATTCTTGGTCCGTCCATTCCTGCCCTATCCCCCCCCCCGCTCCCATGACACCCTGCATATTTAAGATGTCATCACTCAGCCAGATGTTGGAAGCCCCAGCCATCTAAATCCAATTGGCCATTTGGAACTAAATCTGGGTTCTAAGGGTCGCAACTCACGATGCGGAGGTTACCAGAATTAGGGATTATTCGTTCTGAATTGTGCGTTTTTCTATTAATAGGTGTGCCTTGTTAATGTCGCAGGTGTTGGTGGGAAGTGTCCTTTGAAGCATTACCTAATCACCCTCTTTGCAAATCCCTGTAATCCGGCCCTCATAAAACGTACATGGATTATTGATTGAGAGGCCCTCGGGGATCGCTAAAACAAGGTTCAGCTCAAATGCCTGTGTGGAGCAGGAGGTGCGCGCAGATTCGCTCCCTGGAATGTCTGCCAGGTGTTTGCCGTTTCGACTCCAAAGGAAAGGATAGCGGGAGGGAGGGGGGTCGTTCCCATCCAGGAGGACCAGACTGCCACAGAGGAGGGAGGCAAAAGACTTCAGGAACACGAGCATCAGCTCAAGTCACCGAATGTGGAAAGGTTATAGGGCTGGCTTCTTTCTCTCCATGGGATCGTTTCATGCTCAGCCATAAAATGAAAGAACAGGGAGATAGATAGATATATATCCCTCTCCCAATTACACCACATGACATGCATTTATGTCTCTGGCACATTTATGAGGAGCGAGGCTTCGCTGCGAGAGCAACTGCATAGGCATGTTGGGATCAATGGAGGGGCAGCAGAGGTAGGAAGCAGCTGAATTCACTGGATCCCATAAAACTCTACGAGATACATGCACGATAGGCAAAGGAAAGGAGGCTTAGGTTTAGGAGGACGCTCACGACTGCAGCTGCAAGAGATTACGCTAATAATAGGAGGAGACTAAGAAGGCTCCCCGAGTCATAAATGTCTATAATTTGTATAGTCAAGACAGTGCGATGAGTGCCCTCCAGGGAAGAGCACATGGCGGAGAAAATAGCTCCCAAGTGAGTGAATGTGAAACAGTAGATATCCTCTAAATTAGTTGCTTCTATTTTTATTTTTGCAATGGGAACATTTGTGTACAGAAAAATATGATACAGTGGAACCTCGGTTGTCAAACGTAATCCATTCCGGAAGACCGTTCGACTTCCAAAACGTTCGACAACTGAGGCGCAATTGCCGGTTGGCAAAATCCATGGAGAAAAAATGGAGAAACACACCTCAGAAGCCATTCGACTTCAGAGGTGCGTTTGAAAACGGAAGCATTCACTTCTGAGTTGTCGGCATTCGAAAGCTGAAACGTTCGACTTCCTAAGCGTTTGACAACTGAGGTTCCACTGTACATGGCATCATAGCAGCCAACTCCCAGGGGCCACTGCCATTCAAATGGTGTGCATGCACTACTTCATGGGATTGATTATGCGGGGCGGGGCTAACCTGTACCCCCCATATTTTATTCAAGTTGGCACCCCTGCATAGCATTCTCTTTTGCAGCAGCCGTATTGCTCTTAGTATTCCTTGTATAGTATTCTGTATATGGTTTTTCAAAGGCCAACAAGCAAAATACTAGACATGTATATTCAGAAGTAAGTCCAATTGAATTCAGTGGGAACTGAATACCTCATGTTCATCATCTTACTATAGCACTCAAATTTTAAGAGCTTTCTGAGTTGTTCTAAGGGAAAACAGAGGCATGACAGGGTTAAGGGTTTTTTCCCCAGGTCAGAGACAGAGCTGCCAGATGGAGAGTTATGAGCTTCAAAACCACTGAGGCGGCCACCGAGGTGTGTAAGCATAGCAGAAGGGACATTCCTCTGTGTCCACTGAGCAGCCATCAAGGGGGAGGAGGGGGCTATACACTTTGCCCAGAGGGAGATGTGCAGCTGCGACTGAAGAAGGCTTGGAGAGAGATAGTCTGCAGTGGCTGGGGAAGAAATGCGACTTTCTGAACTGAAGCCTGTAAATGCCAGCAGATTTGCATGGTAAGCTGATGGGGCTGGAAGTAAGGAATGGAACAGGGGCCAAATCTGGAGTGAGGGAATCTTGGGGTCAGGGGGTAAAACTCACTACCAGCATCAGAGCTGGCTTGGATAACCCACATTTCCCCCAAGACCCCAGAATGATTTTACCTAATGATGCACTGACAGTCTTGAAAAAATGGGGCCACTGCTTTTCCCCCAGTAGCCCCTGCCAGAGCAATAATCCATCACCACATTATGCTGCTGTAATGGCTTTTAAGGGAAGGGGTGGCACCAGTGTGGCTGCTATGAAAAGCTCCTGCAATTTGGCGTGCAGGTGAGCACCATCACCTCTCTTGTGCTGCCCCACTGACTTCTACTGACAAATCCAATTTCTTTCACGATACCTTTGTCATTACACATCCAGTCATTTTTTCCTGGCTGCCAACATCTGCTTTGTGTTGCCCCGAATAAGCATAATAATCACCGTCATTATTTATAGTAATGTGCTAAACTGTAAGAATAACCCATAAAGTATTGAAAGGATTACCAAACACCTTCTGTAGTTTGAACAAATCCTTAGCTTAATATAGGCAGATGTTTAATAATGTACCTGCATCATGATTATTAGAAAGAATTTGTCCAAAGGGCCTCCAGAAAGATGCATTTGCGAGTCAGGCCATAAAGTTGAAGATTTGAACTATAAAGGATCATTTTCAAGTGTATCATTGACTCTGCATGCAGATTTGTGTCCTTAATCCTTGTGTTTCATAATACTTCAGTTGGCCCTATAAAATGGTGTCACATTAATATCCAGAACACCTCATTATCCTATTTTTTTCTCATGAGAACCCCATAAAACCAAGCAAGCAGTTTCCCCATGACCAAATACCACAATTGAAGCACTGTAAATATATAGGGGCACTTGGCTTGAAGGGAAATATAAAGGATATGAAAGTGTTTGATCTGCTCACACTTTTCGTTATTGTAATTCTCTAGAGAAGCCAAACAAGTTGCCACAAAGTGTGCAAAAGTTGTTAAGGCTGAGCTGAAAATTCTCAGAGGAAGAAATTTGGCTTAGTGTTTGTGTGTTTGCGTGTAAATTCTGTCCCCAGATCATCGGGGGGGGGGGGATGACTGCTATCTCCCCCACCCAAAGCCCCCTGACAGCAACTCTAAGTGATCATAGAATCATAGGAATCTCAGCACAAACATTCATGACAGATGGCCATCCAACCTCTTTCTAAAAACCTCCAAGGAAGGAGAGTCCATCCCCTCTTGTGGGAGTCTGTTCCACTGCTGAACAGCTCTTACTGTCAGAAAGTTTTTCAGAATGTTTAGTTGGAATCTCCTTTCTTGCAACTTGACAGAGCCGTCTTTTCCATAGGCCTTAGTCATGCATTGTGCCAGGGCGCCGGCCCCTCAGGGACACCCCAGCTAGTGGGGGAGCTGCACAGCTTTGCTGGCGGCCTCCCCTTTCCCTGCACACCCGCCAGCTGCGCCCCACCAACCATAAGGCTGGCGGGCGTGCAGCTTCCCTCCCAAACCTCCTCGGGAGGAGAGTGATCCCCACAGAGGCTTAGGATGGAAGCTGTGCCCCGTCAACCATATGGCTGGCAGGCACGCAGTTTCCCTCCCAAGCCTCCCAAGCTTCTGTGGGAATTGCTCTCCTCCTGAGGAGGCTTGGGAGGGGCGCAACTTCACTCCCAACCCTCTGTGGGGATAGCTCTCCTGCAGCAGCATGGGGAAGAGTTGTGGCCCCCCCCCGGATAGCTGGCAGTGCACAGCTACGACCACCCCAACACTATCCGTGGTAATTTGGGGGCACTGGGCAGATATTTGGACCCCTGTGCCGCATCTGCTAAAGATGGCCCTGCAACTTGAAACCATTGGTTCGAGTCCTACCCTCCAGAGCAGGAGAAAACAAACATGCTCCCTCCTCCATGTGACAGCCGTTATGATATTTGAAGATGGCTATTATATCTCCTCTGTCTCCTCTTTTCCAGGCTAAACATACCCAGCTCCTTCAAGTGCTCCTCATAAGGCTTAGTTTCCAGACCCTTGATCATCCTGGTCACCCTCCTCTGCACACATTCCAGCTGGTCAACATCCTTCCTAAATTGTGGTGTCCAGAATTGGACACAGTATTACAGGTGTGGTCTGACTAAGGCAGATAGAGTGGTACTATTACTTCCCTTGATCCTGACACTAGACTTCTGTTGATGCAGCCTAGAATAGCATTAGCTTTTTTTGTTGCTGCATCATACTGTTGACTCTTGTTAAACTTGTGGTTCACCAAGACCCCTAGATCCTTTTCACATGTACTGCTACATGTGTTCCCCATGCTATATTTGTGCACCTGGTTCTTCCTGCCTAAGTGCAGAACCGTACATTTGTCCCTATTGAAATTCATTTTGTTAGCTTGCAGCCAGTTCTCCAATCTGTTAAGGTCATTTTGAATTCTGATTCTGTCTTCTGAAGCATTAGCTACCCCTCCCAGTTTGATGTCATCTGCAAGTTTGATGTACATCCCCTCAATTCCTTCATCCAAGTCATTTATAAAGACATTGAACAACAACAGGCCCAGGACAGAACCCTGAGGCACCCCACTTGTCACTTTTTTCCAGGATGATGAGGAACCATTAATGAGTACTCTTTGGGTATGGTCAACCAGCTACAAATCCATCTAACCTCATTCAACTGAGACTGAGATGGTGCAGTCTAAGATGCCAACCACTTCTTCTAAATTAAGGGGGTCCACGGAAGCCACCACCCACCCCAAACATCTAGAGCTACAATAGCCATATACATAAATATTCTGGTGCTGCAGTTGCCCATTCTAAAGTTTATTTTGTCCTCTCCCCAGTATTCATGGGATCTTTCTTGGATACAGCCGGATGCTATTAGAATAGGATGGAGAATACCCAGGTTCAAAATACCCATTCAGACTGTATTGCTGGTTGTTTTATTTTTATAATGGATTTTAGGTTAGGGCTTTGTCAGATGGCTGTGGTGGTTGCTCGAGAGTAACCAGGCAGGACTCCGACCTGCCTTTTACAGGCTTTATTCTTGGTGCAAACTATTTACAGTGAAGAGCATTGTAAGTTCATGTCTGTCTCAATCGTTAGCAGAATCTGGGAGTGGTCGGTCTTTGTACCTCTCCCAGCATAAAAGTCACATCACCCCCAGCCTTTTCCTCCCCTCCCTGCACTGAAGACTACTGCGCAGAATGGGTGTTGGCAAGAGCGCACTTCCCGCCTCTTCGGCTTGCTCAGGCTCAGTGTTAAGGCTCTCCCTAGCATCCCCTTGCCCCTGCACTTCTTCTCCACTGGAGGTGGGGCTTTCCTCCTTGCCGGAAGAGGAACTGCTTTGCAAGATTTTCGGAGGCTGCCTATAATACAACTGCCCTTCCATTTCTTGTCTCTGAGCTGATGGCAGTTCCCTGACAGGCTTTATCTGAAGAAGTGTGCATGCACACAAAAGCTCATACCAAGAACTAACTTAGTTGGTCTTTAAGGTGCTACTGGAAGGATTTTTTTTTGCTTTGACTATGGCAGACCAACACGGCTACCTATCTGTAACAGGCTTTAATTCTGTTTTTAACGTTGAGAGCAGCCCTGGGATCACAGGAAAGGCTGAATGCCAGGGTGGGAGGAAGAAGGAGGAGGAAGAGAACAACAACAACAACAACAAATAACAACATCACTGGGTAACTTTTGGCCAGTCGCCATCGCTCACCGTTACCTAATTTACGTGGTTGTAGTTAGGATAGACTAGGATCAGATACACTTCCCAGAGGAAACTCTTTCTTCTTCTAGCTTTTCACTAGGAGGAAAGGAATGATTTTTTATTTCTTTTGCCAAACTCTTCTGTTCCATTTAGAGCGATTTTACTTGTTTTATAATTGCGATGGTTTCAACTGCTTTTAAAATGGTATTTTCCCTCGCTGTAACCTGCTGTGGGATCTTATGGTGAAAGGTGGGGTGAGCAATCTTAAAAATAAATAAATAAGTACTATAAACAAATAGGCTGCGAGCAGCCACAGTTCCTCACCTCGTTTCCTGATGCCATCTCAGAAGGCTTCACTTGATGCTTCCAACATCCTAATTAAGGGCATATCGGTGTCCCTTTGGGAGTAAGTCAGTTAACACACACCATACGGCATGTCACTCGCAAACCCTTCGCCCCGAGAATGAGAAGAGGCTGGTGAATTCCCTAGGAAAGACTCAAATGTACCTGTTAATGGGCAAAGCATTAAGATGAGTGGGGACCCCTCAGTTAATGATCTTAAGCTTCCAGGAAATGTCAGAACCAAAGACCTGTTTATTTATCTAATGCCCTTTCCGGTATCACATTAAGACTCCCTTCCCATTTGAAAGCGCTCATAAGCAACAGAAAGTAGTTGCAACTAAGTGACTTAGCTCTCAATTGCAATGCTATAAGCATTTGGGAGGGGGCTCAGATGGATGGGAGGAAAGCGGAAAGGAAAAGTAGTAAAATTAAAAGGAGCCACCAGCTTTCTGTGAATGCTGTGTTCATTGATCTCTAGATTTGAGTTGAATGAAAATGGCCTCCACATTATTTGAAGCATTCAAGGTGGGGCGGGTGGAATTGTGTCAGATATTCTGGTGATATGAAACAGGGAGAGAATCTCTTTTTTGTAAATTATTTTTATTCAATTTTTCCAATACAAAATTTATACAAATCATACATCTTTTTTATATCCATTCTCTTTTTGACTTCCATCAACTTGCCCGATACTCCTTCCCTTCTGAATTTCTTTCACATTTCTAAAGCCTTTCTTCAATTATTTTTATAAATTAATTCTTAGTTTTACTCATATTCTAACATTTCTTCTTACAGAGCTTCATTAAAGCTTACAAACGTTATTTGATTATCACTTAATTTATGCATATATTCTGTAAACTTTTCCCAATCTTCTATAAATCTCTGATCTCGTCGATTTCGGATCCTTCCAGTCAGTCTATCGAGTTCTGCATAGTCCGTCATCTTCATTCTCCATTCATCTAGTGTAGGCAACTCCTCTTGCTTCCATTTCTGAGCCATCAGTATTCTTGCTGCAGTCACTGCATATAAAAATAACTTCTTTTCTTTCTTATTAATCTCATTCCCTGTAATACCAAGTAAAAACGCTTCTGGTTTCTTAACAAAAGTGTACTTAAACATTTTCTTCAATTCATTATATATCATTTCCCAAAAGCTTTTTACTTTCTTACACTCCCACCACATATGATAGAATGTACCCTCTTTTTCTTTACATTTCCAACATTTGTAACATCCTTTATACATCCTTGCTAACTTCACTGGTGTTACATACCATCGATACATCATTTTCATCACATTTTCTTTTATTGTTGTACATGCAGTGTATCTTAAACCTTCTTTCCATAATTTTTCCCAATCCTCCATTTGTATATTATATCCAAAATCTTTGGCCCAGTCAATCATAACTGATTTTATCTCTTCGTCCTTTGTGTGCCACGAAACAGGGAGAGCATCTCAGACATTTCCCCCTGGAAAATTCTCCTCTGAGAAATTCAGGCTCATGTATTGTTGGATTAAGCTTTATTTTCAGTTCATATTGGTGGATGAAGGAAGCCATGGCTGATATAGGGGAACCGGAAAGAGTGAAGGGGCACCTCTGTTGCTTCCTTGAACAATATTAACATGAGATTAAATGATATTAAGACTGGTCCCACAGCTGGTGAACTTGGGCAGACCATTTCACTGAATGTTCTCCAGGAGAAATCCTCCCTACAGTTCAGGAGAATATCGAAAAAATTACCCCGGAGGAATTGCTTCTTGTCGGATGTGCCTGAAAGGAGGATCGAGAGATGTATGTTGTGTGTGTAAGACCCTTTGATTTTTATCCTGACTGCAATATAAAAAGGTGAAAGCCCACTCACTTTTGCAGCTGCCCCTGCCCACTTCCAATATGTGGCCCCCAGAAAGTTGTCCACAAGGGCTTGAAAAGATTTCCCACCCTTGCTATAGAAGAAGGGTGGATTCTAAACATTTAAAATAAAATAAAACAATTCATCAAACCAGTTCGAACCGGTATGCATAGGACTAGCAAACATAGCATAAGACAGGGACCCTGTACAGTGGTACCTTGTGTTAAGAACTTAATTCATTCTGGAGGTCCATTCTTAACCTGAAACTATTCTTAACCTGAGGTACCACTTTAGCTACTGGGGCCTCCCGCTGCCACCGTGCTGCTGCCACGTGATTTCTGTTCATATCCTGAAGCAAAGTTCTTAACCCGAGGTACTATTTCTGGGTTAGCGGAATCTGTAACCTGAAGCATCTGTAACCTGAAGCGTCTGTAACCTGAGGTACCACTGTACTTTTAATAGTTGTGTTGGTGGGGGGGACCCCAACATTAGGCAAAAAAAATCCCTCCAATGCACCACTTTAAAAACATCCAGGCTTCTTATCCTCCATCACATCTGATGACCTCATTGAAACAGACACCGAACATTAAAATGCCCTCATTCAAATGATACATCTCAGTTGAAACACAGACACACGGTTTGGTGAGAGTTCCAGCTTATTTACTTACAATTAATTATTATTATTTAGGTTTACACTCACAGAATAATGGGTTTCAGATATGAAGGAAGGGGAGGCAAACAGCTTTTGTTTTGTTGAGTGGGGACTGGTTTGTATGTGTGTGCATGAGCTGTGTGTGTGTGTGTGTGTGTGTGTGTATTTCATCTTGACTATGGATGTGGCAAGGATTTGGTTTCCTCACTTGTTTCTTTAGCCTTAACCAATTTAAGCACACTAATCTTTATTGTCCTGAGAGTGCAGCACACAGTAAAAACCGAGGCTCTGATCCAACACCAACAAGAATCGCAATACAAAGTCTTCGATTAGCAACAGTGAAACAGAATTATGCCTCTTTAAATTGCTTAATAATAATAATACAAGAAGCAATTCTTCCAGGGTAACATTTCAACTATTTATATGCTGCCAAAAGTAACTGATATTCCATAGGTACCCAGTGTAAATTGTAGGTAAAATGTAATCTGTAATGTCAACATCAATAATATTTCTCTTTTTCTGTTCAAGAGCTACAATGCACTACTGTTCAGGATGTGCTTGTGTGCTTCTTATGGGCATGTGGTTGGCTACTGTGAGAACAGGATACTGGCCCTTGAATATCTGAGAAAATTCTGTTTGCAGGTTGAAACTCTTGCGCCCCGAGTTATGTACACTTAGGCTGAGGTATGCACACTTTCCTGTGAGTAAATCCCATTGAACACAGTGGAGCTTACCTGTGAGTTGATATCCACAGGAATGCCTTGTTGAACTGTCATTGAGGAACAAGCTTGAACTGCAGAGGTTATTAATAGTGTTTTAATCCAATTGTTGTCGGTGCACATGGCATTTTACAGAATTCCCTTGGCAAATAAATAAATAAATGATTAGTTCCATCACCCAAAGCAGCATATAATCCCTGCCCTTGGAACATGTCAAACACCTCAAAATTATTAATTTTCCCTATTTCAGGGAAAAACTTGTTACTGAACCTCACATTGAAACATAAGCTGGCACAGAACCCAATAAAAGAATAAAGAGGTGATCAAAAGTTTATTGACCTGCTAATAGTAAAACTACAGTAATTAACTGCAGATGGCAGAGGATCTATAAAGTTAGCCAACATGCTTTGGGACATTAAGGCTGCAACTCTATACCCATTCTTACCTGGGAGTAAGTCCCCTTGAGGTCCACAAGGCTTACATCTGAGTAGACATTATAAGCTTGCACTGTAAGGGATGTATGCGTTTAATTACAGTTTTACTGTTTCAGTTAATATGCTGTTTTCATTTTATTATATAATATACCACTGAGGTATTGTTTTATTATAATTCAACTATGGTTTCACAGCAGATACCATTTGCCCACTTCTGCAGTCCTGGAGTTGAAACAACCCCCTGCCCCAGTTCTCCCAAGCAAAACCAGAAGACAAATATTCTCCAAACAGAGTGAATATTTGGTCTTCAGCATTGATCCCTGCTGTCTGAAATGGAAATGTAGGAATGTAAGAACACAAGAAGAGGCCAAAGGGTGATCTATCACAGTATCATATTGTTGCAGGGGCCAACCAGATACCTAGGCAAAGCCCGCAAGCAGGACCTGAGCACAAGAGCCCTCTCCCCTCCTGTGCTTTCCAGCTACTGGTATTTCAGAAGCACTGCTGCCCCTCACCATGGAGAACAGAGTATAGATATCACAGCTAGTAGCCACTGATAGTCTTACCCTCCATGAATTTGTCCAATCCTCTTTCAAAACCATCAAAGATGGTGGCCACCACTGCTTTTTGTGGGAACAGAATTCTGCGGTGCTGTGTTTTGTCACGCCTGAATTTTACACCCCAAATCTATCAATATATTTACTTCAACAGAAATCTCTCAGTTTACAAGTTCCAGAAAAAAGCAATCAATATAAGAAATGCAATAGGAAAGCCACATTCAAAACTAAACAACACTTCTGCTAAGAGTCACAATCAATCACCACCACCACCATCATGACCACAGGATTCTGGTTTTCGGGTTTTGCAATGACCAGGCTGATTGCCGAAGAATTGATGCTTTTGAATTATGGTGCTGGAGGAGACTCTTGAGAGTCCCATGGACTGCAAAAAGATCAAACCTCTCAATTATGAAGGAAATCAGCCCTGAGTGCTCACTGGAAGGACAGATCCTGAAGCTGAGGCTCCAATACTTTGGCCACCTCATGAGAAGAGAAGACTCCCTGGAAAAGACCCTGATGTTGGGAAAGATGGAGGGCACAAGGAGAAGGGGACAACAGAGGACGAGATGGTTGGACAGTGTTCTCGAAGCTACCAGTATGAGTTTGACCAAACTGCGGGAGGCAGTGGAAGACAGGAGTGCCTGGCGTGCTCTGGTCCATGGGGTCACGAAGAGTCGGACACGACTAAACAACTAAACAACAATAACAAGTACACATCTGGCCACTACAGTGCCCTCCAGATGTAGCTGGACTCCCACTCCCACCAGCCAGTATGGCCATTGGTCCGGGATGATGGGAGTTGTAGTCCAACCAAGTTCAGGAGGGCTCCACATTGCCTACATTTAACTAGCAGCTTGTTCCCCTTTCTGATCTTCCTTTCACACCCACTTGATCTCGTGCTCTTCCTTCTTGTATCTCCTTTGCCTAGGAATGTAGGAAACAATGAAATGAGAACTTGCCTTGGTTAGCTTCAGTTATAGCAGTTAAAAACCGATATAAATGATTTGGTGAAAAATGATACTTTGGAGTTGTGGAATCCACCCATGTGGACATTCTTGTTGTGTGTGTGTGTGTGTGTGGTGAAATACCCTTCTTGAAAAAATATGTTTGAATGTGGGGTGGAAACAGAATGTGGGCAGGGCAATCTCATTCATACTCACAATAACATTCACACAAATGGTTCAGCACTTCCCCTTCCCTCTCCCCCCCAAAAACTGGCAAAAAAAATGTGACAACATTATTATGACAAACAGCAGAATAAAAGTGTACTAAATAAAGCACGTCACATTTATCTGGACAAAACACTTGTGCTCAATTCAACAACAAAATGAATTATTTGTTTTCACATCATAGGGGTTTTTTCTCTAAGTACGGATTAGCAATGAGCTGTGTAAAAACTGACCACCTGAATCATTCATAGGTTGTCATTGCTGTGACAGTGGGAATCCTGGCTAACCCGGGGATAACACTTTCTCTTAGAGAGTTGGTGTGGTGCTGCTGCTGCTGTAAGCTCTCAATAGGCAAGATCCAATACGCTCCCAAGCAAACCCTAGACTGACCTTTGACTCTTCCTCTGAAATATGACCATAAAAATAATGAGTCTGTAAACTGCTTTTGGCAATTATATCATTCCTGGAATGAAAGGACATTGTCATTAGCATGCAGCTTATGGACACCAGCTTGCTGGGCTTGGCTTGCAGCCAAGCTGGGAAAGGGAGCTGGATTTAAAAAACTGACACAGGTTCAATGGGATAATTAGGCAGGTTTTGTTTGAGTTTGTTGATCTAAATGTGCAAGAGATTAGCCTTTCCCCTTTCAGCTCTGGGTAATGATCACAGCTAACAGGTGGCAAGCTAATGGCAGAACATGAAAATAATACTTTGTTTCCTGGTACCTTTCTTTGTTGTTTTTCCACAGGGGATTTCTTCAACATCTTCCAACCAACAGACAGCATTTGGCCGTCCCCTTCATGTCCTTACTTCCTTCTTGCTTTTGGATAATTTCTTTTTCCTATCTGGAAAAAAGAAAAACACCATCCATACCATCCATTTCAATTTGCAGTTTTTAAAAACCCATGCTCCAAAATGCACCCCCAAATGACAAATGTTTACAAGGTGGCCCAAGGACTGCCTTTAATAGTTTAAAAGGTGTGAGGAACCTTTGGCCCTCCAGATGTTGCTACAACTACAGTTCCCATCACCCCCTGATCACTGGCAATGCTTGCTCATGGGAGTTGTAGTTCAGCAACATCTGGAGGGCCACAGGTTCCCAATGCCTGTTTTGAAAGTTCCTTCCACAAACACAGATTGCAGCTGCTCTAAGCAGCAAGAATGGCCAGTTGCTACTGGGACTGGACACAAACAGGTAGGGCTGGGAGAGAGCCTTGTCTGAAACCTCAGAGAGCTGCTGCCAATCAGTGCAGACAATACTGAGCTAGATAGACAAATGGTCTGACTTAGTAGAAGGCAGCTTCCTATGCCACAAATGCCACTGGAGTGATGGGACATGCCAATATATAACATCTTTCCCAGGGATATTGTACAAAAAATACATTGTTTAATTTTAAAATTTTCTGTTTTGCAATTTAGAATATTCACTTAAACAACCTTAAAATTATCAATGACTTCCCTTCTCTTCCCATGGTTCATTTTGCATAGCATAAATCCCTTCATATTTTATATAAACTAAACCATTCAGTATTCCATTATTACTTCCATCAAAGATTATTTACACTATTGAATTTATCCTAATGCTGCCAACGTTTTCAATTGTACGCAATTCCCCCCATATATTCAATAAACATTTTCCAATCTTCTTTAAAAGAATGTTCTTCTTAGTTCCCTTATTTTGTAAGTTAGATCGGGAAGCTGTGCATATTCCATCAGTTAATTTGCCATTCTGCTTTGGTTGGGACCTTGTTCGTTTTCCATTTTTGGGCTACCAAATCATGTGCTGCCATAGTGGCTTACATAAATAACCTGTTTTGACACCTGGGAATTTCCATCTGAATTATCCCCAACAAAAAGGACTCTGGTTTTTGGTTTTGGAAAGGTGCTTTAAAACATTTTTTTCAATTCATTATCAATTACTTCCCAATAATCTTTTACCTTTTTACAGGTCCACCACATATGAAAGAACGTACAAAAAGATACCTAGTTTAAACCAACCTTCACCAGCCTTCCAGAGTGCCTTCCATATGTTTTGGACTACATCTCCCATCAGCCCCAGCCATAGCAGCACTGGGCTGGCGAAGATTGATTTATATATTCTGATGGTTTGAAGACTCTGGTATTTAATCCCAAAGGTTTGACAGTTCAGTCATCATTTATGAGCTATGCAGTCAAATTCCACTCAGCCAACAGTTGTTTGCCATCCTGCTTGCAGCTTACTTTCAAAGATCTGAGATCCATTATATCACCATCACCCTGGAGCCTTCAGGCCCCTAAGCTAAACATGACCAGCTCTTCAACCTTTTTTGCTATCTCTTATCGTTGCTGCTCTTGTTTGGGATGCTCAGCAGCTTCTCAAATTGCACAGGCCAATGTTGTGCACAGCGCTCCAGCTTCTGGGCCGTCGCCAAGTCCTGTGGAATAATATATTCCTAATACTTAGATACATGTGCTTCTGATGAAGCCCTCATAAAGATCGCTTTCTTTTTAGAGCAATAATTTCTGCGTCGCGGTTGCCAAAGGCCTTTGCAATTCTTACCGCGCTTAAAGCCACAAAGAAAACCTGTAGGTGGATTAGGAGGAGAGAAGAACCCCTTTCAGGCATTCTTTGAATGTGTGAAGGGGGAGGGAGGGAAATCGATTGCACTGACCTCCACACATTCATCTGAAGGTTGGGACAAAGAGCGTCTCCACCACCATCGTTCAGCCCAGACACTGAGATCCAGCACCGAGGGCCTTCTGGCGGTTCCCTCATTGTGAGAAGTGAGGTTACAGGGAACCAGACAGAGGGCCTTCTCAGTAGTGGCGCCCGCCCTGTGGAACGCCCTCCCCTCAGCTATCCTATCTTTAAAAGACATCTGAAGGCAGCCCTGTTTAGGGGAATTTTTAATATTTAATGCTGTATTGTTTTTAACACTTGATTGGAAGGCGCCCAGAGTGGCTGGGGAAACTCAGACAGATGGGCGGGGTATAAATAGTAAGTTGTTGTTGTTGTTGTTGTTGTTGTTGTTGTTGTTGTTGTTGTTGTTGTTATTACATCACCTTTCCCCAACCTGGTGCCTTACCAATTGCTGGGAACTGCAGGAGATGAGCCACTGCCATGATCCAGAAGGTTTTTCTTAGATGCTTTCGACTGCAATTCCCATCATCCCTGACCATTGGCCATGCTGGCTGGGACTTGGAGTACACACAGGGTTCTCTTAAGAATGTAAGAAGGTGCAGCAATCCTAAACTGAGTGATGAGATTTCACCCACCACTGGTAGCCATATCTATATGTGTTCACTCATCACACATAAAAGAAGTCCTGGGACATTTTCAAAAGTGCATGGCCACATCAACCTAGTTGGCTTAGTCTGCCCCATTACTCACCTCAGCACTCAAAGAACAATAACTTACATGCCAATACTGATTTTAATTCATTTGAATTTTTCACTCTTTTGACAAGGCAAGTATATCCTGGTGTTAAACCACAGGATTTGGGGTTTCTTAAAGTAGTTCGTGCCTTCCATCATGTTCTCAGGTACTTTTTGCTCACCATGCAATTGTCAAAAGCAAAAGTAATAACCAGGTAGAGATATGAAATAGGGGGACTTCCAGCTAAGTATAATGTGATGGACATGGTTTGAATGTATACTGTTGGAGTTATTCCAAGGCTATGTTATGCGAAGAAACAGGAATAGCTGATTCTTAAACAATGTCTACAGTTACCAAAAATCACAACATGGGGAGATAACTGACTCGTGTTGCTTTGTTTCAGTCCCATAGGATTCTCCCACAAAGAGAAATTAATACCATCAATTCTGAATTATGCTTTTAAAACTCCCACAGTTTAGAATGAGGGGTGAATAAGCTTAGAATGAAGGTTCAAAGGCACCTTCGTGGTGAGGGAAAATAGTGTGAAGAAGGTGCTATTAAGATCCAAAGGCGGAAAGGCAATTTCCACCTCAGGGCTTTCCCCAAGAGCCCAAGAGATGGAGGAGAAATTTGACCTGGTCTGCATTTAAAGGTGAGTCTACCTTTGGCAAACTGCAGGTTTAGAGATGAGGCAGATCACTGAAGCCACTGGGTGCTTGGGGAGGGGGTGGGATATTTCTTTGGTGAGGAAGTGTTAACGTCCCTTCCTGCACACTATTGTTCCGATCCTGCTGTTGAAGGTTAGGGAAAGATTCATTGTGTCTCCATCAATGAAGCATTCAGCACCATGTGCCATTGGCCTCTAGAATCCTGGACAACCCTCCTGCCTCCATTAATGGAGAACGGCAATGACTAAATTGCCGGATGGGAATCTGAACACACAAGTGGTGCAGCTGAATATGCTGGAGAGTCCACAACCAGCAACTGAGGTTGAATGCTCTGGTTGAGGAGCTTTGACATAACACATGGAGAGTGAAGGCATGAGACAGATGAGTACCCAGATGTGTATTTTACAGATGTTCTCCCCTATGGGTCTTGCTGATGAATGGAGGATCCCAGCTGTTCCCTGACAATGAATGCACAGCTACCTTTCAATTTCGAATGTGTATTAATGTACAGCTTCTTCCACTATCTGGGGCTACGGTGAATGGTTGCTGCTCACATGTAATTAACTGTGCACAATAATAGCTTAGAAGCAACCAAAGCCATTAATCTGCTCAGATCTGTTCGGATAAAGAGGGGATTTATTAATCTAGAATCTTCTCACTTTCTATCCAATACACATACCCCCTCTTCTTAAAGAAAGCTTTGCCTGCTCGAAAACCTAAAACCATAAATATCTTCCACTGGGAACTCTAACAATGGTTTGAGATTTGGTCCGGGAAATAAATAAGCACCAGGTGTTGCAAGCAGCTTGTTTTAGAGGCCTCTATAAGAGATTCCGAAAAATCCTTATGGTGTCTCTGATAATATATTGCTTAATAATGTCGTCAGCTCCCTATACTTCCCCTTTAGAGGAAAATGATGGATGGTGATTTTATGTTACATAATGAAGTCATCCAATGATCTCCGTACTCTATAGAGGATTTTAAAGCAGCCCTACAAGGACACCAATGCAAAAGAGGCAATAAAAAGGGAAAACAGTAAATACTAGTTGATTGGATCCAATTGTCATACTCAGGAGGCGACCCACTGAAATCAACTAGCTTAATTCCATTTATTTCAATGGGTCTACTTCAGAGCATTTTGTGTGTGTGTGTTGCTACAACCCTGTGTGTTTTAGAACTGCAAGGCTGCGATATGGAGATTTTTGCATGTGAAATGTGAAGTTTTCCATGGAACTGGCAATAGGGGGGAGGGGGGCTATAAATAATTCTACTAAAAAGATGCAATCTCTTCCTCATAGAGGAAGAGCAGTTTAATTCCAAGAAATGAAAAGACTGAGCACATGTGTACAGTCAAATTAGATGCACTTAGGCTCAGTGAATGCATTATACTGCATGCGTTGGCGGGGGGAGGGAGCTGTAGGCGTGATCCTGTTCTTTCCCATATGCACATCAACTGTTCTACAATATAATATGTGTACAAGACCAGAGTAATCTCGAATCAGAATAAAAATAAGCATGGAAAAGCAAATGACAGCTTTTTGATCCAAGATAGTATCCAAAATCCCAGCTTTTTTCAGGGACACAGAAAATTAAAAACATGATTTGGTGGACATTAAGCTTGATTTTCTCAGTGAAATCAACAGGGCTTTGAGGCTGCAATGTTGCCCCCACTTACCTGGAGCTACACTCTAGTGAAGTCAATGGGACTGATATACAGGATTGCGCAGCCAATTGCTTGCCCCTTAGTTATGGAATCCTCCAGCCACTAAAGTTAGTTCTGCAGAGCCAGCTAAATCATAGGACTGTACCAATTGTTGGGCACAGGTATAATAAATTTCCTGAATGCTTAATTTTTGAGACAAATGAAATGTGATGTTAACTGCATGAACATGTGCTTTTTTGCAGGGCTTTCGCCCTCAGCTGGAACTCACTGGAACTCAGTTACTGCACCTCTCAGGTGTCCGCCACTGCCATTATAAGAGAACTCATGGTGAGTTCTGGCACCTCTTTTTTTAGGAAAATAGCACTGCTTTTTTGTTTGTTTGCAATGCCAATGGAGGCTTAGCTCCTGAAGCAAATAGTAGTTGTAGAGGAGGGAAAGGGGTATAATCCCACTGTCTCTCAACTGTATTCCCAGTGCTGCTTTCCCTCACTCTTCCTGATAGATACACACTAACACACTCTGCATATGACATATTCATGCAATTAATATCACCTTTATTTTGACCGATCCACCCATCCGTAGACTTTCTTGCAAATAAATTTAAATAAGATTGCACCATGAGGCTGCAATATGCTTTTCTTGGAGTAAGACCCATTGAGTTTAGTAGGATTTACTGCAGGATGAAAACACTTAAGAATGCACTTTTGAACACTCAGGTGTTGCACGTACTTAACAAAAATCTGTTTCTTCTTCATGACAGAGTAACTGAAGGTTGTGTTTAAAAGAGCCCTGGAGTTTAAAGCAGGAATTAGACACCCATTAAATGGTTTAGTAATTATTTTATTTTATTTGCTTATTTTCGTCAAAGGAGTCCAGACTGTTTCAATTCAGATTCTTTAGTTCATGGGTCTTTTGGTACCATTGTGTCTCTCTGGTTGACTAATCTGGTGGGGAGTACATTTATTTGAAAAAACAATGCTTGAACATCCAGCCATTGGACCTGATGCCTATAAAATATTTTCGTTAGGTCTGGAGCCTCTCAGGGGTAAACTTACAGGTGCTAAAGACAGAACAGCTGCAACAAGTGATGGATTTAGGGAATGGGGCTGCATTTTAAAAACCAAGAAGACCAAATGATACATTTTACAATCAAAGGCTCAGCTTATGTTAAAGATTAGAATGCGTTTATAAATGTTTCTCTTCTTCCCTTGGGGCTTTTAAAAATCAGCAAAAGGGCAGCTAACTCAAGACTAATGACCAAAGGATGGGTCTATTACTTCCAAATTTCAGACTCACCGAAAGTGACAGGATAAACTGATTAACATACACATGTATATGTATATTGACCAAACTCATAATAAATGGTTCATATGAGAGCTTCAAGCTAATGATATGAGATTATTTTTTCTGAAAATTATTTCTAGCATTTACATTGCACTCTTCAATGCCTAATCAAAGCAACATATATTATATTATATGTTACATTTTATCATATATATTATAACATATATTATTATTATGTTACATTATTGTTATATTCTTCTTCTTATATTGTTATGTGCCACCCCAATCTCCAAAGCAGTGCAAGATTCCAGGAGTCCAGGCACTTACTTGGGTTTTGTGTTTCCTTTGCAAATGGAAACACAGCAGAAACTGTGGTGTCTTTATCAAATATATGGTCTATTTACACATATATACAATCTGAGCCTATGATGATGGGCTTCCAGCTTTACACTCCAAGAGGGACCCGCTTCTCCCATGGCCACAGTCCTAGATTCATCCTGTCAGCCCACATGGTGCTCTGATCCCCCATCCTCAGCTTGCCATGTTTAACAGGCTGACACTTTTCAGCTGGGTCTCATTTTGTGGAGAAAATCTGCAGCCAAAATGACAATTTATGTTTACTGTATAAAGGGGTTAAGCCTCACAGAGAGCGGAATTCCTAGAGAGGACATCTCTGTGATGTCATTTCCTGGGGAACTTAGACAAAGGATTTTAAGGTCTACTATTTCCTCCTTACCTTTTTTTCATTTGCCTGTTGATGGGGATGGGAGTGTTGTTTGCTCTTTCCAGAAAGCACGCAGTATCTTTAAGTATGTAGAAAGTAACTTATAAGTATCACTGCACTGCCTGCTTCATATTCTTCACTGATTCTATGATAAATCCTGACAAGACTTACATGTGAGTAAACATTCAATGATTGTAATAAAGGAAACTTTGTTTGAATTATGTGTATGTCTGATCATTTCTGCTGTAAATTTTAGTAACTGTAAATAATGTTTATTAGTACTACGGTGGTTTGTAATTGCCTTAGATGGTTTCCCAATGAAGTATGTTTAGAAAGCATAGAAACATTTATTAATAACCATGTATCCCTATTCACTTGCTGGTCTCTCGGCTGAGCTAATGGATAGGCCTGCAGACCAATCTCTCCCTCTGCCATCTATTCCCTGCTATAAACATCAGAATGACACCCATCACTCTCTGCTTGTGCTCCCTTCTTGGGCATATTAGTCTATTGTCTGTAAGGAAAATGATGAGTGATGTATATGGTTGGGTTGACTCAGCGTGTGTGTTCTTATGTTTGTCAGAATTATCCCTGTGCAGTTTAATGGTAGAACTTCAAGAGAGAAACAGCTATTGTTTGTTTGTTTGTTTATTTTGGAGGAGTGGGGAAGAACCACATTAGTAACATCAGTCAAGCTAAGAAAATGGTCCGCACAAATCTGAATATTGGACTGTTAGCATTTTTTTTTCCATTTTGAGAAAAATCACATGGCTTGCCTAATTTATTTCTGATTTTTCTTCTTTCATAAATAACTTTTGTCAAGAAAGCAAAGTCCAACTGTATATTTATCATGTTGGGTTTTTAAAAAAAACACACCAAAAATGCACATAGTAATGTCCTTATATCATATTCTTCCAAAATTCTTTTATGTACTTTATAAACACTATTAATCATGCAGAGCACATGTTGGTGGTGTTAGCTGAAGCACGCAACTTGGGTTTGGAAAGTTTGGAGTCATAATGCTTTTGATTGTAAAGTCAACATCTCTGCATTTACCCTATCAAAACAAATGGCTAACTGGCCTCCTTTTTTATTTATTTAAATGCACCACACACACAGAGAAAGAGTAGTTTTTCCAGGAGAACCCATGTGTTGGCTGAATCTGATATCAGCAAAAGGAAACATGGAGCAAGATGCATAACATCAGAAAAAGCTGAATGGGAAGGATCAGGAAAAGTATTTCCTTAGACTACTTCAGGATTATTTGATAGATGTATTTCATTGACTCTTGCCAGCCACCTTAAGAGCGCAGATACATTAAATAAATGCTAAACAAATAATAATAAATATATAAGGAAATGTCAGAAGAATGAAGAAGACAAATGGACCCATGCCAAACTACAGAACAGAAAGCATTTCTTTTGTACAGGATAATTCTGAGAATCCACAAACAGTCTTAAGAACCCCTCTCATCACATCCATTCTCTTTCCGCCTTTCTCTTCTGGAATTACTATTATTGATTTTTATACCACTTGCATTCTAAAATGGCTTCGAATCAATTATAAAATATCCATACACAATAAAACAATTACATCAAAACATAAAATATATGCCAGAATAAGCCCACTATAAAGCATAATTCAGAGGGATGCATGACCAAACAGGTGTGCCTTCAAGAGCTGGCAGAACGCCAATACTGATAGAACCTCCCATGTTTCAGCATGGAGGGCATTCCACAACACTGGTATTGCCAGTGACAAAGCCCACCTCTGTGATGCCACAAGTCAGTAGTAATAATAATAATAATAATAATTTATTACTTATACCCTGCCCACCCTGGGCAGCTCCCAACAGAATATGAAAAACACGATAAAACATCAAACACGAAAACTTCCCTAAACAGGACTGCCTTCAGATGTTTTCTAAAGTCAGATAATTGTTTATTTCCTTGACATCAGATGGGAGGGCGTTCCACAGGGCGGGCTAAGAAGTGTGTCACCAACATGAAAAGTTTGGAAAGCTCTGCTCTAAACAGCGTTTCTCTTTCTGTATGCTCCCTTTCAGACTGCAGACAAGTACCGGTATCTGAATATTCTTCTTATAAATAGCCACACCCCTCCCTGGCCCTGCTTTGCCGCCTCCTTGAGTGTTCTTGCCTGGCTAGAATATGCCCTTGAACTTGGACAAAGCCTCTTGCTTGAATATGGAATGGGGTGGGTAGGGGGTGCCATTTTGTCACCTCAGGTAGCAAAATGTCATACCCTCCAACATTTGTCTGATGAAAATAAGGACGTCCTATTCCAACATCATATTAGCAATAATTTTATTATTTATACCCCACCCATCTGGTTGGGTTGCCCCAGCCACTTTGGGTGGCTTCCTACATATATAAAAAGATAATAAAACATTAAGCATTAAAACACTTCCCTTTACAGGGCTGCCTTCAGAGGTTTTATAGTTACTTATCTCCTTGGCTTGCGGGGTCACATAACTATACCCTCCAACATTTCTCCGATGAAAATAGCCATATCCTCCCAACATTTCTCTGAAGTAACTGTAGAAAGTAGAAACTGTAGAAAATAGGGACATCCTAAGGAAAAGTGGGACATTCAGGGATCAAATCAGAAACCAGAACGGCTTCTGTAAATCCAGAACTGTCCCTGGAAAATAGGGACACTTGGAGGGTCTGAAATGTATTGGGTCTACCTGACTATCTGCTACAACACACTCTTTCTTTCTTCAAGGCAAACTTCCATACCTAAGCACTTCTTGTCAGAATGCTTTTATGATTCTAAAGTGCCACTGCATAGGAAGAAGAGATGCATCACACGAATATCGTTTCTGCACATACGGCAGAGATATGTTTGCCCTCACTCCCCTCTTAACAAAGATGACTCAGGAATTTTAGTTGCTCCCCAAAGGAAGTCATTTGAGGCCTAACAGTCAACAGGGAAGGCGGGAAGCTTGGCCTCATAAGACTGCTCCTCTCCCAGCTATTCCTCCTTGCAAGTTTGCAGCTCCCTCCCTCCCTGTATACTGTGTGGGCTTTGGTGTGTCTTGTTGAAGGGTCTGAGTCGGAATTTTTGAGGGAGAAATCCTTGAGTTGCCTTAGGGTTGTCCTGTTTTTCTCCTACTGCTGGGACTAATTCAATCGGCAGTCTGGGAGTTGTGTGGTCTGGTAGTCATGGTGGACATTGAGCATGGGCAGGTAAGGCAGTGGGTGAGAAAACAGTTGGGAAACTGAAGCATTATTGGGTTAAGGGTATCTTTCAGATATCTGCCAGTGATTTATACCTGGTGGGACTTGTGGATGTTCTTTAGGCCTGGCAATTTAGGCTAACGCTGTGCAGTGTGACCTGAGTGCATGTGTTGATTTCATAACCGACACTTCTAGCAAGCAGGAGGTTCTCCCCATAGCTGTCAACTGTCCCTTATTTGACGGGAAAGTCCCTTATCCCAACGCTGTGTCCCGCTGCTGTCCCTTAAATTTCCCGGGTTTCAAAGGAAGCAGCTCCTTTCCCTCCCTCCCTCCCTGCCAACCAGGGAGGAGGGAGGCTCCAGCTGTGTTGCTTGGCTGCATTGCTCACCCAATAAGGAGTCTAAGAACAACTGGGGGGTGGAGCTTGCATGCCTTGTGCCGATCAAATCGGCCACATTGCACGGGGACTCGCCTTTGCTCAGCGCTTCCCAGTGGAGAGGTGATGGTGGTTTTCCTTGCTGCATCCCCTTTGCTGGGTTGCTGTGCTGTTGGAACCACCGCTTGAGGCTTCGTTTGGCTGCTGGCTGGGCTTTCTGCCTTTGGCTCGGAGGGGCTCAGAAGCTGAACATACCTGTGCTAGGAAAATCCCTTATTTTGGCTGCTGGTCCCTTATTTTCGAGGCTGCCAGTCCCTTATTTTCAAATCTGTAAATAGACAGCTATGGTTCTCCCCCCCCCCCCCCACTGAGCTGGGAAGCCACAGGCTGAGACTGTATCACATGACTAGAAGGCTGGAGAGATGCTTCTCTACTAGGATTAGCTAAATCCTTACCGGCCTCTACTTCTTTGAATTGGTTAATTGGGTTAATGTAGATTGGCAATTCTTCCCACTTGTTATATTCTAAGAAATATAACCAGTGCTTTTTTCTGGGGGGATGCAGGGGTACGCATACCCCTAAATATTTTGTGAATCTAAGTTTGGCCTCATTGAGGGGCAGTATTTCAGTACAGTGGTACCTCAGGTTAAGAACTTAATTCGTTCTGGAGGTCCGTTCTTAACCTGAAACTGTTCTTAACCTGAAGCACCACTTTAGCTAATGGGGCCTCCTGCTGATGCCGTGCCGCCGCCACACAATTTCTGTTCTCATCCTGAAGCAAAGTTCTTAACCCAAGGTACTATTTATGGGTTAGCGGAGTCTGTAACCTGAAGTGTCTGTAACCTGAAGCGTCTGTAACCCGAGGTACCCCTGTACAGTAGAACCTCGTGTTATGGATGGGATCCATTCTGGAGGCCCGTCCTTAACACGGAAATGATGCAAGCTGAAGTGCTGGGTCTGCATTCCTGCACGGCGTGATTTAGCACTTCTGTGCATGTGTGAGTGGCAAAACCCGGAAGTAACCCGTTCCAGTATTTCCAGGTTGCCGCGGGACGCAACACAAAAACACATAACCTGAAGCGGATGCAACATTAGGTATGACTGTACAAACAGGAAAATGAGAGTACACCTAAACATATTTTTAAAAGGGAAAAAGCACTGAATATAACCTTATTCCAATGCTATCTCACATGAGTCTTCTTTTCAGGTGCAATATTGACATCAGTCTCAACAGACCATTCGCTTACAAACCGGCATTGTAGAATCCAGTGAACTGTCTGTATTCAGCTGTATCTTCAGCTGAATTAATATGAGGAATATAAAAAGTGGAATGTAGCACAGCTTGCTCTATTCCTAAGATCAGTGACAGCAGGCCATATGGGAACCTTTCATGACTTTGCCTTCTATCTTACCCTCCCAAGGTTATTGTTTTCCTTTTCAGATGCACAAAGAGCTTTGCAGGGATGAGATATGCTAAATGCACAACAAGGATTTGTTATGCAAACGTGCAACAAGAAGGCAGGCGGAAGCAGAAGGTACGCGTGTAACAAGGCGGGATCGTCATCTAGAGGAATACAATCAAAGTAAATCTAGGATCCGTAAACAGCATATAATTAGCCAGTGTTTTTCTATTTGCTTCCTTTAATATGCAATTGGGGGAAATGCAATAAAATGTCAAGGACTCAATTAAACAGATGGTTCTACGCTGCTTATTTGTCTCCACTGTATTGTTTGCGTCAATTAAAGACAAAGCGCCTTGATGGAAAGTGACTCACAGATTCCTGTAAAGCGGTTTTCTTAAGAGAGCATGTGGGGTGGGGAGGGCAGGGGGGAGCTGAAGGAAGAGGCCTCATATCATGAGCTTTTATTAGGAGTATTATTATGTCTCATTAATTAATCTGGGCATTGCTCTAGTGACGTCTTGGGCTCATTTCACAGGAAAAAATTAGCCTCCATCGCCAAGTTAAAGAGACAATTACAGGAAGGCCAAATTATGCCTACATTTCATTCCCTTGAAGGCAATGGGCCAAGTTCATGTCAAATCCATAATAACTGGACTATCCCCCACTAAAAACAGCTCCTGTGGACCTACGTCACAAGTCATTTGTAATGTACGCAGAGGATGTATTGATCTTCCTTGAGCTTCCTTTCTCATAAACTCATAACAGCAGAAGATGGGAGTTGTAAGCAAGCTGCTTCTGTTTATGCACAGGCAATGCATCAACCCCCTTTGGAAAAAATCTAATAAGTCACAATTAACAAACAAAAAAGACGGTATGGCCTTTAAAATTTATTTTCCCCGTTCCAAGTGGTAGTTAATTCACAAAATATCAAAGGAGCCGCTTTGTCACTGCAGAAAGCCAGCAAGTGTACTCAAGGTTTATTTTTATCTGCCGTTCACATTGTCACGTTTGCCTGGCTTGTTCTCTGTTAAGGAGTTTATGTTTATTCCCTCTCACCCCCCCCCCTTTCTAAATAAAAAAGCATGCTTGATTGTTTCAGGCAAGTCAACTGTTTTGCATATAAGGTTTCCAGATCTGCACTGGATCTGACAACACTGTGTGTGCAAAGAACAAATCTCTTTTCAGGCCTGATCAGAAACAGAAGCTGCCATGCCTATGTTTCTTGTTTCCTTACAGTACAATCTTATGGCATGCTTACTCAGAAGGAAGCCTAATGAGACTTACTTCTGGGTAGGTGTGTACTGGCATTTCTGTAACATTTCTGGCTGCATTCTTAAAGACTGACAACACACTCCAAAACTTTGGATAACCCCAGCCAGCATTTTCATGTAGATGTTAAACAGCGTAAGGGATAAAATCAAACCCTGAGGCTCTATGGCAGGGGTCTGCAACCCGCGGCTCCAGAGCCGCATGTGGCTCTTTTACACCTTTGCCACGGCTCCGGGGCGGATACTAGCGAGGGGAGGAGGCGCATTGTGCGCCCCAACATTCCCACTGTGGCGGGCACTGTACTGGCTGTGACGTCACATGGGGCGGTGCGTGCGTTAGTCACGCACCGTCCCGACGTCACCTTCCCGCCCGCTGTCAGATCGCGGCTCCAGAGATATATTTGTTTTAAATGTTGCAATGGTTTTGCGGCTCCCAGTTTTTTTTTTCTTCGGAAACGGGTCCAAGTGGCTCTTTTTGTCTTAAAGGTTGCAGATCCCTGCTCTATGGGGTTGAAGAGCTCTCTCCAAAAATCAACCTCTGGAAACAACCTTCCAAGTAGGACTGGAACCACCACAAAGCAGTGTCACGCACCCATAATATGGACAGCTGCTACCATGGTTGACGCCATTGAAACCCACTGAGAGACTGAAAGAATTAACAGAGACAAATTTCCCCTGTCTCTCCTGTCAGTGGTCATCATACAGGGTGACCAAAGCAGTTTCTGTGCCAAAACTGTGCCAAAACCCCAACTGAAATGGATCTAGTAAATGGTCTGAAGAACGATCACATCTGGCTTGAAACAGGGAGAGGATGACTGTCTCTGCTTCCTTTCAT
This sequence comes from Podarcis melisellensis, assembly GCF_964234715.1. Lineage (NCBI taxonomy): Eukaryota > Metazoa > Chordata > Lepidosauria > Squamata > Lacertidae > Podarcis > Podarcis melisellensis. Next base: position 29,787,678 of record NC_138530.1, read on the forward strand.
AAATGGTGACTGAGATCATGCAGTCATCCAAACAACTTTTGGAATATTTGCATAGGCATGCCATATTGCTACTTGGACCCATGGCAGAGCACACACAAAACTTGCCATCAGGAGAAGGAAGGAAGAAGAAAAACAGGCAGCCACACAATTGGTAGTGAGGCAGGTTGTCCCTTATTCAAGGCTGAACTTAGCCCAGTACAGTTTCCACAGTTTGTTTCCACCCACTTCACTTTTCCTGATCAGCTGTAAATTAGGAAGTATGAGAATAATCCCCAGGCCTGACTCAAGGTGAACACAGAGACACAGAGGCCTTTAAAAACCAAACTGCTTATGGCTCCTAGCAGCTGGCAAACAACCTCCCTTATTCACTTTCCCTTCCCAATTCAGGAATAAATATTGTCCCTGTAGAGCTGGCTTGCTGTTCTCACCCTGTCAAGATTACACTGCTCTGCTCAGGCAACAAATTGAACCTCTCTTTTTTTATTTGTAGTATTTTCCCTCCAGTATCCCATTTGCCTCTGTCCACTGCCAAGAGTTCGTACTTCCTATTATAACACTGAGAACAACTTAGCTACATGGATCTGATTCAAGTTCAGTCCCCCAGAGGTGCAGCAAGCTGAAAATGAACGCCATCCTCATGTAAATTTTCGATGAAGCTGCACATTGGTTTTGTTATTGCTGGCCACCCAGATCACATTTGTTGGATCGCAGTGATAGAACTGGTCCATTACGTTCGCTATCGTTTACAGCTACTCTGTGCACTAACTGTCCTCAGTTTTTTTGTCTTTGGGGAAATGGAGGCAGGATATTTGCCATAAAATTTCCACCGTTTGAAATTTCCCACTTGCCGTGCTCTCTCAGAGACCTAGAGGCATGGCCCAGCTCAATTTAAGCACTTTTAAACCCCACTAGCTTTAAGGTACATAGGAACCTAGGAAGATGCCTTTTACAGAGTCAGACCTTTTGCTCGCCTAGCTCATTACTGCCTACGGGGATTGGCAGCAGCTCTCCAGGGGATCAGACAGAGGGCATTCTCAGCCCTATCTGGGGGATGCCAAGGATTGAACCTGGAACCTTCTGCATGCAAATTCTTGAAGATGAATATGGAGCAGTAAAAGACACGGAGTTGGATCCAGTCTGGATTCCTAACCCTGCCTACCAGGGAGTTTTTGTTGTTTAGTCGTTTAGTCGTGTCCGACTCTTTGTGACCCCATGGACCAGAGCACGCCAGGCACCCCTGTCTTCCACTGCCTCCCGCAGGTTGGTCAAACTCATGCTGGTAGCTTCGAGAACACTGTCCAACCATCTCGTCCTCTGTCGTCCCCTTCTCCTTGTGCCCTCCATCTTTCCCAACACCAGGGACTTTTCCAGGCAGTCTTCTCTTCTGATGAGGTGGCCAAAGTATTGGAGCCTCAGCTTCACGATCTGTCCATCTAGTGAGCACTCAGGGCTGATTTCCTTAAGAATGGAGAGGTTTGATCTTCTTGCAGACCATGGGATTCTCAAGAGTCTCCTCCAGCACCATAATTCAAAAGCATCAATTCTTTGGCGATCAGCCTTCTTTATGGTCCAGCTCTCACTTCCATACATCACTATTAGGAAAACCATAGCTTTTACTATACGGACCTTTGTTGGCAAGGTGATGTCTCTACTTTTTAAGATGCTGTCTAGGGAGATGCTACCGGAGAGTAAGCCCCATTAAATTCAGCAGGGCTGCCTTCCAAGTTGGTGTGCATAGAATAGAACACTTTAGTTGGTTGCATTTATGTTCATGCTGAAATCAATGGGATTATGTTAAGTTGCAAGTAACTTGCCCCATTGATGGGACCCAGTGACAGCTAGCTGAATCCAACCCATTATTTGCCTACTGCTGGCATGGCTTTAGGTGGAGGTGTACGTAACTGGTCTCTTGAATTTTTTCCCACCCTGTCTGGAGGCGGAGAAATGGCTGAGAGATTATTTCACCAGATTTCTCTAGTGGGAGGAGAAATTCTCCACTTGTTTCTTGAGGGGTAATTGGCAATGATAAGGGCAGCAACTCTTCATTTCCCCCCTATAGGTTTTCACTGACTGTGTTGGCAGCCCAGCCACACCGTTCTGCATCCTCCCCGATGCCACAGATCCAGCCTTATTCCAAGGCACTGTGGGGAAATGTGCCCAATAATAATGATTTCAAATTAAGAAATAATTTTAAAATGGCAGCTTATATTCAGAGTAAATTCTGCAAGGGGCACCCTCTTCAACCCCAGGACATTCTCAGAATTTTTCTCAAGGGAGAAAAAAGTCTTCTCTGCAATTTCAGCTCAATTCTACTTCTAGCTCTTACTCTGTTGACTTGCCTTCAACAAAAATGACACAAGACACATGTTTGGCATTATGCTTACTATTTACAGTGCAAACATATAAGAACCTGAGAAACTGACAGATTCTCCAATCCCTCTTATTTATCTGTTTAATGTGTTTATATCCTACCTTTCTCTCCGTGGAGCTTGAACAGGCTTACATTTCCCCTTCTCACTTAATCCCTACAAAAACCCTGTGAGGTAGGTTAGGCTGAGTGAGGCAGTGTGACTGGCTCAAGGTCCACTGAGCTTTATGGCAGAGTGGGGATTCAAACCCTGGTCTCCCAGGTCCTAACCTGATGCTCTAACCACTTTACCACACTGGCTCTACCTATTAGTAGGTACAGTGACTGAGTGTAGTGGGCCTTTGTCATTTGCCTTCGCCTGCGTTCTGATGAAATCAGTGCTGCTTTTAGAATGCGATTTGCAATCCACTGGCCGACAGGGTGCCCAGTGGAGAAAGTGTTTATAAGCAGGGCAGCTGCCGAGCTTCGCGAGTCGACAGCCGAATCCTCTGTCCCAGGTTTCCTCTCGAGCCCCTTTGCATTCTTTACGGTCCCCTTGCTGAGAGGCTGCGCGATGGAGGAGGTGTTTACAGGCAGAGGTGACGCAGAACCTGCACATGCTCTCGGCCCTGTCCCACAGTTGTAAAAGTCATCAAGTAATCCCATGCTTCCTTGCAGCAGGAGATGTCAGGTGATATGATGAAGATGCTGACTGGTATGCACTTCTCCAAAAGACCAGGAAGAACATCTGTCACCAACATTTCGACTTCAGCTGCCGCCGCACCTGGTTGCTCTCTCTGCAAGTTCCTGTTGTATTCGCCTGCCATATGCTCAGATATCCGGCCGTTGCTTTATAATTTCTCTGCTGCTTATTGTGGTCAAGTAATTTGCCCAAGGAAAGCAGAAAAAGCACTTAAGTGAGTTATCAAGTGCCGCCCGGTGTATTCTACGCAGCAGTTCTCATGGGTTCGTATTAATGCTTTGCATAATTTCACATAAGGATGTGAAATGGCCAACGGCCCATCTAGTCCAGCCTCTGCTTCTCACGGTGGAAGCCTGTGTGAAACCTGCAAGCAGGACCCAAACACAAGGATAATAGAATTGTGGAGTTGGAAGGGACCACAAGGATCATATCGTCCAACCCCCAAAGAGCGCTCTCTCTCCCCTTCTGTGCCTTCCAGTATTCAGAAGCCTCAGTGCCTCCTACTATTCCCCAACTACTTGGTGACAGAAATGGAGAAGCAACACACATTCCTTAGATGTCTCCATATCATGTCAGATCATTCATGAGGATTGAATGAAATCTCTTACTGACTAAGAGTTGAAAGCAGCACCAATCCCCCATTCCTGCTAACGAAGGAATGGATACACAAGCCCTTTAAAGCCCACTATTGTGCAGATGGCTTCTGTTTCCTAAGTCCTAATGGAGGACATATTCATCAAGCATTTACGAAACACTTCCCAGGAAGAAACTGCTAAATGGCGATAGGAGACAATGATTTGTTTTTTCAAAGGCATTGTTAAGCACCATTCCCGTTTAATAATAACCTATAAATATTGTAGATGAAAGTGTCGTATTTTTGAAACCATTATTGTTTCCCATTGTCTGAACTCTGGAATGACTGCATGTGAATCATCACTGGCTTATTTGTTCATTCATTACCCAGAGGAAAACAACAGCTCCGTATCTCCATATCTTGGGCACAATAAGCTGACACATAATCAAAATAAAGGATGCTAAAGCCATTCAAAGGGTTCTCGTTCCATAGAAACTGCTCTTTTCTCAAAATGCTGTTGATTTATTTTTTTTTAATGCAGAATGGCCAATCGTGGGACACTAAATATAGCAAATGAATGACAAATGTAGCAGAGAATTCAGAAAGGACACAAGGGAAAAATGAACTGATTTGCTTGTTCTTTGGGAAGTAGTGTGTTATACGACACAATAAACTATAAGAATGTCCCAATCCTATGACAAATGATGAATCATGAGGATAATGAGAATTACGTGGGAAAGAAGTGACCAAGAAATATGCTAGTTAGAAGCAAGGTGAAAAGCCATTAAATGAGAAGCCAACACACAGTGGACAAGCAGATTGTTGAGCAAAGACATTGTCTGGACTTTCTGAGAGTAAAAAGTTGATATTTGCCATCTAGTGCAGCAGCCACTGAGCATATTTCTACACTTCTGTTAAAAATTGTGCTTTTTTTAACATTTAGTGAAACTATGTTTTCTGTGAGGCCGGTGATTCTTCCACCAGCTCTTAAGCTGCTTTTATCATACACCTTTTTTTAATGGCTAGACAGTGGGTAGCCAGTGGCAGATGGAAAGCAGGAATGGGGAATCTGTTGCCTTCCAAATGTTGTTGGACTACAACTCCCATGAAGCCAGGCATTGGCTATGCCAGCTGGGGATGTTGGGAGCTGAAGTCCAGCAACATCTGGAGGACCACAAGTTGATGTAGAGCTTTGAATTATGGGTATTCAAAGCAGAAACTCTTGTTACTGCCAGTACAGCTTATATATCTACAGGGCATATGTTTATCTCCAATCCCTCCCCACAAATAATCATGCACTGGATCACAATACATTTGGCGAGGCCAAATTGAAAGTGGGGGGAATGAGCACTTTTCTGGAAATGATTTGGCAGTGACAAAAATGCAACACATTCCCTTTGTTGATTTCTTTTTGGGTGGGGATGTTACTCTGAAAGGGGCAGATATGTCATGCACATTTGGATCAGTGATCCAGTAATGTGATCAGTTCATGACACTTTGCCTGCTCTCTTATTAGTTTTCATTTGCCCTCAGTGGTGGCATTAGGCATCCACTATTCACTATTTTGTATTGTGATGTCATAACATGTGTTATGGAATCGCTGATTGGCCGGATGCACTGAAAGATGAAGAAAGAAGCAATAACTTTAAAAACTGTGCCTAAGCAGGGGAAATGAACAGCAAAGAACAGGCATGGGGTGGGGAATGAACATTAAATGAGAGTTTGGACATGTTTCAGCTCCCATGGAAGTTATCTTTTCAAAACAATAATAGAAATGGGTGAACATTTGAAACAGCAAACATTAGTGTATATAAGAGGTGCTCAAGGGATGATACTTGTTTTGAATTTTCTTTTCCTTTGGCCTGTGTTCTTTGTTTATGAAAAGGACCTGGCTGCTAAAGTTATTTCATGGCATGTGGCATCTGTCTGAGTAGCTTTCTACAGAAACCTACAAAAACAAGGACTTGTATCTGGTTCTGTCATGGTTAGCGCTTGAGATTTATTATGTTAATAATATCCTAGATTTCCCATAAAGGTAACAGAAGAAGTACTCATTTTTATAGCTTTGGATAAGTCACTTGCATGGCTCATGATTTAGGCAAGTAATAAAACTCTTTATGAAATTTATTTGGAAAAAAGAGTAGCTTTTGCACGTGCTCAGTAGCCGTTTTCCAAGTTCAATGCCTTGTCCTTTTTCATCTTGTTCCCTTCCAACTCTTTGGAATTTGCCAATCAGATTTCCATCTATTTAATCTACAAGGAATTTTATGGAGAAGAAGAACAACGCACACATATATAAGAAACTTGAAATAGTAATCCTATGCATTCAACATCTCACCCCATTCCCTGGTTTGAGGTTTTAAAGGGTTTTAAATGGATCATGTCAGGCGCGTTTCACACCTCAGAGCAAATGAGCTTTCGTACATTGCTGAAAGTAGGAATTATAAATACTGGAGGTGCTAAGAAGGCCTTATGATGCACTGGTTGTCTGACCAAACCACTAATGGTCCCGCATCATGCTGGAAAATAGTGACCACAGGGTTCTGTCCTGGGCTCATTGTTGTTCAACGTCTTTACAAATGACTTGTATGAAGGGGATGCTCATCAAATGTTCAGATGATATCAAACTGGGAGGGGAAGTTAATGTCACAGAAGACAGAATCAGGATTCAAGATGACCTTAAGGGATTGGAGAACAGGGCCAAAATGAACAAAATGAATTTCAATAGGGACAAATGTAAGAACCAGCTGCACAAATATAAGATGGGGACCAGCTGGCTTGCCAGTGGTCCATGTAAAAAGGATCTAGGGGACTTAATAGACCACAAGCTCAACATAAGTCAACAATGTGATGCAGCAGCAAAAAAGCTAATGCTATTCTAGGCTGCATGAACAGAAGTACAGTATACCAATCAAGGGAAGTAATAGTCCTGCTGTATTCTGCCTTGGTCAGACCACACCTGAAGGACTGTGTCCTATTCTGGGCACATTTTAAGAAGGGCATTGACAAGCTGGAATGTGTGCAGAGGAGATCTATTATGATTAATGGATCCATCTTAGTCATAGTGATTGTTTTCAATAGGTCTGCTTTGAGTAAAGGCTAGTTTAATATTACCCAGCGTTTGGATGGAATTGTCTGATTGTCTTGTGGCTTATGCCATGATACATTTCTTACTCTTTAAGGTGCCACAAGACTATTTCTGATATCTATCTAATGTCTCCATTGGCCTTAACTAGAAATACAATGGAAAAACATATCTCCTGGATTCATAACCACCCTGAAGTAAACTGAGAGCATTTTATGTTTCCACTATAGTCATTGAGAGAGTGTTAGTATCCCCCCCAAGCAAAGTAATCAAAAAGTGTCTATTTCCCTTTTCACATATACCTATACATGTGCCTCATCTTGGCAGGATAAAACCTACTGATATTGCATTGGGCATCCAGAAGGGTTTTACGATGGTGCAATCACATATGTTTGCTCTGTTATGGGCTCTGCCATACCATGTGATCAAGGAATAAAGGTACTTGTGAAAAGAGGGACACCTACTGGCCATATTTCAGAACATACTAATTGCTATCTATCAGAGGCCACCAGATTCTAAAAATACAAGGTGACCTTGTCAAGAGAAGTGAGCACACTTGTTGGTGGAGGCCTGTTATTTTTTATGAGCCTTTTCAATAATTATCTGTGCTTGGCCATGAAACAGCAAGCAGTCAGGGGCCTTTGGAGAGGTGGTGTCCCAGGTTCACTGGTCTAACCTCCTCTTGGCACCAGCTAAAGATCTTATTTTCTCAGGCTATTAAACCTGAAGGATAATATTTTAATGATGTTTTATTTTTATGCCTGGTCTACAGTTTCGTAACACTGTCCACCACCGTAGAAAAATTGTAATGGTTCTATAGAAGGGTTGTCTACAAATTTGCCTTCCAACTTCCAAACAGACTACTTGCATGGGATATCCAAGAGACCCACACATATTTTTGAAAACTAGTTGGGTGCCTAGCATTCCTCCTGCAGGAATATTAAAGCAGCTCCCATCATCCTATCATCCTTAACCATTGGCCATGCTGGCTGGGGCCGATGGGAATTGTAGTCCAACAACACCTGCCGCAACACAGGTTGCCCATCCCTGTTTCAAGGCATACTGTTTCAAAGCATTCCGAGAGAGAGAGAGAGAGAGAGAGAGAGAGAGAGAGAGAGAGAGAGAGACTTTCACTGCATTTGCTTCTTTGCTATCCATGCCCAAGGGCAGAGGGGCTAATAAGGAGTCTGTTTTGGAGCTGGGTGGGTTGTAGACCAAGGGAGGTTTTTGAACTGCAGGATACCAAACCTTCCTCTTCCCCAACTTGCCCCCGGGGGGGGAGGGAAGTATACCAACCCTGAACCTGACATACTTACAGTGGTACCTCGGGTTCCAAACACCTCGGGTTCCAAACACTTCGGGTTCCAAACACTTTGGATTACAGACTCTGCTAAGCTGGAAGTAGTACCTCGGGTTAAGAACTTTACCTCAGAAGGAGAACAGAAATAGCGAGGCAGTGGGAGGCCCCATTAGCTAAAGTGGTACCTCAGGTTAAGAACAGTTTCAGGTTAACAACGGACCTCCGGAAAGAATTAAGTTCATAACCAGAGGTACCACTGTATTTCACCTTCCAGGGGAAATAACACACCTCCAGGCTTAGACTGGTGTGAGAAAACACTTGCTGTCTATCTCCTCAGAAAATGGAGGCCTTCTGGAGCTTCTGTTGTAGTTATACACAAGGTTTACACCTCATAGTGCTTCCCTGACGAGAGCAAGCCTCCGTTGCTAAAGCATAACAGACAGGCATTGGTAGCTGCCTTGCCCTCCCTCCACAAAACTATTTTAAGCAGAACAGACAAGAAATCTAGGAGGATGGAGCGAATTGCCGTGTGTCACACCCACCCCACCACCATCTTAGAAACAGCAGTAGAAACAGAATCCACCCAGGAGAGCAGAATGGTTATATTTAAAACACAGCCACTTTCAAACCGTATTGTATCTCTCCCTACGTGCCAGAAATGGTAATGAGCTAATGACTTGCAGCCCCTTTCCACCACCAACTAGTCGACCTGATGCAGTTGGATGTGAATCCATTTGGACCCATGGAACGGGCTTTGCTCCAGCCAGTTTTCAGGTTAGCTAGCAGAAACCTAGAGATATAAATGTCAAACTCTCTTGCAGGGCAGGTATGTCATCGTATGCGTTTGTCCTCTTTGGTTTCTGTTAAATTAAATCAGAAAAAGGCACTAAAAAGGAAGCAGAGAAGCTTATTGAAGTCTTCATGGAGGAGAGGGCTATTGATGGCTGCTTGCAACAATGGCTATGTTCTGCCTCCATAGTTGGAAGTAGCAATGCTTCTGAATACTAATTGCCAGGAACCACTGGAGGGAGAGAGTGCTCTTGTGCTCAGGTCTGGCTTCCGGCTTCCCCACAGGCATTTGAGACCAGGATGCTCGATTAGGTGCGCCATTGGCCTGATCCAGCAGACTCTTCTTATGTCAGGCACAACAGAGCTTTCTTTACTATATCAGTTAAAGATTTGTTGAATAACCCCGAAGGTATCGTTGATGACTCTCTTAAATTGCCCAGATGTGACAAGCAGGCATTTGGGATAACATGGATGCTTTGGGAATTTTGCAAAAGAGGTTGAGAGTGATATCCAATCTGGGTGTCCCACTGGTGCATGAAGCTTTCACTCACACAAACGGGACTCTCCCTTCCTCTCTTCTCCCCTGCATCCCCCATTCCCCCATCACTTCTCATCCAGAGGGCCAGAGATCTTCCGGAGCAGATTGATGTAAATAAAAATAAATAAATGAGAGAAGCTGACAGAATTAGCCTTTCTGCACTGACTTTATCAACACAGAAAACCCTTTAACGTTGGCATTGGTGGTTCCATGTCAGGGCTGGATCTTGGTTTTTCTAATTTCAGTGGTGACCTTTGCAAGGCCAAAATTTGGCATCCCCTCAATTTCTGTTTTGCTCAATTCACTATGTAATAGTTGCAACACCCTGTCTTCCCCTGCCCCCAGGGACTGCCTATCACCTTCCTCCTCCTTTGTCTCTGTGTTTCCCTTGCAGAACTCAGTGAGGGGGAGAATGGGGATGAAACTCGAATTGATTGGCTCTGCTTGTCATTGTTTTTGGCTCCACCTGTCATTGACTCTGGCTCCCCCTACTGTTGGTCTCCCTTCCTTCCACATACCATTCCCAATGGGCACCAGCTCTAGGTTGTAGTAACCATTATATAGAAGCATGTCCCATTAGACATAATGGAAATTCTTTCCAAATGACGGCTACGGTTCAACACAGAGCTAACCATATTTGAGCTCCCTGACTGCATTGGGCTTCAATGTGCCCAACTCTGTGTCTGATTTTAAGTGCAAGGGTCTCTTCTTCTTTTTTGGGGAAGATTTTGGAATACATTTGGCTCTGTATTGCCATCACTTTTATAACCCACCCAGCCAATTTCTCCAGTTTCATCTTGGGGTGTTTCCTTTCATCTAAAGCTAAAGTCATCTAACCAAAAAGTATAAGGTTGCTCTTTGTGCATGGAAAAACCAACAGCTCCATGCGGTGAGCCCCGGGTAGCTGTCAATTATGATATAGCAAAAGCCTTGGCACTTAAGGAACACAGAAAAAAAACCGAGGCCATATTTAGCCTTGGCAAAGCGGGTGCCATTCCCAGTGGGAGTTATAGCTGCTGACTTTAGAACTGGATTTGGCTCATGCAACTCGCAGGGTGGTCGGGTAATTAAATTCAATGGCGGTTCAGTTTGTTTCTTGAACGCTTAGCAATGTGTCATTTGCTTCTTCCTCAAAGAAGAAATGTGTTGCGTAAACAAACTGGTGCATTTTTTATTACCAAGCCTTTTTTATGAGTCTGTGCATGTCTTGAAGCATCACTGATGCATCTGAAGCTGTTGGAGGGGACAGGCAATTGGAATTATTTGCTGCTTCCTCCTTATTAAACTGTACCTGTACACACACACACACACACACACACACACACACACACACACACACAGAGCCACTGTGGTCTCCCATTCAATGAATTCCATTGTAAATGCCCCAGTATAGCATAAACCTCCTTAAAACACATAAAATTATTGGCTTCCAAGACTAGTTTTAGTGAATGAGAACTCTGTCTTTTTAGTCTTTGCTTAAAACACAGGTATTTGGCTTGGAATCCAAACTCCCAACTCAATTTTAAAAGGCTAGGACCAAGGAAAGTTGACACGGGCCGTGTCATGTTAATTAAAGAAAGATTTTGCTCCTTTACAGCCAACAGGGGTATTGTAATGTTGACATACAGATGCTAAATAATTATGAGCCCATAAATAATATGGCATATTAGAATGTTTGGTCTGTGATGCCAGAGAACGGGGCAGCGGCGGGTGGGGTGCGGGTGGGGAACCAGGGTAAGAGGCATGCCTCCAGGTCACCTCCACAATAGCAGGAGATAGTCTGGCAATAGCTGCCCACCACCTATCCAAATAGTTGAGGCTGGGTTGATTTGTACCCACAAACACTTGAAAGGAGGATGTCTGGAGTGATCCAGTTTTGACACGTTGGTATTTTATTTAGCCATAAATGGGGATCAACTTAAGAGTGCTTACTCTCCCTCGAGACTAGACCAAGGAAAATTAGACAGATGTGCATGGAAAAGTGGCTTATTGATGAACTTGGGTTGAGCAAATACCGCACAGCCATATTTCCATGAATATTTGATCAAATGGAAAGAAAGAAAGAAAGAAAGAAAGAAAGAAAGAAAGAAAGAAAGAAAGAAAGAAAGAAAAGAAAAGAAAAGAAAAGAAAAGAAAAGAAAAGAATAGAATTTTCTTTGGAATTGTTTGCGGCCTTTTCAGATCACTGGCCATGAACATTCCAGTGGTAGAGTTTGTCACAACAAGCAAATCATGCACTTGGATGTTCCCACCAGATATGCCATATTGGGTACATAATAAAAAACACAACAAGGGTCCGGCCAAAGGCCCATCTAGTCCAACGATCTGTTCACAAAGTGGCCAACCAGATATCTACGGGCAGTGCTTTTTTCTGTGGGGGACGCAGGGGTATGCATACCCTAAACATTTTGTGAATCTAAGTTTGGCCTCATCGAGGGGCAGTATTTCAATATGAGTAGGAAAATGAAAGTACAGTGGTACCTCGGGTTAAGTACTTAATTCGTTCCGGAGGTCCGTTCTTAACCTGAAACTGTTCTTAACCTGAAGCACCACTTTAGCTAATGGAGCCTCCTGCTGCTGCCGCTCTGCCAGAGCCCGATTTCTGTTCTTATCCTGAAGCAAAGTTCTTAACCTGAAGCACTATTTCTGGGTTAGCAGAGTCTGTAACCTGAAGCGTATGTAACCTGAAGCGTATGTAACCTGAGGTACCACTGTACCACCAAACTTTTTTAAAGCAAAAAGCACTGCCTATGGGAACCTTGTTCTTCTCTGGTTTTGTCCTCTTCTCCGAAACTGGCATTCTCTGAACCTCTGAACCTTCTAGTTGGGGAGCGCAGACACATGGACATGTCATTAACAGACCCATCCTCTGTTAATTTGTCTAACCCCAACTCCACCCCTGCCTGCCTTTTGAGCAAGACATGGAAACATAGCTTTATGCCTCCTCAGCTGAAATGTCTGATTTAAACAATGTTTGCTTTTATTTTTTTAAAAAAACTACAGCATGATATTTTGCTGTAGTTTTATTTACTACTTTCTTACTAATATTTTAAGCTTTCACTGTTGTTTTATATTTATATTTATAATATATTTTATATTTCTCATTCTGCTTTAAACTGTAGGTTATGAGTCGATGAAAAAATGAGAGAGATATTACTCAATTAATATCCCACCCTTCCTCCCAAAGGAGCCCAGGGTGGCAAACACATCATTAAAAATATCATTAAAATTGTTTTTTTTAAAGAAAAGTTTAAAACATTCTAAAAAGCACCTTAATTCACATTCTGTAAACTAATGATGTCATATGGGACTCCTGGTTGCACAAGGAGGGATTGTTTTCGTGATTTCCACTGACTCGCTTCCTGTGCCATATTCCAAACCATTCCCAGGCATCCTCCTGACCCTCAGAATTAGCGGGATTGGAGAGGGGCTCAGAAGGAAGAAGGTGGCAAGAAAGCCCTGCTTCAGCAGAACCCAGGCCATAGTATTTGAATGAACATAAAACATTAAAAAAGCCTGCTGGGTCAGGGAAAAGACCCATCTAGTCCAGCATCCTGTTCTCAGTGGCCAACCAGGTGCCTACGGGAAGCCCACAAGCAAGATCTGAGCACATAAGCACCCACTTAAGATTTCCAGCAACCTCCAATGCCAATTATTACTACTACTACTGCTTGTTGTTCTTGTTTAGTCGTTTAGTCGTGTCCGACTCTTTGTGACCCCATGGACCAGAGCACGCCAGGCACCCCTGTCTTCCACTGCCTCCCGCAGTTTGGTCAGAGTCATGCTGGTAGCTTCGAGAACACTGTCCAACCATCTCGTCCTCTGTCGTCCCCTTTTCCTTGTGCCCTCCATCTTTCCCAGCGTCAGGGTCTTTTCCAGGGAGTCTTCTCTCCCTGGAAGAAGGGAGCCTCAGCTTCACGATCTGTCCTTCCAGTGAACACTCAGGGCTGATTTCCTTCAGAATGGATAAGTTTGATCTTCTTGCAGTCCATGGGACTCCCAAGAGTCTCCTCCAGCACCATAATTCAAAAGCATCAATTCTTCGGCGATCAGCTTTCTTAATGGTCCAGCTCTCACTTCCATACATCACTACCATAGCTTTAACTATACGGATCTTTGTTGGTAAGGTGATGTCTCTGCTACTGATTCATAAACCGCCTTCTAAATGATATACTGTATATAATTTTTATTTGGTTTTACATATTTAAGTTTACAAACATCCCACAACACATCCAAAGTTACAAGATTCCCCTGAATCTCTGAACTTCCCCCCTCCCCCTCCATGGGTTCTGTTATTAAACCTTTTCTACTGCATCTTTTTTAAATAATCAAGTTTTTTATAACAAAAAAAATTTCCTTCCAGTAGCACCTTAAAGACCAACTAAGTTAGTTCTTGGTATGAGCTTTCGTGTGCATGCACACTTCTTCAGATACACACTATGGCAGACCAACACGGCTACCTATCTGTAACAAGTTTTTTATAACTCCATTGTAGCCATAGTTCTCCTTACATTACAAGTGTTATTGCAGTCCTGCTATTGTTTTCAACTGTTTACAGTGGTTTTTAAGATAAATGGTAAAATTTTCCCATTCCTTATTCAAGTTTTGGTCTTCCTGGTTCTGAGCTTTCCGGTCAGTTTTGCCATTTTGACATAGTCCAACAACTTCATTTGCCATTCTTCTCTGGCAGAGACTTTATCTTCTTTCCATCTCTGAGCTAACAGCACCTGTGCAGCTGTTGTCGCATACATAAAAAGTCTTTTCTGCTCCCTTGGAATTCCTAATAGAAAAGCCTCTGCGTTTTTTAAAATAACAGTTATTTCAAACATTTTTTTTTCAATTCATTGTATATCATTTCCCAGAATACTTTTATTACCTTACACGTCCAACACACATAAATCACCTTCTAAACCACTGTCTCAAGGTGTTTTACACATAGTTTAATAAATAATATGTAGGGGTGTTATTGTGTTCAATTTGGTTGTGTACTTTTTAATGGTATGCTTATTGTTTATGGCTACGTTTGTCATGTTTGTAGTTATGTAATTCTTAAAAAGTTATACGTCGCCTTGAGCATGGTTTTAACTCTGAAACGCAGCATACCAATAAAATGATTGCTTGCTTTTAGCTGAGAATCCTGCATTGCAGGGGATTGAACAAGATGACCTTTGAGGTCCCTTCCAATTCTACAATTCTATGATTTACTGAGTGAACTGCACTTAACTCTGCCTGGTATTTCAGCCCACATGTCTATTGGCCTTTGAATCACTTGCTTGTGAAGCAATGTGACACAAACATTCTGTCTAAATTACTTTAATTTGCAGGAAAATATTCTGTTGAGAGAAGAGTTACATTCACCTTAGCATATTTACTGGTGGTCTTGTACCTGGTGTTGGTCAGGAGAGAAAAAAGTCAGTACAGTTTTGAAAGGGTCAGTCTGCCATCTTTTTTTTGGGAAAAGTTTTTATTGTTAAAATAATTCAGCATTAATGCACACATATTGTGAACATACAAACATACATTTCATACAATCCTTTAAAATGTTCAAACATACCTACACTCAATCCCACAGATAATTCCTTTCCCCATCACCACCCACCACCCCTCACCCCACCTTTGTGTTAGACTTCCAATCTACTCAATTGCAATTTCTTTCCACTTCTATTACTTTCTTTCACACACCTTTAACCTAATTTCATGCTTCTTTTTCTATTACACATTGTTATCCATCTTATTTAGTATTCCAATATTTAAAACGGAACTTGTTTATTCTAACAGGAGTTCTGATTTTTCAGTATGGTTTTGCAAGTATCCTTTTAAACACCTTCCAGTCCCTGTCTATCTTCTCTTTTGAGATCCTTCCAATTTCTCCCATTGTTTTGGATATATTGTAGTACTCCAATAATTTGGCAAGCCACTCTATTTTTGTCGGTATCTGCCATCTTGATTCAACATGGCACCCAATTGTACCGAAGCACAGAAAACAACCTGCCCCTTGATCTCAGGAGCCACCATGCAAAATTTGGTTAAAACGTCTGAAGAGGTATCCAAATGCATAGAGAACACGACAGAGAAGCAACTTCACTCTTCCCCAGAAGAATATGAATATCGTGGCATTCTGCATCTGAGTCACCAGTGTCTCTATTTCTTCACCAATCTCTTACGCAAAAATCACTCTCAGCTCGAGAAGCAGCTGACGTTTCCCAGCCTGCTGTGTGTGGCCTGGCTCCCATACTTAGTCTCCAGAACCGTTTAATTACTGCGCCTCCAAGGGTCAATGCTTGGCTAATGAATCCTCAGCACCAAGGTATCCCTTGCCCTAATGAGCGGTAATAAAAAGCATTGAGTTGACAAATGCAACCTAAAACTCTGCATCATTTCACTGCATCTGCTTAATAAGGGCCCCGTCTGAGATCAAGTTACCGCTTGCTCAGCCAAAGCGTTGGGTTTGCATGTGAGGTGGGAGTATCAAGAGCCATAATATGGAAATTCCTCGCTCATATTCCTTGCGATATTGTGCGATTACTTAATTCGTTTAGCTGAGCGAGGCCGATCACTCTGCCAACTGTTTTCAGAAAATATACCACGACGCTAAGCAACCGGCCCCCTCACAAGGGCGACGCAAACAGTATCGCTTTTCCTGTAACTGAGCTATTAACAGTTGCTTTGGGGATTTCAAAGAGAGCCCCAGATAATGTTACCCAGAGAGATGGCTTTGATACACACTTTGTCCCCAACAAATGAACACGATAGCCGAGTTCTGAATACCAGCATTTGTTCAAACGTGGTCGGAAGAGTGATGGAAGCAAGCATGGTTTTTCCTTCAAGTACCAGCAAGGCACGCTATATAATTTCCAGAGATGCTTCAGGTTGACCACAGCTCTATTAAATAGCTGGGTCTGATTCTCAATTTGGTTTTTTTATTGGGGTATGGAAACCAGGCTATAAAATATCCATGCAGGTTGGCTCCAGACGTTGGCAAGGCTAGGCATTTGCCTGGACCCTGAGATCTGCAGGGGGTCCACTGCCTTAACTATACTATCATTGCCACTTTGTGCAGAGTACCTGGGAAAATAAGATGCAGCCTAAGAGAGTTCACAGCTTGGATGTCCTACTTCTAAGCGCAGTGGCTATGCTTCTGAATAGCAGCAGGCTCTTCTGATGTGCCGATGTACCAAAAGCATAATTTCGAAAGAAGCTAAGGACCAGAAGTGAGGGAAAACAAACACAATTAGGCAGAGACTGAATGGAAGAAATTAGTCGTAACACATCACAGGAATTTTTTAAAGGGGGATAACTGAATTAATCTTGGCTAGCAAAGAGTCACACAGACAGGAAACAATAAGAGGAAGAAGTGAGAAGATGGGAAACCGAGGAAGAAATATGAGGTTTTACAAGCAGCAGAGAATGAGAAGAATGCAAAGACCGCAGGAGAAATTGGAGAAGGAAGATAAGCAGGAGGTAGAGAAGGCATATATTTTAAGGAAGGTAAGGAACAGGATCTAAAACTGAATGTGCAAAGCAACAGATAACCACTGAACAGCAGAGGTGCTGACAGGTTTTAGGGAGCTATAGACCAGGGGTTTTCCAGCCCCTGCTTTGCCCCCAACCAGGCTACTCTATTTTTATTTTATTTTACTTTATTTAATAAAAAATTATATACCGCTTCAATGCAAAATCATCCAAGTGGATCGCCTAAAATAAAATATACATTAACATTATTGATAAAAGTCAGAGTTAAAAATGTGTTCACCTAAAAATAATACCAAAGTACACAGAAAACCAGCAGTTAAAAATATGCATTATGAAATAAAATTGCGCATTAAAATACGTCAGCTTTACATATCTGAATGGACTTGAATATGTCAGCTTTACATATCTGAATGGACTTGCTTATGGACAATTCAAAGTGTTGGTGCTGACCTTTAAAGCCCTAAATGGCCTTGTGCCCAGTATACCTGAAGGAGCATTTCCACCCCCATTGTTCAGCCAGGACAGTAAGTAAACAACTATCTGGCCTGAAGGCATCGCTACTTAGGGAAAGTTTTTAATGTTTGATGTTTTATCGTGTTTTTAATATTCTGTCGGGAGATGCCCAGAGTGGCTGGGGAAACCCAGCCAGATTGGGGGGGGGGGTAAAATAATAAATTATTATTGTTGTTGTTATTATTATTATTATTATTATTATTATTAAGAAAGGTTTTAGTGAGCAGCAGAAACAGGAAAGCAGAGGCACCTGCTTAATGCCAAAGGGCAGGGAGTTCCAGAGTGTTCCTTATAAGTGAGGAACCAGCGTTAGTAAGAGTGCAGATCAAGGTGGTCGAGTGAGCATATATGGGATAAGGTGATCCTTCAGACTCTACTCTTCTCCCTGCCTGCTGTTGAGGAGGGATGGGTGTGCTAGGAATTGTTGCCAAGCTCCATACAGTTGTGAGTGTGGGCCCCTCTGGACTGCACACATCACAGACCTGCAGCCACGATCCACCCCTCAGGGCATCCTTGGTGAAGAAAAACTAAAAGTGGAGAAATAGGATCATATTTGCATGCAGATTATATCTATATTCATTGGGGTACCCATATATATATATATGGGGTATTCATATATATATATGAATGCAAAGCAGAAACAAGAGCCTTAAAGCTCAAATACATTCTACATTTTGTACAGTACCTGGCTAAATAAATGATAGCAGAATGAGAAGACTGAACAGACATACATTATTGCCAACAGCTATGAATCTCATGCAATCAGAAATATTGCCCTACTTTCTGTCTCTCCTTTGGCTACATACAACTGGAACAGTATTAGCCAATATTTCAAGTGAGTTACTTGCAGTCAAAATGGATTTATTGAAAATAAATCATGCCAGACCATTCTAGTTTCCTGATTAGATAAAGTGTCTGGCTTTGTAGACAAGGAAAATGGTCTTGATATATAGGTTTGAACAAAAGTATTGACCTACTGGCTTATGTCTGGCTCATAGATAGACTCCTTCCATGACTTGCTGACCACTGCCTCATGTGGTGAAGAGAGTAACTGCAGTCTCTTGGGGAAGAACCTTCTTGGTTCCACCTGCCAGTTTGGTCATTGGCCCCTTCTAAGTGGGAAGGGTCATAAGAGGACTTCTTGTCTCCTTGGTGCTTGAGCAACATGGTCTACCTATCTGGTATGTCTTGTGTTGGGGAAAGTTGTATCTCACTGGTAGAACATCTGCTTTGCGAACAGACAGTCCTAGGTTCAGTTCTCAGCCTCCCAAGGGACCCTTGTGTGAAGCCCTGGAAAGCTGCAACCAGTCAGCAGTGTTGCCATGTGTTAGGTTGCCATATTTCAAAAAGTGAAAATCTGGACACAAAAGTTTGTGAGCTTTTTTTGGGGGGGGGATTTTTGAGCTTTTTTTGGCAAAATCTAAAAAAAGAAGATTTTTTTTGAGCTATTTTTTTAGGAAATTCACCCCCCCCCAAAAAAAACAACAACCAACACTTCTGACATGGGTTGCCCAGACATTTTTAATGATTTTTGAAAATTCCATCTGGACACTATTTCCAATGGATGAATCCCGGATATGTCCAGGAAATTCCGGGTGTATGGCAGCCCTACCATGTGCCCTCTTTTTCCAGGACATGTCTTCTTTTTCAGAGGTAACGTTTCTGTCCGGGTGGATTTTTAAAATTTGCCAAAATGTCTCTGGCTACACTTTCTGGATGGTAGCTGAAGACTTGCTTTCCTCTTTTCTTCTCCTGCCCCCTCAGCGATATATCACAGCTTCTATAGCCTATATATAGTAGGGGTATTTAAAATGAGAGTCCTCATAGCGTCCTCTGCAGTGGCATAGCGTGGGGGGTGCAGGGGGGCCCAGCTGCACCGGGCGCAACATCTGGGGGTTAGGGTTAGGGGGCACAAATCCATGGGTTAGGGGGCGCAAATCCACGGGTTAGGGGGTGCAAATTACTTGCCTTGCCCCGGGTGCTGACAACCCACGCTAAGCCACTGGTCCTCTGTTTTGCTCTTGAAAATATGGCAACCCTAGATCAGTGTTTCCCAACCAGTGTTCCGCGGCACACTAGTGTGCCGCGAGACGTTGCCTGGTGTGCCATGGGAGGGAGGCGGGCGAGTCGGGCGGCGAGAGGCCTTAGGCGCCCTGCAGAAAGGCGTCCTCTTTGTGGGTGGGTTCTCCCCCCTCCCTTAGCACATCGTATTTAGTTGGGGATTCTGGAGAGGGGGGCAGGGGCACGCTGGCCCCGAGCGGAACAGACGCGCCGTCGTCCCCACCTCCCTCTCCTCAGTAGCTCCGAGCCGACTGACTGAGGGTGGGACGCGGCCAGCGGCGTCCTCTCTCTCTCTCTCCGCCTCCCAGCACCGCTTTTCCCGAGGCGGGCGCGCGCCTAAGGCTGAATGGGAGCAGCCTGGAGGCTTGGCGGCCTCTCAGCGGCTCATGACGGGCGTCCCCGAGGCGGGAGGTGCTGAGCAGGGGCTCTGCAAGAGGGCGCGAGGGATGCGTGGTGGTGCCTGCGCGCGTGACTTAAGAGGGCGACCTGCTGCCTCTCCTTTCTCTCCCCTCCCTCCCCTCATGGGCACGGAGTCCCCGGCACAGCTTGGCGCTACTACAGCTACAGCTGCTGCTGCTCCTGCTTGGATGAAGGCGGCTGCTTCTTCCTAACGCCCAGCCTCTGAGGGACCGCAGTCTCCTGCCCTTTTTGGGGGGGGGGCGGGATGCTGAGGTAAAGGATCCCCTCGCGCGCGCGCGGGCATCTCTTTGGGCAGGGCGCGTGTGGAGGCTTAAGGTGGGGAGTGTGGAGGGGTTGCCGCTTGCGAGGGGAGGGTTCATATTGTATTGGGCTGCGGTGTGGGCGACACGGCTCTCCAATGGCCAGCCCGCGGAGGAACATTGAGTTGGAGCATTTCGAGGAGAGGGACAAAAGGCGCACTGAATAAAGTATTTTATAATTTTTCATATTTCTGTTTACTTACTATTTCATAATAAAGTAATTATAAAATACTTTCTTTGTGTTTATTTGATTCCTATTAAAGAGAGTTACTTTATATATAGTCAATATAGGCACAGAGTTAATTTTTTAAACGTTTTCTAATGGTGGTGTGCCTCGAGATTTTTTTCATGAAACAAGTGTGCCTTTGCCCAAAAAGGGTTGGGAAACACTGCCCTAGATAGATGATACAGATCTTGGTGGGCCAACGATCTGACTTGGTATATAAAGGCATCTACCTATGTTCCTATGCAGGGCTTTTTTCCAGCTGGAACTTGGCAGAACTAAGTTCTGGCACCTCTCAGATTGGTGTCATAAGTGAGGTGTTCAAGGTGAGTTCCAGTACCTCTCTTTCTAGAAAAAATGCATTGTCTCTATGTGTATCTGATCTTACTCTTTGATCATGAATTCTCTGTTTTGGCCAACCCTTTTGCACCCTGATTCTGATTGCTCTTTAGTCTGGACTCCTTCCTTGTTCTGCCCCTGTCTTCTGGTTCATTCTCTGATCCTGACTGCTCTTTGGCCTGATTCCTGACTTGCTCCAGACAGCTGCCCAGCCCTGATAATTGTTTTAGAGCAGTGAGCTGCAGTAGGTGGACCTCAGGGGTTCTCCTAACTCTAGAATTCTGTGATGATGGAAATAGCTCTGAGCGTCAGCGACTATTTTCCAGAAACAGGAAGACGTTTCTCTCATGTGTAGAGAGCAAAGCTGGCAATCCTATTAAGACATAGCAGTAGAAAATAACTGAAACCAACCTATACAGCCCCTATATTCCTCACTGAGATATTTTATTACATGGATGAAAAATTGGTATATGGTGTTTCATTACCAATAACCCTGAACTTCTGGCGAGACCTTATTTTTCAGAATGACACATTTGTTTTTCTAGTAATACTTATTATGCTATGCTTCAAGGACTTTTCTTAGTCTAGTTTGTTTTCCAGTGCAGTAAAACTGTGAACTGGCACTTTCCAAATGCCTCTTAGCACTTTTCAGAAAGCTGGATGCAGAAGTCAAGCTAAGGCTGTGCACAGGCTGCAAGATTCCCCCCGCATTTCTTTCTGTGTCACTCTTTACTCTCCTCTGCTTCAACCTGCAAAATCTTTGGTCACACCAAAAATGGCCTGACTTCCCACACCCTTGGCAGGCCATTTTGAAGGGTAGACCGAACCCACCCACCTGCCAAGCACCTGACCCTGCAGGTGCATGGGGTGAGGACCGGCTGTGCCGACCAAATAGGGACCCTATTAGGCAGTGGGACAGAGGTTCCCCACGCCTAATTTGGAAGGTACAAAATGAGAAAGTGGTATCTGCAGAACTCATAGTATTTATACTGATGGCAGCTCATGGTGTGATAACTAGGAAACTGTAGAACTTTTGACTTTTTATTGCTACAGTAAGCTGTGGCATATATCCATTGCAGAGAAATTGACTTACCAACTTAAATTACCTACAGACAGAGCTGAAATATTTGATTTTTATTTCATGCAGCATGTTTTTATCTCATATACATATCAGAGACATATGCAGCCAAATTTATGAAAGCCATTCCTCACGTTATGGAAAATAGATTAAAGTATAGAATAATGATTAAAGTGTGTTTTAATGATGACACATAAAGGAAATCCCCATAAGCATATATGCTTATGTGCCTGTAAAGAGGGGAAATATGTTAAAGACACCACCTTCTGTTAGTAATTATATGATATAACGCTATTTATTGGTTTGCATCTTGTTTGTTTTTGTATTGGGCGGAGAATTTTTTTATTTTTATTTTTGCTTTAAAACTCTGTAAGACTAACGTAAGGATTTCCTTTTTCTAAACTGGCTGCTAGAAGCACCTTGAAATGGATCCATCTGCAATCTCATCCTCCACACCAGCCCTGGAGGCCCATGTCCCCTGCATCCACAGCAGTGTGCAAATTCCCCAGTCGCCCTCAGATAATCACTACCTAAAAAGCTGCATTATGGCTCCACCTCCTGGCCTCCAAATGCACACAGAACATTTCGGAAAATCCACAGAGCCTAGGAAACTGGGGTGGGGAAGCATGAGTATGGCACCAGTACACAGGGAAAAAGCAACCACCTTGAGAGATTGTAGAAAATGGCAGGAGACGGGCGTGGCAGCAACAGGAAGCAGGACACAAATCTATTTGCTCCTTGAGCCAGCCATGCATCAGGCACAGCACAGCATCCAAGGGAGCCTTGTAGACCATGATGCAAAATCGTATGACCATCAGAAGATCTCTGGGGGGCTCTGGATGTTGTTGGACCCCAATTCCCATCAGGCCCAGCCAGCATGGCCAATGGTCAGGGATGATGGGAGTTGTAGTGCAGCAACATCTTAGATACTCCTACACTAGTGGTGCAGTAGTAAATAACATGCCCTTTGTTCATGCAAGTCTATCCAAACTGACATGTGTTCTAATCTGTTTCTGACTTAATTGTTGGTTTTAATTTGATTTGAAATTTTGAAATACCTCTTCGTAACATTGTTTTTTTCTTTTATTGACCGTTTTAACTTGCTGTGTGAACAGCTCAGAGGTTCCATTTACAGTACAGTGGTCTATAAATTCTGTTAAATAATAATAATAAAAACAATACATAAATCAACCTGGAGTTACAGATATCTATATAATTACATGTGTATAGAAAGCCACATGAATGGATTCCTGTCTTTCTATCTTGCATGGATTTTAGTTTGATGAATAAGTGTCACACACCTCCTGCTGACCTTTATATTTCATTAACTTTGGGCCACACTACGTACAAACTTTTTTGTTTCTTTCCACATATGTTGGGTGTGTGTCAATATAATCAAGAGGAGGCTGTTTCCCAGATCTGTTGGCATGGGCCCTGGTTCACAGAAGCTTATGCCACAAAGGAATGGTTGGTCTTTAAGGTACCACAGGTCTCTTTGTCTTTCAAATTAACACAGCTTCCCCTCTGGAATGTATTGTGTATTGCACTGTTACAGATTGCCCAGCAGGTGGTAATATTAGTCAAACCTTTTACAGACATCGCCTCCCGGAGCAGTGATACATTGCTTCTGATTTTTATTAAGCACTTCCATTGAAAACCAACATTGGGAAGTATTTGATCACATTTGACCAATTGTAGCCCAGGTTTTCAAATCATTAATCTGTCCGCGGGGTTTTGGTGATGCTTGTTCTGCAGATGGAAGCAAGACCCATTGTCCTTATGAGGTCTTTCCAGTATATAACAGAGCCAGGAAAGATGCCAAAAGTAACTTCTGAATGAGAAAAGTTCTGAAAATTCAAACCTTTCCTTCGTCTTTTTCAAAGATGGATGCACACCAAAGTTGATGTGGGTTTTTTTTGGGGGGGGGGTTAATATTTATTGTGCTCAGTAATACCATCTGGTGAAAGCTGAATGTCTTAAGTGTCATTGAAATGATTGAAATTCAAAGATACCCTTCACAGTTAAACTCATAAAGGCCTGTTTAGAGATGCCAATTTGCAACCTGTATATTTGGTTCATTTCCTTTAAAACAGCATTCCAGGCTGCAGTTGGGACTGTTCTCAACTAAAGAATTATGCTGGCAAAATTTTTAAAAATAAACTTTTATCTGCACTATGTAACTTCCCTGACCTCTCCCGTCCCCACCTTCCCCATAAATCTGCTCCACAGATTCCTTCAAGTCTCCAGAGCAGATTTAGGGGCCACACAGGAGGAGAACAAGGAGAGGGGAGAGCAGGGAGTTACATTGCAGTTAGAAGTCAGGGCCAGTGTAACTCCTAAGTTGAATTTACGCATTGCAGTGGTACCTTGGGTTACATACGCTTCAGGATACATACGCTTCAGGTTACAGACTCCTCTAACCCAGAAATAGTGCTTCAGGTTAAGAACTTTGCTTCAGGATGAGAACAGAAATAGTGCTCCAGCGGCGCAGCAGCAGCAGGAGGCCCGATTAGCTAAAGTGGTGCTTCAGGTTAAGAACAGTTTCAGGTTAAGTACGGCCCTCCGGAATGAATTAAGTACTTAACCCGAGGTACCACTGTATTAAATTTCTAGCCTGCTCTTCCCAGGGCAGCAAACACTGAAGTGACAAAATAATACAATTAAAAATACTTGTCAGCCTCCTCTTTAGTAGGTCTACCCAGGTTTGATATCTATAAGCCAAACTGGGAGAGGCAGCAGTTCTGCCTTCTTTTGCCTTTTCCCTCAGTTGTCTCCTCTGCCGCCACTCGCTGCCTCTTCCTCTGTGCCCGCCTGCCCCCTTTGCCATGGAATCTGCCTCCTCAGTGCCCGCCTGCTGCTTCAGCCGCCTGCTCTGAACTAAGCAACAGGTGGGTGTGGCAGGTGGTGGTAGAGGAGGGGGGTGAAATGGCCAGCAAGCATAGAAGGGGCTGGAGCAAAATTGGGCCACCCCTGATTGATATAAACATGTGGGAAGTACAGTGGTACCTCGGGTTACATACGCTTCAGGTTACATACGCTTCAGGTTACAGACTCCGCTAACCCAGAAATAGTGCTTCAGGTTAAGAACTTTGCTTCAGGATGAGAACAGAAATCGTGCTCCGGCGGCATGGCAGCAGCGGGAGGCCCCATTAGCTAAAGTGGTGCTTCAGGTTATGAACAGTTTCAGGTTAAGTACGGACCTCCGGAACGAATTAAGTGCTTAACCTGAGGTACCACTGTAGTAGGAGAATACAACTAACTACAAAGAATACAGTGAACTATGCATAATAGGAGCCAAATCCACCAAATGAATATAGGCTAGGGCCACTATGTAGATAACAACAGAGTTCTTGAAATAATATAGGACGAGGTCACGGAGATTTTACCTTGTTTCATTTTTCTAAAAACACCAATTGGAGAATATGCAATGGGTGGTTGCTAATAACTCCCTATTCTCCCAATTATTCTTACTTGAGCTTTCTTCCATTCGGGGAAAAATATTGTTCCTGTAAATCCTGCTCAGATTCTGTAGCATGCCACTGGGCATATAAATCCAAAAATCAGGAGTTTTTCTTTCCTAGAGGAGGGATCAAAAGCAACTTCAGATGCTCTTCTCTGATTTCCCTACTCCAATCAAGTTGATGACCACTGTTTAGCTTCTCAGATCGCCCTAGATTCCAAAACAAAGGCACATTTTTTTAAAAAATGTGAGAGACCTTTCCCTAGTATTCTCCTTGCTACCTTGCTTCTCCCATTCTCCTGCCACCGCCTTGTACTCTCACTTTCTCTTACCTACACAACGTTTGCACATTTGACATAAAAAGACTGGCTTGTTTAGACAACTGACTTCAGTGTCTGAAGATGGGGAGTTGAATTATTTACTAGATGACTCAGTGCTTGATGACTAAATTGGTACTTGGTTCTGCACCTTAGGGATGGGAAAAGAACACGAAATCTAATAGATATGGTGCCTTGCCATGCTCAGCTTGGGGACTGCATTATTGCAAGGCACATATAGTTCACTAATAAAGGAATGTGGAAAGCAGACGCATGTGGCTGATAGGATTACTGGAAGGCATTTTTGAAACAAATGCATAGGGTGGAAATTGGCCTATGCTGTAGATAGAACATTGCATGGCATAGTGGTTTATTAATTTCCTGGTTAATAAAGTTCCTGGTTCCTGAAACACTGCTATACCAGGTGAAAAGAGGAGAGAAACTTCCCTCCCTCTATGCAGAGGCACCCTCTGCAACAGCAGGCAGGTAAGTATGAACATACTATAGGGAGGAATTCTTCTCCAGCTCAGATTACAATCTGTACTAGGGAAGAACTATTAGAGAACGGGCATCTGGTTCAGCAAACAGGTACACATGTCAACATTCTAAACTGGGCATGTCCATGTACAGTGGTACCTCTGGTTATGAACTTAGCTCGTTCAGGAGGTCTGGTCTTAAGCCAAAACCGCTCGTAACATGAGGCACGCTTTTGCTAATGGCTCCTCCTGCTGCTGCCACGCTGCTGGCGTGCGACTTCTGCTCGCATCCTGGGGCAAAGTTCGCAACAAGGGGCATCTACTTCCAGGTTAGTGGAGCTCGTAACCCGCAGCGTTCGCAAGGAGGATGGTACGTAACACGAGGTTCCACTGTATTATCAACTTTATTGTCGCCTTTGCCTTCTGCTATTGCGTTTGGAGGGCAAAGTACTTTAGAGAAAATGGAGATATCAATAAATGATTTTTCAGAACTTATTCTATCAATAGCATCTGCTGGAGCAGCACAGCACCGATTATGAGCTACCACCTTAACAAACTAAAGTTCCCAGGATTCTTTGTGGGAAGTCATGACTCTATAAGATAGGAGGATAACATTTTAAAGGCATTGTGCAGATGGAGCCTGGGTTTGGCCCTGTAGCTGCATCTGTGTGCATGTGCAAAAGAAGTGGATAATGCCAATGAGAGATCTGTTGCCTTTGCCTATTACCTTTGCTAATGCTGTGACCTTTGGTCAGGTTCCATTGCTGGTCTAAGGGAAGCAACTGGTGTTTATTTTTTATAGACTGGGGGAGAGGCATCCATCATTTTTTTGCACTCTGCCATCCCAGGGCTGCTGTGTTAGCCAAAGCAAACTTCTTTCCGAGGCTCTGAGCCACCACACATATATTCCCCATGTGTGAAGCAATCCTCAAGGCAGCGTGTCAGACAAGAGTACTCTAGCTCAGTGCAGTCAAGAAGGAGGGAAAATGTCTCTTAAGATTTTACACAGTTCACCAGTTTGGCAAGCCTTATTCATGCCTGGCTACCCATCCACTCCTCGACCAGAGCTGCACAAGTTGGCCGAGCCTTCAGGAAATGGAGATGCCATTTTAAAAGGTCATTCAAAGGGCACAATGGCCATTTGAGTTCCTGTTGACTGTACTTCCTCCTGAGGTCAGAGCAGACAGATGGAAATATTGCTGGAACTATATTATTATTTTTAAAGCAAGGTGGGCATTTACAGATACCTAAACATTTGACCACTTGCTCCTTAGCTGTTCTCCCATTTCTGTTCTTAAGTTTTCTTCCTCTGTTTCTGATTTTCTTAGTATATCAGGGACCTGATACAACCAGTATGGTACATTGGTACTTACTGCAGAAATAAAAGAATGTCATGCAATACTGAAAACCTTGAATCTATGGCCAGTTTATTCTTTGCACCTCCCAAACAAGAGAGCTCTACAAGGACTAAACTGATCCACCAATAGACTTCTCATCTTCCAGATGATAGTAATAATAATGACTATTCATTTCATTTAGTAATATTTTAACAAGCTAAACACCCATTGTTAATATGAAAAACATTTTAAAGCAATAACAGCACATGCAAAACATAAAAAAGATTATCATAACAACTCACTAGTCTTATGTGGAAATTATTAAGAATCATTCCAATTAAGCGCAGCTGCCAAGAACAAATAAAATGTTTACAAACCCATTCCTACTTTTGGAAACTATGCTTTTTACTGTTTCCAAATTTCCATTTTTAGTGTTTTCTCCTATTTTGGAATTGAATTTGTATCTCTGAAATCTCTCTCTTCTGCTCTGCAAGTTTGCAGTAGCTATCAGCTGAAAGTAATAAAAGTTTGCTGTACTGCTCTCTGCTTCCCCTTCTGTGTTATCACTAGGTTTTGGTCCACTGTATTATGCAGACTGTGCGGCGCAGAGATTCAATAGGTTAAGATCACTGTATGCAGCCCCTTTCCACAGCTAATGTAGCAGCCCATGGCAACCCCACCTAATAAGTCCCAGCTGACCTTGGCTGAACCGTCTGACAGAAACAGTGTTCACCTCTGTCCGTAGATATCCATCCATCAGATACTTCTTCCATCTCTTGCAAAGGCACAGCAACAGCTAGCAAGTGACTTTGTGAAAAGAGATAAGCACTTCCCTTTCATTTGCTACAGAGGGTGCATGCATAATTCTCTGAACATTAAAAACAACAGCTCTCCAGAGTTACAACAGCCGTGCCTTTTGTAGGAAAGTCAAATACTTTGGCTAGTGGTTTGACTTCTGAGCCCTTTCTATCCTATTGATTTAGGTAATATGGAATATTTGAAGCTAACTCAGCAGGGATTTTCCAAGCTCCCTTCTTGCTGTACTGAAACTTTGTTTTAAACTGTCACACACACACACACACACACACAACCCCATGCCACCTCCTACCCACACCTTTGCCATTGTTTAAAATCACTTTTCCTCACCCCTTTTTCAAACCTCTGATGCCTCTGATTTTAAAACCTGCCCTCTTTTTTATGTTCCTCTTCCTCACCCTGACTTCTTGCAAATGCAGGATTTGTGATGCGACGCTACAAATCCTCCAATGGGGGGGGGAGACTATGTGCGATGACGGCCTTACATTTTTATGGCTATAGGAAGAAACAACTAGGTCACACCTCAGGCAAAGCCTTTTTAAACAAAAAAGGTAAACACCAGGTGCCTAGACACCATTATGCTAGGTGCCTGCGGAATTTTAGATGTCATTTGATTCCAAAGGGCTCACACTGCAACATGAAAAGCATAATTGATTACCAAATATGTTCAGGAGGAAGTGTAACTGGAGCCCTTGCGCCTTCAGCAGTTTTCTGCAGGGTTTATGCACCTTCAGCAGGGTTTATGCACCTTGACACATTCCAGTACTTGCTTTCTGAAGCAGTTCAATAATGTCATTCTTATATTATACTTAATATTTATAGCTCTTTTTTCTATTAAAACAATGCTTAAGAGCAGATTACAATACAAAACAAGGAAGATACAATGTGAAACAACAAATACAAAATATAAAATACTAAAAATGATTCCACATTTTGGCATCATGGCTGTTGTCTTTTTGTGTGTGTTCCTTAACATCTCATTATGCTGATGGAATGGTTTTTCCTTCTAAGGTTATCAGCATCCAAGATGTCAAGGTCTCACATGACTGTCACTGGAAATCAGCAAAAAGCTCCAAGGAGCTTACACAAAACTGGCACAGGGTTGCGTCTTGCACTCCTCCTCCTCCTCCTCCTTCTTCTCCTTCTCCCACCTTTTCCCACTCAAAGTGACTTGTACAAATTAAAACAACACACATGAAATTCAGAAATCTAACAAGTTAAGGATAAAACTTAATTGAACTATAATAGAATTAAAACAATATAACAACAAATTATTAAAATACAGATAGTAAAAACAGCACAGCACTGTTAAAAGCCCTTTCCTTAAAAACCCCCGGACAGTTCCCCAAACCTTCAGTCGACTTACTGGTAAGTTAGCCATGCCTATTGATTTCAATGCACCCAACTCAGGGTGTGATTTAGTTGGATTCAAACCTGAGATAATATAAAGAAGGCCTCTGAGAACTACAGATAGTAAAAATCAAAAGTACAAAGTCACTGTAACTAAGAGTTTACTTTTCCACCCTCCTCCTGTGCAATCATTTTTTATTTTTTGTGAGGAGGAGACTGTCTTTATAATGTGGTTTGGTGGCCTTTTTCAAATATGAAAACTAGAACAAATAAATAGGTTTTGGTACCTTTTTTTGAAGAGCATGAACAAGATTTTCCTCCATACCAATGGTAATTCCCTTCTATTACATTAGTGTGGAATTATTATTATTATTTTGATACACATATGGAATCAGACCAAGGAGAGTCCTAAGGGAAGACTCACTCCGATTCAATCATTATCACTGTTTTCTTTACAAATCCTAAAGGCGAGAAAGGTGTGTTGTCCCTGAAATGCCACCAAGCCCACGCCATGTTACTTCCTTCCCAGCTAGAAGAGATGTTTAAAAGAAGCAGAAAACCATATATATCACATAGAGAAATCTGCAATCTGGCCAAGACGGTAGCAGAGAGGAGAGAGAAAGATCTATAGTCGGTCGCATTCACCATCACAGGGGAGAAATAGTGCCCCTATTTGTGTCATCATTAAGCTTTCATGTGCAGTGGACCAATGAATGGAGAGCAGTGCCACAAACCCATCCGCCTCAGACACACCACTGATGTTTATCAAAGTCTTAGCCTTTTCCAAACACGGGTAATGAGACAGAGCAAAATAGTTCTAGCTGAAATGTTCTCTAGGACTAGCATTTGTTTAAACACACCCTTCCTCTCACACACACCACCAAATAAAAGAGGACCAAAAGTGATACCGATTTGCATAACATTTGCATGTGCCAATTTCCATGTCTAAAATGCACACTTAGAAATAATTGCTAAGTATTATTTCTATCATACAATATCTCTCGCTATACTGTGGAAGGTTGCTGGTCTTTGTAGCTGTTCAGTCAACTGAGCTACTTGTGATGGGCAGTTTCAAGGTCCCTGAGATTCACACTTTCCATAGCTCTCTACTTTTAAGTAGAATTGTAGAATTGTAGAGTTGGAAAGGATACCAATGGTCATTTAGTTCAACCCCCCTGCTAAAGCATCCATGACAGATGTAGTCAGCAAATAGAGGACTGTCCTCTGTAAAGGAGGATGCATGGTCCCTCAAAGTGTGTGTGGATATGTGCAACCACATACGTATGGGTGGATAACGAAAACTTGCAACTGCTCGGTGAGAGGCTGGATTAAATGAAGCACAGCTTGCTCATTAACAGGCTGATGAACTTCTCGTCAAAAGCAGATCTGGCCTATGGTTTTGCTGCCTGAGACTGAGCAACAAATGGCCCCTCTGCATGTCAATATACAGAGGTCTGTATCCATCACTGCCGATCCATTCACACAACAGGCTTCCTCTCCTTTCCCTGCAGCCCAATTGCATCATCAAAATTGGCTCCACAGAGTGGAGGGGCACAGTGGAGCAGATTTGGAGGAGAGAAGAGGAAAAGGAAGTCCCACTGCATGAGTGGAGCTCCTCTCGTGCAGTGTAGGATACAACCTATAGTTCCCAAAGCCTTAGGCAGGTGCTTCATCTACCTAATGGTAGGGCCAGACTTGTAATGGGCTTCACCCCTGCTGCTGAATATAGCAAGTGGTGAACTTATTTAGGGGAAATTTTTAATGCTTGATGTTTTATTGTGCTTTTAATATTCTGTTGGGAGCCACCCAGAGTGGCTGGGGAAACCCAGGCAGATGGGTGGGGTATAATAATAAATTATTATTAATAATTATTATTACTACTACATGGATCTACAAGCCACCCAGGGTCAAACACCACAGCTGGAACTTATTGGTGACATCATATAGAAGCCTTGTTAACAGAGTCTGTCCATACATTCAGCTTTCTGTTATCAACTGAGTAACCAAGTCATGAAAACTCATGTGTGTGAACCACTTTCAGTGCAACACCACTGAGAAAGCCGACTCTGACATCACTGCGCCATTCCTGGTCGCAGGACAATGGGAGCTGTAGTTTGTTAAGGGTTGTTAAAAGTTGTTAGGAGGCCCCTATTCCCCTCGCAGAGCTTCCAGAGATCCCTGCAAAATGGGATTGATTGTTAAACCACTCTGGGAATAGGGTTCTCCTAACAACTCTCAGCACCCTGAATAAACTGCAGCTCCCAGAATTCTTTGCTGGAATCATGACTGCTTAAGATAGTATCATAGCACTGTTACGTGCCACCCCAATCTCTGAGCGGTGTGAGATTCTATGAGTTGCAGGCATGCTTACCAGGGTCTGTATATCTATTTGGAAAAATGAGGCACAGCGGAGTCTGTGGTGTCTTCAGATATATGGTGTATTTACTCATATATACAACCTGAGCCTAGGATGGAAGTTACAGATAGGTAGCCGTGTTGGTCTGCCATAGTCAAAACAAAAAAAATTCCTTCCAGTAGCACCTTAAAGACCAACTAAGTCAGTTCTTGGTATGAGCTTTCGTGTGCATGCACACTTCTTCAGATACACTGAAACAGAAGTTTCCAGACCCTTCTTACAGGAAAAAGCAAGGGGTGAAAAGGTGAAACCTTGGATTCTTATCTCATTATACATGACAAAGCAATTTTTCACCCCTTGCTTTTTCCTGTAAGACCTATTGCAGTCGTTAAGAGTCGTCAACAGGCTCATCACAGCTATCTGCCAATCACCCATTCCCACCACCCTTCTGAGTAATACCCCTCCCCACCTTCTCACTATATAGAAGGGTCTGGAAACTTCTGTTTTAGTGTATCTGAAGAAGTGTGCATGCACACGAAAGCTCATACCAAGAACTGACTTAGTTGGTCTTTAAGGTGCTACTGGAAGGAATTTTTTTTGTTTTGACTAGGATGGAAGGGTGCACAACATTGCACCCCAAGAGCGCCCTTTGCTTCTCCAATAAGCGCAACAGGCTTGGGTCTTCAAACAGAGAAATCGGCTGTCAGGGGTTCAGGAGCAGAGGGACAGGGAAGGGAGGAATTAGAGACCGAGGGAGAGGAATCCGAGGGAGAAGTCAGCGATGATAGCCGTCCGAGGTCTCTAAGTCTCTCCAGCGAATCAGAGGATTCACAGAAAGGGGCTCCCGTGATCAGAGCAAGGGGGTTGCCAAGGGGAACACCCCAGGAGGGAGGGGCCAGAGAGGGCTCAGAGAGCAGCAGCTGGAAATCGGGACCAGCTTCCCCACCGGAGAGCAGTAGGGGGGAGGAGCCCCAGGCATCGGGAGCAGGCAGCTCTCCGTCAGCGGAAGGACAGGAGTCAGGGTTAGCCACGCCTGCATCAGAGAGCGAGGAAACGGTCAAAAGGAAGGTCAGGGGCAGCGCGCGCGCGCCAAGTTCAAATGTACAAGAGGGTGGCGCCATAAGCAGCCCGGAGAGGGAGCCGGGTCCCAAAGCCCGCCGAAGAGAGGGGGAGGAGTCCGAGGGGTCCGCATCCGAAGCGTCCAGGAAGGAAGGCACCCAGGGGGGTAGTAGGACCCAGAGGCGGAAGGAGAAACGCAGAAGGTGGAGTAAGGCTAGAGTGTTGAACTGGTGTACAGGGGGCGGAGACTCAGATGAGGCTTCGCTGGTCTAGGGTCTAGACGTAGAGATGCACGCTAGGGTTTGAAAATGGGAACTAAACTTCAATAAAGACTTTGTACAGTTCCGCTGGCTAGCGTTGGTCTTCTGTGAGCTGGGACCTGGAGGCAGTCTCTGACAGTAAGCCTCATCTCAAATTTTCACCGGTTTTCTTCGCCTCAAGCATCGCTACGGGAGCGAGGCAGGGAGGGCAGAAGACTGGTGCCTTGCGAGCTCACAAAAGTCAGGCGAGATGACTACAGAACAGAAAATAGCTTCCCTGCAAGAAGCGGTGACACAACTCAGCGCTGAAATAATCGCATCCAGGAAGAGAGAGGAAGAAGCGGCGGCTGCCTGCAGAGATCTTCAAGCCAGGTTAGAGGGGCTTGCGAAGCAGGGGCTACCGGGACCCAGATCCGAGGGGATTGGGTTGGGGAAAAGAGGAGCCAGCATTGTATCTCATTTTGATGGGAATTTGCAGCAGTACCCCAATTTCCGAGCAGACGTGCTGTTTGCGCTGCAGCTGTTGGAGAGAGACTTTAGAGATGAGCAAGAGAAAGTGGGGTTCATCCTGTCCCATTTGCATGGGGACGCGAAAGCATGGCTGCGAAATCTGTGGAGGGACAAGGATCCAGCGCTCCAAAGCGCAGATGCATTCATTAAGGCGATGGATTCCTGTTTCTTATCAAACATAGACATTGATATTGCCAGAAAGGACATATTTGGGCTAAGACAAGGGAAAGCCAGCGTCAGGCAGTATCATTCCAGGTTTTTTGCATTGGTCAACGCGCTGAATTGGGATAAGGATTCTCCGCCAGTTAGAGACCTTTTTTTGGAGGGATTGAGCCCACAGATCAAAGATGAGATGGCACGGGGAGAGAGACCCACAACCACTCAGCAAGTGGTGGAAAGAGCGCTGTCGATTGGGGTGAGGCAGGAAGAACGGCCATGGAGCAAAGAAGAAGGACGTTGGGGACGCACACCAGGGAGGGTGCCCCCCCTCTTGTCTAGAGAGACAGCGCGTGCGCAGTCCACGCCTCCACAGGGAGGGGGCGAAGAGCAGATGGAGATTGGAGGTGCTAGGGCTCTCTCAGCTAATAGAGCCTTAACACCGGGAGCAGTAAAACCGAAGCTGCCTAGAAGGAACAGGAAGTGCTATATATGTGAGAGTGAGGAGCATCTGGCGAAAGAGTGTCCCCAGAGGCTCCGCAAGCAAACTGCAGCCTCAGTGACAGTATTGGAAACAACTCAGCAGAGAGAACCACAGCAGGGAAACGACGAAGTCTGGCTGGAATAGGAGGCACTGGGGCCCAGCCAGACAAGTCAGTGAAGAAGTCCCCGGAGATTTTGCAGCCCACAGACCCCCTCCCGCCCAAACCAGTGGTGCAGCTCACCGCATCGCTCCAGCTGCCCAATGGACTCACCTTAGAAGTGCCTATCACAATTGACTCTGGCAGTAATGCAGACTTTATAGGACTGGAGTTCATTCAACGACACAACATAGCTTTACTGCCAGCCACGCTGCCCCTGAAGGTTGTCACGGTGGATGGCAGGGAACTGCTAGGGGGGCAGGTGGTGCAGCAGACGCCGCCGATGGTGATGCAAATTGGGAATCACCGGGAGGTCATCAGCTTCAATGTCACCCAACTGTCAGACACGCCTGTAGTATTAGGCATGAGTTGGCTGCACAGGCACAGCCCAGCGTTGGCTTGGTACCAGCGCCAACTAACGTTTGGATCCTCCTACTGTGCAGAACACTGCATCATACCCAGCCCAGAGGAGGAAGAGGAGGACCCGCAGTTACAGTTGGGCACGCTGCAAGCAGTACCCCACAAGTATGCGGAGTTTTTGGAGGTTTTCTGCGAGAAGGAGGCGGACAAGCTACCTCCTCACAGACCCTATGATTGCAAGATTGACCTCCTGCCGGGGGCGACGCTGCCAACGGGGAAACTGTACTCCATGTCTGAGGATGAACTGCAGGAACTCAGGGAGTTCATAGATCACAATTTGCAGCGTGGGTTCATCCGGGAGTCGAAAGCGGTGGGAGGCAGTCCAGTATTCTTTGTGAAGAAGCGGGACACGCCCCAACGGAGGCTGGTGGTGGATTTCAGGATCTTAAACTCGAAAACCAAGCCCTCAGCTTTCCCCATGCCCAAGATAGACGACCTGCTCGCGACGGTGCGGAAAGGACGCATTTTCACCAAGTTGGATCTACGTGGGGCGTACAACCTGATTCGCATGCGCGAGGGCGACGAGTGGAAGACGGCCATGTTCACGCCACTGGGCACCTACGAATACAGAGTTATGCCCTTCGGATTGCAAAATGGCTCTCACACTTTCCAAGCCTTTATGCATCATGTGCTGGCGGGGCTCCTTTACAAGAAGTGCGTATGCTTCCTGGACGACATCCTGATTTTTTCAGAATCGCGCGAGGCGCACGAGAGGGATGTCAGGGAAGTTCTGCAGAGACTGAAGGAGCACAGGCTGTACGCCAAGCTGGAGAAGTGCCAGTTCGACGTGACGGAGGTGGATTTCCTGGGCTACAAGCTGTCAGACAAGGGGCTCGCCATGGACAGCGCCAAGGTTAGCGCAGTTTTGGACTGGAAAAGCCCACGCAATCGGAAGGAAGTCCAGCGGTTTGTCGGCTTTGCCAACTTTTACCGCAAGTTCATCAAGGGATTTGCCATGCAGACAGCGGCCATCACCGACACGCTCAGCTCCAAGAAGAAGAAATTCATCTGGACGGAGCAAGCGGAGCAGTCCTTTCAGAGACTCAAGCGGCTCTTCGCGTCAGAGGAGCAGCTGCTGCATGTGAATCCCAGCAGACCCATGAGGGTGGAGACAGACGCCTCAGACAGAGCCGTGGGAGCTGTCCTGTTGCAACAAGACCAGCAGGGGGACTGGAGGCCGTGCGCCTTCTACTCGAGGAAGCTCAGCAAGTCGGAGCAGAATTATACCATCTGGGACAGGGAGTTGCTAGCCATCCATGCAGCGTTCAAGGCATGGCGGCACTTCCTTATCGGAGCCAGACACACAGTGCAGGTCCACACGGACCACAAGAATCTGGAGTACTGGCGCACGGCTAGGTTCCTCAACCAGCGACACATTAGATGGGCGGAGTTCTTCGCGGACTTCGACTTTAAGATAGAGTACATTCCGGGCGACAACAACGTGATGGCGGATGCTTTGTCCAGAAAGCCGCAATACCTGGAGGAGGCGGCACCGCCGGCGGCCAAGCACATTTTCGCACCGGAAGCGTGGGCATGCGCGTCGGCAACCGTGGACCTGGAGGCCGTCCGTCGAGCGCTGCGGGAAGACCCCTTCGCACAGGCCAGGATGGAGGAGGTGCACAGGGGCACAGCGAGGGCCGACGAGTTCCAGATACGCGATGGGTTGCTCCTCCACAAGGGAGCACTCTACGTGCCGGGAGACGACCTCCGCGCAAGGGTTCTGCAGCAGCTACACGACGCTCCCACAGCCGGGCACTTTGGCAAAGAAAAGACTGTCGAACTAGTAGCCAGAGACTTTTGGTGGCCCAAGATGCGGGGGGAAGTCGCGGATTACGTCGCGAGATGTGACACCTGCCAAAGGGCCAAGTCAGTTCACAAACCGCCGGCGGGATTGCTGGAACCGCTGCAAACACCGGCTGAACCGTGGGAGAGGGTGGCCCTGGACTTCGTCACGGATCTGCCCAGTTCGAGGGGAAAGACAGCAGTGCTAGTGGTGGTGGACATGTTTACTAAAATGGCACACTTCATTCCGTGTGCGAAGGTAGCCACGGCAGAGCAGACCGCCAAACTGTTCATTGACCACGTGTTCAAGGTTCACGGTCTGCCACGATCTATTCTCTCCGACCGGGGGCGACAGTTCATCTCGAACTTCTGGCAGAAGCTGATGGGCATTCTGAACGTCAAAGTCAATTTGGCGTCGGCGAGACACCCACAGACCAACGGACAAGCGGAGAGGGTCAACGCCATCATGCAGCAGTACCTGAGATGCTACGCCAATCAGCAGCCCACGACATGGGTGGACTACCTGCCACTCGCTGAGTTCGCTTACAACAATACGAAGCACGTGTCGACGGGGGTGACGCCGTTCTTTGCCAACAACGGGAGGCATCCCAGAACCTTCCCGAGTTTAGAGAGAGTGGGGGAGGGGGAGCCACAGGCAGCGGAAGCCTTAGCGTCGGAGTTGCAGGAAGTCCACGAACAGCTCAGGAGGCAGTTAGAACTCGCAAAACACGCATACAAAGTGCAGGCAGACAGACACAGAAGAGTTGGGGAAGACATACAGGTGGGAGACTGGGTCTGGTTAGCAGCGCAAGCAGTGCCGACCAGATCGTTAGCGAAGAAGAAGCTAGGACATAAGCAGCTAGGACCTTACCAAGTCCAGGCACAGGTCAATCCAGTGGCCTTCCGGTTAGCGCTTCCGGAGGGTTCCAGGATGCATCCGGTGTTCCATAGATCAGTGCTCACGCCCTACAAAGCACCTCATAGATTTCAGGAGCCAGACACAGCACCGGACCCGCCCAGAGAAGGGCCCAGACAGGGGGGGTCGCCAAGGAGGGGGCACATCAACGAGGTCACAGAGATTTTAGACTCGAGATGGGGGGAAGAAGGAGTAGAATATCTCCTAGCCAGAGAGGGTACCCCGGCCACTGCGAACAGCTGGGTTCCGGACTATGCTTTGGAGGAGCCTCTGCTCAAAGAGGAGTTTCATGCCCTCTTCCCACACAGGCCCATGCCAGCCGAGTATTTCG
The DNA here is from genome assembly GCF_964234715.1 of Podarcis melisellensis. NCBI lineage: Eukaryota > Metazoa > Chordata > Lepidosauria > Squamata > Lacertidae > Podarcis > Podarcis melisellensis. The sequence goes on from NC_138530.1 coordinate 29,825,607, forward strand.
ACGACTGGCTCTTCACAACCACTCTTTCGGCCAGCACATTCCAGGGGTTCGACTCGGACGAAGAACAGGCCCCAGTCCCGAGCTCCCGGGTGGGTTCGCCACCGGGGTCTGCCTCAGACAGCTCTTATTGGTGGGACGATCGACCAGAGGAGCAGTGGCGCAGGAAGTGGCTGAGTGGTCCTTGGCTGGGATCACCCGAAGAGGGGGAGGGGGGCGAGACGGACATGGACGTGTTGGGGGAAGACGTGGGGTTCGAGCACGGAGACAGAGAGATGGAAGCAGAGGAGAGAGATGTCGACGAGTACATGGGGGACGAACTGTATCCTGCACGCACCCCCGCTACGACGGAGCACCCAGTACCCACACCGGAAGGAGGGGAGGGGGGAAGGGGGGGCTTCGAGGGGGGGATGGATGTCAGGGGTTCAGGAGCAGAGGGACAGGGAAGGGAGGAATTAGAGACCGAGGGAGAGGAATCCGAGGGAGAAGTCAGCGATGATAGCCGTCCGAGGTCTCTAAGTCTCTCCAGCGAATCAGAGGATTCACAGAAAGGGGCTCCCGTGATCAGAGCAAGGGGGTTGCCAAGGGGAACACCCCAGGAGGGAGGGGCCAGAGAGGGCTCAGAGAGCAGCAGCTGGAAATCGGGACCAGCTTCCCCACCGGAGAGCAGTAGGGGGGAGGAGCCCCAGGCATCGGGAGCAGGCAGCTCTCCGTCAGCGGAAGGACAGGAGTCAGGGTTAGCCACGCCTGCATCAGAGAGCGAGGAAACGGTCAAAAGGAAGGTCAGGGGCAGCGCGCGCGCGCCAAGTTCAAATGTACAAGAGGGTGGCGCCATAAGCAGCCCGGAGAGGGAGCCGGGTCCCAAAGCCCGCCGAAGAGAGGGGGAGGAGTCCGAGGGGTCCGCATCCGAAGCGTCCAGGAAGGAAGGCACCCAGGGGGGTAGTAGGACCCAGAGGCGGAAGGAGAAACGCAGAAGGTGGAGTAAGGCTAGAGTGTTGAACTGGTGTACAGGGGGCGGAGACTCAGATGAGGCTTCGCTGGTCTAGGGTCTAGACGTAGAGATGCACGCTAGGGTTTGAAAATGGGAACTAAACTTCAATAAAGACTTTGTACAGTTCCGCTGGCTAGCGTTGGTCTTCTGTGAGCTGGGACCTGGAGGCAGTCTCTGACATCAGCGTTCTCAGTGTCCCTTTGTCCTAGCTAAACCGTGTGGTGCTCTGACTCACTTCCTCCCACTTGCCAAACCAACCCCCCCAACTTACCGGTACTTCATCCACCCTGAAATCCTAACCTCATTTGGCCCCTGTCCACCAACACACAACTGGAGGAAAGGCTCCTCACTATTCATCTGGTACCTCTCCGCCTTCTTGATGGCTTCCTTGATGGATTAACAACAGGCCACCACTGGCCTTTGTTCTTCCAGTGACTCCCATCCAGCTAGCTCTGCCAAACTGGCCTGGCTCATTAACATAAATAAACCCAGGGGTTTCCATGTTTGGCTCAGTGTAATCAAACCTTGATGAATTCTAACTTTTACTCATTCTTGGATTTATGGGTGACCTGCACCCACAGACTCTGGATCCCAAAACTTATAATAGTACTTTAAATATATGGAGCAAATTGAGGCTAAGTAACTCTTTTCTTTCATACACATATATTCAGATAGAGTCTCTTAGGAGGCATAGGAGACCCTGAGTGGCTCTTCTCATGCACTTAATCCCATATGACCAAAAATCAAGGATCTCATGAAGGAAATAATACTCAGCTGTGTTGCAATATATTTTAAAATACGGTCTGCTGGTGGTTATACAATCCTGAGCCTTTCTGCTTCTTGCAGCTTGCTGATGATGAATGCCCTACATTCTGAAGCTTCTCAGAGCCCTCGTCCAAAAAACGACTAATGCAATCATCTGTACAAAATGCACCTTTTCATCATCTGGCCGGGAGCCCCAGTAATTTTTGTCCTGATTCACAATGACAACTCAGAACAAGTGACCCATTTACAGGGGTTTTCTGAGGTTTACTGCCAGCAAGCAGATTGCTCTGGAAAGCATATGTGAACGTGGCGTGATGACATTTTGCTTCGCAACACAGAGCGGGGCTGAACCATCTGAAAGCAGGGCTGTTGAACTCCCTCGTTTCCCTCCACCGCATAAAGCAAAGATGGACTCCTTTGAAAGTCTATATTTACTCACAGTTACAAGAGCGGTGAGTGGAAGAATAGTTCTGTGATTCAAGCAAACTTCTCGTTAATATAAAAGGGCCTGTTTTCTTAGATTTCAAACAGTTGCTAGTCTTCAATAGCTTTATGGGAAATGATTACATTTTTAAAGAAATTGTAGCAGGAGCAATGTTCCAGTTGCTTCTTAATGGCTTTGCCTGCCATAATTGATTTTGGGAAAACTCGACTGTACCACCCCATTTCTCCTGGGTGAATTATTTTCAGCTTTATCTTACCTTGCTGGGGGTAGGAAAATAACTGCAGGAAACAGGCAGTGACAGAGGTAGGTGGAAGATGGCAGGAATCTTTCTTCTTCAGTATTATATTTTTAAGACATTTAGCCAATACAGAGGATTGAAGATAAGATGAGTTAGGAAACTGAATTGTACTGCAAAAACCTTTCCTTCATCACTATTTGACCATGGCTGAGGAAACTGGTGGGCTTCAGATATTGTGGGACTCCAACTCCCACCAGCCCCAGCCAGCATGGCCAATGGTCAGGGATGATGGGGGCTGCAGACCATCAACATCTGGAGGGCCACAGGTTCCCTATTTCTGGCTTTAACCACCTTCCTTGTACTGTCATAAAGGCCTTGAAGAGGCTTTTTTGGTGGCGGAGCATCAGAGAGGCTCAGAGAGGTGGTCTTTTATATTCCTGCCACCACGGCTACCATCTTTAGGGGCCAGTGATGAGAGCTCTGATGGATCAGGTCCACGGTCCATCTATTCCAGCCACTGAAAGGACTCTGACACATGACAGAAACTTGAATAAAATTATTATCCATGAAATATTAAGATGGCTGGTGGCTGGTGTCTTATCAGTACTGTACTTTGTTGTGTACCCAGATGTGATGTACAAGCAAAGGATGCAATCATATATTTTTTTAGTTTTTTAAAAGGAAGGACAACAGATCCCGAGGCTGAAGCAAAGACCCAGGGTTGAGGCCTTGCCTTAATGCCCCTGAAAGTTATGATATAAAGCTGCCAAATAATTAAAACAAGTCACTGCAGCTTGTCTTTGCAAAAGGCCAAAGTAAACACACCATGAAAAATGTGTTACAAGGAATCCTTAGAGACCCTCTAAGAAACACCTGCCATTAATTTCAATAACTACCCAATTAGGAGTTTTGCAGATTGTTCATCAATCAAGCAGAGAAATGGGTCATTTCAAAATATATGGGCATGCACTAAATTTCAATAGTATTATAATTTATATCTGAGCACTCCTGTGAGTTACTATTAATTTTAATTTCCTGTTCCTTTGCACTGTCAACAATGAAGTGGAGGGTTTTTTTTTTGTCTCTCTAAGACCCCCTTTCATTTTTGAAATGGCTGAAAACCCAATACTGGGATTATTTTAATTAAAATACAAAATAGATTGAGCATCTGCTGGCCATAGTATGCTCACTATACTTCAAAGTGTCTGGCAAATACAGTTTGCACTTGTGAGCGTTGATTAAAGTAATGGAAAAGAAGGTGCAATACTCTTGGTCACAGGCTGACACTTTTAGGGATGTATTAAGAGGTGGCTTGCCTGGACTCTGATGAGCCGTATAGTTAAACTTGATAAAAAGCACATTGATGGCTGAAGCTCCACAGTGAGAGCAGAAATACAGTTGCTGGAAACTGCAAGAAGGAAGAAGCTGTTGTGCTTGGGTCCTGGTTGGCCACTGTGAGAGAGGATGCTGGACTAGGTGAGCCATTGCCTGAGGTTCTTATGTTCTTTAGTCTGCATCACTATTTGGTGTTGTTGTTTTTTTAACTATCTATTTATGAGAATGCAAATTTTAAGGGTTCCACGGGCTTACTTAGGACACTTCCAGACTGCTGCTACTTTGAGTGGGGTTCAGTCACATCCTGGCAAATTCAGGTTGTGAAATTATCGTTGATCGGGTGGTTTATTCAACATACTCACCTCCTCAAAGGAATATATATATATATATATATATATATATATATATATATATATATGGTTTTGGTGTCCTCGGGTGTCTTCCCGTGTAAAAGTTGGGGTGTCTAGGCGACGTTTCGACGAGGTCTCACTCGTCATCTTCAGGCTGGTGCTTTCGGCTTCTTGTTACTGGAACAGAGCAGGATCTCAGTGTTTGAGTTCCTATAAATACTGTTGAGGGGGTGTGGTGTATAGCCTCCAATGTTCTGGGCAGAGAGGAAGTTCCCAGGCTAGTGTGCCTTTTCTTCTTTTGTTCCTTAATTACTTGAGGGATATCTTGAGTGATTTCTTGAGTGATATCCTGAGTACCACTTAGGTGGGTCATTAGGTGTGGATTAGTTGCTAAAGTCTTTGTGTCTTGACCTCTTGAACTTTGTGAAGAGTTTTTCTGAGAAGATGGCTGTACTGCACTTAGTTGTGCTCTGGCTTGGCTTCGTGTATAGGGGCGAGCTGTACACGAAGCCAAGCCAGAGCACAACTAAGTGCAGTACAGCCATCTTCTCAGAAAAACTCTTCACAAAGTTCAAGAGGTCAAGACACAAAGACTTTAGCAACTAATCCACACCTAATGACCCACCTAAGTGGTACTCAGGATATCACTCAAGAAATCACTCAAGATATCCCTCAAGTAATTAAGGAACAAAAGAAGAAAAGGCACACTAGCCTGGGAACTTCCTCTCTGCCCAGAACATTGGAGGCTATACACCACACCCCCTCAACAGTATTTATAGGAACTCAAACACTGAGATCCTGCTCTGTTCCAGTAACAAGAAGCCGAAAGCACCAGCCTGAAGATGACGAGTGAGACCTCGTCGAAACGTCGCCTAGACACCCCAACTTTTACACGGGAAGACACCCGAGGACACCAAAACCTGCATTCCTGTACCCGTGAAAATCTACGAAAGCAAATATATATATATATATATATATATATATATATATATATATTGCAATGAGGAAAGTGGAAGGAAAATGCACTTGAAGATTTGGGAAAACTCTTGCTTTGATACCCCATTATCTAACCTCCCCACAAACAATCAGAATGAATGCTCATTGAATAACCCAAATCAACTGATCTCTCTAAAAACAAATGAGGAGGAATACTCAGTAAACTGGTTACTGAGAAACTATTTACTATCTTTTTTTTAAAAAAAGATCAAAATGTCTAGTTACTTCAAAAATAAATAAATCTGAGAATGCAAACTTGCACTGAAAAGCATTTACAATTTTATTTCCCATGTACTCAAGTCTGGAGTGATCCTTTTGGAGCTCTTGGCAACCCCCCACCCTTTTTTAGTAGGTTTTTATCACTATGTATAATTTAAACCAAATTACATCAGCAAACACTGCCCTTAGTTGAAAGCACAGAACAGCAGTCTGAATACCAATCCCAGAGAAGACTCCCCTTCTCACATCTTATATCACAACGATAATTCCTTCATGTGTGGATTGTGTAAAGAGGATATCATACAATTACTAAGGAATAAGAGGAAGGACACGATGCAATTGCCTATGCAGATGACTCCAGCCCCTAATAGCCACACATTAACATGGACACCAGCAGTGAAGAACCCTATGAGAGACAACAGGTCTCTTGGGCACTTTGACCAAAAGTGTCCCACCTCCCTGCCCCCCCTCCAGGGTCTTAAGCAGAGGTCCTCCTCCCTAATCACCTCCTCCCTAATCATTTAAACTGTGGACGGCAAGGATTGAACCCGTGGACCTTCTCTGGGTGAACCATATCCTGCTCTAGATTTTACTTCAAACTGAATTCAGTACTAGACAGGTCTCATTTGGAACATCTCCAGCATAAAGAAGGGTGCAGACTTTTGCTTGCACTTACATTTTATGATTCCCTGGATGAGCCATAACATAACCTTTGCTGATTTAAACCAAAATAGACAGCAAATGACTACAGCATCCCCAGAGGTCTAAAACAGGTCATGCTATTATTATTATTCTTTATTGCAGATTTCAACTTCTACATTTCCAGGAACAGGTCTTTGTTTTTTGTTTTGTTTTTTTTGGTTTAAACTAGGGACGGAATCCAGCCCTAAATGTGCAGATAATGACCCGCCACATAAAAATAATCACTTGACTCGTTATGGCTGGAAATTTCATTTATGTAAAATGAGAAATAATTTAATTAAATCTGAACTGCGAGCCCCATATGTTTAATTGGATCCAAGCTGCATGTCTCTGGGTGGATTCTCAGGGCACTTCCTAGGGAGCATTTAGAAGAATAATTATTTGGCTGCAATGACATTCTGTGACAATGACCACATTCTTGATTATCGTTATAAATCCAAGGAACATGCTCTCATGAGGACAGACACATCAGATCTCAGCACTGCAAATATGTAGTCATTTCAAGAGAGTCCAAGTTTCAAGGTCTGTCTCTCAAATCCACACAGGCAATATTGTAATGTGGGATTATGCCTCTATTAATCCCACTTGTATATTGGCTTTCATTCAGGATTCGAAGGGTAGAATACATGCAGCTATTTTGTGTTATCCACACAACAACCCTGTGAGGTAGGTTTGGCTGTAAGGGGTCATCCAGACTTCCTTCCATGGGTAAATGAAAAATAAATAAATGGTGAGCCCTAAATTGGGCAAAGTCAGTTATGAAGCGTCGTAGATGAGTTGGGAATAGAAGAGAGCCTTAAATAGCACCTCATCTCATATCCTGAAAAGACAGAAGTTTGGTGGTATTGCTCAGCGATAGAGCATGTGCTTTCCATGCAGAAGGTCCCAAATTCAATCCCTGGGGTCTCCGGGTAAGGCTGAAGGAGACGCTTTCCTGAAATGCTGGAGAGCTGCTGCCGGTCAGTGCAGATGACACTGAGTTAGATGAACCAATGGCATGACTTGGCATAAGGCTAAATGACCAAATAAACAAACAAATGATAGAGAGCCCCTGGTAGGGCAGGTTAATCATAGCTAATGAATGAATTGGTTGGGGTGGGATGAAGTGTTGCAAGGGTGGACTTGTGCTCATGGAAGAGAATGTCTCCTTCATCTACTTCCCCCTGCAGCCCCACTCCCCTGGGTGCCTCCAAAATATGCTTTGCAGAGTCCCCCCAAACCCCTGGGGCAAATTTCAAGGGCAGGTGGGGAGGAGAGGAAGGTGACAGCATTGCATACAACACTGGGAAAGGCCCTAGAGCAGGCTGCCTCAACCTCGGCCCTCCAGATGTTTTGGGACTACAACTCCCATCATCCCTGACCACTGGTTCTGCTAGCTAGGGATCATGGGAGTTGTAGGCCAAAAACATCTGGAGGGCTGAGGTTAAGGAAGCCTGCCCTAGAGCATGTGTGGGGAGAGCCTCTGGATCAGGGTTTCCCAAACTTGTGTCTCTAGCTGTTTTTTTGGACTACGGTTCCCATCATTCATGACTAGTGGCCCTCCTAGCTAGGGATGATGGGAGTTGTAGTCTGAAAACAGCAAGAGAAGCAAGTTTGGGAAAACCTGCTCTGGATGATTCAGTGGCTTGGTCGGCTGATCAGTGACCCAAGAACTGGTTCTCAAGCCATGTAGACATCTGAATTCCCTTTCCCTCACATTCATTACAAAAGAGAACTTCAGTTTAGTAGTGCCTGAAGACACAATAAATGGAGGGACTGGGATTTAAATGTTTTGAACAACTTTTTTTAAAAAATAATTGTCGCTGTGCATGCAATGAATTGTGACCCTGAATGAATGTGAGGGAAAGGAATCCACATGGCAGGGGATAAATTCTTGGCCAGTTCCAACCCCTCTGGCATGTTCTCTCTTCTCAGAACTGCGGGAGCCACCATTTCCACTCCTGGGCAGGTGGGTGGGGAAGAACTTGGCTGACAGCAGAGTTACACAATCATCACCTGCTGCTAGTAAATCTATATCATATTCTCCTGGCCGGTAACATTTAAAAAAAACCTTCCTGAATAACAATAAAACTGTTTAGGGTATCGAAGCCAGGAACCAGTGCTTAAGGAGATGTACCGTAAGTTAGAAGGAACTTCAGCAGCGTTGGCTTGCAGTTGAAATGAGATGTAAATATGGTGGCCATGTGCCCTACTTTACAAAGAGCAGTCCTCTATCTGAAGGTGCTTTCTGCTTGAAGGGCTGTCCAAGCGTGGTTTCAAGATAAAGAAATGTAAGAAGGGACAGCAGGAGGGGCCTTGAAGTTGTCCATCAGCAGTTACAAACTGGACAGCAGACTGAGCAGGCATACAGGTGACCACAGGTCAAAGTCTTCCCTGCTACACCAAGCATAGGCATATTGTAAGAACCCCAGCTAAAATTATCCTAATTCTGCAAGCTATGGCTACCTGGAACCAACTCTTTTTTTGCTTCCTCCCAAAATAGAATTTTTAGGGGGCAAGGTGCTTAAATACACACGTTTTTGAGAACCACACAAAATCATGGCCCCAAAATCACGCCGAAAAATCACACAAGATTATGGCAACCAAAATGGCTGCCGTTCTCTTCCAATAAAAAATGAAATGTCTTTGTTCTTCCCCTGATCAGCCTTCCTTTTTTTATTTCTCTTCACTATCCTAGGCTCTTGGATAAGGCCTGAGAGCCTTATCCAAAGTGGAAGGCAAACAATACTGTAAACAAAGAGAGGTAGTGACTGATTTTCAAGGGAGCAGTAAATACTCAGAGTTCAACACCATTCAAACAATTATGCTTTTGTCTGCTATGATGTGAAGCCTTCTCATGTAGAACATATTGTATCACGTGGCCTTGGCTGCTTATTCTTAGCTTCCCTGACATGGAGATGATGCCTTCAGGGCAGCTCTTTTCAAAAAGAGAAGGTTGGATTTCATATGTAAAACTGTCAATCTAACCTTTGGGCTGTGGTAGTGAGCTGTGAGAAAACAAAACAGGGCCTGTGTCCTGGGATGCATGTGAAAGTCAAAAGTGTATTGCTGGTCAGGGGGCATCACAAGGAACGTGTCTTGAGGCTACCCAATGATCAAGAATCTAGATGGCGGACCGCTGGCATCACGTGTATGTGTATAGGCAGCAGGTTTCCGTCTTCCAGCCTGAAGTGAAAGGCCAATGCAGGCACAAGATATGCCTTGAAACAGGCACCCTGGGCAACCAAGCTGAAAAAGGACCTGGAAACCAAGCCTTATGAGGAACAGTTGAGGGAGAAGAGAAGACTGAGAGATGACATGATAGCCAGGCAAAAATGTTTCTCTACAACCAGGCTTTTGGTTGATTGAACATTCAGTGGCCTTTTAAATGTATTTGTGGGAGCGGGGTTATTGGTTCACTTTTCTTGTTTTAGTATGCATTTTGTATTTTTATGTTGTGAAGCACCTTGGGATCTTCAGATACAAATTTAATCAACAACAACAGTCATCTTCAAATATCTGAAGGTCCTTCATATGGAAAATGGAGCAAGCTAAGAGCTAAACCTTAAATCTTATCATACTTCACGTGTGGTGTTTTCTGTGCTTTTGTTTTGCCCCCCACCCCAATGGGATTAAAAAAAGCTTTGAGTAACGACAATAGAAAGAAAACACTTTTTTTCTGAAGGTCTTCCTCTTGCAGCTCTTTATGGCTCATTCCTCTTATATAGCTTTGCAGCTTGAGTCTATTTTAAAAGTATTAGGATTGTGCACCAAATTCCTGAGGAGTTCCAGGAGTGGTTCATAGAATCATCTAGTACAACCCTTTGCAATGCAGGAATCTCAACTAAAGCATCCGTTACAGATGGGCATCCCACCTCTCCTTAAAAACCTCCAAGGAAGGAGACTCCCCCACCTTCCAATGGAGTCTGTTCCACTATTGAAGTTCTTCCTGATGTGTAGCTGGAATCTCATTTCTTGTAACTTGAAGCCATTGGTTTGAGCCCTACCCTCCAGAACAGGAGAAAACAAGCCCATTAGATACTTGAAGATGGCTGGAGAAAACAAGCCCATTAGATACTTGAAGATGGAAGAAATTTAAGGACTATTTACAAAAATATTGCAAATTGTATGAGTGTTAAGAAGGATGCAGGACTGAAAATAACATGGCACCACTAAGCTAGTTGAAAAGAATCTGAGAACAAGTGAAATTTAAGAAAAAGATAAATTTTGGATAAATATTATGTCTAAATTAAGTATTTAAGTTTTAGATAAAAGTATTTAAAGTTAGGGACACAATATTGGAAAATTACAAAATAAGAATTGAAACAAGGTGATAAATTGCTGGTTAAAGTTTTCTAAATCAGGAACGCAGGAACGAGAGACGTGAGGAAGTCCAAAAAGCGAAGAAAATATGGTTATTATCTATTTGATTTTGTTGTGGTATGCTTTTTGTATAAGGTTAATTTTATCTCTTTTTTTGTTCTTTTGTTTTTTCTCTTTACTGTATTAATAAAATCTTTAATAAATATTAAAAAAAAGAAGAAGATGACTGTCACAGCTCCTCTCAGTCTCTTCTTTTCCAAGCTAAACATACCCAACTTCCTCAACTGTTCCTCATAAGGCTTAGGAGAGCTTAACCGGTAAAGCAGGAAACTCTTAATATCAGGGTCATGGGTTCAAGCCCACGTTGGGCAAAAGTTTCCTGAGTCGCAGGGGGTTTGACTAGATGACTATGGTTCTGTCATCTAGAACTCTATGGTTCTGTCATTGCCCTCCTCTGCACTCATTCCAGCTTGTCAATATGCTTCTTAAATTGTGGTGTCCAGAACTGGACATAGTACTCCAGATGTGGTCTGACCAAGGCAGAATACAGCAGGACTATTAATTCTTTTGGTTGAGGCACTATACCTCTGTTCATGCAGCTGCTTCCTTCTTGTAGTTTCCTGACCTTTATCAGGCTTCTGTAGCACCACATCAGTTTCCTGAGCATCAGAGTGGTTAATTCCACCCTGCCTATCAAGATTAATATGAGGGAGCTGTTACCTTCCAGTGGTCTTTCCATTGCCCACTATAGAAAACAAGATGCTAGACTGTTGGTTAGATCCAGCAGGACTCTTCCTATATTCTTGGAGGTGTTCTTGTCTTTCAAGCTGGTTCCTAACTCAGAAAAGTTTATTTTCCCCTACCTCTTCCGCTAACTTGACTCTGGCATATGGGTTGTCTTACACTGTTGGGGTTTCATGGAGGGTAGCAATGCAGCAGCTATTCTATTCCCTTGGTCATCTGTGACCTACTTATAAGAAGCCCAGATACAAGGCACTTGAAGCCCTTTCTACATGTATTCTATTTTTAGAGAGCGCTCACTTTATGCAGGCACTTCTGTCTGTCATCAACAGATCAATGGCCAACGTCTTATTTCTGCTACTGTACCGCGACACAATGTCAAGCCTACAATTTCGGTGGTCTATTGAAGGTCGACACTTTTCTCGCATTTTGACAAGCTCTGCAAGCTGATCAGAAAGAACTCCAGAACTGCATCGAGCCCAAACTTGCGATGTAAAACAAGAGTGAATAATACCTACCATGCCAACAGCAGCTGTCTTGTTCACAACACAAAGAAGAAGGTGAAAGCCAAGGCACTTTGTGGCTGTGGTGTCCTTCAGAACAACAAAATCTGGAGAGAGAGATAGGCAGTTGCTTTCTACCAAGCCAGATCTATGCAGTTCAGTATTGTCTCCTCATATGGTTGGCTGCTGTGAGAAGAGGAGGCTGAACTAGATGAGCCATTGGCCTGATCTAGCAGGCTCTTCTTCTGCTCAAACATCTCTGGCAGATCTTTCTCACTGTCCATTACCTGTTCCTTTTTAAAAACTGTATATTAGTGATGGGAGAGAAAGTTGATTCAGTTTGCATTAAGCTGAATTTACAAAATTTGCAGTTTCTGCCACGGCCGCATTTGAGTGGCTAAACCCCGCCCCCAAGCCTCGACCTGATTGGTTGGCTGCCCGGGGGCATGGCACGGCAGCCGGGATAGCTGGGCAGGGTCCGAAACACCCCCTGCCAACGCGGGAAATGGCTCCCGCTCACAACTGCTCCCCTCTGCAAGGAGCAGAGGCTTTTCTGAAACAAGATGAGAAACACTTCTCTGACCAAACAATTGCTGCATTGAGCAACCATATTGTCCTACCCTGGAAACTGACCCCCCTCCTGCCCCAGGCCGAGCCTATATTTGGCTATATCACATGCCTCAGGCCTTTTTGAGCATCATTTGTTTGTGCAAGCCCCTGACTCCAGCCTGTGCTGGAGCTTGGCCAAGATCTGACAGGTCTTTTTTGGCTTGTATTTGCTGCAGCTGAAGAGAGGAATAGGATCAGATTGTGAGTCTATTTATACTTTCCCTCATTCATCAGCTTGACTTCAGATACCTGATTATCTACTTACAGAAAAGACATTGTCATTTGCAATCCTCCGTCCAAGCGATATTCCTACTGCAATCGCTATGGACTTTGTGCTTTTATACAATATGGCTGGGATAGCAGCTTTGTTTAGATTTGTGTTCTTTATGTTGATGCGCTCCTCATAACAAAGTTAACAGCTGGTGGCTAGCATGGTTCTCATGGCGAAAATAACCCTGGGTTAAAAAAATGGCTGTTTTGTCCCATTTTAGGAAACAACACAGTCCCGTTTAGCCATGGCAATTATTTGTATAGACAGAAGGTTTCTGGTGTCAGGATTGTGGGTGAGTGTATGGGCCAAAATGGGGGATTAAAATATACTGTTTCCTGGATTCCAGCGTTAAGCATAATTTTAGCATGTCCATCCCTGTTGTGCAAATATAGTACAATCAAAATTCCTTATACTTATTATCAATGGACAGTTGGTTAGCAGCTTCATATAACTTTCTTGATTTAGATTCTCATTAAAATCTTCCCAGGTAATCAGGAGCATCATATATGTGTGGAGATACACAAGAGAAGCACAATTGTTCTTTTGTTATTCATATCAAGACAAACATTAAACTGCGTTTCATAGAATTGTAGAGTTGGAAGGAACCCTGAAGATCATCTATTCGAACCCCCTTCAATACAGGAATATGCAGCTGCCCCATATAGGGATTAAACCTTCAACCTTGGCATTATCAGCACTGCACTCTAACCAACTGAGCTATCCAGTGCTCAGTTAGAAGCAAACATTTGATGTCCACATCAGTGGCGTAGCATGGGTTGTCAGCACCCAGGGCAAGGCAAGTAATTTGCGCCCCCTAACCCGTGGATTTGCGCCCCCTAACCCTAACTCCCAGATGTTGCGCCCGGTGCGCCCGGCCCCCTTGCACCCCCCACGCTACGCCACTGGTCCACATCAAAATGGCAAGATACAATACACAGCAAAAGCCACACTGGACAGAAATGTTAAAATTGATCTAATGGTGGTGCATGTCTTATTTCTGGAGGAAGACTATCCCAGAGGGCAGGTGCCACCACAGAAAAGGTTCTCTTTCTGGTTGTGGCCAGATGGATGTCTACAGCATGCTGCATAACCATGATCTTAATGATCTGCATAAGTAAGTCTGTATGGGAGAAGGTGTTCTCTCAGATATGCGGTACTTTTATAAGATTGTGTATAAAAATATAGTATAGGCATACTTTTAGTAGCATAGAATAGTGAATTGATGGAAAGTTTTGTTTGGTCATTGACAGGCAACAAAGACCTATGGATAAAGCCAGTATTCAGGCACAAAGAGTCAAGGCTGAATGATGATTCAAGGGAGAGGCTCAAGAAGCAAGTTAGAAGTCAGAATTAAAGGATAGCTAAGGATACTGAACATGGGACACGGGTGGCGCTGTGGGTAAAACCTCAGTGCCTAGGACTTGCCGATCGTATGGTCGGTGGTTCGAATCCCCGCGGCGGGGTGAGCTCCCGTCTTTCGGTCCCAGCTCCTGCCCACCTAGCAGTTCGAAAGCACCCCTAAGTGCAAGTAGATAAATAGGTACCGCTTTATAGCGGGAAGGTAAACAGCGTTTCCGTGTGCTTTGCTGGTGCTGGCTCGCCAGAGCAGCTTCGTCACGCTGGCCACGTGACCCGGAAGTGTCTGCGGACAGCGCTGGCTCCCGGCCTCTTAAGTGAGATGAGCGCACAACCCTAGAGTCGGACACAACTGGCCCGTACGGGCAGGGGTACCTTTACCTTTACCTTTAAGGATACTGAAATACACCATAGCTCAGGAAAACAACTTATACATCTTCCTGCCCATTCTCAGCTGGAATAGGGAGCACCAATGGCCACTCTGGGAGGACAGTCAATCCAGAGTTTAAGAGTATTCCATTGAGAGGTTGCAACCTACATTTGTGTAGCTTAGTACATGGGGCAGCTGCCCCCAGTTCCCAACTCTTTGATTCTGAAGACCCTCTATGAATAGAGTTTTAAAAGAAACAAGCAAATTAATATCCTTGCCATTATGACCACTGCCATTCTAGCGGTAGACAATTGTGAGCGTAAAGTACCTGTAAACAATAGCTTGTACTTTATTGTTCATCCGATAGAGCAAATACTTCCAAGGTTAGGTGTGTTATGCAATGTATTTTTGATGGTATCTGCATTTTGTTATCAACACTGAATGCTGACATTGCACCTGCTGTTTCTAAAAAGTGGCAGAGGAAATCCTATAATATACTCTGCGATTGCATTACAGATCCTGAGGCATGTAGCTAAGAGCTCCATAAAGCCCCCAATGACAGATTGCCGAGTTAAAAATAGACTGAAAACCCACATAACCTGTCCAACTTGTAGGTTGCAAATGAAAGACATTTATGAAGTTCGTGTCTATGATTGGTTTGACTGATAGTGGATGTCTGGCTGACCTTGCCGACTCAGCTGCAACTTACTTTCAAGGAGTCAGCAGGCACAGAAAACAAGCTAATAATGAACCAAAACCAGCAATCTTTTTGCTCTGTCCTCACAGAAGCTCCTGAGCTGATGCCTCAGTGTGCAGCCCAAGGTATATGAAAGAGGGGAAGATATGCGCTAGGTTGCATGTGGATTTTATACACTTGGAATCCAAACAAGGACTTCCCATGTCCATCAAGGAGAGCCGTTGTGTTTTCTGAGCCTCATATATGCTGGATCAATTAACTGGAGAAACACACCCTGCCCTGCAATAAAATAAATCCCAGTTGAATATGCCTTAATACTTGAGTTTCATGGCGTTTCCCCCTCAAAATCCACCCCAAGATAGCTAAAACGACCCCTTTTTTATAAGCTCCAAATGGGGGGCATATTTTCTCAACGATGGATAAAAGTGTAAGTCTACAAGTTGTATCAACCAAATTACACAATAGGCATGACTGCAGCAGGTAGGCCGAGAAGCAGAAAAACAGTCTAGATCATCAATCCCCAACCTGCGGACCTCCAGATGTTTTGGCCTACAACTCCCATGATCCCTAGCTAACAGGATCAGTGGTCAGGGATGATGGGAATTGTAGCCCAAAACATAGGAAGGAAATGGATCCAAAGGAAATGGATAGAACACATGTGGGACTCACACAGTTGCTTCAGGATGGCGTGCTGCTGTTCAGAATCCAGACCACTCCGTTGATTCCTCATGCCCCCCACCCATTTTCCATTCACCTCCTACACATAGTTAGCATCTGGTGCCACAGAGCATGCTCAATCCTCAATCCCCATGAGAGTGTTTTTAGGGCTCCCTCCAAATTTAGGAATAGCTTTCTGATTTTTTATTTTGTTTGCATTTCTGTAAAACTTGGAGTTCTAAGCTTACTGATAAATTTATTGTTCTAAGCGGTTTAGTCATGCTGGCCACATGACCCAGAAAAGTTGTCTGTGGACCAATGCTGGCTCCCTTTGTCTGAAAGTAGAGATGAGCACCGTACCCCATGGTCGAATTCAACTGGACTTAACCATCATGGGATCCTTTCCCTTTTACCTACTGTTTGGGCTACAGAAACAATGTAACTCCTCCTGAAGATCATCCTCATTCACAGCAGGTCTCAGGGCAGGTTACAACAATTTATAATTAAAAACAGTTAAAACAAATGACAGTCACAGGAATAGGGTGGGTCCTATACATCAGAAACACAGGGAACGATGAAGAACGTGACTCACGCTTCCTGTTTTCTGTGCGTCTTTGCAGCATCCACAGAGGAGCTCTCATTTCTTCCCCTGTGGTGACACATCTGAATTGTTCACGCATTAGGACCTTGTGTACATCACCATCAGGGGAAGTTGCAAGATTTGCATGGATGTCAGATATTACAAAGAAGTACAGAGAACAGGAAGCACTTGCCACTCACACACTCTTATTTCCATGCAGCCTTTATGTGGGGATGACAAACCGCAGATTCCTCACAACTAACATATAGATCCCTAGGAACCTCCCTTGGTCACCAAGCCTTATGTGACTTGATATCTGTGTCTCTTTCATTCCAGTCCTGGCCATGATAAATGATGTAGTCCCATTACCTAAGTGATTTGTAAGTCGTTATTGTGCAGGCAGGATCTTGCTCCAGGGCAGGAAGCTGTACTAGAAAACCTTCAAGTCTCTTCTAGACCAGGATTCTGCCAGCCCCAGTCGTTATTGGACTCCACAGCCAAGATGGCTGCTCCCAAACATTGGAGCTCCCTTCCTGGAGAAGTTAGACTGGCTCCTTCCTTATTGTCCTTTCACCGGCAGGTGGAGACTATTTTATTTCGAAAGGATTTTGGGAACTGAATGTTTTTGGGGTTTTTTAAGGAAAGGACTTTAATAGTGCTGCGCTGATTTTATTATCTGTGTTTTAAAAGATTCATTTTTCATGTTGTTTTAATTCTATTACAGTTTATCTATTTATTTTATTTATTGAGTTGATATACCGCCCCTTCATCAGCAGATCAAAGGACAGTTTGCTGTAGGAATTACTTTCTATGGAGTTTAATTACCTTTTAACAACGATATATGATTACCTTTTATATATACTTCTCTTTTGTATTTTTATCTCTTCTTTTAATTTGCATAAGGCACCTTGAGTCCTGGGCTAGGAAAAAGGCAGGATCTAAATAAATATAGTAACAACAACAACAACTTGGTCAATGGTCAGGGGTGATACAAGTTGCCTTCCAAAATATCTGCAGGATGTTTCCAGTTGGAGAAAGCTACTCTGCTATAACATGATGGTTATCCAGAAACATTTGGTGAACTTCCACGTTCTTATTCTACTTCCTTTTCTATGATTACTGTATTTTTTGCTCTATAAGACTCACTTTTTCCCTCCTAAAAAGTAAGGTGAAATGTGTGGTTGTCTTATGGAGCGAATGTAGGCTGCACAGCTATCCCAGAAGCCAGAATTTATTTATTTATTTGTTTTCCTCCTCCAAAAACTAGGTGCGTCTTATAGAGCGAAAAATACGGTACGTACCATTTTCCCTTATGACTATGGCTTTCACTCTCCTTCGTATCCAGCGCCCCTCTTGAATCATAGCTGACTTTTTCTCTGATGACACATTGGCTTTCTATAGCTGCCTATAAGGGAGGTGTCTGTGAGGAAGCCAGTTAAGGCCAGTCGAAACCCTTTGGAAAGCCTTGCCTCTCTTAACCTTTGACAGCAGAGAGAGTTCCTCTGATGATACAGGTTACTAAGTACAAGGAGGGCACTGTTGCTATGTATTACACAAGGGTCCATCTGGGGATAAGTAGACAACAGGTTACATTACAGCAGACCTTGGCCTTAAATCCCAGTGACTATACTTGAAAAGAGTTCGACTAATTTGCCAGACTGGCCCAGGAATGGAGCGTATTAATCCAATTACTTGACCTAGCTTCTCAAGCCAACACACAACCAATTGTCAGAAGAGTTTACACTCCCGCTGTTGGGATGAAAAGTTAGACTTTGTGTGTTTATGGCAGGCCTAAAAATACATGAGAAAGAATTCAGAGCACCTGACATCATTATGAGGCCCTTCTATTTCAACCAAGCCCAATTACGCATTTGCTAAAATTTGCAGTTTGTCAGTGGTGCAGGCCAGACTGTTTTGGCTCTCCCCAAGATTATATCAGACATGTTTTGCTCACTATGATGGAACAAGAATACATCCCCCCACCCCAAATATTTACACTAGTGACAGTGGGGGCAGGGGACGATGTGGAGGTATTTCAGGTAGATATTGCAAGTGACCCATAATTCAGCACCTGCTATAGTTTCTTCATCTTGATTCTCCAGTGACAAGTAAGTGTCAAGCTAAAAAAAATAAATCAGGTTGTTTGTGATTTTCAGAGGGATAGGCAACTGGTGGCTAGAGATCTCTGAGATGCCAGGGGGTAAAAAAGAGTTCCCCTTTAACCCGGCCTTTCGCTGAGTGACAGCCAATGTCCTTTTTAAATGTGTTGGGGGTTTATTGGGTTGGTTTCGTTTTCTTTTTTATTATGTATTTTGCGTTTTTATATTGTGATTTTATGTTTTAACCTCCCTGAGACCTGCGGGCAAAGAGCAGTATACAAATCTAATTAATTAATTAATTAAAATAATAGTAATTATTTTATTATTATCCTGTCAAGCTCCTAGCATTGTTCTAGATCACAAGTGCATCCTTCTACCATCATGACCCTAAGTCATACACACTTTTATACAGTGGTACCTCTAGTTACAAACTTAATTCGTTCCGGAGGTCCATTCTTAACCTGAAACTGTTCTTAACTAGAGACGTGCTTTCGCTAATAGGGCCTCTTGCTGCTGCTGTGCCGCTGGCACACGATTTCCATTCTCATCCTGGGGCAAAGTTCTCAACTCGAGGTAACTCAGGTTAGCGGAGTTTGTAACCTGAAGCGTTTGTAACCTGAGGCATTTGTAACTTGAGGTACCACTGTACACGCTTTCTGCAAAGCGATTTCCACAATAGAATACATTTTATATGCTATTTTCACAAATATATACTTTTTTATGCACACTTTATTCCAGTGCCTGCATTTTTGTGCATATCACTTTGGGCTGTAGAACTGCATCACAATATTCAGAGAAGTGCACATTTCAAAGGAGGGCTGTGTTTCGGTTCATATATTGTTCTGGAAAGTGTGTGAATCAGGTAGGTTTGCCTTTAGACGCAAATTGAATGGAATTCCTAGGGAAGGAGACCTTGGGAAATGCTGTTCAAAGTAAGAGCCACCCACCATTTTGTGCCCCTCAGCTCTGCCTGTGGAGTCTTGCCTTTTTTTGTATATGCCCATAGCATTACATTCACTGTTTTCAAAGCATAGATCCATCTGTCTATGCTGAGAGCTGTTTGTTCTCAAGTGAGAACACAAGCATTTAGAAAAGGGCCTGTGTTTGTCTGAAGTTTGTAACATCTCAATGGCTAAGATATACAGCATGATATCTGTAAGGGTTCCAAGCGGTTGCTCGAGAGCAAGCAGGCAATTACCTGCCTACTCAATAGTAAAGCCTAGCTTTAGCTGTTAAAATAAACTTTATCTGTCCTGAGCGCCACTCTCCCGTGGCTGGCTCATTCACTGGCAGAATCCATGAGTGGGCGGTTCTTAAACTTTCCCCAGCAAAGTAATTTCTTGACGCCCAGTCTGTGCCTCCCCTCTCTGCGCGGAAGCTTACTGCGCAAGGAGGGCGTGGGTAACGGAGGACCCCTCTCCTCCCCGCTTTGATCAGGAAAGGTGTCCTGGCACCGCCTCGCCTCCTCTGAGCCCTGCTGCTCTTCTTCACTGGAGGCGTGGTTACTCTCCTCTGTTGAAGAGGAGCTGCTTCCCATGACCCTAGGAGGCTCTCTATGATCCATTCGGCTTTTCCTCTCTCCCTCCTGAACCGATGACAGTTCCCTGACAATATCCTTTGGACTGATGGAGCCATAAAAGTGAATTTTGTAAATTCCCATCTAATGAGCTAGCTGCTGTTTTATAAGAAGCCCCTTCATGAGATCCTTGGGGACTATGTGGCAAAAAGAGGGGGAGCATTATAATCAGGAAACCAGAGTGATCTCATGCAGTAGTTTCAGGCACGCAGTTCCTTTTAACTACTAGTTATCATTCTTCCTTCCTTCCTTCTTGGATATACACAAATTTATATATATATTGCCTGCAGGGTCTACCTTTAGCTTGGAGAAAGGCCTTAACAATATAGTTAGCCAGATGCTTCTTTTTTACTCAACCCTAATAAGTCTCAGTGAGGGACACTGGTGGTGCTGTGGGTTAAACCACAGAGCCTAGGACTTGCCGATCAGAAGGTTGGCGGTTTGAATCTCCGCTACGGGGTGAGCTCCTGTTGCTCGGTCCCTGCTCCTGCCAACCTAGCAGTTCAAAAGCACGTCAAAGTGCAAGTAGATAAATAGGTACCACTCCGGTGGGAAGGTAAACGGCATTTCCGTGCACTGCTCTGGTTCGCCAGAAGCGGCCTAGTCATGCTGGCCACATGACCCGGAAGCTGTAAGCCGGCTCCCTCGGCCAATGAAGCGAGATGAGCGCCACAACCCCAGAGTCGGCAACAACTGGACCTAATGGTCAGGGGTCCCTTTACCTTTAATAAGTCTCAGTAGGAGAAATATCTACCACAGCAAAAGCTGGCTATGAAAGTGAGCCTTAAACTAGGAGTGGGGAACCTGTGGACCTCCAGATGCTGTAGGACTACAATTCCCATCATCCGCAGCTGTTGGCTATGCTGCCTGGGGATGATGGGAGTTGGGAGTCCAATGACATCTGTAGGGCCACAGGCTCCTCATCCGTGACTTAATTGCAGCTAGAATCTCATCACATCTCAGTGAATTTCCACTGACTGTGGTGAGGGTGAAGGGAATCTCACTGCCATTAAATCAGCTGCCTAAGAGAATTGTGTGACGGAAACTGTCCTCATCTCTTGGCTGGGCCATTGACACCAGCTCTGTTGGTGATGTAGTGGGGAAAGTCCTTCTGGGACAGGGCTGCTTTTTGTCAAGAGCAAGACAGCCAGAACCACCCCTGATCTTGGTAGGGAGTTGTTGCTTTGCTAGGCAGCCAGAATCTGCTGAAGAAAACTATATAATTGCACTGTAAGAACTGTAGCTTTAAGAATTTATGCTTGAGCTTGCTTTTTCCTCTTCCCTCCCATTCCATTTTTCTTGTGTGCCATGACTTATTCGATTGTGAGCCTGAATGCAGGAAGCATCTTAAGTACTGATTTTTGAAAGCCATTCTGAATACCCCTTGGCTAAGGGGCAGGGTATAAATGCACAAATTAAATAAACAAAGCTTTACACTTGCGCTTTTTCTGGCAGATTCCTGCTCACCTTTGTCAGAGAAAGGTGAATATATCCTCACCCCTCTGTTCTGATATTTGCCATCTTCTCTTCTTCTTTCTTTTTTTGCCATTAAAAACTTAATATCAGCATGAAAAAAACCCTATGTGGAATTAATCAAAGGAAGGCAACCCCCACCCCATTTCCAAGTTATCATTCAGCCAAAACCACATATATAGTACTATGCATTTTTCATCGTCTTGCCTTTGTGTTGCTATTAAAAATGATGGGTGATGTTTTAATGTTGCTGGAATGATGCAGCGCCCTGTGAATGCTGCGAGCCTGCCAATGAGAGTGAGATAAATGGGCTAGGATTCATCAACTATTATTCATTCAAAACCAACCAGTCATAATAGTCCTAATGTGTGTGCATTAATGCATTAGTCTCTCTCTCTCTCTCTCTCTCTCTCTCTCTCTCTCTCTCTCTCTCTCTGTGTGTGTGTGTGTGTCAGAGGAATAAATGGACCCACACACAAGTCACATTCAGCCCCGATGCTGAGATCATCTAGAGTGGCCTCACAGGTCCACCCCCCTCCCTCAATGATTACTATAACTTAAATGCAATACATCTCACCACAGTGGGGAAGACTGAACAAGTGACCTGGGTGCCTGCCGAGTCTGCTTGTTTAGGTGTTAATTCTTGATGGGTAACTTCAAGGCCCTTGCCATCCCTTCTCCTGGTTCTTTTATCTTTAATTCAGACAGCACATCAAATAGAGGGCTGTCCTCTGTACAGTAGGATGCATTGTCGCACTGTCGCACTGGTTTCACAGAGGATTTCTGCATGATTACAGCATGGCCATGATATATTGGATTTGAAAAATAGATGGAATCTTGCACCCAAACATCCTCCGGAACAGAGAGAAAGCAGATGCCATCTATCAAAACTGTGCAGTGCAGTCAGCAGTTCATTCCATAATTGCTTTGTCAAGGCCAGGACTTAAGGAGGCCCCCATCCGATGCCCGTGTAATTCAGACTGAAACTGTCAGCCAGTCAAGGAGAAGCACTGCAGTTGGCACAAGTTTCTTCTCTCTAACAAAAGTTTGCTTGCAATGTGTTGACTGTTTACTCCAGAGAAGTCCTGCTAACTGAAGGCAGCTGAAGAAGTGATTAGAACAAGCTCGTACCCAGACCCACAAAGATTGCACAGGTGAACCTGAAGGTGGTTATTTTGCAAATCACCATGTCTTTAAAAAAAAATAAATCATTGAAAGCATAGTTAGAATAGCAACAAATTGTGATTTCAGTGATGGCATAGGGTTTCCCTTTTCTTTGTTTTAAAAATGAAGCTAGCTTGAAAAGGAGAGTCCCAAGCTTAGAGGTGGAGCATGCCCATTGGATGCAGAAGACCCCCCCCCCCCCAGGTATCCTGATAGCTAGGGAAAACACTAATGGCAAGGTGTAGTCAGTGAAAGAGACTTGAATGATAACATGGAAAGCTATTTTGGCGCTTGAAAGGAACTTGAAAGGCAACCTATTGGCACATGGGGAAAAGGCTTCATTGCATGTGCTTTGAAATGAATAGTGTGGACTTATGTAGCTGATTATTTAAAACCGCAGCACAGACTGAGAGGGAAAATGGCAAAGACAGGTTATTTATTGGGACAGTGTGATTTTTGCAGCTGATGTTAAAGTTGCAAAACACGGGACAGAACAATGGAGAATTTCTGAAACAACAATGGGATATTAGCTCTGCCCAAGGCATGATGGAGAACAGCAACAACCAGGAAAGATAGACATAACATTTTACAAGGGCAGGAAGAAACATCATGGACAGAAAGACTGTCACACACAGGAAGAACAAGGACACAGTTTGAGTGCCTTACTTGTAGATTTATATATTATTTAATGTGTCAATATGAATGGAAGTTGTTAATATTGCAGTTGTTGTATAAGGGATTGTTATTTTGACTGGAGTGTAATTGAAATTAGTAAGATTCTGGAATGCAGAAATAAAGTAAATCATGAAACCATCAATTCTAGCATGCAGGCGGCCACCTAAATTATATAATTTGGTATTTGAATGATTGGTATTAGTAATTGTATTATAATTTGGCACTGTTATAATGAGGCTATTATTGGAATGTAATTGAAAACTAATAAAAATTATTATCAAAAAAATTGCAGCATAGTGAACAGCAAGCTGAATAACATTGTTTTTGCAGGAAACTGAACTGCAGCAGAACAGAAATAATACTGCATGTGATGCATGTATGCATGTGGGTTAGAAATGGAAACTGATACCTTACATCCCTAGTTATAACTCAACTAATATTCCTTGGACACTCACATTCCAGCATTCATTTTTACCCACCTTTCTTCATTGTGTATCTTTTTCTATCAATCTCCAGTGTCTTTTTAGTTATGCCACTTATTGCCATTTGTGCCTAATTCCAAAGTCTCACAGAAATTCTCACCTTGTTTTAGTGACAGTTAACTCTACACAAAGAGCTCAGGGTCACAGAGTCCCCTCAGAGAGTAACTAATTTATCCTGAAAAGGCATGATTGCTTTTAAGCACAGTATAAAAGCATAAAAGGTCTGAGGACACTAATGGTCATAACAGTGTGCTCTTGTGTTCTGACACCTGTCTGCTTGAGGCATAAAAAGTCCTTCATGGCAGTTTAAGAAATGGTGTATGTTTGTGAAGCCACTCTTATTGTGTTTTGGGGGTAGATCAGGGGTTGGCAAGGTTTATCTCACCTGGGCTGATTCACTCCAGCGGAGATCCCTCTGTGGGCCACAATTTTTGGCATCTGTGTCTGCGCAGACACAATTTTCGGTGCCTGAGCATGCGCAGATGTGATTTCCGGCACCGTGTAATTGAGTCCCCATGCCGCGCCGGTTTAGCACAGGGTGAAGGGACTCGCCGAGCAGGCAGCTTGGTTCGGGGCAGCTCAGGGGCTGGTTAAACAACCCCCATGGGCCGCTTGTGGCCCATGGGCCTTAGGCTGCCACCCCTGGGATAGATCAATCCCATATTTAAAAAGGTTGAAATGTGTATGTTTAAGGGCTTGATTAATTGTTTGCCAACAACTTTGGGCCAGTGGAGACATTTTGAATTTTGATAGTGCTGTAGGTGCTACTCACAAGATGGCCATCATGGGTTGTGTGGCCACAAAATGGCTGCCACATCTAAAAGAGCAGAAAAAGAGACAGGACTACAAAATGGTATAGCTAGGCCCCTACGTCTGCCACTGCAACAGCCGTTCACAGAGAGAAGCTCTTTGCACTTTTCCTCTGTTCAGAAGGGAAGGGAGGAAGTGCATCCTGGTATCCTATGAAATGTTGCCATGTTCAAGGGGACATGTCCAGTACAGGAGAGCTTGGACCTGGAACCAAACTGGAAGAGCAAACATTCATTCACACACTGGATTTCTGAGGGGGTATTTACAGAGACCTTTTGGGTGCACTGTAGCAGGTACTTGTGGGCATATTGGTACCTGCAGGCACCATGCTGACAAGCTCTGAATTATTCACGCTGGTGGAGCCTCACAAACTGTAGAAGCGCAATGCTGTCCAATGGGGTGGCAAGTCTTGCTCGAATTATCTTTCTCTGGCAGGGCACCTGGGATTTTATCAGCCATGTGGCAAGCAGAAAAGATCATCTCACACCAAGGAGGTGAAATGATGTAGGAATATAATCAATTACTAGAGTAGTTTAACAATCTGGGAACTCTGGGAATTGTAGTCCTGGGGCGGGGATAGGGGTCTCCTGACAACTCTCAAGAGCCTAACTCCCAGAATTCTTGGGGGGGGGGAGCCATGGCTGTTTAAAGTGGCATCATAGTGCTTTAAATGTAGTGTGTGAATGTGGCCAGAGTTCCTGATGGGGCTGCCATTGAAGTAACACAATAGTGGGCCTCGCCTTCTGACCTATTCAGTGCTGCTCGGAATTGGAATATGAGTTTGTGGCTCTCACATGCTTGTTTGCTTTCTGACAAAACAACATCTAATTTTGTGCCATGTGTCCTGTTTTCCTCTCACTAAAGGGACCCTCTATTATAAGAAGGGAGAGAAGGGGCCAGGCAGCAGAACGACCCAGGCAGCAGAATGAGAAGGTACACAAGATGTCACCTGGCCACAGTCTTGCCAGCCATGGGGAAGATGCATTGTATTTTGGCTTAAATAACAGCCATGATGTCTAAACTAGCATGTGCAAATTGTATGCAAATATATGTCTTCTTTTGCTTTCTCTCTCTCTCTTTCTGATGCCTGACTCTGCCTTTCCACGGCCATCTCTTGGAACACATGGAATGCGCCCAGCCCTGAGCTACAGCCAGCCCAACACTTCAGAGGGGCGTTACGTGATTTATTTATTAGCAACAATGGATTCTTTTCATAATTCAAGCGTGCGCTCAATTATTTATTTCTCCTCTAAATAGGGAAAGGATCTTCAATATTTGATGGCCCCAGCTTCCCTAGCTCCCACAGCATTTACTAGGACTCTCCTTGTTCCTGGTACATTTCATGGACACTGGCAAACAGGAGCAGATCCACAGGAGCTGTAAAAAGCTTTAAAATCTGTTAAAAGAGGATTGGACAAATTCATGGAGGAGAGGGCTCTCAGTGGCTACTGGGAATGATGGCTTTGCTCTGCCTTGAGAGCCAGTAATGTTTCTTTTCAGGGAACTCTGGGAACTGTAGCTCTGTCTCTTAACAACTCTCAGCACCCTTAACAGACTCAGGTTCCTTTGATGCAGTTGGGGGGAGAGCCATGACTAGGTAATCCATCCATCTCAAACCTTCATTGGCATATAGACAAAACTCCGAAAGGTTCAGTGCAGTAAAACCGTTCAGCAAAATCTACATCTAACAGTTAAAACACTGCTATATAATATTCACGAATCTGCATTGTGTGTTACAGGAACCTGGCTACTATCTCCATCTTATCCCCATCCTGAGGAACCCATCCATTAGGAAGGTTACTTTGCATTTGTTTGAGAGCCACTCCCTGCTAACAACCAACTGATTAATGAACCTAAATCAAATTGTGTGATAGAAGAGGCAGTGCAAAAGAACATTCACAACTGGTTCTATACCATTCAGTCCATGGGGGCATAGTCTTTCTGTGAGGAGTATTTTCTGGACTCCTCCCTCTTGCATTGCTGAAGGTAGCGCATTCAGTCTCACTAGCATGTACACCCTGTGTTGATTCAGGTTGGTCAAATGGGAGAGATAAGTTGCTGTTGGCTATTCACATTGCACCATTCCCAGACATGCACAGCCACTATTCCTGATTTGGCTACTAAGTTCTTGAAATTCGTTGTCTAACAATCTACGTTTAATGATCTCAAATGCAGCCTTTTCTGATAACCAGTACAGGGAGTCTAGTGAGATTCCTATTGGTTTAATTTTGTTCTCAATCCCTCTTATCCCTCCTGATGATTGGCATTCAGCTAACATGGTCGCAACAAGACTATTAGATTCAGATCTGTAATGCAGCCGAAACTAGTCGGCATGGTATTCTAGTGCTTTAAATGTCTAGGGTGAATGTGGTCAGGGTCTGTATGCTAAGGTGAGCCATTCCCATGGTTCTCTCATTCTTTTCTTTCTTTCTTAATTTTGTATTTTATTTTGACAAAGTAATAACCATAAATGAATAAGAATAAAAATGTGCACCCTACCACTGAGACCATTCCATTGTACCTATCCAATGTCCCAAAATTTCAATACCTCTTGTGATGGTTTGACCCCTTTCTGTTTTAACAGCACAAACACCCTCCGTATCTCCTCAAAATCATTTCTCCTGCATATTCCCCGTCTTACCTTAATAGCACATTAATTTATCATTAATAGCTATATCCCACACTTCTTTATACCATTCTTCCATTTTATATCCTGCTTGCCCCTTCCACTTCCTAGCTATAATGTGTGCAGCTATCAATAAATTTGTGAGCAAGTCTATAGCCTGCAAACCTTCCATCCCATCGTAAATTGATAATAATCCTACCTCTGGAGTTTCAGTCAGCTTTAACCCAGTGATTTCTGTTATCTCCTTAAACACCCTTCGCCAGAATTGTACATATTTACACCCCCACCACATGTGAACATAATTCCCTGTTTCCTGGCATCTCCTCCAACATAACACCGAATATTCCTTATTTATTTGATTTAATCTGACTGGTGTTAAATACCACCTCCAAGCTAGATAATAGTTTTCTTTTATTCTTATAGACAACATTATCAATGTATGTTTCACTACCTTCTCTCTCCACGCACTGCCACTGCTCCACCCTTTTTGCCTTGCACACACACATTTTATTTTAGTTTAGTTTAGTTTAGTTTACTTTTTAGTTTAGTTTAGTTTAGTTTATTGCATTTCCCTCTATTTCTCTCCCTCTGGGCTTCTTCCCCCAGCTGCTGAGAGACATAGGGACACAAAAATCATATGCTGTTGCCATGGTTGCAGCATTGCTGGAAAGCCAGGGTTCAAATCCCCACTGAGCCGGTGACCTTGGGCCAGTCACTGTCTCTTAGCCTAACTTACCCTCACAGGATTGTCGTGAGGATAAAATGGTGAGGGGGGAGAACCATGAGTGGCGCCTTGTGCTCCTTGGGGGGAAAGCCAGATATAAATGTGCAAATAAATAATATTATATAATTGGTTCCCAATCCCTAATTTAAATCAGTGCATCCTGCTTTGAATTCTCTGCTGCTATTCTAGACTGTCTTTAGGAGCAGTCCAATTCTAGGAGCCTTATCTATAAGAGAAGCATGAAATTTGCTCCCTGCACATTAAAAGGTATTGGTCCAGTAACTGTAGCAAAGACTGCAATACCCATTTGACCAGCAGTCCAACTCGAAAAAATTAATACAAATAATAAAAAAGTGAACTTGTAAATCAGCAGATATTTAGGTAGTTATATCATCTATAGTGGAAGGAGTGTGGGGAGAAGAGGAGAGAAAAATAAAATATATTGGCTTTCCCCTTTCTAACCCAGAGCATGGTTTGCTATCGTGTTCCAAAAGAAAGAAAAATAAAAGACATCTGCTAAATAATGTGGTTGGAAAAGATTCCTCTAAATAATGCAAACCTAAAGAGCACCGATGTATTTTCTTACGAAATGACATAAACCTCAGTGGGTGATGCACAGCCTGGACTATATATAAAGCCAGCTCAGTCAAGTAGAAGTCCCCTTGGGCCTGTGGTGGAAACTTGCCTTTCCCAAATACGTTGAACACACAAGCCCAAGGCTGAAATGCAGGATTGCTGAGATCAGGGCTATTCTGGTGCAGACAAGTTATGCACTGCTGATAGGGGAGGATTAATGAGCCAGTCTGCTCATCCGTTGCAATTAGAAACAACACACTGGAACTATTCTGGGGCTGTTTCTGCGCCGAGAACGACAGCTTATCAGAGCCCAGCCTCTTGTAGGCCTCCATGGAAAATGAGGAGAGTTATAAATATAGGGTAATCAAACTGGGAGCAGAATCATACATGCCGCTCTTTGTTTATCGAGGCAAAGGGCTGTTTCTTAGCAGTCACGGAACAGTGTTCATAAAGGATAGAATGAGGGAGCAGCCATAGCAGGATTTTTAGTCTCTCTTTATCAAGAAGCTCAGGTTGTCCAGGTATTGTTTACCCACAGAGGGCGTGCAACAGCTCACAGCTCAGTGGCAAGAGCAACTGATTCAGCTGAAGAAGATCCCAGATTCAATTCCCAGCACTGACATGGAGAGGTCTGTGGCCTCAGGACCTGGAGGTTTCATATTGCCACCATGGCTAGAAGCATTTCCCTTCTTTATCTACAATCTCCTTTTAAATCCTCACAGAATCAGAGAATAGTAGTGTTGGAAGGGGCCCCAAGGGTCATCTAGCCCAACCCCAGCAGGAACTTCCTAAACTAGTACCTTGTTGTAGTCGGTTCCATCAGTTAGCAATCTAGAAAGCTGCCTTATACTGAGATAGACCATTGCTCCACCTAGCTCAATGTTGTCCACCCTGACAGAAACCGTCCTCATGAACTTCCCATGGTATTCAGAGTCTGCCAATGGATTAGAATTACATTTGGAAGATTCTGGAAATTTGCAACCTAAAAAATGCACACCACTGAGTGCTTAGGAGGTATGTGGTCCCTTACTATTGGCCAAGTTATATACACATAAAATGACACTGTAAATATAACCATTGTGAAATTTGGGAGAGCAGCAACAGAAACCCTTTTCTCTTTACGCTTTCTGAAATTTAGTCTACGTGCTGTTAAGCATATGCTTAACAAATTGTTGAATGAAATGTGTGCTTTGTATTTTAGTTATTATGATATAGAGGCATGTGCTAAGTTTAATGGGTTGTGCCCAATGTTAGTCATACTCAGCAGAAACCCGCTGAAATTAATGGACATGACTAATATACGTGCATCAATTTCAGTGGGTCAAGTTCCAGTAGAATAGAACTTGATGCAGCCCAATATTTATAACTTTTTCAGGATGGGTGCAAAGAATCGGAGAAGCAGCCCTAGAAATTAGCCAGCTCATTTTAGTCAAATGTTCTCTCATCATTTTTTCCTGAAACTCAGGAGCCATCTACTTGTGGCCCTTCTTTGTATTAACAAAATTCCTTGATGAGAAACAAAGCCCAGACAGAAAGTCTACTACTGTTCAGAGAAAGCAAAAATAATCAATCCTTGTATAAAAATAGTTTAATAAAGGCATAAAATTTCAAGAAAATATATGTATAGTAACAACATTGTTGAGTAAAAGTGCACAGCAATTTACACATCTGGGGTCAATATAC
Organism: Podarcis melisellensis; assembly: GCF_964234715.1. Lineage (NCBI taxonomy): Eukaryota > Metazoa > Chordata > Lepidosauria > Squamata > Lacertidae > Podarcis > Podarcis melisellensis. The sequence continues at coordinate 29,855,619 of NC_138530.1, forward strand.
ACAGTGTTCTTTTGACACACCTCACTTCACTTTATTCTGCCTGTACAGAATTTGATCTGAAGCAGTGGGGTGGGGAGTCTTCACTGCAGTACAAAAATCCCACAAAAGTCATCTAACTGGAACATCTCTCTAATCATTCCAAATTCATACTAATAGGAGGCACAATTCACTGGGAAGTTCTTCAGCATGCTCCATTGAAATGAACGGAAACTGAATAAAAGCACTCATTTTAATGGCACGAGCAGCAGAACTTTACCATGGATTATATCCAAGCTTTGGACTGGCAAAGGGAGCAAAGACTAGCATATCTAAATGAGAGATCAGTGATAAATGCCCACTTTCTAAGCCGCATCTCACACTGATGTGACTATGGCCAAAAAAATAAAATAAGGCTGGGTGGGCAAATGAAGTCAGCTATAGCTCAAACACGAAAAACTATTCAAAAGCACAAGGAGCTGGACATCAAAAGGCCTTTTCCATGTGGGTGTTAAAATTAGTCAGCGAACTAGTGGAGGAATGGGGAAAGCAAGGCTCTGCAGCGTTTTCCACAGAATGGATTGTTACTGAGCCTCCATTCTGCTTCTATCTTGCTGTTTTACCAATTGAAATTATAGCAAATGCAACTGAATCATTATTATTTTAATGTGGAAAATGCTCTAAGTGGTGCAAAACGGTAACTGGTTAGCAGGCTGCTGACCGAGATGAAATCTCCATAGTCCCTTCTCATGTTACTGATTCATCTCTTAATACTTAAAATGGAGGCATAGATACCTCCTAGGATTGCCATATTTTGAAGAGCAAAAAAGAGGACGCTATGCCGACTCTCATTTTAAATACCCCTACTATATGTAGGCTATAGAAGCTGTGATATATTGCTGAGGGGAACTGGAGAAGAGAAGAAGGAAGCAAGTCTTCAACCACCAGTTATGTCTATGTCTCATCCAGAAAGTATACCTTCAACATTCAAGCATATGGACTATATGCTTTGAAATTCTCCCTTCATGTATGCGGACAACTAGGGATCAGTGCATGTGCTTAGCGATGTGTGAAAAACCACTAGCTCAAAAGCCTAGGTGGATGTAGCCTACAATAATCAATATTTTCCCTACCTAGCTATCTAATCAGCCCTTGCTCCACATATACTCATCACAAAAATAGCAGCTCTCTGGAAAATACTGGAGTTGGCAGCTTGCAGAATAAACCTGCAGTGAAAAAGGAGAATGGGAGCAATATAAAATTGACCCAAAATGGGATTGGACGTCTGTACTACAGAGTACTCAAGGCCTGTTTAAGACTGCATGGGAGCCACGAAAGCAGCATTCACCATGTGCCCTGTAGCTGCCATCTCATATGAGCATCTGGACACACATACGCACTCTGGGCCAGGTGGATATGCTTGGGGTATGCCAATTCTACATGCAGATCAACTTGTTGCCCAGGCCCCTTTCAGACAAGATGAACTTGGTCTGAATAAACCATGGTTTATCAGACTGAAAATGAGTTATATTAACATGCATCCTCTTCCCTTTCTGTTGTGCATCTAGGACTTTTCTTTAAAAAGCTGCCATTTCTTATTAAGTCTGAGAAACTGTCCTTTAAGAAACCCCAGAAGGCAGGGTTGGGGAACCTGTGGTCCTCCAGATGTTGCCAGCTCCACTGCCCATCGCTCTTGACCATTGGCCAAGCTGGCAAGAGTTGGACTCTGAACAATATTGGGAGGACCACAGGTTCCCTATCCCTGAGAGAAAGGGAGAAGGAAGTGTGTGGGCATCATACTCATTCTTTGTCCAACAAACCATGGTTTCACTGGACCAAGGCCATAGTTACATGCATCTAGATGAGATAGGAGCCACATGGAACATCTGCATGGCAAGTACTCCCCCCTCTTGTGCCACAATCTGCCCTCCCACCACCGCACCATGCCCTGCTGCTTCTTGCAAGTGGAAAGCTAACTACACAGGAGCGTTCACGAAAGAAATAAGGGAAAGGAGGCACACACACAATTTCTAAAACAGTTTTCATTTTTATAATCAAACTTTTTACATGAACAGAAAAACACACCAGTATTTTGTGCGAAAAAATATTTTAAATAAACTTTGCTTGTTCTTGATCTTTGTACATTCTGATATACATATTTAACAAGGTGTATGGCACTATAACCAGAATCGGAAAAGGGAAAAAAATAATTGCTTTTTTTGTTGTTGTATACCTTCTTCTAAATCAAGCCAGCCACCTTTATGCTATTTAAAAATATTATTAATATTATTAATGGGCAGCCAGCTGTAACTGGTTTGAACACTCAAAATAAAGAACTCTTTCCATTACTCAAAACTATTATTGCACAAGAAGCCAGTAAAGGCATATGGCGTAAAATGGTCAAGTCCCTTGGTGTTAGCCTACCCCCAACCCCCAAATAGAAAAATAGTACCAGAAGATGAAACACAGCAAATAAAAAGTTTTTCTCTAGTCAAGAGGGCGAGAAGGGATTTGCAGATAGTTTTAAGCTGCTCTGATCTTCTTTGCACCAGCAAGCATTTTGCTTAGGGTTTCTTTAGCAAAGCCTTTGCAAACTCAAGGCCGCCCGTGGGTTTTAGTTGTCTTTTCGCTTTTTTATTTTGGCTGGTTGTATTTTATTTTTGGGGGAAAACATAGCTGTCTTCAGTCTATGAACCTGCACAGACTACTTAGTCATAATCTCTACAAGTAGCTGAATAACCAAAAAGGGAAGAAAAAAATATATAGTGTCCAGTTTCTCTCTTACACACATGGAGACTTTTAAAACTGGTTATTCAAAGCATCCCCACATCATCCACTTTTCAAGAAGGGACTTCCAAAGGTATCTTGCCCAACGCTTGTGAAGTCCTTGTATTTTTAAAACCTTTTCTTCAAAAAGGTTCTTGTCCAAAGTTTTGTCTTATAATAAACCCTTCTCAATAAAGCTAAAAAGGAAAAAAAAAATGGGGGAAATCCAAGCCTTCCAAGTCCATGTCAAGTGAAGAATACGAACTTCTTTTTTTAGTCACGTGCTTCTTTGCCATCACACGACAGTCTCTACTCCAATCAGCTTTGGCGTGAGAATTCGCGGCGTGACTCCGTTGTTCAGATCTTCCTCAAACTCCAATAGCTGCCCCATAAAATTAAGATTAGGAGAAATGATTGGTCGCTTGCCTTTGACAAACTTATAGGCATCAGTCATGGTCATTCGTGTGTGCTTCATAAGGTAAGCGATGACAATGGTGGCAGAGCGGGACACACCGGCCTGGCAGTGGATGAGGAGGCCTTTTCCACACTGGTGAGCTTCCTCTGGAAAAAAGCACAGAAATAAAGCGTAAACATTCAACTTCAGTGAGTGAAAGCCAGAGGTCAAGAGACCTGAGCTCCTAATGCATTCCTCAAAATAAGCAGCAGCCAGAGATTCACTCACTTAGAGTTGGGAAATCTACGGCCCCTGCAGAGGTTACTAGGCTAGACCTCACCTATGCACCTAATTTCTCTCATCTGCAACTCGGAAGTGGCCAAAAATCATTGTGCCCCTCTCCCTTCCTAGATCTGTAGATTATTCTTGCTATTACCAATTCCAGGCTAATGCATTTTTAAAATATTGCTCTCCAGAGAAATGCACGTTTCTATGGACTCACACATTATATTATACATTTTGTACTTCTAACAATGTTGGACATGTAGAATATGCCACAAAACCAGCTCCTGACATCAGGGAGAATGTGCTCAAATGAACAGAATAAACAGTGGGTTTTGAAAACTAGGTGCATTGCCTCCAAATGATGTAAGGCTTTCACACCATAACAAGTGAACCCACAGATAGGACAAACTGGAGTATATGTTAGACATGCAATTGCCATCATTTGCAATATGCAAGTCCCACTTTTTTTTATACCACTTTGTTCATGCACATTTTTGGGGTGGTGTCTGGACCATGGGCACAATGGCCTCTGTTAGTGCACATTCTTCATTCAACAACACAACACAACCATTGTGGAATGCTGGGGGGGGTGAGCTTTAGATCTGGGAAACTGCAATTATATAATAAAACAAAAAGTGCTGATTTTATATTAAAACATAATGTCAAGGGGTGGAATGCACCTGTTCTGGGAGTATTTGTGTGTGTGCATCATAGGAGCCAACTCCTAGGGGTCGAATAAAATATGTGAGCCCCCACCCTCCCAGTTGGTGGGCATTGTCAATTCAAATAGTGTCCGTGTGCCAGGTCTTGTGATCAATTGTGTGGGGCAGGACTTGCCTTCTCCCTCCCCCCCCCCCCAGTATGTTATTCAAGTTGGCATCCTGGGTACACATTCACATTGATCTTCTCTTGAAACACAGGGGGAAAATTAAGTGCTGCCTTAAGGGAAGGGAAAATCATTATTAGATAAATTCTGGGTGGCAGATGTGGTTATTCTACATGCTGCAGGTGACCCTCCCCACACAAGCTTTTCTCCCAATAGCCCTTCTGATCTGGTAGGGGAAAAATATTCATCTTTTTTTTAATACTCCAGGAAGTCATGTGTGCCTTTTATCCAAGGCTCACCTAAAGCCAGCTGAATTATGGAAACCACATAGAATCCAGAATTTTTGTTTCAAAATTGTTAAGTTTTTGTCATTCATGGGTTTTGCAAGGGCCAATTCACACATTAAGAGGCAGAAACCTGGGAATGCTGGGAAATCACATTTCCCCTGCAGCAAACCTCCAGTTCCTAATGTGTTGAGCATGTGTGTGCTTTTCCACATTTGCATATATCTTTAGCTGCATAAAAGGTGATGTGAAAGGACCTTCAAAGTGACCTAAGCCAGGTGGCTTGTCTTATGGAACCAGACTGTGCTTCAGGTTGATTCTTGGAAAGGACACACGTTGATTTTCCACAGTCCTTCTGCGTTTATTTCAGCCTTCATAAAACCCTGCTTTGGGAGCAGGGAGAAAATCTATTTAAGACACCCAGATCTTTGCAGATCCAATTTAAACTGTCCCTAGGGCAAAGCTAAGCTCTGACTAGTTACTTAACAGAATATTTATCCTACTAAAAAGTCAAGACAAAGAAATATATGCTCATCAAACACGCAGGCATAGCTCTAGGCTACAGTTACCAAAGTGAAAAGGGGTGGGGTGTAAGAATTTAATTTAGATAGATAGATAGATAGATAGAATTGCCCATCATATAGCCTTAAGTGGTATTTACAGACAGTCTGTAAAAGTATTGGTTAAAAAAGGACCAGTCAAGGGTAGACATTTTTTGCCCTCCATTTCATTGTCCTCCCATATTTATGACACAGTGGTAAAAGAAAGATACAAAAAAGGACCAAGATTTCCAAAAAGACAACACTGGCTCTGCTTTCCATTATTATGAACATCTGTCCTAAGCACAAGAAGGTATTAACGGTATGTTAAACAGAAAAAAATTCTGCGCCTCAAAACATTGAGCAAGCTTTTGAGTTCTCCAGAACTCTTCATCATTGTATTGTATGTCTATGCAAAGTCTATACAGGGTGTGGGTGGGAGAGGAAAAACAAACAAAAGAACTTTAAAAGCTTGCTCACTATTTTTGTGATGTTTTGGTTGATCCAAATAAAAGCTATTGCACAACTTTGGATTTCAGAACTCTGGCACTGAGTAAACATTTTTGTCATGTGGTGAGATCAGTGACTTCAAGAGAGAAAGGCTTGCAATCTCCTTTGGTTGTGGTTAAAAGCAGTTAAATTTTCAAATGGGAAAAATCCTGTGGACGTATCTCTTACTGTAGTAGAATTTAGAATTATTAATATCAGGTGGTACCTTTCTAGGAAGAAAGCCACAAAATGATTTTTCCCTGATTGCAAGGCTAGGAAAACTGACTAAGAGCCACAGCAGATCAGGCCAAAGGCATCCTCCTTTGTACAGTGACTAATCAGATGCCTCTGGGAAGCCCCCAGGCACAACATGCATGGGGGCAACTGGCTTCTCTCACTGCTGATCATAACAAAAGGTTTTTAGAGGCCTAATGCCTCTGAAACCAAAGGTAGCACACAGTTAGGGATGGGGAAAGAAGTTGTTCAGTCTGCTTTTCACAGCGGACTGATGTGATCCACTGCTCCCAAAAGTGCAGGCAGATCAGAATGTAATCCCCTGTCGATTATGTACTTTTCTAGATGTATAGCTTGTGTGCAGATTATGTGCACAAAAATGTAACTTTTGTGTGAGAGATACAAGCAAATTGCATAATTGGAGAAGCATTAAGTGTGCATTTTGCATACAAAATGCAAAAAATTTAAATGCGGATTATATCTATCATCTATTGATCTATCTGTCATCTCCTTCACAGAACAAAATGAGCCTGTGTCTGAGCACCAGCAAGAATGAAATGAGAAAGATTTAGACTGGTCAATCCATCTCCTACTTATAGCTGCCATGACTAGCAGTCATTGATAACCTTATCTTCCACAAATTGGTATATTCCTTCTTTTTAGAAATATTCACATTGGTGGCCATCGCCACATCTTCTGGCAGCAAAATCCCCTATTTCTACCACCCCTTTAACCAATATTCTTACTCTGAAAGGTAAAGCCAAATGGGAATTTCAGTGTATGCCCTAGAACACCCCACTGCTGTCACCTTCTGGGTACTGGGGTGTTCAAACAAACTCCTCGCTGCCTATACTGTATGTCATACATGGAGGTGGAAGCAGGATCACACCCATTGGCCCCACTCATAATGTCCACATGCTCCTGGATTCCTCCCCACTAATATCCACACATTTAATGCAATGCACCAATGAGTTGCCAACAGATTAATGCACTGCAGGTGTGACTGTGGACATCTTCCAGCCACCAGTACCCAATGGCTTGGCTTTTATGTCAGCCTATGTTTCTCATTCCATCCTCCCTCTTGCAGCCACATTTCCTACCCCCAAAGCCTCAATATATAATTGCGGCTGCAGGGGGTTGCTGGGGGGCACTCGTTTCCATGCAATTTAATTCCAGGAAAAAGATCCATTTGCAGCCACCTTAACCAAGAAAATGATGGAAGTGAAGTGATTAAATTTGGGACATTATACTGGCATACTGTTCTTTCCTGAAGAGAAGCACACGTGTGTGGAAAGGGCGTGGGAGGAGCAACATTGTCCAATGACATTTGTTCTTGTGTCATACCATGGCCACTGTTGGGAATGATGTTTAGTGTGACATGCTGGTATATCCATCAAAACACTGCTACTCCACAACAAGTACTGCAGTGTGCAAGGTGCAGAAGTGCTAGCATTGTAATCAGGAAAACAAACACAATATTCCCCATGTCCGAAGGCAGCCAAAGTGTGAATGTGAGAAAAGGGTGTTTTGCAAACATCTGGCTCATACGAGAATGGGCAGTGTCAGCAGCTGCCCATTTAGCACACCCCCTCCAGAAAACACAGATGTGCTCCTGCAATCTTGCAAGTTTAAACACACATGCACATTGCAGAATCAGAGTTGGAAGGGACTGCCAAGGGTCATCTAGTCCAACCCTCTGCAATGGGGGAATCTCTTGCCCATTGTGGGGCTTGAACCCACAACCCTGAGATTACAAGTCTCATTTTCTACCAACTGAGCTACCCCAGCTGTCATTATGCTGCATAATGTACAAAGAGGCCAAAAAAACGATAATAAAACACGGGAAGCGACCAGATTTCTTTGGCAGCACTGCCATAGGCCGACGGAAAGTTCTGCAAGTGCCGAAATGCTCAGACAACAACACAACATGATAAAGCTGCTTCCCACCCCCTTGGGCAAAGTTAATCAGTTCCACGCCTGTCAGCCCGGAACTAAATGCATTTGTGCCGCCAAAGCAGCCATGGCGGCCGTTTTGCTAGGATAGTTACCAATGAATTCGAAAGCCTCTTCGAAGTACTGCCTGAGATTCTGCTTGTTGCTGTCTGTGGCCGGCAGCCGCTTGTAGTTGAGCAAGCCTTTCTCGTAATGGTAGAGAGGGAGGTGAGTGGTGACGTTGATGACGTAGCCGATGTTCAGCCGCTGCATCTTCTCCAAGTCCTGAGCGTCGTGCTCATTGCCAAGAAACAAGAAGGGCAAGATGGGCGTGAGCTCGGCGTTCTCAATGTCTGGGGTGGTCGGGATGGACTGAGGTAGCGTGCAGGTCACCGCGGCAGCAGCACCGCCCCCTCCTCCGCCTTCGGGGCACTCTTGGAGTTGGAGGGAGTTGTCACAGAGGTTTTCGTGGTTCTGTTTAAAACTGCTGAGTCCACCTGCAGCACAGAGGGATTTTAAAAAGGAGAAGGTCAGGAACCTGAGATATTAATTACCGGTAGTTAGTATCATCATCATCATCATCATTGATATTTATATCCCACCCGTCTACGAAAAGGAGCCCAAGCTGATAAGCACACAAATGATAAAATCTTGCAATTCCAATAGAATATATACAACAACAACAACAACAACAACAACAACAACAACAACAACAACAACTACTTATACCCCGCACATCTGGCTGGGTTTGCCCAGGCACTCTGGGCTGCTCCCAACAGAATATTAAAAACACAATAAAACATCAAACATTAAAAACTTCCCTAAACTGGACTGCCTTCAGATGTCTTCTAAAAGTCAGATAGTTGTTTATTTTCTTGACATTTGATGAGAGGGCGTTCTACAGGGCAGGCACCACTACCGAGAAGGCCCTCTGCCTGATTCCCTGTAACCTCACTTCTCAGAGTGAGGGAACTGCCAGAAGGCCCTCGGAGCTGGACCTCAATATCCCGGCTGAACAATGGGAGTGGAGACCTCCTTCGGGTATACAGGGCCAAAGCCATTTAGGGATTTAAAGGGCCAGCACCAACACTTTGAACTGTGCTTGGAAACGTACTGGGAGCCAATGTAGGAATTTCAGGACTGGTGTTATATGGTCTCAGCAGCCACTCCCAGTCATATAGATGCAGTCATCTACTGTATATGGTCTTCAGTAGATGGTCTTCAGTGATGGCACCTATGTGATATTTAACAGAGCGGAAATTCCAAAGGGTAGGGGAGGCAACTCAACACTAAAGTTCTGAGTGTAGAGCCTGGATAGCTCCGTTGGTTAGAACATGGTCTGATGATACCAAGGTTGCAGGTTCGATCCTGGTATGGGACAGTTGCATATTCCTCCATTGCAGGGGGTTGGACTATAGATGATCCTCAGGGTCCCTTCTATGATTTACCCATTAGATTTGGAGGTTTGTTTTCAATCAAACTCTAGGATCTCCTAAAGGCATCTGCAGAAGGCCCTCAACTTCCGAGTGTACTGATTGATTGGGTATATAAGGGGTGAGTTGAACTTTCTGGTATCCTGGTCCCCAAACTGTAGGGTGTTATACACTGGTAGCTAATTGGTACACAGAAAAAGTGGAATACTCCCAATACTTACCTGGGAATTGTAGTTTGTTAAGGATGCTGAGAGTTGTTAGGAGTCCTCTATTCCCAGAGGGGTTTAACAACCATTCCCTCTTTCTAGAGAATTCTAGTTCTGTCTCCTAACGACAATTAGAACCCTGGACAAACTACATTTCCCGGGATTATTTGGTGAAAGCCATGCTTGTTTAAAATGGCCTGCTTTAAATGTATAGGACATACGCGGCCTCGCCTACATCCAATGATTTCAATGGGTCTACTCTGAGTCTTACTAGCAGTTGATATCACCCAATATATTTTAAGCATGCCTATTTTGAGTGCACTCCAGTGACTGCTAAACTATTTTTCAAAACATAGTTTTTCAAACTTTAAACACACATACACACACAGTTGTGTTACACAGGTATTTTATAATTTTTTCACTTCCCAGATAGCACTTTTTTCAGATGCAGGGAAGGGGTAAATAAATAACCCCCCTCTCTAATTCTCTCAAATCAGGGAGATGATCCATTTAGATTCCACAATAACATTTTTGTTTTGCCTGTGAAATGGTAACACTCCTTACGTAGTTCCATAATTGATTATTCTGCTTCATAAAAGATGATTTCTCAAAGAAAGAGGACACTTGAAGGGTGAGGGGTTTTCAACCAACGCACCCAAGACCACTTTTTAAAAGAATATTGTTCTAACGTACTTTGGGATTTTCCAATCTGTTGTCTAATGCTGTTCCACAAAATCTGAAGAGAAAAACAGAAGCTTAAGAACTTTCTACACCTCGTTCTGAGATGACATCAGCTCAGGCTCCCCACCTGCCTGGTTTCCATGGCAATTACACAAAGACATACAATGACATCAGCTCGGCATGACATCAGCTCTTTGAGTGCAAACAATGCAAGAAGAGCTACTTTGTTTCAGGCCTTTTGGTACAACTGTGTTCTTGGGAGCCAGTGATGTAATGCTAACAGGTGGTTGGAGCAGCATTTGCCTAACAGGGAGGAGGAAAAATACAGCTATATCCCTTGTGTACACATGGGTGATTATAGGTTAAGCTTTCACTAACGGCATGTGAAATAAGGCACTAATGCAAGAGAAATGTAGCTTTATGCAAACTGACAAAGATAAGAGAAAATTGCAAGAACCAGAGACACCTTGTCTAAAAAGTGATGTAACTCTTGGAAAGAAGGTTGAAAAATAATAATTGCTTTTGGTAAAAGGCAAAGGTTCAAACTATGGCAGCTCAGAGACCTTTTAGTAACAACTCTTTATATTCTGATCTTGTCTATAAGCCTATGTGCCAGAATAAAAACCTTTAGACATTCCAGCTAAGATCCCCCCCAAACATAAGACACTTATATTTTATAACAACAACAACAATAATTTATTTGTACCCTGCCCATCTGGCTGGGTTTCCCCAGCTATTCTGGGCGGCTTCCAACAAAGATTAAAAATACATTAAAATGTCACACATTAAAAAATTCCCTGAACAGGGCTGCCTTCAGATGTCTTCTAAATGTCAGGTAGTTGTTTATCTCTTTGACATCTGATAGGAGGGTGTTTTACTTTAATAGAGATGCTTTTACACTATGTGAAATAATGAAACACCAACTGGTTATTTTAAGAGAGGAACACAAGGTAATAAGAACACAGGTAAAGAGGTGATGGACAGATTAGAGATCTGATTAACCTTTTGGCATTTTTGTTTGCTCGCTTATGAATCAGAAAACGGCATTTCGGAATGTTTGGCGTAAGTGAGCTTATTTTGCTTTGGGCTGCATCCAAGGCCATTATGGTCCCTTCCCCCCAATTCAGAGCAAAGGTAGCTGGATAACTATTTACCTATATCTCCCCTTATTACACAAGAAAGGTTAGTAGCATCAATAGATCACAACTCTGGCTTTAACCACAGCTGCATACATTTTTTCTACTAATTCTCAGTGCTTATTTAACCATAACCAATTGTTCTTTTTGGGGGAAGTAGGGTTGTCACTCCCCTCAACACACACTGGAAGCCGGTGCAAGCTGGTCCATTAATGCTAAAGGGGCACAGGCCAGTAGCCTCAGTTTACCCTTAGTCCGCCTCAACCTACCTGCCTTCTTACTTAGAAGCAGCCTGACAGCTCCCTCCTCTTTAGTTTCAGTGCTGAAACAAACTTTGTAAGAGCTCATCAGGGAAGAGGGTGGGGGAGAAGATTAGAATTAGTTGGCTCTGCCTGTCATTGGCTCCGACTCCCTCTACCCTTGGTTTCTGCCCTACTAGTCCCAATGGGCACCAGCCCATCGGGACAGAAGCTCCATCTCTTTAACAGCTGCAGGATGGCAAATTTCAATCTGCACAGACTTTCTTATCTCTATACTGTACCTGATTCATTTTTCTTGCTATGCAGCTCCTAAAAAACACAGAGCCTCTGCCCAAAGAGAGGGAGCAACCTCTTCAGTACTTCCTAGAAGTATAATAGCATTTCCGACTTACAAAAATGTATTATTAGGGGAAATTTCTTGCAGAAAATTCTGTGTTATTTTCCCTAACATTTGCAATTTTTGTGCACAATACACACATTTCTTGCAAACCCAAAAGGAGTTTGATGGTTGCTGCAAGAGAGGGACTGCGAGGAACAACATGGGAGGGGTGTTTCTAGGACTAAGGTCAAACTGAAGCTCCCTTGTTCCTATTGCTTTAGGATGTTGCATGTTGTTTAAAGAATCTTGTTATATTTACAGTATAGAAATATGGTTTGGGGTAGGTTGTCATATTTATGTTTTGCTATGTTATTATGAAATGGTTTTTGTAGTGTTTGAAATGCACCCCTGCTTCTTTGTTGTGAGCCACTTTGAGCATGTTTTATTTTCTGTAGAAAATCAGCACACAAATAAAATGAATGAATAAATGAATAAAAGACAACTATGTTTCACATTGTTTTGAGAAGTGCAAATTAGGTAGGTTCACCTTAAATGCAAAGTGAAATCAAATTTCTCCTCTCTCTCTACTAAAATGGCAAGCAAGCAAGTGAAAGTAGCCACCTTAAAAGGGATACCAGTATAAGAGGTAGTCAATAGTCAACCCTAAGCCTATACAAAAACACCCTTTCCTAATTCCAAAAAGCAAAGGGCCAGGAAAGTCACCAGCAACCATAATATGGGAGAGGGCAGGCGATTATGAACCATAGAAACTGATGAAGGGCAGCATATAAACATTTTAAATCAACAGTGCAGATTCCAAATTTCTATTTCAGGGAAGTGTACAACAGTAAATAGCAACAACATAAGCAGAAGTGAATAAAACAGAAATACAGAAGTACTATACACATTATTTTTAAAAAACCTGGGTAAATAAGAATGTCTCAACCACTGTCTAACAGGCCTCCTTTCCCCATACAGAGCAGGCCAGTCTTAAAAAACCTCTTGGAAAACCATACTGCTTGTTCAACGACCACCCCATTGTGAATTCCTACAAGGCAGAAGTGCACCTCCTGCGGCCTAACCCTCTGTAGAGTCCTCCCTTATGTAATTCATGAGTTAAGAGACTGCCGTGACCTTTAAACACTTCTGCTTTCCTGGGCTCTTACCGTTTTTATTTTCGTTTCATTTCGTTTGGTACACCACTCTGTTTGCTTTGAGATACACAGCTGCGTTTTATTTCCCTCTTGCTTTTAAGGAAATTTCACTGGCATGTATTGTTTTTATGCAAGCCACTTTTTGCATAAATAAAAATGAAAATCAATACAATCAATAGAAATAGACATATTTATTCTATTATTAAGGAGTATAACAATTGTATACCTAAAGCAAAACACTTGTGAACCAGGCATGTCTCTATAGGGAGGGTATCCTGCCTCGCTATGGAGACATTCCCGGTTCACAAGCATTTTGTTACTTTAGATTTCCTGAATCCTGGGAGGGCTTCTTAAGGAGTGGTCTGACTACTGACTTCCTTCAAGCAGGCAGGGACCATCCCCTCTCACAGGGAAGCATTAACCACCTCCCTGGTGCCAGCCGAGAGTGGCAAGAGTCCAGAGCACAAGGAGTCATCCTGAGTGATCCAAGCACCTTGCCTACATGCGCAAACCTTACTAACTGAAACTCATCCGACACAACAGGACTAGAGAGTGCTCTGGACACCCCTTGAAATTAATCTGCTGTAGTAGCAGAGTCAGGATCCTGGGAGATGCAAACGATTTTCAAAATGCTTTGCGAACAAGCAAAAGATAAAAATCTACCTGATAAGGACTAAAGTTTATTTTTAAAATTGTTTTTATTAAAGATTTTCTTGGGTTACAAAATTATATACATTGTCTCTTTTCTGATGATAAAGTCTTTTTTTCAGACCATTCCTATTCAATATGAGACTGTGATACTGTATACAGTACAGTCGTACCTCGGAAGTCGAATGCCTTGCAGCTCAGACATTTTGGCTCCCGAACGCCACAACCCTGGAAGTGATTGTTCCTGTTTGCGAACTTTCTTTGGAACCCGAATATCCAATGCGGTTTCCGCAGCTTCTGATTAGCTGCAGGAGCTTCCTGCAGCTAATCGGAAGTCGCACCTTGGTTTTCAAACGTTTTGGAAGTCAAATGGACTTATGGAACAAATTCTGTTCAATTTCCGAGGTATGACTGTATAAGATTGGGGAAGAGAAGTGGAGGGGGGAGAGGGGGGTTGTAAACTTCCATTCTTTTACAGACAGTGGTAGCTCTGGATGCGAACGGGATCTGTTCCAGAGCCCCATTCGCATCTTGAAGCGAACGCAACTCATGTCTGCACATGTGCGGGTCGCGATTCACCGCTTCCACGCATGCGTGTGATGTTATTCTGAGCATCTGTGCAGGCGCGAGTGGCGAAACCCAGAATAATGTGCTCCGTTACTTCCGGGTCGCTGCAGAGTACAACCCGAAAATGCTTAACCTGAAGCTACTTCAACCTGAGGTATGACTGTACTGTACATGTGAGGTTTTACAACAGTAAACAGGTTCACACAGTCCATGCTGAAAGCATGGAGGGGGAAATAGGAAAACTGGCTATAGGGTGTGTAAGTGTGTGTGCACGCGCGCAGATACATAAAAGCTTACATTCAGCACATTCAGCATACATTTATTTATAAATGGAAAGATTAATGTTTTTGGAATCTGACTGTATCAGTAACAATATGTATTGAAGTCCCCGCCAAAACATGCACCTGGGAACTATTGGGTTGCATCTGATTAAGTCAAACTCAGAGTTGTCCCATTGAAAAATCAGCTCTTTCAGTTGATCTGCTCCAAGTATGACTTAAGACACAACCCACTGGTTGTAATTGAGTTCAGAGTATGTTGTTGTTTCTAAACATATCTGTGTCATCATGTTGTTAGCCAGAGAGTAAACCAAAATTATATCCTGCTTGGAGATTATTGCAAGCAAGCTCATAGAGACCACCCAGTTATCTGAAGCTATCTTTTGGATGTATCTATGCAGAATCAGAAAAAGAAGTTATCAGATCCTTTCCGCTAGCAATGCCCCACAGCCCATCAACAACGATCATGGAATATGTGCTGCAAAGTTCACTAACATCTAGCGATGGCATTAAAATATAAGTTCCGAGTCTGAAAAACAAGCACTTGATATTCCGAAAAGTGTTGCCGTCCTTGCCTTGACAGTTGATGAACTTTATATTTAAAAAATGTATTTTCAGCATAGCTCATTCCTGAAGGCCTTAGGGCCTGTGCTGTGTAATGTTTTATAGCTCCATTGATTTATTTTAATTCACCCAAAAGCAAGTTAACCAACCACCAGAAAGCCCTTCTTCTCCCAAGGACTTTCTGCGACACACTCTGGTTTATACCAGTTCAGCTATGTCTTCATTAGAATGTACCACTGAGGATAAAAGATCCTCACTAAAGCTAGTAAATGATCACGATGATCAGTGACAAGTTGTGTTGGGGGGTGGCATAAAGACGGCTCAGTTTTTGGGGGGTGCAACCGATAATTCTCTCATGCTGCCTCCAACCTTTCTCTGTGTCTTATGTAAAGCAGATATGGCAATAGATGTACAGTGGTACCTTGGGTTACAGACGCTTCAGGTTACAGACTCCGCTAACCCAGAAATAGTACCTCGGGTTAAGAACTTTGCTTCAGGATGAGAACAGAAATTGCGTGGCGGCAGCGGGAGGACCCATTAGATAAAGTGGTACCTCAGGTTAAGAACAGTTTCAGGTTAAGAACGGACCTCCAGAATGAATTAAGTACTTAACCCGAGGTACCACTGTATTGGATATTCTTTGTGTTTAGGTTGTAAACCACACAGTGTACTTTGGATGAAGAGCGGTATAAAAAAATTAACAAATGATAACAATAATCTCACAAATGCCAGACCTCAGCCTGCCTCTGAACTTGGCTGGAATTATCGCAAAACAGTACCCTTTTAAAGCAAGAAAGAAAAAAGTGCTATGCGGAATTATGGTGTACAGGTAACTTATACTTATTTTATTTACATGACGGCAGCGAGGGGGTGCGAGGGGAATAAATAAATAAATGGAGAGAAGAGAAATCCCACTCATCATTTATTTACAGACACACACACACCCCTCAACACACATACCTGCTGCACAAAGCTGCAGTTGCAGACTTATCCAGCTTTGGGAAGGCAGCCTGAGGCTTGGCCTTTGGGAAGGAGGTACGAGGGCTCTGGCAAGGTAGTGGGAGGGCTCTGGAAACCTGTTACAGCCCTTGTGCCAGCTTTCAAAAGCCAGGCAAGAAGCCCTCCGCCTTGCAAGGGGGCAGGATTCAGGGGTTCCTGGCTTTACGTGATTTTACTTATTCATACAACGGCCAGGAACATAACCCCCCCCCCCCCGCATTCTAAATATGTTCAGGATTATTATTATTATTATTTAAGTTTGGAAAACTACGCTATTTTGTTCATGCTCTCTACCTGAGGCAGCAGGCCATTTCGGAAGTTCGGAAGTTTCCCAAGCATCACCCTTTTTTAAAAAAAAAAAAGCTGCAGAAAACATAGAACCGTTATCCTGACATTGGGTGGCGTTTATCCTCCCCACTCTCCGGAAATTCAGACCGGAGAGATCTTCTTGTGGCTTAAACAAAAAAGAGCTATCAATTTATATAACTCATATTAGTAGCCTCATAACGTCAGATCTGTTCCCTCCAGCAGTGAAGCTGCTCAACCTGACAGTACATTCACAAACGCTTTGCTTAGTTCACTCTCAGAAGAGCCTCTGTCTGGACGGTCGGAGTGGTAGAGTGGGTGGTGTTGGACTTAACACAGGCAGGAACTGGGTTTATATGCCCATTCAGCTGGTAAGCTCACAGGCAGACTGACCTAGAGCAATAGGGTGGCCACTTGCACATTGTCAAAAAGACAGAGATTTGCACAAAAATTGCACATGCCAATTGCTACTGTAAGTATAGATGCACATTTAGAAATAGCTGCTGTATTCTGCTGACAGCACACAGAATGCTCTAGTAGGATTCCCAAAGCATGTCCACTCTCCACTAAGCAACAACAACAGCAACAACAACACCACAACCCTATAGCTTCGTGGAGTTTTTTGGGGGGGAGAGAATGAATGGCTATTAAACCAGTTTAACTCTTCAGATATAGATATACCTGCAGGCATCAGTTTCAAAACTAAATGGACAACTTAACTTTGTGTGTGTTTGTGTGTGCGGATCCTGTCCTAGTGCATCTTTTTCTCCCAGGTTTATTTTTAGAGTCACATCACTGCACAAGATAGAAGTTCAGCTGCTGAGCAATATTAGATGATTGACAGGAGATGGTACAGATTGCATTAGTTCAGACAGTCTGGGGATTTAAAAGACGGTTATTTCCAAAACTGGTATCAAATAAGTAACATTGGGGCAGTAAATTTCAAAATGTAGGCATATAAATACACACACACTGTTTTGAGTGCACACTTGTGAGGTCCTGCAAGTACAGCCTGTTTAAGAACTGTGACCTCATTTATTTATACTGCTGCAGAAAGCCTTGCCAGAGCAACAGCTGATGACAGCCTTATGTATTTTTCCACTAAGCCAACAATTAAATGGCTTCTGTGGTTTTAATGAGCAGAGGACATTATGTCAAAACTGATTCAAAGCATGAGATGGTTGAAGGATAAGGCAATGTCATTTAAAGTACAGAAAAACAAAACACACACAGCAGGAATATACTTTGAGCTTGGGACCTTTCCAGGATACTGATCTCTGTAAGAGTATGAAAAATTGCTTAAGCCAATGTGGAAACACCCGCTGGTCCTTGCTTAATGGGCTAAAATTTGAAGTGTCATCACCGAACAAAAATGTTAAGGTGGGGAGATATGAAAAAAATGTTCTGTAATCCACTCATGTGTGCTGACTCTGCTCAGGCAATCAGTCCTATTGCATTCAGTGGGGTTCATTCCTAAGTATGCATTGCAGGGATGGGGGACCTTTGATCCTCCAGATGCTGCTAGACTACAACTCCCATCATTCCTGGCCATTAGCCATACTGGCTGGGGCTTGTGGGTGTTGGGAGTCCAGCACCATACAGGTTCTTTGACTTTTAGTGTATAGGACTGAAGCCCTACTTGTTCATTTGAAAGTGCATTTCCAGGCATAGGCACCAGGTATACAAAATTGTACTCACCAGAGGTGGTGAGAGAAAAGCAAAATATAGATGTCATTAACTGGCAGGATGATGGGGAGGAGGAAAAGGATCCTGGCGAGGTGTGTAGCTAGGGTTGGGACATGCTGAAGCAAGGAAGGGTTGGGGAAGGAAGCACAAACTGGATGACTGCGGGTGGCAAGGGGATAGAGGTCAAAACACAGGAACCGGAGCAGGAGGACTCACCATCAGATCCAGAGAAGACCCTGTCTCCACAAACATGGCAGGCTCTAAGGCCTAGGGAGCAGCAGGAGGGGTGCTCTAAGAGGCTGAGGCCTACAGCCCAGCTTCCTAGCTGGCCAGGTAGGGGTTGCTAGCTCTGGGAGAAGGTGTGTAATTCCTCTGCTAAAGTAGGTTTGGAACAGGTGAGGGTCACCTGCCTCGTGATGCAACAATAAGCATGCAAAGTATGAAAGGGAAGCAGAGTTGAGGTGCTGTGTCTGCTCAACCTCCCCTGTTGGTGGACCTTGGCTTGTATTCTCCTGGACCTCTACATGACTGTGCTTCAGGTTTGACTCTGGACTGCATCCTGACTGCTGGACTTGGCTTACTTGGCCTGAACCTGGACAGTGTTTCCTGACTTTTGGTCTTTGGGCTTTGCTTGCTTGGATTGATGCTGGGACTCTGAACTTTGGACTTGACGTACTGACTTGCTACCAGGTAGGCCAGAGGTTTAGGACAGCAGAAGTCAGTGGTGCTGTCAGGGCAGGCCTTGGGGACTGAAGCCTAGGGCCCTGTCCTGCAGAACGAGCCTTTTTTTAAAAAAAGGAGAACCATGATAATTCTTGGATTACAGTTGCTGAAGTTCTACCTGTTGGTTCTTGGATAGAAGCCAAGCAGACTATTATGCTTACCTTCCACATAACCTTTACAGATGATGCACAATACAGGGCTATCAACCTGCAGGGCACAGGTTTCATTAGGCAGGTTGCCCCAAGCGTCAATTATAATTATGCACAAGGCAAGATGAAATGCTCCAGCAGAACTCCAAAAGGAAGACACACTCCCTTCTTGCTCAAGGCAAACTCAATTCAAGTGAGTCTTCATTACAGCCTCCACCAAACTTTTAAAGTAATTTCACCCACCGGCGTTAATCCATCAGTATCACCCAGGGATGTCAATGAGAGGTTTGCTCTAAGGAAATTCAGCCCTTGGGTTTTAACTAAGGCAAACCACTCTGTTACTGTCTTATTGTCTCTGGCAATATCAGAAAATGGAAAAAGTACTACATATATCTTTAGGGTTACCACTAATCCGGATTCCTCATTGTTCTTCTAATCAAGCCATCAGGCATTCTGGTCAAGGAGGTCAGGTCAGGGAGGTCAAACTATTCCATAAAGGGAGGGAATCCAGGTTTAGAATTTATGTTTGACTCACAGTGTTATTTTTTAACTAACGTTTGTACTTCCATTCTAGTTGTACAGTTTGCACTGAAGATCGGAACAAGGAATGGTTAGGTCAATGGAGGCTGAAGCAACGATAAAGGGTTGATTCTCGGCTTCTTGGCTGAACTTGTGGGAGGGGGAGAGAAATGGATCACCAATTATTATGTCCAGCATCACCCTACCTAGAATAAGCCTTTAGCCTTCCTATGATTCTTACAGCCAACACGTCCAGAAATTTATTTTCCAGCTCACAGAATCCATCTTGCTACATCTTTTTTTTTCAGAATTCAAAGTTAAATTACCTTTTATCCTCCAAGAGAAAAAGGGGGAAGCTTGTTATCTTAGTTAACATCCTTCCACATACACACACTCTGAAAAACACACACAAGTTCTTCAGAAAGCAAAAGACATCCAGGCAGGGATCAAGGGTGCTGAGAACTCTAGATGTAATTATTTTCCCCAATACAGCCATTACTAATTTTGAGAAGTAGTAAAAGTGCAACATTGATAATAATGGAGTACATTTGTGCACCTATATCTGCATTGTATAATTATTCTAATCAAAGATTTGTGGCAGAATTTTATGGCCAAATCCTGCGTATATTTACTTGGAAGTGGTCCCACTGATTTCAATGAGACTGGAAAACACTAGAAATGTGTACAAGTTTTCAGCCTTAAAAGCAGAAACCTTTGCTTAATGATCAAAGAAAAGGAGCACCCTCACACACTTCAGCCTGTGTGTCATCATCTCTACATGTGGGGTGGGCAACAAGGGGCATGGTCAGGGACCACATGTCAGTGGGCATGGCCAGAATAGGCCATGGGTGGAGCATGGGCTGCAGATAGGTAAGGCCACGGATACTCATTCCTCTGTATGCTATCCAGCACCACAGGTAGACTCCACTCAGCTTGCAAAACAATGATTGGGAAAACTGGGGGAGTGAAATTTACCTGCAACACTCAGTGGGTGAGGATTCAGAAGTATGGGTGGGCTTGTAAGAACATCTGGGGACCCAAGGTTGAAAAATGCTGCTCTAAAGCAACACTGTGATGACTCTAAACAAACTGTACTATAGAACTTACTCTATAGGAGGGATTGTGGTTTCATTGTTGGTTGCTTTTTTAAGATAAAGGAAGCTAACACTGAAAAGCTGGGGCGTGCAACCAGCAAAGAAAATCAAATGGCAAGCCTCTGCAATAAGAGGAAGTGGGTAACCTAATATGTTTCCACTCTTTTAAAAAGGCCTACAGGAATTGCATAACATGACAGCTCGAAGCCTATGGTGGAAGAATGCTCAAGATCTAAATAAGAGAAGAGACGTGTGTCAAGACAGCATGAGTAGAAGATAGTTGTTCATCACCACCACCAGTAATGTTACGGTCACTATCCAAGCATTGCTTTGGATTTTCACAGCTATGTTCTACTATTGTTGCCATGCACCCAGAATTTCCCAGACATTGCCAGGATTCAGCCATCGGAAACAGTGTCTGGGCAGGAATTGCTTTAATTTCCAGGAAAATCCAGACTTATGGCAACCAAGTGTGTTTTAATACATCTTGCAAAACTAAAAGAAGCTCAACGACTTTGGCCAAAAAAAGCTCAACAACACCGGATTTCCACTTTTTGAAATACAGCAACCCTAGTTCTACACATGCTCCAAAAACCTAATGAAAACAGAGGCTGAAAAGCATAGGGTTCTGCCTGCTGTCAAATAATTGTTCTCTGGAGCTTTCAAAATGCACAGGGTTCTCCACTGTGGCAGAGGCACGGCATGGAACAGATATCTAGATTCTTTCCAGAGCAGAACACATGCATTTGCACCTTTCTTTAAAAAGTACAAAAGTACAAACTTCCACAGCCCATGCAACCAACAGACAAACATGGCAAAAAAACCGTGTGAATATTTCTTAACTCTCCAATGGGGGTGGGACACTTGGGGCCCCCCGAATCATTTCTGGACTCCAACTCACATCAGCCTCGGTCAGTGGCCAGGGATGATATGAACTGCACTCTAGCTATATCTGGGGGGGGGGTGTGTCACAGGTTGCCCACCCCATATACTCTGCAATAGGGGGAGAAAGATGTGGCAGCTAACTGACAACCAGAAGAGTTCCTTGGAAGCCACATTTTCCCCAAGAGCTTCAAAGGAGGAAAAAGGAAATTCCATTAGGACAGTTCTTCTTCCTACCCAAGTGTCAGAAGAGTAAGCTCATAGGCTTACTCTTGAGTGCCTACTCAATTCCAATACTCAGGTTGTGTGTCATTTGCCACTAGCCATGATGGCTATGGTCTGCCTCCGCTGTCGGAGGCAGTTTCCCTCCAAAGACCAGTTGCTGGAAATCACAGGCGGGAGTGTGAGCTGTGCTGCTTATGTTCCGCTTGTGAGTTTCCCATAGGCATCTCTGGTTGGCCACTGTGAGAACAGGATGCTGGACGAGATGGGCTTTTGGCCTGATCTGGCAGGATTCTTCTCTTCTCAACGATATAGCCAGTATTTATTAACAACTACCCAAATTACAATTCCTAGACACTGACACACACCCAACATCTCCACCATTAATACTTGAAATGCAACATTCCTCACTAAGCTTCCATTCTAGAAAGTTAGGGTTAACACCAAATGGATTTGTTTAGACATGGGTTTTATTTATAGCAAATGGGGGTGAAATTCCAGGATCATACATGACCTTATATACCATAGTCTCTTTCTAAGTATAACTGTACTTGGGTACACATATCTAAAAAAAGATTCAGGAACCACTGTGAATTTTCAAAAAGGGGAAAAGAGAGGACCCAAATAATTACCACCCAGTCAGTCTGACATCAATACCAGGGAAGATTCTGGAGGAGATCATTAAGCAAACAGTCTGTGAGCACCTAGAAAGGAATGCTGTGATCACCAAAAGTCAGCATGGATTTCTGAAAAATAAGTCATGTCAGACTAACCTGATCTCGTTTTTTGACAGAATTACAAGCCTGGTAGATGAAGGGAACGCAGTGGATGTAGCCTACCTTGATTTCAGCAAGGCATTTGACAAGGTGCCCCATGATATTCTTGTAAAGAAGCTGGTAAAATGCGGTCTTGACTATGCTACCACTCAGTGGATTTGTAACTGGCTGACTGACCGAACCCAAAGGGTGCTCATCAATGGTTCCTCTTCATCCTGGAGAAGAGTGACTAGTGGGGTTCTGTCTTGGGCCCGGTCTTATTCAACATCTTTATCAACGACTTGGATGATGGACTCAAGGGCATCCTGATCAAATTTGCAGATGACACCAAACTGGGAGGGGTGGCCAACAGTTCAAGAAGGACACTGACAAACTGGAACGTGTCCAGAGGAGGGCAACCAAAATGGTCAAAGGCTAAGGGAGCTGGGCATGTTTAGCCTGGAGAAGAGGAGGTTAAGGGGTGATATGATAGCCATGTTCAAATATATAAAAGGATGTCACATAGAGGAGGGAGAAAGGTTGTTTTCTGCTGCTCCAGAGAAGCGGACACGGAGCAATGGATCCAAACTACAAGAAAGAAGATTCCACCTAAACATTAGGAAGAACTTCCTGACAGTAAGAGCTGTTCAACAGTGGAATTTGCTGCCAAGGAGTGTGGTGGAGTCTCCTTCTTTGGAGGTCTTTAAGCAGAGGCTTGACAACCATATGTCAGGAGTGCTCTGATGGTGTTTCCTGCTTGGCAGGGGGTTGGACTCGATGGCCCTTGTGGTCTCTTCCAACTCTATGATTCTATGATTCTATATGAACTTTCACTTCAGGTGCAGGTTGTGGGTAGGTATGAAATTCCCCTGCAGCACTTTTCAGGTGCAGGAAGGAGACCAGAGGCACAAGAGGGGAGCTCGAATTGGGACTGGATACCAAGCTCTTACCCTAAATGACAGAGTGTCATTATAGGCTTGTTCACATGTTACTCTTGAACACAGGTACAAGCGATCTCTGCACAAGTGTTTCTATGATGTGCTGATGGGCGGGGTGTAAATTATATATATATATATATATATATATATATATATATATATATATATATATATATTATTATTATTATTATTATTATTATTAAGCATGTGAACACCACTTATGTGATAAACATAGCATTGCTTTGGGGGCTTCAAAGGGGGTATGGAAACAACCAGACCTTAGCAGCTGGCTTCACCCACCTCACGTCCACCGCTCAACGTAACACCTCCAAAAAATTGACACTAATGCCCCGTGTTTTGCTTTTGAAATCGGGCTGTGAAACAGGGGGCATTTTGACTACGGCCCAGCCTGTATCAAATGTGTGAAGGAAGCAGATGGATAATTAAATGTTCCTCCCTCCAGAAGCTGAGCACAATTCATGCCATTATCTACTCTGTCCACCATTTTGATGGTTTTATGCCATGAAACAGTCTATAAGCTTGGTTCATAATAACACACATTTTTCACCCAGAGGGGAGGAGGCAAGTGTGTATATTTTACATATTTGTTTTTCATTTATTATTATGTAATAAGAAGAGATTCTAGCTAAACATCAGGAAGAACTTGCTGACATTAAGAGCTGTTTGACAGTGGAAAGGTCTCCCTCGGGAGGTTGCGGACTCTCCTTCCTTGGAGGTTTTTAAGCAAAGGTTGGGTGACCGTCCGTCATGTATTGATCTAGTTAAGATCCCTACATTGCAGGGGGTTGGACTAGATGACCGCTGGGGTGCCTTCCAACTCTATGATTCTATGGCATTTATATCCCACCTTTTTTCCAAGGAGCTCCAAGTGGCATACACAGTCCCACCCCGTTAATATTACCGTCCAGTCCAACATCCTGATCTCACAGTGGCCAACCAGATGCCTGTGGAAAACCAGCAAGCAGGACACGAGCGCAAGAGGCCTTTCCCATCCTGTGGCTTCCAGCAACTGGTACAGTGGTACCTCAGGTTATGAACTTAATTTGTTCTGCAGGTCCTTTCTTAACCTGAAACTGTTCTTAACCTGAGGTACCACTTCAGCTAATGGGGCCTCCTGCTACCGCCCCGCCCCCGAGGCACGATTTCTGTTCTCATCCTGAGGTAAAGTTCTTAACCCGAGGTACTATTTCTGGGTTAGTGGAGTCCGTAACCTGAAGAGTCTGTAACCCGAGGTACCACTGTATTCAGAAGCATTACTGCTGCATATGCTTTACTCACTCAAAATATTTTGCACATGTCACACAACCAGCCTCAGAAAAAAGAACTTCTGGAACTTTCTACAACACATGAAAGGCCACTTCATACAGGCATGGACATCGCTCAGAATCTAGATGATTAACAACTGAACCTGTGAACGGCACGCCAGAAGAGGAGACATTTGCCTGAGGTTTTCCCATCTGCAATTGGATTTACAAAGCCACTGGTCACTCAAATGTTTCAGTCACAGAGTGACTCGACAAACTTGCGAACCCTGACACACTTTTTTGGAAAGCAGCGATACATTACACAATGCTTCAAAATCAAGACTTCTCTACCTTCTAGAACAAGGGTCATTGTTGCTGTTGGGTCTACAGCCCCCTTTATCCATTAGTCCTGCAGGCTGAGAGTACAATGGGACAGTGTTCTTCAACCATGGGTCTCCCATCATTTTCAGGTCACTTAGCCAGTGGTCAGGAAAGATGGGAGTTGTAGTTCAAAATCTGGGGACACAAGGTTGAAAAGAACCAATCCAGAGAGCCCCATGTTAGCCACCCCTAGTCAGGCTCCCTTCTAACTGCAATTCTGTGATATTATCAGGCACTGAAATGCTAGATCCCAAGCGCTATACCTTTTCAGAATGTCTGAACCCATATTTACTAGCTAAGTTGGTAGAGGACTACACACTAAGGCTCTGTTTGGAGCACCCTCCAAGTGCCGTGCAGGGGACAATATCACCACCCTCTGCATGCCTTGGAATCCTTTGTACATGTGCTGAGAAGCTTAGCTGCACTAGCTTTCTCTGTGCTCATCTAAGATCAATTGAGGAATCCATTCTGGGTGCTGCAATCCACTCCAGAGTTTGGGTAGAACAACACTGGATTCCACTCTCCACCAAAAACTCCCCAAGCAAAATTGCTAGAGAGGAAGCCAGTTATCTAATCAGCCAAATATGTGCAGTTTGAACACGAGCGCCTATATTAGTTACACAGCGGCAACTAGAACACTGAGAGGAAAAAGGGTAGGTGATGTTTGCACTGTGGGAAAGCATGCAACTCATATGAATCCGGTTTCTCTCCGTGCTCAGACAGCATGTGGCAGAGGGCAAAAGGGTCCGTTTCACTTTTCCATTTCTCAAAGGGGTTTGGAAAGAGGAGCCTTCTGCACGGCCCCTCCCGTTCCCAATCGCCAGCATTCAAGCACATCCACCCCTCGAGTTAAGCTGTCAGGGTGAATAATTTGCAGCGCTCTGGAACAAATGAACTGGGAGCGTTCCATCCACTGGCAAGGTCAATTCCCCACCTCCATCCCCATTCCATTCGCTAGTTACCTGGAAAGGCAGGTTCATAAACAAACTCAGTCCTAAAGTAGATCATGACATAGCACTGCAGTCCCTTTTGCGTATTCGAAGCAGCTAGTTTATAAAGGATTCACACCCCTGGGCATAGCCAGGATTTTTGTTAGGGGGGCAGGCTTTTGTTAGGAGGGGGCAGAACCTCAGATTTGTATTGATTTTGATTGATTTTTTTTGGGGGGGGACAGCTGCCCCCTGCCTCCCCGGCTACACCCATGTCCAGACCCTGCCCTTTCATCATTCTTCGCAGAGTGCCTTCTCTCCACAAAACTAGACTTGGGGTGGGGAAACATTGCCCTCAGATGCTGGAATCCCAACTTCGCAGCCTTAGCCAGTGTCGCCAATAATCATAGGCAGTGTTAGAAGCACAGGTATATAATTTAATAGTCAAATGGTGTCTTAAACCTAGGTTATGGCCGCCACAATGGAATGTCTAGGCACCAACACCCCACCGTGGAGTTTATTGTTGTCATTTCTTTACCGTTTTGTATTTTAAAGAACTGATCTCAAAGTGGTTTACAACATTAAAACATCAAATAAAACAAATTCAAGCTTCAAGGAAAATATTTCAGGTCCTTCTCTAAGTGATATTTTGCTCCCCCCAGTCACCAGCCTGGCATCCAGAGATCTCCACGGGGTCACAATTGGACATGAGCTAGTCGCAAAATGCACCTGGCGCCTGGCTAATTTCTAACACTGATCAAAGGTGGTGGGAGTTGTAAGTCCAGCAACATCTGAAGGACCATAAACTCCCAATTCCTGATTTAGAATCATAGTTGGAAGGGACACACAGGGTCATTTGGTCCAACCCCATGCAATTCAGAAATCCTGCCCTCAGCTATCCCTGGGTGGGCTCAAACCACCAGCCTTCTGGTTAACAGCCAGGTGGACACACTGACTAATTAAGATCATTTTCTTTTACTCCCAAGTCTTCAGTATATGAATGCAAAACAAGGTTCTATCAACTAGAAGTTGAAGGCGGGGTGGGGGTGGGGATCAGGATGAATGCTGGGTGGGAAAGAAAATATAAGATTTTCCCCCACTTTTGAGCTATTGCTATTCTTTAAGTGTACTTCAGAATTTAGTTCTCTCTCCTTCTATCACAAATGCATACATTAATTAAAATGTATATCCAGAGAGATAGTTGTTTCTGCATGACAATGCTGAGGTCAACATAACCATTTAAGACTAGATGAAAGCAAACATTCCCCCCTGTTGTCCCCCAATTAGCAAAACCTAAGAAACCTTAAGGCAATTCTGGGATGATGCAGAAGCCTGCAGCTATATCTACATGGGTATATTTGGAATGACTGTTTGAATAAAGCTAGGGCATTCATATTTCTAAAATACATAAATTAAATATGTGCTGTGTGTGCTAAATTGTACATAATACATGTTGATGTTTCTGTCTGCCGAAAAGCAGAGTTGCCTGTGTTGGTTTAAGGCTCAACCCTTGAACTCTAGCCCAACACAAGGCAACTTTTTCAGAAGATTGCCATTGCTCCAAGTTACCCAAGCATCTTCAGTCTCTAAAGCAGTGGGACCTTGTCTTTTACAAACTGTTTGCTCCAATGGGGTCAATGAATCAGTTAGGTTTCACTGGGCTGGTACAAGCACTTACTGAAGCCATATTGCTGGTTCTTTTCATTGTAGTTTAGAACCACTGGCTATAGGGATTCCTCCATGGCGGAGAAATGGAAGAAATAAGGCAGAATAATTCCAGGAAATTTCTTTCACACAGAACAGGATGATGGATATTCTGGAGTAGCAGCAGTCTGAAATAATTTCCCCCAATAAAGCCCATGAATGCCCAACCTCATATTTTTAAGATGACGTTTTTATTCTGGAAGGTTAACAACCCCTCAACACTGTAAACTGATCTCAATATGATTTTGTATTGTTTACAATGTTGAATATTAATGCTGGAGTTGTTATAGCTATATTAGTAATTTACTGTGTGGAGTATACAATGCTAAAAGTGCTTCAAATTAAAGAAAAGCAGGAAGAAATGTCTCTCTCATCTTAATCACAATATAGCGCTCTTTTTGTCTGACTATATATTCATTTCTTTCCAACCTCTGTTTACAGTCCCCCAAAAGTTGTTGTTTTGTGTGTGTGTGTGTGTGTGTGCGCGCGCGCGCGTGTAGACCTGCAATTCCTGATTAACATGTCAGATGAAGTGGACTGTAGTCTACAAAAGCGTATGCCATAAAAATTTGGTAGGCTTCAAGTTGCTACCAGACCCTCTGCTATAGTTGGGCGGGGTGCGGGGAGAAACTTGGTTTGGTTTCCATTTTAATTCATTAATGGCTCTAATTCACACATCCTGTAAGAATGTGCAAACCAAATTGCATCAATCTTCACAATCCTCCAATTTTTGTGATGCAGTTCTCCCACTAATGTATATACACAGTGCATATTAGGGAAATGTGTATGTAAAAAAATGCATTTATTTGTGAAAAATCAAATATGCAAAAAAAGCACTAAACCCAGGAAACTACCTGATCCTTGGGGTCCCTTCCAACTCTACAAATTCTACATTCAAAAATGTGTCCTGTTAGGAGAAATACACACTAAAATAATGAATTCTCATTAAAGACTTAACAAACTGATGCAGAAAAGTGGCGAACCAAATTCAAGATTTGAAAAATGATAAAAGTGAAGAAACTGACAGATCCTTCGATCCTGCTTGCAACAGCTGAACATGGTTGTCCCTCTGGAAGTCGTTACAGATTTGTTCCCCTCTCTTCAAGTCAGCAGATGCAACAAATATGTTAGCATGTAATATCTAACTAGGTCTCAGAAAACCCTTTCTCTAGATTAAAGGAGACCTCTCTTTCTAACTCGAGTCACTGTAGAGAACAACTAGATCTTTGTTTTTGTTTGTCCACTGGGCTCAAGGAACCCACAGGCTGATTAAAGCAACAGAGAACTAGAAATGCCACAGAATTTCCCCTGAAGCAAGACTGGAGCCAAATTTGGAGGCTCCTCTGAAATGAAACATCTGTAGCAATTTCTGGGGAAAGATCTAATACTTCAGTTAAGATCAAAGGTATTTCCTGCCAGGTTCACACTCCTCCAAGCGAAACAAAATACTCTGCTGATAATAGAGCAATATTAGAGACTAGGACATTCCAACTTTACAACGTCAAATACAGTACTGAGTAATAGAACAGCCTTGTTTATGAACTATTCGGTATACGAACTCCAGAAAACCGGTTAGCAAACTTTACCTTGGTTTACGAACGGAAGCCGAATGGTGGAAGGGCACCGGCAGCAGGAGGCCTCATTAGGGAAAGTGTGCCTAAGATTAAGAACGGCTTTGGTTTAAGAACAGACTTCCGGAACAGATTAAGTTTGTAAACCGAGGTACCACTGTAGTACTCTAGTGTGCTAGAGAGGTGTCACCGCATCTTAAATCTGGACCACCAAATTAAAGAAATTGCTATCAGATGGAGAGAATTTCAGAGGAAAGGCAGTTCAGGGAGATTGATCTAATAAAAGTTTAACTAAGAGAAATGAAACGCAAGAAAAAAGATTGAGAATGCCCCCTTAATCAAGACAGACAACAAAATGCAGTGTGGAGTATTCCTGTTCAATGTTTTAGCCAGCCATGCCTTTTCCAAAAACACTCCCTTTGATTTCTACACCCTCCTAGTTTTTTGCTCCAGCAGCCAGCATTTTGCACTCACAGAGCATGCTCAGGCTAATTTTGGGTCATCCACCCTCCACACCCAACCCTTAGGATCCCCTCCCCAATGTTTTTCTGCTCCTGCAAATCCTAGGGTTCTCCCAAGCCTGCTGATCCCATATGGCTAATAAGGATGGGAACTTTTGAGAATGTGTGCACTAGAATCTTGCAATATGCTTTACATGCAACTGCCTTTAGAGAGACCTCAAAAACTCCAAAATGGTACAAGAGTGCAGCAGGAAGAATGCTTGTGTGAATCAAACATCAGAGCATATTGCTGTGGTTTTGACTACCAGCTCCCATATGCATCTGTGCAAACTCTACAACCAGTTTCCGAAGCCCTGCACTCTAGTCCATCAATAAAAGGGGGCTGGGGCTAATGAGTACAAGGCCTTTTTAACTGTGGCTCCATATTTATAGAATATATTTTCTCATGAAATGCATATGGCCCCATCATTAGTGACTTTTCAAGGAAGTCTCAACACATTTTAATTTTGATCCAGTTATTAACTGCCATGTCTTAATGGTATATTAATATTATATTGCTCATTTTTCCATTTTTGAACACAACACCTAGATCTGGTGTGCGGAACCTTTGGCCCTTCAGATGCTGCTGAGCTACAACTCCCATCATCCCTGGCTGGGGATTATGGGAGTTGTAGTTCAACAACATCTTGAAAGCCAACAGTTCCCCACACCTGACTTAGAGGAAGAACTGCATTTCAAAATTCAGAGAGGTGCAGATTTCCAAGGGTGGCTCTATTTTGGCCCATGTATCATTTCCAGAAGTGCAAATCAAGTAGGTTCACCTTTAAATGTGAACATTTCCCCCCTCTCACTACTTCTAGTGCACCTACATGGTGCCACATCTTCCATCAAATTCCTCCTCAAGACCCGCCTTTCCCGTGGAGCCTGGGACCAGACTCCCCATAGCCATACAAACCAAGCGCAAGCATGTGGAAGTAAAATAAACGCATACAGGCACACAGGCCCCATTTACGCAGGTGTTACATTTCAAGGCACCACGTGCATCAGTGAAATCCTGTATATTTGAAAAGTCTGCAAACCCCCCCCCCATTCTGTCTCTGCCCTGCCCCGTTCTGCCCCCCTTTTGGTGACATTTTTGGGTCACTTCCTGGTTTGGTACAATGTGTGTATGTGCAGTTGCACACATAAAAAGAGGGGGGCTGCCTGTATATTTACCTGTCTCCCTCCTTCGTCTTCTCCATGCTAAATTTTAGACTGTGGCCAAGACCTGTCCTCTGGTTGGGAACAAACCAATAATGAGACCATGTGGACATTCTTGGAGAAAGAAGTCACAGCGGCTCATTTTGCCCACCATCCGTGATGAGTGGGGCAGAAAATGGAGGGGCACCAACTGAATATACAGTATTAGACTTGGTGGCTTCAACGTTTCTAAGCTTTGTTTACAAAATGCATGCTAAACAAACATGCTAAACTAGGTCACTCTCCAGGGCATCAGGGTAAAAAAAAAAACCCTATGCAAATTAGCCTAATTTGCACAGGATTTTTCTCCCCAGAAAGGAAAACTTATATCACTGACAGAGATATCTAATTCCCACTAAAGAGCTCTCTGCTGGATCAGAACAAAAGTCTATCTATTCCAGACCACATTTCCATAGTGATCAGCCAGATGTTCCTGGGAAGCCCAAAGAGGTAGGGACCAAGGACGATAGCCGTCCTTTCTGCCCAGCTGTGACTTTCTGCCAAACTTTAGCAGGATTGGAGCCTATTCCCTGTAGAGTCAATCATTACAATGATGGAGTGGTGGATTGAAACAGGGATTCCAATGTGGGGACCTCAGCATGATCTTTCACATGCTGAACAGAAGTACAGAAAGACTTGCCACCTCCATTGTGCTCACACCCTGAACCCTCTGCATCTGTTACCTTATTCCCTTTCGCCAAGGTGATTTCCCCCTCCATTGCAAAGGAGGACAAACCTGAGGATGCTGGATAGCTCAGTTGGTCGAGTGTGAGACTCTTAACCTCAGGGTCGCGGGTTTGAGCCCCACGTTGGGAAAAAGATCCCTGCATTGGAGGGAACCTTGTGGTCCCTTCCAACTCTACGATTCTATGTGGCCCCTTCCAGTTGTCGTTGGGCTATAACTCACGTTTCCCCCAACCATTGGCCATGCTGTCTGAGGGCGCTGGGAACTGTAGCCCCAAAACATTTGGAGGGCCACAAGTCTACCATCTCTGCTTTGGAGCAGTTCTGCATGCAACCAAATTGTTCAAAGGCCTATGTATTTTGCAGAGGAAGCCCTGGGCTTTTTGCCCATCGCTACATTTTCAGGATCCTTACCCTTTTCGCAGAAATATACTTTCCTTGGATGATGGGGGAATGTAAAGGAATGGTCTCCCTCAGGAAGTTGTGAACTCTCCTTCCTTGGAGTTTTTTAAGCAGAGGTCGGGTGGCCATCTGTCCTGGGTGCTTTAGTTAAGATCTCTGAATTGTAGAGGGTTGGACCAGATGACCCCTGGGATCTCCCTATTCTGTGATTCAAAAGCATATTCTCTGAAAATTACCTATACAGAACATAAATGTCTATGTGCTTCAACTCTGGAATATTTACATTAGACTCTGATTTGAAGTGAAACAGTGGAGAGGAAATCCAAAAGAGCAAGGCATTAAAGCACGTGCCTCATTTTTTACATAAGCTGAAGGAGCTTTATCACTTTGCACAGACTTAGTCAGCACACGTGTCTGCACCGAGCACTCAGAAAGGGACTTGTATGAAATATTAATCTGCCCATTTGGGGATTTTAGTGCTGATTCGCTCCTTCATCCAGCCAGCCGGGTATTGGTATCTAATGCAACACTGACAGTTTGCCCTTCATTGCAGCCCTCATTCCGAAACAAAATCAGCAGCTGGCGCTGTCATGTGGGGGATTATGTGAGCATTAAGACAACACAAAGGGCAACATTCAGCAATTTGGAAGAGGGGCGACGTAAGAATCTCCTTGGGTGGATTTAGAGATCTGAAACCCTGTGAAAGGTAGAGAATGCTCATTTTACTTAAGCCACAGGTTTAATGAAAAACAACCATGTTTACAACAACTGTGATGCAGAAGTCAGCTTTTTTTACAGCAAGGAACAGAGCATCGCCACCTCCTAAAGTCCACAGATGAAGTACAAGAGCAGCGGCCGGCCCAAAGTTGGCAATCCCAAGTGTGCCCTTCCTTCAGCTGCAATGTTATCTGCGTTCTCCTTCTCCAGCATTTCTCAAAAGGCTTGTGACTAAAGCCGGGGAGGGGAAGAGAGTTACTTTGCCCATATAATAATTCTACCCTTTATTCATTATGTGGCCCTGGATCCCAGCCAACGCTAACACTAAAATGGAA
Source organism: Podarcis melisellensis (assembly GCF_964234715.1). Taxonomy (NCBI): domain Eukaryota; kingdom Metazoa; phylum Chordata; class Lepidosauria; order Squamata; family Lacertidae; genus Podarcis; species Podarcis melisellensis. The sequence continues at coordinate 29,888,551 of NC_138530.1, forward strand.
TTGTTGTTGTCTGGAAACAGGGCTGTCACCACAGGGGAGGGCAGGGCCCTTCAGGGATATTCCAGGCCCTCACCCTGGCTGCTCAGTTCTCAGCAGGAAGCCATCCCCTGGCTTCTTCACTCCTGGAGATATACCATAAGGAAAACCAAGCAGATGTTATTTGAGCCTACTGCTCACTTAGTAGTTCTTAAGGAGCATTGATGCGTACTCCCCTACTCTCAGTCTGAAAAAGTACAGTCCAAGGGCTATAGCCTGTGATTCCTCTGATCATCAATTTCAGTTTTAACTCCCAGACTTCCTACACCAAACAGCCTGTTTTTCCCAAGCTGAGAATAAAAGGGGACCAAGTACGTATTCCATTTGAATAGTGAACCAAGCAGTGTTCGAAATTAGCCAGGTGCATTTTACACTTGGCTTTCGACCACTTGTGACCAAGTGAGTATGCCTGGGCTCCAGGATGGTGCCTGACATCTCCACCATCTGGAGGTGACTGCCTGGGAACCACTGGATCTGGACTGTTTTCGCACACTAATACCCCATTCTGTAGAATTCTATCAGTTATATTTTATCTGCACAATTGGAATGAATTTCTGGAACCAAAATGTTTTACTACGTTTTTATATATGCTGGAAGCCACCCAGAGTGGCTGGGGCAACCCAGTCAAGTGGGCGGGGTACAAATAATAAAATTATTATTATTATTATTATTATTATTATTATTATTATTATTATTATTATTATTTCTGTCTGTCAATCCTTTAATAGGCATAGCAAACCACGCATTATCAAACAAACACCATATACAAATTGTGCAAAACACGAATTCAGCATAACAAGGTTATTATTTCTGTGCAGCCTGAACAGGAGGCCGGAATAGGCCCGTAGATATGTGGACTGTCCCTTGGTCAAGTGACTTCTTCTTTAGAGTTCTTAAACTAGCTCAAGGTTGTCATCTGAACTAGCCAGATGTTAAACTGATAATCTCAGTCAGTCCATCATTTGAAAAATAAGACTTTAGAACTCTCTTGCCCCCAAATGGCAACTAGACATTCCGTTTTGGTGACTGCAACCTTGGTTTAAGGAGCCATTTGGTGCATGGCATATATATTCAGTGGTACCTCGGGTTACAGACACTTCAGGTTATGCGTTTTCGGGTTGCGCACCACACCGAACCCAGAAGTACCAGAATGGGTTACTTCTGGGTTTCGGCGCTCGTGCAGAAGCGCTAAATTGCACTTTGTGCATGCGCATAAGTGCCAAATCGCAACCCATGTATGTACAGACACAGCACTGTGGGTTGCAAATGCTGGGGGTTATGAACACGCCTCCTGCCCGGATCACGTTCGCAACCCAAGGTTCCACTGTATCTGAGTTTCCAACACTGAAACCAAGGATGATAGATACATTGATGGCTACCAGCTTGGATGGCATTAAAAAGGGACCAGGCAAATTCATGGAGGATAAGACTATCAGTGGCTACTAGCCATGAAGGCTCTACTCTGCCTCTATAGTCAGAGGCAGTAATGTTTCTGAATGACAATTGCTGGAAACCACAGGAGGGAAGAGTGCTCTTGTGCTTGGGTCCTGCTTACTAGTTTCCCACAAGCATCTGGTTGGCCACTGTGAGAACAGGATGCTGGCCTAGATGGGCAGGTGGCCTGATCCAGGAAGCTGTTCTTATGAAATGCCAAAAACAATGTAATCAGTTCTGACACACACAACTAATGGCCTTGCCCAAGTCAGGGGGACTGTCTTGATCTCTGCTTCTCAATCTTCACGTATTCTGAAAAGACAATGAAGGTTTAAGAATCAAAATGGCACTCACACACCATTTTTAATTTCGAATGTGCATTTCGAAAGCCATTTCAAAAGTATAATTCATTTAAAATTGAAAGAAGCAATCAAATGTCCAGTGGAAGAAAACGAATGCTCCTGGCAAAGCTATTTATATGAACAAACCTGGCAGAGGCCTAAAAGCTGGAGAGAACAGCCAACAAGAACTTTGATGGAAAATCCTGGCAGGACATGAGAAAGCGCACGAAAGAGCATGATGAGTGCTCCTGTGGGGAGGAACATGGCACATACATCCCCAAGATGCCTTTGTGTAAATATTGGCATCTCTTTAACTAGGAAGTAGCTCACCAAGTGATTACACGCTGAAGCAGTGAGTGGAGTTCTAGCCCATTTTACAGAGAATCCAAAATTTAGGGATGTAGAGAAAATAATTGACTGGATAGCTCAGTTGGTAGAACAGGAGATTCTTAATCTCAGGGTTGTGGGTTTGAGCCCCATGGTGGGCAAAAGGTTCCTGCATTGCAGGAGTTTGATGACCCTCATAGTCCCTTCCAACTCTACAATTCTCTGATTCTCACTCAGGCTGACACTAGCAAGACTGTCCTGCAGAGAGCTCCTTACAGTAGTGTGGTCACCTTCTAGCATCCTTACAAGTAGCATGGACAGCTTTACTGCAGGGCAGATGTGGACAAGTTTTAAAGGGGTCATCAGGGTAGGCTCAGATAATGGCCTAACCCTGGTAATTAAGAACATAACAGGAGCCTGCTGGGTCAGGTGAGTTTCCCATCTAGTCCAGCCAACCAAGATGTCTATGGGAATCCTGCAAGCATGAAATGTGTTGGCTAACCAGTTCCATGGTTTAACTAGGTGCTGCATTCATGCCATGTGGCTCCTATAAGCAGGGACCATGGGACTATGGAACTTCAAAAGTTGCCTTATAGGTAAAAAAGTGAAGGTAAAGGACCCCTGGACAGTTAAGTCCAGTCAAAGGTAACTATGGGGTTGTGGCTCATTGTGCTTTCAGGCTGAGAAAACCGGTGTTTGTCCACAGACAGCTTTCCAGGTCATGTGGCCAGCATGACTTAACAGCTTCTGGTGCAACGGGACACCATGGCAGAAACCAGAGTGCACGGAAACACAGTTTACCTTTCTGCTGCAGCAGTCCCTATTTATCTACAGTCGTATCTCGGATTAAGAACTTAATTCGTTCTGGAGGTCTGTTCTTAACCTGAAACTGTTCTTAACCTGAGGTACCGCTTTAGCTAATGGGGCCTCCTGCTGCCGCCGCTGCACAATTTCTGTTCTCATCCTGAAGCAAAGTTCTTAACTCGAGGTACTATTTCTGGGTTAGCAGAGTCTGTAACCTGAAGCGTCTGTAACCCAAGGTACCACCGTACTTGCACTGGCATGCTTTCAAACTGCTAGGCTGGCAGGAGCTGGGAGAGAACAACAGGAGCTCACTCCGTCGCAGGGATTTGAACCACCGACCTTCTGATCAGCAAGCCCAAGAGGCTCAGTGCTTTAGACCACAGCGCCATCCGCATCCCAGGTCATCAATTCCTGTGTTGTCCCCACTGACTGATGGCAGCTCTCCAGGGTTTTAGACAACGTCTTCCCAGGTGCCTGGAATCAAACTAGGGACCTTCCGCATGCAGAGCATGAGCCCTACCACAGCCCTGCTCAGATTCTGACAATGGGGGGGGGGAGCCTATGGTCACCTTTGCTTCTCCTCCACATCCATTGACATGCCATGCTGACTGCCGAGCCTTGCCTGCTGGATTCAGACTCTAATAGTCAAGGTTCAACAGTAGCCTATCAGGCTGAGTGATAGCTCCTTGGCAGGGTTCTACAGACAGGCCTCCTAGAAAAATGGGAGGACACCGCCTGGGCTGGATTTAAAGGGACAGTGCAGAGAACACTTAATCTATTATCCATTCAGGGGCCCCTGAAATAGTAGCTATGTGTTACACAGCAAGGTCTGCCAACACCTGTACCTGCCAGCTTCTAGGAAAGAGCATAACATAGATTATTTATGAGCTTTCCAGGACTTTTTCATCCATTATGCTTTCCATTCTCTCACAAAAAGACTGTGCCGTGTCTAGTAATTTGCAAGCTTCCCCTATGGAAATTCTGGAACCTTAGATTAAGAAGCTAGCCTTGCACAGGTTCCCTGCGTGTATAAAAACAGCCCCCTCCCAATCCATTAATACTATAATACTATAATTCCATTCTTTCTCTAAATGAGCAGAAGACTGCATGAGCAAACATTCTCCAGAACCCCATAGCCAGAATTATTTGCCTCTCATTGCTCTGATCCTGCAACACCCTTCCAACATTGCCCCTTCCACTTTCTAGCACAAATGCCTCATTTCCTTCATTGCTCATTTTAACCCAATTTAACACCCACCCTAACCGTTGTAAAGGCATACAGTGGTACCTTGGGTTAAGGACTTAATTCGTTCCAAAGGTCCGTTCTTAACCTGAAACTGTTCTTAACCTGAAGCACCACTTTAGCTAATGGGGCCTCCTGCTGCCGCCACGCCACCGGAACATGATTTCTGTTCTCATCATGAAGCAAAGTTCTTAACCCGAGGTAATATTTCTGGGTTAGGTTAACGGAGTTTGTAACCTGAAGCGTATGTAACCCGAGGTACCACTGTACTGGGATGTCTCTTAATCAGGGTTTACAAAACCCAGGAAGCTACTTTATACAGTGGTACCTCAGGTTACATACGCTTCAGGTTACATACGCTTCAGGTTACAGACTCCGCTAACCCAGAAATAGTGCTTCAGGTTAAGAACTTTGCTTCAGGATAAGAACAGAAATTGTGCTCCGGCGGCGCAGAACGGACGTCCAGAACGAATTAAGTACTTAACCCGAGGTACCACTGTACAAGTTAGATTGGCAAACCTCAGTACTGCCAACACTGACTAGCAGCGCTTCTCCAGGTTCTCAGACAGTAGATATTCTAAGCCCTACCTGGAGTTGCCAGGGAATGAACTTGGGATCTTCTGCATGTAAAACAGCTTCCCTACCACTGAGAGCCCTACCCCAACCTAATTAAAGGCCAGCTCCAATTCGTATTGGCCACAGATTAGCACTCATGCAAATGTTAAACACTAACCACAGTTAAGGCTGACAAATGAAGAGCGGCAAGTTTTGTCATCCGAGAGAGGAGTGCACCAGTCCCTTAACTGTGGTAAGAGATTAGCAAATATTACATCTGCATTGGGCTAAAGGAGCAACTGCTTTTAGGCCAATACAGCTCTGAAAGTTTGTAGAACATGATCTCAGTAGTACAATCTCACTAAGCCACCCCAGTAACACCAAGTGTGAGTCATCTACTCGTCTTTGGGGATAACAACCCTTCCAAAATTTGCTAAGAGAGCAAAGCTTTGCTCAAAGAGAGTTGTCATTTTGCAAATATCGCACCATAGGCTGTTCTCAGTTCTGTATCAGGAGCTGCAGGAAGAAAAACATGATGTTCAAAGAAAGGAATCCGCTCGAGAAATGGCTTTTTGGTTAGAAGAGTCACATGATAGGTATCTTCTTAAAGGGACCGAGGAGGAAGACTGCACACATCAAACTTAGAAGCCAAATACAGGAGGAACGGCATGGAGCACAGCTGAGACTGCCCCAAATTGCAGCAGGCTAGCTTGGGACTCTCAACCACCATTCACTCTTCTGTTATGAAGGGGTCACTCTCTAGCAAAGCATGTGATTTACAAGTCAGAAAGAAAAAGTAACCACGGATTCAAACAAAACATTCCATAGCCAATGTCTCAGGAACATTCCAAACGCCTTTGGAGTAAGAGAGAAAGGCTAAGCGTCAGGCGTGACAATGAAGAATTTCAGAGCAAGGTGTACTGGAGGAGGGAGAGAGGGCTCACCTGAAAATATCAACATAAATTATCCATTTGATAGGAAAGAGTGTGTCCATCTATAACACCTGTCCCAAGGTCACTGCCATTGTATTATAGTATAGCAGCTTTGCCCACCAGATATTTTGGTCTACAACTTCCATCATCCTTGACCACAGGTTATGTTGGTCGGGGCTGATGAAGTTGGAGTCCAACAGCAACTGGAAGGCACCATGTTGGGAAAAGTTCAGCCTCAAGACAAATATGTTATTTCTGTTTTAAGAAGCAGCTGCGGGCCATTCATGGTACTTGCAGTGGCCTACTGGTCAAGACGTCACTTAACTCTTAAGAACTGTAGCCCGGCTGCAAGGAACACATGGCCCTGAGGCTCCATGCTCTGCTAACTTCCAGACTGGATTATTGCAGTGCACTTTATGCAAGGCTGCCCTTGAAGACAACTCAGAAACATCACCTGGTCCAAAATGCAGTGGCCAGACTACTGGCTGGAGTTGCCTTTAGAACTCTCATAATCCCTGTTCTCAAGTAACCGCATTGGCTGCCGGTTCATTTCTAGGCCCAATTCAAAGTGCTTCTGTAGATTTTCAAAGCCCTAAATGACTTCGGTCCCAAAATATCTGAAATATCCCTTCTTCCCCTACGGTCCCTCTGGCATTAAGATCAGCAGAGGGGGTCCTCTTGATAGTTCTGCCTCCCTCCGAAGTTTGGGGTGGGAGGTGGCATTCTCTATGGCAGTCCCTGAGTTGTGGAATTCCCTCCCCATAGAGTTGAGTCTGGCTTCCTCATTACTGTATGTGGCTTTCAGTGAATGATGATGACGATATGGCCCTTTATTCTGTGACACGTGTGAGATATACATTTCAGGAAGACCCACCCTGTTCGTTATTTTAACTGTGTTTTTTTAATTCTGAATTTTAAATTATTGTAACCCACCATACGATCATGAAGGTAATAAAAAAATACAACAACAAAGCAGATACCTATTAGCCCTTTTCGGTGCTGCATTTCACCCAGCAGAGGAGATGGGTAAACAGTGGTTCTCAGCTTTAGCAACAAAATCATCTCCTCTGCAGGCACAAGTCCCTTGCATAAGCACAACTCCCTTGAATCAGGGCCACTTCATTTCTATTCATTATAACGCATGCACAAGCTGTTAATTTTGCAGAGTGCTTTAATGTATTTTTTCTCCTTCAAAACCCTGTTAGAAAGTCTCACTGTATAAAGCATGGGACCAAGGCTCCAGTTCATATTTAAAATGAGGAGCTCCAGGTTCAAACACCTGCTCAGTTATGGACTCTCTAGGAGGCAACCACTACCTCAAAGACTAACCTAGATCATCATATCACGGGAGAGAATTGGCTAACCTGCAATCCTTAAGAGAAAGAGTAGCTAATCTAGTGGCCCTATGCATATTGCTAGGAATACAATTCCCATCAGCCAGCACACGCCATACAGAGAGACACAGGGAGAACAAGCTAGAAATGTAATGAAACTGAACCAGTGTTTTCAAATCTATATTCCAGTGGACACATTTCAACTGTATTTTAACAAAAGGGCAGCCTGGCCTTCTATTGGAATTGTCACATTTCTGCACATCACAGAGCACCAGCAAAAAAAAGGCACTAGACGTCTAGAACAGGAATATATATTTGATCGAGGTCACCAGCCAGAGCTGTAAATGAAGCCTGTAATTTAATCCCTAGGGGCCAGGGCCCTCTGATCAGTTTCTCCTCTGTGTGACACTGTACCACTGAAATGGCAACAGAGAGCTGCCTGCTTGACAGGCAGCACCAAACATGGAGAACATGGCACTGGATCAGTGGATGCGGGGAGGGGGGGCGGGACAAACTTGGATGGGGCAGTTAGCAACCAATGTTTACAAACATAAACTGGGAAGATCAGATGGGCCAGCCATAAATTATGACTGGATTGCAGTCAAGGCAAGAGCCTCACTCAACATTAAAAGCAAGAGGGGCTTTAGAGCCCAGCTTCAGTTTTAGTTCAAACTCTAAAAACAAAAATTGCATCACATGCAGGACATTAAGAGCTACTGAAGCATGATGGAAAAAATTCCATCCGACAAGTGAAATTGAATAACAAACACCTCTCTGGCCACACTGCAAGCACAGATGCTGAAGCAGAGCCTTATTATGTCTCCTCGGTCCAGATCACACTTCCAAACAAGGCAGGGATGAGAAAGGGGCTTTTCGTTTGTTGTCCTTGCCTTTAAGCACTGCTGCTTTAAAAAGAACATATGGAGTTGTGGCCATCGCTCCCTTTCCTGCTCACTCTTTTTTCTGGCCACCGTTAAGTAAAAAAAAAACCTGCAGCATTAATCCCTTGATCTCTACCCACAATTTTTCCTAGCTGGAAGAAGGGGAGGAAAAAATTAATCTTTTCTTCTAAAGCTTCTTTAGATCAAGCGGCTAAGTGCTTTTGGCTAATTTTAAAACTCCCAGCTTCAGAGCAGGGCCAGAACAGCGTTTGCTGGGTGACATTGTGAGGATTCTTTTCCCTCCCAAATGATGCAATCCAGGACTAAGAGGCAACCTAAGCCTTTGAAACTCTGGGGACTTCATTCCCAAGGACTACCTGTCATATTTCAGCCACAAATATTCACTGTTCTATTGGATCCCAATTTTCTAATAGTTAAGGCAGAATTCCAGCAGTGCACTAAGTCATGGATTTTTGAATTTGTGTCTCTGTGTGTGTCCTTTCACAATTCCTATAGTCTCAAAATTGCTAGCAGAGACGGTAATTTGAGATGGATTATTTCTCTATAATCTCTGTTCTCAATAGATAGTCTTAGTGATTCACCATAAGCTAAAGGTGCACATAGGACAATAAACTGTTATTATTGTGCTACTCAGATGATATTCACATCTAAAACATATCTAAACTGGATCATTCCCAAGTAGCTTCACTCCAGATGTCTACCTGTGCAAAGGAGCCCATCCTGCTGGTGGCTCTGTGTTCCAGATCAAGTGCATAGAAGTCTTTGAGCATATGGAATATGGATGCAAAGCTGTGTCACTGAAGACAGTCACACTGTATGTATGGACACCAGGAGGAGGAGCTACTCGAGGGTGCGGCTACTCAGTGCCCCTCTTCACATGTTGGTTTTATACACAAGTACAGTAACTAACCATTTAAAAACATTCATGCACCACTTAATGCTTCAGAAACCTCTAAGTGGCATAGAGTCTAAAACACCAAACAATATATCATTATAACAGAAGCATAGCCTAAAAACAGGTCACCACTCTGAGTAGAATTTCCTTAGGTGATACAAAGGATTTCATGAGTCTGTACGAGGGCAGGAGGCCCAAATGGGGTGTTACTATAAGTTTCAGCAATTATCACTACAATTTACATTCCACATATACCTTATTCATGTTGTTTATCTGTTTAGTACATTTATACCCCACCTTTCTTCTGTCATGGAACTCAAGGTGGAAATGATGGCGACATAGTTCTGCCCAGACATGGAGGTCCAGCTCCGAGGGCCTTCTGGTGACTCCTTCACTGTGAGAAGCGAGGTTACAGGAAACCAGGTAGAGGGCCTTCACACAGTGGTGCCTACCCTGTGGAACGCCCTCCTTTCCGATGTCAAGGAAATAAACAATGATCTGACTTTTAGAAGACATCTGTAGGCAACCCTGTATTGGGAAGTTTTAAATATCTAACATTTTTCATTTTTTATGTGCTTTAAGCCGCCCAGAGTGGCTAGGGAAACCCAGCCAGATGGGCTGGGTATAAATTAAAAAATCATTATTATATTATTTTAAATATCTGTGTGGTGGACTTAATTTGGCAGGTCTTCAGAACATAAGGAGAGTGGTGTTACTTGCAAAGTTTGCTGTTGGCTGTTAGACTATATTGTGTGCAAACACAAACCACAACTTAACAGTAAGTGTAACCATGTCCTCCAAAAGATTAAGCTGTCTGTTAAGCACCTGTTTATCACCACCCATTTATTAGTGCTTAAAGTGGTGCCTAACGCCATCCCACTTCTTTTCAGTGAATGCAACAGTCAGGCTTCATCTGTAACAAAGCCACCTCACCAGTTCTTCGCCGCACCCCTGCCTCCTTATGCTGAGCCTACTCATATTCCTCCAGAAGGCAGGGCAGGGCAAGTAATTGAAAACTGGTCCATCTAGCTGAATATTGTCTGCTCTGCCTGGTTGCATCTCTCCAAGATCTCAGGCCAAGGTCTTCCCAAGGCCTACCTGGAAATGCCAGGGATTGGATGCCAGACCTTTTGCAAGCAAATCATGCACTTTACTACCAAGTAAAGTTCTTCCCCAGTGTGTGATACAGCGCTCACATTACAGGGGAAATGATGCCACGCCCCCTACCTTTGTGATTGCCTAGTTCTACAGGTGGGCCTTCATACTGGAGATTGTGGTTTTCATTAAAGGACCTATTACTTTTTCTCCCCATTAATGAATTAAAATAAATTATTATATTCAAATCCCAACTTTTCTGCTATGAAGTCAATGCACCATACATGGTTCTGAGTGAGATGAGTCAGATCCTAAGATAGTGACTGGCCCAAGGTCACCCTGTAAGCATCATTACTGAGTGGGAATTTAAACCAGAGTCTTCCTATTCCAATACTGTGCTCACAATTCATTGGTTCTCACAAGGATTATAACTCCAACTCCCATCAGCCCCAGACAGCATGTGCAGCAGTCAGGGTTGGTGCATGTTGTAGCCCACAACATCTGCAGGACCACATGTTCCCCAACCCTGCTTTAGAGAGAGATGCTAGTGGTTGGATCTGGGACCTCCCTAGTGCCAACATGTGCTCTGCTAAGAAACTCTGGCTTCTCCCTAAAGAATGCTGAGACCATCGGGCGAATCAGATTTTCAGCCTCTAGTTTATTGGTTATCTAGTCCAGCAGTTGCCAACCTTTTCGGGGTTTGTGGACATATTCTGGAATTTTGAGAGGTGTGATATGGAAACTACCCCCTCTGGTTGATTCTCCCTCCCCCCTTTCCATGGATCACACCCACCACCCTGACAAAAAGAGAGAAAGCCAACACACACACCTAGATTATTTGCTTTTCCCATGGAGTCTGGGTAAAGGCTGGATCCAGTAGAATTAAAATGGATTTTACAGAATTTGCATGAATTTATGGCAGGTCCTCCTAAACATCACCAAATTAAAGCTTACACTGGTAGGCTGCTCTGTACACAAAATTTGCTTAGGTGCTTGCCAGCACCACAAATACATTGACGCAAGGCACAGATCATGATTTGTACGCAGGATGACAACAAAACCACCAAATCACAGAACACATCTGTGGACACAGATGTGACCTATGATTTGGCTCTAGCTTTGAGGGGAACCTTTGCAAAATTATGAGCATCATACCATCTGTGCCTCAAACCCATGTTTTCACATCATTTATTTAGGCTACTTATATACTGCTTAATTACCAAAGTCTGTATGGTGTACATCATTAAAAAAATGTGTAATAGATAAGATCATTTAAAACAGACATAAAAATAAACATGGCAGTACTTCAGTCAAAAGACAGATATGATCTGATGCAGGGAGGTACCCTTTACAAATGATGCAATTTCATGAGGATCATGTGGTGGTATGTGTGTATGGACCCCACCACAACCTTCTCTCTCTCTTTCCAGTTTGTCTTCCAAATCTTGTGGCACCCTCTTCTTCCCGCTGTCCTGTCTACCCCCTTACTATACTTTCTTTTCAGCTGCTCATGTAACAATCAGTTTTGAGAAGCATATTGATCTGAAAGAGGAAGTAGAGAACATTTCTTCTTTAAACTTCCTCCTTCAGTTCTATGCACTTTTCAAAGGAAAGAAAAAGGTACCCTGCCCTCACCAACTCAGCGAGGAGGGGCTCTGAGGCTTCAGAGGCAACAGGAGATGTCCTCAAAGGCACTGTTGCTCCCACAAGTGCCACACTAATGACCCTAACTCTGGCCACTGGATCTATGATCACCTATTCCTGCAACTGACATTCTAGTGGTTAAGTTTCTCAATCACAATGACCTTGTTTTATTGCATGACATTTGTCTAAAACCATATTCTGTCAATAGATTAATGCCGTTCTCGGTTGCTGTATGCACACGCAAAGTCATAGTCATAGCTAACCTTCATGGCTCACTAAAGTAAAACATGGATGCTAATTAGTTCAAGTTAATACATGAACAACAACAAAAGGCACACAATTACTTTCATTACTGGTAACAGTTTCTGCAGTAGTTACCAGTGTTGTCCAACACAAAGCTAAGCCCACAAACAGGCAATCCTAAACACACACTCACAATTCCATTATATTAATGAAGCTTCATAGCCATGTACTGTAAATGTGTTCAGGTTGCTGGGCCAATAAGATCAATAACCATTTCCATAAGAGGGCTATCTCAACTATATTACCTTTTAGGAACTCTATTTCATCATTCCATTTCAAAGTCACTCTGACTATTTCATGTGTTACTAGAAAATGGCAAACATGAGAACGAACTCTAGTTGACTTGCACTACCTCCACAGCACAGTGAGCAGAACTCATCTTACTAGCTTCAAGACCCATGATCTCCAAAAGCTACCTGGGCCCCATAGCTTTCAGAGCTTTCCACTTCCATGTTCAAAAGGAAACAAGGAAGCAGGAAGTTTCAGTCACTTGCTCTTCTTCCTCTTTGAGCTCATGCTGTGAAGCGGCTCACAAGAGACTTATCAGTCTTCAGTGTAGTTCTCCTCAAGGTCAAGCTCTAGTCCTGCCCCTAGATTCGCTGATGCTACCTAATTTGCCTTCTAATTATTTTGGACCTAGAACATTTCCCAACATTCATCTCCAGCTTTGCTAACATGAAACCTATCATGGTTTATTTTTGCAAGGGACCTGAGAGTTTAAGTGCCAAGGACAGTTGCTGATTCTTTAGTTTTTTTCTCATTTCCAAAAAGGATGTCCTCATTTGTTTCTGTAGGCTAATGTGCCTCCACATAACCCACCAGCTTTTGAAGAAGGCATGGTTCTAACAGTTACCACCATTAAGACTGAAAGAAAATATACAACAGGCTTAACCAAATGCCTCTCCAATCTCTATTAAGAAAAATATCAAGCCCAAGATGAATCCCGCAAAACCTAGAAGTTTGCATACCGCATTGTGAGCATTAATCCCAAGGAAAGGCACTCCGTCCACTAGCCTTTGGATTAACCTTAACCCCACAAACATATTAAGAAATGGAAAAAGGTACCAAGACCACATCCTTCCTTTTTCAAGTCCTCCTGTATCAAGAGATCATGAACTATCTCCACAAGAACATGCAGAGCTTTGCCTTCCCAGTGGCCTGGCAAATCGCTGCATCCCTAGAAAAGGCAGCAGAATATGGGTCATAAATACCTTTGAGAACCAGTGGCTCCTTGCCTTCTCGCTTGAGCGACTCCAGCACTATGTGCAGTGGCTGTGAAGGTATGACTCTGCTTGGCTCATTGGTATTCTCGTCATAAACAACTATTTCTTTGGAAAAGATCCTCTTGAAGGAGTCCTTGCCTTCCCGGCAAGAGATCAAGTCCAAGACGGTAATCTTGCCCTGCTGAAGCCTTCGCCGGCTGATCTTGTCAGAGCAATTGATGTGGACAGCTCCTTGGATGTGGCTCTTGTTGTATTCCATGAAGGGCCGGCAATCGATGATGACCGGCCCTTGGTGGCTCTTGCTGCATTTGGTCATCTTCTTTGCCAGTTCATTGGGATAGATGATTTTGACACTAGGCAACTGCTTGGTTGGGCCCGAGACCGGGCTCCCCACGCCGCTGGAGGGACTCAACGGGCCAGAGTTCTCATTGTTGTTGACCATTTGGTTAGCAGGGCACGTGGTCGAGGTTCCTACGTTGGCAGAAGTGCTGCTGGTGCTGGCTTGAGTCTGGGCCTGATTGTCTTTGTCGTACGTTGCCACAGTGCAGCAACTGGCACTGCTGCATCCACAACTCAAGGAGCGAGCAGAGCCGTTGGATGAGGGCATATACGTCAGATTCGCAGCCTTGAGGGACACAACAGCTGTGCTGAGGAGACTCACGTGGCTCTCGCTGGCAGAAGAGGCAGAATCCAGATAGCTGGAATCTAAGCAAAGGTTGAGATCCTGAGGTCGGACGGGCCTGGAGAGTGCCACTACTACCCTGTCGTCTAGTGGAGATGGAGGCATGAGGAAGCTGAGGATGGCAAGTCAAAAGGAACTCAAGCTCTCTGTTAAAAGGGGGAGGGAAATAAAATAACAATAATAAAGTATCTCGCAACACACAAGAGTCCCATCATTATTCCTGGATAGCAATGCTCTAAATATTGTTGATCAAATGCTTTGTTTTTCATAGAACAAGGGGAGAGCCATTCTAAAAGGCACACAGCCACCAAACATGGAATCATAAAACAGTAAGAAGTTGGGAAATTATCCATCCTAACCTTTATGCCAGGGCAGAAGCTGCCACACATTGGCTGCCTCCAACCCAGGATTGTGAGTCTGCTGCAGTTGTGGGGGTGCACAATAAATGCTTGCCGGTCACTAACAGAATTCAGCTTCGGCATCTCAGCCTGCACTTACATTGAAAAGCTATTTTACAGCCCTTATGATTGCTAAAAATATATATTAAGGGCTATAAGTGGTCAGTTTAAAAAAAGCAGAGATGTTGCTAAATAAGCCTCCCAGGGAGTAGAGGGCTTCTGCAACCTGTAGGGAGGGCAGGATTTGGAAAAGTGGTAAAAGATGATATAATAAATAATGGGGAAAATTGTGCAAATCTTAATTGGCATAATTTATGCAAATTTTAATTGATATGCATATTGAATCATTTTCTTCTTCTGCTGCAGAAATTAGGTTAACTTGGTGCAAAATGTTGATGTTTTATCTATATTTTGAGAATATTCAGGCCTGATGAAGACTAACCTAAATAGTCCACATTACATAGGCCAAACACCAAAAGGTATTTGCAGAGCAGCTACCATCATGTACCCAAGGCTTTCTTGCTCCAAGGGAAGGAAGCTCGTTGTGGAAAAGGACCTGCCCTTACTTTATCCTCCCTTCTGCAAATTAAAAATAGACAGAAGCGACCAGTGTGATGTTAACAATTATCAATAATGCAGGGCAGCCAAATCTGGCCTGAGGTGATGTTCTAACTCCCTCCTAGCACACAGTTTTCAATACTTTTGGCTTCCTGTAAAAATCCACCAAAAAGGGGGGGGAGAGAGAGAGAGAGAGAGAGAGAAAGAGAGAGAGAGAGAGAGAGAGAGAGAGAGAGAGAGAGAGAGAGAGAGAAGTTCGGCAGTAATCTGAACACATACTGGAAAGAAATGAGAGATAAGAAACAGGCTGCCATGCATCCCTTATGAGCAGAACTGCTATTCTGGAACTGCCATTTATTCAGATACTAGCACACTCCTCATAAAATGACAGGCCTGGAATATCAAAGAATTCAGGTCCCAACCTTCCTGCTCTTATACCTTAGTTATCACTACCATAACACAAAGAGGGACAGACTGAGATGATCCACTGTCCTAAAATCAGAGTTCCCTGCAACTCCCACCCCCAAGCAAGTTCATAATATATATTGGTTTTATAACATTCATTTAATGACCAATTACATTGACATTTGGCAGACTCCAATTGAGGTCAGTCAAATGACACTCACTTTTTAAAAAAAGTTATTACATCACCCTCTCAGTATCTTTTAAGGCTGAAAGCGTAAGCATACTTATCAAGAACTCCCATTTGGATCAAAAATGGATGTTGTTTTTTTTAATAAGCTTGCTTAAACTGGAAGAAGTACAGGATGACACAAAATTAAGGACAGTCATGTGGAAACGTGTGGTGCCTCCAGTCAAAGAAGAACAACCTACACAATTTAATCCAATTCAAGAATACTTTTTAAAAACATGAATTCCCTTCCCTACATTCTACTTTCTGTCTCTATAATCTATGTCCCACCCCCTCAAAACCCCAATACACACACTTTCCATTAGGATGGGTCACTATCCTAGGATAAGAAACCAGAAAACATAAAAACCCATCTATCTCCTCCTGAGGAGGAATGGAGAGAGAGGGAGAAAGAAGTATTTGCAGAATGGGTTTAAATTGTGACCAGAGGAAATACCATTTATCAACTATGGGGAGTCAGAAAACATGAATTAGATAAAGGGAGAGGAAATGTAAAATACAGAAAACAAGTTTCCTTTCCCCACCTTCTATTTGTGAAGAGCAACAAATAAATGTACGGAGAAAAACAACACAACACCATGCATTCCTGAGAAATAAGAGAAGCAAAGATCGGGAGAAGGGAAATAGTAGAGTACCTTTTCTTTTTTACAAAAAGAGAAAACAAGGGGTTAGTTTAGTAACCAAATCACGTGCGAGACCAGTAACGTTATGTTTGAGTTTGGTTTTTTAATGTTTGGATTTTTAAAAAAACAAACTAATAAAGTATTTGGAGACCGGCTAAGGGAACCCTGTTTGCCTTAGGATGGCAAAGGTATTTGGGGAGCTCTGCATCTCTGCAGCAGAGGTAATATATTTCCAGCCAAGCCATGAAGTCAGACTTGGGAGTTAAAAGAGCCCAGCCAAAATGAGGCACCTTTTCACGCTCACCGATCCGGAGCTGGTTCAGGACCTCACGGAGGGGGGAGGCGTTTTACAGAACAGGCGTAAAAAGGAGGGGGGAGGAAGAGAAGCGCTACATGAGATGCTGCTCCGGAGAGCCTCTTCTGCACTCCGATCCCCCCCTACCCCCCTAGATACTGCAGCAATCCCGGACGAGAAAAGCCTCCGTTTCTGACAATCCAGTCGGTGAAACGCACGCAAGTCGGCGGGCTCCAAGCGCAGACTGGCGCGGGGACGGATAACAGTGCTAGTACCTTATTTCCCACTGCTCCCCAACCTTTTTTTTCGCATTTCCCAGTTTGTTTCCAAACAGGCATCTCTCTCACTTCCCCAAGATAGGGCAGATTTATTCTAGGAGACGCTACGCGGTCGACCTACGCACCACAACCGCTTCTCTCCGTAAGGAACCCAAGTCTCCCACTTACTTCATAAAGAAATATTTCCCTCCAGCACCCGGCGCTCGTCTGTGGCTATCGATTTACGCATTAAGCCCCCATTCACTCGGCTTCATTGATCTCCACCAGCAACATACTTACTTTCTCTTTTGCTACACAGTAAATGTAAGGTTCGAACAGGGCGTGGTCGGGGGAGGGATAGACAGCGCGCTCCCCCAATAGGGGCTCTCCGGGAGGAGCTGCTCGAGCCCCCCCTCGCGGGGATGCCCGGGATTGGCGGCGGGTGGGCAAGGGGGAGGAGCCACTCAACTCTTAAGGGATGGCTCGCCCGCCGCTGCTTCGGGTCCTGTGTCAGAAGCAGCGGAGGGAGTGATGTCATTAGCAGCCAATCAAAGGCACGAGTGGGCCAGCCGGAGCCGGAGCGGAGCAGCTGCTCTCTATTTACATGTAAACTTAACCAGGAGGATGCGGTTAACTCTTCCCTGCGCGCAGTTGTCAATGGAGCCTACTTTTAACTGCCTTCACCAAATGGTCTTTATTCCCTCGCCCGGCACCTTCGCTTAAATGTATTTATTCGCTCTGCCGGTATTTCCCCAGCTTCGCTTTCTCGCCTCCTCTCCCTTTAAGATCCGCTCCCCCACACCCCGGCTTCAATGAATGAATGAATGAATCAATGAATGAATCTCACGTCCGCTGAATTCTTCTTACACAGCAGGCGACACACCAGAAGCTTGAATGGTGATTAGTTGCTGAGTTGGCCACCTGAGGACCACGCAGCAAAAAACAAAAACAACTCTCCGAAAACGATGCAGTTTTATACAATTTTCTTATTTACCTGCTATCGCTCAGAAACTGAAAATGGGGGGGGGGGGAGTCGATAGGAGTTACGTGCCTAGATATGGTAACATCCCCCCCCCCATCTGTTTCATAATGAATGCAAGGGAAGGGAGGGGACGGACCAGAGAGCAAATTGCATGCATAAGCCATTCATGGTAAATTCTTTGAATAAGAGACCCAAAATGATGGGCTGAGACTGCAGTCTTAGGTGTGCTTTAGTGGGAATAAGTGCCATTGAACTCAAGGAGACTTCTACCAAGACATACATAAAATAGCCCAGTAAATCTAATGTTCTGGATACCCCTGCATTTTAAATATCTCTGCAGAACCTTCATTTTGCGATAATCAGGCCTGCACCGTCAGTGCTCAAATTGCAGAGGTTGGTGGACATATTGCTGCTGCAGCAGAAATGCATCACACATGCATAAGAGGCCTGAGGTTTGTTCAAAATTTGTAGATGCTAATTTAAATGCACATTGAGAAATAATCATGGTAATTTAAATAAAAATAGAATGCATCTCATTATAGTGGGGGAAAGTGACCTGCTTGCCTGCCTACTCTGTCTTGCTTTTCAGTTGCTAACCGCAAGTAGGCAAGCTCAATGCCCATCCTGCTCTCCCTTCCTAATGGTCTTTTATCATTAAATCAAACTCGGTCTGGACAGCCCATGGAAAAGAGGACTGCCCTCTGTAAACTAGGAGGTGCAAAGATGGAATCAAGCCCCCTTACCTGTGGTGTGGGCTTTTGAGAAGGCAGTTGTCAAGAGGCCTAGTTCTTCTGCTAGGCCTTGTCCTCCAAGGATGGTTCTAATGGGAGCTTGGACTTCTGGGTAAAGAGCTGAGCTCATGAGGAAGCTGTTTCTTGCTTGGCTAATTGCCAAGTGCTCTCATGGCTTGCACCTGTGTGTTGTTTTGTCTTGGCTGAAGATGGCCAGTTAGCTAGTTGGGAAAATTCCACAGCTTTGTAGTCACATGTACACTCAGAGACTCTCAGTTCTGGAAAGTTACAGTCTAGATGACTAGTTGTTGAAGACCTGCACTGGTTGCTGAGCCACAAAGTTACCCATATTCACCTTTTGTTCCATACCTTCCTCACTGATACCTTTTGTTGTGTCTTTAATGGTTAACAATGTATTAGACTGGGCTAGCTTGCATCCTTAACCATATTTTCCTGTTCTTCCGCCTACTGGTAAACAGGTTCCATTCTATGCTGCTACCCTGTTTATTGTTAATAAAACCTACCTTTCCATTCTGATGTTTCCTTGGATTAAGCCTCAGTACTAAACCAGTCCCTTGGTCTTCTTGATCTAACCTGCTACTGTATAATTTGGTTTTCTGCTTGAGACCTCAGAAGCAGAGAGTGGTACTTTGAACTCTTGATTCTTGGGATCTTAAAGATGTTTGTTGTACAGCCTGAGATTCTCCTGGCTCTGATTGGGTGGGATGACAGGAGACGTGATGGCTTCTATGGGCAAGGGTTGGTTTTAACTCCCAGACTTTTTGGCACCATCTGAACCAACAAGAGCTCTGACCTGGGTTTTGTGGGCCAGGTTCAAGACTGCAATAGTGGGAGATGATCTGCCAAAAATTGGGGTGTCAAGACATGTAGATTTCACCCCTACCTTCAAGATCTGTCAACAAGTATGGGTTTTTGTGAGTTCATTCTGCACTCCATGTCCATTCCTAGTTCAGCATTTGCCTCCCTACTGGTACCATCAAAGAGAGCAGTTGAAGCTAGTAGTGGACTGAGGTGGATTTTACAAGCCCTTGGGCTCCCTAACAGACTTGTACTTTGATAGGGTTACCATATCTTAAAGAGCAAAAAGAAAACAGCCTGAGCCACTGCCAGTCTGAGCTGGGGAAAGGGGTGTGTGGCTGCACAGGGTTGCTGCCACACCTCTTTCCCTGGCAGTCCCAGCACAAAAAACCCAGAAATTTCCTTTAAATTGTAAAAATCTGCCCAGATGGGCATGTTGGCCCCAAAAAGAGGGCATGTCCGGGTTTTCCTGGACATATGGCAACCCCAACTTTGAGCATGGAAAGATAAGCACTGCACTGTCTGTTACATGATGGTCTGAGGACCTCACTGTCCTTGCTACATTAGAACATATTTCCTATAAATGTCAATCTCAGGTGGATACCCATGTCCACCATCTGGGTGGCTTGTATCAACTTACATGTTTAATTTAAGATGAAAGTTCTGGTATCCTTAATTTGAACTGATGACATTATTTATTTATTCCCTCTCCTTTGCTTTTTTTTCATTTTCTTTTCACCATTGTTAAATCTGCTAATGAAAAATTAATTAAAAGGAAAAGGTTGTGGTTAGGGTAGATTAACATGTCAGTGTCCATTTATCCCCAGTGTAAATATGACATATCGGCAAAAGTCGGAAATTGAAAGGAGTGTGGTGGAGTCTCCTTCTTTGGAGGCTTGACAACCATATGTCAGGAGTGCTCTGATGGTGTTTCCTGCTTGGCAGGGGGTTGGACTCGATGGCCCTTGTGGTCTCTTCCATCTCTATGATTCTATGATTCTATAGGTACCAGACTATATGAGGTATTGCTGCAAGGTGTTTTGAGAACTTATAAAGTGTGATAGAAATGCAATCAACAAGCGACAGATGAGCAGACATGGTATAAGAAGCTTTAGTTGTTTTTGTCATAAGCGTGTTTTGGTTTTAGATTCTTTTTTGGACACACACATGTCACATTGGTCATATGAATAAACTAACTTCAGTCTAGTGGAATTACCGACAGTACATCATGATTATGATAATTAAAAACAGCATAGAGAGTTTGGAATACAAGGACCACATAATTAAACAACACAATAGCCATTTACAGTAATATAGAGCTTTCTGCACCAGGTCCTTAATCTTAGCTAGCTAATTGGCAGCCAGTGCAATTTTTTCAGGAGTGCTGTGACATTGCTCCAAAAAAGAAGAAAAGAAAAGAAAGAGACAGTTGAGCCACTGCATTTTGTATTAGGTGCAGCTTCCAGGACAATAGACAAATGCAATGATTGTTTATACCGACTGTTCAGTTTGGCTGTTAAAAGGCTAGCTGTGTTATTTAATTATGAATTA
Organism: Podarcis melisellensis; assembly: GCF_964234715.1. Taxonomy (NCBI): domain Eukaryota; kingdom Metazoa; phylum Chordata; class Lepidosauria; order Squamata; family Lacertidae; genus Podarcis; species Podarcis melisellensis. The sequence goes on from NC_138530.1 coordinate 29,909,167, forward strand.
ATGTGCATCTTTCTCAGACTTTGCCACCGAGTGGAAAACACATGGACAATAATTTGGGAGGTAGCACTGTTAAAGAGGGATTTGAAGTGACTGCCAAAACAAAACAAAACAAAAAAACCCCACAATGAAAACATAGGCTCAATTTTGGAAATCACTCTAGCAAGATTAGAGAAAAATGGGGGGGGGATATACTGTTTGTATATATTTGCATTAAGCTACTCGCTGGATGCAGTTTTGGTTTGAGTTCTTTGGTCTGGCCAGCTATTGAAATCTTGCTGAATTGTGCTGTGGTTTTAGAGAACTAATCTAGTTCTTTGCCTGCTAGACTCCAAGGGCAAAAATGATGACAGATCCCTGTTCACTGCACTGCAGGTAAACGTGTATCCGAAATAGGGAAATGTAGATTTAACATAGGTGTGTCAAGGGATATTATTTGTCTATTTGTACTGTTTATAGGACACTCTGTCATGGAAATTCTCTGGGTGGTTTACAAGATAAAAACAAGTTAAAACAATCACAGTGACATTAAAGATAGAATAAAATGAAGCAAAGAAAATGCAACTATAGGACCAAAAAGACCACTTTAAATACAAAAGAGCAAAGGAAAAGATATATAAATAACAACACAAAGCAGAAGGATAAATATTTACAGAGGTAAAGCAAATTGCCCCATGTTTAAGACTGAAAAAAGTGGTTTTGTCTATTTATTTGCACTCCAGGCAAAGCTTCACTTGCTTACATTGACTGGGGAATTGAGTTACTAGCTTATAAAAGATGTGAAATGTTGCTGTGATCCAAAATTCATTCATGGAAAGCTAATCTGCTTCTCCTAATTGCCAATGACATTATTTCTTTATTCAGGTTTCCTAAATAAACCCCTCTGTTAGGACTTCACAGGATGAGATAGATCAGAGCACAAGCCAGCTATGGGCAGTTTGAGATGTGCCCTTGACATCTCTGAAGGCTGAAGTGCTGCTTCAAAGCCAGTTATCAGCAGCATGAAGAGTCTGTATATCGAGGAATAAAAGCCTACATTTATGAACAGACCTTGGTTTTTTATAATGATGATGTGCAATATTTCACACCAATTTTCAGAAGGCGTGTAAGTTTTTAATCCCTCCTGTATGAACATGCCCAATAAATTAAAACACAATTAGCAAGAGAGTAGGCCAGCCCCTGATCTCAACTAAACCACAAAACATCATTGATTTCTGCCCCCCCCCCCCCCCGCAAATAAACATCAGTGGCTGTGCATCTATGCATTTGTAAAGTCTCCTTCCCAGAGGCATATATCTGATTGCCCTTTCCTGGTGGCTGGTACTTTGTGAATAACAAAGTCCTCTGTGTTGGGTGTGAATTAGCCACTTCTGCAGCTGTCCTGCTTGTCAAGGTTTAAAAATAGGACCAAGGTTTTCAAGGCATGTATAGTCTGCTCCAGAAGATGCAATGATGGCACACAGAGCGCTCTTACACCAGAGGCTGGTTAGAAGGAAGATCTGGATCAACTGATCACTGGGGAACAATTATTTTTTTTCATTTTCTGTTGCATGAGATTTTTCAACTGTTGTTATATGTTCTTTCAATGCTGATTTCAAATCTGAAATCAATTTTCGTGCACATGCTATATGTAGTTATCTTTCAATTTCCAACTTTTGCCGATATGTTATATTTACACTGGGGATAAGTGGACACTGACACGTTAATCTACCCTAACCACATGGTTATTATTGTTTTGCAAACTTAATTTTTCTTTATTTTTATAGTTTTGTAACCTACATATTTGTATTTTTCAGATCAGACCATGGCGTCTTCAAGTAGACAAAAATGTGTAAATCTTGAGGTGATTTGCAGTAGATTGGCAAGGATTTGTGTCTCCCAGTCTATAGCAGAAATAAAACTCCCCTCTCCCCTCCACCCTAAATTATACTGCTAAAATGAAGAAAGCTTGATGTTTTTGTGTATAAAGTCCATGGACTCCATTTGGCTCTGGTACTCAAAACTCAAAACAAATTCCTGGGCTCAACATTATTGGTGCCCGCCCTGTGGAATGCCCTCCCATCAGATGTCAAAGAAATAAAAAAACTATCTGACATTTAGAAGACATCTGAAGGCAGCCCTGTTTAGGGAAGTTTTTAATGACTGATGTTTTAATGTATTTTTAATCTCTTGTTGGAAGCCGCCCAGAGTGGCTGGGGAAACCAACCCCAGCCAGAGGAACGGGGTATAAGTAATAAATTATTATTATATATTATTATTTAATTCAAAGTGTCACTTTTAAAAACCTGGTTGAATAATAGAAGCCTAGAGTTGTAAGGGACCCCATGGATCATGCAATGTAGAAATATCCATCCATACAGGGATCAAACCTGTGACCGTGGCATTATCAGTGCCACACTCTAACCAACTGAGCTAACTGGCAAGACAGGATGGTGATTCTCAAGGTTCTAGTTTAAAAAACAAATCAAATTCCACAAGCATGAGGTCTACCCACCCTTATCATAGCAGCTCCTTCACAGCCTCTCTACACCAGTGTTACTTGTAGAGAGTCAGCAGGTGATTATATATTCTTGATTCCACAATGCCCATCTCCACTTATCTGGGCAATTTATCTTCTGACCACTGAGGCCACTGTCTGAGTGAATCCCTTTCCTTTCTGTCATAGAAACATGGAAGTGTAGAGTTGGAAGGGACCGCCTGATGATCGTCTAGTCCAACGCTCAATGCAAGAATATGCAGCTGTCCCATACCAGGATTGAACCTGCAACCTTGGTGTTATCAGCACACTGCTCTAACCAACCGAGCCAAGAGTGAATTCATGTTGTTCCTTTCTAAGGCCAGTACCAACTCTCTCCCTGGGTCCCTGCGATTTTTAGGCTTTCCACCCAACCCCATCATGCCGGCAGGCAATTTGTGTGTGTGAAAATTTAGCCGGGGGGGGGGGGAGTGACAAAGCCTGCAGAAGAATCAGCTTGCTGATTCCACCAGTGCATTATACAAGGAAAGGCAAAACATACACAGTATGTGCAGAGAATAAGATGCTGTTGCTATTAGCCGGGCTGCTATCTTTCCTTTGCAGGTGTTTCAGACAGCCTTGATTGAAAGGCCCTAAAATTACACTGAGTGCTTGTCCTAAGCGAACAGGTTAACAAATTTGTGTTCCCGTAGGAATTCTGCCTTGCAAAATTAAGGCTCATTTTTGTACTCAAAGCCCATCCATCCGCCCCCCCCCTCTGCTGTTTCTTTCTGTCATGCTGCGATGTCAGCATCTTTCCCCCAGTTAAAATAGTCTCAATATATCCCATGGTGGAGGGTATTAGGAAGAATCATAAGAACCTGAAGCTTTAACTGCCCTGAGACCCCTGATTATAGGGCAGAATAATAATAATAATAATAATAATAATAATAATAATAATACAGTGGTACCTTGGGTTAAGAACTTAATTTGCTCTGGAAGTCCGTTCTTAACCTGAAACTGTTCTTAACCTGAGGTACCACTTTAGCTAATGGGGCCTCCCGCTGCCACCACGCTGCCACTGCATGATTTCTGTTCTCATCCTGAAGCAAAGTTCTTAACCTGAGGTACTATTTCTGGGTTAGCAGAGTCTGTAACCTGAAGCGTCTGTAACCTGAGGTACCACTGTAGTAGTAGTAGTAGTAGTAATAATAATATTTATAATAAAAATAAACATTTGAGATACATGAGGTCATCCACGTGGAGTATGGGGTGGGTGTCTTCCTTCTCCATCACATGAAGAATAGCATTGCATAGGCAAGTTATGAACCTGAGGCTAGTCCTACTACAAGTCTGCCACAACCTGAATGGAAGATATTTTTCTGCCTCTCTTCATGGGTTGTGCACTGTATGAGGAACAACTGAAACCATCTTAGGATAAGAAGGCTTTTCCGGACAAAAACAGTCTCCATTTGCCATGGTGAGTGACAGAGTTTGTTCCTAGAGTTGTTGCTTGAGAGATGCAGAGATGCTTCTGTTCTAGTTTATGCATCAGTGTCCCAGCCTTAAAATATTGCCATTGCCAGTCTAAGTGTGTGTTCTGTATATCCCTATAGGGAAGTCAGGCAGAGCGATCTGCTCTGAGCTGTGACAGAAGGCTGCACTGGGTTGTCACTGCGTCAATCATTCATGACACATAAGGAACAAGTCAGGGGTGCCTAAGCAGTCTATATACATGTCTGTTGTTAATATGATTAATGCATCGGCTCCATATTAATCTGTTTAGCTATTTAGAAAATTGAACAAAAGCACTCCCGACATTCCCCCCTCTCTCAAGCACACACAAACACACACACAGCGTGATGCAAGCTTTACTTTTATGGAAGCTGCTGCTTTGCTAGAGTAGTCATCATAAAGCTTTCTTCCAATATTTCTTCCTCTTCTTGCCCTGACACTGAGAAATTTACTTTCATTTCTTTTCTAAACACTGACTAAATTATTTCTGAGGATTTTTTCCCCTCCTTATCTACTGAGGATTAAATTTGCATGTGATTTAGCTCAGCCAAGGCTCATGTTTTTAATCAACATTAATTAACTAATCCCCCGAGGGTCAGTGTAGAATTCCTGTTTTAAACATATAGAAGGAAAGGAAACAGAGGGAAATCAGTGGCAAAGCATGGGTAACCAGAGTCGGATATTGGGGGTTGAAGATTAGGAAGTTGCACTTTATTCTCCCACACCGATGATCATTTTATTAAGTAACACAGCATGGCACTGAAGTGGTTAAATCCTATTAGCTAACGTGATAATGCCACTTCATATTCCAGCATCTCAAAAATGGATAACCATTATTTGTGTAGCCAAGTAATTGACAAGAAGATGGGGGAAAGGCAATCAGGTTCCACACTATGCAAGTCTCATGGAGGAAAAGTGAAACAACTCCTGCCTTGTGGCTTCTCTACACAGCAGGTTCATACCTTCCAATATTCTTCAGATGTAAACAGGGACCTAGGGACATCAGTGACCCCCACCCCACGCCTCCTCCTCAGAGGCTGGTCCAGGGACACAGATGTAGCAGCTGAACGAAGCAAGCTAGAACCAAGTGACCATAGCAGCTGCTGTTCAACACCCATGACCCCTCAGCACCTCTCACAGCTATGGCAGTGACCTCACGGACAGGCCCTGCCCCCTTCACTCTCAAACCCACCACTTTCTTTATGGGAGACTGGCTGACAGAGGAGTGGGCAAACTGTGAAAACGTTTCTTAGGGACATTGAAGTGACCCAGACTCCCCCCCCCCATAAAAACAGGAAGTGACATCATATTGAGTGTTGGGTGGTGGAGGAAAGGGAGCAGGAAACATAGATATAAGAAATGGGTAAGAGAGATGCTTGGATCTGACGTCGTGCTGAAGGGATGCTGTGCTGATGGGGATTTGGGGAAAAGTGAGAAGCCATGATGGCTTAAGGGGTTTTGTGATGATCTTGGTATTTTCAGGGCAGTTGGAGGGTCTTAGAGGATTACTGTGTAGTGCAATTTGCCACTCAGAGGATGTACTAGCAGCTAGAGGCATGGATTCTTGCAATTCTAACACAGGGGAAGTCAACATGATGCTGCCCCATAATCCTTGGCCATTGGCCATGCTGGAGAGGGCCGATGGGAGTTGGAGTTCAACAACATTTGAAGGCTCCCTCTACATAAGAACATTAAAGCCTGCTGTATCAGGCCAGTGGCCCAGCTGGTCCAGAATCCCGTTGTCACTGTGGCCACCTAGATGCCTCTGGGAAACCCACAAGCTAGACCTGAGCCCAAGAACACTCTCTCCTCCTTTGGTTTCCAGCAGCTGATGTTCAGAAGCACACTGCCTCCGACTACCCTTGATCTAGTGGAATACGTTGCATGATGTTTTGTAAGAGATTGAGCTGTGCTAGCAAGCATCTTGACCTTCCCCAAGAGAGATGGTGCAAAGAGAAGCACACCTGTGGATTTCAGTTTTCATTTGTGAGGATCTTCAAGTAAGTAAGAAAAAACTCCTTCTGTGGGTAAAATACACCTCCAGTTTGTGGAGGGACATCTCTGAATCTAATCCAGATGATACAGAGAATCTCCATGCTGCCATTAGCAGGAATCTTTGCCAGTGACGTGGAAGTTTTCCAAGTGCACTATATCTTATCCCTGTCCTGTGGAGAAGCTGATATGCAGAAGCTGTTTCAATCAGTTGTCCTTGTGACTGACAAGACTGTAATGTGTGGTCCCTATGGACAGAGTGTGGTGGTAAAGCTATTTAAGAAGTGGTTGATTTCATAATGGGAGGGTGTCATTCATTAGCAGGTATGTTTTGTTGAGAATAACTTTTCCCTTCCATTATTAGTACCTCACTTATTGCAGATGCTTTTAAAAGTGCCACAAGACTGAAGCTCTCGTAATAATTATTAATTCATGCGACCTGCTGTATACTAAACAGAGGTGAGAGTAATAGTGACAAGGCCAATACAATAAGAAAACCCACCAGGGCATTTTACTATCTGAGGCAAAGGGCAAGATGGCACTCCCCGCATTCACCATGCAGAAGACAACTAAACCAACTAAACCAACTAAAGATTCTTTCTTCAACACTGGGGACTGGACAGTGCGCCTGAGAGCAGCAAGCTAGGTTGAGAGGCACTGAGTGGCTGGTGCGGCACAAATAGCTATATTCTCCAACAGAGGGAAGTGACCAGGGGGCTCGGGAGGAACATCCAGGGGATCTGCCATTGCTGTCCACTCCTGCCACCCCCACCAGCATCCATTGCCTGAGAAGGTTGCCTCATGTTGTCTTATGGTATGTCTGGCCCTGATATTCACATGGTTCAGTCAATGAAGACATCACTATGTGAATACTCCAAGCATTAGGGGTAGGATTTGTTCTCTCAGTTGCAGCCCTTTCCATCTTGAATTGGAAAGAAGTGTGTGTCAAAAACTCTTTCCATACACAGATCCCCTTTCCTGGTTTAGGATGTGCATGTTTATATCTCTACCCCAAAGCATATACAGTTGCTGCTGTTGTTCTCAGGATTCAAAATGTCAGTCTTCTTGACTCAAATTTATTTAATTCGGCTGAAAACGGGAGGCGAGTAACAGGAAGTCCGTCTCCCGGTCCTGCTAATCAGAGCAAAGCAAAGAACCCGATGTGGGCTGAAGCGCTCAAAAGAGACTTTGAAATTAGTATGAAGGGGCATTAACAGACTGTGTTCTTTTAGAAATCAAAAAGATTGAAGGATTAAATCTTTTGGTTTACTGCGCTAAGGAATCTTCCTCCTATTGTGAAGTGACGTGGAATCGAAGGGATAACCGAGCTATCGGACTGCCAGTGTTGCAAAGGAGTACTGTCAGGCTGCTGAAACTTTTTCTTAAGTACAAATTGTTGCATTGATGGATACACTATCGCTTTAATACTGATATTGGAACCTTTCTGCTACCTTGTGGCACTATTTTGAAACAGAACTATCTGAAAGCCTCCTTTTCGAACTTGGGGATTATAAAAGTTGAAATAGGAACTTTGATGGTGGAAAAGAAACTTTCTTTCCTTTGAAAACCCCCCCTAGTGGATTTGCGGAGGCATAGAGGTCTGGGAACTGTACCTTATTGGGATTTTTTGTGGTTTAATTGCTTACATTCTGGACTTGCCTTTCTCATGGATTGAAAGACTATTTGACCTTGAACAGAGGCAGCTGGGGAATGAGTGGCCCAGGGAAAACAAGAGCATCTAAAGCTAAGGAAGCCTTGGCTGAGGAAGCTAAAGAAAAGAAAAAAGATAAGAGAGCTGGGCAGCTGGTTCAAACAACGTTGACTCATCAACGCAGATCCTCGGTACCAACTGTGCTGACGGCGCAGGAGGAAGAAGTTGAAACGCCTGCAACAGAAGATATGGCAACTGGAGGAACTGATCCAGTCTTGAAACAAATTTTGGAACAACTGGCACTTTTGAATAAGAAGGTGGACGATCAGTCATCTAAAATTGACAGAGCTACATCTACTATCAGTAAGTTAACAGATCAGGTTTCCCAGCATACTCAGGCTATTGAGAAATTGCAAGGAGCTACGGCGGAGAACTACAAATTAGCTGCGGAAGCCAATCAAAAAGCTGAGCAAGCGTGCAAAAAGGTGGAGGAGATCAAAGGGGAAGTAAGACCTCTGAAAAGACAGGTAGGAGAACAGCAAGCCTACCTGTCAATGGTGGAACTGAAAAGTAAGGAATGTAATCTTAGGCTGAGGGCCGTCCCAGAGCTGGAGCAGGGCAACCTAGAGGAATTTTTGACACAGTTGTTTTCTAAATTTTGGGGGGTTGAGGAAGATAAAGACTTCAAAATTGTGACGGCCTTCAGATTGGGAAGATCGGTTAAGAAAGACAAGTCCAGAGACTGTTTGGTTTGTTTGAGAACAAGAGAGGAAAGAGACAAGATACTAGGCCAACATTTTAAAAAATCTCTGGAAGTTGAAGGCAAAAGGGCAGAAATTTATAGAGACATTCCTAAATATCTGTTGGACCTTAGAGCTTCATATACAGACTTGGCTAAATTGTTAAGGTACAACGCAATCCCTTACAGGTGGGAATTTCCTCAAGGTTTATCATTCACCTATAAAGGAAAGAAGGTAAGAATTAAAACACCAGAGGACCACCAGAAGTTCCTACACGACAACGAGGAGGACCTCCAAAAGAGAGCTGTAGATTCTTGGCCTCCACCACCGGGATCACCACCAAGACCCGTACCATCTGGAGGCGGACCGGCACCACAGCCTTCGGGAACGGAGGACAAATTAGATACCCAACTGTGATACTTAAGAAGTGGACCAGGATGTCTCTACAGCTTCTTAGTTGGAATATAAATGGCGGGAATTCTCCAGAAAAACGGAGAAAAGTATTTCATATTTTGAAAAAAGAACAATTGGACATTATTTGCCTGCAAGAAACACATGTGACAAGACTCCACAGAAAAGTGTTAATTAACAAAAGGCTAGGCCAAGAATTTATCTCATCGGACAAAGTTAAGAAAAGAGGAGTGGTGATATATGCAAAGGAGAACTTGTCACCAAAATTCGTATTTAAAGATGAACAGGGTAGAATTTTGGCAATTGAAATTCAGACACAAGGAGAAAAGTTTTTAATTCTAGGAATATACGCCCCAAATGATGGAAAATCGGAATTTTTCAAGAAGCTGCATGAGACTATGCTGGACTATTTGGATTACAACAACATTATCATGTTGGGAGATATGAACGGAGTCGCCTCAGTGAATATGGATAAGTCGCAAAGTGCTAATATAACGAAAGACGGCAGACTACCAAAAACCTTTTTCGAAATGACTGACAATTTGGATTTGATTGACATATGGAGGATCAAGAACCCTCTAGGGAAGGAAGGAACTTTCTTTTCTGAGGCCCACATGACATGGACGCGTATCGACCAAATATGGATAACTAGAGGGCTGGCACCTAAGACCAGAAAAGTGGAAATCTGCCCAAAAACCTGCTCCGACCACAACGCTTTGAGAATGGAATTGAGATTAAATACAACCGGATCTTTCAGATGGAGAATGAATGACGCTTTGTTAAGAGATCAGGAGATTGTTAAGAAGGCCCAAAAAGTTTTAAAGGACTATTTTGAAATAAACTTAAAGACAAATGTGGAAAAAAGAACAATCTGGGACGCAAGTAAAGCAGTTATGAGAGGGTTTCTAATACAGCAGAACACGATTAAAAAAAGGCTCTGGAATGAAAAGAAGGAGAAGATTTTGGAGAAAATAAGAGAAGGAGAGAAAAAACTGAGATCCAGGCCTAAATCAAAGGAAGTATTGAGAGAAGTGAAGTTTTTCCAGGCACAATATTCGAAACTGATAAATCAAGAGGTGGAATGGAAAATTAAACAAATGAAACAAAGATCCTTTGAATCTGCTAATAAGTGCGGGAAGTTGTTGGCTTGGCAGTTGAAAAAGAGACAAAAGCTTAATACAGTTACAAATCTAGAGATTGAAGGGAGAATGGTTCAGAAACCCGAGGAAATTAGACAGTGTTTCCAGAGATATTTCAAAGAACTTTATTCACAAAGGCCACAAAAAGGCTCGGAGGTGGACCAATTTGTTACAACTAATGGATTACAAAAAATACCCCAGGAAATGAGAGCAACCCTGAACTGTAATATTACAATCCAAGAAATTGAATGCGCCATTCAGAACCTCCAACTGGGCAAGTCTCCGGGACCTGATGGACTTACTTCCAAATATTATAAGGCATTGAAGGATTCATTGATACAACCATTGTTGGAAGTTTGTAACCAGATTATGGAGGGGAGGAAGGCACCGGAAACGTGGAAAGAAGCTTTCATCACGTTGATACCAAAATCAGAAACTGAAAAAACTCAACTTAAAAACTACCGTCCTATCTCACTCCTAAATGTGGATTACAAAATCTTTGCAGACATTCTGGCAAGCAGGTTTAAGAAAGTATTAAATGAAGTGATTCATAAGGACCAAGCAGGCTTTCTCCCTGGCAGACATTTATTTGACAACACAAGAAACATCATTGACATTTTGGAATTTTTACAGATTAACTCAAATACAAGAGCGGTGTTGATCTTTATTGATGCGGAGAAAGCCTTTGACAACATTTCTTGGATGTTTATGAAGAAAAATTTGGAAAGGATGGGAGTAGGGCGGGGGTTTGAAAATGGAATAGAAGCAATTTATTCAGAACAAAAAGCTAAATTGATAGTAAACAACGTGGTGACAGAGGAGTTCAAAATTGAAAAAGGGACACGACAGGGGTGCCCTCTATCTCCTCTGTTGTTCATTTCAGTCCTGGAGGTGCTATTGAACATGATTAGAAATGACCGGTTGACACAGGGAATTGTGGTCGGAGAGAAACAATATAAACTGAAAGCTTTTGCAGATGACTTGGTATTAACATTACAGGAGCCAGCCTCTAGTACTAAAAGAGCGTTAGAATTAATTTCTGACTTTGGTCGGGTGGCGGGATTCAAGCTGAATAAACAAAAAACTAAAGTTTTAGCAAAAAACTTGACAACTACTGAAATAGAGGAGTTCAGAAAAGAAACAGAACTAAATGTGGTTAAAAAAGTAAAGTACTTAGGGGTGCACTTGACCTCCAAAAATTTGAATTTGTTTAAGGACAATTACGAGAAATGTTGGTCAGAGATCAAAAGAGACTTGGAAACATGGTCAAGACTGAAACTTTCCTTGTTGGGCAGAATAGCTGCTATAAAGATGAATGTTTTGCCGAAAATGCTATTTTTGTTTCAGGCCCTCCAGATCGTGGATAAGGTGGAATGTTTTGGAAAATGGCAGAGGGATATATCTAAATTTGTCTGGCAGGGCAAAAAGCCCCGAATAAAGTTTAAAATACTAACAGATGCGAAAGAAAGAGGGGGGTTTGCCCTGCCGGACTTGAAGTTATATTATGAATCTGCAGCCCTCTGCTGGTTGAAGGATTGGATTTTGTTGGAGAACACCGATGTCCTCGACCTGGAGGGATTTGATAATGCTTTTGGGTGGCATGCATATTTGTGGTACGACAAGGTTAAAGTTCATAAATCGTTCAAAAACCATATTGTCAGAAGGGCAATTTTTATGGTCTGGTCAAAATATAAAGACTTATTGGAGAGTAAAACTCCGAGGTGGCTCTCACCGATGGAGGCCAAAGCACGTAAAAGACTCAATATGGAGGCCCATTGGCCTAAATATTGGGAAATAATTGAAAAAATTGGAGATAAATGGAGGTTGCAGAGTATGGAAAAGTTAAAAAACAAGGTGCGAGATTGGTTGCATTATGCTCAAATCCAGGAAGTTTTTAAAGCGGACAAAAAAGTGGGTTTCCAGGAGGAAAAATCGAAACTAGAGACAGAGTTGCTTGAGCCAAAATCTAAGTTAATTTCGAGAATGTACAACTTGCTGCTTAAATGGAATACACAGGATGAGATTGTTAAATCCTCCATGATAAAGTGGGCGCAGGACTTGGGGCACAACATTATGTTTGAAGACTGGGAAAGGTTATGGAACACCGGAATGAAATTCACGGCATGTAGTGCCTTGAAGGAAAATATTATGAAAATGATATACCGGTGGTACATGACCCCAGTCAAGCTTGCAAAGATATATCACCTGTCTGATAATAAATGTTGGAAATGTAAAGAGGAGGAAGGGACATTTCTACACCTCTGGTGGACCTGCCCGAGGGTGAAGGCCTTCTGGGAGATGATACATAATGAACTAAAAAAGGTGCTTAGACTCACCTTACCCAAGAAACCGGAGGCCTTCCTCCTGGGCATGGTAGACCAGAGGGTGGCTAAGAAAGATAGAACTTTCTTTATGTACGCTACTACAGCAGCAAGGATCTTGATGGCAAAGCACTGGAAGACACAAAATCTACCCACACTGGAAGAATGGCAGACGCAGCTGATGGATTATATGGAACTGGCTGAAATGACTGGCAGAATTCGAGACTCGGGGGAAGAAGAAACGGAGGAAGTTTGGGAAAAATTTAAGGACTATTTGAAAAAGCATTATAAGTTGTATGAATGTTAAAAAATGCTTCTCTCTAGGAAATTATAGCTTCAGTATCGGTAAATCTTTGAATTGGTAAATAAGGCACAACAAGACAGAAGTGGTGTAATGAAATAATTTTATTGTGTTGAAACTAAAAATTAATGGATTCGGATTGAAATGTTTAGAGACCAGATATCACGATAAAATGGAAGATATATTATTATGTTTAAAATAAGTCAACAAATTGCTGAGGTTTTGGTTTTACAGAGAATGCAGTGTCCGGAAGATGGGGGGAGTCCACTAGATTTATGGAAACATGTATTTGGAATTTGAATTTTGTATATTATAAACCTAATAAAAATTATATATAAAAAAACAAAAACAAAATGTCAGTCTTCTTCTGCTTCAGGTTCTGTGATGTCTGTGAAATGAGGTTCTCCAACAGCGGAGCAAAGAAAATGCTCGCAACCTCTTATCTCTCGTGCTGCTGTGAGCTGTTCTTGCTCTTGTATAAGAACTCTTGGTGTGGAAGATATCCCTATTCATCCTTAACACAGGCAAACCCAGGGTGGTGACATTCACCTCAAAATTGTTTCAGATCTTCAGAGACGAATCACCAAAGCTTCTCCAGCTCAGGAGTAGCACATAGTCCCACCACACCTCCCCCCAAGTAACTGTTATAGCTGTTCTGATTACACACCAAGGTAGTCGCCACATTTCCCGCATGGTATTTCCATGTTGTGCTTTGCAGTTCTTACAATCCTTTTCCAAGAAGCAATCAGCCCAATGATAAATGGAACAAAATGTTCTGATGATACATAGATTTTAAGCTGATTCCCATCAGTTTCAATGGGCTTAATTGAACAGGTGATTGAGCTCAATGGCTGGTAGCCATTTCATTTCCCTTTGGGCTGATGTATTAATTGGAAACAAAGGAGTTCAGTGAAACTCAAAGTCTGAGATGAAATTTTGCAAAAGTGTTCACATTTAATAATTTGGTGTTTTCGATGGGCTGAACTCAATCAAGTTGTCCACTTGTGCAATGGGACTTTTCCATCTTTCCTCAGCACATATTCTCCCCTCCCCCTAACCTGTTCTTGAGAGGTAGGGAATCCTCAGAATAAATTTAGGGCCTGTGTTGGGCTCAGGGAAACAAGAAGAGGAAAGTCCGATTGTGTGTGTGTGTGTGGACCTCATTCCCCACATGCATACCCCACTTAGCAGTATATTAAATTCCACCAAATGTTTTCAATTAATTTTAAAATGTGGTTTGAGCACTAATTTTACCAATCACAATCACATGCCCAGTATCAGGTTGCTGATTTCAATACTTTTGTATTTTGATGATTTAGCTGTAACATTCTTAGATATAGCAACATCTGTAACACAGAATATTGGGGTGGGAAAATGAATTAGAATACAGTGGTACCTCGGGTTAAGTACTTACGGTAATTCATTCCAGAGGTCCGTTCTTAACCTGAAACTGTTCTTAACCTGAAGCACCACTTTAGCTAATGGGGCCTCCTGCTGCCGCTGCGCCGCCGCTACCTGATTTCTGTTCTCATCCTGAAGCAAAGTTCTTAACCCGAGGTAATATTTCTGTGTTAGCGGAGTCTGTAACCTGAAGCGTATGTAACCCGAGGTACCGCTGTATAAATTTACAGTTTTTCAAAGAAATTGTAACCAGGCAAATCTTGGATTTGCCCCCTCTCATCCAAAGTCATTTCAGTGAGGAGTGGGGTTGAAATGCATTTGGATGGTTTAAAAATCAATTGCTTATTGCTACTCCAATAAGTATAGTTATCTTCTGCTGAGTCCACCACCCCTCGCCTATCAACCTCCAATCTGGATTGGGACAGCTAAATTTAACCTAATGATGCACCTGGTAGGTCATGGACTGGTAACCATAAAATCCCACCACCCTCAGTTTCATTGGTTTGCATGTTGGGCATCTGGATATTGGATTATTTGACTCTGCAAATAGTTTGGTTACAAATGCAGGGGGAGGTCAATGCAAAATATATGTGAATCAAAATAATCATATTATGTGTTCTATTAATGATTATTAAGTCTACATCAACTGTTGACTGTAGACTCCTAAAACAGGAATAGGAAACCTTCCCTCTTGTAGACAACATTCCAGCACGGCATGCCAGTGGTGGGCGGGACCAAAGATCAAAGTAAGTGGGGCCAAAGAGTGGGCAGGGCCAAAATCATTCTACAACACTATTCAAACACACATACACACCCCATCAAACTCACAGTTAATGTTCATGAAATACAAATTATTAAGGGGGCATATTTTTAAAATGCATGCAGATATAGCTTGTGCCTTTAAAAACGACGTGTTCTTCATCTGTTTCATTTGTAATCTTGAACATTTGTTGTTGACTCATAAAGAATTTAGTCATTTTTGGTATTGTTTATCGGAGAATGAAATGTACTCTCAGGTTAGGCTGTCTTTCAATACCTATCACAGTTTTGTTTTGTTTTTTAAAAAGTTTTATTGCCTTTTCAGATGAACATAACAATGAGAACAAAACCAGATCATAACAATGTTGTGCACAAAGAAATTAAGCTCTGTTACTGTGCCCACATACCTGTGTGTCTTTCCACAACAGGGAATCTGTTGCAGGTGGCTGTCATTGCCTTTGTTTGAGACAATGTCCTCATGTGTGGTTTGAGTTCTCCGTGCCTTTAATGTCTTGTCAGTTTCCCCATCAGAGTGGGACTCCAAATTTGCTGGTACCACTCCCCCAGCATGTTTATACTGAATGGTCTCCAGTGTCGGACTAAAAGAAGTTTATCCACTACAAAATGAATTGCCTCCAGCTCTTTGTACACAAATGCCCTGGTCTCACCCTCATAAATTGATACCAATGCTATCTTGGGGTCCAACGGTACTGTTTGAGCAATGATCATGCCTGGTCCCTTGGCCACCATCACCCAAAATATTCACACTACGTCACACACACACCACATGTGGGAATGTGCTTCTCCAGCGCAGTAGGCTAGCGTTTTTTGTTATCTTACTAAGGACATAGCGAGAAAGGTACAGACTATGTGTAGCCTTTATAGCTGTCTGTAGAGGAGTGGTGGGAGGCACCTGCTGGGAATCCCCCAAGGGAACCTCCAGCGGAAGAAGGCTCAGAGCCAGGGTACTGGTGGTGGGATAACAATGTGTGGTCAGAGAGAGAAGAGGGAGCAGGCTGGGAGAAGGAGGCGGTGTTGGAAGCTGAAGGGCAACAGGGTTTAGTGAGCAGGAAGAGGCTGTGGAAGAGAGCAGTCCAGAATCAGAGGCAGAAGCAGAGGGCAGTCAAAAGGCAGACAGCAAGCAGGATGCTAAAGAACCCAGGGAATCTCCCCCTCCTGCTGTGACTAGCTCTCCTCCCCTTTGGTGTCCCAGAACACACAGAGAAATGAAGAGGGCGGAGGCTCAGGTTGCTGGGGAAGGACCCAGGGGAGAAGTCTTAGAGAGCGCTGGGAAGACAGGGACCTTCTTCCTCACTACTGCCTCACTTGGTCAAGGAGTATTAGGAAGATTCGCTGTGGTCACTAGGTCTGTACAGCTTTTGTTTCTTTGAATAAAGAGTTAAATTCACGGACACTGGGTGTTTTGTTGCTGTCCAGCCCCTAACTCTGGCTCCTGACAGCAGCATTTTCTCAGACCTGTGCTGACACTGATTTAAATCAGGGATGTTTCCCACCATCTGTCCCAATGTTTTCTGTCAATTACACTTCCTAAGTCCTGCTCCCATGCTATTTTCAAATATTTCTGGGACCCCATCATTTCTTCCAAAAGTATTTTGTATAGCTGAGACATCTGTCCCTGTTCTGCCAAGCTCTTCTGAGAAATCAGGATCTCAACAGAAGTTAATGTCAGTTATAACCTAAGGTGTTGTAATGTTATTAATAATAATAATAATAATAAATTTTATTTATATCCCGCCCTCCCCAGCCGAAGCCGGGCTCAGGGCGGCTAACAACACCAAAATAGTGCGACATTATAAAAACATTATAAAAATTAATTAAAATCAAGATTGATGGCAGCCATAAAGTTTTGTAAAGGTTGCCAGAGGAGGGAGTCAGGCTGCGCCCTAACCAAAGGCCTGGCGGAACAGCTCTGTCTTGCAGGCCCTACGGAAAGATGTCAAGTCCTGCAGGGCCCTTGTCTCTTGTGACAGAGCATTCCACCAGGTTGGAGCCGCAGCCGAAAAGGCCCTGGCTCTAGTTGAGGCCAGCCTAACCTCTCTGTGGCCTGGGACCTTCAAGGTGTTTTTGTTTGAAGACCGTAGGTTCCTCTGTGGGGCATACCAGGAGAGGCGGTCCCGTAGGTACGAGGGTCCTAGGCCGTATAGGGCTTTGAAGGTTAAAACCAGCACCTTAAACCTGATCCTGTACTCCACCGGGAGCCAGTGCAGCTGGTATAGCACCGGATGAATGTGATCTCGCAGCGAAGACCCCGTAAGGAGTCTCGCTGCGGCATTCTGCACCCGCTGGAGTTTTTGGGTCAGTCTCAAGGGCAGCCCCACGTAGAGCGAGTTACAATAATCCAGTCTGGAGGTGACCGTCGCGTGGATCACAGAATTCAGTTAATTCTGAATTTCTTGTCCTTATGAATAAAATGTAGAAGATTTTTCAGCCAACATTTTAGCTTATCTCTTTCCATCGATATTGGTATTTTTGTGAGGGGGAAGGAAATTTGTGGAGGATCAATTTTCTGGGGGTCAGTGAGGGAAGGGGGGAAGACCCCCGTGCTACAGGCGAATACAAAACACGCCAGGTAGTTTATCCATCTCTTCTTTGGAGCTGCAGTTGCTGAAAGACTCTGCCTCTGAGGAGTTCTGGTCCAAGGCCATGACAGCACTATGTTATCCCTAAGGTATTTGTTGTCTCCAGGTATTTGTCTGTTTTAGAAGCTTCTGGAGAAAAGTAGGAGAAACTAAAACTCAGTTGAATGAAGCTATCTGAGGTCACCAAGCATACTATCCCACTCCTCATATCTTACAAGTCTGAACTGCTGTGTTATTAATTTTAAGTGACAACTCCACTCGTGCGCAAATGAGTGTAGCTGAAGTCTTGTTCCAAATTTGTAGCCTGAGCTCCAATTTCAGCTGTCGCTCTTTCCTAGTGTGCATTGGGTCTTAATCCTCAGTATTGCAGGAGCTGTTGCTTTTAGGTTTTCTCTTCTTTTGGTGCCAGTCATAAGGATCTCTGGATCAATCCTCCTTGTTATCCTCTGCACCCGCTGTGCTGGTTCCAGTCTCTTCTTGTTCCAGCCTCAATGATTTGGGGGTTTTTCCTTGTCTCTCAGCATGAGAAGACAGTTTCAGTTTTATTGTCACGGCTAATAATAAGCTGAAAGGGATAACCGCAACGTAGCAGATCCCCACCTTATTTTAACTGCTATGTGCAGGATTTGAATTCCCTCCAACTGCATGACATTTTAACACTTATACCCTGAAAGAGTAAAATTTAGGCTTCCCCACACTCTGATTTTTCCAGGGCCTTTGCTTTTTGTGTTATTGATTATTTCACAAAATATTTGGGAAATCTTGACATCATAACCTATGGCTTTCCAACGGGGGGAGGTCTTGGGTGGAGCGATCTATGCACCTGTTCTGCATCTCTCGATACCACGTTTAGATCAGGTAAAGCTTATTTATTCACTCCATTTATTTCACTGGTAAGTCATGGGTCCTAAAAGATTCCACAATGTCCTGATCCTTTAAACCCTGCATTTGAAAGTAGAGATCCATTTGTGATCTCATCAGAACTATTATGGCTATTTTGTGTTTGATCTTGATATGGAATTGTCAGGGACATGGGTGGCGCTGTGGCCTAAACCACTGAGCCTCTTGGGCTTGCTGATCAGAAGGTCGGCGGTTCGAATCCCTGCAACGGGGTGAGCTCCCGTTGCTCAGTCCCTGCTCCTGCCAGCCTAGCAGTTTGAAAGCACGTCAAAGTGCAAGTAGATAAATAGGTACCGCTCCAGTGGGAAGGTAAACTGTGTTTCCATACGTTGCTCTGGTTCGCCAGAAGCATAGCTGTCAACTTTTCCCTTTTCTTGCAAGGAATCCTATTCAGAAAAAGGGAATTTCCCTTTTTAAAAAAGGAAATGTTGACAGCTATGGCCAGAAGTGGCTTAGTTGGACACTGAGGTCCAGCACCAAGGGCATTCTGGCGGTTCCCTCACTGCAAGAAGCCAAGTTACAGGGAACCAGGCAGAGAGCCTTCTCGGTAGTGGCGCCCTCCCTGTGGAATGCCCTCCCACCAGATGTCAAAGAGAACAACTACTACCAGACTTTTAGAAGATATCTGAAGGCAGCCCTGTTTAGGGAAGCTTTTAATGTTTGATGTATTACAGTATTTTAATATTTTTTTGGAAGCCACCCAGAGTGGCTGAGGAAGCCCAGCCAGATGGGCGGGGTATAAATAATTTATTATTATTATTATTATTATTATTATTATTATTATTATTATTATTATATAGTCATGCTGGCCACATGACCCAGAAGCTGTATGCCGGCTCCCTCGGCCAGTAAAGTGAGATGAGCGCCGCAACCCTAGAGTCATCCGCAACTGGACCTAACGGTCAGGGGTCCCTTTACCTTTACCCTACTGTGTTACAAAACTCAGGGACTGTGTTAGGGATCTCCCTTTTTAAAATAAACAAACAACTGAATGAGTTTATAGGTGTGTCATCTTGACCGTAACATTTTTGGACTATCCTTGAATAAAATCTAGCATTAATCTGGTCCGAGGAGATTAATGACTACCAATATAATTTATTGGGCAAGGTACAACATTTGCAGGCTGATCTCCACTGAGAAAGAGAGAGAAAAACTGTGAAAGGGAAGGTGAGGGCAGAGAACCAACACACATACTTCGCCACACTTCAAGCTTCAAGACCCTTGCTCTACCCTGCCGCTGTTGATTTCCATCTTTACCCACCTCTCAGGAGGTCTAGTATATTATAGCAGTTAAACTTCAGAAGGCAGCTTTATGGGCAATCATAAAGGTAATATCTATTTAAATGTGACTAGAAGAAAATGTGAGACTTGCTCATACTGGACAATATATCACACCATATGGCAGAGGTGGCCAAGATGGGGTACTGTTGAACTATAATAAAGGTAAAGGTACCCCTGCCCGTACGGGCCAGTCTTGCCAGACTCTAGGGTTGTGCGCTCATCTCACTCTATAGGCCGGGAGCCAGCACTGTCCACAGACACTTCCGGTTCACGTGGCCAGCGTGACAAGCTGCATCTGGCGAGCCAGCACAGCACACGGAACGCCGTTTACCTTCCCACTGGTAAGCAGTCCCTATTTATCTACTTGCATCCGGAGGTGCTTTCGAACTGCTAGGTTGGCAGGCGCTGGGACCGAACAACGGGAGCTCACCCTGCCGCGGGGATTCGAACCGCCGATCATGCGATCGGCAAGTCCTAGGCACTGAGGTTTTACCCACAGCGCCACCCGCGTCCCTTGAACTATAATACCCATGGTGTATATGGGGTGTTAGCAGAGGGGTAGTACCTCTGGTGGGGGACATGTAATGCTCATTCTACTGTAGTTTGTTCACCTTTGGTCCCCACCCCGCTCTCAGCTCTCACCTGTGGCCCCTAGAAGCTGTCAGCATGTTACAGCGGCCACACTCCAGGAAACAGCTTCAAGTGGCTGGCTAAACCAGGTGAGGGTAGCCTATGAGTCTCAAATCCTTGGTGAATTAGGGACCTCCCCTGCATGTGAAGATAGGCTCCAGTGAATTGAGTGGATAAGACCAAGAGTGAGTCCAATGATCAAGAAGGCAGTTTCTGCAAGATATGGCTTGTCAACCTGAGAAGGTAGCCTATCTTGGAGAAAGAAAACTCTGATCCTAAGCCTCCCCTGCCTTGAGGTAGATCTTTAGGGGAAGAAAAAGCTAAGGAGTAAACCCAACACAAATCTGGAGCAGATAGTGCCTTATACACCTCCTTCCGGCAACTCCTGGAGCTGAGCTGGTGCCAAACATATTGCTCTGCTTTCCTTTGGACCACATCTGTAAGGCTGAGAGGGGGGTTTTGTCATCTGAGCAGCCCAGCACCTTCATACACACTGTCTGGGCTTGTGTCCCGGGGAGGTCACTTTGGTGCTGCTAATGCAGCGGTTTGACTTCACCCCTGGAAGTGCACTCCGTTGTTTCTTGAGACAAATGGATGCCAACCAACAACATAATTCTCATCATTGCTGACTATTGGCAATGCTGACTGGGGCTGATGGGAGCTGGAGTCCAACAACATCAGGAGGGTGGGATGTTGGCTAATTCCTGCTCTGTGGGAATTTAGCATATTTTAGTAACTTACTCCTAAGACTTTATATATATAGAACTTCAAATCAGCTACTCTATTCTTCCTACGATCTCTAACTGCAACATATGGTCTGGTCATTATTTTCTGCCAATGCAACACATAGCTTACTCTTATTCATGTTTCCTCAGAAGTAAGACCACACAATTTCGATGGGCCTTACTCCAAGATAAATGTGGATAGGATTCATTTTTTAAAAAATCTCTGAACTTTTAATGAGCTGCTATATTCCTGCTAGAACATTCACCCCACACCCACTTACTCTCCTGCTGTTCTTTCCTGATCTTTAAAACATTTTTTTTAATTGACCAGTTTATATTTGTCAACCGAGCTCTGTCTTGAAATGTGTTGCTTCTGCATTCACCTTAGCAATTTGTAATGTGTCAGAATATTTAGTGCCCTGTTCTCCATGAGGAAGAGAGAGTTGAATATTTTGGATCTAGCTGCAGTCCCCAGCAGAAGTGAGGTCCCAGTTGCCCTCACCCGGGCACTAGCTGGCAGCTACAGCAAATGTTCTCCTCCTGCTCTGTGCAGCGAGAGCATCTCAGGAGAAAGGAAAGGACATTGGCATTTCCCCATTGCAATTCTCAGCTGGCACTGTAGTCCTGGAGGGATCATCTCCAGCTGTCATAAATTAGTGCTGCCCTAAGGAACTTGCAGTGAAGCAGCAGGGCTTCTTGCTGGAGCATTCAGAAAGCGCATTGTGATTTGCTGGCATTCCTTGGTTTCTCCCTTGATGAAGCAAGAGGGAAGGACTGGGCTAAATGAATGGAGTTAGCAACGGAATTAGACATTTGCTAAATCAGTGCAAATTCACACCTGCTGCCCTTAAGTCCTAAGGCATCAGCATGGTCTGGACATCCACTTAGGTCTACAAACAACAGTAATTTGGCTTTGGATCCATTTCAGTCTGGCTTCCGTCCTGGTTATGGGACCGAGACGGCTCTGGTCACCCTAACAGAAGGCCTCCGTAGACAGCTGGATTGAGGCGGGTCGGGACTGCTGATTCTTTTAGATTTGTCAGCAGCCTTCGACATGGTCGACCATGAACTTTGGGACCACTGCCTTACTAACGTGGGGATTCAGGGCACAGTCTTACAATGGCTGCGCTCTTTCCTTTCAGGTCGGGGACAGAGGGTGGCACTAGGAGAGGAGTTGTCGCCACCGCGGCACCCCTTGGAATGTGGAGTGCCACAGGGCGCAATCCTCTCCTTGATGCTTTTTAACATTTTTATGCGTCCCCTTGCCCAGCTTGTCAGGAATTTTGGGCTGGGTTGCCATCAATATGCTGATGACACCCACCTTTATCTGTTGATGGTCAGCCATCCTGACTCGGCCCCGGATACCCTGACCAGATGCTTGGAAGCTGTGGCTGGATGGCTGCGTGGGAGCTGGTTGAAGTTAAATCCTTCGAAGACAGAGGTCCTTTGGCTGGGTCGGGATGACATGGGGTTGGGGGGCCAACTCCCATCTCTTGCAGGGTCTCAGTGCCAGCGCCTTCCGTCAGGAGTTTGGGTGTAACTTTCAATGCCTCCCTCTCTATGGAGGCGCAGGTTGCAGCTACAGCAAAAGGCATTTTTCCACCTTCACTGTGCTAAGCACCTTTCTCACCCTGATCTAGCCACAGTGATCCATGTGATAGGCACCTCCAGGCTCAATTGTTGTAACTCGCTCTACGCGGGGCTGCCCTTGAAGCTGACCCAGAAACTCCAGCGGGTGCAAAACGTTGCTGCGAGTCTCCTTACAGGGTCCTTGCTGCAGGACCACATTCATCCAGTGCTATACCAGCTGCATTGGCTCCCTATACGGCCTAGGACCCTTGTACTTACAGGACCGCCTCTCCTGGTATGCCCTACGGAGGATCTTACAGTCCACAAATAATAATATCTTGGAGGTCCCAGGCCTCAAGGAGGTTAAACTGGCCTCAACCAGGGCCAAGGCCTTTTCTGCTTTGGCCCCAGCCTGGTGGAACACTCTGTTGCAGGAGACCAGGGCCCTGCGGGACTTGACATCCTTCCGCAGGGTTTCCAAGATAGAGCTGTTCCGCCTGGCTTCCGGTCCGGGCCCAGTTTTACCACCCCCCCCAAGGGACCCTGGAAGTTACCTCTTTGGCCCTTTTATCAGCTCATGTGGGACCAACATGGGAAGCTGGCCCTGATGAATACTTGAGGTTCCCGACCCCTATGGTTATAATTCATGGGCAGTCATTTAATTTTATCCTGATTCTAATTTTTATGCTGTATTTTAATCAATAGTTTGATTGTGTTTTAATGTGTTTGATATTTGATGTTAGCCGCCCTGAGCTCAGTCTTGGCCGGGGAGGGCAGGGTATAAATTAAAATTTACTTACTTTACTTACTTACTTACTAATTTAATCCCACATTAATTTTGGCAGTGAAATAATCCACTTCTTTCGCTTTTAAATATATCTATATCTGTAGGATCGCTTCATAGAATCATAGAGTTGGAAGAGACCACAAGGGCCATCGAGTCCAAGCCCCTGCCAAGCAGGAAACACCATCAGAGCACTCCTGACATATGGTTGTCAAGCCTCTGCTTAAAGACCTCCAAAGAAGGAGACTCCACCACACTCCTTGGCAGCAAATTCCACTGTCGAACAGCTCTTACTGTCAGAAAGTTCTTCCTAATGTTTAGGTGGAATCTTCTTTCTTGTAGTTTGGATCCATTGCTCCATGTCCACTTCTCTGGAGCAGCAGAAAACAACCTTTCTATAGAATCATAGAATACTTCTCAGCCTGTGAAATATTTTTAAAAGAATATTGGAAATCTTGTTAATGTTCCTAATTTGAAATCCACTCCCTGTGTTATCTGAACTTTTCCTTTGCCTTTACTTCAGTTTCACACATGTAGACATGTTTGATCTTTATTGATGTGTTGATACTGACCAACCTCAGGTTGATTGGCGTGGTTGTTTGGCTCATAGCAGACAGAAACAGCGTGTGTAAACCATACAGAAGAAAATTGCTTATTTAATCTTTGTTAGAAGTGGTTTTACAACATTTTCATTTTCTAAACAGCCAAGAATATATTCTAGAATGTCAAGAATATGGTTGATATTTTATTCATTCATTTATATGTGTATTTAGAGAGTGCTTTTCAACCTTCCTAATGGCTCACAAAAAACTAAATCTGTAGATCTCATGCTACAGATGGAGATCTCATAGTACAGATGGGAGAGAAATTTGATTTGGTTCACATTTAAAGGGGAACCTATCCAATTCACACTTTCTGAAATAACACATGCACCAAAACATACCCATCTTTCAAAATTTGCAGTTGTTTGAATTTTGCAATGTAGTTCTCCAGCCAAGTAATGTGTACAAAAATGCATATTATAGGGTAAAGTGTGTATAAAAATGCACATATTAGTGAAAATAACATACATTATGTTAGGGAATGCTGCTTTGCAAAAGTGTGCTTACTGGAGAAAATTGTGTGCAAGTAAGTGCATATTTGGAGAAATGTGCACTTGGATGCTGGAAATGCGGAGGTCTGAACTTAAGAATGGAAAAATGAAGAATGGAAAGAAGCCAACATTGACAGAGTCACCCATGATAGATTATGTAGTTCATAACAGACTTATCGAAGATTCAGTTTCATAGAGGAATTTTGCATTATCAGTTCAGTCAGTGGCTTTTTTGCGGGGTGGGACTACAACATGAGCCTATGTCACATGTGTTTTTATAAATTACTGTGGGACATTATAGAGCTATTTCCATTGATAACATCCATGTTTCTCATATTATTCACAGCCCCCATTAACTTTGTCTGTTTTTGGCCTGTTTATGTAGGTGCATGTAAGGATTTAGGCAGGATATCTGGTCTGGCCCAAATTAAGTTCCTCCTAGCATCACACCTAAACTTGTGGATCCAGCCTCATCCCCTATAGCAAGTTGCCAAGCCGTAAGGAATGCATATGCCAATGTTGTAGGCTTGCATGAAAATAAACCACTCTTCTATATACAGAGGGCCTTTACTGAGCTGGATCTAGTCACTGAGATTCATTCCAGTTGTTCTGCTAGTGAGTGGAAACAATTCATTTTCCCTTCTGTGCTTCTCACGTTTGGCTTCTGGTGAAGAACTCCAAGCCCCCAGCAAGACATTGTCTGTCTCTCCGCTTCTGGTTTTCAGTACAGAACAATGAAGTTCAATCAGCTTAAATGCTGGAGATTACATTCCTAATTATTATTAGGGAAGTCAGGCATCATATCCACTCCAGCGCTTTTGCCACGGCCAAGGCTCGGTCAGATTATTAAAAGGCATTAATGAGAAGGCAAGCTATAACTTTTCAACACTGCTGTCAATCCTTTGCTGCCCACTGCATTTAGATCAAAGTCACGAGGCCAGCAGCAGCTAGTGGGACTGTGCAGCTCTCCTGTATGGGGCAGGTGGGAGCTGTGGCAGAGCCAATCCAATGCTCCTGACACTGTATCCATGCTGTGGTTGTGCCACACTGAGCTCCTGCTGCCTTTGTTGGGGTTGTTGGGTGTATGCACTGCAGAGGTTTAGACAGGTGGTTAAGCTCACCACAGAAAACAGCCATTTGGTAGAGTTATCTTTATTAGGCAAACACCACCGTACACTGCATTTCATACATATGCACGCTATTTACAGATGGTACAAGTAGTCTTCTCTTTCTGAGCCCAGATAAGGTTCATTGTTTCAAAGTCCTTGCAGTCCACAGCCAAGTCATTAGTTCTGTTGCTTGCAAAGTCCTGCTACTGATAGAGTCCTGCTCTGAGCTCTGAAGTCTGGCAATTTTCCAGGGATTCTTCAGTAGTGAATTCTGCTTTGCAGGGAGTTGGACTAGATGACTCCAACTCAGCACCTTTAAACCCTGGTTTTGGTTTGAACTATTTTAACCTTGTGAATTTTACGTCTACATTTTTCCATCTACGGGCAACCAACGCCGACAAAGAAAGCAACCTGTTCCTTGGTTTTCATCTTGTTACTCTTAGTGCTTTTTCATTTCCTTTTTCCTGCTTTCACTCTCAGTTGACCTCATTTGGTTCACCTTTTATTTCTGCTATTGTTGTTGTTGTTCAGACGTTTAGTCGTGTCCGACTCTTCGTGACCCCATGGACCAGAGCACACCAAGCACTCCTGTCTTCCACTGCCTCCCGCAGTTTAGTCAAACTCATGCTGGTAGCTTCGAGAACACTATCCAACCATCTCGTCCTCTGTCGTCCCCTTCTCCATATGCCCTCCATCTTCCCCAACATCAGGGTCTTTTCCAGGGAGTCTTCTCTTCTCATGAGGTGGCCAAAGTATTGGAGCCTCAGCTTCAGGATCTGTCCTTCCAGTGAGCACTAAGGGGTGATTTCCTTAAGAATGGAGAGGTTTATCTTCTTGCAGTCCATGGGACTCTCAAGAGTCTCCTCCAGCACCATAATTCAAAAGCATCAATTCTCCCACGATCAGCCTTCTTTATGGTCCAGCTCTCACTTCCATACATCACTACTGGGGGAAACTACTTCTGTTATAGTTCACCAAAAACATTCAGAAATGGCACACAAGAGATTCAGGGATATGTCTTACTGTGCTTTAAATTATTGAAAGCCACCTAAATTGGCTGCGGTATAGTGATGGTGATGATGTCCAGCATCCTGTTCTCACAGTGACCAGCCAGATGCCTACTGAAATCTTACAAGCAGGACCCATGTGCAGCAGCAGCACTCTCCCTAGATGTGATTCCCATAAACTAGTATTCTGAAGCATAAGGCATCTGGCAGTGAAGGTGAGACATAGCCAGCATAGTTAGTGGCTGGTAACCATTTCCCCAAGGGCTTGAGGGAATATGTATAATATTCTCCTTCCTTTGTTATTCTTTGGTGTTATAGATGCTGCCATATCAGTGCTTCCCCCCTCTCTCAGGCTCACATTACTTCTTCTCTTTTTTATTCATATCATGATTGATCTCACCAAAACAAGAGTAACACCCTGAAAAGGATGGTGTCATAAGGCTATGCATATTTGGTCACCGAGGACAAGTGAAGACAGTTGCATGTGAAAGTAAATAATGGTAATATGAAGGCAGAATGGAACATTTTTTCAAAGACATTTCTCCCCCAAATCACTGGAAATGGGAAATATTCACCAACATACACACACACACTTTCAGCTTCAGCACAGAACTAAGTACTTTCAGCTTCAGCACAGAAGAATTCAGGGGCTGCAGAGAACCCCCCCAAAAAGATCTTGAGGTTTCATTGTCCCTCATACAGATCAGTAAAGAAGATGCAAAGCAAGAATAAATCTATACGAGTCAACAGTTCAGGCTCTCTATGATTTATATTTCATATTTATAATTATATTAAAGATTATTGGTTGCATTAATAAAGTACTGCACTTGTGGTTGGCTTTCTAATTGATGTTTACTTTGAATTGCCTATCTTCTTGTGCTAGTTTTACAACCAGGTACAGCCAACTGGCAAAAACGTGCAAATCATTTGTCCTTCATGCCTCAATTCACAGCAGCCTTTCATTAAGGCATTCATTCGCGCACATCCAGGTAAGCACAGATCAGCAACTGCTCTGTTTGTTTTAGGTGTGAACAGTTCACAGAATATGGAAATGATTATCGCTCCCCTGCCCTATCTTCTGCCATGCTTGTCCACAACTTAAAATAGAGAGAGGTTTTCTCTAGGCACCAGGAATCCTTGCCAGATCATTGGCTCTTCACCCTTGATCCTTGGGCAATATTCCCGAGTGTCTGAATGCCTGTTTCTAAAAGATTTGCCACTTCATATGCAAAGTCAGGCCAGCCCAATATATTTTGCTGCCTGTGGCGCTAAGTGATGACGTCTCTCCCTTCCACATACAAACTGGACTGCCAACTGAGTCTTACTTCAACACTGGCAAAGGGATATTGTCCTCCACTTAGGGAAGCAGACTAGCCTAGGGAGTACAGGGTAGGCCACATGGCACACACTGCTCTGTCCTCCATCATGGACATATGTCATGAATGTTCTAGTTGAAATTCCTACATTGCAGGGAGCTGGGCTGCATGATCTTCAGGGTTCCTTCCAACTCTACAATTCTAACATTCTAAGATTGCAATAGTAGAAATAGAGGAAGCTATCTTCTACTGAGATAGGCCATGGGCCCATCTAGCTCAGTAGTGCTAACACTGAGTGATAGTAGCTACCTAGGCTTTGAGACAGATGCCGCTCCTAGTTCTATCTGGAGATACCAGGGATTGAACTCAGGACCTTCTGCATGCAAGGAAAGATGCTCTGCCACTGAGCTATGGACCTTCCATGGTGGACAAAGGTCACAAGAGAACCCAGAACTTTCTTGGCTCTTATGATTTTCTCCCAATCTGCAGTCAATTTAGCTAGGCTCAAGTT
Organism: Podarcis melisellensis; assembly: GCF_964234715.1. NCBI lineage: Eukaryota > Metazoa > Chordata > Lepidosauria > Squamata > Lacertidae > Podarcis > Podarcis melisellensis. The sequence goes on from NC_138530.1 coordinate 29,937,374, forward strand.
AGGGTTCAGTCCTATTGGAGCATCATCAGGATGTTAGAGAGATGGTTTTCTCCATCTCTCATAAATACCAAAATAAGGACAAATGCAAAATGCTTGTGGGGTTTCTCTTGAAGGCAGCATACCCTAGACAACATGATGCATTGTTTACAGGCAATATATGTATGCATATTAATACATGCTATTATAAAATAAGATTATGTATTGAGTGTTAGGGGAAGGGTTTATGCAATTTAGTTTATAGTTTAGCTTATTAAACTTGTTCATTGCTTCCCACATTGAAAGGAGTCCTGAAGCAACTTACAAAAATACAGAAATACCACTGATAACAAAATATTCATTAAAACAATCCTAGTATACAAAAAATGCTCATCTGGAGCAATCTCTGACTTTTTTTTATTTTCTTGTTCTGCTTGTTTCTCTGCAAAAGCCACAGCCGCATGAACTGAATCTCTCTTCTGATCTTTATGCATGAGGCAAAACATAAGGCGGCAGGAAACAACTGTCATTTACTGTATCAAGTATCAGAGCACGACAATGGTGTATAAATGTTGCCTTTTTTTGATTACAGACTCTCTGCAAAACTTTGGCAACAAGAAATAGCTGCAGTTTGTGAAACCCTTCTCTTTGGCCTCCCACCAAAGTGACAGATTTCTCAATTGTGGAGACTGTGAGTGAAGTGCAGAATGCGTTTCGGAATAGCAAAACAAATACACCAATTCTGTTTATAATGACACAGTAAGCCAGTCGCCGACGGGAGGAGAGTGCAGCTGTTTTGTATGGATAACAAATGGCCAACTGTAAGAGAACACAGCAAACCATCAGGGAAAACAGCGATGAGGAACCATAAGTCATTTTCTTTACAGTCTTCTATACGTGGTCAAAGGCTGTAAGGAAATAGGGAACAGGAAGCCAAAACTCTGCTTCATGACTGGCACTTAACTCTGTTATTTTGTCTAGCTTGTATCCTTCATAACACTGAAAATTGCCTTGCAAGGTTTATATTACATGGCTCCTGTATTTTTAAAATATGTATAACTGTAATCTGGCTTGCTATATAGCCATTGTTCTGTTGTTTCATTTTTACCTTATTCCATTCAGACTTCTAAACTGCCTTGATGAGAAGACTTGGTTGCATACAAAAATCCATATAAAATTCAGAGTAAATTAAACATATGCTAAATAAGGCCCCACAAACACTACATATTTAATGCACTATAATACCACTTTATGGCTTCATGACTTCCCCCAGAGAATCATGGGAAGTGCCATTTGTGAAGGGCACTGAAAGGTGTTAGGAGACCTCTATTCCTCTCACAGAGTTGCAATTCCCAGAGTTCCCTGGGAAGAGGGATCAATTGTTAAGCCACTCTAGGAATTGTACCTCTCTGAGGGAAATAAGGGTCTCCTAACATCTCTCGGCACCCTTCACAAATGATGGCTCTCATGTTTTTTCCTGACATGACTTCTTGCCTTCATCCGCTTCCTCCTTGCTGTACCTTGCTGAATGGAGTTGCTTCTCCCTGTTGCCTGGAAGTGCTGGCCCCATGTTGAAAGCTCAGGATTTCTTGAATCAATCACTGGACAAAGCAGGGCTTCCATATGTCCAGGGGGAGTTACTGGGATTTCAAAGGCGGAATTGACGTCCAAGGGGAATTTCTGAAAGGTGGGCTTAGGCAAGTCAGTTGAAAAAGCTCAACAATTTCAGTGGTTTCCTGGTTTATACTTTTTGAAATATGGCACCCCTAGGATAAAGCCTAGCTGATGAATGAGTGAAGGACAGTTGTGTTAGTTATAGAATGGCAATTTGAACAGGTGAGTTTTGTGTCTGTGGCCCTCTAGACGTTGCTGCTCCAACTCTCTTCCTCCCTGACCATTGACCAGGCTGGCTGAGGCTGATGAGAGCTGGGAGCTGTTTTCTTCAAAGTCCAAGGCCTGTGCTACACTTGGATAACCTTGTGTTGTTTCTGCCAGGGTTCATTGCATGTCAGATGCTTCAAGAGTAGGGGGTTCTTGGGAGTATGCTTGTGGTGAGTGGGACTGAATTCATGGGGTGAGGTGAGTGATCTACTTCATGGTGGATCTGAGGTGCTATGTTCTTGGGACCTGAAGGTCCAACGTGCTTGAGACTGTAAAGGAAAGGAAGTGGGGGAAGACTTTGGTACTCATGGATCATTTTCAGGTTGTGCTGGTCCAGGGGGGAGGTTACCGCGGGGAGAGGTCCAGGACCTGAGTTGAGGGTCAGCAGACAGTCCTCCACGGGCGAAGTGGGGTCCACAGCGAGAAGCCGGGCAAGGACAGGAACTCTGAGGGGAACAGGACTGGATACTGGCCAAAACAGCTCTTCAACGACGTTGCTCCCACAACCTGGGACCGGGCTGACTGGCCTTTATCTTCTCTGAGGCCAGGGGCGGTCCCGGCCCCCAGGAGACCCACCTCTCCTGGCCTTAAGGTGAGCACTCCTCCTGGGAGAAACCAGTTCCCTTCGCCTCTCTGCCCTGAGCCTCTGCAGTTCAGGAGAGGCTGAAGGGTTACTGGACCCAGGGGGAGACTCACCTGTAGGCACTGAGTCTTCAACCACCTCTGGAGCCAGAGTGGATTCACCTGGTGCCTGCTCCTGAGGATCCAGCACAGGTGTAGGCGCTTCAGAATCAAGGCCCTGCCCCAGCTCAGCTGGCCCTGGAGGCGGGGACTCCTGTGCAGGCTGGGATTCCTCCGGTTCAGCCTCTGAATCGGATTCCCAGGACATCACACAGGTTCAAGATCACTATTGAGACCTGTTTCATCTGGGGTAACTCTGTAGATTCCTATCTTCTGATATTAGTGTAGGTGTGGGGGACTTTGGGCTCACCAGGTATTGCTGAACTTTGACTCCTGTCAGCCCCAGCAAGCATGGCAAAATACCTGTGTCCATGCCTGTTGAGGGGCTTCCCAGAGCCAGTCCTACCATAGCAGTTGCTGAGGCAGAGCAGAGCTTTGTATGCCACACAGCCTATCCTGCTCCCTCTAAGCTAGTCTGCTGCAAGGCAGGAATGGCATCAAGGCTCAGTATTGTCTTCCAGGCACCATGCTTGGGGGGGGGGACTAACAAGAGACCCTGGAACAGCTGCAGCAAGGAAGTTGACTCATAGAGTCTTGCTCAAGGACCCTCGAAAAACTGGAGTCAACATTGAGTGGAGGACACCATTCCTTTGACAGTGTTGCAATAAGACTCAAGTGCCGGTGTGCTTGGCTTCTCAACAGGGATGGAACTCGAGGTATGGGGAGAACTATCTCATCCTTCCCCCTCAGGCAGCAAAATGTCCTGGCCTGGCTCTGGACCTGCTTCATAACACTAACAGGTCATCAGATCTTCTGTGGAGCCTCATCACACAAGAAGAGGGCAATTTCCTCATGCACTTTCTCATCATTTCCTCTGCATCATTTCTGCTGGATGTTTTCGAGCACATGCAACCCCTTGCTTGTCACTGTATTAGATTGTCACTGGACCATCTGTCTTCGCGGACAAATAGTCTTGCCCACCACTGGTAGGAATGCACTTGTTGGCTACCCTGAAAGAAGAAATATGGAGGGGGAACAAGCAAATGAATCGTAGGGGGTTGGGAGTTGTTGTTTCACAAGCAACGTTGAGTTGCTGCTTACTGCCAGTTGTACATATTTGGGTGATTTGGAATTAAGTCAGTTGCAGGATCACGTTTCAAACAAAAAGCCACTTCCTTTCCGGTATGTTGCTACAAGCGTTTGCCACAGTTTTATCAGCATCTGTATCAGCACATCGACATCAAAACCTCAAATGTCAAACTACGCCAAAGTGATTTTCGTGGTCCCTTGTGTGTGTCACTAAATGTGTCATCCAAAAGCATGTCAGGGATTTTTGATTCTTCAGTACCCAGGCATGAAGACCGCAGCACAAGGGGAAGGGAGGCTTAACCTTTTCCTTCCCAGTCGTGATCCCAGTGAGAAAACCCCCCAGAAAATAACTAGTTTGGGCACCAATGGCAGCTCTGGCCCCCTTCCCCTTAGCAATGGCTAAGAGCAGCACTGAGAGGGGAGAGAATTTTCATCAGAATTGTGGCTGGGGAAGGAAGGGTTAAACCTCTCCATGTGGTGCAGTCCAGATGAAAATCGGAGTCTCATGCCTATTGATCAATAATTTTTAAAAACTGACATGCTTTCTGATGGTGCATTTAGTGTCACGTGTAATTTGTCCCTAGACTGCTCGATACACGAAGCAATTGCTAGATTAAACACTAGTCAAGAAAGGCACTTGTGCATAGTTTACATGGGAAGACGCCTCCTTATTGGTGGTGCAGTGGAGGGAGAATGCAGGGGAGCGCGGCTCCGGGACTGGTTTCAAAGCAAAAGCAATGACATCATCTCCCAGAGCACCGCCAGGGTAGTTGACAGACCCTCCTTGCTCTGGGGAGTGAATGAGGTGAGGAGGAGGCTAACCAGTTTGCTAGCAGGGAATGAGGAAAATAATCAGACTGGCTATTTCTTCCCTTCCCTTTGAGGGTGTACCTATTGGATGTGAGCAGTGTACAAATCAAAACAAAACTACATGTAACTCCTTGATATGGTATTCTATCAATGATAATAAAAATATAACAAAGATTTATTGCACCACATGACAAAATTTGACTTCCTCACATTATTCCTGTTTGTGGAATGCTGTCCCCAGGAAGGTTTGGCTGGCACTTTCATTATACACCTTTGGGCACCAGGCCTTGGGCTGAGTGACATCTGATGTCCTTTTAAATGAGTTATGGAAGGAGGAGATTATTAGGTGGTCTTTGTTCTTATTTTTATTGTGTATTTTGTGTTTTTTATATTGTAATCTTAAGTTGTGAACTGCCCTAAAATCTACACCTATAGGGCGGTATACAAATTTAATTAATTAATTAATAAATAAATAATAATAATAATAATAATAATAATAATAATAATAATAATAATATTTTGATCTATGTTAGTAGGAGGCCCCTTGTTTTGCTGGGAATAAGTAATAAAAAAGACCAGAAAAAATGGGAGATGCATGTGTAGTGGAGTGTAAGGAAGTCTAACAAAGTTTTGATTCCCCTCCCCCCCATGATGACTGCATTGCAGCGGAAGGGAATAGATGAACTTTTTTTTTGGGGGGGGTCCCTTCTCAATCTACAATTCTATGACTATTTTGAATTTCTTTTTGAAATATCAAATGTCACCCTCCCCCCCATAAAACACCGGTCAATTTTTTAATGCCCCTCCTTTGCTGGTGCCCTAAACACAAGCTTGGTCTGCCTATTGCGTAATCTAACAATGGACCCCTGAGAATACTCAGGTTAATGCATGCAAGTACCAAATGTGTTGGATATTGTTTTGGTAGCACCATCTCCATTTTTTATTTTCAGAACCATGAGGCGCAGACCCAGCACATCATTGAGGCTTGGCTAAGAATTCAAGTGGCGTTTGGAAAGCTACTGCAGATGCCCAGGGCATCACTACACTAGTCAGAAAGTTGGGCATGTATCTACTCTTTTTTACTGTTTTTAATAAAGATTTTCTTGGGTTACATAAATACATACAGTGTTTCTGCTTTCAGTTCACAGAGCCCTTTCTACAGCTCAGTTATAGTCAATGTGAGCCACTAATGTTTTAGACAATACACTTGTGTTTCTTTCTCTTATTCTCAGATTCGTGAGTTTTACTCATCGCTAGCGCAGCCACCTTGTAATTAGCCGACCACTTAAAAACTCATTTAAATAAGATTTTATGGAACCATTTTTTCAATCACTTAAGGTAATTGCTTTGCGGCTAATTTAAGTTTCCCTGGGAGCAGTTTTGATTCCCCCCACTGAACTTTATCTAAAAGGGACTGATGTATAGTCTCATGATATTGTCTGGATGTCTATCTGCAAACGCTGTTATTCAAAAGGCTTGAGAAAGAGGTAAGGCAGAACTGGGGGAAATGTGCCAAAGACTTTACTGAGATACAGATCGGAAGCATTTCCAGTTGAATGTGTTCAACTGAAACATACATTTCCCTCTTCAAGCGACGTATGTGTACATGGTCAGGTGGAACAACACAATGCCAGCAGCAGATGCGCTAGTAATATCTTGTGGTTGCCTGGCAACATTCAGAAGACGTGATAAAGCAGTGGTCATGAATGGACGAGTGAGTGAATGAATGGGAGAATGAATGAATGATGGCTATTTAATATAATAAACAAGCAAGTTATTGCTTGGAAAAATTATTCATGTGGGTAAAGCAATATAGTCATTTATGCTCTGCTATGTTATTAAGAGAGCCAGTATAATATAGTGGTTAGAGTGCTGGACCTGGGTTCAAATCCCCACTTGGCCATGAAGCTGACTGGGTGACCCTGGGCCAGCCATTGCCTCTCAGCCTACCCTACTTTGTTTGGGGGATTAAATGAGGAGAGGGAGAACCGTGTACACCACCTTGGAGAAAGGGAGGAGGGCTATAAATCCAATAAATAAATAAAAATATCCTAGGGCTTATTAAATTCTCCCTTCCATTATGCATTTGCATTTTACAGACTTAGTTATGTTACATGCCACCCCAATCTCCGCTGAGCAGTGCAAGATTCCAGAGGTACCAGGCACACTTACCAGGGTCTGTGTTTCCCTTTGGACAATGAGGCACAGAGGAGACTGTGGTGTCTTTATGATATGTGGTTTCTTTGCACATATATACAATCTGATTCTAAATGGACAGAGTTCAGAGCATTCACATTCCAAGAGAACATCTTGCTTCTCCCAGAGGCGCAGCAAACTTGGGGTCTCAGAACAGAGAAATCAGCCATGGTAATTCAAAATGCTGGCTTTGACCTATAAAGCCTTAAACAGCTCAGGACCACAATTTCATTAAAAAGAAAAGTCAAAGCAGTTTGCAACAATTATATACATATAATAAAAACACAGATCACCAGCTAACTATTACAGAAAGATACCCCCCCCTTAATTGTCTGCACAACCTGGAAGCATAAAAAGTGTTCAGCAACCATTTAGAAGTAAGCACAGAATACACCTGCTGAATCTTTATTGGGAGTGCATTCCACTTTGCTGGGCTGATGACCCTGGAGGCTCAGATCCTTGTTGACATCAGATTAGCCTCACCAATCTGGGGGGCAACCAGTGATGGTCCTACAGATTATCTATGTGATCGAGCTGGGGAATTAGGATTTGGGTCTCTTCACTCACTTTCCTAGGGCTCCAAGTGCCTTCCCCCCCCCTTCCATCTTTGTGTTATACTCTGAAATCCATTCCCTCTCTGCTTCTTGGTTCTTCCACTCAGGGTTTCCCGCTGCCTCTCATCTCTCCACCACCTGCTCCTTGTTTGTGTCCAGCTAGCCTCTCCCTCTGTCCTTCTTCTCTAGTAATCCCATTCACAAACTCTATGGTCTCTCCTTTTCTTTTCCCTCCTCCTCTCTCCCACCGCTATGTCACCCCTCTCGTCTGCCTTTCCTTCTCTATAGGCCTCTCTTATATCTTGAGCCCAATTGTAAACTGATGTGGAAATGGGGAGAACCAAAGATTGGAAAATGAGATACTGAGAAAAATTAAAAGAGAGATATAACGACCATCCCAAGTGGCTTAGCATTATGAACAAATTGCACCATAGACAAGGGTGCCTGGCCATTCAAATACCTGCATTAGAGCCACTGACAAAAGAGCAACTCCCTGCCCCCCCCCCCAGCCTCAGGCAGCTGCCTTACTCTTCCTAATGGTAGGGCTGGCCTGGGAATGCAGCTCTCATGCAGCTGGGGTAACATTTAAAGGGCATCTGACTCTAGCCTCCTTCAGCCACATATGGCCATATAGTTGAATGAGTCATTGAGATAATTGCTGGTTATTGCTGGGTCTTCTTCACCCAGCTCTTAATGCGTATGTGTGTTTTGCATTTAATCTTTTTTGGCTATCTTTGTTTTTAAGTGGCCCTGCTGGATGTCTGTATTTTTAGCAAGTGCCCTGGAGGCGCTTGGCATAAAGGGCATCCCACAAATATACAGGTTGATTGATTGACCTTTTTGGAGACGCTGATGTTAATAGCGCTCATTGGCAAGTCACCAAGAGACATAGAGCAAATGCCATCTATGTCCTTCCCCCAGAGACTAAACCACCTTTCTCATGCTTTCAGCCTTAGCATGACTGCAAATGCCAAGGACATGGCCTCGTTCGCATCTCTGTCCCTATGGGTGCTGGTTAACTTTTTCCTCTGAATCACGGTGCAGAGGATGACCAAGTAAATGTGATCAGCCGTTCTCATACATGCATCTCAAGGTTGCTGTAAACAAGTCCAGTTTCTCAAAATAAAGAAGGTGCATTTTGAGTTATAAGAGAGATTGCCTTCTCTATACCATTCAAGCAAAACTTGGATATTCGTAGGGCCATGGCAATAGTTTGCTCACTGCAGTAGTGCTTCAGCCTCAGCACACTTCCCTGGAATGAAGTCTCTTGAAATTATCCAGGTTTCCTTCTGCTGAAACATGGCTCTGTTCAGGATTTCAGGATCTGCGTGGCTCAGATCCAAAGCACCTACCTCAGAGAAGGTGCAAGGGTCCGAGACCAGGTGGCAGCAACAACCTTTCTCCCAGTGTGCAGCTGCCAGCCCAGCCCAGCACCTGCTACTGCTGCTGCTGTTGCTGCTTGCCCAGTTCCATGAAAAGGCAGTGAGCAAGGTTAGGTCCCCGAAGGGCATGAAGTGAAGCAGGAAGCAGGAAGCAGGAAGCAATGCCATATTGAGTGGGGGGGGTCGGGAGGCAGAGGTCTAAGAAATGTGGTTGAGGGATGCACTGATCTGAACTTTCAGTAACTTGTTGAAATGCTGTACTGAAGGGAAGACTCCTTGGGAAATTGGGACTCACTGTGAGAAGCTGTGGTGGTTTTTTGGGATGGTCCCAGCATTTTCAGGGCAGTTGGAAGGTATGTGGTGGTTTGGAAGGCACATGCCTAGGAGGGCCCTTTCTGAGCTGAGGGCAAGCCCAAATTCTCCATCTCTGCAGCAAAGATAACAGAACAGAAATGGGTCCCCAGCTTTGGCAATTGCTGACAGCCTTTGGGTACAGAACTTTGATTCTCCATTTTCATCTTTCTTTACAGGAATATCAGTCAAACTGGCTAGAAGTCTGATAAGAATTATCAAGGAAGGAACCACAGGGCTTTCAGGTGTCCCATTGGTATTAGAAGGGAAGCAGATTTTTTTCAAGAACGAGACCACGCTCTTCTTGAAGGGCAGACAAAACTTGCTGCTGGAGACATTTGCTCCCACATTAAGCATCTCAGCTAATTCCAAGGGAAAGATTGTTCACTCAGAGTGCAGGTTATACTGCTTTGAACAATTGCAGCCTTTGGGAGGAGAGCTATTTTGACACACGCAGGTGTACGATGATTAGGGCAAGGTTATGAAAAACAAGTTGAGCTGCATTGCATCCAGAAAAAAACCATTCTACAACATGCTTAGTTCTAAAACCAGACAAGATGACTTCAGAACTTTCAGAACTCCTTTGGTGTTAGCTTGGCTATCTCCTCCTGCCAACTTGTCCCTATCTTGCATTTACAGTCACTGCTCCTTTGGAAAAGGGTCTGTCACATTCATTAGGGCTTGATACTGACGAATGTTCCTTTATCTCCCTGGTAAGATGAAGGAATCGAAGGGCAGCCTTTGCAACTAGCCTAATATGAACAGACTTTGTGAGAAGGTATCACTTCTAAAAAAATATCCAGACAAATCAGTTCTGGGAAATGTTCTGGGCTCCGAAAGGATGACATTCAGAGGAAGACTTTAGTTTGAATTTTGGGAGCTTGGAACTTGAATATCAGTGGCGCAACAGATTTCCACAATTACATGGGATGTGTTCGTTAAGTTTTCAGAAAGCCTAAGGAATCCTTTTGGACTACCTACTCACACAGACCCTTAGTCAAGGCCCTGCAAGTGGGAAGATAAACCATGACCCTAAGTTCAGGTTGGGGGAGTGAGGGCCACTGTGAGAATGGGATGCTGGACTAAATGGACCATTGGCCTGATCCAGCAGGCTCTTCTTATCTTCTAACATTCTTATACAGTAGTAAGCAAGGATTCAAACCCAAGATTTTCGCTTTCCAAATCCAACTCTCATTGAACTGCTTAGCACACTGGCCCTCATGCCCTGTGCTGAAGAAATGGCCATACCAGCTATTTTTATCTGTAACTTGTCATAGTTCCTTGCTGCTTTCCCCGTTGTGTTTCTTTTTCCTACTATCTCCACTGATGCTAACCTTCTGTGGTGTGAGATTTTGTCTTCTGGCATTTTCAGTCTTCTTTCTCAATAGTCAGGTTTCATCACCTGTCAACAGGCAGGGTGCACAGGTTGCAGAGGGCTTGCTTTAGGCAAAGCCCCCTTTGGTGTGGAAGAAATGCCTTCAGCTTCACTGGCCCAGCCCACATTCCGCCTTATTTCAGTTTCACCTCTCTGCTCACTAATTCAGAAGAAGAAGCTTGCCTCTCTTGTTCTGCTTCTGTTTCTATTTCAGGAGCCTCAGCATGGGGCTCTTTGTGTCTCTTTATTTTTCCTCATACAGGTTTTATTTATTTATTTCATTTCTTGTGTTTATATCCCACCTTCGACTCCAAGGAGCTCAAGGTGATGTGCATGGCTCTCCCACTACTCATTAAATCCCCCACAATAACCATATGTGGTAGCTTAGGTTGAGAGACTGTGACTGGTGCAAGTTCACCCAGAGAGTTTCATGGCTGGGCAGGGCTTTGAACCCTGGTCTCCCAGGTCTGCAGGGAATCTGAGGTGCGGTATTCACATAGCAAAACTTACCCCCAGTTCCAGTCACCACACAGAGGCAGGTTAAGGTCCAACATAGTTTACTGCTGCAGAAGATAAGGTTTCAGTAATACAGTTCCGGACACTGATATATACTTTCAGCTTGTAGGAGTTGCAGATACAGATACAGTTTTATAGAAGTACAAAATATATCTGTTGCTCCAGCAAATCAAGACAACACAGACTCCGACTCACGTCACAAGTCTGACCCCAACACTCAGCCAGCATGAGGTCCCAGACCTAAGGAGCTGACATGCCTTAATCGCTTATATAGTCAGCATTGGGTCATTGCCATAGCAACTGGCTTGGCTGACCTTGAACCTGTTGTCTCATCCGTAGGGTGATTTGCACTCATGAAAGAAATGAACCCCTTCCCCATGACCAGTTCCTCCAACAAGGTCCTATTCCAACGCTTTAAGCTCTGGCTCTAAGATGAGTTTTGAGATGAGTTGGTTGTTGTTTAGTCGTTTAGTTGTGTCTGACTCTTCATGACCCCATGGATCAGAGCACGCCAGGCACTCCTGTCTTCCACTGCCTCCCACAGTTCGGTCAAACTCATGTTGGTAGCTTCGAGAACATTGTCCAACTATCTTGTCCTCTGTCGTCCGCTTCTCCTTGTGCCCTCCATCTTTCCCAACATCAGGGTCTTTTCCAGGGAGTCTTCTCTTCTCATGAGGTGGCCAAAGTACTGGAGCCTCAGCTTCACGATCTGTCCTTACAGTGAGCACTCAGGGCTGATTTCCTTCAGAATGGAGAGGTTTGATCTTCTTGCAGTCCATGGGACTCTCAAGAGTCTCCTCCAGATGAGTTTAGGGATGGGTAATGAAATGATCATGAAGATGGAAGAATAGAGGGAGAGATGGGAAGCAGGGTCACTCCTTTGGCTCTGCTGAGAGATCGACACCATTGGGATCCTCCCTCCATCAGCTGTAACCTGGCAGCAGGCCTTCCATCAGGCTTCAGGCGAGAAAGCAGGGGAGGGGAGGATGGGAAGGAGAAACAGCAGTGGCTGGTGCCCATTGGATTGGTGCTGATAGGGTGGAAGGCAGGGAGACCAACAGTAGGAAGAGTCAGAGTCAATGACAGGCAGAGCCAGAACCAATGATGAGCAGAGCAAACCAATTCAAGTTTTGCCCTCATCCTTCTCCTTTCTTAGTTCTGCGGGGGCAACAATGAGACTAAAGAGGATAGAGCTAACAGGCAGCGGCCCCCTGGAATGGATGTAAATAAGAGGGCAGGCAGATGAGGACAAGCAGAGGTCATGGGGCAATGGACCAGCCTCCACCACCAAAAAGCAGTGGCACTCCATCAACTCAGCTGAGAGTCCAGCTTCACACACACCTCTGAACTCTTTCCATCTCAGTTGCTTATTATTGGTAGCATCATTATTATTTGTATCTTTTAGAACTGGTTTTCTCCTCCCTCCCTACCTCCTTTTCTGTTTGTGTTGTGTCTTTTTATATTGTAACCCTGATTTTTGATTATTTGTAAGCCACTTAGGGAATCCTTTTGGCTTAAGAGCAGGTTATTAATGCATTAAATAAATAAATGCATTGGCTTATTGGGGGGGACGCTAGGATAGCTCATGTGAAAAGGACAACTGGTGAGTGATTTAAATATGCACACACATATGAATGCACACTAATGTACATATACAGGAGAGGGAAGGGGGAGAGAAAAGAAAATTCAGAGTAAATAAGAAATTATGTTTGCTTTCTCAGAACAGATCTCACTCTCATGCAGCTACTTTCTTAAAAACGGCACTGGTTATCTATGGAATTCATTGACACAGCTCATTGATTCTCATAAATGCTTGCTATAAAGAAGGTTGAAATAATAGTTCTATTGGCCACTACCAGCCATAGCAGCTAGAAATAAACTCTCCAATGTTCAGGGACAATGCATCTGTGAGTACCGGGTTCTGGGAATTAGAAAAACAAAACAAAACAGGGGGCTTAATTTTGTCATCTTGCCTAACTTCCTCAGAGCATCTACATGGCCAATATTGAAATAAGAATGATATGCTAGATTAACAGTCGCCTGACTCAGCATGTCAGCTGCTTTGTACGAACATGCATCTCAATGTGGGTTGGGTGTTTTTTGTTTAGCTATGATGATAAGAATTCTATCAAATAGCTAGAAAGCTGTTCAGCACTTCCCTATGTTGGTCATGCTTCAATGGTGCGCCAGGAACGTTGCCTGAAAGCTAATATTTAGTGCTAAGAAATGGAGGGTTCTTTCACCTTGTCAACCACCTGCTTTCTATCGTGAAGACACTTCCATTGCTATCATTTTGCTGTGATTACCCTTGGAATTACACATTGTGCCCTGGTGCAGTTACAGGTGACCATCATATTCGCACCAAGCTCAGATCTCATTGCTTAGGTGCCATAGCCCTGATTTTAGCAGGCAAGGAACTTTTATATCTATGCCTCGCTTGTGTGCTCATTTTCTTTCACTTCCCCATGTGAACTACGTCACACAGAGATTTACTTTTCCCTGGGGCAGGGTATTTAATTAATTCATCAGTTAAACTGGTGAAATAAAAAACCATTTTCACTGACACCCCAGATTAATTGGGAGAATATTCTTTTAAGATATTTTACAATTACAGTGGTACCTCGGGTTACAGACGCTTCAGGTTACAGACGCTTCAGGTTACAGACTCCGCTAACCCAGAAATAGTACCTCGGGTTAAGAACTTTGCTTCAGGTTAAGAACAGTTTCAGGTTAAGAATGGACCTCCGGAATGAATTACCGTAAGTTCTTAACCCGAGGTACCACTGTATTTCTAATAAAAGGATTGGGCAGTGGTGCCCCTCCATGCTGGCTGGGGCTGCTCAGAGAACATAAGGACATAAGAAGAGCCTGCTGGATCAGGCCAATGGCCCATCTTAGTACCCAATCAGATGCCTGTGGGAAACCCGCAAGCAGGAGCTGGGAACAAGGGCACTCTTCCCTCCTGTAGCCTCCAGAAACTGGTATTCAGAAGCCTTACTGCCTCCAACTGGGGAGGGAGAGCTCAGCCATCATGGTTAGTAGCCATCAATAGCCCTTTCCTCCATGAATTTGTCCAATCCTCTTCTTAAGCCATCCAAGTTGGCGGCCATCACTGCCTCCTATGGGAGAGTTCCATAGCTTAACTATGACAGTGTCCAGCAACAGCTAGACTGGTGACTGGAAGTGGCCACCAAGACACCGGTCCTGAAAGACCTACATTGGCTCCCAGTACGTTTCCGAGCACAATTCAAAGTGTTGGTGCTGACCTTTAAAGCCCTAAATGGCCTCAGCCAGTGTACCTGAAGGAGCAACTCCACCCCGATTGTTGAGCCCAGACACTGAGGTCCATCGCTGTCCCCATTCTTGCTGCCATCACTGCCCCACAACAGGGAAGAGGAGAAGGCAGACGGGGTGACGGTTTTCAGCAGTGGGAATCCCTACCAGGGTGTCAACCTCAGGAAGTGGCCAACCCTGCTGACTTTTGCCATTGACCATGGACAGAGGTAATTCCTCCCCCCAAAATGTGCAAGAGCCACTTGAGAAAAGTGCCAAGGAAGCCGTAGTCTGGTGCACCCCAGTAGGATCAGAGATTACAGATCACTGTTACAGAGAGAGCAGCAGCACGGGAAACAAAAGAGCTGGATGGGAATTACTTTAGCAGTTGCTCAGTCCAGGTTCTAAGCTATTCACTTCTATCCAGAGAAAAGAGCTGGTTTCTAAGAGCCCGGTGTTGAAATGACTTCCCAAACGTATCATCAGTGCAGCAGTTTATCCCCTGAAGTCTATCTTCAGGGAGCAGAACAAAATATATATAGTTTTGAAACACCTCCTGGAAACATGCTTAATGGTTTGTGCTGTAACCTTTAGAGAATAGGGAAGAGTGACTTGTGAGCAGCTGAACTCATAGCAAACAGCAAATGGTGCATGGGCAGAATCCGGTCTCCCAGATTTCAATGGGAGGAACCTGAGCACGTGCTTAAGTTCCCCATGAAAAGCAATGGGATTTAGAGTCATCTAATTGTGACCAGCCAATGCCCTATGTTCAGCATGTACAAAGGAGTGTGTGTTCTGTTCAGGACTGAGTGAGATCAGCCAACTGATCCTGTTTTGTTTTGTTTGTAGGTGAAGCTGCAGAATAAGCTGTTGCCCATAAATTGTGCTGTTGCACTGAGTAAGGAACCCCCTTGCCAGGGGGATTGTCAGCTGGCACGAGACTCTATTTATGCTCAGACTCTATTTATGATAAATTTAGTTACAGGTAGGTAGCCGTGTTGGTCTGCTGTAGTCGAAGCAAAATTAAAAAATTCCTTCCAGTAGCACCCTAGAGACCAACTAAGTTTATTATTGGTATGAGCTTTTGTGTGATTGTCTGCAACACATTTTATATGTGGGGCTGCCCTTATACCTGGTACAGAAGCTGCAACTGGTACAGAATGCAGCGGCCAAACCGTTCACAAGTTACTGGCAACACCTTATCACCCTGCTGGCGGAGCTGCACTGGTTGCCAGTTTGCTACTGGGCCAGGTTCACAGGTTTTTTTGTGTTCATTCACAAAGCCCTAAACAACTTGAGCTTGAAGTACTTTATGATTGCTTATGCTCCATCTCCATCACTGGTTCTGTACACGCAATCCATTTAACACACCTGACTTTCCCCAAAGAATCCTGGGGAATCTAGTTTGTTAAGGGTGCTAGGAACTGCAGCTCCCAGCATTCCTTGGGGGAAGTCGTGTGCTTTAAATTCATGAAGTGTGCACAGGCACTGAGATCCTCTGATGGGGCACTTCATGTTCCCCATGTCCCTGAGGTTTGGTCATCATTTACTAAGAACCAACCCTTGAGTGTGGTAGACCCTGCTCTGTGGAACTCCCTGGCAGTAGAGGCTTGGCAGGAATCATTCTTGCCTTCCAGTAGCACCTTAAAGACCAACTAAGTTAGTTCTTGGTATGAGCTTTCGTGTGCGTGCACACGAAAGCTCATACCAAGAACTAACTTAGTTGGTCTTTAAGGTGCTACTGGAAGGAATTTTTTTTGTTTTGACTATGGCAGACCAACACGGCTACCTATCTGTAACCATTCTTGCCTTCTTTTAGATGCCATGGGGAAACTGTGTTAATTCAGACATGCCGTTGAAATGTGAATTTCTTTTTCCCAACCAGTATTTACTGACGTTTTTATTGACCTTACTGTAGCTTTGTATGTTGTATGCCGCAAACATTTAAATAAATAAATGTTTTAAAAACTTGTTTTGTTTTGTTTTTTCATCTCCAAGGTCCTAGGCTGACACTCTAGCCACAACACCACACCGGCTCTGGTGGGTGAGGCTAAAAAAATGGGTGTGAAGCGGCAATTTTCACACACAATTCCCCATCCAATTTCAGATAACTCTTTTTTTTTATTTAAAGAATAATTTTTTATTAACCGACCAATCACATCAAATCAAACCAAATTACATAAATTCCAAATTACACAGCCGAATTTTAAATTTTTGTTGGGGGTTTCAAGTTCTGAAGGGGATCCAATCAACTTCTTGCTTCTTACTGCTGTTTTAATGTCTACAAATCTAACCTTATGATGTTCACAGTACTATCCAGTCCTTTCTTCTTGTTTTTCCACAACTCTTGTTGTTATTTTCATATCTTTTTCCTTTCTCTTTGTGACCTCTGATAGTCTCCACAAGCTGGTTAGACAGTTTGTAATCCTGCGTGGATATTATTATTTTTTTATCCAGTAGCCATATCCAGACGTTTTCCAAGTAACATCACTTCCATACATCAAAACAGTCTTAGCGTCATTAATCTTCACTAATCTGCCTCCTTTCTCAAAACCTCTGAGGAGATTCACCAGGAATGCAGTCTGAAAACAAGTCCGTTCCTTCTCTCGGCTATAAATCCTTTGGCAAGATGGTGACTCCGTATTAATTGCTGTGCCATTCCAAAAGCTCTTATTGCTTCTCAATCTCCATAAAGCATACTTTTGGTTAAAGTTTATCTCCACACAGACCTTAATCATCCTGCTTGGGTCAGTTCAACCGACGATTCTAATGAGGAGGGGTTCTTGTAAATCACATAGAAGGAAAGTAAAAAAAGTCCCCCCCCCCATTCAGTCCCGTTGTCAACATACCCAGCCTTTGGTGTATCTTCATCGTAAAATATTCCTGTTTCTCCAACCCGTCGTCTTCTTTTGCAGAGGTCACTTAAATTAGCAGACTTCACTCCCCTTCTTCACTTGAAATATGTGCATTTGCTTCTTTTGTAATTAATTATTCCAAATTGCTGCAGCTAGTGCGCGATCAGAGACAGCGTCCAGGAGAGCCGAGGTCCACAAGTGGGCATTCTGCCTAGGGCCCTCACCCCCTTCTTTCAAATTAGGGGGTGATTTATGGGCACAGCAGGCAAGGGCAGTGTTCCCCATTTCCTTGGGGCAACAAGGGAGGCCGCCTACTCCCATAACAGCCTCTTAATTACCCCGTGTGGGTCGGAGAGATGGTATTGTCGGCCATCTTCCAATGCGCCCCCTAGTGGCCCCCCCAATTTCAGATAACTCATGCCAGAAGAAAACTTCAATGATGCTCATGGACTTTCGCTGGATTGGGGCGATCGTCCTTGTGGTGTTTTTTTTTTTTTAAAGCTTGCACAAAGTTTCTCTCTAGAGAACATTGAAGCAAGTTGGGGTGAAGTGAGGAGATTTCTGAATTGATTTTTTGGTGTCATGATGTGGTCTCTGGGAAGCAGAAATAAAGGATTTCAGAGAGTTATAACACATGCCATTTATCTCCTAAACACCTTATTGATTTATGCTTGCAGATCCTACCTTTGGCTCTGTCTGCTGTTGAACTTTATTTGTATTGATTGTGCCGAAACTGACGAGGTAGTAACATGTATTAGAGGGCAGCTTTTCAGCTTTTTATGTGAAGTTGCACCAGAGCATAGCTAAAACAGGCAAGGAAGCCACTAAGCTTTGTGTGCTGAAGAGTGCGGCTCAAATGGGGAGTAGCTATGTTGCAATACTGAATGTCCAAAAAAAGGGGGCGTTTTGTCTGTGTGAGGTATTGAACTTGGGACCTTCAATCTGTAAAGCAGTTGCTCTGCCCCTGCTTCACTCCTGTCTTCACTCTTTTATATCATAACCACAATACAGTGGTATCTGGGGTTACAGACGCTTCAGGTTACTCCGCTAACCCAGAAATAGTACCTCGGGTTAAGAACTTTGCTTCAGGATGAGAACAGAAATTGTGCTCCGGCGGTGCGGCGGCAGCAGGAGGCCCCATTAGCTAAAGTGGTGCTTCAGGTTAAGAACAGTTTCAGGTTAAGAACGGACCTCCCGAACGAATTAAGTTCTTAACCCGAGGCACCACTATACAATAATCTCTAACAATTTCTGTTGCTCATAGTTCAAATCCTGCTAGCAAATTCATCATATTATAATATTTATTTAAACAGTCTGAAAAAGGCTTCCATTCTTCCATAAAATAGATCTTTGTATAAGGCTCATACAACAAAAAATAATATTGAGAATATACTGGACCCAGTTATGTTTGTTTTTAAAAAGGGCTATCTAAGGTATCTAACTGTTGGAGATGCAATAGAGATAATGTTTCTCTAAAACATGTTTTTTATTGTCCTATATTGAAATATATTTGGCTGAAGGTAACTGAAACCATGAACAGAACTGTACGGAACATCCTTACATTTACAGAGCAAAATATCCTGTTGAATTATATGCCCAGTACATGGAACCTTACAAAAGGACAATATGAGTGGACTCTCTGTGCCCTTACCACAGCAAAAAGACTGATAATGATGAATTGGGAAAATAAAAATACAGCTCCCTCCTATGATTGGATTGAAGACTTATGCAAACTTACAACATATGAACAACTTGCATATAAATGCAGACTTGCCATGGACAAATTCAATGATATTTGGAATCCATTCTTACAAATACTGTAATAGGTTAAGATCTGGTCAAGTACAATAATAACCTTGTTTGGGGGTTTTTTCCTCCCCCTCCCCCTTATTTCCCCTTCTACAAGGGTTCTGTTTCTCTTTTTCTCTTTTTTTATTTACATCTCACCATGTTTAGTGCACATATAATTATGTACTTTTTGAATTTTCAACAAAGATGTTTTTAAAAAACAAACAGATCTTTGTTAACAAAGTTCATCTTTATGGATCATGTTTCCATCTCTTGTCCTTCATCTCTCTTTCTCTTCTCCTACCCAAAACCAGCCCAGCAGTACAAGCTGCCAACCCGAGTGGGCTAGGCTGTGCTTCAATATAACACATTGTATCAGTGTGGCTGTAGCGACAACAGGCATTTTGGAATCAATAACATGATGTGACTGACAATCCTGACAGCCTGACAGCCTGACAGCCACTATATGGCACGAAGACTACTGGGCCTGAAAAGTACTCTCTGTACAATCCCTGCTGCTGTGGCTGCTGAATTTGACACGGCACACCTATCAGAAAACATGGATGTTTTTATGATCATCTGGACCCTAATGAGATCCTATCATTATAACACTAACAGGCCTGTCAGGTCTCATCAGCCTCCTCCTGTGTCAGCCATCAGATTTCGTTGGCGCTGACGTGATGTGGGGGAGGCGACTCGATATTTTCTCTATAATTAAGGCCAAATCCATTAAAAGGTTGTGGAGGGTGGAATATCTTCAACTGTCCTGAGGCTAACTTTAGAGTGGGGCTTTGGGGCAACGTCAAATGCACATTATAGCCCAGCTAGAGAAATTCCTGACATAATGGCAGCCAACGAGGCAAATGGTATGGGGTTAGGTCGACAGGAATGAGGCCTTGTCAGCATATAGCACCTGTTCTCGGAGATGCACATGGGTTGCCAATTTGCTATCGGGTCAGGTTCAAGGTGTTACTATCAGCAAGGCTTTTTTCCAGCCGGAATTCTCTGGAACTCAGTTCTGGAACCTCTCAGGTGGGCACCATTGCCATTACAGGAGAACAAGGGAGGTGTTCATGGTGAGTTCCGGCACCTCTTTCTAGATATAATGCCCTTTAAAACTTGGGACCAGTTTATCTGCGAGACTGCCTTACCCCACTGTGCCCACTCGAGTGCTTTGATTGGTGGAATTGACACCACTACAGATGCCACATAATACCTGTTCCACATTTGTAAAAAATTTATCATTTAGTATGGCTGCATCTACACTTTGGATCTCCCTGCCTACGGAGCTCAAGCAGGTGCCTTTTGGTCCCTGCTAAAAGCTTTCCTATTCAGACAGACCTACCCAGATGATTAGTAAATTGAGGTAATTTTAATCTGTTTTAGTATTTTAAATTTTGCATATTATAAAGTAGGATGGTGATTCTCCCCCCCCCCCCTTATTTCATCTTTTGTAAACTGCTTTTAGGGTTTGTTTGTTTTTACAATCAAGCAGTCTATAAATTTTATGAAATAAATGAACCAGGCAGCTACAACCGATAGCAGCCTACCACAACCTTCTGAGATTGCTTTTCAGAAGGGACATGAGCCCCCCAAAATGGTGCTTCCTGGTCCCATCCTTTTCAGTTGCCCCAGAAGAATGTCAGTGCTTGATATTATCAGGCACTACCAAGAGAGCCAGGAGGATCTACATGGTCATGCTCTCTGTGGTATCACTGTCTCTGGGAAGCTTCTAGCTACATTCAACTGAATATGGTTAGACTCTCCAGTCAGGGATGATCCTGCCCTACTAATCATGCGGAGATCACATGACTTCACTTGAATGCCTGAATAGCCTTTAACAAAGCTGAGGATACAGGATATCATAGCATCTGCACTCATTACATTGTGGTAATGGTGGGAGTCCATCTGTATTGATGCTTCCCCACCACAGCTGCAAAGTGGCTGCTCTAAGTTAATGTACTAACCAAGCCTATGTTTCTAGCCAGTGGTATGGCAAATTCTCTGCTATATGAGTCATGATGCACTGTTATGTTCCAGCTGGAGAAAGGTATAAGCATTCGTGCTTCACAAATGCTTCTAGGAGGACTTGTGAAATAAACATAGAAACATTATTCTTCTTTTCTTTTGAAAGTTGTGTTGATCTTTTGGGTGTAAGACAAGCGGCTTGTGGGATCTGCATAAAGGACCTTGTGGCTAATAAGCCAATGTTATGACACTAAGGACTCCAGAGATGCTGCAGGAGCTATAAATACCAGTTGACATCATTCACCATGTCTGCCCACATAAGCTAAGTTGCGTCCAAGGAGTGGGACGTTCTAATTTTATAAATATTGTGGCACTCTAAACCTTTCAAATGGTTTGTTTATTTCTGATGTTCCCACAGCAATGTATTCCTCCCCCCAGTCTGAATTGCCCTCCTTCCCTCCAAAGAAAACACTTCAATGGGGATTATGTAATGGGTGCTGATTGCAATCACACAAAAACCCTCTGCCCTCACTGAGAATTAGCATATCAAAACCCCTTCTTCAACATTTCGTGGCAGCTGTGAACATTGTTGAACAGTTAAGTGTACCTTTTCTCTGCAGTACCATTATAAGAGCATAAGAAGAGCCTGCTGGACTAGGCCTGTCCAACATCCTCTTCTCACGGTGGCCAACCAGATGCCTGAGTGAAACCTCCAAGCAGGACCAAAGCACAAGAGCCCTCTCATCTTCCTGTGATTTCCAGAAACTGATATTCAGAAGCATTACTGCCTCCGACTATTGAGGCAGAGCAAAGCCATCATGGCTATTAGCAATTCATGTCTTCCGTTAATTTGTTCAATTATTTGTCATATGTCTTGATTCTGATAGCTGTGAATGCTGAGCCAAGAGGAGCAGGCAGCATTGGACAGCTGTGCTCGCACCCCAAACAAGCAGGTGATCTATTATTGTCCCTTGGCTCTGCCCTCTTTCTCCTCCTGTTCCTCTTCCTTCCTGTCATTTCCTGCTTACCTGTCCTCTCAGTGATAAAATGAGGAGACAGAGCAACATCTTCCATTTAATGTCTTCTGCTCTGGGAAGTTATATAGACTTTGCAAGTGAATGGATTGCAGGGACAGCTGGAGGGGATTCACTGACTGCACCTTGCCCAAGCCCCCCCCCCCAAATGGGCTTCAGTTGAGTCATGGGCTTCAGTTGTGTCATGGGCTTCAATAGGACGTCTTTAAAGATGCAAAAATGAGCCACTGAGTTGCTCTGATGGTTGGATTTTTGTCCTACCTTAAATACTAATTACAGTGGTACCTCTACTTACAAACGCGATCCGTTCCGGGGTGCCGTTTGCACCCTGAAAAGTCCGTAAGTAGAGTGCTGCTACTGCACATGCGCAAAGCGCACAGATTGCTTCTGTGCATGCGCGTGCGCCGAACCCAGAAGTAAGCACTTCTGGGTTTGCCGCATTCATAACCTGAAAGTTACATAGCCAGAGCGGTACATAACTAGAGGTATGACTGTATAACATCAGAGAAGTGTGAACGTCATCTCATAATCACAGACTCAATTAATAGTTAGGAGTTAATGTGAATTGTATACAAACCAAGTCAATGATTGTCATTGTAACCCTGCAGGTGGAAGTATGAATAATCGAATATGGTCAACACTGGTCTTGCTGCACCTAGTAGCCTTTATATGTTGCTAGACTCCAAGCTCCTGTAATCTTGGACCTTGGCAATACTAGCTAAGGCTGATGGGAATTGGAATCCTGCAATATATGGGGGGCACCAGGTGGAGAAAGGCCAGTCTACATTTGGTGAAATGTGGTTCACCAAATCATTTATTGTAGTTTGATAAACCTCCTCCTGTTTTTCGTCACTTACTTAGCAAAAATGGGAGTTGTTGCCAAACAGCTTAGGATGATGGCCACAATACAAGACAGATAGGCTGCATTCAGCCACAAGTTGGAGCAAAAAATAAACACTCTGTAAAACACCACAATTTCAGTTGTTAAATTTAAGCCCGGTCCACTCCCGGGTTTACTCCTCTGTGTGATTGCTTTAGCAGTGGACAGATCTGCCATCAAGCTGACAGCCAAGATAGATCCACACAGGGACAGTGCTGGAGTGAATCACTGTCTTCTTCTAGGCAGGCTGTGAGCTTATCAGGTGCTAGGCAAGGCCTGGGGAGAACTTTACTTGAGCAAGACAACAAGAAACAGGTCATGCAAGATCTGGGAGGGTTCCAAGATTTCGCAGATGCTGACCCAACAAGGCTCAAAGCAGGAGCAACTGGTGGGGAAGGGCAGCCCCATTCACCTGGCTTCTTGGAAGGAGCATCACTACTGCCTATTGATCTGGTCCAGGAGTGGGACACAGCAATGATGAAGTCAGGGTAGTATGGGGGCATCCAGGGCAGGATTTAGGTTTGATGAGGCCCTAAGCAACTGAAGGTAATGGGGCCCTTTATATGTCCAGCTGTCCTTTGTCAACAACAAATTGTCACTGTTTTTTGTGTTGAATATATGCTATATGGTAATTTATGGACTGAATGGATATCTAAAGCCATTTGCACATAACAAAATATGTATTTTATCAAAGTAATTGTTGAACTGAAATACAATTAAGAAGAAATATATTAATAGTGAAATACATGCTATGTAACCAGTCCATGCAGAATGAAGGCACCCTATATATAGAAATGAGCAAACCAGTGATATTTTAGGGAGCATGCTAGCAGGCAGGGCCATTACTTACATCATAGGAGCCTACACAACACAAATCATTGTTGCTGTATGTATGTTTTATTTTATTTGTTTTTTATCTTATATTTTGGAAATGTACATCCAGGATTTTTTCCTTTAATTTTTTGGGGGGTCCCCAAGAGAGTGCGGCCCTAAGCTATAGCTTGTTTAACTTATACGTAAATCCGGCACTAGGCATCGGTGTAGCCAATCTGCTGCTCCCACTTGTGCGTCTGCAACACCATGACACTGTAGCTGCCCCATTCTGCCCCATCCAGGTACACAGCAATGACACTGATTCTGGGAGATCATAGACACAGCGGCATCCCTCTACACTGGTCACTCCTAGTTCAAAACTGGGCCTTTTAATTCCCTTTGTATCTCAGCCATCAAATAATGTGAAGGCATATAGCTTGGAACTCTGCACTTTGGTACCATTGGATGGCCTCAGATTCTGTCCTCTGCCTTGTCCAGTGAGGCCCAGAGAAGAGCAAACAGCCTTGGGAAGTAGAGGTTCATCACAGGAGGGGTGTTGCCAGCTATGCCATCACTTACTTTTAGAAGCTCTATAAAAAGCTGTGGCAGGAGAGGGACAACGTCATAGGAGGATGTTTCCAGGCCCAAGGTGAAATGGTCAAGCTCCTTTGTTAATTTGGCTGTTGTCTGGAGGTTTAGTGTTGTTAATGCCATCTTCTTATATTTATAGTACTGAAATGGTTTCATTTTTGTGCATGTTGGTTATTATGTTGTTTTTTTACATTACTATGAAATTGTTCTCACCTTGGTTGATTTTGAGATGCATCCCTTTGTTGGAAGCTGCTTTGAGCATGATTCTTTTTGTGGAAAGGTGGCATACAAATCAAATGAGGAGGAGGAGACTCAGTTCAGATTCCTTATCTTAGAAGTTTGAGCTTCTGTTTCCAAGTTTGGTAACATTACCTCTCCTCCTCAGAGAAGTGTTTACTAGGAGGCCCACCTCAAACTCTAGGGTTGGCCGATGATGAGGCCATGGAGCTTCCTGGGCAGATGAGTCTGTCTTGCGCTGAGATGGGTCACAGGGATTACTCAGATCTTGTGACATGTATAAAGTATATGTAAACCCCATGAAACACTTGGCGGAAACAGGGCTGTCACCCTGTCAAGTGAATCTTAGTTCATTAATCAAATATTTTTGATTACACTAAACCTCCATGCCTTTCTGTATGATTAAAGCAACTTTTTTTGAAGAATAAACATGATGCAAGTACATGTTGCAGCATGAACTATTTTAGGCAAGACATTCCCTTTCGTGTGAGAGTGAAAATGGAATGTGACTTCTAAGATGACACCAACCATTGGAATCTGCATTTTTTTGTAAGTACAGTACTTCTATTAAAAATACTTAACTTTTTTTCAGATACACATTTTAGTCTTCATTAAAAAGTCTTTAACTGATTAATCGAATCTAGATAACGGATTAATTAATTAGCGGTTGCAACACTAAAGAGAAGTGCTTACGTAACAGAAGTGTGATTGTATAAGGCGGCAATTCCCTATACACTTACCTGACAGTTATTTCTGAACAAATAGCTGAAAGATTGCACGGTTAATTATTATTATATTATCCAAGATGCTCAGGGCAAGAAACATGCTTTCCCCTCCCAAGTCAATCTCACAACTACCCTATGTGGTAGTGTATGCTGACAAAGGAGCTTTGTATCTAAGTGGTGATTTGATCTGCTTAATCCAATACTCCGAACTGGTTTGCAATTAACATGACATATTTATGCCCTAGGACCTTGGGGTGATGGGCAGATTATAAATACTTGGAATACAAAATAAATAAAATTGTTTGTACAGCAATGCTCTATGGCCTTCACATTGGCCCATCACAATGTGAGGCATCATTGCCCATTAATTCTCCTCACAGAGATGTGTCTAGCTCCTTCACTGTGCAGCTTTCCTTATATGTTGAAGCTGCACCTCTGCCCTGGCATTTGACGCCCCAGATATCTATTGGGTGGCTTTAAAAGAAGATTTGAAAAATAAGGCTATTGGTGGCTACTACCTTAATGCAGATATTCTGCCTCTTCTGTCAGAGGCAGTAGGCCTCTGAATACAAGTTGCTGGGAACTAAAAGGAGGTGAAAGTGCTCTTGCAGGCTTCCCACAGCCATCTGGTTGGACTCTGTGAGAACTGGATCCTGTACTTGATGGGCTGCTGGCCTGGTCCAGCAGGGTCCTTCTTATGTTTTTATATTCTTAAAGTAAAAGTTATGGATAGGATACTTCTGAGTTTCCCATGTGTCATTTCTGAATGTTTTTAAGGATTTATAGCAGATATAAAAAGCTGGACCAAATGAGGCTTGTTTTATGTTCTGATATTTTGGAGCGCCCCCTATTATCTTAATTGCAATCTGTTTTGACTTTTCTTTGGCTGAAATACTATTTGTGAGCAAGCCTTTCATGGCCTGCGAACCTTCCACCCCATCGTAAATTGATAATAATGCTACCCCTGGACTTTCAATCAGCTTTAACCCAGTGATTTCTGTTATCTCCTTCAACACCCTTTGCCAAAAAAAAAAAAAAAAAAAATTGCTCACAAACTTATTGACAGCTGCACAAATTATTATAGCTAGGAAGTAGAAGGGGCAAGCAGAATATAAAATGAAAGAATGGTATAAAGAGGTGTGGGATATAGCTATTAATGATAAATTAACATGTGTCATTAAGGTAAGACGGGGAATAAGCAGGAGAAATGATTCTGAGGAGATATGGAGGGTGTTTGTAGAATTTGTACTGTTAAAACAGAAAGGGGTTAAACCATTGCAAGAAGTGTTGAAATTTTAGGATGTTGGATAGTTACAATGGAATGGTCTTGGTGGTGGGGTGCATATTTTTATTCTAATTCATTTATGGTTATTACTATGTCAAAAAAAAAAAAATATTTGTGAATTGTTGTAACCCATTCTGGGATGTCATGGCGAAGCACAGGGAAGAAATCAAAATCAGCAGCATCAGTACTGTATGAACTGAAGCAGGTGCTGACAGGCTGCAATTATATGAGATCTATGCTGGTCAACAAACTGTACACCAGTCATATTTTATGTTTGCTTCCTCCATTACACGTGTGGCTTAAAACCAGTGCAGTGTAGGGGATAGAGTGTCAGGTTAGGACCTGGGAGACCTGGTAAAGCTGACTGGGCAACCTTGGACCAGCCACTGCCTCTCAGCCTAACCTACCTCACAGGGTTGTTGTGAGGATTAAATGATGAGAGAGAGAAACATGTAAGTCACCTTAAGTTCCTTGGAGAAAAAAGGTGGGATACAAGTACAAAGAAAATAAAATATAAATAAGTAAAAATGGCCCCCAAGTGGAGCAAATGCTGGTTCAGCGAAAGGAGTATAATTTGTGTTTATTTGTAGAGTTAGATAATCTGTTGGTAACACTGAAAATATCCTCTGTGGCTTGGCTTTGTAAAGTGAAAACCATGCCCAACTTTCACAGCAAAACCAACATCACTGTTCCTGGTTTGCCGGGTAGATTTTTGCCCTTTGTCTTCTTACCTTGTTAGCGTGCCAAAAACAAAGGCAACAAGACGTCTTGGAAGCGGCTGTGTGTGTGATGTCATCTCAAAGCCATTCCATAATCTAAATATTGAAGGAAACTATCCAACGGCCATTCAGAGTTTACATTAAGCTGCTTGAGATAGGATTTCAAAGAACTGGATCCACTGGTCTAACGAGAAAAAGTCAATCTTAATTTCCAAGAAGGGGGGGTGGGGAACTGTGTCAGAGAGCCAGCCCCATGGCTACCTATTTAGACTGCAATCCTAACTCCATTTGCCTGATAGTAAACCCTGCTGAATTTTAAAAGGCTTGCTTCTGAGCAGATATGGTTAGGCTCACCGCCTAAGTCTCCTTAATTAAAGGCTAGAAGGACTCCAAGCACCCAAAGGAGGAAGAGATAGATACTGATCTTCTCTTGAAATCCACCTGCTTTTGCTGGGGGGAAGGAAAAAAAGAGGATTTCCATTTTCTGATGTTGTGCCAAGGGGAGGAAAACAACCTTTCCTGATCTGTTGTGATATTAGATTTTACTCAAGGCATTTTGTGAACCAGTGGCAGGAAGAACAAGGCAAAATCAACGGCTTGTGGTCTCATGATACTGTCTGCAACATGTGCTTCAAGGAAAATTAAAACAGCAGGAAAAAGAAATGTCACCACAATTATGCTAGAGGGTAAATAGGTGACGTTCTCCAGCAGTCATCCCTTTTGTAGAACATTCACCTGGTTGTTTAAGATCACTTCTCTTCCTCCCAATAGAGAAGCCATCCTTTCGATAATCTGGAGGACAGAAACCTGCTCACCTCCAAGGACGTTCTGTTACAGACCCAGTGGGACGCGGTGGTTAGAGTGTTCCGAACTAGGACATGGGACATCAGGGTTCAAATCCACAGTCAGCCATAGAGCTCACCTTGGGCCAGTCACTCTTAGCCTAGCCTACCTCATAGGGTTGTTGTGAGGATAAAATGGAGAGGGGGAGAAGTCTGTGCATCACCTGAAGCTCTTTGGAGAACAGGTGGGATATAAATGTAGTAATTAATAATAAAAGCAAAGAGGCTTATTGGGAGTCCTCCATTGTGAGTATATTATAATAAATGGGAATTATAATGGTGTAGGCTGGGAAGGAGGGATTCTGTCAATTTTAGTTCCTTATTTTCCCAGTATTAAATTAAATTTGCCCTGCTCCCACATTAGTTTGCAATAATTTTAAAAAACTCAGCTCAAATATTTATATTTGTTAATGTGCACTTTCCCCCCTAATATGTGCATATTTATAGAAAATTTTATTTATAAAAATATTTTATATATCATAAAAATATTTTGCCACATGTATACATTTTACTAAGCCATTTCTCCTAATATAATGCATTTTTCTGCACTATTTTCACTAATATACCTATTTGTGTTTGCACTGTCCTCCAATACATACATTTTGTACAAATGTTTCGGTTGGTGAACTGCATTGCAAAATTCAGAATACTGTGAATTTCAAAGGACAGCTGAGTTTCTTTCTACGCACTGATTCAGGAAGTGCGAATTAGGTTTGTTTGCATTACAATTAGCAAACAAAAAAAGAAAATCTCTAGCTTGGGCCACATCTCAGTGGTACAACATCTGCTTGGCATGCAGAAGGAAATGGGCATGTAGCCCATTTCTAGCTAAAAGACCTCTGGTAACAGGACTGGAAAAAATCTCAGGCTTTCCCTGAGCCACGATCCAGCCATGTTGATGTATTAGGCTGATCTGCTGATTTTCAATGTATTTTGTTTCAGGGATGCAGTTTGGTTGTTGATTTTATGCTCTTGACTTCCATCATGCTTTTTCTTAATGTTGGTGGTAAGTATTTTTTTTTTGCAAATGAATAAATGAATGAATGCTAAGGCAGCAGATGGGGAACCACCACTGCTCCCCCCCACAAGGGATGCATTCACACTGGGGGAAGTCTCCAGGGACTATGTACCAGTGGCGGGAAGGGGCAAAACCCAAGTGGGTGGGGCCAAACCTTACAAATACACACCCACCCTTTACATTCTCTCTCTCTCTCTCTCTCTCTCTCTCTCTCTCTCTCTCTCTCTCTCTGTGTGTGTGTGTGTGTGTGTGTGTGTGAGAGAGAGAGAGAGAGAGAGAGAGAGAGAGAGAGAGAGAGGAATAACAACACCAGAGATAATGTTTTCTACTACATAACACAAGTGACAAGTGTGGTGGGAGAAAGTAAAAAGAAGAGAAAAAGAGAAGAATTCATGAGCGATCTTTCAAACAGAGGGAAAGTACAGCATTCTGAAGGGAATGCAAAGCCTCAGTTTGCTGGGTGTCCTCAAATGACTAGCTCCTGAGATATATTGCCCACATAAAAGTTCATGTGCTGCCCGTATTTTGCTGTAGGCCATTTTGTGCAATGGTAAAAATCTGAGGTGACTAAATTTATGGATCCCATTGACAATACATGCATCTTTAGATAAAATCATAGTGCTGAGAGAAGAGGAAGAAATAAATTCCAGTGATATCAGAGTGGTGAGAAGCATCATCGTCCATAAAAAAGATTCCTTCTGGATCAGACCAAAGGTCCAGCCAGTCCAGCATTTCCCCCCATCCCAGCAGTGGTCAACCACATACCTTGGGAAACTTCCAAGCAGGAAACAAAAGCCACTTGCAGCATCTGAAATTCCCTAGCCCCCAAGGCCACCTGAGGATCCAGTGAAGATGCTGGATGCAAGAATAACCCCAAGCTACAAATCGGCTCCCTCCAGATCAGGCTGTTTCCTTACCTCCTGGGACCAGGAACTCAAAATGATTAACAGCTTTGTCTTTTCAGGCTTCAGCTTCAGTTAGTTAACCCACATCCGGCCCATCGGTGCCTCCAAGCACCAGTCTAGGACCTCATCTGCCTCTCTTGATTGAGATGGAACAGAGGGATAATACTGGGTATCATCAGCAAATTGGTGACACCTCATTTCAAATCTCCTGATGACCGTTTCCAGTGGTTTTGGATAGATGTTAAATTTCAAGGGAAACTATTTGTAATTTGTAGAGGTGGTGTATCACTGTATATACATCTGTGTAACCGTGACTTGCAAAACGGCTTGAAGGGCTACACAGAACTAGGTTCCTCTTGCCTATGTGGTGGAACTGCCCTCAAATCCAAATTTCCCCCAAATTTCCTTGAGCATTGAAACAACACAATTTATTTATATCAACATAATCCAACATTGGGCCTGGATGAAGAAAAGCTCTTGGCCATTCACTAAAAAAAATGCAAAAGAAGAAAACGAGAAGATGGTCGTGATGTGCAATAGGAATGTAAATATTGCATTGAAAATTATTTCCAGCAGGCATACTTTGGGCATACTTGCATAGATTTAACGTCAGCTAAATTCCCCGAGAAACAAACATTGCTGTCAGACTGTGTGCATGTGACAAATGCATTTGGAACAATTAGGTGCAAAGGCTTGTTTGAGGATAAGAGCTAGATAATGCACTTTTGATGTAAAAGTCTGCATTTTTCATCGCTGTCATCACTGGTTTATTCATCTCGTGCAATTCATGCAGAAACATCCCCTTAGCACTGTGCAATCCAGGACACAGGCGAGCTGAAAGTCACAGCTGATGAATGCAGAGTTCACTTAGGCAAAGAAAGAAATTATGACCCAAAGACCTCCAGGGATTTTACCTCCTTACAGGCTTCTGGAAACACATGATGTTCTTAAAACTCAGGTGCTTGGATTGCACATCAAAGGGGCTCTGCCCAAGGGGCTAAAAGCTGTAATTGCAGCTACCTGCATCTGTGAGTGACTTGGATATGGTTAAGCTCTTGACAGCAAAGTGTCAACCTTGAAAGGATTGATTAATCTTTTCTTTCTGAATGTCAATAGCTCTTTCAAGTGTGAATGCGTGGCAATGGAATCTTTCTGATGTAACAACCTGGAAGAACATGCTTAGCTTGCTTTCCACTCTCCTAGCACTGTTGAAAAACCCTGGGAACCTATCACAGATCTGGCTCTGCCAAATGGAGCAGGTGTCCCAGGTGTGGAGCTGATGAAGGCTGCCTAAGGGCTAGGTGCAACAGGACAGAGATAGGGAGGAATGAAATCCGCAATCCCACAACAATTTCTTTTGGTAAAAGACCCCTGGGTGGTTAAGTCCACTCAAAGGTGACTATGGAGTTGTGGCACTCATCTTGCTTTCAGGCCGAGGGAGCCAGCGTTTGTCCCCACATCTTTCCGGGTCTTGTGGCCAGCATGACTAAACTGCTTCTGGCACAATGGAACACCATGATGGAAACCAGACCTGTTTACCTTCCTGCCGCAATGGTACCTATTTATCTAATTGCACCGGCATGCTTTCGAACTGCTAGGTTGGCAGGAGCTGGGACAGAGCAATGGGAGCTCATCCTGTTGTGGGGATTCGAACCGCCAACCTTCCAACCTTCCAATCAGCAAGCCCAAGAGGCTCGGTGGTTTAGACCACAGCGCCACCTGCGGCCTTTTACCTTTTACCACCTTTTACCTTTACCTTAATTTCTTAAGGAGAGTACAAGGATCAGTAGGCCTTTAGGGCAGAAGTCCAGGACCCCACTCTGATGTGGCGATAGGACTTCTTCCCTTGGCTCTTATCCTCTGCCTTGCCATCTTTGAGCAGAAACTGTTGGCTTTTTGCAGTATGGTAGCGCTGCAGAGAGCTTGCTGGGGAGACCATGCATTAAAAAGAAAGGGACTCAAAAATAACTTAAACAAGGTTTTAATTACAAAAACTCCTTATACACTAAATACATTAACAACAAACCAGACCCAACCAGCAACCCAACCCCCAGGGTAATGGGAGAGCTAGGTGCTGCTCCTTATATACTACATCCAAATGCTGACACACCTTAGTCAATGCAACTCAGCAGCACCTGCTATGTTTCACAGCTGTAAAGCTGGGTCTCGTTATCTTGCTCTGGCCCTTGCTCTGGCCCCTTAAAGACATACACATTGGGTGGAACAATGATGAACCTTTACATTTAAAGAAACCATTCAACAGAAACCACCATCAGTGGACCTGGAAGAAGTTAGAAGGGGATGGAATAGGGACAGGGTGCAACAGAGTGGGGACACTTAAATGCACTCTGCTGGCGCATGTAGGGGGCAGGAACAGAACCCTCATGCAAAATGGTCACCACCTGTAAGTGTAACAATAAATGTAACAAAATCAATTTTTAATAATACCAGCAAGGATGTACACTTCATAATTTTTAAAAGGAGCTTAGAACAGCCTTTACTAACCTGGTGCGCTCCCC
The DNA here is from genome assembly GCF_964234715.1 of Podarcis melisellensis. NCBI lineage: Eukaryota > Metazoa > Chordata > Lepidosauria > Squamata > Lacertidae > Podarcis > Podarcis melisellensis. The sequence goes on from NC_138530.1 coordinate 29,969,637, forward strand.
ATGTTTTGGGCTACAACTTCCATTTCATTGGCTAGCAGAAGCTCTAGGTGGCATCAAGCCAAGTTATAGTCAGAGTAGACCCATTGAAATTACTGGACCTAAGTTAGTCATGTCTGTTGGTCTGCTCTGAGTACGACTAATGTTTGATACAATCCTCTGGTTTTTAGAAATCTGATCAATTATCACCGTCTCCCAACAAATGGGGGAGAAACATTTACACATTAAGTAATGGAAATTCTAGGAAAGTTATGTCCTCAGTCTCTCCGTTACGACAGACAAAAACACATAAATTATAAAGATATATCCCTTCAAGCACAGGAGGGGCATTTAGTTAAATGCTGAAAAGGGTCAGCACATTTTTCAGTGTGAGATTATTAATTCCAGTGAAATAATTCTCCAGTCCGTGTGGGTATTTAAACATGACATACTGACAAGCAATCTTGGCATTAGTTAAGGAGAATAAATCAGGCTGAGAATGTGAATGTACATCTCTCACCCACTTTTAAGAAATCCAGTTTTGTAATATTAGACTTGGATCCTAAAAAAATAATCAAGGAAAAAACCAGATGACTCAATCAACTGCCTAAGGTTCCGAAAGAATACCTTTTACCGGCTTCGGTTGGTAAGACGACTACCGCCATTTCTGGATCAGGATAGCCTGACCACTGTCGTCCATATGCTGGCAACTTCCAGACTGGATTGCTGCAATGCACACCATGTGGGGCTGCCCTTGAGGCTGACCCAGAAACAGCAGCTCATGCAAAACACTTGACATCTCATTGGAGGCAGAATATTACCATCATATTACACCACTGTGGATACAATTGCACTGGGTGCCAGTTAGATACTGGGGTAGGTTCAAGGTGCTCCTAGTGGCGTGCACGTACTTTGGCATGTACATAGATTGTGTGCAGAGCTGATTCACACTCTAAGGCCACCACACAAACAACAGGGACTTGGGAGACTACAGACATGGTCTGTGTATGTTGTATGTTGTTCCTAATGGCTACTGCCAGTGTGAACACATTCTTTTTTTTTAATAGATATTTATTAAAGTTTCAAAAATTATATTAAAAACAAAACATAACAACAATACAAACAAAAAACAAGTATAATTTCCTTCCCTTCTTTTCTTGTACCTTACTTCCCCGACTTCCTCATACCTCCCCTTTCTGTATTCCAATTTCTAGTTATTAATTCAGCAAATCCTCACCCTTATTTTTCATCTAGTTTTTAACCTTTCTTTTCTATTTATTTAAACCATTACAGCTGGAAACCACATAATTTCTAAACCAACGTCATTCTAGCATTCATTAATTTTGCAATGTTTTCTAAGATAGTCCTTAAATTTCTTCCAACAGTGTGAACACATTCAAGAGTTTTGCCAGATATCTCCCCTATCATTCTTGGGCTCATTTGGGATTGTGGTGAATTTTGTTGTCATTGTCATCCCCTTGAAGGAGGGAAGTGCCATAGCTTAGTGGAAGAGCATCTGCTTTGCATGTAGAAAGTCCCCAGTTCAAATCCTGGCATCTCCAGGACTGAATCTAGACATTAAAAAAACGTTTCAGGGAAAACATGTTCTAAAGCTCATAAAGGGAAATCACATTGCTGAAGGATCAAAGCCTATGGTGCTATTGGGTGTCACAGTGTTATGATGCATTTAAAACACTCCCCTCCCCCCAGTAATGTAGCTGAGTCCCAGGTAGAACTGGGAGAGGCCCAGGTCTGAAAACCACTGAGAGCCACTGCCAGTCAGTGCAGATAATACAGAGCTAGATAGACCAATGCCTCAGTATAAGGCAGCTTCCTACATTACATTTGTGGACTTGAAAAATGACAGCAAATGCGGGTTGCATTCGCTTGCCTGATTTCTGTTCCAGATTGAAGGTGGGACATATAAATTAAAATGATTTCTGGTACCATTTCTGAATCCGTCAGAATTCTCCATCATCCCTAATGGAGCTTAAGTAAGAGTCAAAGGTCAGTTCATTTAGCTTCCATATGTGGAACAGAGGTTTAATCTCCTCCTCCGGCAACAAAATGTCTGCTGTTTGGAACTTCCGCATTCAGGCGAACTTCCTGCTGATGTGTTATGAAGAGGGAGGAGTGTTGGCCACAATCCTTTCTCGAGAGCAGCTGAAGAGCCCGCTCTCCATGAGAATTGGGAGCGATCATCTCTCTCTTTGGAAGATGAGAGACGAGTAGAGCCAGCCTCTCAGAGCAATACTGAGCTCTGTAAGTGAAGCCATCTGAGTCAAGCAGGCCTGTGGTGTTGTTTTTCCCTCCAGAGAGCAGCGCCAGGGTAGGAAGAGGTGTACATATGCATGCTTGCCTGTGGGCTCCTTGTCTATCTCCACCCCCTCAGCTAGGTGTGTGTATGTAACTGTGCCTTGAGAACAAAGCAGATAGCTCAGTCCATAGAGCATGAGTCTCTATGTCATGGGTTTGAGCCCCATGTTGGGGAAAACGATTCCTTCATTGCAGGGGGTTGGACCCAGTGACCTGCGTGGTCCCTTCCAATTCTATGATTCTATGACAGCTACTTTTCTATATGAGAGCTACTGGGTGGGGTGTGTTTGTGCACTGCATTCTGACATAACATTATGCCTGCACACTGTCATGTCACCCTCAGAGGCGTGGTCAACCCTCTGGCCAAAGAAGGTGAGTCAGCTAATATCAGAATAGCTAGACTGGCCCAACCTTTTATCTTTTTGTTATGTTCTGATCTGTCACCTCAACCTGTCTTGGGTTTCAGAGGATCGCAGTGTGTGTACGGGGGAGAACGAACAAGAAATAAACTCATTGGCTGAAAAGATTATGCACACTTGGTCAAACCACCCCATGTTTCAAGAGCTGGGCTTTTTTTGGTCTTCGCATCCCAAGGGGCTTGCTCTGTAAGCTGATCCTTAGAAATGCTTGCGCAAAACATTCTAGACATAATAATTTCCATATTTTTGGCAAATCTTTGTACATTTGAAGAATTTTAGTAGGTTGTCTAAAGTTCAGAGGCCAGTCAAATGATATCATGTTTCTTTCCTCAAGTCTCTGTGGTTTTTCCAGTCAGGCGGCGGAGATTCATAGGCAGAAGGACTCTGGGCTTCTAGTTTTAACTATTTAAGATCTGCCTTTAAGATGCTCCACCATCGTCTCTTTGTAGCTCCCATGCCTTGGTCCCACGCTTTGCCTCTGGCCTACAGAGGTGGGGAGCAGGCAGCTCTCTGCTGCCCACAGCACTCAAAAAGCTATAATGGTTCAAAATAATCTGAGATACTCTATCTGAGATAATCTGAGCCCACTCCATCGTCTTGGCTGCCATTTAGCTTCTCCTCTCCCGGAACGGTCATCTATGCAGCCATTGCACTGGGTTGTAGCAGACAGAGCATTGCCTTAGCACAGCCAACTTCATTGGTCAGCTGGGACCAGTTGCCATTTGTCTCCAGCTGTCCCAGGCTGTCATGTATTCACCACATGTAATTGGAGGAAAGGTGGAGGCAGGGATAGGAGGAAGGCTTGCAGAGAACATAAAATAGGTACCCTTAGGGATTAAATAACAACAACAATAATAATGTATTATTTATTCCCCACCCATCTGGCTGAGTTTCCCCAGCCACTCTGGGCAGCTTCCAACAAAATATTAAAATACAATAGTCTATTAAACATTAAAAGCTTCCCTAAACAGGGCTGCCTTCAGATGTCTTCTAAAAGTCTCGTAGTTGTTTTTCTCTTTGACATCTGGTGGGAGGGGGTGCCACTACCGAGAAGGCCTTCTGCCTGGTTCCCTGTAACTTGGCTTCTCGCAGTGAGGGAACTGCCAGAAAGCCCTCTGCACTGGACCTTAGTGTCTGGGCAGAACGATGGGGGTGGAGACGCTCCTTCGGGTATATACTGGACCGAGGCATTTTAGGGCTTTAAAGGTCAGCACCAACACTTTGAATTGTGCTCGGAAACGTACTGGGAGTACAATTATCTGGGGCCTTTGAGCCAACCTTTAGGAGCTTTCACACACAGTATTATATGTGTACAGGCAATGACTGATTTATGAGCATCCGATTGACACATGAATCACTGTGACCCAGAAGTGGCTGGAAAAGGGGGCAGAATGGGGCTTAGTCATGGTAGGGGTGGAACAGGGAGAGTTGGACCTATGTACACCCCGCCATTGAGCACGATGACCTGGAACTCCCATACAAATTGGGGGTTATCTGTACTAATAAAGATTTAATGTTCCAAGTGCCTATGCACAAGAGGGAAGTTTCAGCATTTCCAGAGCAGAATCCCAAATTTAGAGATGTGCAAAACACACACAAAAAAAAAAAACCTTGAAGAACAAGATCGCTTAGGGAAGGAACCCAAAGGAGCCTCATAAGGGCTGAGCATACTCAATGGGCAAAACATCAAGGGAGGGAAGGGAGTATGGAATGGCATATCTTGGAAAGGGGCATGGCTGGCTGGCTGGCTGGAACTTTGAAGCCCTCTGATTGAAAGCAGAAGTCCTTTCTGACACTAGGGAAGTAGAAAAGCTCAAAAGACAGTTTCAGTGCTGCTCTGAGGGAGACAGACACACCTCACCATGAAAGGGATTCCACAAAGTGAAAAAGAGCACTGAAAAGGCCCTGTTACATGTCTGCCAATGGGGCAGCCCCCAGTTGAGCTAGGTGCAGTAATTGTGTGCTGTCTCTGTATCAAGGACTGGGCTTTTTAAATGTCTCCCATGTTAAGGATTTTAGATCTCATTCTATATTGTTTGCTTTCATGATAACAGTCTCTCACATTTTTATTGAAATTTTCATTTAAACTTCCTGAGATGAGATCTCTTTGGATAAAGGTGGGAGATTAACATAATGTAATGTAATACAGTCATACTTTGGAAGTCGAACAGAATCCATTCCGGAAGTCTGTTATACTTCCAAAACGTTCGGAAACCAAGACATGGCTTCCAATTGGCTGCAGGAAGCTCCTGCAGCCAATCGGAAGCTGCGGAAGCCCCATCGGACGTTTGGGTTCCAAAGAACATTTGCAAACCGGAACACTCACTTCCGGGTTTGCAGCATTTGGGAGCCAAAATGTCCAAGTACCAAGGCGTTCGGGATCCAAGGTATGACTGTATAATGTAATGTAATGTAATGTAATGTAATGTAATGTAATGATATAAATGTATAGACCAGTGGTAGCCAATATAGTGCCTTTCAGATGCTAGAAACTGCAACTTCCACCAAAATTGGCCTTTGGAAGTGATAAGAATTTGAGTCTAAAACAACTAGAGCAGGCATCCCCAAACTTGGCCCTCCAGCTGTTTTGGGACTACAGTTCCTATCATCCTTGATCACTGGTCCTGTTAGCTAGGGATGATGGGAGTTGTAGTCCCAAAACAGCTGGAGGGCTCAGTTTGGGGATGCCTGAACTAGAGGGCCCCACCTTGGCTATTTCTGGAATAATCAGACACTGAACCCCACCAAATGGCCTGATAACTCACCAGGGGCATTTTCTGAATTTGAAGATTTGATAGAGAGCCAGTATTCACATTTGGGATATGAAAAATAATTTTACCTAAAAATCCATGTGCTTTGAAGTTTTGGCATCTCTGGATTGTTTTGACAGGCATCAGAGATGATGATCATGATAGATGTACGTGACCTCCTGGATCAGAGGCAATGTTGCTGGGACAACGGCGTCTCCAAGCATCTAGTTGGCGACCATAGGAGACAAGAAGCTGGAACTTTGGTCTGATCCATCAGAGCTCTACTTAATAATGTAATGAAACCTGTCTTCTCTCTCGCTCCCTCCATTACTTTCTACTCCATCATATCAACATGTTTTCCTGCTCTCCCATCTCCCAATATTCCTTGCTTCTTCGCTTACTCCAAATATTTATGCCCTCCTCAGCCAGGAGATCTCTTGGTAGCACCCATCCATCTTCAGGCTCTGACTCAGCGTTGAAGAGAATGTTTTCTCAGCTGGCGCTGATCTCTCAATTGGAGCTAATTAATCAATATCTGCTTGGCTGGCTCACCGAAACCTCCTGAAAGCCCCAACAGAGTCCCCACTGGGAGGCTTCAACCTGCAATGACTCTGACACCCTCCACTATTCACCCTGGTTCATGGGATCACCACAGCCATACACTCCATTTTCCTCTGTCATTAAATAGGTTAATTTATTTGAAAAGGTTTTTAAGGATAGCTTTGAAACCCCAGTTAAATTGCGTCCTTTTGTGACTTACTCTCCACGTAGCAACTTAAATGGAAGACACCTTGTTAAACAATTCAGAGCATTTTGTAGCTAATTTCTTTTTTTTATTTGGTATCTTGGAATCTGTCTTTTCGCATCTCTCCAGTATTCAGCCACAGTTTTGACTAATCGGCTGCATTCACTGACTTTTTAAAATTTAAGTAATGCACTCTTAATATTGTTGTGAGTTTGGGGGGAGAGGTTAGGCTGAATGCTCAAGTCCCTTCTAATTCCTGGATCCAGCAAGGATTCAGTTCCTGGAATAGCCAGGCCTTGGTGAGTTATGGGAATGGGTTTTACCCTTCCATCATAGGCTCGTGTTATATATGTGTGTGTAAATAAACCGTATATCATAAAGACACCAAGGTCTCCGCTGAGCCTCATTTCCAAAGGAAGCACAAACCCTGGTTAAGAACTGTAACCCCTGGAATCTCACACTTCCTGGAGATTGGGGTGGAATACAACAACACGGTTCATAATGGATGGAACCTTTATTTGTGCATTTCTTGCATTTCACATTCTGAAGATAATATTTTGAGATTGCAGCTTTCTAAAGACAGTCTTCTCACTACTGTTTTGCCCTGAATTGATGCCTGATCATTCTGAGGCAGGACAAAGGAGAATTAATGGCACAGGATGGGCAGGAATTTTTTTTTGAGAAATATAGAATTGTAGAGTTGGAAGGGATTGGGTGTCATGAAAGAGCAGGAAATTGAATGGTTTAATGTCGTCTTCTTCTTCCATTTATATCCTACCTTTCTTTCAAGGAGCTCAAGGTGGTCTTCATGGTTCTCCACCTTCTCATTTTATCCTTACAACAACCCTGTGAGGTGACAGAGAATGACTGGTATAAGCTTTTCACAGCATCCACGTGATGTCATTGAAACCCCATTATTAGCCCATTTTCCCCTCTCCCGTTTAATCTGGATTTACCTTTTCTGTGAACAGTCTGAAAAGTTGGGGGTGGGCAGAACCTGTTGCCAGCAATCCATTTGTGATATCTGAATGACCTATTTGTGGGTTCTTCCACAACAGGCACTTAGAGTGGATTAGGGTGGCGCTGTGGTCTAAACCACAGAGCCTAGGACTTGCTGATCGGAAGGTCGGCGGTTCGAATCCGCACAATGGGGTGAGCTCCCGTTGCTCGGTCCCTGCTCCTGCCAACCTAGCAGTTTGAAAGCACGTCAAAGTGCAAGTAGATAAATAGGTACCGCTCCGGCAGGAAGGTAAACAGCACCCACACGGCACAATATTACCCAATAATGGTCCTCTTTGTAGTTACTTTGTCTCTTGAAACTGCAGAAAATATTCCATCATCATCGCCATCATTATTAGCAATGCAATCATCACAGGTGTAGATCATTCTTAGGTACATTTCTCATTCTCTCTTCTTGAAAGTTGTTGAGCTAAGTCCAGTTATTAGATGTGTTGCTGTTGTTTTAATAGATGAGAAACAAAAACCTTGAGGTGGCAGAGAAATATGTTTCAATGATCCATATCATTGTGCATATATATGCTTAGATCTGGGTAGGTTAAAAATGCAACAGAATTAGAAGGCATTCCTTAAGTTAATGAAGATATATATTTGGCTCTTGCAGTGATTTCAGTTACTTCCCCCTCATCTTCCACTTTCCTAGATCTGGCCCTGGTGGTAGTAAGAATTGGCCTGGTTAGTAAGTATTTGAAAGGCTCTTACTGCGGACACGGAGATGTTCATGAATCAGCATTTTCCAGCAGAAAATGCTTCTCTTGGAGATTTACTGGCCAGCTCAGTAGCGTAACTAGGAAACAAAAGCAAAACAAAATTTGCTTGCCAGACGCAGAGTATTGTTCATCATCTGAACCATACTTTTCAGAGTTACAATAACAATTATTTTTATTTTTATATCTATTTAGCTAGGTGCTAGGCGCCACACAAAATATACAGAAAAAGCCAATGCGCCTCCAGTTAACCCCTAAATGGGAAAGTCTCGACAAACATTGCTATATATGACATTGGAATGCCAATGGGGTTGTTTTGCTGGTGATTTGAAGTGGCATAAATGGGCCATGGAAAGTGCCTTGCAGACATTTTGTCATGAAGACCTTTATGAGGAGGGAGATTATCTTCTGCTGTGTTCTTTGGTGAACTTGTAAACTACAAATCACATGGTGCCCTATACATTCTATCTAGATCTCTAATTTATGCACATAGCAGATACAGAATGCTCCAGAACAATTTTTTTAACAAACGGGGTACTTCCAGACATTGATGATTGTTTTGGTGCAATTATATATAGAGAGAGAGAAAGGATCATACATGGATGCCCATATCCAAGTTTGGATGGAAAGACAATTTGTGTCATGTGGAAGAGTTAAATACTGTCAGGGACTGGGCAGAGAAGGAACGGTGAAGGCCTCTCCATCCCGACTCTTCCAGGGAGAAGGAAAAGGAAGACAGCATAGATTTACAACAAGGGTTTGAGGGAGGTCACAGCTCGGAGGCAGATGAAGGGGAAAGTTGGGAAATCATGGGAGAGCCAGAACAATACCTGGCTGATACGTTGTCATTAGAAAACATCCCAGACCCTCCATCTCCCAAAACCCGGCGAGCCTTAAAAGTAGGAGAGCAAAGAGCTCAAAGACAAAGGGCACATAGCAGCACCCGTAGAGGAGATGATGGGGGTGGAGTGGAGATTCACTTGGGACAATGCCATTATCCAAGAGGCTGGGTTCTATAGTCTCTCTGTGTAAAGATTGAAATAAAAAAGGACTGTAAGAAACTTTTCCTTGTCTTTATACTTTCCTGAGCAACCAGCTGGGAGCCGCTGACAGCATCCTGACAAATACTGCCCCCTCTCCCCGCTGTAATGTGAAGGAGGAAGAAACTGATATAGATTTGATTTCTAGGGTGAAAAGATGGACCATAAAGAAGGAAATAATTGAAGCAATATATATCTATATAGGACATAACCACCCAAACAGCGTACTGAACAGCTATAGAATAGGTTATCTACACCTGGGGCAACTGTACAGCTGTTAGACTGTTTTAGGACCCTCTCCAGATGTCCTGTTTTATTGCAGTGGTACCTCGGGTTAAGTACTTAATTCGTTCCGGAGGTCCATTCTTAACTTGAAACTGTTCTTAACCTGAAGCACCACTTTAGCTAATGGGGCCTCCTGCTGCTGCCGCGCTGCCGGAGCACAATTTCTGTTCTCATCCTGAAGCAAAGTTCTTAACCCTCGGTAATATTTCTGGGTTAGCTTAACGGAGTCTGTAACCTGAAGGGTATGTAACCTGAAGCGTATGTAACCTGAGGTACCACTGTAATTTGTGCTCATGGTGTTACCAGGGCAGTTACAAGCAGTCCCACTTTCCTTTGAGGTGTTTGCCAGCCACACTGCTTCATTTCCTCCATATCCTGTAACTTCCTGCTGATATCTCATTCTTTTTTACTTCTCAAAGGTTCTGGTTCATTTTTGCCCCACTTTTGTTGAGGTGTAGCCTGTCCAGATGGCAGTAACGTGGTAGTATTTGGGAAGCATCACAAAGCAAAAGCAGAATAAATCCACCACGAAGGTGCTATTATTGTGTTAAGGACGGGTTGCACTTGCTGTAAAATACCAGCCTGGACTGGAGGGACCCAAATAAAGTCAGATTTTCTGAGCTTGATGTGGGGTTGGGGAGTCAAGTAAAGAAAACAGGGGCAAGCTGCTTTGTTCAAAACATCGTGCCCTTTTTAAAATGCCCCTTTAAAACATGTTAGTGGGACCATTGGGTTGTTTTTGTTACTATTACATATTTTGTATTTTTATTTTGTGATTTTATGTTGTAACCACCCTGAGACCTGCGGGTATAGGGTGATATGCAAATTTAATTAATAAAATAAAATAAATGCAGGTGTTGTGTAAAAAGTGAGTGAACAAAACACAGGCATTGCACAGAAAAATGGCCAGTGTGAAATGAGCACACCTGTGCTCATTACTAATCATGCACGATTACTTACACTGTTATGAGAGCCTGACATGACATACTGGGGGGTGGGGATATCATATTTGCTTCTCGACATGGATGAATAAAGCGCAACTCAGCAAGCACTGTGTTCCTTAAGCACACTCAGTGCTACTTTTTGCATAGCTGAACAGGTGACAGGCAGCGCTGTTGGTAATTTCACTGAATAGCATAAAGGTATGCATTAGCATTACCAGCCGTTGCGCTGTCAAACTGCAGTTGACTTTTTCATTATTTCTCCTCCACTGCCTTCGCTGATAATCACTCATTTTACAAAGCTGTTCTCTCCCGTCGGTTCACAGGAAAAAGGAAAGCATTCCTAGAATCCCTCCCAGTGGTAGCGATGACTGAAGCTTCAGCAATGGGCAAAAAGAAAAAAAGAAAAAGAGTTGGAGGTGGCCCCAAAACATTTATAAAATCAGTCACAAGAGACTGTCAGTACTGTCAGCATCCATACTTTGCCAGTCTTCCAATCTTTTAATGACGCTCAGGGGTCCAGTGTAGAATTACATGAGGATGGACAAGTCACTTCCTCTCCAAAGCTAGCTGATTATTTTGGGATATGCTGGCTATCTCAATATTTCAGCATTGAGTACTTCCCTTTCATTGTCCACATTTGGATGGCCTCCTGATCTAACTTGCAGAATATTGAGTATTATGGCCTCAGTTGTACTTCTGACACATGGACCATCCCATCCCATTAAAAAAAAAAAATGTGGTCCATGACCAGCAGTCTGAGATGAGTCAGGAGGAAGAACTTGGGAACATCCAAGAAAAATGAATGTTGGAATTTTCAGGACAGACAAAAGAAATTATTTCTTCACAAATGTATGGTTGCAGTATGGAATTCAAGAAGCAGTGATGGACACCAATTTGGATGGTGTTAGAAGAGGATTTGATAAATCCATGGAGCATAAGGCTCTCAGTGACTACTGGTCATGGTGGCTGTTCTACCTGAACTGTCATAGGTTGTTTGCTTCTGAATACCAGTTGCCAGAAACTGCAAGAGGGGAGAAGTGCTGTTGAACTTAGGACCTTCTCGCATAATCCTATGGTGGGTGGCGCTGTGGTCTAAATCACTGAGCCTCTTGGGTTTGCCAATCAGAAGGTCAGCAGTTCGAATCCCCGCATCGGAGTGAGCTCCCATTGCTCTGTCCCAGCTTCTGCCAACCTAGCAGCTCAAAAGCATGCCAGTGCAAGTAGATAAAAAGGTACTGCTGCGGTGGGAATGTAAACAGCGTTTCCATGTGCTCTGGTTTCTGTCACGGTGTCCTGTTATGCCAGAAACTGTTAAGTCATGCTGGCCACATGACCCGGAAAGCTGTCTGTGGACAAACACCGGCTTCCTCAGCCTGAAATATGATGAACCTCAACCCCATAGTCGCCTTTGACTGGACTTAACTGTCCAGGGGTCCTTTACTTTTACTTTTTTACCTATGGTCCTCTATTAACTGAGCTCACAACCCTAAATTTCACCACCTGTGGCACCTTAAAGACTAAGGCTGCAGTCCGAACACCATTCACCTTTAATAAGCTGCACTGAATGCAATAGGATTTACTATTTAGTAGATGTGGTCAGGATTACTCTGTTAGGAGCCTATCCAACTAAGTCATACCCAGAGGAGATCTAGTACAATCGATGTTCATGGCCAACTTAAACCCACAGATTTCAACAGGTATCCTCTGAGTATGACATAGTTTGATGCCACCCTAACACAATAAACTTGTTAGTCTTTAAGGTGCTGCAAGACTCATTAAAAAAAAAACCTAAGAAAACATTTGTAGGATGGCACACCTAAATCTAGTCCTCTCACCCACATTTAATTTTCTCCTTTGGAAGGACTTTCTGCATGCGAGCTGTATTTTTAAAGCCCATTGCTGAAAATATGGCAGCTCCCTCTTCTCCACACAGCAGTTGTGAATCTATCCCACTAGGTAAGTACAGTCGTACTTTGGAAGTCGAACAGAATCTGTTCCAGAAGTCTGTTCAACTTCTAAAGCACAGCTTCTGATTGGCTGCAGGAAGCTCCTGCAGCCAATTAGAAGCCACAGAAGCCCCTATGGATGTTCAGCTTCCAAAAATAGTTCACAAACTGGAACAATCACTTCCGGGTTTGCGGCGATCGGGAGCCAAAACATTTGGGAACTAAGCTGTTTGAAAACCAAGGTACGACTGTATGTGAAATGAACAGAAGCCAAGACTTCCACTTGCCTGTTAAAGCCTTAAAAGAGGCTCAAGTTTCAGAGCACAGCTTGAGGAGAAGGGTTTGTGCAGGGTCTGACTTTTGCACTGTACACCAGTGACGTCTTCTCACTCAGTCAGTTCCAACCTCATAAAGGCTCAGGACGGCTTTCCCCATGGAGGTCAAATGCCTTTAGGTTGCTTCACTCAAGGGGAAACCATTGCAGGGTTGACTTCTATGCTTAGGTTTGTGCCCAGGTTGGAGAGTTCATAGGGTCTTCTTTAATGTTGTTTATATCTGGGGAGGGAGAACTTTTCCAGGGTGGGGTGGCAGCACCAAGCATAGCCATGAAGCTACAAAAGCTCCCTGAACCCAACAGAGAAGGGAAAACCGCCGCTGTACTCTCTGACCTGTATTCCCCATGTTCTTTTATTTATTAACAGGTTGCCAAAAATAAAAACTCAGCTGGCTTGGAGCAAAGTAGCAACATGGGTCTTTTAAAATAAACATGGTCCCTGGAGTCATCTGGTACAGCGCATGACATTGACAGTTGACACAGTCCAGCTTCAGATGCTCTTCTCTCCAACAGCGCAAACAGAGAACCACAAAGAGTTCAGAAGGCAAGAAGCCAGTTATTAATGCTTCTCTCCCTTTGATTGTGCCTACTTATAAGATGCAATCTTCTTTTCTCACTCCTCTGGTTTGTCCTCATTCTGGGGGTTTGTGGGTGCTGCAATCTCAGATCTGCCATAAAGCTTAGATGTCAGAAGTTAGCCTAGCTAAAGGCACTAATCCTAAATGAAAGCTAAATCCAGTGTTATTTTTCTAGAAAAAGAGGTGCTGCAACTCACATCCTACTTGTCCTCTTACAATGGCAATGGTGCCCACCTGAGAGGTGCTGGAACTGAGTTCCTTTGAGTTCTGGCTGGGGGGGGGGGAGCCCTGACTAAATGCTTTTTCATTTTAGCTGCCCTGTTCTCTGTTTCCTTACCAATACCTGCCCTCCACCAAGCCTGGAGGCCTTAGAAGTGAAATAACAGGGCCAGCACTATGCGCTTACACTGGCAATCAGGAAGCATCCTTTCACGTGGCCAGCAGTCAGTGTGGGCAGCAGAACTACACCATACTGTGCAAAGTTTTTCAGATAAAAAACCGGAATACATGTTTTCTGGGACACACTCCTGCGCAAGGCATGTGGCCCGTGCCATGTTCTTGCCCTGAAAAAAGCACTTTTTCAGGGCGAGATAGTGGCACCCAAAATGGCCACTGTGATCTCAGGGGGGGGGGAATGAGATGTCCCTTTTTTCTGGGGCACTTGGTGGGTATGCTACACTACACAACCCATGACCCCTTCATAGGTTCTGTTACTATGTGACATAATTAATGTCCACCTCACTCGGCTATCCTTTCAAGAAATATGCCTTGTTGAATTCAATGACATTTACTCCAGGATAAGCGTGTAGAGCTGCAGGCTTCTTCACAGTAATCAGGCAACTTAACAACTGCAGTAAGGGCTTTGCATATGTGAAATGTGCTAAATATTATTTATTCATTGCATTTACATCCCACCTTTTTCTCTAAGGAGCTCAAGGTGGCATATACGGTTCACTCTTCCCTCACAACACTTCTGTTAGGTTAGATTAGGAGGCCGTGACTGACTGGCTGAAGGTCACCCTGTGAGGCCTAGTGGGGATGTGAACTTTTGTCTCCTAGGTCCTGGTCTGACACTCTAATGCCTACACTGGCTCTATTCCTCTGTTCGTTTCCTCTGTCTAAAACAAGTCCTGTCTTCCCCAGCCTCTCTTATTACGTTTCAGGTTTCTCTCAGGTCCATTCATGTCTACAAATGAAGAAAGATCTTTCAAAGGGAACAAATCTGGACTAATTTAGCCATACAGAAGCAAAGGTCCCATTGCAATCAAGTTTTCATCTAGTCATTTGTGAGGGCCTTACTTTAATACGAGGAAGCCGGTTACCCGGTGACATTTCTATAATGTGGTCTGGGGAGATAAGAGGCCATCTGAGAACAAACTGTTCTGCCCTGGCAGTACACAGGAGACCAATTACCTCCAAATTCTTTTCTCATTTGGATGAAGTGATGTAATCATTTAAGCAGAATGACCCTAGTTATTCTCTTTTACTAGCTTCTCCCTTCTGTTCATCGGTCACATGGAACTCTGAGGTCAGGGTCCACCATTTAATAGAGGTGAAGCAAGAAATTCATCATTTACAAATACATACACTGGGGCATAGCCTGCAATTTTCCTTGAGCAAACAGAGGTCATGCATCTATTTCCTACTGCTGCAGGAGAAAGAGATGATCACCAAGAAAAATAAAATAATGATCTACTAGTGTAGTTTGGAAGGTTGTTTGCTTGCTATGCTTTAGACACCTCTTAAGATATTTTAACAAAATTTTGCATGATCGTTCCTGAGCTGAAGGAGCAGGGTTTTATTGTTTTTTTACTGTGTTTGGTTACAATTGGACACCATTTTGAATCAAGAGTAAGGCAATCTCACTTACATGCTTTCCAACATTTCTCTGATGGAAATAGGGACATCCTGAGGGACATTCCGGGATCTGCACTCACTTCTAAACCACACTTACAAAACACATCAAGAAGATAACAGGATTTGGCCCGTGCCCCACCCAAGGTCTGTACATTCAGCAGATGGTGCGGCTGGGGCTCTTCAAACCCACAACAATGTATGCGTACTGGATATTTCATATGTTCCTTGACTCTGCAGACATAGCCTATGTACCTACATAGAGCTCCATTCACACCTTCCGTAGCACATACATCTGAGGGGATGATTCTGCTGCCTCCTCCATGCTTTCAGTGAACATGGTTTGAAGATAGATATAGCTCTATGCCTTTACTGTTTTGCCACAGCCTCTAATTCCAATTCTGTTCCTCCAGCAGGATAGCAGTGAACGAATAGGAGATATAGAGGATTAGCTCCCTGTTGGAATCAAGCAGCAATTCCTTCTTCGTGTCACTATGACTAGCATACACGGCACAAAGGGGAGCCTGGATGAGTCCTTAGACTCTCATGCATCTCCCACCAACGGGAAGAAGAAGAATGTCCCAGTGCCATCGAGCGACGAGATATCAAGCGATGAACATTCACATGCAAATCTGCCCTCCATACAGCGCAAGGTTTTTATATTTGCTTAGCTGCCAGCAAACTATGGATCATGACTGCACTACTATAGCCATATTCCTTAGGCAAAACAGGAACAGGAGGATCAGATGGGAAGAGCAAATGCCACACCCCCAGATGCTGACATTCAGCAGCTTTGAAATCAATTTGTGAATGAATGCTTCAGTAGAGATTTGTGTGCATCAAAGAGCAACCGGCTACAAGCTTTCTCCTACAAACTGAATTATTAATACTGATTATGTAAGCGTAAATTCACCTTCAGAGCACTGCAGTGAGTGTTTAGGAAAGACACAGCCAGAGAGATCATCCCAAAATGCAACTTTCCCTGGCTGTTGTTGTTTTTTAAACAGAGTAACAATTTCATGTGAAGATCCACTGTCCAAGTTAAGGTGTAATTTTCCAAAGTGATAGGATTTCCCACTGCCAGGGGTAGTTGAAAAACATGCATTCCATATGCTTTTTGCTTTTTTTATTTTTTAAGTGGGAAGAGAACAGGATTGATCCTAAGATGCCACTTAGAGATGGTTGAATCTGACAATTTCAATTTCCCCCTGTTTTTCCACACTTGAGTTCAGTTCTCCACACTTACACATCGGTTTGTGATTATTATTTTTAAAGTCATCATGAAAATTCACCAGCATTTTACTGCAATTTTCTCAAAATGCGCACATTTTTCTATGCATTTTTGCCTAATCCACACATTTTTTGTAAATCAGTTTCCCCTAATACAATGCATTTGTTATCCTCACTGATACATGGATTTGGATGTCCAATTTCCCTCAGTAAAAATAAAAGTGTACACATTACTTGGCTGGAGAACTGAGCTGGGAAAAAATATAGCTGAGAAATGCAAATTTCAAAGGATGGTTTCGGTTTGCATATAGTTTCAGGAAGTGTGGATTTGGTAAGCTGACCTTTAAATGCAAACTGGATCAAAAATCCCCACCCCACCATGCTTGGCCCTCACCCAGTCCACCATTGCTTCCATTGACTGTCCTGGGACCCAAATATCCTCACATTAGAATGATGGAGCGGTAGGGGAGGGGGTGAAATACCTGATTAGGGCCTCGGTCCAGTATACCTGAAGGAGCGTCTCCACCCCCATCATTCTGCCCGGACGCTGAGGTCCAGCTCCGAGGGCCTTCTGGTGGTTCCCTCACTGCGAGAGGCCAAGTTACAGGGAACCAGGCAGAGGGCCTTCTCGGTAGTGGCGCCCGCCCTGTGGAACGCCCTTCCAGCAGATGTCAAAGCGATAAACAACTACCTGACATTCAGAAGACATCTTAAGGCAGCCCTGTTCAGGGATGTTTTTAACGTGTGATATTTTACTGTATTTTTGGTTTTTATGGAAGCCGCCCAGAGTGGCTGGGGAGGCCCAGCCAGATGGGTGGGGTATAAATAATAAATTTATGATGATGATGATGATGATGATGATGATGATGATGATGATGAAATTTCCAAATCCTCTCCATAATGATAGTTGCTGCTTGGCCTGCACTTAGTATCATTCTAAATCCTCTCCAGTATCAGATGCCTAAAACTGTTAGTTATTTTGGGGGGAAATCAGAATTATAGATGGGAAGCTGTCTTACACTGAGAGAAAGAGGCAAAATGCAGGAGCATTGCAGCAACCTGCACTGAAGAGCCTGAAATGTATGCAATTATGGTAATTCAAAACACCAGCAATGTGAACATTTTGTTTATTTAAGATATTTATATACCACTTCATTATCTTCTAGTGATAGTAAGAACAATCCATAGAAAATGGGACAATAAGAGACTTTAAAAAAATTCTTGCAAAACCCAAACCTTACAAACAACAGTAAATACTATGAACTACCAATTACCTTTTTTTTGTATTTTTTCAAAAAACCTGTTTCAGCTCCAAGGCTTTCACAAGTTTAAGCAACCGAGGAATGGCTTCTCACTCCTTAAGAAAAGTTCTTTATCAGATCCTAGCTTGAGTCAATAATAAGCTTTGGTCTCCTCAGGTAAGTTGTGGTAGGAGCAATTCTTCACTCTTGCAATATCAATCTTTATAATAGGCTGCTTCTTACAAAAAAAAGTACCGTAATTTTCCTCCTTGATAGCGTCTGTATAATATTAGAAATAACAGGCATATATTAGGAATATCAGACAAGGCTACACATTCAACTGACGTTTAGCCAATTCTACTTCTATAGAAAACAGAAGCTCCTACAGAAAAACTCTGATATGACTGATTCCTAAATAACACAATTCCAATCACAGGTAGGGAATGGAACATCCAACAAGGGCTTATGTTGAATCTGCATGTAGGAAGCTCAGGTTCAGATTCCCCTCTCGTTGCAAAGCCTGCTGGGTGGCTTTGGGTAAGGAACCATCTCTTTGCATACTCTACTTCGCAGGGTTGTTGTGTTGTGGCTTAAGACCTGCTGTGACCTGCTTAGAGGAAGGGAGGAGGAGGAGGAGGAGGAGGAGGAGGAGGAGGAGGGTGGGATACACAGAGAACAATGATTTTTAGGACTCCTTCATTATTCTACTTTATTTTTTTCCTATCCACACTCTCAGCTTAGTAAGTAAGCTGTTGTTGTTTAGTTGTTTAGTCGTGTCCGACTCTTCATGACCCCATGGCGCAGAGCACGCCAGGCACTCCTGTCTTCCTCTGCCTCCCGCAGTTTGGTCAAACTCATGTTAGTAGCTTCGAGAACACTATCCAACCAGTAAGTAAGCTAGGCTTGCCATTTTTCAAAAAGTGAAAATATGGACAGAAAAGTAAGTTGTGGAGCTTTTTTTCTTTTTTGAGCTTCCGACTGCATTAGTCCGTATATGTCCAGGAAATTCCGGGTGTAGGGCAACCCTAAAGTAAGCCCCCATCAGCACTATACATTTAAAGCAGTACCTTGTTGTTGTTGTTGTCGTCATCTGTAAGGAGCGTGCCTTTGGCAGCAAAGTCAAACCGTTGGGAATTTGCAACGCCTGCTGTGGCTGTAGAGACTGATATAGGAGAGATGTGTTCTGTTGCAGCTGGGGCAGATGAAGGAATCCAGTTATGCTGCCATAGATGCACCATTTCTTCTCTCTGCACTCCTCCCAGCAGTCATTCCTCCTTTGGTCACTGCTATGGATACAAGCAAGGGACATGGGTGGCGCTGTGGTGTAAACCACTGAGCCTTGGGCTTGCCGACCGGAAGGTCAGTGGTCCGAATCCCTGCGACAGGGTCAGCTCCCGCTGTTTGGTCCCAGCTCCTGCCAACCTAGCAGTTCAAAAGCATGTCAAAGTGCAAGTAGATAAATAGGTACTGCGCTGACGGGAAGGTAAATGGCATTTCTGTGCACTGCTCTGGTTCGCCAGAAGTGGCTTAGTCATGCTGGCCACATGACCCAGAAAAACTGTCTGCGGACAAACATCAGCTCCCTCGGCCAGTAAAGAGAGATGAGTGCCACAACCCCAGAGTCGTTCACGACTGGACTTAACTGTCAGAGGTCCTTTACCTTTACCTTTTTATGGATACAAGACCTGTCTGTCCGTCTCCAGGCCCTGCCGTCATCTGCAAGGGATTCCATGCCACTTTAAACAGGCATGGCTGCCCCCCCAAAAAAAATCATGGGAACAGTAGTTTGTTAGGGGTGCCGAGCATTCTTAAGTGCCACTATCCCCTTCACAGATCCACAATTCCCAGAGTTTTCCCTGAGAAGAGGGATTTGTTAAATCACCAGCAGGCTCCCAAACCAATTTAGGAGCCTTTCTGGCTAAAGAACAGGGTAGAAATGCTCTAGATAAATGAATAATTACAGCCTCCAAGGTTGGCTGCAGATTGACCAGAAGTTCTTCTTCTTGTTGTTTTTAATGATAGTTAATGTTCAGGAATTTTAATTAGACCCTGCCATGCTACATGCTACTTTGCTTTTGCAAACAGAAGTTCAATCCTGAAGTGTGACTCAGGCTTTCCCTAATGGTTGTTGACTGATTTAATTCATAAGAAGTCTCCCCAACACTTGTCTCAAATGATCAAATGATTCCCTGCATTATCTCTCTTTTGCAGCATTTTTTAAATGTACATTTGCAATGCAAATCGGAATGTTGCTCATGGATATGTTTGATGAGCCAATGGCCCTGGTTAGCTGAGGAAATGCTGATGTGTTGGCCATCACTGTGCTACATAATCAATGCTTAATTGCTTCCAACAGCTTTGCTGACAGAATGCTAACTAGCAAAATTATTAATTGCAGTAAATCACTTTCTTTCTTTTTTTTTAGAAGAACGCTAGGGAGGGAAGAGGGATAACCCAAAGAATAGAGAATATCTTCAGTTTTGATGTATTTCATGCAAAGAATAAATTCAGGAGGCATTCGATAAACCTATAGTTCATCTCATAAAGACATGGTAAGTCCCAGCACTGTCATCTCTTACTTTCCCATCTGCATGTGGCACGAGGTGAAGTGGCATTTTCATTCAAAGAAGAGCTTTGTATGATGGGATTATGCGCTATGCAGGGCTTCCCCTGAGGTCGGCCTGGAAGCTTCAGCTAATGCAAAATGCAGCACTTCAGCTGCTCACTGGAGCAGAATATCACCCCCCCCCCCATGTTACACCACTGATGAAAGAATAGTACTAGCTGCCAATTAGCTACCAAGGTATGATCAAGGCCTTAGTACTAGTGTATAAACCCTTCCGTATCTTGGGTCCAGGGTACCTAAGATATCATCTCATCCATCATATAGCCAAGAAACCACTGCATTCTGCTGAAGGCCTCCTGGAGATATCATCTCACCAGGAAGCTTATTCCATCCAGTGTAGGAATCAGTCCTTTAGTGTTGGAGCATCTTTCCTTTGGACCTCGATCCTGTTATATATCTCTGTTGCCTTTGTGGCACTAATCCAACCCCCTGCAGTACAGGAATATTTTGCCCAATGTGGGGGTCAAACCCACAACCATGGGATGAAGAGTCTCATGCACTAACTGAGCTATAGTGAAGGCTCAGGCAGTGGGGCTCCATTAGTGCCTGAAAGCAGTTCACAGGAGCTTCATTTTTTGCTGACTCATCCCTTTAGCATAAAAGGACAACTGTAACCCACTGAGAATTTCTTATAGTTAAGTAGGGATGGCATTCAAAAGATGAAAGTCAAGAGCAAAGACGTCTGCTGAATTTCTGCAGGAAGTATATTCCACAGTGGCTGGTGACGCTCAATGCCTGGCTTCTAGCTGAAGCCAGTTGGGCTTCTGAAACACAGAGGACAACAAACAGTGCTCCTCTGGATGATTTCAGCGATTGAGCTGGCATGTAAGGACACAAATGGTCCTTAAGATATCCTGGACCCATGTTTGGTCTTTGACAAGAGCCTTGAACTGCACCTGGCAGCTTATGGGCAGCCTATGCAGATTTTTAAGCAGAGGGGTTACATGCTATCAACCATCTGTCTCCCTTGGGAAGTCTAGCGGATGCCTTCTGTGCTAGATGGAGTTTCTGGACCAGGCTGAAGGGCACATTGGCAAACTGGATAATCGGTTGTGGGAACCACACACATAAACACTACAACCAAGCACACGCTCTAAATTATTTTATTGGGTCCAATAGAATGCCTAATTTCAGTAGAGGGAGGGGGCCCTGTGGGCACCAGAGAAGGCCCCTGCAGGTGAACTTGTGGGCACCATATTGGCAAACCCTGAATTTGTGAATGAAGAAGGTCCTGCAAAGCTATTTCGCTCCACCAAGGAATAAATACAATGAAAATTGTAGAAACTACAATCATAAATGCAATGGGAGTAAGTCGCATTGAATTCAGAGAGGCTTACTTCTGCATAGAGCTGTATAGAATTGCACTGCTGGTGATATTAAAGGTACCCCTGCCCGTACGGGCCAGTCGTGTCCGACTCTAGGGTTGTGCGCCCCTCTCACTTAAGAGGCCGGGGGCCAGCGCTGTCCATAGACACTTCCGGGTCATGTGGCCAGCGTGACGAAGCTGCTCTGGCGAGCCAGCACCAGCGCAGCACATGGAAACGCCGTTTACCTTCCCGCTAGAAAGCGGTACCTATTTATCTACTTGCACTTAAGGGTGCTTTCGAACTGCTAGGTGGGCAGGAGCTGTGACCGAAAGACAGGAGCTCACCCCATCGCGGGGATTCGAACCGCCGACCATGCGATCGGCAAGTCCTAGGCACTGAGGTTTTACCCACAGCGCCACCCGCGTCCCTTGGTGATATTATAGAGATGCTAAATACATACTGCAAGCAAAAGAGAAGAAAATGTGGCAGAGGTGTCAAGGGTCAATAGAAATGCAGCATCTATGAAGGAAGCACGATGGTTTGCCCTTGTGCCAGGTCATTTTTCTCCTGATTTTCTACACCGTACTAATGGAGCATAATTACTAGCTGTCATAATCTCCAGAATCAAACACTTGCTGTCCCTGGAGAACGAGCATCAACACCCACATTTATCCTTCCATCTTTGGTGATGATTCAAGACAAGAGAGGTGGGACCAGGTCAGTGGTTTCTCTAGGTAGGGGATCTTAATGCAATGGCAGTTATCCTTCTCAATTTTTTCAAAGCTATCCATCCTAAAAAAAAACAAAAACCAGGAGAACTGCCAGTTGGCTGAAGCAAGGGTTGCAAGAAGAAAACTTCCCTCAGCACAACTTGGAGACCTTACTACCTTTAACTACTTAGACCATGTTGGGCCCAATCCAAATATCCATTGTGTTTGCTCCACCCCGCTCCCCACAAGCATGTTATTGTCAACCTACCAGAGGTTATTGAGCAGTATAAAAATGTTATAATTAAATAAAACAATAAGTGGCAAAACAGAGTGCATTTGCTCTGAAAAGAAAAACCCACAAAGTCTGCGAACTGGCATATTAATTAAGAAGCAATTAATCCACCAAAAGGGGTGTAATCTTTGAAACAGAGTATGTGTTAATTGCTGCAGAGACAATGTGCTCAGCATCAGGATCCTGATGCAATAATTATTCTTTTTCTGCATCAAACTATTATCTATTTATTTCTCTATTATTTATTAAATTTGCATACTGTAGATCTCAGGGGGAGTTCACAACATAAAATTCCTACATATAAAACACAAAATACATAATAAAAGTAAGAGCAAAGAGAACCCAGTAATCTCCCATAATAAACATACTGTGCCCATTCTGTTTTTCTCATGTACTGAAACCAGATAAACAATTTTTCTTTCCATCTTATATCAAGACCATGCATCAAATCCATACCAGAAATGTGTAAATGCTGCAAAAAGAGAGGACAATCCAACTTTCAGTTTGGAAAAGCTTGTGTCCACTAAGTGGAAACTTTTAGCTATCGGATAGAAAGGAGTTCTAAAAATGCAGGGTTTAGAAAAAAAATTGCTCAGTAAGAAAGAAGAGTGGCAAATCTGCTACCACCAGACATAAACCAGTTATGAAATACAAATTGATTTCTGATAGCACAGTTGTGAAACTTGAATGGAAATATAACAGCCTTAATTTAGCGGCGAACAACTTTCTGATCTGGGAATTCAGTCTGCCCTCTCTTGCCTGACATTCATCTCATGGAGAAAAGGAACAGTTGCCAAGACAAACAACTTAAACAATTGCATTTTTCATTCATCATGGTAGCGCAGCCATATGGAAAAGAAGGCTGAGTTGAAATCTGAGAGCTTATCAAAAACAACTGTGTTTGAAACTGTCCCAGGAACGAATGTGAAAGGCAAACAGCTCAGCAAATGGAGATTGGTACTGGATCATTGTCATTAATCATTTGAAATAAGTGTCATGTTTTAAATAGAGGTCTACTGTAGATACAATCTCATTTTCCCAAGCTTCACCAATCCAGCAAGGAAGATCTATGAGCAGAGGCAGGGGGGCTGCAAGCACATTTCCTCTGAGTGGTTGCTTGCTTCCAGCCACTGGGGCTATGCACACAGTTCCTGATGTGATGCTGAGAGCTGTATGCACAGTGCCCAATGCATGCGGGACTCACAGCAGATCTGGGAACGCACCATCTGATTCCCATCAGTACTGCACAGCATGGATGAGGATGCGACTTTCCATCTGCTTTATGGCTTCGCTTCTTGTTCTCAGTCATCTTTCATGTGGGACAAGGTCAATGCGTATACCATGAACTAAAAGGCTGATTTTAAGTCTGTTGGGGAAAAGGGACTAATCCTGAGCCCGCTAAAGACAACAACAACAAGAGTGTTCACATGTCTCAGAATTCAATAATCTGCAAGCTGTTTGTGCAGCAAAATTAATCTAATTTGTTTCCGTCCATGGCAAGTTAGGTGTTCCTAAGTCTCACTGAAATCAATGGGAGTGGATTACAGTGAAGTCAATATAACAACTCCTTCTAATCTGCTTCTGCTTCTTTTTTAATCTTTTATTCTTTCAGTCTGTTTAGAAGAAAATTTGCAACATTAATTTGATTGTCTGGGGCCAGTGCTAATCCTTAAACCCGTTAAAGTGTTGGATCTAAGTGCCTGAAGGATTGTGATGTCCCATATACAGTCATACCTCAAGTTGAATGTACTTCGGGTTGAGCACGTTCGAGTTGCGCTCCACGGCAACCCGGAAGTAACAGATCCCGTTCGCATCCCGAGGTACCACTGTAGTACCATATTTTTCACTCTATAAGACGCACTTTTCCCCTCCTAAAAAGTAAGGGGAAATGTGTGTGCATCTTATGGAGCGAATGCAGGCTGTGCAGCTATCCCTGAAGCCAGGAGAGTGAGAGGGATCAGTGCGCACCGATCCCTCTCGCTCTCCTGGCTTCAGGGATAGCCACGCGAAGCCTTTTCAGGGCAACGGGAAGAACGCTCCCCCTGCCCTGAAGAGACTTGGCAATCCCAGAAGCCAGAACAGAAAGAGGGATCGCTGCGCAGAGCCCCTTCATCAAAGTGGGAGGAGAAACAGAGCCCCTTCCATTTCTCCTCCCACTTTGCTGGAGAGGCACTGCGCAGAGAGGGAGAAAATATTTTTTTTCTTGTTCTCCTCCTCTAAAACTAGGTGTGTCTTATGGTCGGGTGCATCTTATAGAGCAAAAAATATAGTAAGTTCATACTCGGAGGCCCATCTTTAGGTTTCCCCACCTTCAAAGCTCAGAAGGTGATGACTGGGAAGTGGGGATGTGCACAGACCCCACAACCCACCCCACGGCCCCAATGTCTGGCCCCTAGGTCAAGTTGATCTGACCTATGCTGACCTGGGGAGCACCCACCCTGGATCCATCCCCAAAGCAATTTGGGGCACAGGGTTTAAAAAAACAACCCTGTTTTCAGCATGTGGTCAGACGAGGGAAGAAAGAGACATTGCATCTTCCCAGGCTGAAAGAGCAGGTAGGTTCGATCCTGCAGAGTGCTTCTCCTTCAGAAGCAGCTTCCATGCATGCAAGGAAGCTCCTTGCAAAACCAGCACCCTGCAGAACAGAATTCTTCCACTTACCTGCAAACATGAAGATTTCACCCTGTGGGGTGTTGTTGCTTCACAAGCAGTTTCCCTGCACTGACACCACACAAGATCTAATTATCCTACTTACCAGTCAATAAGTAGGATGATTTCATCCTATGGGATTGTTGTTGTTGTCATTTAGTCATGTCCGACTCTTTGTGACCCCATGGACCAGAGCACACCAGGCACTCCTGTCTTCCACTGCCTCCCGCAGTTTGGTCAAAGTCATGTTGGTAGCTTCAAGAATACTGTCCAGCCATCTCATCCTCTGTCGTCCCCTTCTCCTTGTGCCCTCAATCTTTCCCAACATCAGGGTCTTCTCTTCTCATGAGGTGACCAAAGAATTGGAGCCTCAGCTTCAGGACCTGTCCTTCCAGTGAGTGCTCAGGGCTATCCATTTCCTTAAGAATGGATAGGTTTGATCTTCTTGCAGTCCATGGGACTCTCAAGAGTCTCCTCCAGCACCATAATTCAAAAACATCAATTCTTTGGTGATTATTATTACAGTCATACCTCGAGTTGAATGCGCTTCGGGTTGAGCACGTTCAAGTTGCTCTCCGAGGCAACCCAGATGTAATGGAGTGCATTATTTTCGGGTTCGCTGCCCGCACATGCGCAGATGCTCAAAATGACGTCATGCGCGGTAGTGGCAAAACGCGACCCGTGCACGCGCAGACGCACCGTCACATCTTGTGTTCCGTTCGGGATGCAAATGGGGCTCCAGAACGGATCCCATTTGCATCCTGAGGTACCACTATATTATTATTAATTTATTAATTTATTTTATTTATACTCCGCCCATCTGGCTGGGTTTCCTCAGCCACTCTGGGTGGCTACCAACAGAATACTAAAAACAGAATAAAACACCAAACATTGAAATTTTCCTAAACAGGGCTGCCTTCAGATGTTTTCTAAAAGTCAGGTAGTTGTTTATTTCCGTGACATCTGATGGGAGGGCGTTCCACAGGGTGGGCGCCATCACTAAGAAGGCCCTCCGCCTGGCTTCCTGTAACTTCACTTTTCGCAGTGAGGAAACCACCATAAGGCCTCTGTGTCCGGGCTGAACGATGGGGGTGGAGACGCTCTTTCAGGTACAGTGGGCCAAGGCCTTTTAGGGCTTTAAAGGTCAGCACCAACACTCTGAATTGTGCTCAGAAACGTACTGGTGAGTGATTTGCCTATGTGCAGGGAAGGCTCTCACAAAGGGCAGCAACTGGCACTGTGCAGGATTGAATCCTCTCACTCGATCCAGATGGTAAGCAGGAGGATTCAATCTTGTGTGGTGCTGTTTCAGGGGGCAGGAAGAAGAAGGAGGAGCCTGGTGGAAGAAGGAAAGTTAAGCAGGAAAAACATTGACCTAAGTCTACCTTCTCCTGCAATGGTGTAGGCTTCTCCTTTTCACAGTTCGTCCTTCTCATGCAGGCTTGCCTCTCACTCTGGGTCATGCAGCCAAACCTGTGGTGATCTGGGACTATCTCAATCCAATGTGACTGACACCTGGATTTCCCCCCCCCCCCCGCAATTCAGCCTGATTCAGTTCAGGACTCAGCCCATTCCAGTGCACAGACCACCAGGAAAGAGGGTGTTCTTTGTGCTCTCTTCCTACCTTTGGTGTGCTTTCCCTTGGGAGACTCACCTGGTGCTTACTCATATCTTAGTGATGCCAGGTGAAGCCTTTCTTCCCCCAGGCTTACTGAAATTGTGATTTAAATTGCTTTTGTTCCACTGCTGTGGTTTTATGTCTTTTATTGTTGTGTTTTATTGTTTGATATATGATTTTATTCTTCTTGACTCTTTTTATATGATTTGTTCGCTGCCCTGGAAGTAGCAGCAGTGAAAGCTGGGCTATTAATCCTACAAATAAAACAGAATAAAAGCTCTGAAGCCTCAACTTGTAATATTCTTATGATCAAATGCAGGTGGTGTTATGCATATTTAATTAGATGAGAGCATGCGAGGTGCAAGGCAGATTTCACATCAAATCTATGGCGACTGAGACAATGAAGCAAACAAAAGCTACACACAAACGTGTTGATGGAAATATGTTCTTTAAAAAGTTACGTAGGTCATCTTTGTGTTGAATTAGACACAACAGCTAATACAGTATCTGGGATCACTTCCCTGTGTGGTGCGCTCTGTGGTGGGTCGAGGGAAGTGCTCTGATACAGTCAAGCATACCCGATCTCTGTGGAAGGGGTGAGGGGAGAACAAGGGCGATGTAGACACCCCCAGAAAAAAGCCAGAGAAGAGGTCCTTAGTATTTCTAGGAGCTGCAGTTCATAGGAGCCAACTCCTAGGGGCCCAGGGGTCTTCATCCCCCCATAAAACATTTGAGGGAACCAGCCATTCAAATGGTGTGTGTGCACCGTGTCATGTGATCGATTATGTGGAGAATGGCTTACTTGGCCTCCCTCACCACCAATATTTTACTCAACTTGGCACCCCTGCTGTAGATAATGAAGCAGGCCATAAGATGAAAAAGCAAGTAAAAGGGGACATGATAGAAGTGCATCAAATTATTCATGGTATAGAGAAAGAAGGCAGATAATAGTTTTTCTCCCTCTCTCGTGACATTAGTATCATTGAAATTCTACTCAGTATTGACCCAGAGCAGATTCCAATGTATAGTTAGCAGAGTGAAAACTTAAACACATTGCAGGATTCTCCACAAAAATAGACCAGAGACAATTGTATTTCATCCAGCAGAGCTTTACTGCTACTGAAGGCAAATGGACAAAATGGTGACAAATCCAATTCAGGATTGGTACTGTTCATAAGAAATCCAGTTGCAGCAGACTTAACTTAAACTTACAATAACTTACAATAAGACTAAACCTTAACACTATATATAGAAGACCACACCAGAAGGAAAAGAGATAGAAAGAGAAAGTGAAGCCCAGGCTCCTTCTGGCCCTACTTTTATAGTCAGCATGACCTTGACAGAAGAGATAACAAAACATCATGAACCTTCTGCTTGTTTCTTTCACACAAAGAAGCAGTGGCGTAGCGTGGGTTGTCAGCACCCAGGGCAAGGCAAGTAATTTGCACCCCCTAACCCGTGGATTTGTGCCCCCTAACCCATGGATTTGCGCCCCCTAACCCCCAGATGTTGCGCCCGGTGCAGCCGGGCCCCCCTGCACCCCCCACGCTACGCCACTGCAAAGAAGCTTCCAGAAGCTTCCAGAACCCTCTTGAATTAAGTAAAAGGTAAAGGTAAAGGTACCCCTGCCCATACGGGCCAGTCTTGACAGACTCTAGGGTTGTGCGCACATCTCACTTAGTCTGCAGACATGTCCGGGTCACGTGGCCAGCGTGACATAGCTGCTCTGGCGAGCCTGCACCAGCGCAGCACACGGAACGCCGTTTACCTTCCCGCTATAAAGCGGTACCTATTTATCTACTTGCACTTAAAGGTGCTTTCGAACTGCTAGGTGGGCAGGAGCAGGGACCGAAAGACGGGAGCTCATCCCGCCGCGGGGATTCGAACCGCCGACCATACGATCGGCAAGTCCTAGGCACTGAGGTTTTACCCACAGCGCCACCCGCGTCCTTGAATTAAGTAGAATAGGAAAAATCTCTACACATCAGATCAATACTTTCTGTACTAAGAAATGCAAACTGACCATTAGGATGTCCATTGTAGCTGAATGTTGGAACAGGGCATATGAAAGAAAGTCCAGTGCATAGTTAAACTACGAGAGGTACTGATGGCCACCAACTTGGTTGGCTTTTTTTAAAAAAAGGGTTAAATTTATGGTACAAGGTTCAGGCTAGGCTACCAAGGGATACTAAACCGTGTGGCAAGGTTCTAGCACCAAAGATCTCAGAAGCTCACTCTGCAATAACTCTGAGCAGGGCTATTTGTGTGGCTGTCCCTGTCCTGTGAAATAGCATTCCTGTTGAGATACCTGCCCTTCTGGGGGGGAGGATAAAGACATTTTTCTTCTGCCAGGTCTCTGAAATAGGAATATATTTTGTATTGTGTTTTGTTTTAAATATATTGGCTGGTTTTCCCCCGGTTGTTTTTTAGCTGTTTTCATTGATACATATGTGTGGAAGGCGATAAATAAATAGTACCTCCTCGCCAGTGTCCTTCTGAACACTAGTTGCTGGAAAACACAGGAGGGAAGAATCCTGTTGTGCTCAGGACCTGTTTGCAAGCTTCCCATGGACATCTGGTTGTTGACCATGAGAACAAGATGCTGGACTAGATGAGCCAGTGGCCTGATCCAGCAGAGCTTTTCTTGTGTTCTTATGTTCTCATGGCTAGAGTGCAAATGGTGAAGGACTTGTAGTGAAGGTGACCGAACACACCTTAGAGCACAGAATCATGTCTGTTACGTGGCAGTGAAGGCAAAAAGGTGAGTAACTTTGCTGCTTTCTTTGCCTCCTCAAGTAGCCACGCAGCAGAGCATTTCTAAGCGGGGAAAGGTTTATTATCATTTAAACCAAGGGATGAGGTGTTACAGCCATCAGAGGCCTACTGTGACAGATTTGCCAGGCACTTTGAGGATAAAATTACTCCTCTCAGCAGCAACTTATATGTCATGGTTATGACAGGTCCTGTTGAGAAGGCAGTGCACCATGTAGTCTGGTTTTATCGATCCATTTCAGCTTTACAGGCCTGGCAATGCAGTCAAGGTGCTTGAAACAATTAAGGCAACCACATCTCTTCTCAGTGTTTGCCTGTTGTGGCTTATTTGGGCTAACCGCGTGTGGTAAACTTCTCATTACATGGAGGGAAAGGTGCCTTCAACATCCTTCAATAAAGGTGGGAGTGACTGGATTTCTGGATGGTTTAAAACTCTAGACTCTCCCTGTCAGAACACTTGAACAGTCCATTACAGTAGTACCTCGGATTACATATGCTTCAGGTTACATACACTTCAGGTTACACACTCCGCCAAGCCGGAAATAGTGCTTCAGGTTAAACACTTTGCTTCAGGATAAGAACAGAAATTGTGCTCCGGCAGCGCGGCAGCAGCAGGAGGCCCCATTAGCTAAAGTGGTGTTTCAGGTTAAGAACAGTTTCAGGTTAAGTACGGACCTCCGGAACGAATTAAGTACTTAACCCGAGGTACTACTGTATTAGGTATTGTTTCTTCATAACTCTGTTATCTTTGCTTGATCTCACAGGGACTTCTGATACCGTCAATTAGCTATGTAAGATGGGAACCATAGGCATAGTTTTACAGTGATTCTTTCCCTACTTACTGGACCTGGTTCTCTAAGCTGAGGCTTAAATCGCTTTACTAGAAAAAAACTAACTAGTATGCAGGGGCATACTTATAATGACATCAAGGTCAAGTGCATCAGTAAAAAGCTATATGAGCAAAGAAAGTTTCTCCCATCAGCACATCAGGCCCTGCCCCTTTCCTGTCCCTGCTTCCACCCAAGTTCCAGGAACTTTGATAAGTTGGCAACCCTGATCCAAGCCTAGGAGCAAACTGAAGTTCTCAAACCTCTGCAAAGTCCTAGTAAGCTCTTTCCCTTCCTCCTGCAGTGTCATGAAAGACAACAGTGGATATATGTGAGCTACAAATATATTGTTGTGCGCCACCCAAGCGGTGCAAGATTCTAGGGGTTCCAGCAACTTACCCAGGGTTCAATTTCCTTCGAATGAGGGACAGTGGAGACTGTGTGGGGTCTTCGGGATATAAGGTTTATTTACACACATATATATAACCTGAGCCTACAATAGAGGGGCTCACAACACACCAGAAGGTCTTGCTTCTCTCATAGCTGCAAGTCTTGGTTTCAAGCAAAAATCTCTCTCAGGCTTCTGCCTGCTTCCTGCTTCTAGCTCAGCTCTCTCGCACCTCAGCTATGGCTTTTGTCTTTCTCACTATCAGATCGATAATGCAGGGAAGCACAGAGGGACTTCATTTCTTAAACTAATAACACACACTTGAGGCCATTACCAGGAAGCTGGCCTGGCTACTTCAACAACGGGATCATCCATTAGATTTTAACCCTTGCTGGATTCGGGAATGAGAAAGTATTCAGGCATACCACGCCCACCCCACCCCTGAAATAAAAAAACTCAAAACAATATATAGGTTTGATAAGAGTTATAGGTTATAAATGCCACAGACTCCCCTAAAGGGAATGATAGTTTGGTGAGGGTGCTATACCTTTTTAGAGATCTCTAATTTCCCTCAGAGAACTACAAAAGAAAAAGAGGAGTTTGGATTTGATATCCCGAAGGAGTCTCAAAGCGGCTAAGATTCTCCTTTCCCTTCCTCCCCCACAACAAACACTCTGTGAGGTGAGTGGGGCTGAGAGACTTCAGAGAAGTGTGACTAGTCCAAGGTCACCCAGCAGCTGCATGTGGAGGAGCGGAGACGCGAACCCAATTCCCCGGATTACCGCTCTTAACCACTACACCACACAGTGCACAAGATTCCTTGGGAAGAACGAATAACCAATAGATCAGTTATGCCTAGAGCAGGGTTCAGCAAACTTTTTCAGCAGGAGGCCAGTCCACTGTCCCTCAGACCTTGTGGGGGACTGGACTATATTTTTTGGGGGGGAGAGAAATGAACAAATTCCTATGCCCCACAAATAACCCAGAGATGCATTTTAAAGAAAAGCACACTTTCTACTCATTTAAAAACACACTGATTCCTGGACCATCCGTGGGCTGGATTTAGAAGGCAATTGGGCTGGATCCGGACCCCGGGCCTTAGATTGCCTACCCATGGCTTGGAGGGTAGGTGAAGAGGCCCTGTGACAGACAGGCCTTGGAACTTCAGCTGTGGTCTAAAAATCCGTGCTAATATATCTTCCTACATCATCAAGGCGATGTTGCCACAGTCCTGGAAAAACATTGTTCTCTGCTCTGTTGCACTGATAAATCCCCATGGGTGCTGGTCTTGGTACCCAAACACCCTCTTAAGAGTTTGGTGCCAGTCTTTCTAAGGAAATAATCAAACAGATTGTGTGCCTCCAGTTCTCCTGCTCAAACTCATTGAAATTCATCGGCTTTGATGGAAATGTGTTGTAAATCTGATTGATGTAGATTTTCTGGAGGGGGGGGTGTATTGCACAGAAAGCTAATATTTCCCTGGGTGAAAAGAACCAATCATTTCAATAGCTTTCATAAATTAAACTTTGAATATTGCATAGATTGTGTGCGTGATCTATAAAATTTAAATTCAAAATGCTTTTTAAAAATCATATTTGCAAATTTTGTTTGCATATTCGTTGCCATAGAGGATGTTAGTTATTCTTAATGTAAGATGCAAAGATAGGAGAACAAATATAAGTAGTTTCTAAGTCACGGTTTATTAAACACACACCAGACAACTTAATTTCTAGGAACCTCCTTGGTGTAGTGCCTTCTTTATTCTAAGCTCTCCACATGGAAATGTAGTGTGGTTTCAAATGAAATGCAAATGAGGTGGGAACAGGAAGTGCAAGTGCTTCCTACTTCCTGTTCATTTAATAGAAATAATAATAATTCTATAACTCCCTTTATACAAGGATCACAGGGCTCTTGTCATCAAGTCCCAGCATTGTAATCATACTTAATTATTTGTATTATTTTGTCAACAATTCCCCCATCATGTTTTACCATGTGAGACAGGAGTTAAAAACACATTTGCTTGCAAATTGATAGCTTATTATCACAGATTTTATTATTCAGAAAATGTGTTCCAGTCCCCCTTTGTAGTGATGCATTACATCAGTATGATTAATTGCTACTGAATTTCGGTATAAATAACTAGGATGTCATGTGAAGATAAAGCACGTTTGGCTGTAAGTGGAAAAACAAATTAAATATATTCTACTTGATACAGTTTTCAAGCCATTAATAATCAGCTTGTATTTCACTGTTTTAAGAGCAAACAAATGGAAGACAGCAAGCAGATTCATCAGTTTTTAGACATCATTCATTTGCTTTGGTGGAACGATTTGGCAAACGTGGTTCATTTCCCAGTGGATTGCTGGCAGGAAGTCTTCATTTAAACTGGAGTTTGCCTGCTTCTGAATCTATTTTCAATATCAGGACTCTGTCCTGGAACACATAAAATAGATCAAAATCTGGTAGTCCATATTAGTCTAGCAGAATCAAAAACATAAAACGAAGAGAACAATTTCACCTGTCAGGAGAAACCTGCCTTCAAAATGCAGTATCTCAAACTTATATCAATATTCAAGTCCACACAGCCCCCCACAAAGACTTCAAACTTTTGAATGCAAATTGTCAAATTTGAAGACCCTTCCTAATTTTGAATGTGAA
Organism: Podarcis melisellensis; assembly: GCF_964234715.1. NCBI lineage: Eukaryota > Metazoa > Chordata > Lepidosauria > Squamata > Lacertidae > Podarcis > Podarcis melisellensis. Next base: position 30,002,866 of record NC_138530.1, read on the forward strand.
ACTTTTCGTCAAGATTTGGCTTTTGAGTGCATTAAACATGTCAATATCCCTTTGGATTGTGCCAGGCATCCCCATGTAAAATCTCAGGAGCTGTCACTTGGCGATTCCTGTAAAAGAAACAGCCCAAGCCGAAAAACTGCTTAGCACCTGGCCGAGGCTAATCTAATTAAGTCTATACAACTCCTTGAAACTATTTTAAGACGGTTTCAATTCACAGGTGTAACAGCATGCCCGGTTTTTATCTCTTGTCGGCCCCCGCCCCACTGTTTTGCTTGTCTAGTCAGAGTAAAACCTTGCTCATTATTTTGTGACTTTTTTGATGACTCACAATAAAAGTATTGTCCTACTGTGGATTTTGGATTCGACCCTTCTCATTAGACCAGCATGGTTATCTTTTCCCTTTGCATGTTAAATAAATTGTGAAAATCACGTAAATGTGGAGCACCCTCTAAACACCCTTTAGCTGCCCTCTTTTCTGCTCTTTCTCCAATCCAGATCAAAAATAGGTTCTGAGACAAGAAGGCTGAGCAGCCTATACAAAGTCCCGCTGCACCTCCAGTCTCTTCTCTGTTCACACTGAAGTCCTCTTCAGGCTCGAGGGAGGGTCTCCTCATGACCCATGAGGACTCTCCAGCTCTCTCCCATCATTTCTAGGTTTGAATTGACTTACTTAATTATTCCCGGAGCCACACAGTTATGTGCCAGTCAATCACACTCAAGTATTAAACACTGCAGCTATCAAATAGTGTCAGATATCAATATCATCATAATCATCTCACCCTTCACCCCAAGATTCCAGCGTAGGTTACAACTACCAATCACAGAAATATGATGCATTTTAAAATATTATTTTCATAAATATATGCATTTTATGCACCATCTCCCCTAACATTGGCCTTTCTGTACACATTGCTTCGCTAAAGAGCTGCAAAATTCAGACAAGCGCAAATTTCAAAGGATTGCTGCATTTTGATTCACAAATTATTTCATGACCTGCAAGTTCGGCAGGTTCAACACAAAATGTGAACTGAACTGGATTTCTCTTCCAGTCATAACCATAGCAAAGGTACTGTTGAACTGCTGCTTTTTATCTGCATAGACATGCACCACAAAGAGTAGATATGAAAACAAATAGATCAAGTGTTATGAGTTAGCACAGTGATAGATTTACGTTCATGCAGGATAAATTGAGTGAACAAGAGCACTATTAATGAGTAGGATAAGGAAGAAACCGATATTGGAAGCTTTGCCAAATAAAAGCTGCCGTGTCCCTCCCAATTTTGTTCATTTGCATCTCCTGCGCTGTCCAGTGCATTATCTTTACGTCACAAGGTTTATTTTGGAACATGTCAACACATTTCTGAAAAGGTCAGGCATATGATGGCCCAATCACTTCAGTCCAAGAAGCACTAGAGATAAAACTGTGTTTCCTGAAAATATTAATTAGAAGGCTTTCTTTGCCAGGAAGATCTGATGAAGCAGGTAAGAGTGAAAAGCACGAACCCATTTCAGCTCTCTGGTTATAAACTCCAGGCTTCTCTGCTTCACTCAGAAGTGTCGTCTTTGGCTTGGAAGGATAAGTGTTGCCAGCTGGTTTTAAAGCCTTGCCACGGAAGTAAGGGCTCCAACCACTTGCAAAGCAAACTATATTTATCAGTGTGTGTTCAGTGGAGCAAAAAACTCAAGAAGCCTTTCATCTTAAACTTCCACTTCTTTAAGAGGCAGCTGGTTAAGAGTGGTTTTATAGTGAAGAAAGACTCTCCTTCTGAGCCAGTAATCCTAATGGTGCAGGAAATGTAGGGCATTTTGTATGCGGCTAAGTGAATAACGCTTTGATTAAGCAGTTAATTGATTCCACTTACGATTCAAATTTGCCAGGGTTTTCCACTTTAATTGCTGATTGGGAAGATTGGGAAGATTCACATATTTGGTAGACCAAGAAAGAAAAATTTCAAGAGCATTCCTCTTCTTGGTTGAAAAACCATCCACCTCGGAGCCTTCAGTTCATCTTCAGTGGCCCCCCAACTTTTCTCACAGGCTCATATAAGATCAGTATAAACAGTTAGGCCTGGTGAGCATTTAAGGTCCCCATCCCTAATTTGCGGGGTTGCCATCTGATTGGATTGATTCTGATTTGATTTTAGGATGCATTTTAACTGATCCTTTGATTTTATGGTAGTATGTTATATATCTGATGTTAGCTGCTCTGAGCCCAGTTTTGGCTGGGGAGGGTGGGGTATAAATAAATTATTATTATTATTATTATTATTATTATTATTATTATTATTATTATTATTATTCAGGACCATGTCTGCACTGCCTAATTCCTGCTGTGTTTCCTGCATTGCAGAGGGTTCAGCTAGATGGCCCTTGGGATCCCTTCCAACCCTAGAATTCTACTATTCCTATTTGGTCATCTGCTTCTTACGTGGTCTCTGCATTAGAACAGCAGCTAACATTCACATGGATAAGGTTATTTGAAGTTAACTGGTTTAGCCCTAAAACAGATATGCATTTTTGACTCCTAAGGGTCAAGGATATGCCTCCTAAGGGCAAAGGGAGACAATATCACAGACAGGAGAACACCTGGTACTGGGAAGAATAGCTTCATTGATTGCCAGGAGCCAGAGTCTGGAGTAGGTCGGTGATAAAGCACCCAATGTCAGTGAAGTTAACTCTTTATTCAAAGAGACCAATGAGGCAGTTGCAAGGGCTGACGGTCCCCACCTTCCCAGCAATCTCTGAGCAGCAATCTCCCACAGTTCCTTCCCCATAAGCTTAAGGCTCTGTCGTCTTGTCTCTCTTTGATCCGCCCTCTTCATTTCTCTGGGTGTTCAGGGAGACCAGGGAGGAGGGGAGATGGTTGCAGCAGAAGGGGGGAGACTCCCTGGCTTCTTCAGCAGCCTGCCTCCACTCTGCCTCTTGACCCCTCCCCTCCTGCCTCTGCTTCTGGGCTGCTCTCTGCCACAGCCTCTTCCTGCTCAGTAGACCCTGTTACCTCTTCGACTTTTGGCATCTCCTCCTCCCAGTCTGCCCCCTCTTCTCCTTTTGTCCACTCATTGTTGTCCCACCACCAGTCCCTTGGCTCTGAGCCTTCCCCTTGGGGTTCCCAGAAATATGCAACTGTCCCATACAGGGATCAAACCTGTAAACCTGGCATTACTAGCACCATGCTCTAACCAACTGAGCTATCTTGGCATGGGAAATCTGAGTGTAGTTGGACATGCACTCTGTCTGACTAGGACACCTGGCATGCCAGAAGTACATGTGAAACGGCTCTAGGGGCCTTAGTAGACCACCAGCTCAACATGAGTCAACAATGTGATGCAACAGCAAAAACCGCTAACGCTATTCTAGGCTACATCAGCAGAAGTATAGGTCTAGATCAAGGGAAGGCATAGTACTGCTCTATTCTGCCTTGATCAGACCACATCTGGAATCCTGTGTCCAGCTCTGGGCACCACAATTTAATAAGGATATTGACAAGCTGGAATGTGTACAGAGGAGGGTGGCCAAGATGATAAAGAGTCTGGAAACCAAACCTTCTGAGGAACGTTTAATCTGAAAAAGAGGATACAGAGAGGAACTGTGATGGCCATCTTCAAATATCTCAAGGGCTGTCACATGGAAGATGGAGCAAGCTTGTCTTCTCCTGCTCCAGAGGGTAGGACCCAAACCAATGGCTTCAAGTTACAAGAAAGGAGATTCTGATTCAACAGAAGGAAGAACCTTCTGACCATAAGAGCTGTTTGACAGTGGAACTGACTTCCTGGGGAGGTGGTAGACTCTCCTTCCTTGGAGGTTTTGAAGCAGATGTTGGATGACCACCTGTCATAGTTGCTTTAGTTGAGATCCCTGCATTGCAGGGGGTTGGAGTAGATGACTCTTGGGGTCCCTTCCAACTCTACAATTCTGTGATACAGCAGGGGTAATCAATGCCCTCCATGTGCCACTGACCATGTTGGTGGGGCTGATGGGATTTGTAGTCCAAAACATCTAGAAGGCACCACACCTGCTGTTTGTTTGCTTGCTTGCTTGCTTGCTTGATTAAAAGTGACCTTCCCTTCAAAAATTAGGTGAGAAAATTATATTACTGATGTCCAAGATTAGGACATACAGAATAAAATAAGACTGGAATAATATGACAGGTTTTTAAAAGAGATTTCATCACTGTTCACTCTCTGTTTTCTTGTGCCACTCATCTGTGATGCTGCTTCAGTGGAAGTGGCAATACTTTCATGACATCACACCATCTTTGTTGATCTCGCAAATGCCAGCATGGGAAGCAGTGGATGAGCTGGGAGTTACAAATTTCAGGGAAACTGGCACTCCTCTCATAAGCAATTATCTCATGATGGGGTGATGTTGAGTTAAAGAAACTGTGGATGAGTGCTTTCTCTGAGTAATCTCAACAGACATATGTCTAAATGTGTCACTCTCAAGATGAATAAGGGAGGGGGTCACCCAAGCTTTCCTCTACACATAAGGGAATAGTGTGTTACCACCAGGGATGGTGAGTGCACGTCTTAGAGGAGCCCAGGCAGACAAATGCCGAACCACATCAGCATCTATATCCACACACACACACACACACACACACACACAGTATATTTCAGGAGGAGCTCAGCCTTCTATCTACCATCTAGAATGTAGGTCATAGTAAATTTCTCACTGGGAGATGAGGGACTGTGATGTAACACTTGCTGTGGCCTACAGCTAAAGTCTCCCATTAGGTGTATACAAAAATTCAGTCCAACAAGAATGGGGAGTGGGGGAAGCTATTGGAAACAAAAGCAAAACAAAACAAGAAAGGGGTTTATTGAGCCAACACATTTTGGACTCTAGTGGTTCTTCTTTGAGGCAATTCAGAGAGCAAGGATTCGCAGGTGAGACTCCTTCTATTTCCATCTTTCGTCTCCTCTGCAACCTTTCTTGTGGAAACCATTGTTTCATGCTTTTGATTCCAGTTTGCGAGGGGGGGGGAAACAGCCTAGTTGGTTGCCAAAAAGCAAATTGCAAGTCTGATTTACTTGTAAAAAAAAGTGTAAGAGAGAAGGAGGAAGGGGCAGATATTATATCAGATGGATATGAAATCTTCTCTTAGTAGTTCAAGTCTTTCTTCTTCAGTTCCAGAGCTTGAGACTAAACCACCTTAGGCAACTTCTGCCGCAGCAGCAAAGGAGTCAGGGTTTAATGCTGAATCACAGTAAATATAGTTCAATTATTGAAATGCAGCAGCAAATTAAATTTGAGAACTCATGCAATGGGAAACAGCACAAGCTAGGGGAGAACACTTCATACCTTTTGGGATTTTTTTATTTTTATTTAACAAATATATTTGTGGTATAACCTCAAGGTGGTTTACAAACAAACAACAACCATGGAGATCTGTTAGAAATCCCCTCCCAAAAAACCATGTAGGAGGATGAAAATTAGACCCCACTCTGAGCCAAATGTTACTCTTCTCAAAGAGACATTTGTGATGACATTGAACTATTGAAAATAAAAATTCCACATCTGCATTAATGATCCAGTGTCCCTCAAGATCGTAACCAGATACACAGCGAGAGCAGAAAGCACATTTGAATTTATGATGCTAAGAGTTTCTGAATGCGTCTTAAGGAGAGTTTTATCCCAATTGGCTCTTTGCCCCTGAATAATTTGCATACCAAGGTAAAAAGCACATTACTTTATGTAAAAAAACCACCAAAAACAAATCAATACACATCTGCTGCTTCTCACTAAACATCATTAATCTCTTCCGAAATGCTCTGCTGTAAATGCATTTCATCTGAACAATAATGGTGTTTGAGTAGATGCCTAACACAATTCCCTGAATGAATAAACAAACATACAAATAGAAAAATAGAAATAGACCCCCCCCCCGAACTCTGATTTTTTAGGAGGCACTTTTAATTCTAAGCCCTATAGAATTAAGGGAAAGGGAGCAAACCAAACAATAATGAGCAGTCTGCTTTTTTTCCAAACTACAATTAAGAGGAGTTTGGTTCCATCTTGAGGTCTGGCTGTGATACCTTCTCTAATGCCATATTGATCTACTTGCAATCCACTTGAAGCCTCAGTGTTTCCCCAGGCCCAATCCTGTGGAAATTCTTTTGAAAACACTTTCTAGAATGAAGACCTCTGGAGCAAAAGAAAGGAAAATATTACTCTGTGCATCAATTTTACTGCAGCTAAAATATGTACACACACGAATAATTCAACTAAAATGTCTGTCAACCATCACACATTGATGACCCTGAGATGGATGCATAGAGGACATTACAGATTAAACACTGACTGAGTGCTGATAACAAGTCACTTGGGAGGCTGCCAAGCCAGAGTTCTTGGCATAATGATATTTGAGATGACATTTCACCAAATATATAAAATGGTCTCCAAACAATGATCTCTAAAAATATTTCTCAACAGGAAAGAGAAGATTAGGAAGGTAACAAGAGCTTGGATCGCTAGAAAATCTACATGCCCCATAATAACCCTTCAAAACCCCTTCTTAGGTCAAACAATCAAATCCCCCTGAAAAAGATGCAATTGACAACTATATAATGTGCAATTTATGCAATATCTGGCTGGCTGGGGTTCTTTATGAATACAGATTTATTCTGATGACAAACTAGTGGTTGTAGGTTCCTCTAAATTCATTTATTCATAGGTCACATTTCTGGAATTTTCAGTGTAAAAAGAAATTTCTTCAAGTTCTTTTACAAATCAATTAATTACATTGGAAATTCTCATGGAGACAGAGAGAGGAAGAGAAGATTTGTTTCATTTATTTATCACATTCATATCCCACATTTTCCCCCCAAGGATCTCAAGATAGCATACATAGTTCTCCCTCTCCTCACTTAACTCCCACAACAACCCTGTGATGTTGGTAAGGCTAAGAGGCAGTGACTGGATGAGTAGGAATCTGAACCCTGGTCTTCCAGGTCCTAGTCTGACACTCAAACCACTACACAATGCTGGAACAATCTGGGTGCATTCTCCTTGTCAGCAGGCGCACTGAGTTGGGCCCCACATTGGGGGGAGGTGTCCTCTGTGCATGACATCACACGCGCAATGCCCCATGCAGTCCAGCCAGGCCATGAGGGCGTCCCTTTGAGGGAAGGCACTCTGGTGATCATGGCGGGGTGTGTGGAGGGTGAAAATTGCCCTCCATGCTTCCTTTTTTGTTTTTGATGGTGAATATTCTTTTTTTAAAAAAAAATATATTATATACTTTTCAAGTTTATACATTTCACTAATTTTACAATCATTTTGACATTTCTAAGCTTGAATTCCTTCCCCCTCTTCCTGCAGTTCCTTAATTTATTTTTAATATCTTCTGCATATCCAAATTAACGCAATTTACTCATTTTTTTCATCTTCTTTAAATATATACTCATATAAAGCTGCAGGTTATTACAATAATCCCACCAATGTTCTAATCTTTAAATATTCAATAAACCATTTCCATTCTTTTATAAAAAGTTTGTTCTCTTGATTTCTTATTCTTCTGGTAAGTTTCGCCATTTCTGCATACTGTATTCCATAAGTTTTTGTATCCATTCTTCCTTTGCTGGGACTTCTGCTTCTTTCCATTTTGGGGCAAGTAACATTCTTGCCGCTGTTGTACCATACGTGAATAAGTTTCTATACAGTATAGGTAGTTCTGTCCCTATAATTCACAAAAGAAAAGCTTCTGAGTTGTTTTTTTACAAAGGTTATTTTAAACATATTTTTCATTTCATTATATATCATTTCCCAGTAAGCTTGAACCTTACTACATGTCACAGTCCAGTTCACAGGCGATCGAAGTCCCAGCTGGGGACGTCGGGACCGGGGGCAAGATGGCAGGGTGGGAGCAGGAACAGGAGTCCAGAAGCCAGGAGTCAGGAAGCCAAGAGTCAGAGGGTCAGAGAGGTGGGAGTCAAGAAGCCAAGGGTCTGAGGGTCAAGAAGCAAGGAGTCACGAAGCAAGGGGTCCAAGGAGCAAGGAGTCAAGGAACCAAACCCTACAAGGCAGGGAACATGTTGCTGTGGCAAAGAGCTGAAGGGAAAATGCTGACCTTATATCCCTTCCCAGCTCTTGTCACCAGGTGCTGTGAGTTACCAAGCGGCCTCACCTGTGAGGCCGTGCCTTGCCTCTTCAGAACAAACTTAGGAAGGCCCCAGTCCTGCTCACAGGGCCTGGCTCCTGCATGCACACCTGACACTACAAGACCACGGCCTCCATGCTTCCTGCCCCCGCCTGGTGGGCCAGCATTTGCCCGAGAATTCTGCCCCGGCAGTATCCTCACCTGGCACTGCGCAGCCGAGGAGAGACCTGACCCAGGAGCTGCAGATGGGCACAAGGGAGCTGGTTGCTCCCTCACAAACACAGCCCTGTACAGGAGAGGGGCAGTGCCTCTCCTCTCCTCTACTCTGCCCTGTCTTCTGTTCCCAATCCCAAATGCCCCCATTTTGTCAGTTTTGGAAGCCTGCCCCATCCTATTTCTGCATTAATCTGCAATGTTTTTAAAAACCTGTGCAAACCTTCTCTCTCTCTTTCTCTCCTTGCTCCAAAACAGCAGCAATTATTTGGTTTCTGGGTTACTGAATATTTCCAAAACTGTGGGAGGCATCTAGATGAGGAAGGCACACGAGGTAAGGTGTAGAGTACATACAGTATAATTGTTGGTCAAGATGCCTAGATGGTGGCATGAAAGAAATGGCAGTCCCTTTGATTCGTCTCTTCCACCTGCTATTTTGAAACTCAAAGCTGGCATGGTTCAAAAGATATGTATGACTGAGGGGTCTCACTCAATTCACCTGGCCCTTTCACCCACAGCTCTCCCCACATCTTTTCTTTTTTTTTTGTTATCTGTGCTGAAGACTACAATAAAAAGTCTAAGCTATCTCTTTCTACATCATATAATATTAAAAAAAATTGAAGCAGCGTTGTAGATTGGCATTGTTTCATTTTGATGAAAGCAGCGCCTGAGCACAAAGGCATGTTATTGAATCTGAGAGAAACAGATCACCATCATTAATTTAATGCAAATCAGGCCAAGAAACCATTTGCAGAGCGGTCCCTGCAATGTAGCTCTCATAGTACCATAGAATGGTAGACGTGGGAGGGACCCCATCGGTCATCTAGTCCAACCCCCAGCAAGGCAGGAATCTCAGCTAAAGCATCCATGACAGATAACCATCCAAGCTCTGTCTGAAAACCTCCAAGGAAGGAGAATCCACAAACTCCTGAGGGAGACCATTCCACTCTCAGAAAGCTCATACAGTGGTACTTTGGGTTAAGAACTTAATTTGTTCTGGAGGTCCGTTCCTAAACTGAAACTCTTCTTAACCTGAGGTACCACTTTAGCTAATGGGGCCTCCCGCTGCCGTCGCACAATTTCTGTTCTCATCCTGAGGTAAAGTTCTTAACCAGGGGTACTACTTCCAGGTTAGTGGAGTCTGTAACCTGAAGCGTCTGTAACCTGAAGCTTCTGTAACCCGAGGTACCACTGTATTATGAAATGAGAGGGACGAGAGCTGGTGCAGTATATGGGCTAAGGCATGAAGTCCCTCGTTCAAATCTCACCTTTGCTGTGAGCACACTAGTTGGTCTTAAGCAAGCCGTTCTCTCACTTGGCCATGGAACCCCACCCACATCTCCAATATGGGAGATAACGACACTGGCTTGTTTTTACATAGGATGGGAAGCCAGATATTGTTAAGACTGCAACTTCCATCATTTCTCTTCATTGGCCATGCAAGTTGGGGCTCAAGAGGCCTGCAGTCCAGCGGCCCATGGAACAACACAGGCTCCTCATCCCTTGCTTACAGGGCTGCTGTACACATTGCAACTAGAGAATGGATGTGAAGCACTGTACAAACGCTAAGTGTTATTATGTGTTTTAAGTGTTTACCCTGCCTCAAATGTAGGGGTTTAGTGACATTGTTCCCAGTGTAAATGCTTTTGAATCTGAATGTATGCCTTTCGAGATATTTTGTGAAGATAGGAAAGAACTTAGAATGCCCAGGATTTATGGATTTTCTTTATATTTACAAACTGGAACTCGGAGTGGATGAGTAATGTTGATCAGAACAAATTGTTTTCATTACATTACAGCTAGCACTCTTGGATCCGAGTCAGCTAATATGCTTATTGGCTTTTTATTGTGTTATATCATTGGGTTGGCATTGTTTTGTTCTGGGTTTCTTTTTGCATATCCACTCACCCTTTGTAACATTTTATAACAGTCATATAGTTACACATGCATGTGCTCTAGGGCCGTGCTGCTTGTTAGAAGGAGTTCCGGGATTCTTTGGGGGCTTTGTTGTATAATGCAGTTGTTTAAATGGTAATTTGAAATAGAAGAGCATCTTCAGTCTTTCTGCCTGTGTCTTTTTTCTGCAGGAAAGTGGTATTTGTGTGTGTGTCCAGATGCTTTTACATCCCATTGAATGAAAAAAAAAGCACCTGGGGGATTGATTTTCATTGAAAAGGAATGCTGGTAAGGAAGCCTCAATCCTGTTTACTTGTTTTTTTCCAGTTGGGTTGGCTGGGTCATAATGTTGGCCTGATTATGTACAGTGATACCTTGGGATACATACGCTTCAGGTTACATATGTTTCAGGTTACAGACTCTGCTAACCCAGAAATAGTACCTTGGGTTAAAAACTTTGCTTCAGGATGAGAACAGAAATCATGCTCCGGCAGTGGCATCAGCGGGAGGCCCCATTAGCTAAAGTGGTACCTCTAGTTAAGAACAGTTTCAGGTTAAGAACAGACCTCTGGAACGAATTAAGTACTTAACCCGAGGTACCACTGTACACCCTAGATATTTATTTTCTGTGAATCTCACATTCCTTTGAGGGTAATCTGTCAGGGATTGCATTACAGCATGAGTGGAACTGAAGCCAGTGCATGGAGCCAATGCATGGAGACCTCTCTCTCTCTCTCTCTCTCTCTCTCTCTCTCTCTCTCTCTCTCTTTTCTATTTCTTTCTGACACCCACTTTTCCCCCATCTTACTCCCTCCCTAATGCCCTGCCAGGGAGGAATAGATTGCTCTTGCTGGAGGTCTCAACTAATTAAAGAAAAGATTTTGAAATTGGGCCAAGGGGTGCTTGCAGCCCCAGGTTGCCCATATTCGGTGTAAAGAAACCACCAACACAACTCCGTTATGGATTTCTGGGAATTAATGCTCAACTTCCTTTTGGTCTTCCACTCAATAGTAGGTCCACTTTTCAATGCTTGTCAATGTGTTACAGAAAGGAGCACAAAATAAATAAAATTAAAAAGGAACACAGTTAGATTAGGTCCTGAATCCTGATCGATAGCATACATCACCATATGGTAAATCTTATCATGACTGCAACAGTAGTACTAAAATGAATAAGCACCAGGCCAATTAGAGCACATTGGGATACTTCTTTTAAAAATTTAAAAAAAACCTCCCAGTTTTTGGTCTCAAAAGAGACTTTACAGCGAGGTTTGGTTCATCTGCCAAGCACACAACGCTCTTTGCAGCTGCCCTTTCATCCTGTGAGCCAATTTAGCCACCCCTTCCCACCATGACTCATGCAATAAATTACACTTTAATCTGAATCTTGTGCATTATTGCTACTACAATAGCTGGGCAATTTCATCATTGCTTCATCCCTCAGCATCTCTCTTGGATCCTCTTTATCAAATATATTGTTTCATATTTAATAAGTTACTGGCTCTTGGCATGGAAATGAGTACCTGAGAGAACGGTGCTCACTTCAGGAAACTGAGACCGTCTTCTAAGATCCAGTGTTTGCTAAGGGACAACACACACGACAGTGCATCCCATTTGAAGATAACGAAGTCAAGGAACTCTGAACTGCACCAGGCTGTTAAGTTCTCCATTAAAGCAACGAGTTCTTAAGCTGCTCAGCTTTGAGGAGCAGATTATAAAGAAAGCCAGAGCATCGTAAGAACAGTGTGTTTTACAGCATTTCTAACAATGGAGTGTTCAACTGGACCATGGTATGTGTATATGTGTGTGTGTGTGCGCGCGCGCGCATACATTTTGGGTTGAATCCACACAAGGTTGGTTAAACTTAGGGCTCACTAAATCACTGGGGGAAAATACAGGGGTGCCAACTTGAATAAAATATTGGGGGGAAGAGAAGCCCTGCCCACATAATCAATCACATGATTCAGTGCATGCATACCATTTGAATGGCAATGCCCATCAACATGGGGGCGGCCCCCTCAAATATTTTATGGGGGGCAAAGCCCCTTCAGCCCCTAGGAGTTGACTCCTATGACAAAATCAGTCACATTGATTTAGCGGTTCTCAGCCTGTGGGTCCCCAGATGTTGTTGGACTACAACTCCCATCATCCCTGAGCTCTGGGCTTGCTCGCTAGGGGTGATGGGAGTTGTAGTTCAACAACATCTGGGGATCCACATGTTGAGAAAGGCTGGAAATTCAACTAACTTAGCCTGGGTTTGAGCCCTTGGGCAAGATGCATCTAGCAAGTCCCATTGGGGCTTGCACAATGGGGATTTTCAGAGGGCACAGATTTGTACAACATTTTCCACAGGCTAAATTATAAATGTAGATGCAAACTTAGAAAGGGTTGTTGTAATTTTAACAGAAATCCAAGACCACAGTGTTGGGCGGCTGTGGCTAGATGGCTTGCGTCTCTTGCTTAGTCCGCTGTCCAGGTATTAATAAGCAACTTAAGCCCCTGATTTCCCTTCTCACAGATCTTCATCTTTAAACTGGATTTGAACCAGGCAGCCCTTGAAATAGAAAACTTGATCAAATACAGGTCTGTGTTCTGACCGCCCTTCAAACATAGGACTGCTCTCTATAAAGGCCATGCATGGCCTGTACTGTGTACCTAAGAACCCAGAAATAAATAAATTAAATTAATTAAACAATCAAACAAACCATCTCCAGGTATTTTACAGATCCAGTATATATTGGAACCAGTCACAACTGCAAGATAAAGATATACACATAGACATACATTTATATTAACTTCCTTGTTTTTAACATCTCTCTTCCTCTCCAGAGAAGAGCTGCATAGAAATATATTCCTCTCCTGTGTTTCTCTCTCTGGACTGAACTTCACTGATAAATGCACAACTCCCGTTTAATTAGGCATGGTCTGTGCACAAGAAGCTGAGCCAGAAGCTCCTCAAATTCTCTTGCCAGTTCTGACATTGGCAGCTTCTGATTGTAGCCTTGGGCAATCACTCTAGCTCTTTCCTACCGTTTCTGTGGCTTAAAATAATGAGAGAGAGAGAGGGGGGGAGGGAGGGAGAGAGGGAATAAACTCCCTGGGATAATCACCCTCATTCCATCAAGACATGAAGGTTCTTGGAAGAATTAATCAGCTATTTCCATCAGGAATGTACATATTGGGTCAAATATCCAGAAGTGGGACCTTTTAGGATCACTTCCCTCCTTATGCAGCAGCCACATCCCACCAATGTTCATTGTAATGAACAAATAAAGAAGATGGGTGCATGAGAGTGGCAGGAGCTGACTGGAAAAAACCCCACCCTGGACCTTATGGTATTTAACAACTATAATCCTGTTGCAAATACCTTCCTTTTGAACAAAGTATCCTAGAGGGTTGTGGTGGCGCAGCTGCAGGCGTTCTGGGAAGAAACTGAATGTCTGTCTCTCTCTCTCTCTCTCTCTCTCTCTCTCTCCATTATCACCATTATCAATCTTTTTTTCCAGCTGCTTCCCTTATTTTCTCAATTTTTAAAGAAAAATAATCCATTTTTTGCATAGGTTTTTGTACATTACAAGCATTACTCAACTCCTGCCAAAGTTTTTAGCTGCTTACAGTGTTCTCTTAAACACATTGTAAATTTTTTCCATTCCTTCTTAAAATTCTTCTCTTCCTGGTTTCTGATTTCCCCAGTCAACTTTGCCATTTTGGTGTGGTCCATCATCTTCATCAGCCATTTGTCTCTCGTCAGGACTTTCTCTTCTTTCCATCTCTGGGCCAGTAGTATCCATGCTGCTGTCATCGGAAACTGAATATATCAATCCATTTCACTCTGGGTTCAGACACCAGATTGGGGACTGAAACTGTCTCTTCCTCTATCGCGAGAGGTACAGGAGGAGTGAAACCCTGCTGCTCTTAGTTGCTCTCTGTTGAAACCATTGACCATGGCATTTTCCTCAACTGGTCATTCCATGATCAGGGGGCCATGAAGAAGAGGGCCCTCTCACACACTGCCGGTCCTTCAACCACAGATGGTGGTGTTGCTATCAACAGGGGCTTCCCAAGGAGAGTGGGAGGTTGCTACTATATCCAAGTAGCATGGTTTAATGTCAGTTGATAAAGCAAGAAAAATAAGAGACAAAGAAACCTTCCTTTCTGGATTATGCTTCCAGTCGTTTTCGTTCTTTTTTGTATTCCATATCACTGTCACGGACGGTGGGGGGTGGGGGAAGCACATGTAACTATAAGTCAAATAAATCTTTGCTGCAATTCTTATGTGAAACACAACTTTGAATAGCCTGACTGTTAAGCATTTAAATCCTCTCCCATAATCTTACATTAACTTTTTGAATAATGTTTACATCAACTACAATTTCATTTCCTACTCATGAAGAGTGAAGATTTGTTGTTTCTTTGATGCAGAAACTCTGCATTGTAAATAATATCAAAAGATTCCATGGAACTCACTGAGAAGTGTTGATTTATGGAAATCGCTTTCTCTCTAAATCCCCTTCAAGTCTAAAATGAATATTTTGAATTCCTCCTTGGGCTACTACATGCCATATTCACAAAAACATTAAAGGACCATTGCAGGGGAGATATTTAGTGATTATGATTATTATTTTAAAAAGATAGAAACTATCATTACTAAGTGTGGCGATCACACAGGGTCCCCGGACATTTGACGGTCTATTGAGCCTGTGCCACCACTGTGATTGCTTTCTTTGCTGCCACCAACCCGTTTCTCACGGGTACACACGGAGTCCAGACAGTTGTTAACATTAACAAATAAACAAGTTTATTTATAGGCATGAACAAGCTTATGGTTTCAGTTAATTTTTCTTGGCAGTTTCTTAATCTTAGTTCCTTAACTGTCCTATGCGTTCCTAACAACTTCAAACTGATTATTCCAACTATCTATCTGACTCCACCTAACAATTCCTCTCACTCCCTCACCACACAACTCGACCAACTCACAGACTTATCCACCCTCTTCCTTCTCCAACTCCCAACTGACTTCCACACAACCCGACTCTCACTCTAACTCCTCCTATTAGTTTCTCTCTGGCCAATCACATCACACTCATTTAACCCTTTCCTTATGACCCACCTAGGAGGCAAACGCCACACTAAGGTTTGGTGAATCAGTCAGCTTTCTATTCATGACAGGTTCTCATGTGTTCTCCCATAAGTCTGTTCTACCCCATTGGCACATTAATCTGTGAATATGTTTTGATCCACAGAAAACATTGTGCTTAGATACACATTTCCAAATGTTACTTTATATCACCATACACACATTTAATATATTTTGAAATGGTTTTTTGAACCAGGATGTGTAATAGCTGGTGGAAAATGGACTTCCACTCTGCATATCAGTGCAGATCAGGACAGTTCATATTAGAATTACAAAATAACAAACTACTGAACTGATATGCTTATTACAGACACTGTTGTATTTCCTACAATCATTTTCCAAAACAATGACCCGTGTGTCCAGCTGAATATGTTCTGGCAAATTATAGACCAGTTTATACATGGACTGCTTGCTTTCTCTTCCCTTCTTTAACCAACCTTCTATGACTGATTGCATGAAACACTCTAGTGTTTGACATGATGTTAGCTGACATAGAGTTGTAGAGTTGGAAAAGACACTTAGGGTCACCTAATCCAACCCCCTGCAATATAGGAATCTCAACTAAAGCAGCTGTGACAGGTGGCGATCTTAATTCTGTTTAAAAACTTCCAAGGAAGGAGACTCCACCATCTTCCAAGGGAGACCTTCCACCGCTGAAAAAAGCTCTTACTGTCAGATAGTTTTTTTCTGATGTTTAGTCAGAATCTCCTTTCTCATAACTTGAAGCCAGTGGTTTGGGTCCAACCCCCTGGAGCAGAAGGAAACAAGCTTACTCCATCTTTCATGTGACAGCCTTAAGGTATTTGAAGATGGCTATCGTATCTCCTCTCAGTCTCCTCTTTTTTCAGGTTAAACATACCCAACTCTCTCAACTATTCCTGAGGTTTGGTTTTCCAGACCCTTGGTTGCCCTCCTCTGCACATGTTCCAGCTTGTCAATATCCTTATTAAATTGTGGTGCCCAGAACTAGACACAGGATTCCATGTGTGGTCTGACCAAGGCAGAATAGAGCAGTACTATGCCTTATGGGGACGCAGGTGGCGCTGTGGGTTAAAGCCTCAGCGCCTAGGACTTTCCGATCGAAAGGTCGGCGGTTCGAATCCCTGCGGCGGGGTGCGCTCCCGCTGCTCAGTCCCAGCGCCTGCCAACCTAGCAGTTCGAAAGCACCTCCGGGTGCAAGTAGATAAATAGGGACCGCTTACCAGCGGGAAGGTAAACGGCGTTTCCGTGTGCGGCTCTGGCTCGCCAGAGCAGCGATGTCACGCTGGCCACGTGACCCGGAAGTGTCTCCGGACAGCGCTGGCCCCTGGCCTCTTAAGTGAGATGGGCGCACAACCCCAGAGTCTGTCAAGACTGGCCCGTACGGGCAGGGGTACCTTTACCTTTACCTTTTATGCCTTCCCTTGGTCTGGACACTCTACTTCTGCTGACATAGCCTAGAATATCATTAGCAGTTGTTGCTGTTGCATCACACTGTGAAATCATGTTAAGCTTGGGGTCTACTAAGACCTCTAGATCTTTTTCACATATACTACTACCAAACCAGGTGTTGCCCCATCTTCTATCTGTGCAAATAGTTTTCCCTGCCTAAGTGTAAAACCTGAAATTTGTCCCTACTGAAATTCAATTTGTTGGTTTCTGTTAAGGTCTTCTTGAATCCCGATTCTGTCTTCTGTGGCATTAACTCCCCCTCCCAGTTTGGTGTCACCTGCAAATTTGATGAGCACCCACCCTCTCAACTCCTTTATCCAAGTCATTTATAAAGACATTGAAGAGCAACGTATTATTAGTGTATACTGTGGAGATATCGATCTTGCCCCCTGATCGATAGGGCCGCGATCTCAGACAGCTTTACGATCCCAATCAATCATTTACAGCGGTCCGGCACGCTTCCTCCGAAGCTGCGCAATAACTCCTGCTGTCTCTTCTCAGTCACGGCTTGTAGCAGAGTAGAAGCACAGCGTGTAAAGCAGCCTAGTTTCCAGGCAAGCACACATAGACAGGTGTGTCTATTTACAGCTCTTTATTAAAACATTACAGCATCAAAGTCCGTCACTTTTGGCCGCCATTACTCTCTCTCAGATACACAGAGAGTACGTCTTTCTCCCCTCAGGATCACAGGGGAACCGAACAATACAGGGATTGTCCCGCCCAGCTTCTATCTCCGCCCAGCTTCTGTAAGCTGACGTCAGCAGGTGACACACACCAGGGGAATTTAACCAGATAAATTCTGAACCATAACATATACTATGTCAATCCACACCACTTTTCAAACCTCACTTCCCACAAACACTAGGTCCCAACAATATTATGCATATAAAATCATGAAATACAGATCATTATTCCACAATGGCTAAATGGTTGTCTTCTACATTTTTTCCCCTATATACACACAGACACACAGACACTCTTCTCTATTATTCCTGCACAGAGACTTTCATTTTGCTTCCAGCTGAGAGGAAGGTGAGCAAGTGACTGCATTTGTGGAACTGATGTAAAATGACATCTCTGACTTGCCTTGCTGAATAGCCATTGTCTGTTGTGCACCTACAGGGAAAATCTTTTTTTTGTTGTTGTTTGAGATTGCAGGGCAGCTGAGGTTACACAATGAACCCGAATCTTGCTTCAAGGTAGAATACATGTGCTGCGGTTTTAATTCTAGTCTAGCAAGAGCAAAGCCACCTGAAGAGTAGGAATCGATGGATCCCTTCCATTCCATTTTGCATGTTTTCATTCATAACGTCCATTTTGTTCATCATCCCTGACCACTGATCCTGCTAGCAAAGGATCATGGGAGTTGTAGTCCAACAACAGCTGGAGACCCAAGTTTGAGACACACTGGTCTAAATAATATTTAGCACAAGAGGATAGGAAAGAAGAACAGAAATTAAGAAAAAATAAAGAGAAAAAGAAATGATATATAATTAAGAACACACCAAGTAATTAAAAAATACCGATGCAAGTCTTAATTCAGATTTTTAAAAAAATGTAAATTATTATTATTTCTATTTATTGTTCACTTTCTCCCAAAAAATGACTCATAGTGACTTTTTTTTAAATTGCTGTTGTTTAGTCGTTTAGTCATGTCTGACTCTTCTTTACCCCATGGACCAGAGCATGTCTTCCACTGACTCCTGCAGTTTGGTCAAACTCATGTTGGTAGCTTTGAGAACACTGTCCAACCATCTCGTCTTCTGTCGTCCCCTACTCCTTGTGCCCTCAATCTTTCCCAACATCAGGTTCTTTTCCAGGGAGTCTTCTCTTCTCATGAGGTGGCCAAAATATTGGAGCCTCAGCTTCAGGATCTGTCCTTCCAGTGAGCACTCAGGGCTGATTTCCTTCAGAATGGATAGGTTTGATCTTCTTGCAGTCCATGGGACTCTCAAGAGTCTCCTCCAGCACCGTAATTCAAAAGCATCAATACAGAACATTAAAAATAAATATTTTTTTTAAAAAACAGCCTAAAATAGAAAGGTAAAAAACAGATCCAACTCCACCACACCTCGCTAAAATTAAGATCCAAAAGACTGTGTGAATAATAGTATTTTTGCTGGGTGCATAAAAATAGCTAGTGATGGCACCAGGCGTAACAGAATAGACCAGATCTCAGATGACAATGTGTTTGAAGTATAGCAAGTGACTTAAGGGGAAAAGGAACAGGGTTAAGGAAGTGAAAATGCAAGATTTAAAATGAAGAAAATGGAATGCAGAGCTGAAAGAATGAGGAAGGAAATAAAATGCCAGGAAGGGTGGAAAGTATGATCGAACCAACAAATGAATACATTCATACATTAAAAGGGAAAGTAGATCTGAAATGTGTAAATTTACCGAATGAAGAATAAACTTAGAAAAGAGCGATATGAATATACTTACGAATGGAATGAGTCAAGTAGAAGAAAGCAGAAGAGACAGAAGGTGAGACAGAGGAAAACATATTTGTAATCTGACTTTAAACTACTCATGGTGATGACTGAGACTTCATTTCCGTTGCTTTGAAGAAGGATAAATAGTTATACTCCTCAATTACACTTATCCTCTAACATCTGTAACTGCATGACCTAGAAATTGATTAAAGAGGTGTACTTGTATTTCTATTTTTTTAAAATGACTCTGCCATAAATGATTTGTAAAAGAGCACTTCGAACAACCAGCAAGACAGCATTAAGAGAAGTACCAAAATACTAAGGTATTACGGGATTTATCATGTATTACATTTGGAGCCTGCCTTTCTCCTCCCTCAGATCATCACAACAATGGGTAGGTTAGACCAAGAGAGAGTGAACAGGCCCAAATTCAGCCCAGAAGCTTCAGAGTTGAGTGGTGATTTGAACGTGGGTCTCCCAAGTCCTAGGCCAACACACTAAGCCACTGTATCACATTGGCAAACCCTCTAAGTGTCCCCATTTTCCAGGGACAGTCCCAGATTTACAGAAGTCATTCCGGTTTCTGATTTGATCCTGCAATATCCCACTTTTCCTTAGGACAGCCCTATTTTCTTCAGAGAAATGTTGGAGTGTATAGAGTTATGTGACCCCTGAGCCAAGGAGATAAGTGACTGTACAACCTTTAGAAGACATCTGAAGGGATCCCTGTCGAGGGATTATTTTTTAAAATGTTTAATTGTGTTTTTATATATGTTGGAATCTGCCCAGAGTGGCTGGGACAAGCCAGTGAGATGGGTGAGATATTATTATTATTATTATTATTATTATTATTATTATTATTTAGGGCATCCCTATTTTCATCAGAGAAAAGTTGGAGGGCATGCACTCACTCATAAAAGGAGCATGAAAATTGTGTAAACTGGATTCCTTGAAAAAAGGATTGACCCAACTGCTATGAATTAAAGAAGCACACTGTTTTCACACGTTGGCTTCAGAACCACAAACCAAAACTTTCAGCCTTGCAGCGACTTATCCAATTGCCTGCACTGCATTTTGGGTAAGAGGAAGCATATGGCATGCCAGCTCGTGAGTTGTTTCCATCCAGCAGCTCATGCTTCCAAGGTCACAGAAGACAAAGAATAAGCTGAACAACTGTTAATTTTATAGACCAAAAAAATGCTTTCAAAATGGATGATATGCAGATATACGCACACAAATCCCCCAAAGCAGACCTCTAATGTATCAACTGTTTCCTTGCAATAATAACTGATTACTAACTTTAGTAATCAGAAACCAGATATTGATCTCGCTGGTAGTTGACAGCAGCTTGAATTACGATACGACACATACAATTATTATTATTTTTGGTCACACCCATAGGCTGGAACAATGCAGTCTGAATTATGAATTATCAAGATCAGGTTTAAGTGAACTGATACTTCCATCAGATAATCATGCCAGTCTTTTTCTGAAGTCTCTATACTGGCTCCCAGGCACGTTTTGTGTCATCGTCAAGATTATAGTCATAACTTTTAAACTCCGCACCTCTCTGCCCTGGGCGATATCTCCTCACTCAATTTCTCTTCTGTTCCCTCCTGCACACACCACACTCTGCTTGAGTTCATATCCTGTTCTTGTCTCCACTTTCATCCCTGCCTTGATTCAGACATCCAGCACTGAAATGAATAGCAGGAGAACCTACCCTCCGCTACACAATCTCCAGGGAGAATCTTACCCTTCACAGAATCTCCCAGCTGTATAGTAACCCTGATCACATGGTTTTTGATGGAAAGGAAATGTGAAATCTCCTCACATATACTGGTCACCGTTCTCAGAAAGCTCATCAAATTTGCTAGCAGCGCCTACCCTCGTCTTCAAGTCAAGCTACCCCCTCCTCCACACTACCAGACTCTCAATCTTTTGTCACATTTTATGTATTCTAAATGATTGCCTTGGTTGCTCTTCTATAACATTTCATCCGTCCATTCATTCTTAAAACTAAAAGAGCTCATTTAATTGGTTGGCAGGTCTGTAAGTAGTATCTCCACTGATCATAACTCTTATATTTTCTGGATGTTCTCCCAGTCTATTGAGCTTTATTTTTTATTGCACACTTCCAAATTTTATATATATACCGGTAATCAAGTTCTACAATGTTCACAATTAGTTCTCAAAGCAATGAAATGCAGTCGGGCCCCAAGTTATTCTGAAATAATTTTCCAAGTTGGCAAACGTTTTCTTCATTTCAAAGAGAACATTAGATATGCTGGATATAAACTTAGCAGAACTTCTAGCCAGACAGTGTGTATTCCACCTTCATTATTCCTCGCTATCCCCATAACTGCACACAAGCCAGTAAATTGCTTGTGAATATCACTGCTTCTTCTGGAACTGAATTTCATCTTGAGACATGAATTCAAATGCCCACATGACTGCAAGAAAAAACATCCCACGGAATATGGGCATTCCCCAACCACAAGATTTGACTCATATCTGTAGCTTTAGGAAGCAGCCCAATCTGCTGTGGAGTTACTTAATGACCGATTATTCAGGATCAAAGTGAATCTTTTAGAAACAAAGCTATATTTTCTTCCCATTCACTGTAATGGAGAATCCCAAAACCACTATAACTTTTTTTGAAATTTGTAGACATAACAGTCCCTCCTGACAGGAATAAGCTTTACAATTTATAGGCAGATATATGTAGGGATGCTCATGAAGGCACCTTGAAATTTGTTTTCCTGAAGACAAAAAGTGTATAACTTTTTCATTTTCTGCCACAATTGGATGCAATTTGCAAGCTTGGTCACCCCTTTCAAGAGGATGAAGACCATTTTCAGAATAAGAGATTCAGTAGTTCTTCCACAAGGGCAGATTTTATTTTTGGGAGGCGGAATCATAGGAAGTGAGGTGCTTGTGGAAAAAAAACCATGGCTCCCCAGAGCAGACTGGGGTGCAGGAAATGTCACCCTCCCAGCAAGGATCACCTAAAAAACATTGCTGGGTTAGTCTTCTGCCCCTGCACATGGATTGGTGGTGGTGGATAAAGCCTTGTCTCTTTGGGAGAGGAGATCTCTAAGTTGATTTGCTATGGGGAAGGACTGGGCTAGTGATGGTCCAATTCTTTCAATGATCTCCCATGTAAAAAGCTTCCAGAAGAAGAAGAAGAAGAAGAAGAAGAAGAAGAAGAAGAAGAAGAAGAAGAAGAAGAAAACTACCAAGAAGTAAACTACCAAGAAGAAGTAAACTACCAAGAAGGCCCTCTGCCTGGTTCCCTGTAGCCTCACTTCTCGCAGTGAGGGAACCGCCAGAAGGCCCTCAGAGCTGGACCTGTGTCCGGGCCAAATGATGGGGGTGGAGACACTCCAGGTATACAGGGCCAAAGCCATTTAGGGATTTAAAGGTCAGCACCAACACCTTGATTTGTACTTGGAAACATACTGGGAGACAATGTAGGTCTTTTAGAACCAGTGATATATAGTTCCGGCAGCTGCTTTCTACCTGGTGTGCTAGTTTTCTACATACGGGGAGCTTTGTGCATTAGGGAGCATTTAAGGCTATAGCTCCTATGCACTCTGAAACTGGCAATGCAGAGCTCTACCTCTTATTCTGTATAACAGGTCAAATGATGTTAAATGGGTCTAAAAAATAAAATAATAGCCACAGAGGTGGGGAGAGGTGGTAATTATTAGAACTGCAACAACCCAGGAGAGGTTTAATCATTTTCTTCCTGTTGTGGTTCCAATGATAATCTCTCCTTTGAAGCTGCTAGTGCACTGGTAGGGCACTTGCCATTGTCTTTCCACCATGGCGCATTTGACATCACATCTAGTTTGATCCTGCATAAACCATGATTTCCATACCAATGAGAGAGTCGTCATGACTGACAGGGCAATGAAAGTGGCCACTTTTAATCTACCAGAACACACACACATTAAAGCATTGCAGACAGGTTTATATAACCTCTTTCATACCTAAGATAAACTCAGAGTTAAAAAGGAAGAAGCCGTCTGTTAGTAAAGCAAGCAAACACAGCTTTTCCCGCTGAATTATTTCCAGGCCACAGAACGCGAGTGCACAATGTGAAATGCTAGCCACACTGTGTAAAAGGGTTGCATAACCAGCGACGTGCCGGTGTCTTAAGCAAATGCTTTCTTTTGCCAGGGGACAAAGTCACCTGCAGAATTTGCTTCGCTGGAAAAAAGATGTCCTTAGGTAAGGTGGGCTGCATCTCACCAAGTGTACTATTTTCCCTTGACATCAAGGGCAGGCACTATGGGTGGTGCAGCTGAGGAAGAGCGAAGCCAGATCCTACAGATACTTTTCTATGAGTCTTTCCAGCTCTTCCATTCCAAAGGTAAGCATAACAGCCAGTAGATCCATCTCTGTCCTATGTTTGGGAATTTAGCCAATTGGCTCCCAGTTGGAGTGCTACTGAATTTCTTTCTTATTAACCAGGAGTGGGGAACCTGTGGCCCTCCATAGGTTGTTGGGTTCTAATTCACATCAGTCCTATGGTTGATGAGAGTTGTACTCTGAGACCATTCAGAGAGTACCATGTAGCCTACACCTAATCTAGCCATTGATGTGATTCACATGACACGATAAGCCAAACTAAACCCTTTCCTGTAACACCTCACTGAGCGAAGCCAAGGCTGATCTTAGGATGCCATCAAACCAGGACCTGTGGTTCAGGGACTCAGCTACATTAGCCAAGAAACAGTGTTTTGAATGTGTTGTAAACATGCAACACCAGATAGCGCCAGAGAGCAAAAAAAATTCTAAGTGATTCTCCATTGTGTGTTTTTTCCCTTGTTTTTGTTTAGTCATTCAGTCATGTCTGACTCCACGTGTCCCCCTGCTTCGAGAACACTGTCCAACCATCTCGTCCTCTGTCGTCCCCTTCTCCTTGTGCCCTCAATCTTTCCCAACATCAGGGTCTTTTCCAGGGAGTCCTCTCTTCTCATGAGGTGGCCAAAGTATTGGAGCCTCAGCTTCAGGATCTGTCCTTCCAGTGAGCACTCAGGGCTGATTTCCTTAAGAATCGATAGGTTTGATCTTCTTGCAGTCCATGGGACTCTCAAGAGTCTCCTCCAGCACCATAATTCAAAAGCATCAATTCTTTGGCGATCAGCCTTCTTTATTGACCCGCTCTCACTTCCATACATCACTACTGGGGAAACCACAGCTTTAACTATACGGGCCTTTGTCGGCAAGGTAATGTCTCTGCTTTTTAAGATGCTGTCTAGGTTTGTCATTGCTTTTCTCCCAAGAATCAGGCGTCTTTTAATTTCACGACTGCTGTCACCATTTCTCCCAAGAATCAGGCGTCTTTTAATTTCACGACTGCTGTCACCATTTCTGCCTTATTTATAATGTTCTTTCCCTGTGTGTAGTTCTTTCCCAGGGCTCTCCTCACTAACTATGAGCCACTTTGGACAATATACTAATCTAAACCTTGGCCTAGCTCAGCAGGCTCAGGATGGGTAAAGGCCCAGGGAGGAACAAAGTGGCTGCAAGCACACTTGTCCCATTCTGGGAAGCCATTTAAAAAAAAATATCTGCATTTAACTGGGCATTTGTTTCCAGTCTTTTCTATCAGTTGGCACATACCTTCTCTACAGTTCTATGATTCTATGTTGAGATTCCTGCATTGCAGGGGATTAGAACAGATGACCCTTGGGGTCCCTTCCAACACTACAATTCTGTGATTCTATGATCTAGTCTTTGATCAAGTCATTTGTTTTCAAATCACTTATTCCTTCATTTCCAGAAAAGTGTTCTTTCCTCATCGGAACGGGGGTGTTGGCAATAGCAGCAGAGGGAGAAAATAACTAGAGAGAGATAATGACATGTAATTCCCTCCTATGGAAGTTTTGAAGCCAAAATCACACACATATACACACAAATATCTCCCCCAGTGCGGTCCCTTCAGTAACAATTTCATATTACTGAGGCAAGGATGATTGAAAGGCTCTCAATAGCTCTACGATGCTTTTCTATTCGCGTCTGAGGAGTGTGTGTTACAGGAAGCAGTTGGATAATAAAAGACTTCAGCTGGCTTCAGTATTTTTAGCAAGGCTTACAAAGAGCAATAACACCACATCATTTTATTCCCCATTAAAATGTTAATTAACAAGGGGACAATCCAAACACCCTTCACGTCAAGGGAAGTCTTTATGCTGAACAAGACTCTTTTGTGCAGTGTCAATAAAAGTCATATCAGCTAGTATCGTGTGGAAAACTTCCACAGCTGAAGACGAAGGCTGGATCTATACACCCAGCAGAATAACAGGCTAGGGACTTGCGGGATGAGAGTGGATGGTAGCATTCAGAGTGCAGGTGGAGGTGTCATTTTGAATGTTCTCCCATGGTGTTTGGAGATCCCCAGGGAGAAAGTTCTGTCCCAGTCCTTCTCCTTGTCGGGCAAGTTTTCTGCTTGCCAGAACTTTGTCGCTGCTTTTTTTACATGACAAAGATTTCAAAAATAGAGGGTGGAATTTAACACCACACTCTTTCAATAGTTATGTCTGCAAAAGCAGTTCAGCTTGCCAGATGGAACGATCCCCCTCTCCTCCCCCATGTCCTGTTTGGGAGTTCTCCCAATCCCACCCCCCAGGGCAATTTTGGAGGATTTGGGGGCACATGGGGGGGAGAGTGGGAAAGCACCATTGCACAAGTAGATGTCCTTGCTCAGGGCTTCTGCTGATGGGATGAAGCTGTATTTTAATATTTTGTTGGAAGCTGCCCAGAGTGACTGGGGAAGCCCAGCCAGATGGGTGGGGTATAAATAATAAATTGTTGTTGTTGTTGTTGTTAACACTGATGGGATTCACCTTCTGCTAGAAGAATCCCTCCCAAACTCTTTTGGCCTAGTGCAAATCTGTAATATCCCTCCCCCCATTTACAAATTGTTGTGTTCTTTGGTTTCTTTTTCTTCCCTTTGTCTCTTGCATCTCTGCTTGTGTGCCAAGGCCCACAGTTCTCTAGGAAAATGTATAACCACACATAGTCAACAACTTTTGGATTTGGGCTTGAAAAAACAGGGCAGAGCGCCAGGCAGGCTGCATCCCTAGGAATGGGCCCAAGCTTCCTGATTGCTTAGTTGAGTCCGTTGCCTGGGGAATGTCTGACCAAAGCCTACCGGCATAGGCCAATTAGCCAGCAGCTGGTTCATCTGGCCTGCCATTCACTGGATCACTTGCGTGGCCCAGGGCCTGGCCACAACACCGCCCACCAAGGAAGGTGAGTGGACTTGTGTGGTTTGAATAGTCAGCCATAGCAACAGTGTGTGTGTGTGTGTGTGTGTGTGTGTGTGTGTGTGTGTGTGTGTGTGTGTGTAAACAACAAATCCCCTTAGACAGTGCTCTCTGTGTGGGGTCTAGTATCTATGGTTTTTTTATGCACTCTGAAGGTCAGAGGCCTAACTAAAGTACACATAGATGCTGTTGCACTCATAAATCTCCCAGCTCTAGGAGTACAATATCCCCAATTATTATAGGGCTTGTCTCTCCCTCCTACTGCCAGTCAGATGACACACTTTTTTGACTTCTTCTGCCTGTGCACGGGAGCTGCTCACAAGTTCCAAGGGATACTGGGACTTGTAGTTTTTGAGAGAGTACTGTAGAATGGTACACTTTCTTCCCTTGTTCCCTTGCTAGAATTTATTTTACAAGTCTGTGCATGTTCTCTCATGGTTCTAGAGAAGGGCTGAAGTCAGCAGCTGCTCGCTGTTCTTTCAGGCATGTCCAACAGGTAGATCATGATCTACCAGTAGATCACTGGACGTGTGTGGTGGATCACAAAGCTCAACCACTTTGGCTGTCAATAACAATGGGTAGATCACAGCCAGTATTTTTATACTGTGAGTAGATCACAGTCTCTTGGGAGTTGGACGTGTCTGTTAGCTTGGTCTGTTCTACCACTCCTTACGTCATGAATCATGACTCCTGACCCTAGGACTTTGTTGTGTATATGCTAGAGGTTTCTGACCCTTCCATGGCAGGAAGACTGTTGGTTCCTGATTCAGGGACCTCCTGCCTGGAGGACATAATCGTGCCACTACCTTCAGATT
Organism: Podarcis melisellensis; assembly: GCF_964234715.1. NCBI lineage: Eukaryota > Metazoa > Chordata > Lepidosauria > Squamata > Lacertidae > Podarcis > Podarcis melisellensis. The sequence continues at coordinate 30,030,167 of NC_138530.1, forward strand.
CAGAAGATGAGTCTCTTGCAGTACCTCCATCTTCCTAGCCTTGCAGAAGTCGGAGAATACAAGACCAAGCAAGGGTTTTTTAACAAAGCAGGCAACTTGTTGGTGTGGGTGGGTGTGCAGAATGGAGCCAACCATAGCACAGGTCAGCCTGCATAAGGATTGAGTTTGCATCAGCCTCCTGAGACATCATCCTACAGCAACTATAGGAGGGAGGGAGCTTCAACCAGCAAGGATCACTTGGAGCTGTTCAAGGTCCTGCTTTTTGTCCTTTGTAAAAGGGATACTTTGGTCTGACTTGCCTTTTCTTGAACTAACTCAGCCTACGGTGGTTTGACTTTTGCTGGATTGGACTTTGCTTGCCCTAGAGGAAGGCCACACAAAGATTCAAAGAAGTGTTTTGAATTCATGCTCCATTCTAGAAGTATAAAGCTGTAGTTCCATGTTCTAAATCCTGACAAGTCTCTTACTGCTTTTTTGGTGTCAGATTCTCGAACTTGTATGGTGAAAAAGAGACGGGCAGTTGCTTGGACATGAAATGACCATTTGTCTGTTGGTTGGAATTTGAGAGAAACCTTGCTTGAGAATACAACACCAAAGCATCTGTGAACATGGAACGGGGACTGAGATGAAATGTTGAATCATATTTAAAATATTAATTACTAATGTTCCCCCAAATGATCACATGCCTTGTAGGCAGGAGTTGAGAGAACAATATCTAGAACACCACGGCATTGCTGAATGATGAAATTTTAACTAAGACATCTCCATTATAAAACATGAATAGCATCTTACCGTGCAATATTCTACATGTTTTAGTAATAATTGCTTAAGAGGATGTCTCATACACTATTTAATGAGTGTCAAAATTTCAGCCCATTTGTCCTTCCTGTCACTTGTGATTCTCTGCCCAGGACTCTTCCTTAGGATCCTAAATGAAAGCTTTGGGGTTTCAAACATGCTTTTTCTTGTAGTGAGTCTGTTAAAAGTATCCTTCGTTTTGTAAGTTAGAGAGAGCCTCATTTCATCTTCATTTTTAAATGTATTTGACCGGAGGATTTGAAGTGCTGATATGCTGCTGTTGGTCATCACTGGTTATGCTAGCCACTTTATCTAGAACCACACTGGCAAGAATGTAAATTTGATTTTCAAATGGTTCTCATCTGCTTTCTACTAAAAACACATACAAATAATTTTTAAGAGACATTCTCACTCCATCTACATGGAGCAATAATGAGCATCCTGTGGTTTGTTGTTCTGTAGCCTCATTTTCCTTCGCCCCACACCTACAGGGTTGAGGAGCCTGTGATACTTCAGATGTCACTCCACTCCAACTCCCATTATTCCTGATCACTGGCCATGTGCGCTGGAGCTGAAGGGAGTTGGAGTCCAACAGCATCTGGAGAGCTGCAGATTCTTCATTCCTGACCTCCCACAGCTAATTTTCTGGAATTCAGTCCCTAGTTAAAGTCTCTAATAGCTGTGTACCCTGAAATACACAAGCTCTTGTTAAGCTGACTGGAGGCCAAAGGTTGTATCCAACAAAGTTGTCCCTTTTGTGAAGGAACTTCCCCTCCCTCCTTCTCCCCTCCTTTCCCCACATATGTCCTGCAAAAATCTGAGAGCTAGGGGAAGTCCATATTCGGAGAGTTGACGGGTGGAGGAAAGCGAGGGGAAGTTCTGTTGTGCAAGCAGAAGTCCTTGTGCAGATGGGACAACTTGGATACCACCCCAAAAGTTTGCAGATGGGTCTGATTCTACATGATACAATTTCCAGTCCTTCTGTGAAGCAAGTCACAGCTTTGCTGACTGCTTTAGGTTCTGTTTTCTGACTAAATGCGCAGCAAGCAAAAAAGAATAAAATAAAAACAACCTAAAATAAAACACGCACACACAATCTGTTGTGAACACAAAGAATCAGCTGCTCAGAAGTGCCAGCTGTCTTTATGGCACATGGGGCTTGAAGTCATCCAGACGGGTTCATTCTGAGAGATGAAAATATGTGCATTCCTTGAGAATCAAAATAGTTAATGTTAGCAGGGATGCTGTGTGTATACATATCGCCTGATCTTCAGTCCCTTCAGTTGCAGCAAATGTTTGATGGGAGTTGAGGCGATGTAGTACTCAAGCGCAAACATGCGTGAGGTTAACCATCCTTTCCCATCAAAATTCCTTTTCCTGAATCACTTGGGATGCTAACAGATGGGTTCTCCCAATTTAGAAAAGGATCAGTAGCCTGAAAGCATGCAAACTGAACCAGACTGTAGCAAACATATTGTCCATTGTGTCCATGGAGATAAAGTGTTTTGTCAGATGAATACATGCCAGAGACAAAAAGAAGCTAACAGGGTAGTCTGATTTTGGTACATGTACATCAGCCAGAACAACAGGAGTCTCCCCAACAGACTCTTGGGCATTTGCATAATATGAATGAGACTGCAAGGGCCTGACTCTAGCCACATTTTAATCAACACTCAACCTTCCATGTGTAGACTATACAGTGGTACCCCGGGTTACATACACTTCAGGTTACATACACTTCAGGTTACAGACTCCACTAACCCAGAAATAGTGCTTCAGGTTAAGAACTTTGCTTCAGGATGAGAACAGAAATCGTGCTCCGGCGGTGCGGCAGCAGCAGGAGGCCCGATTAGCTAAAGTGGTGCTTCAGGTTAAGAACAGTTTCAGGTTAAGAACAGACCTCCAGAATGAATTAAGTACTTAACCCGAGGTACCACTGTATTCATGATGCTATAACAAAGACCAGCATCACCCACTAATTTCCCACTCAGAAACCTAAAAAGACAGTAAGAGAGACATCCTGGTCATTGACATAACCATGCAATCGCCCAATTGACCACAACATCACAGAAGAGGCTTGGATCTGTAATCAAATTAGGACCCCAGCAAGCAGAAGTAAGACAAGATCATCTCAAAGTAGGGTGCCACCACCAATAATAATAATAATAATAATAATAATAATAATAATAATAATAATTTTTATTTATACCCCGCCCTCCCTAGCCAAGGCCGGGCTCAGAGCGGCTTACAAGCAATAATAAAAACAAGTTGAATGATTACAACTTAAAAACAAAATTAAAATACAACATTAAAATATTGAAACATTAAAATATTAAAATGTAGCCTGATCGCAGGAGGAGAAGGAAAGGAAAAAAGAAAGAGAGGGAGGGAATCAAATTGACTCCAAGCCAAAGGCCAGGCAAAACAACTCTGTCTTACAGGCCCTGCGGAAAGAAGGTGCTTTCCCTGACCATCTCCCCACCTGGGGATGCCAGGAATTGAACCTGGGAGGTTCTGCATGCATAGTCACTGCCATTCCTCCAAAGTGTCCTAAAAGCCACCAGGCCTAACAAATTATTAGCAAGTATTTTTCCAAGTTTAGCTGTTATTTCTTTCCTTCCTATTACAGACCCTTCGCTCCAACCACAACCTCAACTTTTTCGTAAACTGCTTCGAGGGTTTTTGCAATCAAGCGATGTATAAATTTTGTGAAATAAATACACCTCTTCCACAATTGTAAACACATTCACCAACTGCCCCTCGCTCTTGCCGTCCTTCTGCTTTCTGTAATGGGGCATGCTGGCCTAAAGAGATCTTGAAATGCTTTCTCCAGAAGGTGCTCCAGGCCTTTGTGAAGCGGGTCACCTAAGGAAAGAAACAATATGCTGATGAATTTAGAAGCAATAACTTTACATCTTGCTCCAGTAAAGGTGGACATTGAAATAACATTCTCTCAAACAGTCAAGTAACTCACTAGCTAAGGACATAATGTGTAATCAGCAACCACTTGCAGAAAAAGCAATATGTATCTCCCAGAACACCCTTATTGTCAAAGTCAAATTCATTTCATTTTAGAAGTTATGCTTTAAAGACCCAGTTGCCTCATTCTACAAAAAGACGGCAGCATCTGGGAAATGAGAGAATGTAATTTATTACGCAGCATGGCGCATACTCAGAAAGGTATGCTTTGTAATCCATGATCAGAGCCAAACAATATAAATGCATAACTGCCATCTAAGAGTCATATAATTTCCATCTGAAGGTACACTGTAAGTATACAGTGGTGACCAGTACAGCAAGTTCATAGTGCCCTCTGGAGGCAAAGCTGTTCTTTTCTCTCATGTGTCAGATAGCATCCCATAAACCTCCCCCCAAAAAAGGTTTGCCCAGTGGTACAACACCTGTGACTTCTCCCCAAAACCTCACGTTCCACTAGCTCATAGTGAGTCAACCCAACTAAATAAAATAACATACAGTACCTGCAAGAACAGAGTCCAAACAAGTGCCAGAAAGCCTATTGCCTCAAGTGGGGTCGAGCGGGGACCACATTTTGCAATATGGTGGCAAATACTTGGTCCCATCCACTATCCCATTTGTTTTATACCCAACCCTCCCATCCTAGGCGCTCCTTATCCCCATTACCTGATTATGCAATTTTGTTACATCTTAAAGACGACCAGATTTAGGCTGCAATCCTATAGACACTTATCTGGGAAGGAACCCATTGAACGCAGCACATTTTATTTATGAGTAGATCTGCATAGAAGCTCAAAGTTTTTTTAAAAAATGGATCAGTTAATTGTTACATTTGACTGCATATTTGTCAGTAGGAGGTGTTTTCATTAGCTTATTGGTTATGACTGTTTAAATTTTGTTACATCTTGTAACTGTTAATGAGTCATGTAAACTTTTGATGTTGGCTTACTACAGAAAGGTGGCATGCAAAGCTGGTGGTGGTGCAGTAAAATATAAGTAAAAATAAGAAGATAAGCAACACAACAGTGCAGGGGGAAGTGTGTGTGTGTGTGTGTGTGTGTGTGTGTGGAGATAAATGGCACGTTGATGCATTTCCCAAAGCTGCATTAAAATTCACCTTGCCCTTTATAGAGATTAAATGTTTTGTCAAATCCTCACACCCATAAAATGTGTATTAAGCTGTAACGTTTATGGCGAACAGCCAGTTTGCTGCTGCAGTGCTCAATCTTATCTAGTGCTACGAAATGCCTTTCGTCCCTGCAAATACCACAGCTGGCACTGTTCCGTATTTGCGTGAGCAAGATGGCAAGACAGGCAGCTGGGACTCCTGTATGTGAAGCCACAACCAATCACGCCTCCTCTTCAGATTGAAAGTTGCCAGCAGGGGACTTCCGGTTCCGGTCGCGGACAGTAAGGAAGCGCGGAAAGCCCAGCCTGGGCTTTTCTGATCATCGCGGAGGCTTGGGGACGGCGCAAGGGCTCTGCGCACCCCAAAAACCCCAGGGGGGGAACCTCTGGGGGATAGGTCGCCTGGCAGCGTGGAAAGCGGAACCGCCGGTTTCCCGGGGTCTTTCGTTAAGAGGGGCCACGGGGACGACGGGGCTGCGAGCGCAAGCAGGGGAAAGACCGACTCCGCGTTGAGAAGCCTCTAGCTTCCACTGGAGACAGCGACGGATTACCGCAACGGGCAGAATGGATATCCTAGTGTGCATAGACGTCTTACAGGGATAGAATGCCGGTTAAAAGCTAGGAGAATCCTGGATGTTATTGGATTTTGTTTGCTCGGTATCCACCCGGTGGACGGACTAAGATGGCGCTGAAACAAAGTTGCAGGAATGAGGAGGAGGCTGACGCCAGTCTGACTGAGTGAGTAAAACAAAGACCCCACGGCGATAGGAGAGACCGCTGACTTTAAACTTTAAATTTTAAAGAGGTACCGTGGGAGGACTTTACATTTGAGTTTTAAAAAGGAAAGGAGGTTACTGTTTGGACACATTTGTTAATCCTTAATTTAGACTCCTCCATTTGGATACACTCGCTAGTACTTAGCCAGACTTAGCCAGACTTAACCATCAGACTTACTCAACTCTGCCACGATAATATATGTTATCTAGAGGAGACTGAAACTACAGGAAATTTTTAAGGATGCTAAAAACTCTAATATGGGCGAACTAATCACAGAGCCGGCCCTACGGAGGTGACGGTGTATGGTGGCGATTGGTCCGGGAGGTACGCAGATCCGCTCTTTTACCTATGGCCCGTCTCAGTGTCTCTTAAATTAGTGAATGGAGTTTATAAGCCGCACCTTTAAGACTGCTGCATAATTTATTTTTGGAGTTGACCCTCGGACTTTTGGACATTATATTTGGAGTTGATCCTCGGACTTTTGGACATTTTAACGCAACCCAGGGGGTCTGCAGCCTACTTTATCAGAAATAATCGTCTCCTGAGGCTCCGCTTTAGACTGACACGCCCCCTGCTGGTGGTGGAGGATTTCGACGTACTCAAGAGACCTAATTGAGGACCTTGGTGAACTGAATCTCCGAGACTCCGTATTAGCAAAGCGTGGGTGGGAACTCCGTCCCCCTTTGAACCAACACACACTAAGGCGTCGTCGTGGGGCTATTATATCGCCCCTTCACACGAACCCCCCAACCCCCCCTAGTGGGTGGGAGCGCCCCCCTTCTGGTGCCTCTTCTGGGTTTTTCCTACTGCTTCTGGGTCCTTTGCCCACGGCTCTCCCCTGGTCGCAAACCAGTCCCCGTCCCCGCTACCCCTTTTTTTTTCTCTTCCTAACTTTTTCTTATCTCCCCTACCCCTTTATTGTATTTGACTACCACGGAAACAAATCACGCAGAATTGTAAGAACAAGAGTGTAAGCCCCACAGGGAGAGACCTAGTAATGTGGGGGAGGGACGGGAAAAGAGGAGGGGGGACTCAAGGGGATAGGAGATTATCAAAACAAGAAGAAATAAGAGACTTGGAGAGCCTTTGGGCAAGAATCAAGGAGGAATTTAAGCAAAATGAATTACATATGGAAAGTAAATTGGAAGAAATGCAGGGGATGATTGACAAAAAAATAGAAGGTGCAGTAGGAGAACTCTCAATTAAGATCCAAGAGTTATCCACCAAATCTAAAATAATTGAGGAATGTAACAAAAGAATGCAGAAAGAGATGAGGGAACAGAAAAAAGAATCAGTAAGGATGAAGGAAGATCTGAGAGAATTAAATAGAACACAAGAAAGGATTTGGGATAACTTAGCCATGACAGAACTGAGACAAAAACAACTCCACCTAAAATTTAGGGGAGTGGAAGAAGAAAGGAATGAGGACATAAAAGGAAAGATGGCTAAGGAATTATCAAAGTGGCTGGGATTAAGAGAAGATGAGGTGACCCAAACTATTGAAAATGCATTTAGAATTAAAACGAGACCTCAACACTTGAAGCCAAATAAATTTCTGGGTGACTGTCTAGTGATCTTCAATTCAATGGAAATGAAAAATTTGATCCTAAAAACAAGCTATCGAAATAAACTGAAAATCGGTGGGAGGCCCATCATTATCTATAAAGAAATACCGACAAGACTGCTACGTAAAAGAGAGGGGTTTAGGCAAGTGGTAGGGGTCTTAAAAAAAATGACATACAGTATAGATGGGAATTCCCTGAAGGAATCACCTTTTTCTACAAAGACAAAAAGTTTAGGTTACTGGATCCTCAAGAAGCCGAGAAATTTTTGAGAAGATATGAGAAGGAATTGGGCAGGATAGAGAATAGGCCAATGGAGGTGGAGCTGGATGAGAAACAGGAGAGATGGAGGGGGAGGGGGCCGGGAAAGGAAGGAAGAGACGCTGAGGAAGAAAATGAGGAGAGTGATGCCGCGGTGGGAGAAGAGGCGGCAGGAGAGGAGGAGGTCCTAGGGAACAAGGACTCTAGATTTTAAACTTGTAAAACTGAACTGAGTGCTTAATACACCTAAGAGTTAAACAATAGCCGTTACACTGGAGCTCTTATCCTGGAATGTGAATGGGTTGAATGAAAAATTGAAAAGGAATAAAATTGAGAAAGCTTTAAAAAATAAGAACTATGATGTAATCTGTTTCCAAGAGACGCACATAGCAAAAAAACATAGACATATCCTAGTAAATAAGAAGTTAGGGGTAGAATTTGTCAACTCGGGTATAAATAAGAAAAAGGGAGTAGTGATATATGTCAAAGAAAAGTGGGACCCGGTACTAATCTGTAAAGACGATGAGGGGAGAATAGTAGGAATCCAACTTAACTGTCAGGGAGAGAAGCTCAACGTGGTTACGGTTTATGCCCCCAACACAAATAAAGCTGAATTTTTTGAGAAGTTGGAACAAATACTACTAGAATTGGAAGACCATAAATTAATCTTACTTGGGGATCTCAACGGGGTCCCAGCACCGGAATGGGATAGAAATGTAAAGAAGGGTAAAGTGAATCAAGGGAAGCTGCCAAAATCCTTTAGCAATTTGGTGGAGAATTTTGATTTAATCGATATATGGAGGCATAAAAACCCTGTAACAAGGCAATTTACTCATTTCTCAGAACCCCACCAGAGCTGGGGCAGAATAGACCAGATTTGGGTCTCAAGAACAATTTTGACAAAAGTAAGGGAATGTGAAATACAACCCAGAACCTTATCAGATCACTGCCCAATAGCTTTGGAAATAAAAAAGGAAACATCAGGTCCGTACAGGTGGAGGATGAATGAGTACCTCTTAGAAATCGAGGAGGTGATAGATAAAGCCAAAGCCACTCTTAAGAATTATTTTGATTTAAACTGGAATAAGGGTACGCCCCCTGACGTAGTTTGGGACGCCGGCAAAGCAGTCCTAAGAGGCTTCCTGATACAACAAAACAGCTACAGGAGAAAACTGAGAAACCAAAAGAAAGAAGAGATCCTTACCCAACTAAAAGATTGTGAAAAAAAATTAGCAATAAGACCAGGAGATGATAGACTTAAACAAACCTCCAGTATGCTGCAGGCACAATATTCCGCACTACTAAATCAAGAGGTAGAGTGGAAAATTAAATTCATGAAGCAGAAATATTTCGAATCGGCGAACAAATCTGGGAAGTTGCTGGCATGGCAACTAAGGAGGAGGAAAAAGCAAAACGTGATAAATAAACTTATAGTAGAGGATAAGATAGTGGAAGAAACAACTGAAATAGAAAGAAGGTTTACCCAATTTTACGGAAAGCTGTATGAGAAGGGAGAAGAGGAAGAAGTAGAAATAGAAAAATACCTGGCAGAGTGTGGAGGGATCCATGTAACGGATGAGGAAAAAAAACACCTAAATAAAAGTATTACAGTAGAAGAGGTGAGGGAAGCCATTAAGAGAATGAAAAACGGGAAGGCACCCGGCCCCGATGGATTAACTGCCAAATATTATAAAATATTAGGAGATCATATAGCCCCAGTGCTCAGCGAGGTTATTAACAACATCCTCCAGGGAGGAAGGATTCCAGACTCATGGAGGGAGGCACATATTACGTTAATACCAAAAACAGAAACAGAGAAAACGGATATAAGAAACTATAGACCAATTTCCCTGCTCAACAATGATTATAAGATCTTCGCAGATATTATGGCGAGCAGGCTTAAGAAGTACTTAATGAGAGCCATCCATAAAGACCAAGTGGGTTTTTTACCGAATAGGCAGTTAAAAGATAACGTCAGACACTTAGTGAATATTATCGAATATCTGGACATGAAGATAGATATCCCGGCAGCATTAATTTTTATTGATGCTGAGAAAGCATTCGATAATGTTTCTTGGAACTTTTTGTTACGGTGTATAAAAACAGTAGGAATAGAGGGCCCCTTTTTAGAAGGGATAAAGGCAATATACTCAGGGCAAAGGGCAAGGCTGATTATAAACGATAGCCTCTCCAGCCCTTTTACAATAGCGAAAGGCACAAGACAAGGCTGCCCGTTATCCCCCCTTCTCTTTATTATGGTTCTAGAGATATTGGCAAATAAAATAAGGGAGTCATCAAGAATAAAGGGGATAAAAGTCGGAGAGAAAGAGTACAAGCTAAAGGCATATGCTGATGACGTGGTGTTAACTTTAGAGGAACCAATGAACAGCGTTAGTAATACTGTAAAGATCTTAGAAGAATTTGGCAAATTGGCGGGGTTCAAACTAAACAAGGGGAAAACTAAAATTCTAGTGAAGAATTTAGATGAAGTGGCAAAGACCCAGTTGGAGCAAATGATCGGCATTAAAGTAGTAAAAAAAGTTAAGTACCTGGGAATATGGATATCGCCAAAGAATATAAACTTATTAGAAGATAATTACACCAAGGTCTGGCAAGAAATTAAGAGAGATCTGGACATTTGGAATAGGCTGAAACTGTCTTGGTCAGGAAGGATGGCTGCGATCAAAATGAGTATCTTACCAAAACTACTGTTTTTATTCCAGAATATCCCTATAATAAGAGGAACATCATGTTTTAAGTCCTGGCAAAAAATTCTGACGAAATTCATATGGCAGGGGAAAAGGGCCAGAATTAAATTCAAATTGCTGACGGATGCGAGAGAGAGGGGGGGCTTCGCAGTCCCAGATTTAAGGCTCTATTACGATGCTGCCTGCCTCTGCTGGATAAAAGACTGGGCGACTTTAAAAAACCCAGACTTACTGGACCTTGAAGGCTTTGATGCCAGGTTTGGCTGGCACGCTTATTTATGGCAAGATAAAGGTAAAGCCCACAAAAGCTTCTCAAATCACATTATCAGAGGCCCCCTACTAGAAGCCTGGAACAGAAATAAAAAAGTAATTGAAAGCGGTACGCCTTGGTGGATCTCCCCAATCGATATTATAACGCTCAAAAAAACAAACCAAGAGGGGGAGAGATGGACGTATGAGGACCTCCTAGTCAAACTGGAGGGTGGATGGAAAATCAGACCCTATGAGGAGTTAAAAGGAAAACTAAACAGCTGGCTTCAATATCATCAGATTAATGCGTTGTGGCTCGAGCTTAAAAAAACAGGGATGAGTGAAAAAAAATCGAAATATCAGGTAGAAATATTGGAATCTAATAACAAACTCCTCTCTAAAATGTATAAACAATTGTTAAGCTGGGAAACCAGAGATGAGGCAGTTAAGGGGGTCATGGTTAAATGGGCCAGAGATCTGGGACATAATTTGGAACAGGAGAAATGGCAGAAACTATGGAAAAAGGGTATGAAGTTCTCGGCATGTGCTACTCTCCGAGAAAATCTAGAGAAGATGATGTACCGATGGTACATCACCCCGGCAAGTCTGGGGAAGATGTATAAAACCGGTGATAGCACATGCTGGAGATGTAAAAACAAGGTGGGGAACTTCTTTCATATGTGGTGGACCTGTGAGGTGGTGAAAGGATTCTGGGACCAAATTTATGAGGAACTAAAGAAAATTTTAAAATACAACTTCCCTAAGATACCGGAAGCATTTCTTTTAGGAATGGTAGGAGAAGAGATTAAAAGAGAAGATGAAAACTTCTTCCAATACGCCACGGCGGCGGCCAGGATCGCGTTGGCGCAGAATTGGAAAACATCTAACACCCCCACAGTTAAAGAATGGCAGACGAAACTATTCCAATATATAGAACTAGCGAAGTTGACACAAAGAATTAGATCTCAAAATAATACTAAATTAAAAAATGACTGGAGTAAATTTCTGGGCTATGTTGAAGTGACTTATGGAATGTTGAAAATCTCAGTGGATGGAATTTAAAACCTGTAATGTTTGAATATTGGTAATGATAATGTAATCAGCGAGTAAACTATAAGGATTGTACAACCCAAACCGGGAAGGATGGAAGTCACAGTGTACGGAACGATGTTTTATTACCCTCTTTTGGTTTTGTTTTTCTTCTTTCCTCTTTCTTTTTCTGTTTTTCTTGTGCCTTTTCTCTTTTTTTATTTTTATTTTTATCTTTTTTATTTTGTTCTTTTCCTTTCTTTCCTCTTTGCTTTTTTGACCCCTTATTGTATGTTCTGCCGCGGTTTGTAGATGATTGTATGATTGTGTAAAAAATTTAATAAACAGAGTTAAAAAAAAAGAAAGAAAGAAAGTTGCCAGCAGGTCAGGTCTGGGAGCATTGGCAACCCAGGCAAGCAGAGGTGACTGGAAGCTCCTGCCCATTTAATCACTGTGAAGAAGAGGGCACTTTGGTGGGTGCAGCTGCTCATGCAGACACAGGGCAAGCCTAGGTCTACTGAGATGTCCTTTTCTGATATTACTGAGGTCAACAGAAATGATCTCTCATCAGCAAATGTTCTCACAATTCACTGCTTTGTTACCATTTAAAGTTGGGGTTTTGTGCCTTTAATTTCCTTTTGCCGCTGTGTTTGCTTTTCTAACTCTTCGTATTTGCACTTATGTGTCCTGCACTGTACTGATTCAGTTCCCTTCTTTTCATCAGTTTCCTTCCTTACACCCATTCCACTGAGAGTGCCCTGGCAGCTTGCATATTTGATCTGCATTTAAAACAGACATAAGAACATAGGCAGTGGCTTCGTATTGAGATAGAACCTTGGTTCCTCTAGTTTGGTCTACCCTGACCAGTAGTGGCTCTCCAAGGTTTCAGACAGGGGGCATCCTATGTGGCGATGTTAGGGATTGAACCTAGAACTTTCTCCCTGCAAAGCAGATGATTTACTACTAAGCTATGGCCCTCCCTATTTACCTTGCACTGTTTATTTGCAGTCCTCATTGTGTACTTAGCAAATGATGTCTCTATGCAGGAACAGGCCTTTGACCATTGTTCTCATCCTTGCCCCTACTAAATTTGATGTGACACCTCCTAGGTGCCAACACTATGGGGCTGAGGACAGCTAAGCCCCACACCAAAGTATGTGGGGACGGCGCTGAGCACATGCACCCCAAGCATGAGGGGCTGGGCCACAGTGGGCCTCCCTGTGGTGGAAGAGGGCCTTGTTGGGCCTCACAGTCTCCTCCCAATGTGCATGACATCACACACGCGTGCCCCCCTCCCATGTCACACGGAACTTGACACCTCTGGACATCTCTGTTTCTCATCTCCTGGACTGATAAAGCAGAAAATATTAGGAGGTCTGTGGTTTCATGGGAACCTGCAGGGGACATGCCATTAATCCAATCTCAAAAGAATCCCCTCTGTAGTGTCTGTTATTCCACATGATCATGGCTAATCATAAAAGCGAATCCATTATTGTCATTCATGATCAGCTGTAAGAGGGTAGATAACAGTCGAACCAATCCTGCAATCCATACTTTGCTTTGTTCATTACATCACTTTCACTTCTCAACAGTAGAATCAATTTTTACAGAGCTTATAGCTGTTTCACATTAGATGTTCTTCAAGGGCTGCTCTTTTGTTCCCCAATATCCTTGCAAAGCTTCCTCTTTAAGCGGGACAAGATAATATGTTGCTGCTCTTATAAGTCAGTGTCATGTTGCTAGAGACTCTCACACGCTCTCTATGCCAGCTTGGCTTTTACAAAAGAAATTGAACTCATGTAGTACACATCCCAGGTCTATGATTTTATGAGCAGATGGCTCTTCCTTAGCACTGAGAAGCCAGCATTGCAGCAGCCCACTCACCTAAGAGCCTATTCACACCACACATTTGTATTAGCTTCCTTTAAGGAAGCATGATTCAACATGGAAAGTGTCTGCCTTTTACGAGTGCCTGATTGGAACAGTCACAAAAAGCTCAAGGTTACGTGGGCTGCCCACCTTCTGCAGCTTCCATGCACAAAGTCCTTCTGAACTGAACTCATACAGTTTACTTTGCTGTGGGGACCTACCATTTTATCCTCACAACAAACTTGTGAAGGGAGAGTAGAGCTGTCAAGAGCTGCATTTTCCTTGAGCATAATCTCTTGGGGGCACATTATTGAAGGTGGTGATGGAGGAACCAGAGGCAGAAATCCAGAGCCAAAAGGTGGACAGAACCACATCCTTCCTCACTCTATTTCTGCTACTCCCTTTCCACTCATTTCCCCCCTTGTTGCCAAGGGCTGTGTATGGTTCACCCCCCATTCCAAGGGCCACAGGTTGCCAATCCCTGGAGGGCAAGAGGGCTACTAGCTCAAGGTTATCCAGTGAGCTTCATGGCTGAGCCCAGATGTAAGAACCTGTCTCCACAATCTATGCCATCTTCACCTTTTGTTTAGCTAGCCAACGGAGCCCCAATAGATCCTTCCTCCATTCCCCCTCGAGTGCAGGAAGGGGAGGGTGTTTGCACATTTGTGAGAGGACTGATGTCTGGTGAAACACACAAACCAAGTCCTAAGAGCATTCTTGGGAAACAGAGGGGGACAGGAGCCGGCATGGGTGAGAGAATCACGGTCTCCAGATGAACCTGGCAGAGTGGCAAGGTTAAAAATTAGGTTTTGTAAATGATTTGGAAAAATAAGAAAGCTCATCTGTATGGAAGCAATAACAGTAAATTGGGGGGGGGGGAGTACTGCTGTATATCGTTTTGATGGAGAGTTTTCTTCCATCAGACTGGATGTAAAATGAAATGAATAGCATGCTGCATAATTGAACCCATATAAATCAAAGCCAATGTTTGCCACTAAAGCAAATTATACAGACTTTACCGCCCATGAAGAACAATTAGGAAGCCAGGAAAGACATTTAGATTAGAGAAGGAATGAAAAAAGCAGAACCAAGTTCTCATTCCAGGTGACTGATGAGTTGGCAAGGATAAATGAGCCCCCCAAAGTACAAGAGACCCCACTTCGGCTGAGTTCTCTTGCTTAGAAAAAAAATATCTAGAAGATGGGTGGGCTTCATTGGTTCCAGCCTAATTCTGGATTACTATGAAGGGCATCTGTCATGTGTCCCATTTGTTAATCCTGAGGCTAAAATAGTTAAATAGCTAAAATAGTTCTGAAACTGGGCTGCCCCATCCCATTGCCTCTCAGCCCAACCCTATCCACACTCTTACTGCAAGGCTATGGTGAGATGGCCCCACTACTGTTCTCAACTTCTTAAAGAACAAGCAATATATAACTCAGGGGTGGGAAATCTTTGGCCCCCCAGATGCAGCTGTACTGCAACTCCCAGAATCCCCAGCTCTTGGCCATGGTAGCTGGGGCTGATGGAGTCCAAGAACATCTGGAGAACTTCAGGTTCTCCACCTGTTATATGAATGAAATAATCGTATTGATGGGGGAAGGGAGAGAGAGCTGGAGAAATGTCAGACTTGGGGTATATGGGTATATGGGAGAGGGTTCCAGCTGAGAATCAGGGCAGAAAAGATGTCACTGAGCTACTTGAAATCATCCATATGTAAGAAACACTATCACAGCTTCTATTTGCCATTTGTCACAGTGACAGAACGAGAAACTGTATACGGAAATGCAGGTAAGTGCTACTGTATATGGATGTCCACTTCATTCCCATTTCTGAGATCAGCAGAAATTCTAAGACTTCCAGGTGTCATAATCTCCATCCTCACATGACCAAGGCTGCTGAAGCCTTGTTGTTTTATAGTCCAAGAATCCCAGAAGTGACAAGGGCTACCACGAAACCACCCATCTTTTCTTCCTCTCTTTTACGTTATGTCTAGAATCTTCGACTGCAGACATGAATCATGTATCCTATATTTGTAAAAGGTTTAGTGGCTAAGCCACACCATGAGGAAAACCTACCGGTCTCTGCACTAAATTCTCAGCAGAAAGCCTTCTCTATGTTGTAATAGATTTGTGGTCTCCCTTTGTGTGTGGGTATATATTGACTCAGCACTCACACCAGACAGGCAAGGCTGCGAAATGATTCTTCAAGATGAAACAACTGAGAAACCGTCATAATCCTTCTGACTGATTATAGAATGTATGTTAATGCCACTCCTTGCCCACAATAGATTATATAACTTGGAGAGGATCAATCACACTTACTTCAGAGGGGTCAGGATGCCAGCCAGCCAAAGGCAAACTTTATAATTTTACAGAATTGTGCATTGCATGGAGAAAGTGGACATAAAAAGGTGGGGGGGGGGGTCTTCCTCTCTGATAACACTGGAACACGTGGCTGTCCAATGAAGCTGAATGCTGGCCAGATTAACAGGAAAAATATGAGACCAGGATGAACAGAAGTTTCAAGAAAGCTGGAGTAAATATCTGATATATATAAGAGATAATTGTAAAGTATTAAAGACACTGGCAGGATTGGAATACCTCTCACAATGGGTGGTAAAAACAAGTTAATGAAACAAAATATGTAATGTTAGAAAATATATGATACTTACCGAAGGGGTGGAGGGAAGTCCGAAGCTTGGCGGAGCTAAAGATAATTATGTGGAGCATATATGTTATAAACGTATTATGAATGTATGTATCATGGTTAATGAAAACAATAAAAAATTATTGATAAAAAAGAAGCTGAATGTTGGATACAGGAGAGGCAAAAGAGAGAACTTTTCAAAATAGCACTTAGTTTGGAATTCATTCTCGGGGGAGGCAGGGACAGCTCCCAACTTGGATGGCTTGAAAAGAGAATTAGGCAAATTCATGGAGAATAAGGCAATCAATGCCTACTAGCCATGAAACTATGCTCTACCTTCTTCCACGCTCAGAGGGAGCAATATTTCTGACTGCCAATTGCTGGAAAACACAAAAGGGGAGAGTGTTCTTGCGCTCACACCTTGCTTGTGGGTTTTCCACAGGCACCTGGTTGGCCATCAGTGGTGGACCTTAAGGTCTGGAATTTCAGCCGTGCCCTGTGCAACACCCAAATTCGGGGGGGGGGTCCCTACCACCACCTCTTGCGCTCCATACGACAACATGCAACCCCAAGGCTCTGCACCTAGTGCAACTGAAATGGTCCCACCCCCCTAAATCTGTCTCTGTTGGCCGCTGTCAGATGCTGGACTAGATGGACCATTGGCCTGATCCAATAGGCTCTTCATCTTTTCTTGTGTGCAGCCATTATTATTATTATTATTATTATTATTATTATTATTATTATTATTATCAACTCCCATCTCTTGTGGGGGTGCAATTAGTGCCAGCATCGTCCGTTAAGAGTTTGGGTGTAATCTTCGATACCTCCCTCTCTATGGAGGCGCAGATTATAGCTATAACAAAAGCGGCATTTTTTCATCTCCGCCAAGCTAAGCCGTTGGCTCCTTATCTCTCTCGCCCTGACCTAGCCACTGTGATCCACGCGATGGTCACCTCCAGACTGGATTATTGTAACTCGCTCTACGTGGGGCTGCCCTTGAGACTGACCCAGAAACTCCAGCGGGTGCAGAATGCCGCGGCGAGACTCCTTATGGGGTCTTCGTTGCGAGATCACATTCATCCAGTACTATACCAGCTGCACTGGCTCCCGGTGGAGTACAGGATCAGGTTTAAGGTGCTGGTTTTAACCTTTAAAGCCCTATACGGCCTAGGACCCTCGTACCTACGGGACGGCCTCTCCTGGTATGTCCCACAGATAAATTTACGGTCTGCAAATAAAAACATCCTGAAGATCCCAGGCCACAGAGAGGCTAGGCTGGCCTCAACTAGAGCCAGGGCTTTCTCGGCCGCGGCTCTAATCTGGTGGAACGCTCTGTCACAAGAGACTAGGGCTCTGCGGGACCTGACATCTTTCCGCAGGGCCTGCAAGACAGAGCTGTTCCACCAGGCCTTTGGTCAGGGCGCAGCCTGACCCCCTCCTCTGGCAATCTGCACAGAATTTTGCTTAATGGTTGCCATCAAGCTGATTTTAATTGATTTTATAATGAATTTTTTTAGAATGTTGGATTATTTTAATTGTTGTTAGCTGCCCTGAGCCCAGCTTTGGCCGGGGAGGGCGGGATATAAATAAAATTCATTATTATTATTATTATTATTATTATTATTATTATTATTATTATTATTTTATATGCTGCCCGTCTGACTGGGTTACCCCAGCCACGCTGGGCAGCTTCCAACAAATAAAAACACAGTAAGACATCAAACATTAAAAACTTTTCTATACAGGGCTGCCTTCAGATGTCTTTTAAAAGTCAGATAGTTGTTTATTTCCTTGACATTTGGGAGTTCCACAGGGCAGGCGCCACTACCAAGAAGGCCCTCTGCCTAGCTAGGAAATAAAACCGCTACTGAACTGAAGTATCATTCTAGGATTCAGCATCTAAGGGCGGTGCCATCCTTTCCTAAATTAAAGCAGCAAGCAATAATTCCTAATAAGAGTGGTCAGTAGTGCAGAGCCAAAGCTAGATTTAAGGGAGCTCTCTGGAAAGAGCTCTTCCATTGGTTTCTTCTTGTGTTGGTGGGCTCCTGGCACATTTATCTGGACTGTATACACACCAAATATTTAAAGCTCATGACTTCCCCCAAAGCATCCTGGGAATTGGAGACAATTAAGGGTGCTGGGAATTGTAGCTCCATGAATAACACTGCATTATTTAATCCCCTTTAATTGCACAAACCTAGAGTTTCAGTTTGTGTTTGAATCCCTCTTGCAAAATCGTGACAGCTTTGTGGTGACTCCTGTTCAGAATTAATGCCTGCAAAAGGCTCTGGTCCACCTACATTAAATAAAAGCAATAGCTATCTTTCATATTTCTGTATATATCAATAGCCTCCCTTAATATTTTTAAGATTCTGTGTCTAAATTGCACAAGACAGCCCACTAATGAAACTGAAATGAAATTTGGTGCTGAGATATCTAAAAAGCAGATTTTTCAGGTGAACCCAATAACCAAAAAATATAGCATTTTAAGGTCCCAGAGGAGCTATAGCTCCATGATAATGTTTGCAAATTGCAAGACTATGTTGTCAAAAAGAATAGTAAATTGGTTTTTCCATGAATGATAGCTTTCGATGCTGAAATGAAGCACAGCAGGTAGAGAGATCTTTCCCAGATATCAAGCAACATTGCTCAATCATGCATTAAATGAAAGTTTCATAAAGCCATGAGCTGCACCGGTTGGCAGAGATGACCTCAAATAGCTGCAAGAATCTTTGGAGCATTTCCCACTAATTTTTTATATCTTTGTAATGGAAGAACCTGAATTTAGTTAGGGCTTAACAATGAACTGTATATCAGCCTAATCAAATCCTGCAAGATCAGCAGGCAGAGAGCTTTGCAAAAAAGCAACTCAAAGGGAGGAAAGGGATTATTTGCAAATACAGCTATGGGGATTGATAACCCAGATGTAAAATGAAAACGTGTCAGAAGAAGAAGCGGGGGTTGCATTCTGCAGAGATATAGCACACAGGCAGCCCTATCATCAACAAACAAACTGGGCCTAGCTAATGTGATTTAAACAGCTAGAGTGTCATTTAGGTTTTTTTGGAATAAATCTATTGCAAAGCAAGAGCTCAGATGTGGTTTACCATTTGTAGATAAAAGGCCCAGTCTCTAGGTGCCACATGTTAGCATAACCCACAACCATCCATCCTGCTTTTTGTATAAGAACATGGTGGCCATTTTGGGCACCATGATCTCATGCTATCTCACCCCAGAAAAGTAGTTTTTTTAGTGGTCACATCCACTTCTAGCTTGTAGTCTTGTAGTTTTTAATCTTTACAAGAAGAAGAAGAGTTTGGATTTGATATCCCGCTTTATCACTACCCGAAGGAGTCTCAAAGCAGCTAACATTCTTCTTTCCCTTCCTCCCCCACAACAAACACTCTGCGAGGTGAGTGGGGCTGAGAGACTTCAGAGAAGTGTGACTGGCCCAAGGTCACCCAGCAGCTGCATGTGGAGGAGCGGAGATGCGAACCCAGTTCACCAGTTTACGAGTCCACTGCTGTAACCAGTACACCACACTGGCTTTCTATGCAAGCACCACAGAGGCTGGCACAAAGGAGCAGGCACCTCTCAGCACATGCAGGCAGTTATGAAGGAGCAGGAGAAGAGAGCATCTGCTCGGAGCAAACTGATGCTCCAGCTGACTTTCCCTTGCTCTGCCACACATAACGCATCAGCCTTTTTCCTTGCTAACTTCTCTTCATGGAAAACCAGTGCGAAGAGAGGCAACAGAGACTGGCAAGTACGTTCTAATCAGCAGTGCCAGCCTGCCCATGAGGCAGACTGAAGCAGCCACCTCGGGCATCAGATTATCACGTGGCTGCACCCCCTCTGCCGCTGCCGCCAGAGTCACATGGCAGTGGCACCTTCTAGTGGGTTTTTTTTTATTGGTTTGGGGTTTTTTTATTGGTTTATTGTTTTTGGTTTTATTTTATATGCTGTGGTCTTGTCTGTGAACCACCCTGAGACCTCCGGGTACAGGGAGGTGTATAAATGGAATAAATAATAAAATAACAATAATAGTGAGATCTCACAAGATCTTGCCAGAAGACACCGCCACATGACCCCAGAAAGCAAGGCTGTGGCAGGGAGGCAGCAGGGGAGGTGGCATCTTCCCATTTTACCTCAGGTAGCGAAACAGGACTGGACAGGACGGCCCACTTAATCAGCAATGAATGGTCCCAAGTTCTCCAGAGAACTTGGAAAAGAAAGAAAGAAAGAAAGAAAGAAAGAAAGAAAGAAAGAAAGAAAGAAAGAAAGAAAGAAAGAAAGAAAGAAAGAAAGAAAGAAAGAAAGAAATCACAAACTGATGTGGAGAATTGAACTTAAGACTGGGAAAATCAAAAACTGAGAGAAACCAACATTGACAGATTCAGTCATCCCTACGGGATGGGGAGCAGTATTTAAGCTCTTTCTCCTGCAGCATTTCTCCAGTCTAAGCCCCCCTCCTCTTCACTATTAGGTCTGCAAGGAGGGAAACAGTGCTGAGGAGTCCCTTCCTCCCAGTGCTCCTTTCCCAATATTCCACCAGCTGCGCTGGGGCTGTGACTTTGGTTAAAAGAAGAGGGAATCCTAAATCACAGATCTGCGCATGACTCAAGACCATCTGGTCTACAGACTTTGGCTGAGCACTGGAAAGAAATTTCCAGACAGATGGAGGTAGAATCATAGGGTTGCCATTGGTTATGGTCCCGCTGATCATTTTTACTCTCCTGCTGTGGTCTCTCTCTGGTCAAATGGCAGGTTTCTGTTGCGCTTTGAGCAATAGTTGGGAGAAGCTGAAACTTGCTCCCAGCAGCAAAGCTCAAGTGGCCAGGGGGGAAAGGAAGGCCGGGCTTCTGCACTTTTAGTTGCACATTTCAGCAATTCAGCGTGCAGGAGCCCTGACCTGTTTTTCTAACCACGGTGAGCCCAGCCCACACTGCTACAAACGGATGTGTAGCATTGAGTGCGAGTGTCATCTTGGCTGAGGTGTGAAACATGCAGACACACTTCCCTGCACACATACAACCACTATGCCTTTATGCTTTTAAATGTTTCACAAACGATTGTGCAAAGATGTACACTTAGCAAGATACCTGCACCACCAAAAACCCTCTTCCTTCCCTTTAGCGTACTGCTGTTCTGCAGTTTTCTCTTGAATACGCAATGCTCATGCCAGATGCCATCTAGATGGCACTTGAGGGGAGGGGAGACGGAAGGAGTGAAGTGGTTCAGGTTTTGTTGAGCGGATGTTGACTCATGAAGAACTGAAAATGAGGGGGAAAAGCCTGAGATATAGCCAGATCTCTCACTAAATCTCAATTCAAAGTGCTATTTGATAGCCCTGCAGAAAACTGTGAGTGGAAACTGTACAGGGGATTCAATTAGCAGGCATTTAGTCCTATTATGCTGCACACCAGTGAACCTATCCACTCTAATTATTTCCCCAGGCTGAAGCATGGTACACTCTAAAGCACATGGGGTCAGGGACACGGTGGGGTTTTTTCCTTTCGGTAAATTTATGCTAGAATGGGCCCATGTGGGGATGATGAAGCCTTAGTGCTCTGAACTTTGCAAAATATGGATCTGAATTCAGAGCTGTTCCTTCATCTCCCAATTTCACTCCTGCAAAATGCTTTATCTATGGTTCCCACAACCCTTTTTTGGACACTCAATCCAATTCCCCTTATTAGTGAGGAAAGGGGATGGAATAAAGCTCAGAATGCATGGATTTTGCCAGATGTATACATTTCCAGTTCCCCTACAAGAACTTCATGTAGAAAAAGCACACAGATATTTGAAAGCGACAGTGGCCTCTTCCGTTGACAAGATAATAGGAACTGTTGTGCATGTTTTTCATAACTTAGCCTTTCCCCCACTTAAATGGTTTTGTAATGCACTTAGACAGTTGACCTTGGTCAGATTGCTCATTTGCATTACAAATGTCTCTCCTTTCTATTCCATGTGTACAGGAGGGATGTTCAGATAAACATCTCCCACCCATTGGGGGAGTGCGGAAGCTCATGCCCAGGAGTTACATGCTCACTGCCAGCTCACACAGTGGTCTTGCCACCTGGGTCTTTGTCATACATGAAGGCGAGTTGTATATGTGTTTGTTGGGCCAATCAGGACTCCCCTTGCATGGAGGAGCACATGCATCACTATGCACATGTGGCTTCATGCATGCAATCAACTTGATACATACAATTGTGTATCATCTGACCCGTCTACTGCAATTATTAAGTTTGCAGATGACATCACCATAATGGGTTTAATAACAGGTGAAGACAAATCAGCGTATAGAGAGGAGGTCCAAAAAATATCTACATGGAGCCTAGGGAACAACTTGCACCTTAATATCAGCAAGACAAAGGAGATGGTGTTGAACTTTCGGAGGAAGAAAGGAGAACAAGCCCCACTGTACATTGGGGAGGGTTGTGTGGAGAGAGTCTCTTCCTTTAAATTCCTAGGAGTTTATCTCAGTGAAGACCTTACTTGGAAAATCAATACAACCCAGGTGGTTAAGAAAGCCCAACAGAGACTCCATCTCCTCAGAGTATTGCGAAAGAATTATGTCAGTCAACATTTGATGATCTCCTTCTACCGGTCCTTTCATACTGCATCACGGTATGGTACGCTGGTTTAACATCAACCGATAGGAAGTGCCTACAGAGGGTGGTGAATACAGCACAAGATATTAAGGGCTGTCCCGTGAATCCGCTGGATGAAATAGTGGAAGAACGTTGCCTCAGAAGAGTGAGGAAAATTCTCAGGGCACTTTCTTTATCTCCTGCCCTCAGGCAGAAGATATAGAAGCATGATTAGTCGCACCAACAGGGTAAAGAACAGCTTCTATCCATGGGCTGTTAGGCTGCTGAATGAAAAGATAACAACAGGGCAACAGACTTCCGGGTTTGGTGGGTGTGCATCAGTAAACAGGAATTAAGACTAAGAGAGCTGAGAGCGGAGTGGGGGATGCTTGTGTAATCTCACTGTATACAAGTTGTTAATCAAAGATGCTAACCAACATTAGCTATGGAGTGCAGGCTGAGATGCACAGTGAGCCCGTACACAAACTCCCAATGGGTACAGCTTCAAGGAGCTTCAGCCCGATGGCTATATCATGCAGAGTTTCTCTGAGAAGGACAAAGCTGCATGCTAATTCTGAATGCATGCAACAAAACCCCACCAGGCGCCACTTCTGTTGAGGGAGGGAGAGGGTGGGAGCTTCAGCGTGGGTCAATTGGGAGTAGAAAAGTGGTGGGAGGGAAGGGGTCCTTCCATCTTTTCTCACCCGTATCACTTTTCCACTACAATACCTTTCCCCTAAGCTTTTCTCTTTTTTCTATTAAGCTGCTCTTGCATTGGTAAACACATGACTGGAACACCGTGAAGAGAAAAACAGCTTGCAGTGCAATATTCAGAAGCAAAGTGAGCAATATGGGAGAGGGTTAAGCCCTCAACCACTCACCCTCCATTCCAAATTGCCCTCTTCCAAAGCAGCTTTCCCCCAATGCTGTGGCACATGTGTTTGCAGGTGACATGTAGTTCTGCACTAAGAATTTAGAACTTCAGAGAGTGACACAGCTGACATTCGTTAGGTCTGAATGACTGTTGCAGTGAGAACAGAGCACAGCATGGTCACATTCTGTCCCCCTCGAGATAACTTGGAATGGCATCTCACAAGCTCCCCTGTTTTGCTAAATATACAGCTCAAGAGCCAGGTGACCTTCTCCTGCCATTTCTTATCTGATTTCTCACCTGCCAAACCAAAGATTTCCATTCGTATTACTCTTCAGATCTGTCTAATTCTACAAAGCACCTGCGGATTCCACATGGAATCTATCTGTGTTTTCCTTAAGTTCTTCCACCTTGAATACAGCTGCCAGGACACTGGCTTGCTTATACGGGATGCTATGACTTACACATAGCAGTAACTACTTCAGCTGCCATCACTCATGTTTTGCAACCACACCTAAACACACAGACACACACACCTCTCTGGAAGAGTCAATTTTGCACCTCCAGATGTTGTGGATTACAAACCCTCCAATTATCCCTTGACAATGGCTAAACTGGTCTGGTGGAAACTGTAGTCTGAAACATCTGGAGGGCACCAGGTTGGCAAAGACTGTCTTAACCTATGCTATACCTAGCTTTGAGCCAGAGGAAGGGCTGTGGTGGAGCACATCCTTTGCATGCAGGAAGTCCCAGGTTCAGTCCTACATTGTGTTACTTGGTTGTCCATAGCAGGAACTGTTCATATTCTCACAACTGTTCATATTTCAGTTGGCAACTAACTAGAAGGAAGTGCTCTGAAACCACAGTGGTGCTACATCAGGGCTGATGCTCACATTATTATATTATCATTTTCTACAACCAAATGCTGCTTATTCCCAAGCAAATATGTTGAGCTTCAAGACAGCAGGAGCAAAGTCCATTTTCTTCCTGAAGTCACGATGGTGCTATGATTTCAGAGAGCTGGAAATGCTAAATTGTGCATGCTCAGAACATTACTGTTTTTTATCATGTTTGGCACGCTGTTTTTGTGTAGAATCACAGACTCAGGAAGGGTGGGGCACGTTAATTGTGCACTTCAACAACTCAAATAATGCACATGGGCATCTAAAGAGGGGCCCCATATGACCATTAGGTTTTGGGTCTAAAATTACCAAGTTACCCCATTACTGGCCTCCTTCCATCCTTGAATGGTGGCCTGATCTGCAGAAATGAGCAGGGAAAGCTCTTCACAGCATGGAGAGAAACAAGATCGCCCTTCAAACCATTGCTAACAACACAGCTACAGAGACCAGCTGAAGTGTTGGCAACCCTAATTAATATTCCAAACTGAATTGCACATTTTAAACAGGCACATTGAGAAGCCACGGAAGATAAAGTTACAGAGTTTTCCTCTTGGTCATTAAGAAAGCAGTAAAGCATCTCTGTCCATATGCTTCAGAAGTTCCACTCGGTAAAGCAGAAGGAAGTGACCTCAGCCCAGATGTAAGATCAAGCAGTCCAGTGACTTCATCAGAGCAGTTCTGGTGCTCATCTGCAGTACAGAGTGACTATGCCACAGCACTGCCTATGTTCCTCTAGGCTGCAAGCTGAATGAATTCTGCTGGAAGAGGGGGAAACTGGGTGGTATTCAACTACGTGTTCATTCATTTCAATCGATCTACTCTGAGTAAAATTTAGTTGACTGCCACCCTTTATTTCTCTCACACACAACAACTAGTTACAGGTAGGTAGCTGTGTTGGTCTGCCGTAGTCGAAACAAAATTAAAAAATTCATTCCAGTAGTGCATGCATACTTCTTCACACTTCTTTTGTGTGCATGCATACTTCTTCAGATGACACTTCTTCACACTTCATGTGCATGCACATGAAAGCTCATACCAATAACAAACTTAGCTGGTCTCTAAGGTGCTTCTGGGAGGATTTTTTTTTTAATTTTGTTTCGACACACAATAACTGGCAGTGTGTTTTGGGGGGGAAATGTTTACCTTCTTCAACAGAACAAGAACAACCTCAGCTTTTCTCAGCCCCTTGGTTTCCTTCCCCCTCCTTTTTCTGCACCTTTTCCCAGCTCCACAATTTCAAATTTGGGGTGCATCATCCAGAATGGTACTTGATACAGCAGTTGCACCTTGAACTCCTTTCATACATTCAATGAACATATGAAGGGGGGGACAGGATCAGAGAGACAGTCCTCCTCCCCCAACCTATGCTTGTTACTTTCTAAGGTACAAAGAGAGGCCTATGACTGTACAGTTGCACTTAAATAGCCATATCTTCAACATAAAGTTATGTAGGTTGTGGGAGCGAGCGGAATGTGGCCACAATCCCACTCTCTCACCCCATGCACATTAATTTAATGTCTGGAAGAGATGGTGATGAATCAGTAATGCCTGTCTTAGCTGCCTGACCACCACATATGAAATGTTGTGGGGCAGAAAAATGTCAATTGCTGGACCCCAAATGGCAGCAAATATCCACTAAAATTCTTGGAGACTTCCTCCCCGGAAAATCTGTGATGAAATGCCTGCACTCCAAATACATTAAAACTGCAGTTGGCGTTTCCCATCCTCCCAAATGCTATATGATTATCCTTAGGTATTAAGCACCCTAATGTCAGGGGATGGCTTTCATTGAAATGC
This sequence comes from Podarcis melisellensis, assembly GCF_964234715.1. Classification (NCBI taxonomy): domain Eukaryota; kingdom Metazoa; phylum Chordata; class Lepidosauria; order Squamata; family Lacertidae; genus Podarcis; species Podarcis melisellensis. The sequence continues at coordinate 30,056,336 of NC_138530.1, forward strand.
AGTCTATGTTCCTTCCTGTATCCCAACCTTTGGTCCTGCCTCCTTGCCATTTCATTCTACTGTGTTCAGCCTTGTGTGGGAAGGAACATAGGAAATGGTTGCAGCTTTTTTAAAAAAAAACAACAACAACCAAAACCTATTTTAGCAACTCTATCAGCGTGACAGTGACAGATATGAGATTACATACACAATTAACACATCCTAATTATCAGCCTGATGGATTAAAAGCATTGATAAGCGTTCTCATCCATGACCTTGTCTGACACAAGATATTGATCTGCCTCACATTTTGTTTGCATGCAGCAACTATTCCTCTCAAGCAAGAGAGAAATGGCTTCTTCCTCCCTCTCCCAAGAGAAGCGTTTTGCTGATTGTAGCTGCTAAATCAAGACACACCATTTTTCTTCTCTCTTTTCTTCCAAAAATGACGCAGGCCAAAGCACCGCGTCTCCGCATGCATGCAGAGTAGTTTTGAGCTTCTGTGCATGTCTGAGCAGCAAACCCGGAAGTAACCTGTTCCGGTATTTCTGGGTTTGCCATGGATGTTCACCAGAATGGATGCAAACGGAGGCAGACGCCGCAGGATGAGGTTTGACTGTATTGTGAAATTTTAACAGAAATGTCTGCAAAAACAAAAAAAGACATACCATTTTCCATTTGGACTCTGTACACATCAATGACTTAAAACACAGTGAAATCATTTTCAAGTCGTGCTATGTTGCTTTACACACACACCAGAGAGGGATCAGGAATGTCTTCACCTGAAGCGCATTACAGTACCCAGGCTGTTTTTCCCCACACCAGTGAGCCCCTTGAACTCCTATTCCATGCAGCTGTCATCTGCGCATGCATAACAGCTGCCTCCACTGTACATGCCTCAGCTTAACTGCAAAGTGAATGTGGCTTACATTTTCAAATCGGATGGAAGCTGGTTTGAGGGAAAGTGCATCAAACAACAGGGTTTTTCAAAAAATGACAGGATCAGGGCCGTCTTAAGCATATGCGGTGCAGGCGTGCAAAGCTCCGCCTGGCACGCATGCCCCACCCCCCGGTTGCCCAGTCCCAGGCTCGCAGGAGGGCGGAGCCAGCCACCTCAACATCTCACTGGCTCAGTCACCCCGAAACTCGTGGCACAAAGCCACCTGCAGCAGAAGAGCCCGTCGCAGCGCTCCAACTAACAGGTGGGCTCTTCCCCGGACTCAACTCTCGGGCCCCGGACTCTTGGCCTGGTGCCCCTGAGAGCCCAGCGCCCAGGTGCCCCACACCCCTAGCACCTATGGGTAAGAGGGCCCTGGACAGATTGTGGCCAACGCCATTGCTGGGAGCCAAGGCACAATCCCTTCAAGTGTCCCTATTTTCAAGGGACAATCCCAAATCTACAGAAGCTGCCTGGTTTCTGATTTGAACCCAGAATATCCTGCCTTTCTTTAGGACGTCCCTATTTTCACCAGAGAAAAGTTGGAGGTGATGCGGGCGAGCTCTTGTGCTCAGGTCCTACTTGCAGGTTTGCCTCAGGCATCTGGTTGGCCACTGCGAGAACAGGATGCAGGACCAGATAGGACACTGGTGGCAATAAGTTCACCATCCCTGCCTTACAGATTCCTGAGTGATCTACTCTGGAAGTGTGGAGGAAGAGTATGCTGTGATAACAGTAAAGGCTCTGTAGTTTTAAAATCACCTGGTCGGTGGGGGATATGTGTGTACATGTATGCTCCCCCCCCCAAAAAAATAAAAAACACAACTGCTCTGACCATTAGACCTTTCATAAGAAAGAAGAGCAGCTGGGTCCTTTTCTTTGTGTCTGAAAAGAGATGTCATTGAATAAAGATGTTTTAATAGAGATGTCTGATCTTTCATTGTTCTCCCCTGGTGTAGAACAAGCTGTTTCTCGCATCGCAGGGGATGAGATAGAGAAGGTTTCATAAATGCAAAGGAGCCTACCTATCTCCATGATGCCTTGAGTTTTCCTGTTGCTGCAAAAACCATTATCATATATTTCTTTGTTAGCTTGGCAGCTGGGGTCAAGCAAACGGAAGTTTAGGGTTTTTTAAGAGTTATGTGTTAGCCATTTCAACAGAGTTGTAGCGGAATGTTTCATCATACAACAGAACCATTGCAGCCCAATCCAAACCATGTGTACTCAGAAATAAGTCAAACTGATGTCAACAAGACTTACCTTTAAGTATTTTATCATTTATTCATTTAAAGTATTTCCATGTCACCTTTAAGAGTGAAAACTCTCTTGTGCCAGTCTCCTTGAAAGCTGTAATATTCAACTAGCAATTCTTTCCCCGTTGAACATGTTATGTTAAGAGCTTTCTATGTTCACTGCAAAATGGTGGCTGTTAAAGGCTACACACTACCTTGAATCTGGATGGCTGTCAGTGGCAGAGGGGTGGACCCAAGTCTCTGTTTTTTCCATCACTGGAATAGACACATTGAGCCCATGCAAGTGAAGCTAGCATGCACCAGAAGCTACCATTCCATGTTACAAGAACCCAAATAGCAACAAATACCATTCACACACAATGGATTTTGGAACAAGTCCAAAACAATCCAACGGGAGGGATTTTGACAGGGCCCTAGAGTCCTCCTGCCTCCTTCCCAAAGCCTAGGTTAGAGCTTTCCCAGCTTTGGGAAGGAGCTGGTCTGGCTCTAGGACCCAGCCAGAGCCTCATGCCTCCAACCCAAAGCCCAATGGCTTGCTTTGGGCAAACAGCGCCAGGGCTGGGGGGCATCAAATTTTGGCCTTGCTCCCCCCCCCCCATGACAAGGCAGTGTGTGTCCCGCTCATTCTGTGTCAAAGTACTCTTGCGGCCTACTTGGTATAAAAAGTTGGGCTGCCCTGGGCTAGACTCTACTGTCTAGATGGATAAATAGCCTGACCTGGTTCAGTAAGAGCATCTATGAGAGTTGCAATTAGAAGATATGAAACCTGGACATCTGAGGTAGCTCTTAGTACATAAAAGTCATCAGGAAATTTTATTTCTGTAATCAAGAGAAGGAGCCAGAACATCCCCTCCCTTGTTTTTATTCTAACACACTGTGTTACCTCTGGAGAAGTCTGTTAACCTCGTTGTTCTATTTAGTTGTAATCGCTGTTCATGAAGCAGACTCCAGATGAACAGTAATGCTTGCTGAGAAAGGAATCTGTCCCATATAAGAGGATCACCATATGTTGCCACTCATAATTAAGCTGAGCTCGAATCCTGGCAAGATGGAGGCACTGTGGGCGAGTTGTTCCCATGTCCAAGAAATTGGTCAATTGCCTGCCCTGGGATGGGTTGCACCCCCCTGTGGGACCACATTCACAGTCTGGAGGTTCTTCTGAATCCAACTTTGTCACTGGAGGTCCAGGTAGCCTCAGAAGTGCATGTTACCAGCTATGGCTGGTACAACTGCTACAGCCATTCCTGGACCAGGAGAGCTTGACCACAGCAGTTAAGGCACTGGTGGCATAAAGACTAGATTACTAAAATGCACTCTGTGTAGGGCTCTGACAGGAGTAGGACCCTGTCAGCATATCACGCCTCAGCTCAGAGATCAGCCGATTGGCTACCAGATCAAGCTCAAGGTGTTATAGTTAGTATAGCCCTTAACAACTTGGAACCAGTTTATTTGTGGAATTCCTTTACCCCAGTGTGTGGAACTAGGACTGTTATGGGTGCCATATAATACTTGCATACCCTCCAACATTTCTCTGATGAGAATAGGGACATCCCATTCCACAATGATAATTTTACTATTTAGACCCCACACATCTTACTGGGTTGCCCCAACCACTGTGGGAAGCTTCCAACTTATATAAAAACATAATAAAACATTAAACATTTTTTTTAAAAAAAAACTTCCCTATACCAGATTGCTTTCAGACAGCTCAGGGGTCGGAAAACTCCATACCCTCCAACATTTCTCCAATGAAAATAGGGATGTCCTAAGGAAAAGCAGGACATTCTGAGATCAAATCAGAAACTGGGACAGCTTCTCTCAATCAGGGACATCCCTGGAAAACAGGGGCAACTGAAGGGTCTGTACTCGTTCCACATTTGTAAGAAAGTGTGACAGTGCCTTCACTTTGGAACATCAAGCACCTAGCTCTGCTGTACTTTTTCCGGTGTCTGCTTCCATTTTTATTTTTATTTTATTTTATTTTATTTAGGCAAGCCTACCCAGACATGCTGAATGCTGATGTGGGTTTTAATCGGGTCTTTAGTTTACCAATGATTTGAATAATCTTTGAATTGTTTCTAACTACCTGTTTTTAACTGCCTTTGATTGATAATGTTAACGTTTGGTGTTTGCTTTAGTAAAACACGTAGAGTTTTTAGTACAGTCAAGTATATAAAATTTATTGTTGAATGTATAAATAAAATAATTTTAAAAAAAAGAAAAGAAAACTGGGAGGAGACTAAGGTGTTTTAGAGCAGGCTGTTCGCTTTCCATAAAGACTTTTGAAACCTGCCTCCAGTTTAATCAGACTGAAGCAGAGCATAATAATGTCCATGGTTAAGTGACATTATTTGGAAGGCAGAACATCTCTGTACTTATTAGTGAGCAGAGCTCCCACTTAGGCTTTCAAAATGAGCTATAGTGCTGCATGTGGTCTCCAAGTACCAGAATCAATTGTACTTTTGTGTTATGAGCCCACATGCAGGATTGTCGTCTTGCTTATTAAGCTGTTATCAAGTGAACAAACATCAACGCATGACTAACAAATGACATGGCAAGACAGAATATCGCTGATTCATTTGCACCTGTTCCTTTTCTATGGGGCGAAGTGACAATTTTGCTGTGACTAAGTTGATATATTCCAACACAAATTTGTTCCAACACAACCTCCTCATGCTCCGTTCTACAACCAAATTCCTGTGTCAGATCCAGGGCACGGCGTTCCATTTCAGTCTGACTCCTACTCAAACTGACGGGGAAGAAATTGGGCTCAGGTCTCATTTAAAGGTGAACCTACCTAATTTGAACTTTTTTAAACAATACAAGAACCAAATTTGCACTTCTCTGAATTTTCCAGGGCAGCTCTCCCATTATGGAATGTGTACAAAAATTCATATACCGGGGTGAAGTGTCTACTAAAAGGCATTTATTCATGAAAGTAACTTTTATATATGCATTATTTTGGAGAAAATTGCTGGCAAAAATGCATGCAAACATGTCTATATTTGGAGAAATTCACACTAGAATGATGAATAATTTTTATGAGGACTTTTTAAAAAAGAAAAAGAAAATAACAGTTTATGTGGAAATGTGGAGAGCTGAACTTAAGATTCAGAAAAATGAGAAACAGAGACACTGAAATGGACAAAACGAAGAGTGGCATTGCAAGGCCTCTTTAAAGCGCTTCTCAAAAGTGCTGCTTGCCCACTGCTGCCACCCACCTGTTCTTGTGAAAATTGCACAAAGTCTTTCAAGCAGTGCTTTTGAGCAGGACCAGGAGAGATTGCAGCTAGAAAGCCCTTCATCCTTGGGGCATAGCTATGTGATGCAAACATAACACTATTTGACTGGGATGGAGCTCTAAAAATGAGAAACACATAAAGTGGTGATATCACTTTCTGCTCAGACTAGCACTTTCCACATGGATAAAACCACAGAGGGATCCATCGGAACTAGCCTTGGCTTGCAAATTCCTGCTTTCTTTTACGGACCACATCCTGATAGAAAGAACAAATATGGAAATATATCACATAGTGGAAACTGCAGTCCCTCACCAAAGGCTCCTGAATAAAATTGGTTGCCATGGGAGAAGTGGAAGGGTCCTCTTATAGATCGGTAACTACTTTAAAAACTAGGCAGTTGTGAATAGAAATTTATGGGCAATTTTCCCAATGAAAGGGAGCAAGCTGTGGTGGCTCTTAAGGATCTGCCTTGGGAACAACTTGAGGATAAGATAGTGTGTTAGCTACATATGCAAATAACATCAAATTATTCAAAACGGTGGATACCAGGGCTTTTTATCAGCTGGAGCTCAGCTCTGGCACCTCTCTGGTGGGTGCCACTACTATTCTAAGACAACAAGGCAGAAGCTCATAGTGAGCTCTGTCACCTTTTTCTAGAAAAATAGCACTGGTGGATACCCACGCACGTTACAAATAGCTTCAGAAGGAAGTCTCCAAATTAGATGAATGGGATATCACAGAACAGGCAGATGATCAGCAGTTTAGCTGGCATTAAAGGCAATCAAGCAAATTCATGGAGGGCGAGTCTATCAAAATAGTCTTGAGAGTTCAGAACCATCACATGCAGAGACAGAGGTGCCACCTCCCTCAGACAACGCCACTTCTGCAGACCCACCCCAATGGGGAAGTGGGGTTCTTCCCATTTCTAAAGAAAACAAGCAGGAAAGAGGGACGATTGCAATCAGATACATGACAGAGGCAAAGGATTAATGCCTTGCCCTGTGCCAAAGTGGTAATCTGGACTGGAGGGGCAGGACTAGGTTGCACTGGCGACTGTTCAAAGGGGGGAGGACAGAGAGAGAGACAACTAAGCAAATGTCACGCCTCGTTTTGTTCTGAGGCTCGTCAGCCTGAAAACCATTGCAAAGCATTTACCCATTTTTTAAAGCCGTTGTATTTTGTGCTCTGACATCACTTTATTCTCTGCATCTGCACTTATTTCTTTTAATGCAACCACCTCGTCACTGAAGGCTCTCTTTGACTGCTAAATGAGCCGATCACATTCTTTAATCCTGTGAATGGGATTCAGACATTGAGTCAAGCAGGCAGAATCATCTTTCTTCACATTGATTTTTAGTTCAACATACTAAAGCTGGCTGTCGGTAATCAATAAGGCACCGCAGGGAGCCCTCTTTGAATTCCATTTCCTTAGAAAGAGAGTCAAGTAGTTTTTTAATAATAATAATAATAATAATAATAATAATAATAATCTATTGCTGGCTCTTCAGAGCTTGCAATTGTTGCTATTGCTTAAAAACACAACCCATCGCTGATGTATAGCAAAATAAAATGCCTTCTTGGTTTTGTTTTTTGTCTTCTAGGGTTTTTCTTGTTCGTGGAGTTTTAAAGGCATCATCATCATCAGTTATTAATCACCTTCAATCATCTCAAGCTGAATAAAAGCAAGAAAAAAACAACTTCCTCAGGCTGCTCACATTCGTGTTCCAGTCAGCTGTACCCCACACACCCAGTTGCAGACTACAACAGCCTTAGTATGTTTCCCAGGGTGGGGAGCAAATTATGCCAAGTAGGATTCCCCCCACTCCAGCTCTGACTCCATCCACCACCAACATATCCCCCCCCCGCCCCCACATCATAGATTGGGGGGGGGTATGAGGCCGTCTCAAAAGAGAAGGTGCCCACCATCACCACACAAAGACAATGGAGTCCTTTTACAGCTATGTATGAGTGTTAGGGTTAAAAATATAGCTGAGGTTTTTAAAGCACAGGGAAGTCTTTCCCAATTGCTGTATCCTTGATAGGGAAGCTGTCTTGCTAAAATCACTTCTCCCAACAAACGACTCCTATTTCAGTTTATGGTTGCAGTAGGCTGACACCTTGATTGCTCAATGTCTCTCTTCCCCATTAAAAGAGGAACAGCAACGTCTTGCTTGCAGCTCAGGTTTACTTGCCTAAATAGAAGTATCTTTTAAGGAAATTTCATGCTATGTGGAATAATTGCATTGCACACCATCAAAGCATCTGTATTTTCAGACAAACACCTCTCAGAGCTAAAATAATATTGACACTATTTGATTTCCTTCCTCTTTTTACATTTTTCTATCCATTCCAATGTTTGGCAATTATCACCAAGCATTCCAAAGTAAAAATATGACAGGCAACCAATTAGTGAGATTTTAAAATGTACTGATAATCCCACCACCCCCACCCCGAAATACACACATACTAATGTATTCAATTTGAACTCATTCATATATTCCAAGCAAGGTCTTGTTGATGTTGCCTTCATGTTGATGTGTTCCAAGCCCAGGTCATGGTCTGCCACTGTGACCATGAGCTAAAGGGGCCACTCCTGGTAGTTCTATATTATCCAAACAAGAGACAAACCCTCAGGGAGAACCCTCTGTAAACCCCTTTGAGGCAAGTTGTCAGCTACTGTACCTGAAACTTCCATCATCCCATCTGGGCGAGAGATATGGGGTATAATATTCAGCTTTCATTATGGGAGAAGTTATGGAAAATTGATTTGAAGTTTACGGCATGTTATACGTTGAAAGAAAATTATATGAAAATGATGGACCAATGGTATTTAACTCCTAGTAAGTTAGCAAAAATGCATGACCGGTACAAATATCTGTTGGGAATGTAAAGAAAAAGAAGACACCTATTATCATATGTGGTGCACTCTGGGAAATGATATACAATGAACTGAAAAAAACAACAACCCAAAGGCTTTTTCATTAGGAATTGTAGGTGCTGAAATTCCAAGGAAGCAGAAAAGACTATTCATGTGTGTGACAATAGCTGCGTGAATGTTGCTAGCCTAGAGATGCAGCGGCGTAGCGTGGGTTGTCAGCACCCGGGGCAAGGCAAGTAATTTGCGCCCCCTAACCCCTAACCTGCCACCGCTGTCAGCTTCTTCTTGCTGCTGCCTGGGCTGGGGTATTTATGGTAAGGTAGCCACGGCGGCGGCGGCGGGTCCGTGTCAGGTGATCTGAGGCGAGTTGCTGCTGGCGCTGCCGCCCAAACGACGCCACTTGCCCGGAGGAGGAGGGCAGAGAGGCGAGGAAAATGCAACATGGCCCAGCAGCTGCAGCAGCAGCAGCAGCGGGTCTGTGAGGAGGGGCTGCCTGGCGCGCCCTCTGCGGCCAGCGCTGAGAGTCGCTGCCTGCCAGACACCTTCAGCCCAGACGCGCGCACAGCTCGTCGGTTCCACGAGACATGGGGCTCTGCTACAGCCTGCGCCCGAGGCTCTTCGGTGACTCCGGAGACGGCGAGCGTGCCCCCCCAGATGTTGCGCCCGGTGCGGCCAGCCCCCCCTGCACCCCCCACGCTACGCCACTGCAGAGATGGAAAGAAGACAAAGTCCCTACCAGAAAAGAATGGCAGATCAAGTTGATGGACTATGCCGAAATGGCAAAAACGACCAGAAAGATCAGAAATTAGGAAGAACAAAACTTTAACAAGGAATGGGGGGGAAATTTATAACTTACCTTGGAGACCACTGTAAACACTTAAAATTGTTAGCGGGATTGCAATAACTCTTGTAATGTAACGAGAACTATGGAGATATAAAAATTTGGACTATTATAAAAGATGCAGTAGAAAGGGTTTAACAATGGGACCCACAGAGAGGGAGGTTGGAAGTCCAGAGATTCATGGGAATCTTGTAGTGTTGGAATGTGTAGTGGTACGATTGTTAATTTTAATATGTAAAACCAAATAAATAAATGGGGGGGGGGATTTCCATCATCCCTGACTATTGGCCACTCTGGCTGGGGCTGATGGGAGTTGTAGTTCAACACCTGGAGGGTGCCATGTTTGCTATCCCTGCTATACCCCTGGAACTCAGATCCCATATCATTTTAGCTCCTCCACCCTGTTGAGGTTGACACCTTGTTTTTGATAGCCTGCTGTGGGTTCGCTCCTGCCTCGATTGCTCTTTGATGCAAGCGAGGGAGAGATCAAATGCTAGAATATCCTCTAGGAGGACAGAATGGAGGACTGAATGGAGAAGGTGAAATCTAACCTGGCAGATACCAATTCCCAGCAGCAATAAACAACAACAGTGGCTGAGAAACATGCTGCTGTGCTCTGACAAATTGCCACTGGAAAGTGCAGTTCATAATTACAGAAATGTTTAGGCAGATGTTCGTTCGTCCATCCAGTTTCATCTCGCAAGGCTGCTCTGCATGGGGAATTCTCTAGCATGTTTGCCGGCCCAGATTCTCTTTGGTCTGAGATAACTTGTTCTGAACTGCATAACATATAAGCTCTATTGCCGAGTGCCCCATTTAGGCTGCCCTGTGCATCCTTAAGTGGCAGTCATTCGCACATTTGCAATTTCATAACAATGTCATAAACGCTTTCCGACTTGGTTGATGGCATTAAAGGCTTTCATTGCATGACACTGAGTTTGAGGGCAACTGCAAAAGAATAATGTTCTTTAATGTCAATCAAGTATCATTAAATACGGAATCTTGTGGGCTGGCTTGCTGTACTGTGAAATAGGATAATTTGCTATTATTAAGAGTGTTAAAACACTCATAATGAAATTCCATCAACAGGTATAGTGAATGAGGCACAGACCCCCATTATGTGAGCATTAATTAAGGCAGCTGAGCTTGACCTTTAAGAACAATTATGTCATACCTATAATGCTTGCATATTGGGTTTTAATATTGTCGCAGTATTTCCCAAGGAATCCTCAGCATGTTAGTTCAGTTCAGAGCTCAAAACAGAGCCCAAGGAGGAGATCCACATTTTACTAGGGCCCAGAAATCCAGGCTTTAATTCTCTTACCATGAAGTGGGGAACTGGATCAAAACTGTAAATTTTGCTTGAGGATATTTATGGAAATGTGTTCCCCTGCGTTCTGTATTTATTGTCCAGAATGTCAGCTTCGCCTTTGAGCCAGTGCTAACGACTGGGCTCAACCTCTTCAGCCCCGACTGGGCCAGGCGAGCTGGGAAAGCACTTCCAGAGACCTTTCACTGCAGGGAGCAGGTCTAAGTGCTGTGGACTCACAACTTAGAGCTGTGAGCACCAAAACTCAGTTCCAAAAGTCAGCGGAGCACAGCAGAGCATGAACCACATGAACGACAGCTCTGAAGTATAACTTCTTTTATTCTCTACAGCTACTGCATAAACTAACTAAAGACTAATCGAAGAAGAAGAAGAAGAAGAAGAAGAAGAAGAAGAGGAGGAGGAGGAGGAGTTTGGATTTGATATCCCACCTTTCACTCCCTTTAAGGAGTCTCAAAGCGGCTAACATTCTCCTTTCCCTTCCTCCCCCACAACAAACACTCTGTGAGGTGATTGGGGCTGAGAGACTTCAGAGAAGTGTGACTGGCCCAAGGTCACCCAGCAGCTGCATGTGGAGGAGCGGAGACGCGAACCCAGTTCCCCAGATTACGAGACTACCGCTCTTAACCACTACACCAGTGTTTCCCAACCTTGGGCCTCCAGATGTTTTTGGCCTACAACTCCCATCATCCCTAGCTAGCAAGACCAGTGGTCAGGGATGATGGGAATTGTAGTTCAAAAACAGCTGGAGGCCCAAGGTTGGGAAACACTGCACTACACCACACTGGCTGGACTGCATGAGTGTTACAGCTGCTTGAGCAGTCACCTTATCTATATACAGATAACACTCAGACTCCCTTTGAAGTCAAGCTGGAGAGGAAGAAGCAATGAGCAAAATCCGCCCCCTCCTTTCTGAAACATGGGAGGGGTGAAACATCCTCACAGAATCAGTGCTAGAGCTGAACTAGCAATCTTCTCAACACTTAGATAACGTTAACAGAGGATTAGATGAATTCATGGAAGATAATGTTGTCATTGGCTATGTTCTACCTCCACAGTCAGAGGGAGTGTTCCTCTAAACTTCAGTTGCTGGGAATCACAAGTGGGGGAAATGCTGTTTTTTATGTGCTTTCCGTGGGCATTTGGTTGGCCACTGTGGAAAGAGAGTGCTGGGGTGGGTGGGTGTTTCTTATATTTTTATGTGCTTAAGTCCCAATATGCAAAATGGAAAAGAGCATTGATTTCTCTAATGCAGGGTTGGGTCAAATGGTTAGAAATGGCCCTTGGTTAGGGCTGGTGGGAATCCAACAACATCCAGATGGCCACAAGTTCCCCATACCTGGTCTCATGACATGACCATAGCTGTCAACTTACAGATTTGAAAATAAGGGACCAGCAGCCTCAAAAATAAGGGATCAACAGCCAAAATAAGGGATTTCCCAAGCACAGGTATGTTCGACTTCTGAGCCCCTCCGAGCCAAAGGCAGAAAGCCCAGCCAGCAGCCGAACAAAGCCTCAAGCGGTGGTTCCCACAATGCAGCAACCTGGTAAAGGGGATGCAGCAAGGAAAACCACCATCACCTCTCCGCTGGGAAGCGCTGAGCAAAGGCGAGTGAGTCCCCAGGCAACGCGGCCAATTTGATCAGCACAAGGCATGCAAGCTCCATCCCCCAGTAGCTCTTAGACTCCTTATTGGGTGAGCAATGCAGCAAAGCAACACAGTTGGAGCTTCCCTTCTCCCTGGCCGGCAGGCAGGGAGGGAGAGGAGCTGCTTCCTTTGAAACCTGGGAAATTTAAGGGACATCATCAATAAGGGACAGCAGTGGGACACAGCGCTGGGATAAGGGACTTTCCCACCAAATAAGGGACGGTTGACAGCTATGGACATGACTGTCATCCATTCCGTACTGTTTTGGTTTGTCTCTCCCAGAGGAAAGTCTCAAGTTCTCCAAATACAGCAGATCACTTCTCATACCTCTTGGCTTTTGCTTACAGTACCTCTTCTTGTTCCTTCCCTTTATTTGCAAGCATTTTATTATTATCACTTAATTCTGTTTGTGATATCAATGCAAATCATACGGATTTTGGTAAGATCTCACTCATCTGATTTCTTCCCTGTTGTGACTGTTTATAACTGGTAATTTTATTCCTTTGTACAATATTTTAGCTCTTCCTCGGCCAATGGCTCATTTATAGGGCTTCTCCAAGTTTTTGCAATCAGATGGCCAGCTGCTATTAACAGGATACCAAACCAAACCTTTATCTCCTAATCTAATGTTTCACGTCCTAGAAAGATTGTCTGTTTCAAAGTCACATCTCACCATCCCTCTAATAATATCATTCATTTGTTCAATATTCCTTAATTATTCCTACATTATATGGACAAAAGTGTCCTTTTTATTACATCTCCAACATAATTTAGACACTGATGGAAACATTAGTAATAGTCTGTCTGGAGCATAATGACATTGATGAAGTGTTTTTTTTCTAAAGTTATTTCAATAATAGGTTTATCAGATTTTTTTTTCATCCCATACTGATTCCATTCTTCCTTCCTTCTGTTTTCTTGTTTCAGTTTTATTGAACTAGTGCTAGTGTTATTAAGTCTAATATCTTTTAAAGCGATGACCTTTTGGCTGTTCTGAAAGAAACAATTTATGAAAATCAGTAAGATTTCTTCATGTACTTATTCCTCTTACGGTGTACTGAATATAATTGTAAATATTGATAAAATGGGAAGCTAACTTCAGGATGTCTTTACACTATTTGATTGTGTGGCATTAGGACACCATGAATCATGAAATCTCCTTGCTTCCAAACTCCTTGATTTTATTAAACTCAGTGAAACACTTACGGAGGAGTTAGGTAAAAACACAGATGCATGAAGAGAGAACTACCGGTACATACCCGCTATGCGTTTAAAGCACAGTCATCGTTGCCTAAGAATTGTGGGAACTGTAGTTTAGCACCTCCTAGAGCTACAATTCTCAGCACCCTTTACAAACTGCATTTCACATGCTTTAATTATATGGTATGTACACAGCCTGAGACATCTGGGGTGCTTATTATTCTGAACTCTTTCTACCATTCCATCAGTGGTCCATGACTGGATGGCAAGCCAAAAGGAGAAGTCTTTGTCCCAAGGATCTTACAATCTAACAACAGACAGTCCAGAGGAGCATCCTTATGGGAGAGGCAAGAATCCATCTGTTTTCCCACTCAAACTCCCATTGCATCTGACCGTAAAGGAAATTAGAGAGAGATCAAGATCTCTTGCTTCCTTCTTTATTAAAGAAACAATCTCCCGTTTAAGTCTTTGAAAGCTTTTTCGCAGCCTCTTTCATTCTCAGAATAAATTCAGTGACAGCCCTGCAAAAACATTCAGAAGCAAATGGCCAAAATATGTTTTGCAGGCATCAGAAAAATACCCTGAGGAGGAAGTTAATGGGAACAAGCAGAATAAAGCTTTTGCAGAAGAGTGAGATAGTGCGTGCATTTTATCTCAATAGCATTTTTTTATTTTTAAAAAAAACCCTAAAGGTGCTTTGTGATGTTTCTTCATTTCAGGGTAAATGATTCAAAAGACTACTTTTACATGTATATGTTTAACATTAATGAAAATTCTAGCTTATTTTATGCCTGTTTATTACATTCTCCACACCAAATATTTATATTTCCACATTATTTAACTTAGATGTATCGTGCTTCCGGGAGAGCTAGAATAGATGGTAAGATACAAAACGGCTTTCTTTCACTGCTGCTCCAGAATATTTCCCCTGGAAATGCTGGAATATCCACACACACACACATCTATGTTGCTCATCACAAATGATTAAACCAATATGCAGGTGAAATAAGCCTTTCCACTGTAAATTCAGTATTTGAATAAAAGAGCATTTCAGAAAAATTGATATTTCCGACTAAAATTAAACTTTAAAAACACCTCTGGGATTGGAATTCATCAATGCAATAAGTGGGCTATGCATGCATGCAATGAGGTCTGGTGGCACAACAAAGTTTTCTCCCCTCACTCCCCCCCCCAGGTACCCCCTAAACACATTCTGAGAGTCTCCCCAACTCTGCAGTGCAAATTTAGGGAAGGGAGCAATGCGGGAGGAGAGTAGGGAATGATGTCCCATTGTGCAAGAAGATCTCATTCCGTGCACACAATGTGTGTTCTGTTCTGACTGACAAGGGGTGATTCATGAAGAAGAAGGAGGAGGAGGAGGAGGAGGAGGAGGAGGAGGAGGAGGAGGAGGAGGAGGAGGAGAAGTAGTTATAGTGGTAATGATGATGATGATGATAATAATTATAATAATGGTAACAAACATCAGAAAGTACAATACAGGCAACTTCCCATTTTTGTGGGGGTTATGTTCCGAGGCACCACACATTTATGTGAAATTGCGGATATTTGAAACACCATTGGAAAAGCCTGCAAACATCCTCTAAACCTCTGGAAACTCTTGAAAAACACTCTAAAAAGAACCTACAGAGCCAGTGTGGTGTAGTGGTTAAGAGCTGTGGACTTGTAATCTGGGGAACCGGGTTCGCGTCTCCGCTCCTCCACATGCAGCTGCTGGGTGACCTTGGGCCAGTCACACTTCTCTGAAGTCTCTCAGCCCCACTCACCTCACAGAGTGTTTGTTGTGGGGGAGGAAGGGAAAGGAGAATGTTAACCGCTTTGAGACTCCTTCAGGTAGTGATAAAGCAGGATATCAAATCCAAACTCTACTTCTACAGCACTTACCAGATGCCAAACTTCACCACAATTGCTCCCTCCAAACCTCTTTGCTCAAATTCCAACTCTCCACAAGCTTCAATGGTCAGTGCAAGGGGTCATGGGATTGCACTTACAAAGGCTTGTGGGATTGAAGGCCCTGTTCTGTGCCTTTTCTGCACTTTCTGGGCTCTTTTAGGGCCATTCTGGTCATTTTTAAAGTCACTTCCGGGTTCAGCTCAATTAGTGTGTTCACACATGCGGGCAGTTGCACATCAATTGGGTGCTAGTAAATTGGTTGTTACCTATATTTGAAAAAAAAAAAAACAGAAGAGGACATGTGAAGACAAATGTCCCAAAGAATCCAGGGTGATCCCATCATAATTTGAATCTGAATCCCACAGAACATGATTGATTCATCTATTGAGCTAATCTATATGATTTGGAACTGTCAAGGAATAGGACTTTTAACCATGTTGTGTTTGGGTTTTGCTCATAAACCTTGAGCTTCTTTTTTTTGTTTTAAAGGCTGTTTTGCACAGTGATGTCAAAAGTTCACAGGGAGGTTGAAAGTACAAGGGGATTTTTGCGCAGAAAATTCAGCACAGGAGGGTCAAAAGCTTAAAGGGGCTTTTTGCTCAGGAGGTTTTGCATAGGGCAGTCAAAAGTTCAGTCTGGAAGCCTAAGGACAAATAGAAACTTAACCAGGAACCTACTCTCTAGCTGATTAATTAAAAAGATGGAGGGGTGAAAATATTGTACATAAGTTGAACTGGAAGCAGTTATTTTGGTAAGGTAGTTATTTGAATGAATTGAAGAGTCAGAAGGCTCTGGAGTAAAAAACAAAACAAAATGAGTGGCTGGATTTGAAGAGGAGAGAGAGAGAGAGAGAGAGAGAGAGAGAGAGAGAGAGAGAGAGAGAGACTGCTTTAAGAGAACTGGAACACTAGGAAATATTAAGAGAGTGCAGTTGGGTCCTGCAGCAAAAATGAGCTATATAAAAATAAAGATATCCACTTTAGTGGCAGTAGTGAAGTTAAGAAGAGGTAGGGTAGTCTGGCAGGTTTGCTTGTCTCCTTTCCCTCTCATGGCACAGGATACAGCCTGAGCTGTCAAAGAGACCAAAGGATTTACCTGTGTGAACATTATTGGCAATGTCAGAAAGCTATTTTCTCATTGCACATTCTAGCACAGATGTGAATGAGGAAAATGTATTCCGACGCAGAAGGGGAACCAACTTGTTTCCAAGCATCTCCTAAAATGTTTTCGCAAGCCTGAGCTTTTATGTGCTGCCTAGATCATTCTAGCAGGAGTCGAAAGAGCCCAGAGCAAATGTGATTCATCGCATTCCAATTAAAACTCTTGGAGTTTATCGCCCACTGAACTTCCAGTGGTAAGAGCTCTCGCCAAGCAATAAGATATATCTTTAAATGCCCAAATGACGTATCATTAAAAACAGTCCTTTGGGACTTTTTTAAAACAGTCCAACAATCTAAACTTAGAAGCTGTGGAGTTCCAGTGCTTCTGAACTTCCGATGCCAGCCTTCCACAACCTGGCAGTTGACTTCCAAATATTTTGGAATAAAATTCCCATCAAGCCCAGCCAGCCCAGCCAACAACTCTCATGGGAGGTGCTGTCAAAAATATGTGCAAGGCACTGGCCAGATTGGGGAAAACTGGGGTCAAAATGCTTGATCACCACAGAAGTTTTGGAACACCTCAGTTTCCAAGTTGTGCTGCCCATTAAATGCATCTTCACAAGACAACAGATTGCACACCATACAAAGTGCGAACAGCTTATGTAAAATAACTTTTCCCTTGAGAAAGAATAGTGTTCAAAACACTTTGGAAATTAAAGAAGGCAGACTGGCAGGCAAGGTCTGGCTGAGGAGGACATATTGAGGTTGGTGAGGCAGTGTCCCCTTTGCCCTAACGGACCAGCCTCTGTTGATGGAGGCCCCTACCATTGGCTGAGCATGTTCCAGCTTACTTAGCCCTTCACTCTTGCTTCAGAGAAGCGCTTGGTGAGAGTGGATATTTAATAAGCCATGACTGAAGGATGACATCACGGAAGAGCAAGGACAATAGCAGGAGATGCCATCTCAACATTCCCAGCCCCATACAGACAATGCATACTAGGCTTGAATGTTTTATTGTAAGACTATTTTGTAAGCTGCTTTGAGAGCCACTTGAGACTTCAACGTGGGATATAAGTGGTCTAAATAAATACACAGGAAGAGGCTGTTCATCCTGGATCTGGGCTTCTGTGTTTGGCTCCTGAACTCCGCTGAAACAACAAGCTCCTCTAGCCTTACATTGCAGCTCCCACTCATTTCATGTTTCAAGAGGGTTGAGATACAGTTCATGAAATGAATAGTGAATCAGAGTAGGGGCGGAAATGTGTTCAGCTGACCTTATTTGTCATACCTTACGCAACTTCATCAAGCGAGGGGCCTCATCTGCACAATACATTTAAAGCAATATTGCATACCCTCCAAGCGTCCCGATTTTCCAAGGACAGCCCTGGGATTACAAAAGCCATCCCAGCTTCTAATTTGTCCCTATTTCCCATGCCAACGCGACTGCCACCAAGCTCAGGGAGGAGAATGAGCCGGCGCTTGTCCAGGGCGGCAGCTGCGGTGGCTGCGAAGAAGCACCCCAAGGCTTCCATGGCCACTGCTGTTGGTCTTCTCCCTTGGGCAGCTTGTAGTGAATGCTGGAGAGCGGAGGAGTAAGAGGGAGCCTGCCGCTGCGAAGGCCCAGCCCCACATGATGCACCAACTCTAGGGGCAGGCAGAGGGTAAAGAATCAAGATGTTTTAAAAAAATACTTTGTGCAACCGTGTCTGCTCTGTTTCCTTTCTAAAATGTATTTATTGGTGTATAAAAATAAAATAAAATCAGGATTAAGGGGTTTTCTTAGGATGGCGGAAGGCATGTGTGCTGTTTCCCATTGGTGTGGTGGTGATAGCACCCACTCATCTTCCAATAGGAAATGCTCTGAGGAGAGGGACAAAAAATTGTGGGGGAGAGAGAAATGTCCCTCTTTTCATCTGAGGAATCTTGGAGGGTATGATATCACTTTAAGTAGCCATTGCTTCTCCCCAAAGAATCTTGGGAAGTGTAGTTTGTAAAGGCTACTGAGAGTTGTGAGGAGATCCCTATTCCCCTCAAAATGTCCCCTTGGAAGATAGATTGGTTGTTAAAATACTGTGAAACTTGAAGCTCTGTGGGGGGAAATATAAGTCTCCAGGGGGAAAAGAAATTTCTTTAGAAGAACTATTGGTATAAACCAACTTTAACCAATCTGGTGCCCTTCGGCTGCTTTCGACTACAACTCCCAGTCCCATCAGCCACAGCCAGCACAAATGCACATTTTAGTCCAAAGCATTTGGAAGGCAGCACTTTGGCAAAGGCTGAAGCAAGCTGTATTTTACAACAAAGACGCAAGCTGTATTTTACACACCATGGCAATCTTCAGTTCGGACAATTACATAGTCTAAGAGGTGCCAGTCGTTTGACCAAAGGAAGCTCCATGATGTTTTAAAATTATTTTTTTGTCAAAATATTGTGTTGGTATTAACAAGGTGGTGCACTGCACAAAAGTAAGATTCCGTTCTGGTTGCTGTTGCCAATTCCTTCTTTCCCAATAGTCCCAGGCAACAGATCTAAATCTCGCCCAACTCTTGCATTAAAATCACCCAGGAGGGTAATTTTATTCTCCTTAAGTGTCTCTGATAAGATGGCATCTAGCTGAGAATTAAAAAAAATTCTTTATTGTCTTCACTGGCATCCAGTGTTGGTGCATAGGCACTTAAAATAGTAGCCTGTTTGTTTGGGGTGAGTTTTATTTGAGGGCTTGAAAGTCACTCATTAATGCTGGTAGGGATTCCTGACAACAGCTTCACAAGATCGTTTTTGATAGCAAAGCCTACTCCATGTATTTGAAGTTCTTGTTCAGGTAGACCTTTCCAGAAGAATGTGTAGCCTCCTTTTTCTTCCTTCAGTTGTCCCTCACTTGCTCTTCAAATTTCTTGAAGCGCTGCAATGTCAATGTTAAAACATCGCAGCTCTCTTGCAATGATGGCAGTCCTGCATTCGGGACACTCATTATGTTATCCAACAAAGTCTGTATATTCCATGTTCAAAAGTTCAATTGTCTTTTACGACCGCTGGGCACGGTAATCCAGTCAGGGAAAAAGGGAGGCAGACTATGTTTAGGGCACATTTTCTAGCCCCTCCTCCTTTCGGGGGTGAGCAGAGTGGATCCTAAATTGGACTGCTGAGTCGTGGATACAGCTGGAAGGAAATGTTAATCCTCCTCTTCCTCATGCATGGGGACGATGGGGATTAAAAAAAATTTTAAGCACATAAAATTTAAACCCTTTCCTTGTAATCGCTAGCATGCCTAGAATAGGATGATCTATGCACCATTTGTACTCCCCTCTCAAAGAAATACTTTCCATCTGCACATCTGAAGCAGCTCTGGAAATCTTGTAAAAATGCACTCAAACATATAACTCTGGAGAATCAGAACTCTGTCCACTGATGGCTGTATACACCCTATACCTTTAAAGCACCTTTAAAGGACACAACATCCCCCAAATAATTCTAAGCTACAGTTCCCAGATTCCTTGAAGGGAGTCATGTGCTTTAAATGTATGGTGCACAGACAGCCTATGGGAGAGGCCCTTGCAACATATGCACCTCAAGGCACAGTCTTACATTCATCAACCTGAGAATATGCCATAAATATACGGTACAGTATTCATTTCTACTGATACAGTACAAGAGTAATCCTGCTGGGTGACATTTTCCAGTAAACATTTTTGAACGACACTTTTAAGATATTTTACTTCTGAATGTATCGGATGCGCATCAGCATCAGAAGACACCCATATAAACAGCTGGTTTTTATATCATTTTTGCTAAGTAAAATAATCCAATCAGATGACCTGAATTGAGATGATTTGATCCCCATGACTGTGTCCTTGCTGATATTTGCATGTGTAAAGCAATTTCAAATCTCAATTGATTAGCTTAACCTCTGGCACTAGAGATAAAAAATAATTTGCTTTGACTCCTGGCGCATTAGGCTACATCTGGCAAAACTGATATTGTAATGACCTCAAAGCCAAACAACACAAAGCTGTCACGTCATTTTCAAAGCCAGGATCTGCTTGGCTTAGAGTAAGGGTAATTAACCTCCGAATAACCTGTAAATATACAGGCTTCAAGAGCATCCACTGAGACTCATAGATCAGATCTACACAAATATATCTTTTAAAAACTCATATGCTCCAATAAGTTGTCTATTACATGTTTCCTACTCGGTTTACAAAAGGCTTTGAATGGTCTCCAGTAACCTCGTAGTTCTGGCTATATCTGCATCTGCTGTGTTTCATGTGATATTTTCTTGAATGGGCAGTAGTTACGTTGTTTAACCCAGACATTTTTTAGCATTCATGTCCCAGATTAGGGTTAGACTAGGACAGTCTATTACTGTCAATAGTGGCTGTCCCGTTCCAATAACTCAGTCTTTGGGAGCTGGGAACTCACAGACATTACAGGACTGAATTTCCACCATCCCTGACTATTCACCATGCTAGCTGCAACTGATGCGAGTGGGATTTCAACAGCATCTGTAGGGACACAGTATCCAGCTCTACAATGCAGAAAGGCTGAGCCAGGATGGAGGACAAGGTGGTGTCCAGGCTAGAAACAAGGCAAGGTTCAGGGAAACACAGATCTGAGCACTTTTTACATTAGCAGCACCTAATTATTAACATCACCTCAAGATGTCTCAAGATGCTGCTCTACCTAAAGGGGCCCAGCCTGTTGGAATGTGAATCGATGCTAGGAAAAGCTATATTTATTAGCTATTATCCTTCCTTCCTCACTTTTTAAGTTCAGCAGACTGCCATTCCTTTGCAGCTTAAAGAGGAAGCTTAGATAGGCTAGTTTTAGCCTTTAAGTAATCCGAGGCTTTAAGGCAGACTAGAATTTCCTGGTGTTACATCTTTTTTCCCACCCTTAAAACAATAATCACACAAACAGTCATGTAAATAACATTTACTCACTCGGAGTACTTGTTGAAGAGAAACAGATACATCAGCTTTGTTCAGGCAGGCTTAAAATGATAAATCAGTTACAAAGACATACTTATGTCTAGCTTAAAATGGTGCCTGATCTGGAGCTCAGACATACCAGATGTTCTCACATTGCTGGCAGAGCAGAAGAAATGGAAAGAGCAAGATAGAGTGCCCAGACAGGTAGGAGAATTTATAGCTACGCTCTCCCCCTGTCAGAGCACAGTGGGAGTCTAGCAAATTTACAGGAAAACTCTGTGAGCGTCAGCTCATATCATGTGCCTTTCTAGCAAAACATTGATTGTTGGTTTGACTGCATTTTAAATATCCCTCACAGCTTTCTCTAGTAACTTCCTACTGTGACAGAGCAGGGGGAGGCTTAGGTCTTCCAGTAGAGTCCTGTGAGTCAAAGGGCAGTAGTGCCACATCTGTGAGCCAATTGCCCCATAGGTTCATCTGGTAACTGTGCTTCTGGGGCTGTGCTGGCTTGCCATTCTCATTCAGGCTCAGAATCCTCAACCCCCATCACCTGATGAAGGGGAATCTGATTCCTGCTCCCTGACACACTTTCCCCAACTCTGCAATAACTACATTAAATAAAGTTTAGCGAAGAACCACATGCTACAAAACTAGAGCATCAAGCACTAATTCCATATAGAAAGTACTTAGATTGTTCTATAGTTCAGTGGTGTCTGACAGATATCTTGAGACGTTAATTGGAGCAATCTTTGTGTCACTTTCCGTGGAAGGTTGATTGTTTGCTGCAAATTCTGAATCATGAAGTCTTTTCATAGAGGTATATGCTGGGGGGGGCACCCATTGATTCCACGTTTCCATTGTGCTAATACAAAAACGAGAGAAAATGCCACCTGCCCGTCTACTTTTGCAAAGAAGGATTGCATGGGGGTGGGGGAGGAATAATTGCACTTGGCATTTCTGATCTCAAATTATGGCATCTTCCTCTGCCCAGGACATGCTCGTAGCAGAGGGTCATAAAACAAGTCATCCTGCCTCCTTAATAGATTATGATATGGTACCATTGTCTGCCACAGGATTTCCTGCTTACAGAAAGCTAGTAAAAAGTACTCCACTGTTACAAATAGCATGACACCCAAGAGCTCATAATGGCTTTCCCAGCAGAAATCAGCCTTCACTGACTTACATAGCCTGTTTCAGCAGCTGCCTGAAACTTTCATTAAATACATTTTACTGGCTCCATAATTCAGCTGGTGCACTTCTGGAGATGATGTCTTCTGTTATAGCACTTGGAAAAAGGAAATGCTTTTCTATTTATCTAGCTACTTTCACCCCATATAATTTATGTCCGGTTCTCGAGCACAGCATCCTACTATTGAGATTGGGGGGAGGGGCTGTAGCTGCATGGTATAGACTTGTTGACAAGAGCCCACGGTCAAT
Organism: Podarcis melisellensis; assembly: GCF_964234715.1. Lineage (NCBI taxonomy): Eukaryota > Metazoa > Chordata > Lepidosauria > Squamata > Lacertidae > Podarcis > Podarcis melisellensis. The sequence goes on from NC_138530.1 coordinate 30,079,017, forward strand.
CTACCCACTCTGCATCACCAAGTAAGGGCTGGACATTTATTATTGTATGTATTTATTCTACTATATCCCTCCTTCCTCATGCAGGAGCCCAGGGTGGCAATCACATCAGTAATAAAGGGGGGGGGCTGGCGTAGGTTTTGAGAGCACGTAGGCAGAGGAGAGGAAGGAGGAGTCCTGTCGCCTGAGCAGAATACTGCTTGTGCAGCAGGGTATGCAATCCTGGGGTTTTTTGCTTAGGGCAGAATCATGCATTGTGTGTGTGTGTGTGTGTTCTGTTTTTAAAAAACAAAACCCCTACAGTGGGGTAATCAGAAATGAAACCATGGCTTGCGAGAAGGGGTCCATTATCCCGCCCCATGTTGTGCTCCTGGCAAAAATTACCCCCTGGTTATTTACCAGGGGAGGGAAGCTGCCCCTTAATGTGCCAGAGACTTGCTCCTGCTCCCCCGCAACTGCTATTTGTGTATGCGGCGGGGTGGAAATAGACACATTAAATGCAAGAATGTATACACATGTTTCACTTTACGGACATTCTTAGTGCTGAAATTCACTTATCTGAACACATGGAATTAGTACCCAAACCTTGCTATAGACATCACAAATTCAGATATCCAAACAGAAAGCAAGTTTTTACTTCCTTGCTTGCCTTTCGCTGGTTGGCTGCTGGGGGGGGCAGGAGTGTTCAGAGAAATCAGAGAACATTTTGGGGGAGATTTCCTGAGTATTTTTTGCTTTTTAGAGTCAAAATTTCATGGTTGGGAATGCATTAGGAATTTTCCCATAGGAATCAATGGAAACTGGTGGCTCATAATGCAAACACTCAGCTAATGAACAGTTTCCAGGGAAAGCATTGTGTTTGATAAGCGGGACCTGCATGTACTTAATGTAACATGCAGTTATGTTTGGGGAAAAGTTGGGTGGGGGGTCATGGGAAGTAATGAAGGCTTAGCCCTGAGTCCTGCTTGCTGGCTTCCTATAGACAACTGCTAGGCCACTGTGAGAACAGGATGCTGGACTAGATGGGTCATTGGCCTGATCCACCATGGTTCTTTTTACATTCTTATGAAATAAGGAATGCTATGTGAGAATTACTGGGGGGGGGGGAGATCTGGTCTTCCTCTGAACACCAGAATTCAGCAACTGTCTAATGTATCTGTTTGGAATTTGGTCGGGACAAATGCAAAGAACTACATCCTTGCACAAGCATAATGATTTTGTGGGATTTATGGTGACAATATATTGTGATTAGGATTGCCCCACTTTTCCAGCACTGCTCCTGTGCTCTTAAGAGCTGTGAGGCAAGGAGTCTTATCCAGGTGTACAGAGCACTGTAATGAAAATGACAGGACAACGGAGGGTGGGAGGGTGAGGGTCAAGTTAACACAGATAAATCTGAAGAATGTCAAAGGAAATGAGACATGGTGTTAGAAAGAAAATACACAATCAGAGCGTTGGCTGCAGGAAGAGTGTTGCAGAAAGCTTAAAGAGCTGGTATGATCATAACAATGTTTTGGGGAGAGATGTTTGGCAGAGGCATTCAGCACTGATTGAAGTGGGTTGATATGCCAGAAGGCTTGTTCGCTTATTGGCTTCCAGGAGACTCTGGTTATTTCTGGGTCACATAGAGGCAACTCTGTTCTGACTAAATTCCTTCCACCTGACCTGGAAATAATGAAGGTCGGGCGGATTCCATTCAGGTGAGAAGCACAGTGTTAAGACACTCCCTCGAGGAATCTGCACATTTTCTACCCATTTCTCAGCCATTTTCCTATATGCATACACAAAAGTCTAACCTTTTGCTACCAGGTACACATCTTGCCTCAAAAACTAACACCCAAAAGCTCTAAGAACTCAAATAGAATTTTTAAAGTAACTGTTTTCATAGATGGATAGATATGCAATGTGAAATAGATAACTAAACCTAATCGTAAGACACACAGCAACTCCCAGGTTAAATATTCATAGCTTTATACTATTCATTCCTCTTTTAGGTATTCTCTTGCAGGATTCTCCTATACTATTCTGTCCAAGTTGCATGTCTGTCCACATCTTACCCAAGGTATACCCCTTGGTAGGTAAAGGTAAAGGGACCCCTGACCATTAGGTCCAGTCGTGACCTACTCTGGGGTTGCGGCGCTCATCTCGCTTTATTGGCTGAGGGAGCCAGCATACAGCTTCTCGGTCATGTGGCCAGCATGACTAAGCCACTTCTGGCAAACCAGAGCAGCGCACGGAAACGCCATTTACCTTCCCGCTGGAGCGGTACCTATTTATCTACTTGCACTTTGACGTGCTTTCGAACTGCTAGGTTGGCAGGAGCAGGGACCGAGCAACGGGAGCTCACCCCGTCACGGGGATTCAAACCGCTGACCTTCTGATTGGCAGGTCCTAGGCTCTGTGGTTTAACCCACAGCGCCACCTGCGTCCCTGCGTAAACCAAGAGGTATACATGGCTGTGATATCCAGATTTATAGCAATGCAGCTGATAACGTATCTTGTAGACCGTTTCCACTAGTCAAACTAAGAGATAAATAAAAAGACATATGATTGCAGAATTCTTTTTAAAGACACACACACACACACACACACACACTTTTACACTGAAGCTGAAAATTGAAGAGGAAGGTGGCCATTTGGAAAGAGGGTCTTCCTAACCCTTCCCCTCCTGCCATTTTCCTTCGGAAGCTTGCCCACCCCAAAACTATTTTTGCTCCTTCTGGATAAAAAGTAGGACAAGTGCCTGTATCTTTTCTCTGTGATGGTTAAAGCAGCTCAAGGGCAAAACAGTGGAAGGTTAAGAAGGCCCTCTTCTCCCTTCCAATTGCAGTCTTGGGGGCTGAAATGTGTTTTCAGAAGACTCTGCAAAAAGAAAGCAGAGAATGACACGGAACATGACTTTCCACCCCTAAAATATAATCGAAAAGCTGTAAGCAAGCAGCAATATAAATAAAGAGCTCAGAGAGAAAGAAAGCCTGGTAGATTTTCTCAGAAAGCACTTTTCATAATATAGGTGCCATCATTGAAGAGGCCCTGTTCCAGGCCCCATCCACTCTTATTCCAACACCCAAAGACATATGGAGCAAGGATATAGCCACAAGAGCTCAAACAACAGGAGGAATATACTGGACATTTTGGAACTATGCTGCTACAAAGAAGGCCACTTGCCTTTCATTTGAAGGTAAGAACACTAGGAAGAAGAATTCAGTGACCAGAGAGCCTCGTATGGGAGTAAGTTGTCCTTTAAATACCAAAGTCCCAAACCTAGATGTACTTCCAGCAACAAGTGCTTTGACACCACAAGCTGGGTCTCACAGACTGACTTCTCTTCAGTGACACGAAGAAGGCAGAGAGGAAGACCCAATGCAGTAGTCTCTGAAGGCTCCAAGCAAATCTGTTTTAACTAGATCTACAGAATCTATTTCTGGAGAGAACTGTAAAATCTGTCCAGATATGGTAACATAGCTATTTTTCAAAAACATTATTTGATTCTTTTATAATAAAGCTTCTCCTCTTGATTTATACTCATTTGTATTTTAAAGTCTAAATGGAAATGTTCAGCCAATTTGACCAAAACCATTTATTATACTATTGAACTGGGAGTGGGGTCCATAACCTATGATGACATCCTCGCAAAATATGAAATAAAATTGCCAATAATAAGTCAGGCATTTAAGGAAGTCAGTAGCAAGGGCATTAATGTAATGTTTATGGGTAACCTTGTGAGGAAGGTGGGGACCCCTTAGATATAGTCTTGAACAATAAAGTACACATCAGATATAATATAAAGGATCAGAAAGTATTGTTTCCTTACATTGACCTTAGTTGCTTTACTAAATCATTCCCAACTCCCCTGAGCTGCCAAGATCAACATAGGAACTAAGCAAGTGTTATCTTGTTGCGGCATAACATTTTACTTACTTTACTTATTTAACATGGAGCGAGAACAACATGCCAACTAGCCAAAGAAAAGTTTTGTTCACTCAAATGATCAATATCGTCCTCTGTAAAATTAAAGGTACCCCTGACCGTTAGGTCCAGTTGCGGACGACTCTGGGGTTGCGCACTCATCTCGCTTTACTGGCTGAGGAAGCAGGCGTTTGTCCGCAGACAGCTTCCTGATCATGTGGCCAGCATGAATAAGCCGCTTCTGGCGAACCAGAGCAGTGCACGGAAACACTGTTTACCTTCCCGCTGGAGTGGTACCTATTTATCTACTTGCACTTGACGTGCTTTCAAACTGCTAGGTGCACAGGAGATCTTCCTCTGTATGATACTCTAAAAACAATGGAGGCAGATTTTTGCTTCTTACAGAAACTTACCATATCCACGTATGCATGTTAAACGGATGTTAGAAAGGGAAGAAAGCAACAGTAATAAAAGGCTAAAGATAAACACAACCCCTCAAATAAGGGTTATGGTGGCTCGATATGCTCAGGTATATTGAGGCATGCAAGAAAACAGATGCACACAGACCCCTCAAAAAGTATGCCAACTCGAGTGATAAATTTAGGCTGGTTCAGATGTAAATGCTAACCCATGGTTTGGAGAAAACCTTATTGAGAAAAGGCCTTATTGTGGACCATGTACACACATCTGGAGCTGAACATTCAGGAGTGGTCCTTCCATTAGACAAAGTGAGGTAATTGCCTCAAGTGGAAGAAACTAAGGGGGCAACAGTTGCACCCATCCTCCACTGCCCCCCTAAGCTAGTGGGATCCCACTAGTGGGATCCCTTAAGCTTCATCCAGGCACAGATGAGAACACTACCCCATTGCCAATGCTGAAGTAACTTCAAGTCAACTTCAGCTTTTGTAAGGAGAAGCTGTAGCTCAGTAGTAGACCCTCTGCATTGTGTGCAGAAAGTCCCAGATTGAAACCCCAGCCTCTGTAGGCAGTCCTGGAAGAGAACCCTGTGTGGAATCCTGGAGAGCCATTGGCAATTAATGAAGATAGTCCTGAGCTTAATGGACCAATGAGCTGGCTCAGTTTAAGGCAGCCTCCTGTGTTCTATGTCCATGGAATGACAGGGACATCATCCTGTCCTTTGCCTCAGGCAGCAAAATGTTTTGGGCTAGCTCTAGAAACATTCACTGCAGAACACAGAGTGCGGGGAAGAGAAGGTAATTTAAAAAGGAATACAAGCTCAAAGCATCTGCGGCTGAAACAGAAGCAGAGGGATGCAATAGAATGATTATTCTAGTAAATAATCCTCACACGCCAGAGGCAATAAGATCCCTCAGATGCAGGAAAGGCCATTCCTTCTCCATCGGCTTTGTGTTCCAGCTCACTGAATCTCAGTTTAGCTTACATTAGCCACAAGGAGGTATAATTGCCTGAGGGGATTTATTAGTCCAGTGGAGAAAAGCAAAACAATGGGCAAGAGAAAGCAGCATCAAATTGTGCTGTATCCAGACTTACAACAAGATCAATGTTGCGTTTTTGGAGTACGTGCTCTTGCTTTACAAAAGTAAAACACATTGGTGGGCTGCAGGGATTGTAGAGCGTGGAAAGTGGATTGTGCAAGACTGAAGTTGACCCAACAACCTTGTTTCAAACCAGAGAGCATTCTGACCTTTGTGGACTTGTGGAAATATGGGAAGGGGAACTGAAAAGGAAGGGGAACAGGACCAGGTGCACACAAGTCCTATTCAATAACCCTATGCCATGTCTAGGGCTAGACATGTGTAAGGGAAGCAGGAGCAAACTTCCTTCCTTCCTTCCTTTCTTTCTTCCTTCCTTCCTTCCTTCCTTCCTTCCTTCCTTCCTTCCTTCCTTCCTTCCTTCCTTCCTCTCCTCCCCACTCCCTAGCATTGAAAGGAGACCTGTTCACATTCATTTGTTAAGCCTTATGCATGGAGAATTCCTGGAAAAGCCTACAGAGATCATTTTGCATTGCCTTGATTTCTGGCATCCCAGTGACCATGCTGGCTGGGGCTGATAGGAGTTGCAGTTTGAAACCTCCAGAAGGCACTAGGATGGGCATGGCTGGGGTAGACCAGGACTGGCCAAGACTAGGGCTTTTTTCAGCGGGAACTTGCCGGAACTCAGTTCTGGCACCTCTCAGGTGGGCACCATTGCCATTCTAATAAAACAAGGGAGGCATTCATGGTGCGTTCCAATAACTCTTTTTTCTAGAAAAATAGCACTGGCCAGGACAGTATTCTCCAGATTTTGCTTCACTACAACTCCCATCGTCCCTGATAGTTGGCCATGCTGACTGGGACTGATGGGATTTATAGTCCAAAACATCTGGAAGGTGCTACCTGTGGTGTGTAGACAATCCTGAGCTAGATAGATCAATAGTCTGGTTTGGTGTACATGCCTATGTGCTTAATGTAATGGATTTGTATTTCTTCTATCCTTGCATGCTTACAGCATGCAAAGCCACTCTCAATCGCTTGCCATAGTTCTGAAGGACACTCAGACAGCCATCATATTTCAGGTTGTCCATCATGTATGGTTTAGAGCAGGGTTGGGGTGCCCCTCCAGATGTCATTGGGCTCCAGTTCCTATCATGCCCATATATATGAATACATATGAATGCCCATATATCTGAATGATGCCGGGGGGTGGGGCATTCCGGCAGCAGTAGAAGTAGTGGAGCAGGCAGAGCATAGCCTCCTATACTTCTGCCACCTGAGGCGAGTGCTTCACCCCACCTCATGAGTGGGCCAGCTCTGAAGCCAGGTTATCTATCTAAATTTCCTCTCATAATTTCAGGCTGTCTGGTCCAGAACAGTGTTATCAGAAAATACTAGATAAATTGGCAAAGTCAAGGCCGCTGTACATGTCCCACAGCCAAGCCAATCCACAGAAGATGGATATATGATCCAAAGCCTGCTGGATCAGGCCAATGGCCCATCTAGACCAGCATCCTGGTCTCACAGGGGCTAACCAGATGCCTGTGGGAAGCCTGCAAAAGCCCTCTGCCCACCTGAGATTCCTAGAAACAAGTATTCAGAGACAATCTTTTGCAGTCCTGGAGGGCTACGTGTTCTTCATGCCTCATTTAGGGTACAGGCTAGTGGGAAGGCCTCAGAATACAATTGTCATAACTCTACATAAATGTGCTGTCTGGCCTTAATCACTGAATAATTCATTGTATCCAATTCCTTTCCAACCTATGTATGTGACTGTTAACAAACATACGACTGCCATATCAGGGTTTTTTCTGGGCAAACAGATCAGGAGGCAACTTCACCGCTCTAGCAAATGTATTATTCATCCTTTTAAAAAACACACACCATATTTAATAAGCAACACATTATTGCCATTGAATTATTCATTTTATTGCACATCCATTTCTGGTTCGGAATTGATTGCCAGAGCAGAGGTAAGAGCAGTGATGTGAAATTGTTTATCCACATTACGCAGGAATAACAAATACTTGAGGGGATGAGTTGTTTGAGCAAACGTAAAAAAATTTAAAAATGCAAGCATCTTCTTAGCGACGTATAACGTTATCAAGACATTGGCCATGACCCACAAATGTTCACACACAGCATCCTGCCCTCCCTCCAAGACAAAAGGCTATAGATGACACAGAGGCACATTTGGGTGAAGAGAGAAATCTGTGCCCTTGCACATTACAATGCAGAGGTGCATCATGTGGGCTAGGCATGCAGCTCCCCATTCAGCAAGAAAACAGATCTATGCAAATCACTTCTGTGGGCTTATCTCCCTAGCTAGATCAGAGCATGAACCTGAAACTAAGCAAGGGTATTTGAACCGATTATTTGTAGGAAGCTTTGGAGAGGGGCTGCTACTCAACAGCAGAACATGTGCTTAGCTCTCATAGGTTCTGTTTCCAGCAGCAAGAGTGGCGCAATAAAGTTGCAGGGCCTCTGCCAGAAACCACGAAGAGTCTGTGCCACTTGGCACACTTGATGGTGCTGGCCTAAACAGACCAATGAGTTAACTGAAGCTATAAGGTCCATGGGGGCAATTTGCAAATCTTGGGTGACATTCAGGATTGTAGACAGTCCTATCTCTCCTCTTGCAATGGCTTCTGGCAGCCAGTGGAGAATTGTGTGATATATGCAGCTCATCCCACCCTGAGGATAAAGTCTCAGTGATGAAATGGTCAATACAATAATTATCTTCAAGGAATTGTTCGTATGAACAGAGCCTGCTTTTGCCTCGTCGTATATAGTAGACTGTGTATTCAGTACACATGCATCTGATATATGGTTCCTTCATCTGCTCTTGATTCTGTAGCAGGTTCCGTAGTGTTTTTGACCACAGCAGATGTTGAAATACTCTTCCTTTTCACTGCAAAAGGCATCTGCTTTCTTTGTTTGTCAAAGCTCTTGAAGCTGCTCACAGAGCTTCCTAAAATATACATGTAATAATAGCATGGCCCCACTGCATGAACATTAACCTGACCATTTGAAGTATTCCCCTCTCCTAATTGACTTACATAAATTTGGCCAAAGCAGCCATTTTTGCTAAGTAATTACCTTTGGAGCATCTTGCTGATTGCATTTTAAATTCTTAGAAACCTATCAGCCTGTCTTCTGACTCACACTTGCCATTCTGATGTATTACAGCCATCCATCACCCTGACATCCTCCCACTGATGACAACTTCCTCCAAGCTTGTAGCCAGAGAGATCCATTGTGGCTTTTCATTTAACCCCCCCCCCCAACATTGTAAATGAGCTGGAACTAATCAGGCCTCCCTCATTCATCTAGGATGTCCCTCTGTGGATGTCTGTGTTATCAACAACTGTTTTGTGAATGACCACTGTTAATTATGTAATTATCACAGTCCGTGTTGTTCTGCATTTCATTTCCTTCCGACCTCACACTCACTCAGGATGGCACTTCAAGCATCTGATGAAGTCCATGAAAGCTTATTCTGCATTAAATTTGTTTGCTCTTAAGATGCTGTAGGGCTCTTTGTTCTTTTTGCTGCAGCCTATGGATAACGCCAAGAAACAGCAATGAATCTCAGCAGCTTCCAGGTGTCCTGAGACTTAAATCAGTGAGAAATTAAACAAGTACCGGTAGATCCTGCAACAAAATGAAAACATTTTAACAACCACCAGTCGCAGCAACCAAACGTAAATTCATGAGGTGGCAGCCACTCTAAATCATTCCAAAAGCTTTCCTGAAAAGCCACGTTCTGGCTGCCCATCGGAAGACCAGCAATGAGGTAGATCTGTGGGCCAGTCCTACTGTTAGGCAGAGCGAGAAAGCTACCATAGGTGGTTGATTTTCTGGTTGTCATTAGAAATAGCAATTTTATAGTTTGTTAATTTATTAATATTGCATTTTTTTACTGCCAGGGAAGGAGGGAGAGAGGGGCAGGTGGGATTTTCTGCCTCAGGTACCAAAATAACTTGGCAGGCCTTGAACTCTATGCCCATTGACTGGGGTGAGAGTGTGTAGGGATACCAATTGTTATGCCATCTCAGGCAGCAAAATATATTGGGCTGGTCCTGGCTTTTCCCAAACAAGGTGCTCAAGCAGAAAGATCCTGTCACACATTCCCACTCACCTGATTTTAAACACTGAGAGGACAGTTAACTGGGCCTGCACTGTTGAACAAAAGGTCCTAGCAGCAACACACCCCCTCTGCCAGAGGAACTGCATTTGGCAAAATGGCCACGAGGTCAAGGAAGTTTGGGACTGGTCACACCACTATCTCACCTCACCCCATCCCCACCCTGGTAAACAGTGCTTCTGGCACTCTGCCTTCCCCAAATGCACTACAGATGGATCCACACACCACTGTTTGTTGCAAGAAGGCATTACTTCCCATTCTAAGCCACGTTCGTCACACGCAGTGCTGTCTCCGTTCCGCTGCAGTTTGGCTTCCAACAAAAAAACTACAACTCACTGTTTGCAGTCACGGAATTTTACGCAGTTAATTACATTATCATTATGTTATTCCACACTGTTCCTTTCAGTACAAAGGAAACACAATGCAAATGGCGAAGGAGTCGTCAGTTATGCCTGTGGACTGAAAATAACAACAGCAGCAAATACGGATTGGATTCATCGGGTTGATTTCCATTCTGGACAAGTGATGACTAAGCAGACATTGGCAATTTCTGCTCTCATTTCTGTTAGAGTTCTCCAACACCCCTTGTTGCAATAAGCATGTACAGTATGTGGAGGGAAGGGATGCATCCTATAATAATAATAAAAATATGTTTTTTTATTTATACCCCGCCCTTCCCAGTTTAGAACCGGGCTCAGGGCAGCTAACAGCAAATATAAAACATTGATTAAAATGTGACTTAAAAACAGCATAAAATACAACATAAAATGCAGCGTCAGTATCAATAAAATTCAAAAATTCAGGCGTCCTTTGGGGGGGGGCAGGGGAAAAAACCCCAGTCAGTAGACATTAAATGATCACCAGGACTAACTGGCCAAGTTGGTCCTACTAGGGCCAGCAAGGAGACCAGGGAATAATTTAAATGTGGGGTCCCAGAAAGGGTTTCTTCATAGAAGAGGAAAGGGGGAATAGGAATAGAGGATCAGGCTAATTCAAATTGAAGGCCAGGCAGAATAGCTCTGTCTCACAGGCCCTGCAGAAGGAGATCAAGTCCTGCAGGTCCCTAGTCTTGTGGGAGAGAGCATTCCACCAGGTCGGAGCCATCACTGAAAAGGCCCTGGCCCTGGTGGAGGATAGTCTGGCTTCCTTAGGGCCCCAGACCTTCAAGCTATTATTATTCATGGACCTTAAGGTCCTCTGCAAGACATACCAGGAGAACTAGGGAACTTCAGCCAGCCAGAGGCTCCACAAGCTATATACCAGAGTGTTTAGGCCTGCGTGTCTGGCCTTCATCCTGTTACAGATGAACGGCAGAATTACTGCAGGAAACACGGATGTCATACTCCTGCTGCTATGGCAAACATGACAGTTGGTACATGAAGTACGATGTAGGGGTGGAGGAAGGGGGTGTGGTGGGGGTGGGCCACCCTGGGTGTCACCACTGAGGGGGGTGACAAAATGCTGGGCAGCACTCAACATGGGACTTGCAGCACACCCAAGCTACATGTCTCTTCTGGGAGTGACGTGGTGGCTTGGGTGCCCGCTGTCGCGAATTTCTCGCGGCGCTTTTAGCAGAAACGCTCAGAGTCCCAGATTTTTCCCAGTGCAGTCTTTTTAATGTGAGCTATATACAGGTATTTACAAAAACAGTCCATACAGAGTACCTGCTCCTTAAGGCAAACGAATACTCTCCACCACAGCATCACCACACCACAGCACAACCACCACAATTACTGTTAAACAGGCTTTCCTTTTAAAACAGGTGATAGCCAATCAAATTAATCACATTCCTGTTGAGTCACTCTGACCCAGCACTTCACAGAGTATTGCATCATCCTGTTGAAGCCTGCAGACTTACTCAGTATCCTGCGAATCCCAACACCCGCAGGCTCCGCGCTGCCCCAGACTCCTCAGAGGCCTGTGGAGCGTCCGGGCCTGGCTCACTCCAGGCACCTGATCGGCTTGCTCCGCCGCTGGTACGATGCAGGTCCAAGTCATGTCAGTATTGTGAACAAGGCTTGCATAACCACCAAGTGCCCCCCCCCAAGGGACATTCTGTTTTTCATGTGAGATTGTGGCACCCATTTTGGGTGCCGCACTCTCACATGCTCTCGTGCCGCAATCTCACCCTGAAAAGAACACTTTTGGGGGCCTACAATCTCACGTGGCACCCAAAAACATGAGTTTTGGGGCCCTGCATGAGAGAAAAAAAGTGCTTTTTTTCAGGGTGAGATCATAGCGCAGGTCATGTGACTCACCCAAGAGTGCATCCCGGAAGACACACATCCCAGTTTTTTATCTGAAAAAGTTGGATGGTATGAACTTGCTGTACTCAGGGGAAATACTGAAGCAGGCCGAAAATTTGGATCTGTGATTTGCATAACATATGAAGCAATGTTGAAGGTTTCTAGACCTCTATTTCAAAACGGACTTGTGCAACTGCTGATGATTTTCCTCTTGTATCCAATATTCCAGCTAAAGAATTATTGCTTTCATCAACAAGGCTCAAGGATGATCAAAATGAACAGCATGAAGAACAGTTTTTTTGTTTTCTTTGATTACAGGAGACAAAGAGTGTTTGCTGCCTTTTGCCTAACAGCAATGACAGCTTTTAATTAAATACGGTTTGGTGGTGGGGGAGAAAGTATCCATAAAACTGGAAGTAATGTGTGAAAGGTAATCTGAGTGTGCCTCAAATTTACGTACAACCATTTGCCTTAAACTATGTCCTTACTGTTAATTTGTTATTGTCCCTTTAAGTAAAAACCAGTACAACTCTGGGAAAAGAGAAAAAAGGAACAGAATTCTGGCACCATTACAGAGGAATTCAAGCACAGAATTCAGAGAAGGACTCTCCTCCCTGCAAGAGAGGGGAGTGGTTGTGGGCGGGAGCCCGAGCTCCGCCCCTAGCAGGGGGCGTTAGCCCCCTGCCTACATTACCTGGCTGGCACCCACGCCCCTTGGCAGGCATCCAACCAGGTGCCTGAGGGGGGGGCGTGTTTAGCAGCCTTTTGCTGCGGTGCCAGCCTCTTCCCGGCCTCCTTCTTCGTTGTCTCGCTCCGAGTCACCCACCCTCCACTCCCTTTGAGTTAGGGCTTAGGTCATTGGCCTTGCTATGGACCTTAGGTTGGTCGCCCTGGTTGTCTAGGGGGACTGGTAGGAGTTTTTCCATTTGGCATTAGGCTTTTTGGTTTTTTCGCCTACCTCGTAGCAATCGTCACAACTTTTGTGGTATTGGTGGGTAGGTTAGGCATTGGAATAATGTGTTATGCTGTGTCGAAGAGCTAGGTGTGGCCATCGCCTATGCCTTCAATTTTGGGGGTATTCCGTTAAAGGAATCCGGCGGTCGTGTATTCTGTCCGATGCCTGCTTGGCGGGAGGCCATGGCACAACCCTCAGTGACATCAGGGGAGAGCCTATAGTTGGATTAGCATCAACAGGCTCCACCTTCTGGTGAATAAACCCACTGGTTTGAGAAATCCAATGCCTAAGCCAATACCTTTTCACTGCTGTAATCAATAAAGTTGTGGCCTTTCCTTGCCCATTAACCTTATATCACGTGTCCTTGTGTATTCTTTCCACATTGTGGGGGTCGGGTCCTCGCACCACAATTAAAGAGCCTTGTGCAAACTGAAGGATGCTGCTGGATACAACCCATATAATTTAAATGTCCACTCCTGTGAGTCAGAGAACTAATCCCTATAAAAACAGGGTTGAGCATGCAGGCTTTGACAGGTTGCTAAAGATAGCATGAAGACCACAGGTGTTGCTTCCTTGGAGATCTATTCCTAGATTCTTTATCTTCCTTCAACACCTCCTTGGGGTTTATAGGATGCTTTGCTCACCCAGGAAATAGGTGAAATAAGAGCTAGCTCCTAGAGTTCCTCGCAGTAAATCCATCAACAGCATCTGAAGGTTGGAGGATGGAAGTGTATTAGGTCACGGTAAACCTGACAGTGTTACTGAGCCCTCACTACTGGCCATTTTATGAACCACCAGAGGTTAGATAGTTGGCCAGCAATATAAGATGATTTTATCCAGGAGTCTTAAGAGTTGTTTTTTCACCCATTAAGAATATGACTTGTAAAGGTGAGAGAGAGAGAGAGAGAGAGAGAGAGAGAGAGAGAGAGAGAGAGAGAGAGAGAGAGAGATGATAGATAGATAGATTAGATAGATAGATGATAGATGATAGATAGATAGATAGATAGATAGATAGATAGATGATAGATGATAGATAGATGATACATAGATAGATGATGATGATAGATAGATAGATAGATCTATGTAACCTAGGTTTGTCCTATGGTTTAGGACTCATGGTTTCTCCGGGATAGTTAAGCCATGAGCCTGGGTTTAGATGACACCCTAAACTGTGGCTTAGCTCAGCACAGCATCCAAATGAGTGGGGAATAGCAAAGCTATTGCCATCTTTTCCACCGGAACTTGCACATTTCCTCACTTGCGCAAAGCCGCAGTTTGACATGTAAAGAAGCCAGTGTCTTATATTTCCACAAGTTCTCAGTCTAAATATAATTTTGTACATTGGGGTTGGCAAAGCACAGCCCATGGGTTGAACCCACCTTATGTCTCTGTCAAGCATCATCAATCAAGCTGCATAAACTACCTCTCAGTTGCATTATTATAATAGTGATCTATCTTTCAATCTTTCTTTCTCTCTTGTTGACGTGGCAGGAGTTTTTATGTGGTGCAAATGGAATTGCTAATGAGCAACCAAGTGGTAGAGTTTGTCCTTGTTCTAGTGACCTAAAAAAGAAAAAAAAGAAAAAGGAGTGCAAACACTAGAAAGGAAAAGCGCTATGCTCTAATGAAAGTCAGGAGATTAAAGTACAAGACTTCATTTAAGCTCTTGATGTATTTCATTTGTCAAGTGTATTGGCACACTCCAGAATAATTTTTCATCCTCTGCTGTCAGATTTCCTATACTGGAGGAACAGTCTAGGTCTTATCTCAGCCTGTTTAATTGAACAGAATACAACAAGGATAGCCCAATACATTTTGTCTATATAGACTAACAACAGATTGGGACAAAGGGTGCTTCATTTGTCGGAGCTTGATGCAATACCAGTAGCATTAATACTTCAGTAATCTCTCCATTGAGCCAGAGCCAAGGAAAACTCAAGATTTTATCTCTGAAATTGTTATATCAAGCTCTGCAATGTCTGCCCTGTTATGTCAAGGATCCTGCTTGGTGCATTTATTTTCTAGTGTATAACCAATAAATATATTCCACTCACTAGATTTCTGAGAGAACACAAAATTAATATTCTGTTGCCACCTTCATTTCAAGGTCTCTCTTTCCTTCCCCCCTTTTTTAAAGTTTGGTTACATTTGACTACATTGTAATGGATTAAAAATAGTGCACTCCTTAAATTCTAATAGTGCACATCTAGTCAGAAATAATCCCAACAGGGGTCATTTTCAGGAAAGGGAGTATAGTCATACCTCAGAAGTTGAACGGAATCTGTTCCAGAAGTCCGTTCCACTTCCTCTTTTTTAAAAAATCATTTGTATTGATTTTCCAATAAAAAACATCCAATTAATATATCCAATCACTTCCAAAACATTTGGAATCCAATACATGGTTTCTGATTGGCTGCAGGAAGCTCCTGCAGCCAATTGGAAGCTGTGGAACCCACGTTGGACGTTCGAGTCCCAAAGAACATTCGCAAACTGGAACACTCACTTCCAGGTTTGAGGCGTTTGGAAGCCAAAACATTTGACTTGCAAGGCATTTGACTTCCGAGATACGACTGTATAGGATTGTAGCATAAACAGGGGTGCCAACTTGAATAAAATATTGGGGGGAGGTGAGCGCCACCACACATAATCAGGTTGCACGCACACCATTTGAATGGCAATGCCCATCAACTTGGGGGGGCAGCCCCCTCAAATATTTTATTGGGATCTCGAAGGGACCTTGGCTCCTAGGAGTTGGTTCCTATGAGTATAAAAGACTATAGGATGACAGGCAGGGAATTACCCTTGTTAAGTACAGTGGTACCTCAGGTTGCATACGCTTCAGGTTACATACGCTTCAGGTTACAGACTCCGCTAACCCAGAAATAGTGCTTCAGGTTAAGAACTTTGCTTCAGGATGAGAACAGATGCGATGCGATGGCAGCAGGAGGCCCCACTAGTTAAAGTGGTGCTTCAAGTTAAGAACAGCTTCGGGTTAAGAACGGACCTCCAGAACGAATTAAGTACTTAACCCAAGGTACCACTGTAATTGTTTAATTCACACTGAATTGGAGAATGCCTGTGTATATTGCTGAAAAGGTTTTAACTGGAAGAGTTCATTGAAGCTTAAGTAATGGTCTCTGTGCTTTACCTGGCTGATAATTCTCTGTCATGTTCCTGACTTAGATCACATGGAAGAGACTGGATTGCACTCTGTGCATATGTTAATCTGTGGGTCTCCAGTTCGAAAACACGTCAAAGTGCAAGTAGATAAATAGGTACCGCTCTGGCGGGAAGGTAAACGGCATTTCGGTGTGCTGCTCTGGTTTGCCAGAAGCGGCTTAATCATGCTGGCCACATGACCTGGAAGCTGTATGCTGGCTCCCTCGGCCAGTAAAGCAAGATGAGTGCCACAACCCCAGAGTCATCCGCGACTGGACCTAATGATCAGGGGTCCCTTTACCTTTACTTCTCTGAATGCCACAGAGGAAACAAAGGAGGTGTAAATGATGAAGCTCTCCAGGAGCACACAACCTCAGACTGCAATGGAGGCTAGAATGGGGGGGGGGAGAGACAGTTTTGATCTCAATCCTGTTTAAAATTATTTCAAGAGGCTGAATCTATGCTGGATATGTGCACGCTATTGTACAACTGTTTGGGTATATCATTTACTGTTTTTTGGTTCTGTTTTGAAGAAAATTCTGCAAGTAAAGCTTGAATCAAATCTATGGGAATAGACAATGTTTTATTCCGAAAGGAGTCAGTTTTTATGCATCCACTTCAAGCTGCACAGTATTCCTATCTGCAATAACCCTTGTCTGATGCGGCAGAATTCTGCTGTTGGTCAGACAATGCAGAGCTGGACAGCTCAATGGTAGAACTCTGTATAATACATCTTTGTATGTTCCTGTGTTCCAGTCCCAGGCACCCATGTCCCTTTTGTCCCTGACATGTCTGGCTCATAATGGCAAGTGAAGTAGAGCTGTGCATTAACTATCAAATACAGTTTGCCATACTGAACCACCATGGTCCCATCCCATGCCATCCCCTAGCCATGGCCCCAAATATCCATAAAAAACAAAAGCCCATCTGAAACTTTTGTGCAGTGACTTTCTTATGACTGTCTCATGTCTGTTATCATGGGAAATTTACAGCATCCTCCTGAAGAGATAAATCTTCCAGGATGTGGTTGACCTCAGGTGCATAACAGCACAGTCAAAAGAAAAGCTTGCAATTGTCAGTGGCTCCAAAGTTCAAGCCGGGAACTTCATGAGCTAGGCCTGGAAACTGAACTGGTTAGCTATGGTTTGGGCACAGAAAGGAACAGGGAGCTGCAATATGAGCCCCTGCCATCAGCAGGCAATATTAAGCTTCTGATAAAAATAGTAAGAGATGTGCCAATTTGCTCTCAACATGTAGGGGCTCCAGCTCCCAGTTCAGGCTACTGACTGTGGAGTGTCCCAGCCAAGCTTCTGGCAGGGCTCTAAAAATGAGGAAAATAATGAGTCCCTTTACTACATCAGAAATAAACGTGAGTGGCTGGCCTGAGTCAGCTATTTATTGTTGCATGTGAAGGCATATATTTGCTTAGTGATTAAATATGAAGCTTGTTTCATAGGCCTGTAAAAAGCAGCGACACTTATCACGTAAAACACTTAACCTCTGTTTTCGTCGTGGAGCAATTATGTCTGTAGAACCAATTTAGCCACGATCACAGCAGCAGTCACAGAGCAGAATAGGGAACAGAAGTCAGCAGTAGCAGATAGCATAGAGGGACAGCAACACTCACCTGACCTCCTGACAGGGGTGCTGCTGCTGCTCAGGAGAGAGCGGAGGTTGGTGGGGTACACAGTCTTGCCCTTCCCCCATCTCCCTCCCAGTAAGTAGTAGCGACTCAGCTGTCAGGAGGGATGCTGCAGCCCCATCACACCTCCTGCTAATAGAAGCCAAATCTCTTCTCTCTTAAGGTCCGTCCCATACCCTCCAACATGCTGAGTCCCCAAACCAGGATGCATGTCTTCCTATCCGTGTTCCAGTCTAAGTCATGTGACCCGCACAAGATCACAGAACCCAAAAGACACACTTTTTCAGGGCAGTGATCTCATGGCGTCCCAAAACATGCATTTTTGGGCCGTGTGAGATCATGGCCTCAAAAAAAGTGCTTTATCTGGGGCAAGATCTCGGGGCAAAATTGCATGATGTCATACTGCCCAAAATGGCTGCCATGCTCAGAAAAAGTGGGGTGTACGATTTACAGGGTATGTGTCCGCATCACAGTCCTGCTACGGTTGCCACCTGATGTTCTCCTATAGGAATGAAACATGGTCCGTGTGTCGTGGGGCATCTCCAGACTGTGGCAGTTTCTTTTTTTAAAAAAAAATAAATTTTATTAGTTTCCATTCAGTTATACATTTTATCTCTAATACAACAAATCATGACTGTTTTGGACTTCCTTCAGCGTCTCTGACAGTCATCCATATTTGTACCTTTAATACACATTCCCTTCTTCAGACTGTGGCAGTTTCAAACCCATCTCTCACACTTTATTTATTATGAATTCTTACAGCAACATATTAATGCAATATTGAAATCAGCTTAAACTGTTTAATAATAATAATAATAATAATAATAATAATAATAATAATAATATTTTTTATTTATACCCCGCCCTCCCCAGCCAAGGCCGGGCTCAGAGCGGCTTACAAGCAATAATAAAAACAAGTTAAATGATTACAACTTAAAAACAAAATTAAAAATACAACATTAAAATATTGAAACATTAAAATATTAAAATGTAGCCTCATCGCAGGAGGAGAAGGAAAAGAAAAAAGAAAGAGAGGGAGGGAATCAAATTGGCTCCAAGCCAAAGGCCAGGTGGAACAACTCTGTCTTACAGGCCCTGCGGAAAGAAATCAGATCCTGCAGGGCCCTGGTCTCATGAGGCAGAGCGTTCCACCAGACCGGAGCCAAAGTTGAAAAGGCCCTGGCTCTGGTTGAAGCTAATCTAACTTCCTTAGGGCCCGGGACCACTAGGGTGTTGCTATTTATGGACCTTAAGGCTCTCCGTGGAGCATACCGGGAGAGGCGGTCCCGTAGGTATGAGGGTCCTAGGCCATGAAGGGCTTTAAAGGTCAAAAGCAGCACCTTAAATCTGATCCTGTACTCCACTGGGAGACAGTGCAGCTTGAAAAGCACTGGGTGAATATGCTCCCATGGCAGAGACCCCGTGAGGAGTCTCGCTGCAGCATTCTGCACCCGCTGGAGTTTCTGGGACAGCTTCAAGGGCAGCCCCGCGTAGAGCGAATTACAGTAGTCAAGCCTGGAGATGACCATCGCATGGATCACTGTGGCCAGGTCGGGGCGGGAAAGGTAAGGGACCAACTGCTTGATGCGGCGAAGGTGGAAAAATGTCACCTTGGCTGTTTCTGTAACTTGCGCCTCCATGGAAAGGGAGGCGTCAAGGATTACACCTAAACTCTTAACGGAAGGCAATGGCATTAATTCGGCCCACGCAAGAGAAGGCCGTGCCATCCCGACCCAGCCATAGGACCTCTGTCTTCAAAGGATTTAGTTTCAATCGGCTCCCACGAAACCATCCAGCCACAGCTTCCAACCATCTGGTCACTGTGTCCGGGGGTGAGTTGGTGTGGCCATCCATCAGCAGATAGAGCTGAGTGTCATCAGCATATTGGTGACAGCCCAGCCCAAAGCTCCGAATAATCTGGGCAAGGGGGCGCGTTAAGATGTTAAAAAGCATTGGGGAGAGGATTGCGCCCTGCGGCACTCCACACACCAAGGAGTGACGCGGCGACATTTCCCTCCCTAGTGCCACCCTAGTTACGGGCTATGCCCTGTATCCCCACGTCTGCGAGGCGGTGGTCCAGAAGATCATGATCGACAATGTCAAAAGCTGCTGACAAATCTAAAAGGATCACCAGTCCTGACCCGCCTCGATTCAGCTGTCTACGGAGATAATCTGTTAGGGCAACCAGAGCCGTCTCGGTCCCAAAACCAGGACGGAAACTGGACTGAAATGGATCTAAAGCCAATGTTTCCTCCAGAAACCTACCAAGCTGTTCAGCAACTGCTTTCTCAATTACCTTACCCAGATATGGAAGATTTGAAACTGGGTGGTAATTGGATAGGTCTAAGGGATCTAATGAAGTTTTCTTTAAGAGTGGATATACCACTGCTTCCTTCAGTTCCCCTGGGAATGTCCCTGTGTCAAGGGACAAATTGATAATTTCAACCAGGGGAGTCCGTGCAACATCTGGACACTCCCTAATCAGCCAAAATGGGCACGGATCAAGGAGGCAGGTGGTGGGCCTACCAACTTGGAGGAATCTATCCACATCAGCAGGGAGTATTCGATTGAAATGGTCCAACACTGGACCTGAAGTCAGTTGAGGGGCCTCCAGTTCAGTCACTGCCTCTCCTTGGTGCCCCACACGAGACCAACACATTCAATGCCGGAGATCGCCGGTGATGGCAGAGCTCTGAAAGAGCAATCCTCCCGGATTAACAACGCTACTCCTCCCCCCCGACCCACAGTCCGCGATTGATGGAGGACAGAGAAACCCGGTGGTGTTATCTCATGTAGGGAGACTACTTCACCTTCCCGTACCCAGGTCTCCGTCACGCAAGCCAGGTCAATCCCCTGTGAGACAAAAAAGTCACACATGGTGGCGGTTTTGTTGCCTATGGACCTGGCATTGCACAGCACTAATGACGGAGGTGGGTAATCCTTGCTCTCCCTACCCTCATCCCTTGGGATGGGGCGTAGATTGGAAGGGGTTCGAGGATCACTGCATCTCGAAACCCTTCGCCGATAGAGATTTCTAGCCCCACTGCCATTCCTGCCTAGCCCTTCAATAGTGGAAATCCCAGACCCCATACTAGCCTCCTCAATAGAGGGGTAACATCCCCTCAATAACAAATCATCCTTGGGCCAGGACTCCTGGGTCAAAATGGTATGGGGAAGAGGTGGAGGTTTGATGGGGTAAGTATCCCTAGAAGATAAAACCCAACCAACCACACTCCAAGTGGGGAGGACAGTCCAATGGTGTTTCATTAACGGTCAATCCCCCTCTCCCTCCTGGGTTGATTGGAGGATTGTTGGTTCTATCTGTGGCTGTGGGAGTATTAATGAGGTATGTGCTATAAAATGTGGATCACTGGCTAACAAAGAGCCAGCTTCGAATACGGAAGATCTGTCCATCCTGTCTCGCCAGAAATACAGTAGAGAAGGTTGATCATTCTGATAAGTTTTTGGAACATTAGGCAAAGGTCCAGATGTAGATTAGGTGCTGGATATCTCTAGATTGTCAGCAACATAGAGTTCTTTAGGTGTTGTTGCCATAGAAATGTCGGAGGTGCCAAATTCCTCATCTAATTCGGTGTCGTTTGAAAAGGGAACAGGGAGTTGCACTGATGTCTTTCTATGGGATAAAGAGCTGTTGGCCGTCTTTAAATATTGTGCTCTAGGCTCTATTGTCCTTATATTTTGGGTAGAAATCTCAGTCTTTATACTCATTAGCCTCTTCTTCAGGTCTTGTAATTCTAGGCTTACAGGGTTCTTTTCTTCCTTCGGGCAATTAGTGTATCTAGTGTTGAGCTTGGTTTCCCTTATCCGCATTAGCTTTGACTCTATGCAAGGGACCAATTGCCTCCTTGTTTCGTCCTTAAATACCCTCACTGGGCGGAGAGAATGGAATCACCATAGAGTATCCTTTATCCATAGAGTATCCTTTGGTTTACATTAGAAAACCAATGTAGAAAGTAAACCAATGACAAACGGAAACCAAAACAAGGACTCTCAAACATGCAACACTACCCTAAAACCACCTCCGAGATCAGGCACTGGCTGTGGTTCCCAGCTAGGCTGCTCCTGGCTACCCTCCTTGCTGAGCCTCCAGATGGCAGTTTGAGTGGTGGGTGCGAAGCAATGTCAGCTTCTGAATGGCAACCAAACATGCCTTCCATCCACAGCAGCTTCCCACCATTTTCATTCCCCCAAAATGTCATGCCTCAGCTCTCTTGGCCTGGGCCTGGGTGACTTATTATGGTGGGCAGCCATTGCAGATGAGAACCAAGACTAACTTCCTTTCAAAACGCACCACCACCAGCCCACCATGATAATGTTGTCTAGGGTCTCAGTGCGGAAGGTGGTAAGAAAAAATGTGTGACTATATGACAGGGTATTGGGCGGTGGGGGGCCATCAGCACCCTCATTCTAAGGACCCCCTGAAGTCTGGCTGTGGTCCAGCATGGCAGACAGATATTTAATCAAATTAAAACATCAGTCAGACATCAGTCTTTCTTCGCCCCATAAAGCATCGGGTAGGCTGTTCACCCTTTTATTTTTTTAAAGGTGCCACATATACATATATCAATTTGTACATTTATCATTTGTCTTGTTTTTAAAAAGCTGGTAACATTTTTTTAAAAGTTGCATAGCTGCTCTTGGAATTAGTGTGTGCAGCTGGGCTGGTGATAATATGGGCACTAGCCAATCAGCACTGTTCACAGATGGCCCTTCCTACAAACTTGTAAATATTATTATTATTTAGAATTTGACCCTGAAAAAGGGGGGAAACCATTTGTACTTAATGCAGCAAAAGTGCTTCCAAACCAGCCCCACTGCTGAACAAAAGTTAAATTGATCACCCTTTTTCGCCAGGCAGCTCTGCAGATCTCTATGACAATTTGCCCAAAGCCTTAATAGGTCATATCAGGCCATTGACTGGGAATAGTCCTTCCTCTAAAACCCACAGTGTGGTAGTTTTGTAGAGTTTAAACTTGTGATGCTGTCAAATAAGTGCTCAAGGTTCCTTGTTGCTCCTCTGCCTCCCCAAAGAACTCAATTCTCAGAGTAATGCACTAGGGTAATAATTTAATTCTACAGCGAACAAAAGCAGTCATACAGAAAATTAAAATGTTTCCCTCCCTCTCCCCTCGAAACCAGCAACAACAGAACAAGGTTGCATCAATACTAGCTCAAGAGCAGAAAAGCACTTCAGTGCTTTAGCCTCGGCTGTTCTTTTCATTCAGCCTATTGGTGACGTCAGTCTGGCACTCATAAAATCCTAATTAGCATATCACCTTGTGCGTTGGAATGTACAAGTGAAGCAGTTCCTGATTCTCTCTGGCATGCTAGCTAAAAGAGATTAAGAATCATAAAAATCCTCTGCGCTTCACGCAGTGACAACAGCCCAACGAGGCTAACATATGAAAAAATCCTGACATGATCCTCCAAGGGGATCAAGATAAAATGTAAGCGTTCCAGTTTCTGAACTACATTTAGTTGAGCCTGGTTCTGGGATTTCCTACAATACTTCTAGATGCCTGCATCGAAGTAGCAAGTCTGCCCACATCAAGAGCCAGGGTGGTGTAGTGATTAAAGCGTCTGACTAGGACCTGGGTTCAAATCTGCACCCGGCCATAAAGCTCACAGGGTGACCTTGGGCAAGTCACTGTTTTCTCTCAGCCTAACCTACCTCACAGGGTTGTTGTGGAGATTAAATGATATGAGGGGAACCACATATGCCACCTTGAGCTCCTTGGCAGAAAGATACAGCCCCCAGCTGTCATTATAGGCCACCCACTCCCTTCATGTGTAGGTGGGACAGCTGTGGAATCCATCAAGATCAGTAAAATTAATTCTCAAATTTCATATGTTGAAAGGAGCTCTTGGCAAAGCAGATTGTATAGTTGGCTGCGTTCTATCTGTGTATGCGGGATATGTACTGAGTGCTAATATGCCTTCTAGCTTTCCAGACTGCACTGGGGGAAAGAGCCAGGCCTAGCAATCTAAGAGTGAAAATTTTCAATCTGGACTCTTAACACAAACAGCTCTGTCACTAAGCGCCCAGACATTGCAAGAAAAAGTTGGCCTTCATCTAGCAAAAGGCCATTATTAATAGTTCTTCCACACTGCCAATCTTTTTTTATGGTGATTCATCAAAATAAGATGTGTCCTTCAGCTTCTTCCCAGGCTTCAGAATGATAAGATGTTTTATTGTCCTGAGAGTTTAAAAAACAGTCAAAAGTGCCAGCAGCCATAACATTCAGATAACTCACTCCAGGAAGGAAGGAAGTTATGTTCAACACGATCCTCCCATTTTCAGGTTGTTTTTCAGTGTCTCTCCTCTGAGAACCAAGGCAGGAAAAATAACACACACAAACAAACATACCTTTCCCCATCTTCTGTCTAGAATTGATTCCATAAATTTATCATTTCCCAAATTCCCCTGAACAAATTATTAATGAAAAAAGAATGAAGATGTAAAAAAAAATCAAATCAGTAACATCTTGCTTTGTGCGAAAAGTTTTTACACCTTCGCTGAGCGTCAAAGTTGCTGACAACTTTTCTGGCTCCACCAAAGCGGACAATATCTAGCCTCTCACCACCGACATCATGCACAAAAGTTATTTCAGTTAGTTTAATTGAATGGCTTTTATTTTGTCAGTTTCCTGACATTTATGCATATTTATGAAGGCTGGGTGGTGCACTTTGCGAAGGGCTGAGGCCTCTGGGAATTTGCCTCCATCAGAAAATCAGATCTATGGGCTGTGAAGACATGCCAGTTGAAGGCATAATAATAATAATAATTTATTATTTATACCTTGCCCGTCTGGCTGGGTTTCCCCAGCCACTCTGGGCAGCTTTCAACAGAAACACGATGGCTAAAAAGGTACAGTATCCTAGGGGACACAAGTGAGGGCTCAAATTAAAGCATGAATTATAGATAGCAGTATGAAAATATATGACAGGTAGCAGGTCAAATTTAACAGTATCCGACAGACGACTTGCAAAAGAATTTAGTACATTT
This sequence comes from Podarcis melisellensis, assembly GCF_964234715.1. Lineage (NCBI taxonomy): Eukaryota > Metazoa > Chordata > Lepidosauria > Squamata > Lacertidae > Podarcis > Podarcis melisellensis. The sequence goes on from NC_138530.1 coordinate 30,103,553, forward strand.
TATATTTCTCTTAAGAGTAGAGGCTGCTGACCCTGCTTGCTGCATTTACCAACCCCACTTACCCCTTGGCCCTTCCTCCACACCTGACCAGCCCCCTCCCTTTACACTTCAACCCCCACTTATCCCACCACAGCTTGACCCAAACCCCACCCTTTAAAAAGGGGGGTGCTTCACAAAGCAGCTTGCTAAACCACCGTGTGAAGGGCCTCGGTTAAACCTCGCTACAGGTACATTTAACCAGAGGCGGGGCTAGATGCTCCGGTACCCGGAGGGGCGGGGCCATGTGGGCGGGGTGAGCGTCCCAGGGGGCAGGGCAAGATACTCAGGGGGCAGAGTGAGCCATCCATGGGGCTGGAACGAGCCCCCCATGGGGGGCTGCTTCCTGGGCATGGGGGAGAAGGGAGCTGTGCAGCTTTGCCAGCAGTCTTCCTCCCTTCCATCTTCCTTTTGACAGCTCGGGGGAGGCTTCCCCCCCCCGAAGCATTCCGGAAGCAGGAGGCAATGGCACGCCACCCGCCCACAACTCCCAAGCCTCCCCTGAACTGTCAAAATGAAGGGGGAAGGGGGGAAGGCTGCCGGCAAGGCGGCGCAGCTCCACCCCTTCCCCTAACGGCTCAGGGTAGGCTTGGGAGTCGCGCGCGGGCGGCACACCGAATGTCACCCCCCTCAGTGATGACATCCGGGGCGCACCGCCCCCACTGCCCTCCTTCCTCCGCCCCTCCATTTAACAGAGGGGGGAGGCTTCCCCCACTCCATTAAACAGCTTGCCTGGACCTGCCTACTGTTACCCGTTCTGATATTAAATTTCAGTGCCAAATTCAGACATCTCATGCTGACATCAAACCCTGATATCAAAATCCTAACTGTGCAATTCTGACACATTTTCCTTTTGTTTCTCATTTAAAACATCATCTTCTTGTCTCCTGTTGCCTCGGGAGCCATCCAATCAAACCGGCACACCTAAAGGATGCTTAAACTTGATAAACTCAAATTTAAGCAAACGCAAAAAGTAAAGAGCATGGCTTCATGACCAAAACAATAAAGATCTTGTTGACTTTCACTTATGCCTAACCGATGAGTTACAGTCCTGTTCTTTATTTAGCTGCTTAAAAGAAAAGCTCTTTTATTGAGACATTGTAATACTGTATAGTGGTACCTCAGGTTACATACGCTTCAGGTTACATATGCTTCAGGTTACAGACTTTGCTAACCCAGAAACAGTACCTCAGGTTAAGAACTTTGCTTCAGGATGAGAACAGAAATCACGCGGCGGCAGTGGGAGCCCCATTAGCTAAAGTGGTACCTCAGGTTAAGAACAGTGTCAGGTTAAGAACGAACCTCCAGAACATTGTAGTGTGTGTTAATGTGCTTGTGTTGTATTGAACAGAAAGAGAATTAAATGAAAACAAAGGAGTAATCAAGGTTGCTACGTAACAAATAGCTGCTGACTGCGATGAAATTCTCAACAAATAAATGAAATAGTTTTGAGGATCCCTAACAGATGCATCAAACCTACGGACAGGAGAAAACATTGAATATGCTGCATGTTACTATTACAGCAACATTAATCATCTACTACACCAGCTCATTGATTGTGACCTTCAACAGAGGCCAGAACATCAAAGATATTCATTTTGTTAGATTAGCAATGTTACATCTTGTAGAAGCATGCTGAGATTGTCGTTACTCTCTTGGTTCTGTGTTTTAATTAAAGGTGTTCTTTCACCTGGGTAAGAACAAGTGGTGTAGAAGTAAATTCTTACCACACACCTAAAAAGACTATGTTTCCTTCTGAATATACATTTGAATTAGCTGCATAATAAAACTCAATTAAATAGACATATTTGCACATCGAAAATCAGTCCCTGCACCTTTCCTTGTTACTTACGTACTTGTAGTAATAACCTGCCCTTCAGCAAATGTGTTAAAAAAGGATGTGTTACAAAAATATCACAGTTAAAACAAATGCAAGTTCTGATACAATTGTAATGTTAAACCACATAATGAAGTTGACAAAACAAAAGAGCAATGCATCAAGAGGGAACCCACTCAGCCAAAGGCCTGGGCAAAGAGGTACATTTTGACCTACGATTGAAAAGCATACAATGATAACACAAGACACGCCTTGGAAGGGAGAGCGTTCTACAACCTTGGGGCCACCAGAAAGAAATCCCTTAGATTGTGGCCCAAAAGACATATGAACCAGCTGTTCTGTATCTGAAAAAAGTAATGTCAAGCTCATCTGGCGTCTTAGTTGCCTATATTTAGGCGCCAGGCAAAAATATTCCTCTTATCCCAGGCCTTTGGCCAATTAAGCAATCTATGGCCTTTATGTGTTGGTGGGGAGTATTGTTTTTGTTTGTTGTGGTGGTATTTGTGTGGTTTTATGTTGTAAACTGCCCTGTAATCTATGGGTGAAGGGCAGTATAGAAATTTAATTAATAATAATAACAACAACAACAACGGCCCAGATTCTCATGAATTGTTCTCTGTAACCTCACCTTACCGACAAAGGTACGTATAGTTAAAGCTATGGTTTTCCCAGTAGTGATGTATGGAAGTGAAAGCTGGACCATAAAGATCGCCGAAGAATTGATGCTTTTGAATTATGGTGCTGGAGGAGACTCTTGAGAGTCCCATGGACTGCAAGAAGATCAAACCTCTCCATTCTTAAGGAAATCAGCCCTGAGTGCTCACTGGAAGGACAGATCGTGAAGCTGAGGCTCCAATACTTTGGCCACCTCATGAGAAGAGAAGACTCCCTGGAAAAGACCCTGACGTTGGGAAAGATGGAGGGCACAAGGAGAAGGGGACGACAGAGGATGAGATGGTTGGACAGTGTTCTCGAAGCTACCAGCATGCGTTTGACCAAACTGTGGAAGACAGGAGTGCCTGGCGTGCTTGGACCATGGGGTCACGAAGAGTCAGACACGACTAAACGACTAAACAACAAATGTCAAGGAGATAATAAATAATAATGCTCTGGAATAGAGTTGGAAGGGACCACCAGGGTCATCTAGTCCAACCCCCTGCAATGCAAGAATCTTCTGCCCAACGTGGGGCTTGAACCCACAACCCTGAGATTAAGAATCTCACACTCTACCGACTGAGCTAACCAGGCCCTCTTTGATAGTGGTTCCAATGGCATCTAATGACATCATAGCTGATATTTGTGTTGGTGGTTGCATTTAGTTCCCATTCCTTTTAACTTCCGTGCTTTCCTTGGTAATACAGAGGAATGATTCCAAACAGACAATCGGTCCAGACATTGGTTTTTCACTGGAAGAAGAAACCACCAGGAATGTGGTGCATGTGGTCACCCCTGCAAACCAGCAGTGAGAACCAAAGGCATAGCACTGGGCCCCGTCAGTTTGGTGGACTAGCAGGAATGAACACAGGCAAAGGCAGCTGTAGGATCTGAACTGAGCTGAGGAGACTGGGAGAACTTGAAACAATACTTTGCCGTTTGCAATTAGAGCCGTTTGGACATACCTTTAGGCCTGCACTACTTACATTTATTCTAGGTCTCTGGAGATCACTTGGCCAAATTCTCTCTTTTAAGGTTGGCTAGTCAGTAATCATGGGTAACACTTCCTCCACTCAAACTAGAATTGGGCTTTCTGTAATTCCTTTAATTTTTTAAAAAATCAGAAAATACATCCAAAAGAAATTCTGAGCCTAATTCTGAGCCAGTGTGGTGTAGTTAAGAGCAGTGGACTCGTAATCTGGTGAACCGGGTTCGCGTCTCCGCTCCTCCACATGCAGCTGCTGGGTGACCTTGGGCCAGTCACACTTTTCTGAAGTCTCTCAGCCTCACTCACCTTACAGAGTGTTTGTTGTGGGGAGGAAGGGAAAGGAGAACGTTAGCCAAATTCTTCTTTTTCTTCTTCTTCTTGGAAACCCACCATGCTCTTCACACCTTCCCTGGGCGTGTGATGGGAGCAAACACCCCTTCCCTTTCAAAGCCTCAGTTTTCGAGCCTGACTCTGCCATTGGCTTCTCTTTGCCCAAACATTACATACTGCAATGTTGCAGTGGTGACTGACCAGGATTCCCCTCTGCAAGACACCCATCCCTTCCTGGTCCTTAGAAAACCAAAAGCAGCCTCCTGTGCACCAGAGTCACTGTAGTTTCCAAGGGTTTCTCAGTATTTGGTAGGGAAATCAGACCCCCCCAGGAAACGACATGTTCCATACCTCTTTGCTGATCTGTGCATTCCCAGAACCCAGGAGAGCCCAGTCTATTAGGGCAATGGGTCACTGTCCCACCAATCTCAGTCTGCCCTCAGCCAACCTCCACCTGACTAACCCCAGAGGTCGTCCCTGGCTGTCAGCTTCCTCCTCCCTGGTCTCAGAGGAACCCTTGAAGAACTCAACAGGGAGGAGGATGGGGACAAAAGTTGAACGGGATTTGCTTATCATTGGCACTAGCTCCACCTACTGTTGACCTCCTGCATTACACCCTACCAATTCCAATGGACAATTGCCACCATTGTCAAAACCTCTGCTTATTTTCCAGGCTGGAGCACTTCTCAGAACATGTTGCTTCATCCATAAAGGCAGCAGAGAATTACAAATCCCCCCCCCCCCCAAGCAAGGCAAATGCCAATTTTGGCAACATTGCAGTAACCAACGGTTGCGCTCCATTCAGTGACAATGAATGCCAATCCCTCTGTTCCATGAGATGAATTTTTGATGTGGACAAACGTGAAGGCTAAACTTCCAACACTTTACATCCTGGCAACTGGAATTTGTCAGCCCTGCCTTGACCTTATCGGATATCTGAATCTCAAGTACTGATTTGTCAAGCTCATGTAATGTTTCCACTGTAAATCACTTGGTGGGACAGAATCTGACTTCCATTGTAAACAATAGCAAACCTTCACTCTTCCTCTGTGTTACAGCGCTTGTATTATATTCTGAGGATTATATTGCTTGATCCTGATCTTGTTATCTGAAGCTACAATAAATCAGTTTTCATATTTTTTTAAATTAAGTCTTTTGTTTTGCTTTGGGTTTTTTAATAGTAATATTTGGGGGGGAGGGTTAAAAAATATATATTAGCAGGAAATCTCAGGATTCTACAGACGCCATCACTCAATGGAATAAGGCTCATCTCGCACCCCACCATCACTAAAAGCCTGCAGCAATTTGATGAGTCTGGTTTCTCTCATGGTTCCTGAGCAGCCAGCAGGCTGATGAATGCAAATGGATCCATACTGGTAGGAACAGAAGAGGTTTCCTTATGCCAGGTCAGACCATTTATCCATCTAGTTCAATATTGTCTACTCTGACTGGCAGCTGCTCCTTGAAGTTTCAGAAAGGTGTCTTGCCTGGAGATGCCAGGGACTGAGTCTGGAACCTTTTGCATGCAAGGCCTGTATTCTAACACTGAGCTACAGCCCTTCCAAGAACTCCCATTCAGAGCCAGCAATTCTAACCCAACAGCATAAACCGAGAAGACGACAAAGGTAGTAACAGCAACCTTTCCCTTAATTTCCCATCTCTAAACTGGGAATGATGTAGCCCTTTTGTACGACAGGCATGCTAATGACCAGTGCTCTTTTTTTTAGGGGATATTCAAGGGTACGCAGTACAAGCACCCCTTGGAGGGGGGTTAAAAAATGTGGCACTTACTGTTAACAACTTCATGGTGAGTACCGGCACCTATTTTTCTAGGGAAAAAGCACTGGTAATGATTGCAGAAGTGCTCAGACAGCTGCAGTAATAATAAGGAAAGGACAGGATGGAACTTGTGCTCCCTCTTCTGGCCAGCCATGAAAATGCCTGCAGCAGGTGGCAAAACTACCACAACATACTGCTGTTTCTTTTGAGTACCATAGAACCGAAGAGTTGGAAGGGACCCCAAGGGTCATCTAGTCCAACCCCCAGCAATGCAGGGATCCTGTCCACAGCTGTCCCCGGGTGGACTCAAACCACCAACCTTCTGGTTAGCAGTCAGACACACTGACCCATTGCGCCACCTGAGCTTGAGGACCCTTTTCCATTAGGAAAGCCTTAACTCATATTTCTCGATATATTTTTATCAGTTGATCCGATATCTTGCTCTTTCCCACACAGAATGCACTGTCAAAGCGGCACCCAAGGGGATTGACCCCTTGCCCATCAACTGGTGTGATTGACAGGTGGGCATGGTTTGGGGGGAAATGGCCTTGCAAGCCAAATTGGACCCCCAGGACAGAGGTTCCCCACTCTTGCTCTAGTAGAAGATGAAAACCTGGTTCACCTTATCAGTTGTTACTGTTTTCGATGCCCAATCTCTTGTGTCCTTTGGCGAACTCCCTCTCCCCCAACCCCCACAACTACACTTTGAGTGGTTGTATGGAAGTGTAGATGTCAAGTGGGATTTTGGCGACAGCTCAGAAAAGAAAGAAAAGTAAGCTGCTACCATGCCGTCCGTCCTCATGGAAATCTATTTTATGGATTTCTCAGTCTGCATCACTGGTTTTTCTCCACATGAAAGAGCCAAAGACAACATAAGCGAAAATGCCACTTGTAGTAGAAAGGAAATCAACAGGAGGAAAGGTCAGTGCACACAAAGCAGTTTGTCTCTATAGGCTGTTTTCATTTGCTCTTGAACTAGAGCTGAGACAAAAAATAAATAAATCAGAAAAAAATATTTCCAAGAAATTAACCAAGAATTTTATTTCTTGTGCACCCCCTGAACTGTTAAGAGAATTTGCAGAGGGAGGGCCTGGAGAATATTTAGCAATGCACATGCACAGTGCCAATTTTGCCACCTGTCAATAAGGCGGTGAATTTGGGGCACGGCAGTGGGTGCACAGCAATATATTTGAATATTGCTGAAAGAAGCCTCAGGGCTTGGCTCCTACACATTCCAGGTGTGTCTGAAGTAATATACAAAAGAGCTTTAAGAGGCGGTTGGTTGGGCTATGAGAGAGGGTACTGCAGCAGAAACGGAGACCTAGGAACTAACATCAAGCAACCAAGTTCAGACCCTCAAAGTGTCCCCTTTTTCCAGGGGTGTCCCTGTTTTCATCAGTGAAATGTTGGAGGGTATGGAGTTATCTGACCCCCAAGCCATCCAAAGGCAATCCTGTATAGGGAAGAGGTTTTTTTAATGTTTAATGTTGTATTGTGTTTTTATATATGTTGGAAGCTGCCCACAGTGGCTGGGGCAACACAGGTGTGGGGTATAAATAGTAAAATTATCATGATGAAATGGGGTGCCCCTATTTTCACTGGCGGATTGTTGGAGGGTATGCAAGTTCTTCTTTGAGAAACATGGGTCCAGAACTCTAGCTGAGGGGGGAAGGAGTTGTGAGGGAGAGCTGCAGAAAGAAAGGAACTCTTATTTTTGCAGCATTTCTCCCACTGCAAATTGCTCCCTCCTGACACCACTTTGCAGATTTGCAGGCCAATTAGGCTAAAGGGGGGGGGCTGGCAATATACCTTTTGATTCTGTGATACTGAATGCTAACATCATACGGTGGCTAGCAGTGTGTCTACCTAGGATCAGCAAGAGCCGAGTTCAAGTCCTCACTCAGATTTGTATACAAACATATATATTGAATTACATGCCACTCAGATGTACTGCACAGCTGCTGCCAACTTTTGCAAAGCTGTCCTTGTGAATTATAGTTTGCATCCCTAAGTATTCCTTTGTGTTGTGTTTTAATGCTGCAACTGTTGCCAACAGAGTAATGTTAAGAAAATGAGAATGCTTTCTGTTTCCAGATCGTGCCATATGATTGTCTGCTCTAATGCCTTTATAATGGAAGGCATTTTTTCATAACTTTTGCTAGTGGGAATAATTGGGTTGTATGCAAGATTTTAAAATTTGTTATATGCAGTAGACAGGGTGGAATGTTTTGCTCTTAAATATTGCGCAGATTAACGGGCCTGTTTCTGCATGGATCTGCCTGTTCACCAAGGGCATCCTTGGAGGCCAATCGCTGAGTGTCTCCACCCTCTGAAATTTGGTGGACAGTGATTACAGAGAAGTCCACCCCAAGAAGAAGCTTCCAATCCCTCTCACAATTGGTAGTCTGCAAACTCTACCCATCTGACATGGCTCTACCCAATTAAGATTCCTTTGCTTCAGGACGAATTTTTCAAAGTCATTATAATCACACTGACAAAGTCTTCCTTTACCTACTCTGGATGAGTGCATGAATTAGGGTTCTCCAAAGACATGCCGCAGAAGCACAGAAAAGACTCACCTGAGGGGTTTGACACCCCCTTTCTTCCCTTTGCATTTCTGCAACACTTACTCCCTGAAGCTGCCCTCACCCCAGAATTTCTTATGCGGCCTTCAGTCCCCTACATGCGGTTTTCAGTTTCTGTTCCTAAAAGAGAAGGCACCTATTTCAGGACAATGTGGGAATAGGTTCTGAAAACATCATAGGCCTCTTCAATCTCTCTGAGCACTGGCTCCATCCAGCCCTGCCTAAGTTAGGGCCATTAATTTCGATAGGCTTGTTTTTCAAATTACAATTTTACAAAGATATATCAAACATAAATCATAAAAACAAGATTCCACGGAATCTCCATCCTTCCCTTTGTAGGTCCTACTATTCATCATTTCTTTCTGCATCTTTTATGATAGTCCAAATCTTTTATGTATCCAGAATTCACCCTTAAACTACAAGTGATATTCCAATCCTACTGATGATTTAACTGGCCTATTCTGAGTAAACTTTAGTTGGATCCTCTAGGCTGGCCCACCCATAAGGCAAGGTGAAGCAACCGCCTCAGGCAGCAGGACCCACAGGGGCAGAAGATTCCAATGCAGATCTTTATTACCCCTTTGTTCCTCATGTTGATCTTCATTCATCCCTTCTTATCTGTCGAGGAAGGGCCACCATTTTGTGGTTCACCTTAGGTGCCAAAATGTCTCTGGCCCAACTTACATATCCTCACCAACAGGGAAGAACTGATCAATAAGGAGAAGTAGTGGGTTCCTTAGGAGGAAGCGACCACCACCCGTGATCTATAACCACGTGAAGCAATTCTTTGGAAGCCAATCAGTATGGAGCAACATCTGTCTCACCTGCTTTACAGATCAGCATCCATCCTCATGCTAAACACCTGGGTCACTATATCTGCTTTGGACACTAATACAATGCCACAGTTTGTGAAGCTGCATACATTTTTGGAACTGAGCACATTGGCAAGAGAAATTTAGTTCTGAGGAAGAATCCTAAGTCAGCTATCAACTATTTCCTTTCTCTTGCTTTCTCTTGCTATTCCAACTAAAATTGCTGCCAGATCTTTGGCCAAACCTTGATTAAATTCTGATAAGGCTACAGGGACCAAATAAAATTCATTTTGATGCCAAATCTGGCCTGCAGGCCACCTAAAGGTTTATATATATATAAAAGCTCACTATTATTGCTTATTGCTCTTTTCATTGCTATACACTGGTGGTCTCATAGCTGAAGAATTAACATCTAGCAAAATCTACATCTTGTGATTTGAAAAATTAGGAAAGCAATCGCCTTTTTAAACATTAACTGCTGATCCATACCTGTATAAGCACCAAAAGCACAGTTTTCTATGTGTTTACTCATAACTAAAAACCACTGTGTTCAATGGGACTAACTCCCTAGTACTTCAGTGTCCTCAGTAATGACTGGATGGTCAGTTTTGTAGACAATTAAATCTGAAATGCCAAATGCAGGTCTTGGACTAGAAAACCATTTTGTTGCAACCCAGTAAGAAGCTGATGTTGTGATGTTGGTGTTGTGCGTGCAACCCTTCTTGATTAATCAGCTCAAACAAAAGTGGGGGAAAGATCCCAAAAGGAAAGCAAAGAAAGTTATGGTAGAGGCAGAACATAGCACAAAATTAAAACAGCAGAGAAGATGCTTGATTTCCCTCCAACCCTCTGCAAATAACAGTATAGCCTTTGTTAGAAATTAAACAGAAGTGAATTTGGTTTAATTGCTTGCAGATCCTGAGGAACTGGTCTGAAGTGCACAACCTGAAAAACCCGCAAAATCAGCTTGTTGGGAGAAGGCAGAATCAGAGCCAGGTGAGGTCTAGGGAGAGCTCAGCATCTCAAACAGCAGTTGCCTGTCAAGGTAGATAGATACCAGAAGGGTATTGTTTTTGTCTGTTACTACATTACAAATTGTTGTGTTTTTGTATTGGAAACCATTCCTGTGAACCTCAGATAGGCAGTATAGTAGTACCTCGGGTTAAGTACTTAATTTGTTCCGGAGGTCTGTTCTTAACCTGAAACTGTTCTTAACCTGAAGCACCACTTTAGCTAATGGGGCCTCCTGCTGCTGCCGCGCCGCCGGAGCACGATTTCTGTTCTCATCCTGAAGCAAAGTTCTTAACCTGAAGCACTATTTCTGGGTTAGCGGAGTCTGTAACCTGAAGCGTATGTAACCCGAGGTAACACTGTATATATATATATTTAATTAATATATACATTTAATTGATTGATTGATCAATGGATTAATTAATAAATTTATAGATGGGCCAATAAAATTATAGATGGACCAGCTTGTTTGGTATAAAGCAGCTTTCTCTTTTCCTATTACGGTACTGAGCATAAATTTATATCAGTGTCTCCAGGTATGCCGGAGGTGGGATAACTGCCGCTTTCCTGATACATAAACAGAGGATGGTGCTGCAATAATGAGAACACCCATCCTTTGTCCCTAGTCTCTGGACTTCTCCCTTAAAACTTCACACTACCAGCTTGGAACATGCATATCCAAGCCTGTCTTCTCCATGTTGCATATAAGGCACGTTTCACCTTGCCCTGCCAAGAGGAGGAGGGATTGCATTTTATTTATGTTTGTGGTGTCACTTTTTGTAGAGCAATCTGTTTTAATGCAGCTTAATATAAACCTGTAAATGTCGTCGAGACTTTACTACCCCGATCAGTCACCCAGCCCAGCCAACTGCTGAGAAAGCATCTACAAAGCAGCTTGCAGAATACAGGAAAAGCTTGACAGCTGATTGGCCCAGCCAATAAAAATGTGCCTTTGGAATGTTTCTGCTCGTGTCCTGGGCAGGCGGGTGCCACTAGAGGGGGTTTAGTTCCTGAATTCCCACCCCACACACGTTCAAAGAACATTCGCCGGCCACCTGTATGAGTGTACCAATGCACATAACAATACACGTAACATTTTGTGCACGTTAAACTTACCTATAACAGAAAAGTCATGTTTGCCAAAGATCCCATTCCTCTCATTTCTGCACTACCAACTCTGTGGAAGTACTCTCTCCATATCATTTAATGTGTTTGTTTTAATATTGTTCTGGGCTTTTATTGCCGTTTCCACAGAAAGGTGATTAATACATTTTAAAATATATAAATGCATACCATATTCCCAGGTTGCTAGCTTTCACTGGTTTAATAGTTGGACATATGAACTAATGCTTTACTTGATTAATGGGAGCACATTTTAACTGTTGAACCTGAAAGCGAAAGGGCACTGTTTTTATATTTTTTGAGAATATTTTAGTTCAGGTTTACAATATAAAATATACAGTGAATAGCAAAGTTGGTTTAATAAAATCAAGTCCTTGCACATTTTTCAGTATCAAGCTACTATATTAAGGTATTAGTGAGATGCATGTTCAATTAAATGTGATAGAAAGTGAATCACATAAAAGCCATCTGGTTAGATCACTAAAGATTATTTAATGCAATACCTATATTGCAGATATAAATCGCACCTAAATTGGAGACAGAACGAGCCAAAATGGCTGTGTTCTGCCTCTGAATATCACTTGCTGGGAATGTATTATTTTATCATTTATTGCATTTATATATCCCACCTTTTTCTCCGAGGAGCTCAAGGTGGCATACATGGTTCCCCTCATCTCATTTAATCTCCACAACAACCCTGTGAGGTAGACTAGGCTTAGAAGACAGTGACTAGCCCAAAATCACACACCCTAACCACTGCACCACACTAGCTCTTGATGGCGCATCTGCCATAGGTAGTGAAGCGGACAAAAAAGTAGACACACTTGCTACTTGGAAGTGGGTATCTGGAAGGTTATTGTATGAAATCCTAGAACTAGGCCTAAACGAGAAGGAAGCAGAGTGTTATGTACTGAAGTTCTCACCCTGGGCCAGCAGGGGGATACTGTAGGTAGTTTTCACTCAGGTCCACGTCAGTTATTTTAGGCGGGAAACCCTGGGTTGTTGTTGCTACAATGTTGACAGATGGCTGCCTATAAAAGCAGGCCGGCTGAGCTGTTTGCAGTTCAGTTTCTATTCCAGCTTACAAAATAAAGAGCTGCTTCGGAGAAATCGCTGTGTCGTCTGCCATGTCTACCCTCGATTTTACACAGAGAATGTTATGCAACCTGAACAATCGGACATTAGCCTTGCCGAATTAGTTGTTCAAAATCATAACGTCTCTTTAAAGAAAAATGGTAAGGGTTTTAACACAGAGTGCGAAAGGAACTGCTATCTTTTAGCCTGATTAATCAAAACTAATGAGTTCCAAATGCCGTCTGTTTCTCTCGACCCACATCCCATCTTCAGCAAAGCCCATTCCAGAACAGCCGAAGGGCCTGTGCTTGCGACTGCAGAGCAATTGCCTTTTCTCTCGTCAAGTACAGCTTGCATAAATTTCTAGAGCAGATGGTGGAGCTGTGAGACAATCAGATGCCTCTGAAGTGTTTAATACAATTAAGGATATGCAGTGTGTAAATGCCCCAGGCCCAGACATTTTGTCCACTGATTTCTGTAATGCTTTCAAAAACAAATCTGCATAGCCAACCACCACTCCATTTTTTTTCTTTTTGCATGAGCTTACTAATGATTTCTATGCCAACAGCAGGAAATTTCAGCAGTTCTTTCTAAGTGAACCATATAATGATTCTTCTTGATTAACTCTTTCAGTCCTGTTAATTAGGGCTGCCATACGTCTGGAAAATCCCAGACATCGCCAGGATCGTGATCCCTAAAATGGCATCCAGGCTGAATTTGTTGTGTCCATTCTAAATGGAAACCCGGGGTTATGGCAAAGTGGGGGGGGTGCCAAATTTCTTTAAAACAGCCAAAAAACTTATTTTTTTCTGGCAGTTTTTCAAAAAAAAAAAAAAGCCCAACAACTTGGACAAAAAACTCAACAACTTTGCCCCCTAAAAAAACCTTTTTGTCCAGATTTTCACTTTATGATATATGGCAACCCTATAATGAACATACTTTGGTTGTGTTAGGCCCCACACCAGTGCATCTTCTAGCACCTATTTCACACATTAGGCAGCAGCAAATTTTGGTTTGCTATCAAATGTATGCCCAACTACTATTCCCTGTATAATTCCAAGTTTTGCCTGTATGTCTTCCTTTGCTGTTTAGTCGTTTAGTCATGTCCGACTCTTCATGACCCCATGGACCAGAGCACGCCAGGCACTCCTGTCTTCCGCTGCCTCCCACAGCTTGGTCAAACTCATGCTGGTAGCTTTGAGAACACTGTCCAACCATCTCGTCCTCTGTTGTCCCCTTCTCCTTGTGCCCTCCATCTTTCCCAACATCAGGGTCTTTTCCAGGGAGTCTTCTCCTCGCATGAGGTGGCCAAAGTATTGGAGCCTCAGCTTCACGATCTGTCCTTCCAGTGAGCTATATACATATAAATGGCAGGCAGGCAAGCAGTTCAGCAAACCCCTTTCTGGAGCACTCTGTTAAATACGGCAGCAGCAAGCTTTAATGGAGGAGCGGAGAAGCTTCAGAGAGCAGTTTGGCAAACAACTTTTCTGTCCGGATTTTCACTGTTAGAAATATGGCAACCCTAGTTGACACAATAATAGTAAAGGACCCCTGACAATTAAGTCCAATTGTGAACGACTCTGGGCTTGCCAGGCGAAACCAGAGCAGCGCACGGAAACGCCATTTACCTTCCCGTCGGAGCGGTAGCTATTTATCTACTTGCACTTTGACGCACTTTCGAACTGCTAGGTTGGCAGGAGCAGGGACCGAGCAACGGGAGCTCACACCATTGCGGGGATTCGAACCGCCAACCTTCCGATCGGCAAGCCCTAGGCTCAGTGGTTTAGACCACAGTGCCACCCGCGTAACAGTGCATTAGCAGTGAATATATTCTGCTTTAGTTTTTTTCTGGGATGCTTCCCTAATGCTACCATGTTGTTGTTACCAGAAGGGCTACAGTGCAAACACCCTTTCCCTTTGTCTCCTTTCCACCCAGTTGTCCTCTTCTAAACCTGTTTTTGATTTTGATTTTCAAAAGCTCATTGGAGAAATATTCCCCCAGGTCTGCATGTAATCCATCGAGTTCAGCCTTGAAGCCAGCACTTGGAAAAGCTGGCCATTGATTAAAAACTCTGTGAAAGTATGAATCCATTAGACACCGTACCTCTGAGTCATAATCTCAGAATGCGCTTACATAGCCTTTTTTTTTTTTTACTGTTGTTATTCAGTACTATTGATCAGAACCACTGGACTGACAGTGATAAATAGGACAGAGCCCACAAACGTACTCACACATTCTCCCAAGGACTCGCTTTTAGCATTCTGCAGCATTTTGGGAAACACTGAGTTCTGTACTTTTACCCAAAGGACTGTAGGAGTAATACGTGAGCAGCTGCTTCACTTTGACTGGAGCATCAAAAAGGCGGCTTGGGGAGAAGAATTACGCTCAGTATATGTCCCCTGCGAATAACAGAGGCCAGCAAATGACTTCATTGTGTTCTAAATAGGAGAGGTGTGACGTTCTGCACGGACTTAGATCTTCCCTTCTTTTTCTTTTCTTTTTTTTTTGATAGCAGTTTGTACAGGTTATGGTGCACAGAATGTTGATATTCTCCTGTGAACCACATTGGACCATGCTTGCGTAAATGTAAAAGGAATAATATTTATAGTTGTTTTTCAGGGCTCAATTTAAAACTTTGCTCACTATTTGACTGAGGTCAGAAAAGGGCTCATTTGTGACGCTCAGTTCCCCAGTGAGATAATGGATATTTTTAAGGGATGGAGGTTAATCAAAACATGAGATTGTAAAGAGATACTTGACAGACGTAATAGAGCAAATGTAAAGGAAAAACAAGGAGAAAGGGGGGAAATATATACAGCAAAAAATTAAAAGCCAAATACTGGCAGAGCATGGTGTTTGCATGCAAAATATCCCATGTTTAAATATCTGGTGTCCTCAGATAGTGTTATGTACTGAGAAATCGAGATTGAGAAATTGAGAAATCGCTGTGTCGTCTGACATGTCTACCCACCATTTAACAGATAGGGCTGGGAAGCAGTATTCCCCCAAAACCCCTCAGCTTGACCACAGCTTCTGTTTTCTAATTCAATGGAAGCTAGCTTGAGGGAAAGCACATCCAATAGGAGTATTTCCCAAGAAGCTACAGGATACAGTGGTACCTCAGGTTACAGACTCCGCTAACCCAGAAATAGTACCTTGGGTTAAGAACTTTGCTTCAGGATGAGAACAGAAATCATGTTCCGGCGGCGCAGCGGCAGCAGGAGGCTCCATTAGCTAAAGTGGTGCTTCAGGTTAAGAACAGTTTCAGGTTAAGAACGGACCTCCAAAACGAATTAAGTTCTTAACCCAAGGTACCACTGTACCTACAGATTGCGGCTAACATCATGAATACTAGGCTTCAAAGACTGGAGCTGCAGTAAATGGTAATGTGTATTCCACCCAATATATTTCTGTTTTCATTATTAAAGTTGGCTTTATTTTCAAAAGATGTCATAGATTTATTTATATTTATTGAAAGGCGGAGTAACATTACATTGAACGAACGAATAAGCAAACTAACTAATCTGAGGATGCCTTAATAATTAGTTATTTGTGATTCCTGCATTGCAGAGGATTGGACTATTTATTTGTTTGTTACATTTATATTCTGTCCTTCAGGGTGGTATGCAGTATTCAAACACAAAAATACATAACATAATAAATAAAATTGCAACACCTTTTTCAGACACACTTCCTTTAAAAGGTCACAAATTGTTTAATTAGCAAAAGGTCTGGAAGAAGAAGAATGCTTTCACCAGGCACTGAAAGATACGAAACGAAGGTGCCAGGCGAGTCTCCATGGGGAGAGCATTCTGCAAATGGGGAGCCGCCTCAGAAAAGGGCCATTCTTGTGTTGCCACCCTCCAGACCTCTGGTGGTTGAAGTGAGGCATCTAATCACAGCCTGCATTTTTATCAAAGCTTATATATTGATCAGGATCTGTATTTTAAAATGAGCTTAAAGATTTTCAAATGTTTCATGCCAGGCAGAAGACCAGCTGCCTAAGAACCTTGGCAAGATGTTTATTCTCCTGGACAAGGCGCCCCTTGATTTATAGCAGAAAACAATTCTCAAAGTCGTAAAAAGGGAATTACAGGCTAAGAGCAAGGTTACACTGACCCTACAAATTAAGCGTTGGTAAATAGTAAAATGAGCCATATCTTCTTCCTAAGGTTAAAAAGGTCAAGAGCAATGGAAAAGCATCTGGCTGGCAGAAAGGGAGGGAGTATTTTGGGAAATCTTTTTCTAAAATTGTTTCTTTCTTAAACTGAGATCCTTTTAAGATTTCTTTTCCTTTTAAAAGGTTATTTATGTTATGTATTAAATATATTAGCTTAAATGTAATTATGCAAAGGATTTAGAAACTAAGAAATGTTAAAACCTTATGCTAGATTCTTATTTCATAGAATCATGGTTATAAGAGACCACAGGGGCCATTGAGTCCAGCCCCCTGCCAGGCAGGAGATGCCATTGAGCACTCCTGATATATAGTTGTCAGGCCTTTGTTTAAAGACCTCCAAAAGGAGATCTTTCATTGATGATGCATGAGAATGTGAACTCAAGATCCTTGACATCTGTTTAAGATAAAAATTTAAAACTATTAACCATCTGTTTTGGAGGGCAATAGGGCAAGGAGGGCAAGAGGTGAGCTGGTAATTAAGGTTCCTTGTTGAGATAAATGTAAGATAAATGACTACTTATTTGTCATTTATAGATAGAAGAATATATAGCTTTTGTCTCCCATAAAAGGTAATATGAAATGGGTGTATCTTTTGTGATTGGTTCTAGCAAACAGCCAATGGGAATTTCAACCAGGCTGATTGGACAGAGGCAGCCAAAGGAGAAGCAAGGAGGCTGGGCTGAGGGAATATAAGTGCTGGCCATAATGGCAGGAGCCCAGGCCAGAGCTTGGTAACCATATACCACTGTGCCTCTCATTTATTTGTCTGACAAATAAATTATTATTTTAATTTCTCTATTGCTGCGTTGAATATTTCATTCCAGCTAAGCGTTAACCACAAGCAGGGTGCTACAGAAGCACATAAAGAAGGGCTTCAAATGATGAGTTCAGGGCCCAGGTCAATTCGTATGAAGAGGCAGTCCTGGAGGTATTGTGGTCCTGAGCCATTTAAGGCCTTATAGGCCAAAACCAGCTATTTTGAATTGGGCGCAGAAACTGATAGGCAGCCAGGATTTGTGTTATATGCTATCTGTCTTGTCCCGGTGAGCAGCTTGGCCGCCAAATTCTTTTCTTTTTTAAAAGTATTTTTATTAAACAATTTCAGCATAACAAAATATCAATCCACATAATCAATCACCTTGTTTTCCCCCCCTTCTCCCCCCCCCCGGGGACTTCCCTCAGCTCCCCTCCCACATATTGTTCTCTGCATATTATAAAATTGTAGATATCCTTGCTTTATCTATCATGTGTTCAACTAATAAATTTGTGGGTGTTTATTCAAAACCTGCCAAGGAGTCCAGATCATTTTGTTGTCTTGTAAAAAGTTCCCATTCTTCCTTAAAGTCACTGCTGTCCTTTTCACGCAGTTTATATGTCAATTTGGAGCCTGGTCACCAAATTCTATACCAGCTGAAGTTTCCGAACTGGCTTCCGAGACAGCCCTAAGTATAATCCGTTGCAGTAACCTACCCTAGAGGTTACCAGAGCATAGACAAGAGAAGCTAGGCTATTCTTCTCCAGATAGGGGTGCAGCTGGGCCAAAGCTGTTGGAAGGCACTCCATGCCACCAGGGCCACCTGAGTGTCATGTGACAGCAGCAGATCCAGAAGCACTCTCAAGTTCCTTCAGAGGGAGGGCATGTCCATCAAGAGCAGGCAACTTTCTATCCATCCAGTCGAGGGAACGGCCCAGTGACAGTGCCTCTGTCTTATCTGGATTGAGCTTCAATTTGTTGGCTCTCATCAATGGCTCAGGACATCGACTGCCACATCTGCAGGTGCAAAGGAGTAGAGCTGGGTGCATATTGCTGAAAACATACTCCAGAACGCCAGATAACCCCACTCAGTGGTTTCATGTTGATGTTAAACAGCATAGGGAATTCAACTGAACCCTGAGGAACCCCACATTGAAGACTCCATGGGACTCCAAGCATCACCCTCTGGAAACATCCATCCCACCCAGAATGGGTGCTCAAGAATGATACCATGGTTGATGATATCAAAAGCCGCTGAGCGGTTGAGGAGAATTAACAGGAGTGGTTCAAAAACATCTGGAGTGCCAAAGGAACCATCACACACCTGGTTAGACAATATGAACTAGATGAACCAGTGGCCAGACAACTTACTAGGTTCCTATGGAAATATTAACTAAGCCAACGAGTAGTATCCCGCCCAGTTTCTGGAAAGCAGAGCTCATTAACTCAAAGCATCTACTGTCTTTAATCTAATTATGTACTAATTCAGTCTTGGGTTTTGCTTCTCCCTTCATGGTAAACTGAAATTATCACCTTAATGTCGCTAAATTAATCCATAATCCAAATATAATAAAATGCCCATAGTTCTGTGTTAGCCTTCATCTAGGGCATGCTCTCTTGCATATTCATTAAGCACGTATATTTTTATTTAATTTAAATGGAAATTAATGAATATATGCATGTCTAAGCTCTTCAAAAGACCCATCATGTATGAAAAGCAGCTATTAATATGTACGGTGTTTATTTTACACACAGACCCACAGAAACTAACATTCTGATTTGTAATTAGAGAAGAATTCAACCCCGCCCCCTTCTCTTCGTCGTGATCTTGGTCTCTCTGCTGATATTCTTGATGGTGCAAAAGTCCGCTGGTGAATTTGATTCCAGAGTTAACATGCTCATTCTGCTTCAGGGGATTTGCTTGAGTTGCCAAAGATCAGGCTTGAAATAAACCAAGTACTTGATAATGTCACCCATCTGCTCTTTCCACCTGGATTTTCTCTTGGTCACCCACTCCATAAATGAGCCATGATCTAATTTGCACAAAATAAACACCGAATCTGAAACCAGCTCCAGCCTGACACTTGCAAACAGATCTAGTGGCCTTTTCCAACCACGAAGAAAGCTCCTCTATTTTCGGCTCAACGATCAGAGCGCTGCTTCAAATTCTTTCCAAAATCAGTTGGATTGGTGTGTGCAAAATGATATGAATGGCTGTATCTTGAGTGGTGGGTTCAAGTCTGATGACTCCTTCCCATGACTATACAACTTTTGTGACCCACCAAGCCAAACACAGCCACACCACCCATGTTTGACAGCTCATGTCTCCTTTCTAAACCTCCTCTATTGGCTGCCTTGCTGAGATTTCCACTGCAGCAGAGGGGATTTTAACCAGTCGGCAACCCATGGCAGATGGTCTGTGTTTATTAGATACAAATTGTTATCATTATTATTTAGGGTGGGATTCGACTAATGAGTCCCATCAGCTGAAGCCTTGCACAAGGACTTCTGCTCACACAACGGGACCTTTCCCCCTCTCCATCCCCCATGCCCCCCCAAATTGAACCAGTCGCTGCCTCTCAACCTACCTCACAGGGTTGGTTGCTGTGGGGATTAAATGAAAACCATGTACATCACCTTGAGCTCCTTGGAGAAAAAGATGGGATACAAATGCAATGGGTTTAATAATAATAATAATAATAATAATAATAATAATAATAATAATAATAATTTATTTATACCCCGCCCATCTGGCTGGGTTTCCCCAGCCACTCTGGGCAGCTTCCAACAAAACACTAAAATACAATAAAAAACACTAAAATACAAAAAATGTGCTTATTGCAATGGGCTGCCCTTGAAAACAACTCACAAACTTTAGCTGGTCCAAAACACAGCAGCCAGATTACTGGCTGTCTGGGGTTCCATTTATATGATAATTCATATAATCCATGTTTTAAAACAGCTGCACTGATTGCTGGTTCATTTCCGTGCCCAATTCAAGGTTCTCACATTGGTGTTTAAAATACTAAACAACTCAGGGCTCAAATATCTGAAATATTGCCTCCTTCCCTGCAGTCTCTCTTGTGTGCTGAAATTGGCAAAAGGTGCCCTCTTAGTACTTGCTCAGAGGCTCGGGGTGGCAGCTCAGGTGGGGGTTTCTCTGTGAATTTCTTCTCCCCAAAGGTGAGTCTAGTACCTTCATTATACAGCTTCTGAAATTGCTAAAGATGCACCTCTTTATCCTGACTTTTGACCCCTGAGGTATAAGTTTTTAGGACCCATTTATTTTCATGGTCGTAAATTGTTTCAAATTGTTTTTAACATTGATTTCAATGCTGTAACCCGGCCTGGGACTTTAGGGTGAAGGACATGTAATAAAGAAATTAATAATAAAAAAACCAGGTGTGATTAATCATAATTTGGTGAGTGAACAGATGTCCGTACACTAAAGGACCAAATGTAGTACAGCAATAAAAGAAAGTTGAAACTTCCACTAAATCAGATAAAATGTTGATAGGGCATATGAAATTCAACGTTAAGCTGTCCAGTAGATTTAAAGCACTAATTTGCTCCACCATGTTATTTTTGAAACACATGGTCAATTCTTCTAAACTTTTTGAATCTGACATTGCCTCCAGAATTCCCTCCTCCTGGGTTTTTGTATGATATATTGGCTCCACCTAGCGGTTCTCAATTACATTGGTCATTACTGATCCTGTGGACGATGTTTAACAAGGAATTAAGAGTTTCACCAATGCATCACTCTGATTATTATTTAGAATTTCAGCTTAGTTTATTGGTTTTATCAAATTGTATAGCAGGTTAAATATACAATAATTAAATCGGAAATGCTTCAAGAAAGAGGGATTGTGCCAAGGCAATTTTTAAGGTTTAGGCAGAAAGAGAGAGAGAGAGAGAGAGAGAGAGAGAGAGAGAGAGAGAGAGAGAGAGAGAGAGTGCAAAATATCTTGGGCTGGCCCTGCCCACAAGTGAATCTGTTCTGGGAGTTGGTTCTTACAGAAATGAGTGTTCTAATAAACTGCACAATCACAACTGATCCACAGCTGGGTCTACTTTCATTGGGAGAGGAAAATATATACAGATCCATGTGGACCCACTTGTGTGAGTGAACAACAAAAAGACTTGTCTGGATTAGCACGCGGAGAGCCCAATAGCAGAGTATTAAATCCACAAAAATAGGCAGTACAATGAAGCATTAGGCATGTGGGTTGTGAGACTTTTCTTACACTGCTTACAATGCCCCCCTCTTTTGACCCCTTTCTCACAACACATACCACTCACTGCTTTACTTACAAATATATAAAGAAATTCTTTTAATGTCCAGTAGCACCTTAGAGACCAATTACCGTAAGTTTCTTCTTGATATAAGCTTTCGTGTGCATGCACACGTCCACGAAACCTTATACCAAGAACAAACTAAGTTGGTCTTTAGGGTGCTACTGGACATTTTTTTTTATTTTATATATATATATTGACTGCGTCAGACCAACACAGCTACCTACCTGAATGCTTTACTTACAGCAGTGTTTCCCAACCGGTGTTCCGCGGCACACTAGTGTGCCGCGAGACGTTGCCTGGTGTGCCGTGGGAGGGAGGCGGGCGAGTCGGGCGGCGAGAGGCGGGGCGGTGGCGACGAGCACACGCGGGGCAGCGAGCGAGCTCCCTCCCACATCCCATCGGCGCTCGCTTCGGCCGGCCTACTGGGCTGTCGCAGGCGGAAGGCCTGCGCATGCGCGAGGTTTTCGCGCCTTCGGGATTCCCTTCACGCCTTCCTCCTCCCGGGTCCTTGAGAGCGCGGGAAGCGGCAGCGCGAGACCGGCGTTGAGACAAAAACGCAAAGTTCCATTCAGGGCTCCCCTTTTGCCACGTCGTCTCACAGTTTGGAAGATAGCAGCTCTCCAAATTAATAGTCCTCTTTGAATAGGCGGGGCCTGAGCGTTCCACCAATTTAGGCCTCCTGCCGGGATGTGATATGGCTCCACCTTCCTCAAGGTGGTTCTGCTTTTAAATATTTTCCACCCTGTCACCATGAGGACTAGCGACTTCTTTTCGTAAAATATAAAATCGCTGCTCCTTGCTCTCGTGAGACTGTGTGTTTTAATTCGAAAAGGGTGTTCCGTGTACATTTGTGCGAGCTGTGCTGTAAAAAAAAGGGGTCTGTATCCGTTTGTCAGTGGCAATTGGATGGCCGGATACTGCAGTGATGGAAAAGTTTTTGAAAAGAAAAGAACTGGACTCTGAACAAAATTTGGAGCCAGATGAGAGCGCAAGTATGAGTGGGCATGAAAAGAAAGCAAAGATGGTTAGCTCAAGCAAATTCTCTGGCACAAGGTAATATAGCGACATAATAAAGTAATTTTAAAATACTATCTTTGTGTTTATTTGATTCCTATTAAGAGAGTTACTTTATATATAGTCAATATATACTTTATATATAGTCAATATAGGCACAGAGTTAATTTTTTAAACATTTTCTAATGGTGGTGTGCCTCGAGATTTTTTTCATGAAACAAGTGTGCCTTTGCCCAAAAAAGGTTGGGAAACACTGACTTACAGATTCATAGGACTGATACATGTGTTGTTCCATGCAGCTGCATGCAGAAACAAATACTCTTGAAAAGAAAATACAGAATATAGTCCCAGACCCGTGCTCCTAAATTTGGGAGCAGAGAGAGAGAGAGAGAGAGAGAGAGAGAGAGAGAGAGAGAGAGAGAGAGAAAGGAAGGAAGGAAGGAAGGAAGGAAGGAAGGAAGGAAGGAAGGAAGGAAGGAAGGAAGGAAGGAAGGAAGGTTTCACTTCCTCCTTCTCCAGAGAGGGTGTGTGACCTAACTGAGTCTGTCCAGCTACACATCCGCCTCAAAATCTTACTGAATTGGAGAAGATCTGCAAAGAGGAGCGGGACAAAATACCTCCCAAAATGTGTGTGAAATATACTCAGAGTCGCAAAGTGATTTCATGCTCTTTATTCAGCTCATGGTGGTGAGGAGAAATGAATGAAAGTCCCCTCAAAGTATCTGCTTTATATACATTATTTACACAATGGGCTGCACATGATTGGCTAATTCCGGAATTCTACTGTAAGCCAATCAGGTTGTGGATTCACTTCTATCTGGAGCATGATTGGTTGGTTCCTGCTAACCAATCATACTGCTGCATTGTTCTAGGACCAATCAGACTGCTGCATTCTCAATCCTATTGTTCTAGGACCAATCAGACTGCTGCAGTTTGGATCCTATTCAACTCAGTACATAACAGTGTGCAAACTTGGTGGCCACCTACAAGAACCGTCTGACCTCTGTAACTGCCATCAAGGGTTTTCCCACCAACTACTAAGTCATCTTTTGCAAAGGGATCAAATACTTATTTCACTCATTATAAGGCACATCAATCTCTGACTTTTTGTCTTCTGGGTTTCTGGGGGTTTTCCTGTTGTTATTCTGTCTCTCACATCTACAATACACCTACCATTAAAATTATGGACTGGTCATTTCTTCGTCAGAGGGCAAATGGGCAAATTTAGCAGGGGGATCAAATACTCCCCCCCCCCTCACTGTATAGTGAGAGGGTGGGGAGGGGTATTAGGTACTCAGAAGGGTGGTGGGAATGGGTGATTGGCTGATAGGTGTGGTAAACCAGTTGACGACTGTTAATGAATCCAATTGGACTGCATTTCTGAGGGTTCAAACTTGGATAGCCCAAAGAGTTGGTAAAATTCATAGTAAAGGCACAGGGGAGGGGGGGGGGTAGAATTGACTGCTTCCCAATGGAAGCTGTGTCTAAATCCTGAGCTTCTCCCATTGTTTTCTAACAGGGTGTCAGCCCGCTTCCTTGCAGCTTCCAAATTTCCTGGGGAAAATAAATTTAGACCAGGCTGCGATTTTCATTCTTATACCCTGACCCACCTACTTTCCCACCGCCCATAGGGCCTGCAGGTTTTTTTTGCAGTCCGATCCATCATGTCTACGCAGAAGTAAGCCCTCGTGTAAGTCGATCGGGTCTTACCTTAATTGTTGTGAATAGGAATTCCAACCTAAGACCGAAGAAGGAGCTCTTTCTGTAAAACTGGGAATGGGGAACTTGAATCGGCGCTGCTTGGGACAAAATGAATTTATTTGTAGGTTATGATGATTTTCATACTATCTGGTAGAAATCGGGTCTTTTGCAGTGAGAAGTGACGTAGACATCTGCACAAACCCAAACCTTGAAAAGCGTATAGGTGAATCTCAGCTGGATTTTGTGATTTTTTGGATTTTTGTGATTTTTTGTGAGACGGCCGGGTGGGGGGGAATGCATTGCAACAATAAGCAGTCCTTGGAATTGCTTTTTTAGCTGGACATCATACAATCATGTTTTTTTTGGGGGGGGGGGATCTCTCTTTTCAAGTCCAGAAGGAGAATTGCTTTGGAAAACTTCCCCGGGGACGCACGATCCGGCTGTGTCTCTGCTTCGGGGCTGTAAGGTGTCTTTCTTTTTTTTCCCGGCGTTATGCACCCAGCGCTTGGGGGGATTTTTTAAATTAAAAGCTTGCTTTTTACGTCTTCGCGACAACATCGATCTAAGAAGTCGATAAAATGGTAGAAGCATCCGGGTAGCATAGAACAGTACCATTCATTTGTATCAGCAGAACTGATAGGTGGCTCCATAGCTCAGTGGTTAGAGCACTGGTCTTGTAAACCAGGGGTCGCGAGTTCGATCCTCGCTGGGGCCTGGGCGGTTTTTTCCTCCTTTTCCTCTTTTCTTTCTTTAAGAACTTAGAATTTAATGCAAAACGTTTAGTGCAAGATTTGAAGCTCGTTGGCAGAGGTATATGGAAGTCAAGACTGCAGCCCTTCGATCAACGTAGAAGAAAAAGTGGGGAGGGACCATTATGGCATTTCCCCCCCTCTGCAGCAGGAAAAAATAATTTTATTATTATTATTAGTTTAAAAAATATATAAATCGTATTTGTGTTCTGAACGCCTGCTTCAAAAGTGAAAATTACTCTTAAAGAGATTTGAAGGTTCGAAAGGACGGCGGGGAGGCGTCGCTGGTTGCAAAACCTGCAGTTTCAGGTGTCTTTCCAGGCTGAAGCCAGCAGGTGGTGCTAAAGGATAAGGAATCTGCGCGGGTCTCCGACGTGAGAAAAGTTCCCTGGAAGAAGGGCCGGATTTATCCTGGGCGGGGGGCGCTGCGCTGGGGGGCAAGCCATGTGCTTCCAAGGGATGGTGGTGTACGCAGCCTTATTGGGAGCATCTGAGGTCTCCCCGAAGTGGTACTTCAATCACGTGGCACAATCTGAGTGAATCTCCGCTTCAGAGACCCAAAGAGAAAAAAAATGTGTTATACTGCTACTGTATTCTTTATTATGTAATAAACTCACGAAGAAGTATTGTATATCCCCACCCATTAAGACTGGTGATCAGGGCTCCAGGAAGCCTGGACCACCTGGGACAAGTTTAACTGGGGGACGGGGAGGGAATTAATACTTTCTTAATTTAGTAAAATTGCGCAGGCACTTTGCTTTTCTGTGTTAGATACACAAAGGGCAACAGGCTGAATAATAATAACTGTAAACATTTTATTGGGTATTTCCTAACGTAAAGGTCTAGCCCAGTATGTGCAACATATACAGTTCTTGTGTACGGTATATTACCTATGAGACTAATTCCATTATTAATACATTTCTTCCTTTCATACTGTTTCTTTTTGTACGTTCCTGTATAACACAATCCTTAGGTAAAAATAGAAAAGTCCTCAAGGTAACAAGTAGATCGTCAGTGTGAATAACAGGTACATAAGTAATTATACATGAATGATTCTCAGTAGTAAAGATACTGAATTTGTTTTGACGTTTTTTCTGTGTTAGATGGCAGCTAAAGGCTTTTTTTATAGCAGCATGTCTCTTCCAGACATTGTTTAGTTATGTATAATGGTCTTTAACATTTGCATGTTTTCTCTGTGTTTCAAGGCTAGTTGTTTTACAGAGTCATGTAACCTGCTTAGGTATTTTTTATTAAGTGATTTGTATATTTTTTTCTAAATAAGGATACATTATCTAGTTGTATAGTGCTAAATGAGAGATGCATCTGTTCCTGCAAGTCAGACATCAGTGTGGTGGAACAGGCTGTAAATGCATTGGAAATACGGCAGTCATAACGTGAAAAGACGAAGGAGGCAGCAAAGATGCTTCCTTGCCTTGCTTGATTTAGGGATGGCCTTAGTCTAACCCTGCAAAGTCATTCTTAAGTCCTTGCTCACTACTAGAGGTTTTCTGCAAAGCATAGCTTATTATTCTAATTGTTCCTATCCTACCCATATCCAAACACTGGTGAATTCCCACCCCCCCCCATACTGGTGCATTTGGAATTTGTATCTGTGATAGTACAATCTGAATCCCAGATGTCCAGGAATATTGTACACCTGGGTGTTGATAGGATGTTGTCTAATAAAGTGACCAGGTGAGACCTACAACATAAAGCATTTTAGTTGAAACATTTTTTGCCTTGCAAGAGAATCACACAAATAGATGCACTTTGATTTATTTGTTCTCATCCAGTATTTTATTATAGGGAGAGAGAAAACATGTGTGCTTTAGAATGTATGTTGCAACTGATAATAGAAAATCAACTGCCCATCAAAATATCAGACAGGGCAGTTTAGTTAATTCTGCTCCCTGTAGCTAATTCCTTAGAAGGTTTGCATTTTATTTGACTGTTCAGCCATTGAAATGCAGCCAATGTTCCTTTGCTTACTAACCTTTTGAGATACAGCCTTGCTCTCCTTGAGACAAAAGTACCACAGACTTATTAACCTCGCCATCTTTTCAGTGGTGCTCTTTGCCACACAAGTCGATGGGGGAACTGAATTTCCCAAAGAGGGTGCAAATCAGTTGCTGCTTCACACAACCAAAGCAATCCCACTGACATTCCTGTAGAACTATACTGCTGTAAATGGCCACCGCGTCGCCTCCTTAAACTGATTAAATGGTCATCGGAGTAAGATTTCTGCAAAGCAACAACCAGGAACCCATCTGGGGCATTTAAACTCCTCATTAAGCGCATGTGCTGCATCTGTCACAGTGGCCTAGCAGCTGCTTGCTTTTCCTGGAGCGGAATGCTTTCATTCATATACATATATATATTTATTTGGCGTGTAAACTACACACTGATCTCACTCTCTTACTAAGAGCGGAACGGAAGCAAGTTGCCCAGCAACTCCATCTACATTCACATAACTGGTGTATACTGGAAGTTCAAGCAGCACTTCTTAAGCTGGCCCCCTTTCTTGTATTCTTCCGCATTTTCTCCTTTGCCGCTGACCTCAGCTTTGGAACCTGTTTCTTTTGGGCTCTGGTCAACCGGGAGCCTTTTTTCTTTGGCGGGGAGGTCGTCACCGGCGCTTTCGAGACCCGTGGAATCCTCGCCTTTTGCGCCTTCGTCTTGGATCGCCGGGCCTTGGGGGTTTGTGTCGTTTGCTGCTTTCTGCCAGACCTGGGAGCCTTCGCTGCCTTACGTTTAGTAGGGTCTTTGTGGGAGACAGGCTTCTTGGATCTTGGAGTGGAAGAATTGGGGGGCGGTTCAGTAGCATTGAAGGCTGTTTTGGGGGAAGGGGTTGTAAGACGCTCTTTAAGCAGTTCAAGGACGGTTTCTGTGAAGAGACATTTTAAGAGGTTACCATCCTTGTTTCAACAGGTTGAATTACGATACGATAATCTTTATTGTCATTGTGCCATACAGAACAACGAAATTGGGGGGGGGAATCTACATAAGACCTTTAAAACCAACAAGCCTGCTATCTCAGCTATCCCAACCTGGTTAGCCCCCTAAAAACTGATACCCCATTTTAAAAATAAAATATACTCCCATAGAGACTCCTTACACTGCGTTTAAAACCAAAATTGCATGTAGATAGAAACTGTTTCTCAGGCGGCTAGTCCTAGTCTTTATAACCCTGTACCTTCTTCCAGAAGGCAGAAGCTGAAAGAGATCATTTCCGGGGTGCGCACTATTCTGCACTATCTCTGCAGCTTTCTTATGGCATCTGGAAACATTTGATCCAAGGTGGGAAGAGTGCACCCAATTATTCTCTCCGCAGTCTTTACAACCCTGGACAGCATTCTTTTTTCCCTGGCCACGCAGCTCCCAAACCACACACAGAGACCATAAGTTAATACACTCTCGACAGTACAATGGTAAAATGCCATCAACAGGTACTTTGAGAGATTGTTTTTCCGGAGGATTCTCAGAAAATATAACCTGCTGTGCTCTCTTCATCAGGTCTTTGCTGTTTTCTCTCCAGGTTAGGGGAGCAGCGATACAGAGCAACTTAAGATGGTGGGTGGGAAAGGAACAGAAAAGATTATTTATCTATGCGACTACAGCACCGCGGATGCTATTAGTCCAGAGATGGAAAGAAGAAAGAGTCCCTACCAGAGAGGAATGGCAAACCAAGCTGTTAGACTACGCCAAAATGGCAAAACTGACCGGAAAGCACAGGGACCAAAAAGACAAAAACTTCAAGAAAGAGTGGGGGGAAATTATAATTTATTGAGGAGACCACTGTAAGCAGATGGAAACATTAGCAGGATTTTAATCTCACTTTTAATGTAACAAATACTATGGACAATATGGATAGATATAAAATATAGATTATGAAATAATATGCAGTTGAGAATGTTGACAATAGGACCCATGGAGGAGATGGTAGGGAAGTCTTGAGATTCAGAGAGATCTCTTTATGGACAATATGGATAGATATAAAATATAGATTATGAAATAATATGCAGTTGAGAATGTTGACAATAGGACCCATGGAGGAGATGGTAGGGAAGTCTTGAGATTCAGAGAGTTCTCTTTATATGGATATGTTATTTGGTATTGTTGTAAATCTTTATTTGTAATATCAAAAACGATTTTTTAAGAATGGTGGGTGGGGTGTCATTATCACAGTGCTTTGCAGCATTGCCTGAACCCCTCAGCCACCCTTAACAACAGCACCCCTGCCTTGAGTCAGTCTATCCCTCAGCCTCACCTACCTCACAGGTTTGTGGTAAGGATAAAATGGAAAGGGGGGAACTTGGGAAATATTCTGAGCTGTTAGGAAGAGGTTGCTGGCTTGGGTAATCCACCCTAAGCTTCAAACATTTAGATTTGGGGTGAGGAGCCATTGACCAGTGCAGGGTTTCCCAAACTTCGGTCTTCAACTGCTTTTGGACTACAATTCCCATCATCCTTGACCGCTGGTCCTGCTAGCTAGGGATGATAGGAGTTGTAGTCCAAAAAAAGTTAGAGACCCAAGTTTGGGAAGCCTTGGACCAGTGAGCCAAAGTTGGGATTTTGATTAGGCCAACCCTTGAAAACCACACCCACCTGCCCCTCCGAGCTGATGTCATCATGTGTGGAGCAGGTACCCATGTAGCCACATGGGACTACAACTCCCATCATAAAGGAATGATCAAGAGCTTAAAGTGAGCTCCAAATTGCTCTTCTGCAGGAGCAAGACTTGTTCCCCCTGTTCATCAGCTGACGGAGAGCAGGAACATGCCAACCACCAAGTGGTTTGCACTCAAGCCGCTTTGAAAATGGAAGAGAAAAGGTCAATTTTAGCCGGCACAGACCCTCCAAGTGCCCCTATTTTCCAGGGACATCCCTGATATAGAGAAGCCGTCCCGGTTTCTCACTTGATCCCGGAATGTCCTGCTTTTCCTTGGGATGTCCCTATTTTCCTTAGAGAAATGTTGGAGCGTATGGCATTATCCCGACCCCCGAGCTGTCTGAAGGCAATCCTGTATAGGGCAGTTTTTTATAATGTTTAATGTTTTGTTTTGTTCTTATATACGGTACGTTGGAAGCTGCCCAGAGTGGCTGGGGCAACCCAGTAAGATGTGTAGGTTATAAATAGTAAAATCATTATGGAATGGGATGTCCCTATTTTTATTGGAGAAATGTCGGAGGGTGTGGGCGGTTTCAGTGACAACTTGGACTGGTGTCCAATTCACCTTTCTATGGGGGTGGGGACAGATAAGGGTCTGGTCCCCCAGGCTGAAAAGTTTGCCCCTGATTCAGATATACTTAGATCAGAATATATACATTCAGACTGGAGGGTTTTGTTGTTTTTAGTATTCTGCAACATGTCACTGATACAGTACTATTGCATTAGTGATGGTGGATTTACACTGGAGTGTCCACACACCACATGAATTTATTTGTTGTTCTGCAATGCTTCCCCAGTGATATGGTATTAGTGCCGCCTAGAAGGGCACTGTTGAACTACAGCACAACAAAAGCAAGCCAATTCCTGCCTCCCCACCCCCAAAAAACCCACAAATCCTAGAACATTTGTTGTGCCAATTGGAAACCTGGCAGCATGTCCATTTCAAAAGCAATTGCAGGTGCAAACAGTATCAAAAACGTGGTTGTGTATAACTACCCCAATACCATCATGAGCAAAATAATCACAAGTGTACAGTAAAGAAGGGGAGTAACTAAATTGTTTATTATTGATTGATTGTAGTATTTAGTTAGTTTGAAGCCTTTAATGGTTGGCACACACATCGACAGTTCCTTTCAATGTGTCTTAGCATTTGTGCTACACAGCAAACAAAACAGAAAAACTCCACATATCCTTGTTGACTTACTTGCACGGGGAATGAATGGGATTCGCTTACTCTTTGTTTTCACTGGAATAGGCTTCTGTTTACATTTCCCTGGTGGAGCTCTCCTAAAAAACAAACAGATTCGGTCACAAAAATTATGTGTGGACATCTTGAGAATGGATAAGGAGCCTGTGTTTGTGGCGGTTTTCTAGAGGCAGATGTCCAATTTCAGTCTTTCTGTTAAATCGTGAGCTTGCCAGCAAAAGACCCTGAAAGCACTCTCATGCTAACAGAACAAGAGCTATATCCTGCCCAAATCCTTCCATTAGTTTCTCTCCTTGTGAAGAAGTGGATTTTCAGTTAAGGAAAATGTCAAGCATTTTGTACTTGAAAAGAACTCTCTTCCTGATTTAGGTTTCCTGTGGATGATATTTGCCTACTACCGGTATATCTTTGGTTTTAAGTCTTTCCACTGCTCTGCTAAATTAATTGGAACTGTGATACAGTTATCATCCCCAACGGGTCACATGTGCGCCATACTTTTAAAATACATGCCCTCCCAAAGAATTCTGGGAACTGTAGTTTGCCCCTCCTAGAGCTACAGTTCGTAGCATTCTTAAACAAACTACATTTCCAAGTATTTTTTGGAAGAAGCAAGTTCTCTGGAATCTCAGTATTTAGTGGGAGCGATTCAATTGTAGTAAAAGAAACAACTTCAAGGGTAAATATGAGCAAGTGAGTGATTTTCCGCAGGAAACTCACATGGTGCCCCAATCCAGATTAGACCCTATAGCTACATATTTTTTTTACAAAACAGGCCTGTTTAACCACACTTTTTATATACGGTATATATTTTAAAAGTGTTAAATAATGTAACGTCATTTGGCTTTGGTGAGCTTGAGTTCTCGCATTTCTGCCTTGAAAACTCCATGGCCTTTTTTTGCTACAGAAGTTGAGACAGTTCTCACTTTCTCTCTTGAGTGTAATTCACAAACATGCTAAAGAAATGAATGGGGAATATAGACTTCTAAAAACCTGCAGAAAGGTCCATGGATCTTCCTGGAGGTTCTTGTTGGACACTTTTTCCACCAAAGGTGAAGTAATACCCATTTTCAGATAGCATGAACAACAGGTTGGTAATTTTCGTTGTGTTTTTGGTGTGTGTGTGTGGTGTGTGTGTGTGTGTGTGTGTGTGTGTGTGTGTGTGTGTGTGTTTGTGTGTGTGTGTGTGTTTAAAGCCTTACATTCTTCTCCCCACACACAAAAAAAGAGATTAAATGGGAGGGAAAATAGAGGCTGCTGGTTCCATGCCAATGCCATCATGTGGCTGCTGCAAAAAAACCCCAAAAACAAAACAATACCTGCATGAATAAGAAGCACCCATCCCACAATAAACGCACACCTGAAAGCACCCATAGGCTCAGAAAACTAAAACTAAAATCTGGAAAGTGTGTATCAAAGAGATTAAAGCTTCCCAGAACAGCTTGACATCTTCATAACAAGGTGAAAAGAACATGAAAATTACTATCTGCCCAGAAAAGCATCGCAAATGTTGGTAGGCCTGGATGTCTTCCCTACTTGGGAGCAAAAGCAATTCTTACTTGGTACATTAATCTTTTGGATATCCTTTGGATAAAAGGAGATAGACAGACAGGGAATATTTATTACTGTTGTTGATGTGCCCTGCCATTACTTGGACGGAACTTCTGTCAACAACTCCCGTGTTTTTCTAGACTAGTTCCTGAGTCTCAGACGAATTCTATGGTTGGTCTCAACTTCAAAATAAATACAAACTACAAAGAGATGTATTTTGGTCTGCTCTCTATGCTGCAGGTTGCCTGCAAGCCAGCTCTCCTTGAGCTCAAATGGGGACAGAGTTCCCTACAGTAGGGGTGAAAACAGACACAATATAAAATGAGTAACTGTACTGAGATGTGCGCAGCAGCAGACTGAACCCTGGACAGGCCTAGCTCCAGATTTATTTTCAGTTTCTCCTAGTTGGTGAACAGGTCTCGTGCTATGCTGCTGTTTCAATTATTACTAATAAAACATCCACCTCTTCATTTTGGGTGTGCTTATTTTAGTTAAGCCTTGGTTCTAAACCAATTCCTTGGCCCTCTTGAGTTACAACTATAATTTGGCTTCTTTTGCCTGAGGCCTCAGAAGCAGAGAGCGGTACTTTAATTCTTGCTCCTTGGGTTCTTGGGGACAGCTAGTGTGGATTTACACACAGGAAAAAAATACTATAAATAAGTCAGAAATTAAATTGTTATAACCAAGGGGAGGAAACCCCTATGTAAAAACGCTAGAGAAAAGTTTTGTGCTCTCTGGCACCATCTGGTGTTGCATGTTTATAACACATACAAATCACTGGGGGTTTTTTAACTATTGTAGCTGAGTCCCTAGAGTACAGCCTGAGACCTCCTGCACAAGTTGGGTGAACAAAGCAGGAATGGTGGTAGCTCTTCTACCTAACATGGTTGGTTTTTTACTCCTTGAGAGTTGGCACCATCTGAACCACTAGGGGAAGAATGACCTAGGGTTTTGGGTCAGGTTTCTTGATATCAAGTGTAGTAGCTTATGTGATATTTAATTCCTGTTACTGATGGAACATGCTCCCATGCTTCACAGTATTTTGTTATTCTGTGCACTGCACACACACACACGAAATACCTTCATGAGATATTCTTCCCTCAAAGAATCCTGGGGACCCTTACAGTGTTACCACTCCCAGCAACTTTTAACAAACTACAGTGCCCAGAATTCTCTGGGGGAAAGAAAGTTGGGGAAAACAATTGTGGGGCTTTCGGGACTCTTGGTCTCCTAATAATCCTCAAGCCCGTGGACTCCCACTGATTTAACTGGAGCCCAATTGCTTTAGATGAATGTAAAGGTAAAGGTAAAGGTACCCCTGCCCGTACGGGCCAGTCTTGACAGACTCTGGGGTTGTGCGCCCATCTCACTTAAGAGGCCAGGGGCCAGCGCTGTCCGGAGACACTTCCGGGTCACGTGGCCAGCGTGACAAAGCTGCATCTGGCGAGCCAGAGCCGCACACGGAAACGCCGTTTACCTTCCCGCTGGTAAGCGGTCCCTATTTATCTACTTGCACCCAGGGGTGCTTTCGAACTGCTAGGTGGGCAGGCGCTGGGACCGAGCAGCAGGAGCGCACCCCGCCGCAGGGATTCGAACCGCCGACCTTTCGATCGGCAAGTCCTAGGCACTGAGGCTTTAACCCACAGCGCCACCTGTACTTCGTTTTAATTAAATTAGTGGATTGGCCTGCAAGTGCCAGGGCAGGAAACTGTGGCTTCCCAGGAACATAGTTGTTCTGCAGGTTTAATGCATGAAACTGAAATCCAGTCATGTGAATGGGGTGTTTCTGTTGTATCTATCGCCCTGGAAGAAAACTGACGAATGTTTGTGTGTGTTGCCGATGCTGTTCAGAAAATCAGCAGGACAAAGGGACATTCAAGGACTTGAAAAAGTACCCACCTTGCAGGATCCACAACTTTGTATATCGATCCATGTGGCGCAAAGGCACTGGGGTAGGACGTAGCCATAAAATAGAGCTCAGCTGGAGACAACAGGGAGAGAGGAGAAAGCCAGGAATGTGAAATTCATCAGAAAAAAGTTGCAACAAGTTGATAATAGTGCAATTTTTCCTCTCTATGTAAGTCAGGCCTGCACAAGTTGTAACCTAGTAATGGTAAAGGTAAAGGGACCCCTGACCATTAGGTCCAGTCGTGACCAACTCTGGGGTTGCGGCACTCATCTTGCTTTATTGGCCAAGGGAGCCGGCGTACAGCTTCCAGGTCTTGTGGCCAGCATGACTAAGCCGCTTCTGGCAAACCAGAGCAGCGCACGGAAACGCCGTTTACCTTCCCGCCGGAGCGGTAACTATTTCTACTTGCACTTTGATGCACTTTTGAACTGCTAGGTTGGCAGGAGCAGGGACTGAGCAACGGGAGCTCACCCTGTCACAGGGATTCGAACCGCCAACCTTCTAATCGGCAAGTCCTAAGCTCTGTGGTTTAACCCACAGCGCCACCTGCGTCCCAAGTTGTAACCTACCTCCAGCCTAAAGCAACCATGTGGCCTTCTAGGTTCCTGACTATTCCAGGGTTGCCATATTTCAAAAAGTAAACCAGTACACCCCAAAAGTTGTTGAGCAACTCAGAGTTGGTGGCCTCCCCAAAAAATGATTTTCTAATAAAACAGACACAGCAACCAAGATTACCTGCTTCATCCTCAGCAAAAGAAATGATGTATTTGCTGTAAGAGCTGACCATCCCTGGAAAGGCACAGGCTTTAGTGTTACCAACACAAATGTCTTGCTTCTTCCATTGATTTGCTCTCTCATCTTCTTGCAAAGCCATAAGCCGACTGGATGAAAAAACAAAAACATATGTTTTATGCTTTCACAGTTCCACTGTAGCTTAGAAAAACGCTTTCTGGTATATCCCAAAATAGATCCAAGGCTTTCTCTTGGGCTGTAAATACTTTTTGCTACTCCCCGTTGCCATGAACTGTTTGAGCCCATGACTAGCGATGAACCAAAAAACAATATTCTGAGATGGTCTATAGGAAACCTACCTACTGTACTGAAAAGTCAATGGAAAGAAGTTTGTTCCTTACCCATTCATAAAATCACCAAAAATGTACAGGCCATTCAGGTTTGGAGACTCACATCCTCTATACACATAACCTCCAGTGACTGATTTTCCCACTGAATGGCTGTAGGCAAATATTGGAAGTATATCATCTGTTAAAAACAGAGAAAATGCACTTGAGTCAATTAAAACTGTTTGATTATTCAAAAAGGAAATAGTTATCCTTCAATGCATGGGCAATTTTTTTCTAAAACTAATTGGGCATTTAAAGTAAAATTAGTGTAGTTTATAGCAGTGTTGTCCAACCTTTTTCCGTCTGTGGCCCCCATCCGACCTTGTTTCCTTCCTGTTGCCCCTCCCATGGGTGTAGGCACAGGAGACAACTGCCCC
The DNA here is from genome assembly GCF_964234715.1 of Podarcis melisellensis. Lineage (NCBI taxonomy): Eukaryota > Metazoa > Chordata > Lepidosauria > Squamata > Lacertidae > Podarcis > Podarcis melisellensis. Next base: position 30,139,310 of record NC_138530.1, read on the forward strand.
CCAAATAAGTAAAAATCAATACAAATCAGAGGCACTGCCCCCCCAAAGAAACCTGCCCCCCTAACAAAAATCCTGGCTACACCTATCCGTGGCAAAAAAAAAAAAGGGAGGGAGAGAGAGCACTAGGTCTTAGTGGCCTCCCCCCTTACCCACTTGTGATTGGCCAAGCAGATAGCTAGCCAATCAGGATTTTTCCCTTCACTTCTCATTTCCCTCTGTGGCCCCCTAGCCTCATGCTGTGGTTCCTCCACTTACGCATTGTTCATCATGATCCCCTTGGAATATCTTGGTTTATATGGAAACACTGGTTTATAGGACCACCATGCATCCAGTTTTGCAGCGGACAGACCTATGTTTGAAGGCGTCCTCTGGTTGAATGGCTGATGGGCCCAAGACTGGTTTAAAAATAACTAACCATAAAAATGGAGAGGAGGGGTCTTGAAATTACACATATTCAGAGACCTCCAGCAGTGGAGGTAGATCATCACAACTAGTGGCCACGAATAGCCTTTTCTGCCATGTATTTGTCAAATCCTCTTTTAAAGCCAGTCATGTTGTTGGCCATAACTATTTCCTGTGGGAGCAAATTCCATAGTTCATGTGCGCTGTGTGAAGTACTTTCTTTTGTCTGTCCTGAATCTTCCACCTTTCAACTTCACTGAGTGCCCCCAGGCTCTGTGAGAAATGGAGAGAGAAAACGTTTCTCTATTCATTGCCCCCCCCCCCCGTGTGTCTCCTTGTATAGTGGTACCTCTGGTTGCGAATGGGATCTGTTCTGTAGGCCCGTTCGCAACCTGAAAATAATGCAACCCGCTTCTGCACGCGCGCGGGTTGCGTTTCGCCGCTTCTGCATCTGCACGTGACGTCACTTTGTGTGTCTGCGCATGCGCGAGCGGCAAAACCCAAAAGTAACCCTTTCCGGTACTTCCAGGTCGCCAAGGGACGCGACCTGAAAATGCGCAACTTGAAGCAAACGTAACATGAAGTATGACTGTACTTGCCTTTTCCTGAAACTAAAGCACTCTAAATGTTGTAACTTTGCCCCCAAGGATCTTATCCTTAATGAAGTACATGTGCACTTCCTATCCCTTCACAAAGGAATGACAAAAATGATAGCTGCAGAATTAACAGTTAAACCAAATACAGGTAAGATAAGGCCTTCCCACGAACACACTAAAAATGACAGGTAGCATTCTTTACCTAAGGAGGAATTTTGACAAAGCTTGACGTCATAGCACTCAAAGCCTTCCTTGGCTCTCCAGCCATAGTTCCCGCCTTTAACAATTATGTCCACTTCTTCAAACTTGTTCTGGCCGACATCTCCACAGAAAATTCGCCCCCTTCCTTTGCGACTGAGCGGGTCACCTCTGTCCACAGAGCAGCGCCACATGTTCCTCACCCCATAGGCATAGACTTCTGGGAGAGCTTGAGGGTCAGAGGCAAAAGGATTGTCAGAGGGGATGCGGTAAGGCTTCCTGTCAGAGCTTCTTCCATCCACATCGATCCGCAAAACCTTTCCTAGTAAACTACTCCTGAGAGGAAATCAAGGCATAAAACAAGGATTAACGAACGTGACAAAGAAACAGAAGGGAGAGTGTTGTAGCAGTTTCCACATATGCTGGCTGGCTGCTTGACTAGATGGAATATCATCACCTTCTGTCAAATGATCCACAAGGGAACTTACATGAAATATTTTTTAAAAAACGATAAATGATAAAATAATCTTTAAAAAGCACCCTTGAACAGAAAAGCAGCATTATTTTTAAAAGTATAATTTGCCTTTAAAGGCAATGTAAGCTGTCTCATATGTAATCAGCACTTATTGGAGATGGACCTTACCTGTTCTGAGCATTCCCAAATTTACCAAAAGGGTCCCCAGCTTTCCCTCCATCCCCTGTAAACAGGTACATGTAGCCATCCAGGCCAAAGAGGATCTGTCCCCCATTATGGTTTGCGGCTGGTTCTTCGATTTCTAAGAGACTCCTGAAAAGGGGGGGGGGGAGAGAGAGAGAGAGAAACAGAGAGATCAGAAACTAGGAAAAAGAGCAAGGGAGGAAGGCTGGTTAACATTCAGGGCCTTACTAAGTTCAAAGACGTATTTTAGTTATTCTGTCACTAAGCAGAACATCTTATCTGCATAGCGCTCAATCTTTCCCTTTTCCTAGACAAAGCAAAAAAGGACCTTAAAATTCCTGGGATAATTCTATCCTTCTGATGAAATCTGTCTGCTGGATAGAACCATCTTAAGTGCACATCTGGCACTCCCACTTGCCCTCCCAGGAGAGAAGATGGGTCAGAATGTGCTGCATCCATCAACATGCATACATCCATGGAAAGGAAGTCAATTAATGGCTTTGTTTTGATCTATGATAACTCTTATGCCAATAGGCAATCACCCGTGGTGGACTGCACGACACGTTGCAGTTCTAAGCCATAGTCAAAGAAGGAATTCCTGACAGCAGATCAGCACAACTCCTGGATGCAGGAGCGGTGCTATTTTTCCAGAAAGAGAGGTGCCAGAGCTCACCATGAATTTCTCCCTTGTCCTCTTAGAATGGCAATGGCGCCCACCTAGGAGCTGCCGGAGCTGAGCTCCAGTGAGCTCTGGCTGGGGGTGAAAAAAGCCCTGCGCAAGAGTGTTAACTGTGCAAGGTCTTTCTGCATCCAGCCATTCTTATTTGGCAATATATTTCTCGATACATCTATCCTGCTTCCAGGCACATCTTGAAGTGGCAGTAAATGAACGTGGGTGGAAGAATATTCAAAACTAGGACCCTCAACAAACTAGGAGACACTGTGGTTTGGTAGATGATAGGTTGGGTTGGGTTCTGCGCTGGACATTAGGCCCTGCACAGCAACTGGAAATTCCCAAAAGAGCCAATGTTTGGATGCAGAGGGTGTTCCCGATTCTTCCTTTGAAAGACCACCTTCGATTCAAGCCAACAACACAAAGGAGCATTCTTTGTTGACGTAGATCAAGTCATACCTACAAAGGGGAGGAGGAATTCCTTTTCACCACTGGCTTCAATTATGATTGAAAAGTGGGTAGCCCTTCCCTCCAATGTCAAGAGAGCTCAGGATCCAGCTTGTCAGAATCTGGGTCCTGTTCTCTGTCTCTGCTCTAGAGCAGTGTTTCCCAACCTTTTTTGGGCAAAGGCACACTTGTTTCATGAAAAAAATCTCGAGGCACACCACCATTAGAAAATGTTTAAAAAATTAACTCTGTGCCTATATTGACTATATATAAAGTAACTCTCTTTAATAGGCATCAAATAAACACAAAGAAAGTACCGTATTTTTCGCCCCATAGGACGCACTTTTTCCCCTCCAAAAATAAAGGGGAAATGTGTGTGCGTCCTATGGGGCGAATGCAGGCTTTCTCTGAAGCCTGGAGAGCAAGAGGCATCGGTGCGTACCGACCCCTCTCGCTCTCCAGGCTTCAGGAAGCTGTCCGCAAGCCTTGCGCGCCCGGCAGGAGCTCCCGCCCAGCGCGCAAGGCTTGGGGCGGCAGCCTGTTGCCCGAAGCACAGGGAGCCCTCCGGAGGGCTCCCCGTGCTTCGGGCGAGTGTCTGCAAGCCTTGCGCGCCCGGCAGGAGCTCCCGGCAGGCGCGCAAGGCTTGGGGCGGCAGCCTGTTGCCCGAAGCACGCGGAGCCCTCCGAAGGGCGCCCCGTGCTCCGCGCTGCCAGCTGCCGCCCGCAAGCCTTGCGCTCCCGGGGGGAGATCCCCCGGTGCGCAAGACTTGCCAACACCAGCGCCGAGCGGCGATGGGATTTGGGAGGGAGCTCGCTCGCCGCCCCGCGTGTGCTCACCGCCGCCGCCCCGCCTCTCGCCGCCGGACTCGCCCGCCTCCCTCCCACGGCACACCAGGCAACGGCTCGCGGCACACTAGTGTGCCGCGGAACACCGGTTGGGAAACACTGCTCTAGAGCATCGGTTGATGCAACTTGTGGGCCAGGAACCCAAAACTGGCCATGCCATGGTCTAAGATAGGGAGTAAAACACTCACCTAGAAGACTACAGATTGTCATATATAGGTGGAAAAATAGAGCCAATGAACCTGGCAGTGATCTCCATTGAAGACAGTGGGATCAGGCTGCACAAGTAACCCCCATGTTACAGGTTGAAACTGAAACTACTCTCCAGGTTTTGTCTAGATTCTTTCCAAAGTGCTGAAAGGAGGCTGGCAAAACCTCCTTTCTCCCCTCCCCATCACATTTTGCAAGCATCAGCTGCAAGTCAGAGCAGTCTCTCTTGTAGCCTGTGGCTACAAAGGAAAGCACACACCTTTGCTTTGCCTGCAGACACCAGGCCCACGCAACCAATGAACAATGTGGACTTCGCCCATCAGTTGATATCATGAGTGACATCAGCTGATTGACAGGAGGGTGTGGTTGGGCCTCATGGATCAAACTGGAACCTCTGTTGGCCAACATTAGTCTGTGAGCTGAAGGTTTCCCACCCTTACTAGCGACCTAGGTTCAAATCCCAAATCTGAATGTATTCTTTTATCTTGGATAGCACAGTAGTGCTTAGCACCTGAGTCCACCTCCACCCACATACCTATAAAATTGTCCTTTTGCTTGGCCAGGGAAAATAAATCACAGAGCACAGAATTCATTGTTTCTTGAAGCCCAGTTGGGATTTGCTTTAGCACAGAGTGTACTTGGTTACTACTTATCCCACAGGGTCGATATGAGGACTAAAAGTGACAACTTCACCCGAAGCCCTTGGGAGGAGGCAAAGATCCCAAGAAGATGGAAGGAGGAAGGAAACTTGGGGGAAACATTACCTTTCTGTGCTTGCATCAGCCTTGTTGACATCTGACATGGAAACTCTTAATTCACTGATCCTGATTTTCTCCACCTTTTTCTTGTCCTGGTAGGAGTAATAAATGTAGAATTTCCCATTGTCCTTGTATTTGGGGTGGAAGGCCATCCCGAGGAAACCTCTTTCATCTCCTAACCAGGGGGTGGTCAGCACCATGTTCTTAATATCCAGAAAAGGCTCTTCCAGCCGACTTCCGTCTGGAAGAAAGACCCAGATGATGCCCACCTGTTCAGCCACAAACATGCGATGGGTGTTGTCGTTCGCATGCGCCATCAGCACAGGATTCCTCAGCCCATTGGCCACCTCTTTTAGGCACAGCTGAAGGCAGCCTTTCTTGTCCTCCACCACAGAGCCCAGGTTACGGTTCAGGTCTGTGTTTTTCAGCACGTCGGGGAAGCAATAGTCTTCATCCTGGATGTTAAGCAGGTTGCAGAAGCGGGTCTTGTTCCTCTCGCAGCATTCCTGGATGTGTTTGTCGTCGGTAAGCAACGTGATGGCAGAACGGCAGTAGAGGTGGAACTCCGAACAATAGTCCGAGCAAAGGCCAGGCAGGTTCCGCAGGGGCGTCTGAGGATTCTCGGCATCGTAAAGATGAGCTGCGTAGGGTGAGCATTCCTGTTAAGGGGCGAAAAGCATTCTGAAAGTGCTGTGCAATGGACCCAATCTGTGTGGCTGCTTCTGCAGCACGGTCATGCCTGCTCAGTCTGCACATTTATGTATTACAAAGACATCTCAAATAGCAAGCCTGGATAGCTCAGTCGGTTGGAGCGTGCTACTGATAATGCCAAGGTTGCAGGTTTGATCCCCACATAGGACAACTGCATATTCCTACGTTGCAGGGAGTTCGACTTGAAGTTCCTCAGGGTCCCTTCCAACTCTACAGTTTTATGATTCTATAATTCTAAGTGTGTGATGCTCTCTGACTTTAAGAAACGTAGCAGCCCCATTGGATCAGACCAAAGGGCTATGGAAGGGGGACCTTTGGCCCTTTGGATACTGTTGGACTGCAACTCCCATCAGCCCCAACCAGCAAGGCCGATGGTTGGAGATAATGGGAGACATAGTCCAACAACATCTGGAAAGCCAAAGGTACCCCATCCCAGACCTAATCCAACATCTTGTTTCCCACAGCAGCCGTCCAGAAGCCTATGGGAAGCTCACGTGCAGGACATGAGGAAATAGCCTTTTCCCACTGTTATTACCCAACAACCAGTATTCAGAGCATGGTGTCTCTGATGCCGAAGGTGGCATATAACCCATACCCTCTCACATGCCCCAGTGGGAAACCGGGATGTGCGGCTTTTGAGGCCATGCTCCTGCGCGAGTCATGTGGCTCGCATGAGAGCAAGGCCCTGAAAGATACAATATCGCTAGAATTGGCTAGAATTGTTTAAAAGTACTTTTCCAAAAAACCAAAGTCCTTTTTGTTGGGGGTAATTCAGACAGAAATTCCCAGGTATCAAAAAGCGTTATTTATGTATGCTACTACTGCAGCCTGTGTTTCATTAGCCCCAAAATGGAAAACAAGCGAGGTCCCAATTGAAGATGAATGGCAACTTAAGCTGATGAAATATGCTGGACTTAACATACGGTATATAGAATAAGAGAACAAGAAGAACATATGTTGACAGAAGATTGGAAAATGTTTATTGAATATATGGGGGGAAATTGTGTACACTTGCAAACATTGGCAGCATTAAGATAAATTCAACAGTGTAAATAAGTTTTGATGGATGTAATAAGGGAATACTGAATGGTTTATTTTATGTAAAATATGCAGGGATTTATGGTATGCAAAATGAACCATGGAAAGAGAAAAAGGTAGGTCACTGGTAATTTAAGGATGTTTAAATGAGTATTCTAAATTGAAAAACAGAAAATGGTGTGTGTGTGTGAAAGATGTGATTTCGCATGAAAGCACCTCAAAAACGGGATGTTCCCATTTTATTGGGGCAGTAAGGTATGGTAACCATTGTTATTAGCAGCCAGTGATAGCCATATCTTCCATGAGTTGTCTATTCCCCCTTTAAAAGTTATCTATGTTGTGATGGCACTTGGTGGCCACAACCACATCTTGTGGAGACAGACTCCATAGCTATGTCCAAAGAAGTGTGCCATTCTCACCATCACACAATAGCATTTCTCCATCTTCTCCACACAGAGAACCTACTACTACTACTTGCTTGCTCTTCTTCTTGCTTACATAGCTTTTTGTTATTCCAGTCCAAAACTGACCTGTTAAATTCAAACTCTTGTTTGACTATTGACTATACAGTTGTAACTTGGAAGCCAAATGGAATCCGTTCCGGAAGTCCATTCAACTTCAAAATGTTTGACTTCCAAGGTGCAGCTTCCAATTGGCTGCCAGACATTCGGCTTCCAAAAGAACATTCACAAACTGGAACACTCACTTCCGAGTTTGCGGCGTTTGGGAGCTCAGCTGCTAAGGCGTTCATCAACCAAGATACGACTGTAACTGGGAATCTCAAAGTGGTTTGGCAATCAATCCTTCTTTGCAGAGAGCTCTGGGAATCAGTGGCGTAGCGTGGGGGGTGCAGGGGGGGCCGGCTGCACCGGACGCAACATCTGGGGCTTAGGGTTAGGGGGCGCAAATCCACTGGTTAGGGGGCGCAAATCCATGGGTTGGGGGCGCAAATTACTTGCCTTGCCCCGGGTGCTGACAACCCACGCTACGCCACTGCTGGGAATGGTAGGTTTGTGAAGGGAGTAAGAGTATCTGAACAAGTATCAGCATCCTTGACAAACTGCAGTTCCCATAATTCTTTGAGAGATGCTATGATGACTGTTTAAAGTGGTGTGATGCTGTTTTAAATGTAAAGGGCAGATGGGGCCTAAATCTTCAGAGCTCAGTATAGTATGCTGAAGTGCAGTTCAACAAAATGTCCCCTCTGACAAGCCTTTGTCCCACCATTTGCTTTGGATCCTACAGTCTCTCCCTGTCTCAAGTCCAAACTTAGCCCCTGCAGGGGCTGTCTTTCAGAGAATGCAAGCAACCCCCATTTGCGGCTAAAAATGTCTGAGGTCAAGACATTCCTAAGGGTCTACATAACAGTTGCTAGGATTAAGCCGCCTTGCCAGTAAAAGGCTGGCCCATCTGTTCCTTTTTCCTCATTTATGTGAGAGGTTGCAAATGGTGTTCTGCTCATTGTTCCACCCTCTATCTCAGAGGGGCTGATGAAATATTAAGTCTTTAGGTCCCTCTGTGACTACTGTGTCTGCCGTTTTATAAGGATTTCCTCTCCCTGTTTCCCTGTCTGAAAAGTTGTTTCCACATAATAGTAAGTGGAGCTATGCAGAACTAACTATTGACCCAGTTGTTAAGGGTTGGTGGGAACCGTAACTGTGAGGGATAAACTAGAGACACTAGGATATTTTTTTGAGGTGTGGAAAATGTGCTTCAAATATGCTTTAAAGGCACAGTGCGTTAAATGTGTTTTTCTGCATTTAATGAGCAGGGGTTTTGAAGTGAAACTTTCTGCATCAGCTTGGGTGGGGGAACTGATAATTAACAGGAGAGAGAGTTTAACCCTTTCCTCCCCTGCTGCAGTCTGAAAGGAAATCATTTCTCTGGAGCTAGTATTTGTATAGGCAGGAATTCCCTGCCCTCTCTGGCACCCCTGCATTTTAAAAGATCTGCATCTTGGATGCAAAGACACATTTGAGGTCACCTTCCTCTTTGGCCCTAAGACTAACATTAATTAATTAATTAATTAATTAGTGAATAAATGTGAAGGTTCCTGGCACCGATTGATTAATTAACTAATTAATTAATCAGTGCCAGGAACCGTCACATTTATCCACTATTTCCAGCAGTGGTGCCAACACAGCAAGCTTTGGAGGCAGAGGTCTGAGGGGCCCATTCAGAGGTCTGAGGGGCCCATTCAGAGGTCTGAGGGGCCCATTCATCAAAAGGAACAGAAGGGCTCACCTTTGCTGACAGACCAAAATACATTTCAGATTAAGGGAGGCAACAAACACATTGCCATCTGAAGAGGGGCAAAATCTTTAAGTCCTGAGTAAACTGAACCACTGGCTTCATTTTCCATCCAGGTTGTCTTTGCTTTACTTTAGACCAATTCCATCCCTGCCCCTGACACACACAAAGTATCCCACACTGGGAAAAATATGGGTTCCTGTGGCTGTGAAATTATTTTTAAAAATAAGCAGCTTCCTTTTGACTTCACAATCTGAGCAGTGTTGCCTCTTGAAGAGAACATATTCAGTGCATGCAGATAATATTTTAGCGCTGAGGAAGCTTAGATGGAAGAGTGCTAAGTGTTTGCCTGGTGTGTGTTTTGGCTCCTTTGTGCTGGCAAGGAGTGAATCATTGACCTCCATGACTCACTGTAAAAGGGGAACCCTTTCTGCGCATAAATCACTGGATAGGCAGGATGCCAATGGGAGCTGCACCCTTTGCTCATTGTTCTCCTGGCCGGTTTCTGCCTTCAGCCAGATGGGCAGCCTTCACTAGAAAGCAGGGGGAGCGGGAACCGAGCAACTGAGACTGGAGGGAACCCTTTCCAGGAAGGCAATGGTGCCAGCTGTTTGATCTGAGGCTGCTTTCAGAACTGCAGCTTTCCAGGGCACCAGGCAGGAGCACAATCTAAACACATCGCTTCATGGCATCTGGGAATCAAAACACCAAGGTCCACTTTGCTCAGCCCTGCATAAGCCGCCGAGCGCTGCCCAGTCTCGGTCTGCATTTATTTGCAAAGCAAATGGAAGAAACACTTATCTTTTTGTTCCGAACCTCAGACACAAAATGATTAGCTTCGCCACCTTTCCAGCAACAGAGAGCACCGCTGCTGCTTCATTTGATCTAGAATATTAACTTGAAAGTGTGTTTTGTAGCCCCCTTGGGCACACAAAAAACCCTGCTTCACAGCTCGCCTTGAGCCTCACAACAACTTTGCGAGAAAGCTTAAGCGGCTCTCCAAAGGGAGGCCAGAAAGAAGACAGCAGTCCAAAGAGATTTTGCTTCTCGGGGGCGGTCATTCATATTTCTTTTCTCGCACTTTTGCCACCGTTCAAACAGGTCCTGCAGGTTTCTGATATGAAATCCACAAAATCTGTTTAGCAGGGGTTCAAGTAGCATGAGTGAACAAGTTGCAAGCTGTGATTGCTCTTCCAAGCTATCTTCAAATTTCTGGGGGGGGGGAGACAATTATTCCTTGCTCTCCAGCCTTCATGTGAGAGTGAGGATGTGAGATTTTCACCACTGTGTCATATTGGTTTGAAACATTAAAAAAAAAAACCACCCTAAGTTTATACAACCTAATACCTGTATGCTAAGCAGATAAGTAGAATGAATCAATGGAATATTATCCTCATCCTCCCCCTGAACAATATTACATTATCTTTTTACATACATCACAATTTGTCCGCAGGAAAGATGCCACTTATATATATTCCCCTGTAGCGGCTAAAGATGCCACGTATATATATTCTACACACACACACACACACACACACACACGTAGCTGCTTAGTTTTACAGTATTTAATTTCTGTTCTCTATCTTCCCTCCTTAAAAAAAATAATAAACCAACAGTAGAATTTGCAATCTAGTGTATATCAGTGATGCATAATGAAGGTTACAACCCACCCATTGCCTTACCTGGCATAAAATATCTTTGATATATCCTCCACACAATTTGTGAGCCTGCGGATCAATATAATCCATCACCTCCCAGTATTTGGCTGCAATCGTATTGTCTTTCTCCTGATCACAACAACCAAAAGTTTCATAGGCAGAGCAGAACTCCAGGTGGAAGGGAGGCTGGAAAGGAGGACCATAATCGAGGCACTGCGGGTGTCCCAGGAGTGGCCCACTTTGGCCCAAGAGCATAAAGACGACGCCGGTGAGAAAATTTAAAGAATGGAAGGAAATCCCGGCTCTGTTGCTCTTGTAGGAGCTCACAGTAGCTTTCCTCACGGCAGTTTTCCTGTTGCTAGATGTCTCCAAGATGTGACCACCTTGAAGATTAGGGTTATTCATCTTCTGAGCTTTGAAGCATCCCAACCAGCAGAGAGCTCAGTGTTTGCTCAAGTTTGCTTACACACCCCTCTCTCTGTCTCCCATTAAGTTTACTATTGGTGTGCTGAGAAGCAAAGCCTTCAGACCGCCTCTTGGCAATTCCACACCTCACACTGCAGAATACTTCCCTCCTTCCTTTTTTTGCAATTTTCTCTGAACCCTCTGATAGAAGGAGGCAGATGCCACACAGTAACATACACTGTGTGTGTGTGTGTGTGTGTGTGTGTGTGTGTGTGTGTGAGAGAGAGAGAGAGAGAGAGAGAGAGAGAGAGAGAGAGAGAGAGAGCGCGCGCGCTTAAAGCATAAATTACAGCTGCTGCAAGCATTCTATACTATCTGGTCAACAGTTATAGAAAATAATCATTTTTTCCTATTCACAAAGCTCAGGAATCCAAAACTCAGCAAATACTGTAGCTGGAAAAGAAGATGAATCATTTCTGTCCGTTACATTCCCACTCTCGTGTACTTGAAATTAATCAAACTGAGATCACATTCATGTGAAACATGAAACATGAAATTTATAACGGTCAGAGACCAGCTTGAGATCACATTCTAAAGAAATTATATAGGATTTTCCCTTTGCCAAATTACAAGCATGTGGATTTTTTAAAAAAAGGGTTTTGTTAATCAATCGTTAATATGCTTCCCACCACAAAAGCCTTGGCTTGTTTGATACGTTCGTCCTGGCAATGATATTTTTCAATGTCAATATTACAATGGACATCCTTTTTACAAACTGGAAACGAGCATATTAAATGATTTATTAGATGCTACTTAGTAAATCCTACATTTTGACCAGTGGCGTAGCGTGGGGGGTGCGGGGGGGCCGGCCGCACCAGGCGCAACATCTGGGGGTTAGGGTTAGGGGCGCAAATCCACGGGTTAGGGAGCGCAAATCCATGGGTTAGGGGGTGCAAATTACTTGCCTTGCCCTGGGTGCTGACAACCCACACTACGCCACTGATTTTGACTTATTTATTTTTTGCCACCTTGGCACATATGTATACACACACACACACACACAGAGAGAGAGAGAGAGAGAGAGAGAGAGAGAGAGAGAGAGAGAATTTTTGTACCCTCCCCAAGCACTACTTATTACCCTAATTACATTCAGTGTTCAGAAATGAATTCATAGACTCATAGAACTGTAGAGTTGGAAGGGACCATCAGGATCATCTAGTCCAACCCCCTGCAATGCAGGAATCTTTTTTGCCCAACGTGGGGCTCAAACCCACAACCCTGAGATTAAGAGTCTCATGCTCTATCAACTGAGCTATCCCAGCTCATAGCCCCATATTGAACATGGGTTGGTCCTGTAAAGATTTATGCCTAATTTGCTCTTACTGGTTTTGTTCACTTTGACTAACAAGACTTTTAAGACTCTGAACATGAAGCTGCTGATAATCAAAAATGATCAGTTGCCAGAAAAACATGGCCAGGTTTGTTGCTTCAGGGGCAATCTAGTTTGAGTTGCTTCTACCCACCCTCCTTCCCTTCCTGACCTTTAAAAAAAATTAAAAGCTGTACATTTTGGGAGAACAGTGTTTGTGTTGGACTCCGCCGTCAGATCTGAGCTCTGGCTCCTGGCTGTACCCCTTTACCTGCTCTGAGCCCCACCCAAAAGACTAACCAAGGTAAGCGTTGGCATCTGTGCAGATATAAGGGTTAATGCTGGAAAGCTCTAGTAAATATGAACAAAAGTAAAATTTGCTTCTCTGCTCAGAGGCTTTCAGATTTAAAACTAGTACTTTTGGTTACACTTCCACACACAGGTACAGCGCTTCCTTCATAGGTTGACAACATGCACCTTTAAGAATGCTAGCTTTGCCTGCCAAATTGCAAAAGGCCACCGTGACCCCTGCAAAAATGTGGTGAATGCTATTTCAAAAACAAAAAGCATATCAACGGGTGGCAGACTTGCAAAAGATCTGCGATTAGTGAAAACATCACCTAGGAAGCCTGGGAACAACTTTTACAATGCGGGTTTATCCAGTGCTGCAGATGAAAAAATACTGTCTTTTATTCTACCCAAATGAACACAAGGTGCTGACTTTTACCAATTTTGTCCATCTGGTCCACTATACTCTATCTGACTGGCATCAGAATGGATCTCAAGGGTCATCTAGTCTAACTGCCTGCAATGCAGGAATCTCAAGTAAGCATCCATGACAGGTGGCTATCCAACCTCTGCTTAGAAACATCCAATGAAAGAAAGTCCACCACCTTCTGAGGGAGTTCTTTCCAGTGTTGAACAACTTTTACTACCAGAAAGTTCTGGTGTTTAGGCAGAATCTCCTTTCTTGTAAATTGAATCCATTGGTTCTGGTCTTCTTCTCCAGAGCAGGAGAAAACAAGCTTCCTCCATCTTCCTTTGAGATGTGGGTGGGTGGGTTTCACATCCCTTGTTTCCTGAGCACCTTTTAACACGAGATGCCAGGGATATATCTAGAACACAGAATGTTCCCTTATACCAACTCAGATCATTGGTCCATCTAGCTCAGTATGTTGACTGACAACAGATCTTCTGGGCTTCAGACAGTGGACATCCCCAGACGTATCTGCAGTTTCTCCATCACTGATTTAGATGAAGAATAGGTTATGCACAAATGACAATAGTAGTATTATGTAATTCAGTTCCCATTGTTGTAACTTGATGAAGTCAATAATATACTGCGTTTGTCATTTAAGTGATACCATTTAAAAGCACATTCCAGTTCCACGCTGCTTCTTTGACCTCCTCCAATGCATGGCGTTGTTGCTGTATTCCACCAATACAAAATGTACTTTGCACCACTTGTAGCAGTTCTCTCACTTATGTCCACTCTATTAAACATTTGTTTCCATGTATTTGCAGGGAAGTTATCAAGGGACATTCACAGAACCATAACCACTGGGGGGGATGGCTAGCTGGGGTTTTGGCCCCGGGTGATGAAGCCTCCAGGGGGCACCATTGAGGTTCCCAGCCTCCCAGCAAATGCACAAGGGGGGGGGGTGTCAAACTGTGTCTTTGACCCAGATAAAATAAAGCCTAGTTTCACCCCTGGACATTCATCCTGATTGGTTTGCACAGGAGTTATACATTGTTCTGTCAATTGTTCTTTATCCCATACTTTTATTTCCCCATCACTTTGCTAACCACAAAAGGTGTGTTTTTAAAGTGGATCTGTTGCACCAGAGCACTGTAATCCACTTTAAATGCACAAACCTGAATTTCCAGTTGAATCCTTCCTGCAAAGTAGTGACAGTCTGAAGGCAACCGGAGTCTAGACATTCTCTGCAGGGTGCCTCCGCAAGCCACTCTCCCAAGTCAGACTTCTGATGAAGTCACAATTCAAGACTGTGCCAAAGTGATGACCATGACCGGCAGGAAGGTGCGTGGGGGGTGGAGAGAGATTAATTAATCCATTCACAAGCTCCATCCTAAAGAAAGCATTTCATATGTTTGAATGCCGCAGTGCAGCACAAGCAAAGAAATAGTTCTACTGGGTACAACATTCAGATTCCTGGGATTCTTAAGTTTTCTTTTGTTTTGAAAAAGAACATGTTTCTAGCCCTTATGGTATGAACTTTTGGACTGAAAGGATGCCTCGGATACCTCCGAGAAGCCGCTGGTCTTGCAGAATGCAATGTCTAGTAGGCAGATGGCAATGCATTGGATTACCCAAGTTAGTTGTGCATATTTGCTAAATGTTCATAATGTACACAAAAGTTGCTAAATGGACACAGCAGAATTTCTTGGGGTTACCCTGGGTTTCCCTGACTTGCCTAATGTACGTGTAGCTCAACCATGCATAGTGACTTGAGGTCTGAACATCTTGCTACCTACCGAGTTACCAGACACAGTGTACCAGCTGCTGTCTCCATTTTTGTTACCCAAGGAGGGCAGAAGTGCCTGCAAGTCAATTGGCACCAGAAAGCCTCTACCTCTCTCAAAAATGTGTTTAAATGTGCAAAGTGCATGCGCACCGACCATAGCTGTCAACTTACAGATTTGAAAATAAGGGACCAGCAGCCAAAATAAGGGACCTGCAGCCTCACCTGTTCCAGGCACTCCAGTCTTCCTGTCCTCCTGCAGTCTGGTCAAATTCATGCTGGTAGCTTCGAGAACACTTTGTAACCAGAGGTTCAACTGAATAGAATCTGAATCACATGCACCACAAGGCCTATGCAGCCTCGACTTAAGATGGCTCCCCGGCCTGGCTTTGCACTGCAAAGTTTGCAGCAGCACGTGCAACAAAACGGTGTCCAGCATTCAAAACCTCCCTCAGCTTGCATTAACTAGCCACACACAAGGCATGCAAGCTCCACCCCCCCAGTCGTTCTTAGACTTCTTATTGGGTGAGCAACACAGCCAAGCAACACAGACGAAGCCTCCCTCCTCCCTGGCCGGCAGAGAGGGAGGGAGAGGAGCTACTTCCTTTGAAATTTAAGGGACATCATTTAAGGGAAATTTAAGGGACATCCATCAATAAGGGACAGCAGCAGGACATGGCGCTGGAATAAGGGACTGTCCCTTCAAATAAGGGACACTTGACAGCTATGGCACAGACAGGTTCTTAAAGACATGTGTTAACAACAGTGCATAGAATGGGCTGGTATGGGCCTCTTCTTTTAATTCCATGATGGGTGACTAGAAGAATTTCTAAGGGCAAACAATTCTACACTATTGTTATAGGATGCAAGGCAAGCTGTAGTCACAGCCTGTCTATATTATATATTGCCTGCTATAGATACACATACACACACACACACACAAGCACCATCAATTCAAGAACATATTTCAAAGGTTTTTATATGGAGACTTTGAAAGATAAATGATAAAATGTGTTTCCTGTGAAGTTTTATTTTAGCAATGACTCAAAGCCGAATTCCTTTGGAAAGATTTATTATAAAACTGGAACTTCATTTTTTAAAAAAATGGTTGTCAATTATCTACAAGGTTTTTTCATTGCAGGGGAGATCTGTATGCAGAGCAAAACATGTACAATCGGAGGAGGGGTATAATTCCAAAAAGAAAAGAAAAGGGATTTCGCCTCTAAAAACAATCAAATATCAGACAATCTTCAAACTGACCCAGCTGTGTTTTTTCACAAATGTCTTCAACGGTTTGAACTTTTTCTTATTGGCTTCGCAACCTTGTCGCATGACGTATCTAAAATATTTGCAATCTAGACACACAGAAAAGTGAAAATAGCATTAGAATGCATGAATGGGATAAGACTAACTGGACACAATCAGACCCTTAAGAACATGTTGTGATTATGACATGGAGCTTCTGAAAGGATGGAGAGGGAGAAGAATAAAAAAATCCCACTGAGCATCCTCAAACCTCAGTACACAAGTGTCAAAATCTCAATGTATAGAAAAAATATGGGTAAATTATTTCTTCAGTATTGTTATAATGTGGAGCAAATAATCCAGCGACATTAGCCTACATCTGGAAGTCACTTTGCTTAATGAGAAGGTCCCAATGCAGAAGCCTGATGAGGTTTGAAAGTCATTTTCTTAAAAAAATTATCTAGACCATTATTACAAGAGCTTTGAAGGTACTGTATAGAGTTTAAGATACTGACAAACAGCACTATTAATCTACAGACCATGTGCTCATCTCTCATGTTAGATGTTTCCATGAGGGGGCCTGATGGCTGCTGGGTTGTTGTTTTTTAATACATTTTTATTAGTTTTTAACATATTAATTAACATTCATACCACAGAACTTCACATTTTATACAATATTTTTCGGACTTCCGTCAACACCTCTGATGAATTTCTCTTAACAGTTATTATGCATTTCATAATTTCATATTACCTTTAATTATATTTAACTAATAATTTCCCTCATTGTCTTTTTTGCAATATTTCTAATAATTCACCTTACAAAACTTCTTGCAAACCTACTAGCATAATCTGTCGATCACAATTACTTTTCAAATAGTCTGTAAATTTACCCCAGTCTTCTGAGAATCTCTGATCCCGCAGGTTTTGAATCCAGCGATTTGCAATATTGTACTTGCACAATAACGTTGTGTTTCAGTTGGTGCAACCTGCCCTGGGACCCCAAAGTAGTGGGTCTGATGGCTGCTGGGTTTTGTACATGCAAAAGAAAATGCATCATCTTGCTTTTTTTGGGCTCAACTAATGAGTAACTAGCAGTATGCATGGTATTCCCATCAGCAGCTAGAATTGCCTCTCCTCTCCATTGAAGGAGAAAATAACACATGTAAGAAGTAATACGAGGTTCATTAACTTCCCACATTTTGTATGGTCTTTCAAATTTCCTTCCTACAAAAGGGAGGAAGTAAATCCCACTGTAATAACTGATGCTTCAACTAGGCTAAAGGTGGAATGCTCTCTTGGGGCATCTACAGAGTTCCACCTCTCTTTCTTTCCTCGCATCACTCCTCAAAATTGATCTCTTCTTTGAAGCTTTTGGCTAAACTCCACAGTCCAAGCTGAAAGAAAGCCTAAGAACTTTTAACAACAGTTGCCTCTTCCTTTTGTCGTTTCTGCTTGGAGAACTTTAGATGCTAACTGCCTTGGTGCGAAAACCAATCACTTTTGCTTATGTTACTTGATAAAGTTCTATGCACCAAATGGCAGTGTGGAGCAATAGATTTAGTGTTAGACTAGAAGCTGGGAGACCAGTGTTTAAATCCTCCTTCAGTGGGCAACCTTGGGCCAGCCATATTTCTCAGTCTGACCCATCTCACAGGGCTGGTGCAAGGATAAAGGTGGTCGCAGTTAAAGGCAGAAGATACAAGATAAAGCTTTATGCAATATACGCTTTGCCAGGATTCTAATTATTGTATGTATACAGGAGACAGAACATATATTGCGAGGGAGGCAGTTACCTTTTCCCATCAGCATTCCAGCCACCAGTACTTTTTCACAAGCAAGACATTCATCTTCCTGCCAATTCCTTTTTGCCAAATAAAGGCTGAAATGCAAGGCTGGCCACCAGTCCTTTCGAGATGCCCACTTGTTTTTGAGCCAGTGAAGCTGTTTGTCAGAGCTGGGGGTAGGGAGGGGGAGGGGGAGAGAGGGAGAGAGAAGAGAGTGTATCTCAGTCAGATCCATGCTGAATGCTGATAGATTTTTGTACTTATTATTATTATTATTATCCTGCCATTATTTTATTTTATTATTATTATTATTATTATTATTATTATTATTATTATCCCGCCCTCCCCAGCCGGAGCCAGGCTCAGGGCAGCTAACAACAGAAAAAATAACACAGTTTACATAAAATCATAATCAATTAATTGAAATACATTCTAAAATCAATTCATTCTAAAATCAATTCAGAGTCAAATTAATGGCAACCATTGGGCTAGAGTTCTATGAGGGTTACAGAAGGAGGGGGTCAGACTGTGCCAGAACACAACTAAGCTAGGCTAGGATGTGTGTATTACTTATGCTTGGCTCTACCAAGCTCTGTGCACAGGCAATCTCATCATGGTCCAAACTTCCCTTTTTCGTTTGGAGTTTTAGGCTAGAAGGAGCCAGTGTAGTACTCTCCAGATGTTGTGGACGGCTGCTCCCATCGTCTCCAACTACTATAGTTTGCCACGTTGGCTATCCCTATTTCAGGGGCATGGAAGATTACTTATGGTTATTTAACTCAGTGATTTAAAAGGGTGCATTACTAATATTAAAATGCAACCTCTTGTTTTTGGCTGAGCCCTTGCAGTGAAAACATGTTCAGTTTCCAGTTAATGTCCTAAATTCAAGAAGAAAAACATGCAACCTGCTCTGCACATTTTTGATATAAATTGGTGCCGCATGGAGTGGGGTGGAAAAAAAGATAAGCTACTTTTTGTAGGCTAGTATCTTTCATGAATGCAGGGCTGTATAATAAATTATTATTATTATTATTACTATTATTTGTATCCCGCCCTCCCCTGCCAGAGCTGGGCTCAGAGCGGCTAACATCATATAAAACACAATATACATAAAAATAAACAAACAATTAAAATGCATCCCAAAATTAATTCAAATAAATTAAAATTAGACTGGACAAATGGCCATCCTCAAGTTAAAATTGAAAGCGGTTAATACGCATCAGGACCAATTATTTCCACTGATATTATGAGCGGGCTGGGAAACCTCCTTCGTACTTGTTCATACAAAGAGAAAATGAGTCAGACTGAACCCGGCCAAAGGCCTGGTGGAACAGTTCTGTCTTGCAGACCCTGCAAAAAGATGTCAACTCTCGCAGGGCCCTAGTTTCTTGTGAGAGAGCATTCCACCAGGCCGGGGCCACGGCCGAAAAGGCCCTGGCTCTGGTCGAGGCCAGTCTAATCTCCCTGGGGCTCAGGATACTCAGGGTTTTGTTATTTGTAGATTGTAAGGTCTACATACCAGGAGAGGCGGTCCTGTAGGTACGAGAGTCCTAGGCCATATAGGGCTTTAAAGGTTAAAAGGTTTAGACTTCCGGAGGCGGCGCAAAACGGCAATGGCGGTCCTCTTTACTCAGTGAAGAGGGGCTCCGCGAAAAAGGGTCGTCCGCTACGGCGAAGCGGAGACCCATTCAGATAAACCGCAGGCAGAGCGAGCCTGTGGCCGTGGGACTCGGCGGGTGCCAGAAGCCCCCCCAGAAGCGAGGAAGGGACCTCGTAAGAGGCTCCGGATCGTGAACGGGGGAGCGGCGCTGTGAGTTCATCGCTCTTTTCGCGGAAGTGAAGCCGCGCTGCTGTTGCTGATGAGCGCCGACCTTTCTTCTTGAAAAACATCGAAATTGGCTGCAATCTACCCGTGAGTAAGGGGTACCAAAGAACTGATTAAGGATTAATTTAAATTTGTCTATTTCGGCTGAAAACGGGAGGCGAGTAACAGGAAGTCCGCCTTCCGGTCCTGCTAATCAGAGCAAAGCAAAAGAACCCGATGCGGGCTGAAGCGCTAAAAAGAGACTTTGAAAGAAGTAAGAAGGGGCATTAATAGACTGTGTGTTTCTAGAAATTGAAAGGAGTGAAGAAGTAAATTTTTTGGTTCATTGTGTTAGAGAATCCTCCTCCTACTGTGAAGAGATGTGGAATTGAAGGGGATAACCGAGTTATTGGACTGCCAGTGTTGTAAAGGAGTACTGTCAGGCTGCTGAAACTTTTTTCTTAACATAAACTGTTGCATTGATGGATACACTATCGCTTTAATACTGTCATTGAAACCTCTCCGTTACCTTGTGGCACTAATTTGAAACAGAACTTTCTGAAAGCCTCCTTTCTGAACTTGGGGACTTCAGCTGAAATAGGAGCTTTGATGGTGGAAAAGAAACTTTCTTTCCTATGAAAACCCCCCCTAGTGGATTTGCGGAGGCATTGAGGTCTGGGAACTGTATCCTATTGGGATTTTTTGTGGTTTAATTGTTTATACTCTGGGCTTGCCTTTCTCATGGATTGAAAGACTATTTGACCTTGAACAGCAGCTGGGGAATGAGTGGCCCAGCGAAAACAAGAGCAGCTAAAGCTAAGGAAGCTTTAGCTGAGGAAGCTAAAGAAAAGAAAAAAGATAAGAGAGCTGGGCAGCTTGTCCAAACAACCTTGATTCATCATCGTAGATCCTCGGTGCCAACTGTGCTGACGGCGCAGGAGGAAGAAGTTGAAACGCCTGCTACAGAAGAAATGGCAGCTGGAGGAACTGATCCAGTCTTGAAACAAATTTTGGAACAACTGGCACTTCTGAATAAGAAGGTGGACGATCAGTCATCTAAAATTGATAGAGCTACATCTACTATCAGCAAGTTAACAGATCAGGTTTCGCAGCACACTCAGGCTATTGAGAAACTGCAAGGAGCTACGGCGGAGAACTACAAACTAGCTGCGGAAGCCAATCAAAAAGCTGAGCAAGCGTGCAAGAAGGTGGAAGAGATCAAAGGGGAAGTAAGACCTTTGAAAAGACAGGTAGGAGAACAGCAAGCCTACCTGTCAATGGTGGAACTGAAAAGTAAGGAATGTAATCTTAGGCTGAGGGCTGTCCCAGAGTTGGAACAGGGCAACCTAGAGAAATTCTTGACGGAGTTGTTTTCTAAATTTTGGGGGGTTGAAGAAGATAAAGATTTCAGGATTGTGACGGCCTTCAGACTGGGAAGATCGGTTAAGAAAGATAAGTCCAGAGACTGTTTGGTTTGTTTGAGAACAAGAGAGGAAAGAGACAAGATATTAGGCCAACATTTTAAAAAATCCCTGGAAGTTGAAGGCAAAAGGGCAGAAATTTATAGAGACATTCCTAAATATTTGTTGGACCTTAGAGCCACATACACAGACTTGGCCAAATTGTTAAGATACAACGCAATCCCTTATAGGTGGGAATTTCCTCAAGGTCTGTCATTCACCTATAGAGGAAAGAAGGTAAGAATTAAAACACCAGAAGACCACCAGAAGTTCCTACACGACAACGAGGAGGACCTCCAAAAGAGAGCTGCAGATTCCTGGCCTCCACCACCGGGATTACCACCAGGATCCATACCATCTGGAGGCGGCCCGGCACCACAGCTTCCGGAAAAGGACGACAAATTAGATACCCAACTGTGATACCCAAGAAGTAGGCCGGGATGTCTCTACAGCTTCTTAGTTGGAATATAAATGGCGGGAATTCTCCAGAAAAACGCAGAAAAGTATTTCATATTTTGAAAAAAGAACAATTGGACATTATTTGCCTGCAAGAAACGCATGTGACAAGACTCCACAGAAAAGTGTTAATCAATAAAAGGTTAGGCCAAGAATTTATTTCATCGGATAAAGTTAAGAAAAGAGGAGTGGTGATTTATGCAAAGGAGAACTTGTCCCCAAAATTTGTATTTAAAGATGAACAGGGCAGAATTTTGGCAATTGAAATCCAGACACAAGGAGAAAAGTTTTTAATTCTAGGAATCTACGCCCCAAATGATGGAAAATCGGAATTTTTTAAGAAGCTGCACGAGATTATGCTGGACTATTTGGACTATAACAACATTATCATGTTGGGAGATATGAACGGTGTCGCCTCAGTGAATATGGATAAGTCACAAAGTGCTAATATAACGAAAGATGGCAGACTACCAAAAACCTTTTTTGAAATGACTGACAATTTGGATTTGATTGACATATGGAGGATCAAGAACCCTCTAGGGAAAGAAGGAACTTTTTTTCTGAGGCCCATATGACATGGACGCGAATCGACCAAATATGGATAACTAGAGGGCTGGCACCTAAGACCAGAAAAGTGGAAATCTGCCCAAAAACCTGCTCCGACCACAACGCCTTGAGAATGGAATTGAGACTAAATACAACCGGATCGTTCAGATGGAGAATGAATGACGCTTTGTTAAGAGATCAGGAGATTGTTAAGAAGGCCCAAAAAGTTTTAAAGGACTATTTTGAAATAAACTTAAAGACAAATGTGGAAAAAAGAATAATCTGGGACGCAAGCAAAGCAGTTATAAGAGGGTTTCTAATACAACAGAACACGATTAAAAAAAGACTCTGGAATGAAAAGAAGGAGAAGATCTTGGAGAAAATAAGAGAAGGAGAGAGAAAACTGAGATCCAGGCCTAAATCAAAGGAAGTATTGAGAGAAGTGAAGTTTTTCCAGGCACAATATTCGAAACTGATAAATCAAGAGGTGGAATGGAAAATTAAACAAATGAAACAAAGATCCTTTGAATCTGCTAACAAATGTGGAAAATTGTTGGCTTGGCAGTTGAAAAAGAGACAAAAACTTAACACAGTTACAAATCTAGAGATTGAAGGGAGAATGGTTCAGAAACCCGACGAAATTAGAAAGTCCTTCCAGAGATATTTCAAAGAACTTTATTCTCAAAGGCCACAAAAAAGCTCAGAGGTGGACCAATTTGTTATAACTAATGGATTACAAAAAATACCCCAAGAAATGAGAGCAATCCTGAACTGTAATATTACAACTCAAGAAATTGAATGCGCCATTCAGAACCTTCAACTGGGCAAATCTCCGGGACCTGATGGGCTTACTTCCAAATATTATAAGGTACTGAAGGATTCATTGATACAACCATTGCTGGAAGTTTGCAACCAGATTATGGAGGGGAGGAAGGCACCGGAAACGTGGAAAGAAGCTTTCATCACGTTGATCCCAAAACTAGAATCTGAAAAAACTCAACTTAAAAACTACCGTCCTATCTCACTCCTAAATGTGGATTACAAAATTTTTGCAGACATTTTGGCAAGTAGGTTTAAGAAAGTCTTAAATGAAGTGATTCATAAGGACCAAGCAGGCTTTCTCCCTGGTAGGCATTTATTTGACAACACAAGAAACATCATTGACATTTTGGAGTTTTTACAGATTAATTCAAACACAAGAGCGGTGTTGATTTTTATTGATGCGGAGAAGGCCTTTGACAACATTTCTTGGCTGTTTATGAAGAAAAATTTGGAAAGGATGGGAGTAGGGCGGGGGTTTGAAAATGGAATAGAAGCAATTTATTCAGAACAAAAAGCTAAATTGATAGTAAACAACGTGGTGACAGAGGAGTTCAAAATTGAAAAAGGGACACGACAGGGGTGCCCTCTATCTCCTCTGTTGTTTATTTCAGTCCTGGAGGTGCTATTGAACATGATTAGAAATGACCGGTTGACACAGGGAATTGTGGTCGGAGAGAAACAATATAAACTGAAAGCTTTTGCAGATGACTTGGTATTAACATTACAGGAGCCAGCCTCTAGTACTAAAAGAGCGTTAGAATTAATTTCTGACTTTGGTCGGGTGGCGGGATTCAAGCTGAATAAACAAAAAACTAAAGTTTTAGCAAAAAACTTGACAACTACTGAAATAGAGGAGTTCAGAAAAGAAACAGAACTAAATGTGGTCAAAAAAGTAAAGTACCTAGGGGTCCATTTGACCTCCAAAAATTTGAATTTATTTAAGGACAACTATGAGAAATGTTGGTCAGAGATCAAAAGAGATCTGGAAATATGGTCAAGATTAAAACTTTCCTTGCTGGGCAGAATAGCTGCTATAAAGATGAATGTATTGCCGAAAATGCTATTTTTGTTTCAGGCCCTCCAGATCGTGGATAAGGTGGAATGTTTTGGAAAATGGCAGAGGGATTTATCTAAATTTGTCTGGCAGGGCAAAAAGCCCCGAATAAAGTTTAAAATACTAACAGATGCGAAAGAAAGAGGGGGGTTTGCCCTGCCGGACTTGAGGTTATATTATGAAGCTGCAGCCCTCTGCTGGTTGAAGGATTGGATTTTATTGGAGAACACCGATGTCCTTGACCTGGAGGGATTTGATAATGCTTTTGGGTGGCATGCATATTTGTGGTATGACAAGGTTAAAGTTCATAAATTGTTCAAAAACCATATTGTCAGAAGGGCAATTTTCATGGTCTGGTCAAAATATAAAGACTTATTGGAGAGTAAAACTCCGAGGTGGCTCTCACCGATGGAGGCCAAAGCACGTAAAAGACTCAATATGGAGGCCCACTGGCCTAAATATTGGGAAATAATTGAAAAAATTGGAGATAAATGGAGGTTACAGAGTATGGAAAAGTTAAAAAACAAGGTGCGAGATTGGTTGCATTATGCTCAAATCCAGGAAGTTTTTAAAGCAGACAAAAAAGTGGGTTTTCAGGAGGAAAAATCGAAACTAGAAACAGAGTTGCTTGAGCCAAAATCTAAGCTAATTTCGAGAATGTATAACTTGCTGCTTAAATGGAACACACAGGATGAGATTGTCAAATCCTCTATGATAAAGTGGGCACAGGACTTGGGGCATAACATTATGTTTGAAGACTGGGAAAGGTTATGGAACACCGGAATGAAATTCACGGCATGTACTGCCTTGAAGGAAAACATTATGAAAATGATATACCGGTGGTACATGACCCCAGTCAAGCTTGCAAAGATATATCACCTGTCCGATAATAAATGTTGGAAATCTAAGGAAGAGGAAGGGACATTTTTACACCTCTGGTGGACCTGCCCGAAAGTGAAGGCCTTCTGGGAAATGATACATAATGAACTAAAAAAGGTGCTGAGATTCACCTTACCTAAGAAACCGGAGGCCTTCCTTCTGGGCATGGTAGACCAGAGGATGGTCAAGAAAGATAGAACTTTCTTTATGTACGCTACTACAGCAGCGAGGATTTTGTTGGCAAAGCACTGGAAGACACAAAATCTACCCACATTGGAAGAATGGCAGACGCAGCTGATGGACTATATGGAGTTGGCTGAAATGACTGGCAGAATTCGAGACTCGGGAGAAGAAGAAACGGAGGAAGTTTGGGAAAATTTTAAGGACTATTTGAAAAAGCATTATAAGTTGTATGAATGTTAAAAAATGCTCCTTTCTAGGAAGGTATAGCTTCAGTATCGGCAAATTTCTGAATTGATAAATAAGACACTATAAGACAGAAGTGAGATAATGAAATATTTTTATTGTGTGGAAATTAAAAATTAATGCAATTGTACTGAAATGTTTATATCAGATAACACGATAAAATGGAAGATATATTGTTATGTATAAAATAAGTTAACAAATTGCTGAGGTTTTGGTTACACAGGGAATGCAGTGCTCGGGAGACGGGGGGAGTCCATTGGATCTATGGAAGTAGACCCTGCAAAAAGATGTCAACTCTCGCAGGGCCCTAGTTTCTTGTGAGAGAGCATTCCACCAGGCCGGGGCCACGGCCGAAAAGGCCCTGGCTCTGGTCGAGGCCAGTCTAATCTCCCTGGGGCTCAGGATACTCAGGGTTTTGTTATTTGTAGATTGTAAGGTCTACATACCAGGAGAGGCGGTCCTGTAGGTACGAGAGTCCTAGGCCATATAGGGCTTTAAAGGTTAAAAGGTTTAAGGTGCTAGTTTTGACCTTTAAAGCCCTATGCGGCCTAGGACCCATGTACCTACGGGGCCGCCTCTCCTGGTATGCCCCGCGGAGGACCTTAAAGTCCACAAATGACAACATTTTGGAGGTCCCAGGTCGCAAGGACCCAGAAATCCACCAAGCTGAATGAACTAAATGAACTAAAAGGTATTATGAAATGAAAACAGCTTAAAAAAAATAACCAATTATATCCCATTAGAAAACTGGTGCAGTTTTGAATGCAGGTAAAAGTGTCTGAAGCCTTCCCCTGACATATTTTCAAATATGTTGGGAAGTTTTTGAATGAGGGGGCAGTCAAATATCCGCAGTGCACCATCTGCAGTCTGCAGAGGTGCAGTCAGGCAAGAGATACATCACATGGGGCAGCTGATTTCACCATTCACCCACTTCTGCAATATTTCTACGATCTCCTTTGCCAAGCAGCTCCAGGCTTTGACATTCTCCTTCCACCCAGCAGAGTCCAAGGCTGCAAAAATAACTTCCAGCCGTAGCTTCTGGTTTTTCCTTTTTTCTGAAATTAAGAGCGAATCGCATTAAGGGGGGAGGGCAGGGAGGCAACCTGATCCTAATTCTGTGTATCTTAAAGCACAATAATTTAAACGCCTTACTTGACTTTTTCAGCATGGCGTAATATTCCAGCATCAGTTCGTGAGAAGGGACAAGTTCGTGCAAAATCTAAAAAGACAAAGACAAAGACACTAAATATCCATCTTGAGACAAACTTATGCACTTCCCTATCCCACCAGTTTCAACGGACAAATTATGAGCAGAGGCTTGTGCCAAAGTTCACTATAGCAGGGGACTGGATTGGTCCAATAATTTCACTTTATAGCCTAAGTATACTAGGGACAAAGAATTTCTTCTGCAATTCTGCAACATCAAGTCTGAGGGGGTCTGAAAATTGAATTTACAGCGTGCTTACAGGAAAACAAATCTCCATGTATGTGTGTATAATAAATAATTAAAATAATAATAATTAACAACAACAACATTGTTCATAGGCTAATTGTTAGCCTATAAACAATGTTGTTGTTGTTCATAGCCATTCCAGACACAGTGTACCTCAACCTCATGTCATAATGAGCCACAGTTAATGGATTACTGTGACATTTTAAAATTTAATTACTTTTATATCTCACTTTCCCTCCAAGAGCTCCAGGTGGCTGGCATACATGGTTTTCCACCTCTCCAATTTCTCCTCACAACAATCCCTGTGAGGAGGGCTGGACTGAGAGACAGTGACTGGCAAAAGGTCACTCAGTGAGCTTCATGGCTGAGCAGGAAATTGAACTCTGGTCTCTCAGCTCCTAGTCCGACAGTCTAACTGCTACACAATTAAATGGTGACCATTAAATAAGGCCTGAATATAATACCTGGAGTGCAGACATCTGAGTTTTCCTCGATTCACCCCTTCTCTTTAGGAACTGATATAAGAAGACATGTGCATTAGGGTTTGGAGGAAATCTGGAATTATATGCATATTCGCTCAACACTTCTCTTGCTTCTTCATACTCCTCATAATATTCCAGCATCTGAGGAAACACACAAATGTACAGCTGATTATTTAAGGTTGGGGACACCTTGAGGTACCCAAAAGAGTGTTTTGCAACAAGGAAAAAAAACACCGAAAGAAAAATCTTCTCAAGTGAACACAATACAGTCAGCGATCAGATGACTGAAATGATTTTTTAAACAAAATTTGTATACCACTTGATTCTAAAAAAACAAAAAAAAACCCTCTAAGCACTTTACAAAAAAACACACCATTTAAATTATTGATAAAACACAGTTAAAATGAAGTATTTAAAAATATTCAAAAGATTAAAATCAACAGCAAGCAGCTAAAAAGAAATAAAGCGTGTTTAACTTCAACGTGTCTGGATAGTCTTACCTAAACAAAAATGTTTTAAGCTGACACTAGAAAGATTACAATGAAGGTGCCTGCCTGATGCCAATACACAAGGAGTTCCAAAGTTCCACACGAAACTATCCATTTCTTACAAGTGTGGAATCAGTATTTTGAGGAACTGTAACAGTACCAGTTCCACAGACTGAAGGGGCTAAGTGGTTATACAGTCGTACCTTGGAACTCGAATGGCTTAGTTGCCGAATGTTTTGGCTCCCAAATGGTCAAAAACCGGAAGTTATTGTTCCAGTTTTAGAACGTTCTTTTGGAAGCTGAAGACAGGACTTCCACGCCTTGGAAGTTGAATGTTTTGGAAGTCGAGGTACGTCTGTTATAGGGGTATTAACTGGTCCCAAGCTGTTAACTGGTCCCAAGCTGTTAAGGGCTTCATATACTAATTGTAACCTCTTGAACTTGGCCTGGCAGCCGGGTGCAGACCTCTGAGCAGAGGTGTTATAGGCAGGCAAGGTCTCACTCCTATCAGCAACTGTGCTGCAGCGTTCTGCACTAACTGCAGCTTCTGGGTCAAGCACAAGGGAAGCCCCGCATAGAATACACTGCAATAATCCAATTTAATGGATCAGAAATAAGAGCTTTAGAATAAAAAGTAAAATCCAAGTGGGAACTTATGGCTGGATAATATATACACAGTGGCGTAGCGTGGGGGGTGCAGGGGGGCGGCCGCACCGGGCGCAACATCTGGGGGGGCGCTCGCACTTGCAGCTCTCTGCCCCTACCTGGCTCACTCACTCTCTCTCACTGCAGTGCTGGCTGTGCGAATCCGAATCGAGCCGCTGGGTCGCCGCCCACTGTGGAGGGGGGGTGCCAGGCATACGGTTAAGGGGGCGCAATCCATGGGTTGGGGGGCACAAATTACTTGCCTTGCCCCGGGTGCTGACAACCCACGCTACGCCGCTGTATATACATATCACTAAATGTGACTGGTTTGGTGCACACAGAGAGAGGAGAGGGAGGGAGGGAGGGAAAGGGAGAGAGAGAGAGAATATCATTTGGATCAAATTGCCAAACCATGGTTTGGTCATTGGGTTCAAAACTTGGGGCTGAAGGCTTTCTCCTCCTACAATTATCTCGCTTCCTGATCCAAGCAAACTCCAGTTAGCCATTACATTTGAACTGGCAATCTATCTAGTATTTTTTAAAAGCCACATTTTTTAAAGCCAATGAACATCATCATATGTTATGACAGAGAAGTCCCAAGACTCCCCAATGCTTTCTAGACACTTTTTCAGAGTCTTATTTTACTAAATGCTATGAAAGATGTTTTTCTAGTATTCCCCAAGCTACAAAAACTTGGAACAGCCAGCAATTACTTAGATCAAGACTTAGAAGGGGGGGAGGAGTAAGCTGATTGTAAAGCATGCTCTTACTTACATCCACATAACACATCACAAAAGGATCCCAAACTCCAGGAATTTTAATGATCTCCTTGAGGCTGACTTTAGCCTGGCGGTACAAGATGCGCATTTCCTGCTGAATAGAAGACACTGCATAGCTGTCCTCATCTGCGAAAGACAAGGCATAATATAACCTCTTATATTAAGCACAGGGATCTGCAACTCAGGTAAATCATGACACTAATCTCACTTTCCAAGCACCCTAAAAATAAAAATAAAAAGCTTTCTGAAAGAGAAGAACTGAAGAAATTCACAACATATCTTTCTGGTCCCAAAAGAGTCAAACAGAGGACTATTAGAGGCCACGTTGACAGGTGAGCAACCCCACCCACCTCTTAAGGCAACAAATGATGATTAAGCTTTATGTTTACTGCAAGCCAATGAATCTGATTAAACTTAATGGCAAAGCAGACTGAAATGAAAGCGTCAGTCAAGTCTGCTTTACTGAGAATGCCATTCAGTTTGAGTTCCTGCGGTACAGATGCAATGATGATAAGAGCAAAAAACTCTCAACAAACTATTCAAAAAAACTAACCTTCACCTGATGAGGAAGGCAGACTTAACAACACAATCCTAAGCATGTTTGTTCATAAGTTCCGTCGAGTTCACTGGACGTAAAGGTAAAGGTAAAGGTAACCCCGACCATTAGGTCCAGTCGTGACCGACTCTGGGGTTGCAGGCTCATCTCGCTCTATAGGCCGAGGGAGCCGGCGTTTGTCCACAGACAGCTTCCGGTTCATGTGGCCAGCATGATTAAGCCACTTCTGGCGAACCAGAGCATCACACAGAAACGCCGTTTATCTTCCCGCCGGAGCGATCCCTATTTATCTACTTGCACTGGCATGCTTTCGAACTCCTAGGTTGACAGGAACAGGGACCGAGCAACGGGAGCTCACCCCATGGCGGAGATTCAAACCACCGACGTTCTGATCGGCAAGTCCTAGGCTCTGTGGTTTAACCCACAGCGCCACCCGCGTCACTGGACTTACTCCCTAACAATTGCTTAATGCTGAAATCCTAAACACACGACTTCTGATTTAACTATGACCTCAGGACAGTTTAGTAGTCCAAATACCACTGACTGCTGCACTGTATAGTATTATTTTGTGTGTTGTTCTTGATTATTGTTTCATACTGACTATTCCTCTATTCATTCATCCTTGCTCTGGGTGGGATACAAAACAGACAGACAATAAAAACATTATTAGGACTTAGGTGCATATTCAAAGTCCAGCATTAGAGTCTCATTCTCTGCTTCCAATTTCAAGAGCTGAGCATAATAATCATGGCCGTCTATGTCCTGCAACGATTTTCCCTAAGGCGCATACTCACCAAGCCCCAACATGTCCGCCTTCTTTTTCAACCACTTAGAATAGTCCAGCAGCCCCCTGTAACCTTGAATGAGTTTCAGTTCTTTGTTCTGAATGACTGTTTGTTCTCCGTACTTCCAGCTTTCTGCCAGGACCAGGTTCTGATAAGCCTCATCCTCAAAGCCGTTGCACAGGAGGTGGAAGGCGTGCTCTAAAGAAACCTACAACAATTTCAACCTAGCTTACAATCCGCAGCAGCAGCGGCGGTTCTGAATAAAATGCTACAATGCAAACCCAATGGGCTCAGAGACCTCCTACATCGGGGGTTTCCCCACTACTTTCAGTGAAAAATTTGGCAGCTTTGCAAGAGCAACAGGGATATGCCATTTGAATGATGCTGGACCTGGAAATAAATGGGGGACTACTGTCAAATTGGCGATGCAATTAACATCAGCACACGCCATTCAAATCTTGGCAAATGCACTAACACTCGCTGGATCCCAGTCAAGGTTCAAACTGGCTCAGGAGCAACCCAGTGGAACAGGGACTAAAGCTTCTGTACACCAAGAAAGAATGAAAAAGAACTAGACTTCTGAATGTAAACCAAAATGGAATTACTCCGTTTAGCTTAACATTTAAAAAAAATATGCAAGTGATATGAAATAGAATTATAAATGAGTGGAAAACTGAATATAAAGGAATTAACACAAAATCAGGTAAAATTTTTAGGGACTCCCAGTTTGAACTCTACAAGTATACAAATGGTACACTTTTTTGCATGTACATGGGGTCAATTTACTGGAGATCAAGGTGCCGAACTGTGCATATATATACATATATATGCTTTCGTAGATTTTCACGGGTACAGGAATGCAGGTTTTGGTGTCCTCGGGTGTCTTCCCGTGTAAAAGTTGGGGTGTCTAGGCGACGTTTCGACGAGGTCTCACTCGTCATCTTCAGGCTGGTGCTTTCGGCTTCTTGTTACTGGAACAGAGCAGGATCTCAGTGTTTGAGTTCCTATAAAGACTTTAGCAACTAATCCACACCTAATGACCCACCTAAGTGGTACTCAGGATATCACTCAAGAAATCACTCAAGATATCCCTCAAGTAATTAAGGAACAAAAGAAGAAAAGGCACACTAGCCTGGGAACTTCCTCTCTGCCCAGAACATTGGAGGCTATACACCACACCCCCTCAACAATATTTATAGGAACTCAAACACTGAGATCCTGCTCTGTTCCAGTAACAAGAAGCCGAAAGCACCAGCCTGAAGATGACGAGTGAGACCTCGTCGAAACGTCGCCTAGACACCCCAACTTTTACACGGGAAGACACCCGAGGACACCAAAACCTGCATACATATATATATATATACACACACACACACACATACACACACAAAAAATTAATAATATCCAGTTCAAAGAGTTGCATCCAGTGCTGCAGTGCCATGTGCACAAGAGAATTCCTTGTGTGCAATGGCACTTCCCCTTCCTCTCCTGTCATCTGCTGTGCCCCCTGCTCTGTGCTTCATATGGTTGAAGGACCAGATTTAGGCAAAGTGTGGGAGGAGGAGAGGAAGCGGAAATCACACATTCCAAGAGCATCGGATACAACCCAAAGCTGCATGAACTACATCAGCATTCATTGCTCTATTATTATTATTATTATTATTATTATTATTATTATTATTATTATTTTATATACTGCCCTTCAGCAAAAGTTCTCAGGGCGGTTCACAGAATAAAATGCAGGATAAAAACAAGCAAATAATTAAAATAAAACAGCAAAACAATAACTCTATTCTGTAATTAAGGATATGTTTTACCAAAGAAACTTCTACTAGGAGTAATGGACGTTGCTACAAATCTCCGCAACGAGAAATAGAAAGGCTGAGGAACCTCCGGCTCATGGACCTAATCCTGCAGAGGTCCTAATTATGTTTGTGAGACCATCTTCCTCAAACCATGCCCACCTGCCACACCCCTAAAGTCACATGAGATAGCAGGTGAGAGGAAGGCAAAAGCATGGCTTGCACACTGAATTACGTTCAAAGCAAACCACTTGGAAAACGCACTTCAAAGGAGTTGCCACGCAAAATCGCTATGGTGAACTAAAAAGTTCCCCATCCCTGCTATACGTGGAAGAATGAGCAGCACTCTTAATAATAGCAATAATAATGCTAAAAATGTTTTCTATGAAAAATAAGTATTATGATCTTAAGGATCCTTTGGAACTCTCCTCACCTTTAAATATCCTTTTACTCCTAAATTTTTCATCTGATCTGCAAAGTGGTTGGTCTCTTGAATATTGCTCCGTGGATGCCGCTGCAAGATCTCAGTTCCTATTCTCCAGATCTCCTAGCATGGAGAAAACACATTCAGAACACAGAAGCAAACGACAGCTACAAAAAGCGAACATAAGCATAGCTTTGAAGTATACGGTCACTTACAACAGGCACAAAGAGCACTTCTAATTGCATAATGCAAAAATTTGCAGCCATCGTGACACAGAATTAAATGCACAACAAAACAGCCTAAATTGGGGATAGGCAACCTGTGGCCCTTGGTCTAATTTCATGTGGCCCTCAACACTGTTTCAAAAGCCTTCTGCAAGCACTCAGCTTATATCTCTGGCAAGAGCAATCTATCCCTATCCCAGCAGCCCACTGGCTGGAGAGGGAAAGACGGACAAGGGGAGTATAGCTCAGTCCGATAAGCTCCGTTGGTAGAGCATGAGACTCTTTACCTCATGGCTGTGGGTTCAGGCCCCATGTTGGGCAAAAGATTCCTGCATTGCAGGGGGCTGAACCCCAACTCTCAATAACTTTCGATAACCATCGACCATGGTATCCTTCTGGAGCGACCTACTTGGCTGGTCGTTCCCAGAGGCCGTGTTCTTTGGCCCCATAGAGCCTTGAATGTGGAGTTCCTGAGGGATCAATGTTACCCCTTGTGTTGTTTAACATCTACATGAAACTACTGAGTGGGGTCATCCAGTGTTCTGGAGCACGTGGTCAGCAATATGCTGATGACAAACAGCTCTACTTCTCCTTTACAACTGCAGGTAAGGCAATGAAAGTTCTGGACCATTGTCTCACTTCACTAATGGATTGGATGAGAGCCAACAGGCTGAAACTCAATCAACATTTCTCTTCAGTCAGGTGTTTGGCTGATGGCTTTTTAAATTTGTTTGTGGGAGGGGCTTCATCAGCTTGTTTTTGTTTTGTTTTTTTTATTCTCATTTTGTATTTTCCTGTTGTGAACTGCCCTGGGATCTTCGGCAGTATACAAAACAAACAAACAAACAATGACCCTTGTGGTCTGTTCCAACTCTACAATTCTATAATTGCAATTTAATGTTGTGAACCGCCCTCAGATCTATGGATATAGGGCAGTACATAAATTTAATAATTATATTTATAATTATAATAATTCTATGAGATGGCAGAAAGGAGAAACCACTTTAGGTTTTGCCCTTTCCACCACTGGCATGTACTTCAGCAACAGGCTATCCCCAAGAGACTTGGTCCAAAAATTGCTCTACCCTATTCCTAAACATATTACATGATAGAAGCAGAGGACACAGGAATCACAGAGATACTTTTCCGTCTTTCCTGCTCAGAATCAGGGGATTAGCTCGTCTACTTACTTCAGGAGCAGCCCGCAGTTTGTCTTTACTGTAATGCTCCAACATTTCTATGTAGCTTATGATTAATTCTGCAGCCCTCTGCAACTGGCCTTGCAAAAGGGAATCCTGGATGCAGTTTAAACAACCTTCTTTTGCCTTCTGAAATTCCGAGTGCATTCCGACCCTAGATGCTACAACACAAGAATAATTTTGGTAACAGACATGAGAATAATTTTGATGTGTTTCTAATGCAGTTATAGACTTAAATTGCAATTTAGAGGAAAACACAAAAGCCCATACATTCTTGGTTGCATCTGGCAAGTAAATACAGGAATCAATCCTGCATTTCATCTTTGGAACATAAAATCCAATACCACACAACTAAACTGTCTAACTTCCTTCATAGCTTCATGCAAACATAAAGGTAAAGGTAAAGGGACCCCCGACCATTAGGTCCAGTCGTGACCGACTCTGGGGTTGCGGCGCTCATCTTCCTTTACTGGCCGAGGAAGCCGGCATACAGCTTCCGGGTCATGTGGCCAGCATGACTAAGCTGCTTCTGGCGAACCAGAGCAGCACACGGAAACGGTACCTATTTATCTACTTGCACTTTGATGTGCTTTCGAACTGCTAGGTGGGCAGGAGCAGGGACCGAACAACGGAAGCTCACCCTGTCGTAGGGATACGAACTGCCGACCTTCTGATCAACAAGTCCTAGGCTCTGTGGTTTAACCCACAGCGCCACCCGCATCCCTGTGGTTAAACCCGTGTGGTTTAACCCACAGCACCACCCATGCAAACATAACTTCATGCAAAAAAAATGTGCTGCTGCCACCTACTGTAGGCTGATGAGGGCATAAATGAGGAAAAGGTTTTCCACCATTTTTGCTTCTTGCTTCCAGTGTTGATAGTCCTATCATACCATGCAAAGCAATAAGCAATCTTACCAACCAGCAATCAAGAACTTACTTGTGTAGTGAAAATATCTTGGGAGTAAAGGTAAATAAATTCCTGGGATGGGAGCTGTCGTTGTTGTGGCTGCATGCACATCCTGTGTTTCTCCTTCCAAATTTACCTGCCCTCTTTTTCTTCTCAGTTCTTCAACAAAAGTATCCATTTCTGTGAAAGGAAGATGGGGAAATATTTATGCTTCCAGCCAAATCAAAATAAGAAATGATGCAGGGGGAAAGAGACACGTTCAATGTCTTTAAAAACAGCTGTACAAGGAAGCATGAGTTTAGTTTTTTATTACTATTTTCCATTAAATATTGCCCCTTTACAGACATGAAATGGAAGCAGGGTGCCTGATACAATTAGGGAATAGAGCACCTTGCTGAAATTTCAGTCAACATTGCCATAGCTACTGTGATGTGAAGGTTAAAGTGTGCATCTTAGAAGAAGGTGGAGGGAGAGACAGACAGACAGACATAGCAGGCCACTGCAGGGCTGGAAAAGCCTTCAGCATTGCTCCCCACACCATTTTTATTCCTTGCCTTGTGCAGAATCAGAATTGGGAAGGAGGACGTATCACCCATCGGGGTGCCAACTTGAATAAAATATTGTGGGAGCCCTTGTAAGCTTCGTCCCACATAATCAATCACATGGCACAGTGTGCACACACCATTTAAATGGGAATGCCCATCAACTTTGTGGGGGGACAGCCCCCTCAAATATTTTATTGTGGAGCCAAAACCCCCACAGCCCCTAGGAGTTGGCTCCTATGTCACCCATTTTTCAGAAGTGGGGCAGGATAGCAACTCACGTAGTCTTGGTCCTCTCAGTGTTTCGGATTGGTTTTAACCTTGGAGTTGTGCTTCATTCTTGAATTCATGTTGCCTTTCATTTTATGTTTTCGGCTGTATTAAAGTTACTTCCATACTTATTTATTGTAAGCAGCTGAGAGAACCTTACAGCATGGGCCAGCATGCAAGCGTCACAAATAAATATTACACTGCACTGTAGAAGAGCAGGGGACTCTTATTTGTTTATTTATTTATTTTTACCAACCACCAAAACACAAACAGTGAAACCCCCCCAGGCGGCTGATACATTGGGTATACATATTCAATAATATACATATTCAATAATAACATATTCAAATCAACCATATGTACACTTCTATATACTTTAACACTCCTCCCTCCACAAGTTTTATTTAACTTTTAACATTTTAATTGCCCCAAATTGTTCAAACCTACCCAAATAATTCAATATCTTCTCAAACCAATCCTTCTCCTTCTCACTGATCTTAAACCCTTTCAATCTATGTATCTTCACAGTTAGGTATTCTAAAATTATAATATTATTCAGTTTTTTCCTCCATTGGTTCACCCCTAGCTCTTCTGCATTTTTCCAATTACTCACTGTAACCTGTCTGGCTGCAATTATCATCAATTTTACCCATTTTCATTCCTCTTTTGTATTTAACTCAGTACTACTCAGGCTAATAAGAACCATTAATTTATATATTTCCACATTCCTTCCCACAATTCCCGATATTTCTATACCAATCTGTTTCCAAAATTCATTAACTAACAGACAATTCCACTACATATGACTGTTCATTCCCATCACTCCACATAGTGGTGGTGTGGAGAAGGGACAAATTTTTAATTAATTTGTTAACCCCACATATTAATTAAGTTATTAGGCTGTAATCCTACACACACTTACATGGGAGTGAGTTCCATTGAACTCAATGGGTCTTACTTTGGAATAAACATACACAGACTCACACCATGAATAGGCATCGTAGCCAGCCAACTCCTGGTGAAGACACTTAACCTAGTCCCTGGAGTCCTACCCCACAGCCCCTGCGGAGGAGGCACCAGCACCCCATTCCACAGCATCCCCTGGAGTTTAGTGCCTGAAATGGATTGCAACTTTTGTGTTGTGTCTTTCTAATGGGCCGATGCAGCGATCTCTTGAGTTTTCTAGTTACAGATAGGTAGCCGTGTTGGTCTGCCATAGTCAAAACAAAACAAAAATCCTTCCAGTAGCACCTTAAAGACCAACTAAGTTAGTTCTTGGTATGAGCTTTCGTGTGCATGCACACTTCTTCAGATACCAATCTTCTTCGTATCTGAAGAAGTGTGCATGCACACGAAAGCTCATACCAAGAACTAACTTAGTTGGTCTTTAAGGTGCTACTGGAAGGAATTTTTTTTGTTTTGAGTTTTCTATGCTCCATGAAGCCACTAGGTGGCATCAGATAACTTACGTTTCCCTGACACTTCCCATCCTGGTCTTCAAAAGTAGCAGTGGCATAAACTTATAACAATTAGACAAAAAGCCTAAATTATAGGTTGACGCTAAATGCTCCCCCCCCTTTTTTTCTTCCTTTCCATCAGAAGTGAGAAATCCAATATTTTAGTGCACCTTTGGCAAAATATAATCAGCAGGCTTCCAGACTTTCAGGAGGAATACAACAAACATATACTGGTAAATTCAGGATGCACAGTTAAAACTGCTTTGGAACTCTTGCTCAAAAAACCCATTTCCTCCTGAAGTTTGGGCTTTCTGCAATGAAGAAAGTGACAAGAAAATGCACTGGGAAATACAGGTAACGCTTGTTTTGACGTGATGCCCCCTAGCATCCCTTTCTAACAAATCAGGATGAATGTTCAACAAACAAGTGGCCTTTGCAAATAAATATTTTTTTAAATGAAGAAAGAAACAACAAGTGGCCTGGAAGTGCTCAGAGTTACTAAGGCTACGAACTGCTTTCTATTACTTTTTGTTCCAGGACGAAAGTGCTGCTGCCTAATCACAGCTACACTCAAATTCCCAGTTCCTCCACTGCTTGCTATGGTCAGCCCTCATCCGCAGAACTCCAAAAGGATCCATGCGCAACCTGCGTGTCTCCTCAACAGGAGCCAGGAAACTGCATCTGATTCCGTAGCCCACGAAAGCTTATGCCGTAAAGAACATATGAAGCGTCACAGGTGCCTTCGCTGTTTTCCCTGCAACAAAAGGCTTGAATTCTCTTAACTTCAGAAAAGTGAGGTACCAATCTATCCTTTTCCTACCTCTAAAGATATCGGTTGGCTACCACGTGTTGTCTCCCACGGGAAGCTATTGGCTCCCAGATACAAGCGACGTGAGCTCGGAGAGGAGCCTTCGCCGGCCAACCTACCTGGATGCGGAGCTTCCTTCTGTCTCTCGGTAACCTCTCCTGATAGGGCCCGGTCTCGCGCTTAACGACAGTAGAAGCGCGCTCCCTACGAGGGTATGGAATGTCTAAAAGGCCATTTTGAGTTCCTTCCAGCACGCCGACGCATTCCTCGCCGCCATCTTTGACCATGGCATAACCAGACTTCCGGTTCGTACTACGTAACAGCCGGTTTTCTTTCGTTTATTTAGTTAGGGGCGGGGCTGGAGGCCGTAAAGAACTTTGCAGTTATATGCGCGTGCGCAAAAACTTTTGAGGCTTTGCGGTTGTTGCCGCGCAGGGTAGACGCTCCTTGTGCTTGCGAGGTGTCTGAACCTTGCTGGTCATCTCTAATGAACAACAGGATATAATTTAAAAGATGCAGAACGTGTTCGTTTTTCGAAGCTTAATTTTAGGTGGCTAAAATTATGCACAGAAGTTCCCAAACCCCTGAGAGCGAACAAAAACTTGTCCAGTGTGGTGTAGTGGTTAAGAGCAGTAGACTCGTAATCTGGGGAACCAGGTTCACTTCCCTGCTCCTCCACATGCAGCTGCTGGGTGACCTTGGGCCAGTCACACTTCTCTGAAGTCTCTCAGCCCCACTCACCTCACAGAGTGTTTGTTGTGGGGGAGGAAGGGAAAGGAGAATGTTAGCCGCTTTGAGACTCTCTAGGGTAGTGATAAAGCGGGATATCAAATCCAAACTCTTCTTCCTCTGAGCCCCACCAGGAGAAAAGCCACACAATTTCAACCAGAATGTCAAGTGCTGTTTATAGGACTGTAGGGAAATATCCCTACAGATGGTGAAAGCAGTCACGAAAGTAAAAGACGACTGCTCTTTGGGAGAAAGGCAATGGCAAACCTAGACAGCATCTTAAAAAGCAGAGACATCACCTTGCCAACAAAGGTCCGTATAGTTAAAGCCATGGTTTTCCCAGTAGTGATGTATGGAAGTGAGAGCTGGACCATAAAGAAGGCTGATCGCCGAAGAATTCATGCTTTTGAATTATGGTGCTGGAGGAGACTCTTGAGAGTCCCATGGACTGCAAGAAGATCAAACCTCTCCATTCTTAAGGAAATCAGCCCTGAGTGCTCACTGGAAGGACAGATCGTGAAGCTGAGGCTCCAATACTTTGGCCACCTCATGAGAAGAGAAGACTCCCTGGAAAAGACCCTGATGTTGGGAAAGATGGAGGGCACAAGGAGAAGGGGATGACAGAGGATGAGATGGTTGGACAGTGTTCTCAAAGCTACAAACATGAGTCTGACCATGAGTCTGCAGGACGCAGTGGAAGACAGGAGTGCCTGGCGTGCTCTGGTCCATGGGGTCACGAAGAGTCGGACACGACTAAACGACTAAACAACAACAACAGGGAAATATCCAGTACTTCCCCCCCCCCTTTTATAGCAAGTACCAGCACACTTCTCTCTCTCTCTCTTCCTTCCTTCCTTCCTTCCTTCCTTCCTTCCTTCCTTCCTTCCTTCCTTTCTTTGCTGCCATTGATAGCTGTTTTGTGCTGGCACCCATGGCAATTTTCTCAAGATACAGGTACTGGCACCTCATCTCTTTACCGTATAAAGCCCTGGGAATCTCTATTTGGAAGTAAAGCT
Source organism: Podarcis melisellensis (assembly GCF_964234715.1). Taxonomy (NCBI): domain Eukaryota; kingdom Metazoa; phylum Chordata; class Lepidosauria; order Squamata; family Lacertidae; genus Podarcis; species Podarcis melisellensis. Next base: position 30,179,052 of record NC_138530.1, read on the forward strand.
TTCTTATAGTAGTGATTATGCCAGAGGAAATACTTACTACTCACTGTCATAGCTTTCTATTTGACCTACAGTACAAAAAAAGCGATCACAATCTTACATGCTGACTTGGAATTAAGACCCACTTAAACCAGTGAGCCATACGTAGGGCCAAGCTAAATCCCAACAGCTGCATTTCTGCAAGGAAGCAGGTAACCACCATGGCACTTGGCTCTGAGTAAACATGCTTGGGATTACAGATAGGTAGCCGTGTTGGTCTGCCATAGTCAAAACAAAAAAAATTCCTTCCAGTAGCACCTTAAAGACCAACTAAGTTAGTTCTAGGTATGAGCTTTCGTGTGCATGCACACTTCTTCAGTGTGCATGCACACGAAAGCTCATACCTAGAACTAACTTAGTTGGTCTTTAAGGTGCTACTGGAAGGAATTTTTTTTTGTTTTGATGCTTGGGATTGTGCTGCAGCAGCATAGCTGCAAATCCTAAATATTCATACCCAGAGCTAAACCGTTGGCTTACTAGAGTCTATTTTTCCTAAATGCACAAATAGTTGCAAGTTTGTTTTTTTATTTCATTTTACATATTTCAGTCATGAGACTCAACCTGTGAGTCTGCTCCGCGTGTGCTCTGTTTGGGTGAGTGTGTCTTATCCCTGCAACAAAGGCAGCACCTGGATCTTGGCAACAGGACTATATCCTCCCCCTCCGCCTCCAGCTCCTCTGCCACCTCCTGTTCATTCCTCCCCTGCACTGGAGGGACAGAAGAGAGAGAGAGCAGATCTGCTTCCCCTATCTTTCAATTAGAATCACAAGGGGAGGACCTCCCTTCTCCATCTCAGGGTGCTATTTAGCATTAAATAGAGGGCTGAGAAGAAGGCACTTGGCTGAGGTTAGTAGGCAGAGAGTGTAAGTGCTGCCACACTGAGCGATTGGCAGATAGTGCAAATCTCCGTGCAGAGGAGTTATATGCTAACAGGGTCTCGCTCCTGTCAGCAAGTGTGCTGCAGCATTCTGCACAAGCTATGGTTTCTGGATCAAACACAAGGAAAGCCACTGAGGCTACCTGGGGCTCTAGTCACAAAGCTGGATACAGAATCACTCCCAGAATGTATACTTGTTCCTTTGGGGGTAGTGCAACCAATTTCCAGGGCATGCAACTGACCAATTTTTTGGACATGGGAACCACTCACTCACAATGTCTCCATCTTGTCAGAATTCAGGCTCAGCTTATTTTTCCTCATCCAGCCCACCCCTCTGCCCAGGCATCATCCCAGGGCCGCATGGCCCTCCTGAATAACATATCATGAGAAATAGAGCCGAGTGTCAGCAGTTTACTGGTGGCACCTTGCTGTAAAACTCCTAATGACCACTTCCAGTGGCTTCATATAGATAGTAAGTAGCTTTGCGGGTAAAATAGCATAGCTTCCAGGGGGCAAAAAAAAAATACCCTCCCAATGCTACTCTTTGCACTCATAGGTAGGACCCAAACCACTGTAACACAATGCCTCCAATTCCAGTTAAATGCCAGTGCAGGAAGATACCATGGTCAATGTTACCAAAAGCTGCAGAGTTATTGAGAAGCAGGTGCAAAGTCACACTCATCTTGTCCGACCCTGTAAAGGTCGTATGTCATCCAAGAATGCAGGCAACTGCAGTTTGGAGGAGAGAGACGGAAGTGGGATCAGACAAGTTTTATCATCTCTTGACATTAAGTGTGCAAAAACAAACAAACTGCTTATTAAAGCTCTAGATCTCTGCTCATGGCATCCATTCCATTTAAATTGGTTTGTTTCCCTTTTTTTTACTTTGCTACTGGGATTGTACTCAGGGTGAGATCTGGAGCAAATTTAGGATTTGCATGTTCCTGTTTCCCCTTACTGTGGGTAGTAAAGGTACTGCAAAGCAGACCCTGCTACCTATGGGATAGGTAACAAGCAACCAGGTCATACATCTCAAAATGTTGAAAGTTGGGCAGGTCCTAGTCATAAAAACATTTGTGGAAATAAGCTGATCGCAACAAAAGTGACTATACATTTAGAAGTGAAAATTTGGGAGCAAGTATCAGTGTGTGGGGGTTGTTGTTTTTTAAGTCTTTCGTGTTAACATACTTTTAAATTCCTCTGATTGGGTGAAGAAAAACAGTAGAACAGTTCTGTTTTCCAGCAGCCACGCAATAGTCACTGATTATTTGGCTCAAAGTCAGATAGTACACAAGAGAATAGTATGCAATGAAAATCAATAATTGTGAGTATATGATAAGAACATCGGCTTCACTTCTGATGTAATTAGTGGCAAAGATTACTGTTAGCAATTTCAGATATCAAAGTAGCAATAACTGGAAGAGCACAACAGACTGCTACTTTGTCACTCAGCGAGCCCAACTAGTTCATCATTATTATTCTCTCTGCTGCTTGGTACAAGGGACACTGTGTGCTTTACATATTTTAATTATCTTAAAAGGCCACTTCTGCATACTGCCAAATGTGCAGAGATGAAAGCATTTACATTGCAATCATTAGCCTATTCTGTTATGTTCCTTTTCATATTAAGACACAAGTTAAGTTCTAGCAAACCTTGCCTTCTTTTTGTTAGAATCCTGGATGAACGTATTTTCCTGTATAGCATGCTTATTTCACATTAAACCAGTCAACTGGTGCAATGTAATCTAAGCACAAATGTAAAGCGAATGTATAAACCAACAATAACCTTAATGCAAACAAACTGAAAACATAGAGGATTGTTCAATGCTACCACGCTGTATCTATGACTTAGCCAAAAAAGCTGACATAGCAACTCTCTGCATCATCTGAATGTTCTTCACCAGGTGTCCTGGCCCAGTCAAACGTCATGCAGCTGCACTATATATCTGCAGTGATGACTGGCACTGGTGTCAGATACTGCACATAACTCAGCCAAACACATGCATGGTAAGGGGTTTTTGAACATTTTTCAAGCCATGTAGATTGCCGCACATGGATGAAATATAGGAGTACAGTACTAATTTTAAATTAGTTCCCTATAGATAATATGGAATAACAGCAACAGAAGGTGCTTCCAGACTATCTGTTTATTGAACATTCAGCCTGATTTGTTCGCATGGAGATTAGGCAATGTTTTTTCCGTACTGAGTTTTCATTCTGATTTGTTTGAGAGGTGGTTAGATGGTGTTGCATCAAAACAAATGTTAATCTATGCTTTCCAATGCATTTCCACATCACTTTACTTATTGCAAAAAGTTTGGTATTTTGGGCAAGTGGGTTTGTTGCACAAGATCCCTTATCAGCTATAGTTGTGCAACCTGAATTTGCTGGTATGTGATTGAATCCTTTGGGATAAATAAGAAACATTTAAGAAATAAAATTAATCTGGTAATAAGAGACATAGTGCCTCTGTTCCTGGAGGCAGCATATAGCCATCATTAATAGTGACCACTAATAGTCTTATCATTCATGAATTTGTCTCATCCTATTTTGAAGTCATCCAAGTTGGTAGCCATCACCACATCTTATGGAAGTGAACTATACACTGTGTGAAGAAGCACAGTCTGTACTTAATCTCCTACCATTTAGCTTCACTGAATGACACTGTGAGATTTTTCATGTGCAATGCACAAGGAAGCCATTCAGATTCCACATCAGGGTGAAGTGGAACAGTCCATGTGACTCACTGAAAGAATGAGGTGGTAGACGAAACTTTGGGCAAAACTACATGTCCTGTCATCTCTGGTCATTGCCCATACTTGCTTACTTCAGCAACATCTGGGGGGCCAAAAGTTCCTCACCAGTTCTGGATTATCCTACTGGATTATCTAGTACTTATGTGCTAGATTTCTACCTGCAGGAAGATTTTTGTACATAGGGAGGAACTATGTGAGATGCAGGGGGCCAACCTGAATAAAATATTGGGGAGGCCCAGGTAAGCCCCACCCTGCCTAATCGATTTACAAGATGCAGCATGCACACACCATTTGAGTGGCAATGCCTATTAACTTGGGGGAGCCCCCTCAAATATTCTATTTTGGGGGTACCATGGGGACCTCGGCCCCTAGGAGTTGGCTCCTATGGTTAGATGTGATTTTATCCTCCTGCAGTCCGAAATGACACTTCCTGTTCTACCACCTCAGGACCATGGACCTCAGGTCCACCTCAGGACCAAGATTTATACTGGGGAGGCGGAACCTCAGTTAAATATGTTTACTGTATTGATTTACTTGATCTGGGGGGCAAGTGCCCTCCCTGGCTACGCCCACGCTCAGGGCTCGCCATATCCCCGTACCCCCTTTCTTCAATTTAAAACTGCAACCCTAACGACCCTTACTGCGTAGTGAGGGCGCGCTGGGGGTAGGGGGAAGAGTAAACAAATCCCAACTATTTATATCGCGCGCGAGAGACTAGCGCCTCTGCTTCAAAAGCGTCAAAACCCCGGGGCCCTCCGGACTACAACTCCCGTCGGCCCCTCGTCACCGTCCACGCGGGCGGGCAGGCTGGGCCTGACGGGAGTTCTCTCGCTCCACGCGCCCACCGTGCTCTAGTGAAAACATACGGGGCGGCTTGGCGAGCTGCAGAAGGAAGGCCGGAAGCGAAGTTGTGTTTCCCCATTGACAGGGGAACGTCACCCCAAGTCCGACATGTTGTTGTCTTTCTCCGCGGGTCCGCCAGGCAGTTATTCAGGACTGACGGAGGGCGGGCAGTGCTGCCAGATACAGAACACACATACACACAAAATACAGTCGGGGAGTGGAGGGAGAGGCGAGCAAAGGGAGAGAGCGAGCGCCTGAGGTGCATTTGCCTCGGGAGTGGGGCGCGCGCGCCTATTCTTGGTCCTCCTCCTCCCTGTGGACAAGCACCGCCGCGCAGGGTGTGGTTCTCCTCCATCCTTTCCTCCTCCTCCTCCTGCTGCTGCTCCTTTGGGGCAGCGGGCGAGTCTCCTCCTCCTCCTCTTCCTCCTCCTCCCCATATCCTTCTCCAGCCGGGCTCTGCTTGCTGCTGCTGACGTGTCTTGCTCCGGCTTCCCCCCGCCCGGCCGCCCCACGCGCCGCTTCTTTTTTTTCGGCGCCAGCCCGGCAGCCTCGCGAACTCCCAACATGGCTGCTGCGGCGCGGCGGCGGCCCCTCGCCCTGCCGCCTTGGCGGATGCTGCTGCCGCCGCCGCCGCCGCTGCTGCTGCTCTTGCTGTGCGCCCAGCTGCCCCCCTGCGCCCAGTCCGGCGGGGCCCCGGACCGCCGTTTCGCCGAATGGAAGCGGTGCGCCGACCCCGAGTGCAGCAGTAAGTGGCGGGGAGGGAAGAGGCAGGCGACCGGGTATCCGCCGGGTCCCTGCGACTGTCTGCCCTTGCAAAGGCATCTCCGAGGCCGCGTCAGAGAAGAGGCTCTGGATGGGGGCCGCCTCTTGCCTCGCAGGGTGGGGTGGGTTGGGGGGGGGAGCCGCGAGGGTGCTTTTGCCCCACCGCTCTTCCCACGTCCCTGGAGGGACGGCGGGGGTCTTCATCTCTCCCCCTGTCATTTTACACCCTTGTCATTTTAAATATCCGTCCACGTTGCCTTGGGCCCGCTGCTCCTGGCAGGGTGGCCCCCACTTGCCACGGTTTCTTAGCTTGTGCCAGAGCGAAACTTGCAACAACAACAAAAAACACCACCCGAGCTTAATTGAACACAGTGGGGTTTATTTTTGAGGGGGGGGGGTTGGGGTGTGAATGATTTGTTTAGGATCGGAGCTAAAACTGGGAAGCGTTGCCTCAGTGTCTCATACCCCCCCCCGTCAAATGTGCTCTTGCAGGTTGCTACCTGTCTTCTACTTTGTAAAGTAGCGCGTGGTTTATTCCTTCCCTGTGTGGAGACGGCGATACTGTAATTATCATCCCGATCACCATTATTACTCTTTCTTATACATTGCTGACTTTAACTGGAAGCCCGGGGTGGGGGCGATCCTTTTACATTTTATCCCTCCCACCCACCGAAACAGCTCCACCACGCAGTCTGAGATGTCCCACGGTGTCGAAGAGTCTTAGGCTGCATCTCTTACGTTGCCCATGACTTTGGTGGTTGTCACCCTAAAAAAATGTTGCCCCAAATGATTTCATGGGCTGTTTTTGTTTGTTTGGGCTAGCCCAGAGGAGGTTCTGATTCATCACCCAGTAAAAACTTATTGCTGGACCTGTTTCTCTTACTGCTGTCTCTGTACTACTACTGTTGTCACCAGGAAGATTTGCTTTTAATAAGCATCAAGTATTTGTCTTCCTTTCTGCTTGTAAACAAACCTGCATCCTTTAGAAGCTGTTTTTTAGGAGAAGCAAATTCTTGATCTCATTCTCCTCTTCTTCTCATTTCATTGTTCTGTATCAAATTACTCAAAGAAATCTGATATAGGAAATTCACTTTCTTGGAAATATTCGTCTATTTGAGTGGTTCGTAGCTAATTAGATGACTGCATTTGTTTGTTTAAAATGTATTGTTCTGATCCAGAACTCATTGTAAGAATATCTCAGACGTTTCAAATTTGTGGGTTCAGATTCAGTGCGTTTAATTTTTGTTACTGACAGCCCACTCCTCAACTTGTTTAACTGCAAGGATGACTTCCTTATATCCTGTTAAATGTGCATAGGGATTTCACCTGTACCTATGCAGGCTTACTTGGTAGTTAGTCCCACTGAGTTCAATGGTGTGACATTTGAGTATAGAATTGCAGCTATAAACTGTGATCCTACCCCCAATTAAACTTAGTGACACTTACTTTCAAGTAAGCATGCATAGATTTGTGCTGTTGGTTTGACATTCCTAGACTAAAAATGTAGACTTTAATATTCAGTTAAACTAACTGTACAGTTGTGTGTGAGCATGCATGTGTAGAAGGACTCTCTAGCTACATCACCTTTCAAAGATAAGCTTTTGTGAATTATAAAATAGAATTTGGAATCCTTTCCATTGATTTTGTTTATTTATTAAAATATATTTGTTCTGCCTTTCTTTCCCAAATAAATTAATTTAACTTAAATTGAAACAAATGTACAATATCAAGGTTTTATTTTTTTTTTTAACAAAATCAACCCAGTTCAGCATGCTCTTCACAGGGCAACACACTTAGCATCCTCATTGTCAATGTTTAGGAAACACTCAGTTTTTGCGGTTAAATTAACATCTAGTGTTGTGCTCATATTTTAGTGGAGTGGCTGGTACAGGACTTGTTCCTCTTATTGTATTACTGGATGAACTTTTTAGGAACTTTGTATTGTATTTTGTTTTAAGCTTAGTTTTAAATTGATTTTATGTTTACTTTGTTGCTTTGAGATTTCTTTTTTGCATAAAGCAATTAACAAACATATTTAATAAATAAATAAATAACACCCTGGTGCATAATGCATATGACTACATGCCTTTGGGACATAGTGAAGGATTGTGGTACTGGGATATATTCATGGAGTCTATTACGTTTTTCCAGGAGAAACGTCTTCAATAAAATGTACATTGAAACCTCATTATGTCCTTTCATTGCCTTAACAAACATTTTAAGACACAAAGTAACTTCGATACCAGATTTTCACCAGCCATAGCTTCTTATTCCTGGGCTACATTGTTTCATACACATGGACTGCAAGTTATGTTGAGAAAACGGCTCTTTATTTACTTTGCCATTTTTTTCTCATTTTCTTTCAACAGTGCTAATGTGTCGAGGGAAAGCAGTGAAGGATTTTAAAGGCCCAGATTGCCGTTTTGTAGATTTTAAAGAAGGTGAATCGGTGTACGTGTATTATAAATTAACCGGGAGAACACATGAGCTTTGGGCTGGAAGTGTAAGTTTTTAAGTACTTTATATGGTTTAACACAAATTGGAAAAAGCAGTATGGGTGGTATTCAATGAAGCTTTACTCAGAGAAGGTGCACTGAAATTAATGAACATGACTAAGTTAGGTCCATTAATTTCAGTGGGTCTACAGTACTCTGAGTAAAACTTATTAGAAGTGACATGGGGTGGTATTCAACTAACATTTTAATTTTTCTTTTCTTTCTTTCGCTGCTTCCCCCAGAGATGTTCACAGGTATTTACACATTGTGCTACAGTATGTTATCTTACATATTCATTAAATAATCCCCACTTTGCCAAGAAGTCAAGGGATACTGCTACAGCCTTTTAGTTTCCTCTGCATGAGAGAGCATAAGAGACTTGTTAACTTTGAATTCTACAAGCAAAGCTTATTGGAAGTAAATGAATGCTTACAAAGAGGCAATACAATCACCAAGCTGCTTCCAATCCAGCTAAACTCACCACCTCTGCAGTTTTTTTGTGGTTTTTTTGCACTAGAAATAGCACACCATCAGCTTCTAATGCAGAAGAGATTCTGCCTTGACTCAGAAAACTTTGAGTAAATGCAAATCTACCAGATCACCCAAACGAGACAGCAGATTCCTGTTACTTATAATAGAATTGTAGAGCTGCATGTTTGAGAGTGTGATTAAGTTCCCTGGAAAGGTGGTTTTGGTTGAGAACTTCACAAACCCTTGAACAGATGAGGGTTTTTTTTCCGTTTGTTTTTGTTTTGCTTCAACTTGACTTAAAATTCTGTTTAATATTTAAATGTCAGCACCTATGATTGAAAAGTCCAGTAACTCATATTTTCCACTGGGTATTTGGAACCATTTTTGTGTGATGTGGGCCTTCACTGCCAGTGGCGTAGCGTGGGTTGTCAGCACCCGGGGCAAGGCAAGTAATTTGCGCCCCCAACCCGTGGATTTGCGCCCCCTAACCCTAACCCCCAGATGTTGCGCCCGGTGCGGCCGGCCCCCCCTGCACCCCTCACGCTACGCCACTGTTCACTGCTTTGGAATCCACACATATGACTCTTCTCAGTCCCAGAGATTTCTCTGGAATGGTCTATCTACACTCATGCCTCCAAGTTTTATTTTAAATATTTCTCCTTTGTTCAGAAGGTAAATAGTCAGGGGGTTAATGGTAACTGTTAAATTCAGGAATCTCAGCTAAAGCATCCATGACAGATGGCCATCCAACCTCTGCTTAAAAACCTCCAAGAAAGGAGAGTCCATTGGTAAATTATCATTTGCAATTAAAAAATGCTTCTTTTGTGGCATGTATTACCACATTTGCAAGGGGTTTTTGTGTTTATTTTGTGTTTATTTTGAAAATGGCTTGAGCCACTACGTATATATTGCCCACAATTGCATGTTACTTTTACTCTGTTTCTGCCATCAACTTTTGCTGAAAAGCGTTGTGTACTGTGTTGTGTACCCTCTCCTACTCTGCTATTTGTCCACTCAGAATTGTGTCTCCATGGGAGGAAAAGATTTTGGGACCCTGTAATTTCTCCCCTACCCCATGATCGGGAAATGGAGAGCAGTTTGGGGTGAATCTTACAACTACAAAATCTGCAATTTGGTCCTGAAAAATTTGGAAGGATATACAGCAAAAGGCAGTATTGCACAAGAGAAATATTTTAATTGCATTCTGGAGCCTGATAAAGGATCTCATCTGTTTCATATTGGGAGCATAAATTGTGCTTTCTAAAAATGTGGTACACTAACAACACAAAAGAACTAACAATGGCTTGGATACAGAGACATGCACACTTTAATTCTATTTACGGGCCCTAGCTCAGTGGCAGAGCAACTGTTTTGAATGCCAAAGAGCCCAGGTTCAACCCCCACCATCTCCACATCTAACACAAATGGGGGAAAAAACTGTATGGGTGACATTCAACTAAGATTTGTTCACAAATAGGCCCGCTGAGATTAATGAACATTACTAAGTTAGGTCCATTATTTTCAGGGAGTCTACTCTGAGTAAAACTTACCAGAAGAGATATGTGGTGGTGGTATTCAACTAACATTTTAATTACTCTTTCTTTCTTTCTTTCACTGCTTCCTGCAGAGACGTTTAAAGGTATTTTCATTGACATTGCTCTGTGCATTTTAAAACATATTCATTAAGTACTCCACACTTTGCTGAGAATTCAAAGGGTACTCCTACAGCCTTTAAGTTTCCTCTGCATGAGAGAGCATCAGAGACTTGTTATTTTTTAATTCTACAAGCAAAGCCTATTGGAAGCAAGTGAGGCAACAAAACTACAGTGGTACCTCGGGTTCTGGAGGTCTGTTCTTAACCTGAAACTGTGCTTAACCTGAAGCACCACTTTAGCTAATGGGGCCTCCCGCTGCTGCTGTGCCGCCGGAGCACGATTTCTGTTCTCATCCTGAAGCAAAGTTCTTAACCCGAGGTACTATTTCTGGGTTAGCAGAGTCTGTAACCTGAAGCGTATGTAACCTGAAGTGTATGTACCCCGAGGTACCATTGTACTTGCATTAGATTCCTAGATAGCAACAGTGTAGACACATACCACAATCACCAAGCTGCTTCCAGTTCAGCTAAACTCACAACTCTCTCTGTGCTCCCAGTTTAGTAAGTGCTAGTTACTTTCTTTCCTACTCCTATACCATGAGGAGCACTGGTCTTGAATCCCATTCTTGTGGGTAAATGTCCCTTTCAGAAGAACATTTAATGTCAGTAGCTTCCATTGAGGAACTTTTTGTTTTGTTTTTGCACCACTTGGTATAAGCCTGCTTCCTAGGTTTCTACTGAAATGAATGGGACAAGTTAACAGCAACTAACATAACCAATGGATCTTCAGTACTACTCACTAGATTGGGGCCTCTGTTAAGGTGATGGCTTTCAGTAAACATGATAGACCTTACTTCAAGTCTTACTTCCTCTTTGCAATGAGATGTCAGAGGAGAAGTAAGATAGACTTATAGATACCTACTAGGCTATAATTTGTCACTGCTAAATAACAAATGAACAGTTACAGATAGGTAGCCGTGTTGGTCTGCCATAGTCAAAACAAATTTTTTTTTTTCCTTCCAGTAGCACCTTAAAGACCAACTAAGTTAGATATCTGAAGAAGTGTGCATGCACACGAAAGCTCATACCAAGAACTAACTTAGTTGGTCTTTAAGGTTCTACTGGAAGGAAAAAACTTTTTGTTTTAACAAATGAACAGTCCCTTAAAGTTGGGTATTCTGACTGCAGGCCTGTGCAGAGCTTGTCAGAGGCCTAGGATGTTGGCAGGACAGCGAAAGTCTGGCAGGGCCCTGGTGGGCTCCTGCAGGCAACTTAGCCCTCCGAGGCCAAGGAAAAGTGTACCTGGCTGTCCCCCGCCCGTCACACAGACTTGTCTGGTTGAACAAATTCCTTGGAGCATGCTGAGCATATTTCTTTTTCCTTTGTAAAGGAAAGTCTGCCACTATGAGCCATTACAACACCATTACAACTGCTTTCACTGGAATACACAAGTGGGATTATGGCACAACAGACTCTCAGCTGGCAATAGAGTCCAATTAAAGTTGCACAGTTGAAACAGGAAAAGCACTGCATGCAGTGAAAGTGGCAGAATGGAATCATTGTGTTCTTCCAGTAATTCCCCTCTGACATTACTGTGCCACAAATAACCTGGATAATTAGGAGGCATCTGTTTCCAGGCTTGCCAGCGCTTTATAAATACAAACTATGAAGACTTGAGAGGGCTGGCTCTGAAACAAAAGGCTGGATAATTAGAGCCTCAAGTTTTTAAACCAAAGAAATAATTTAAAAGTTCACACCCACATTAGCCAAATTAATGTGTATACAAACAGCTGTATACAATAAGTTCAAGGTAACTCAGCAAAGGTCAAGGTGAGAGTACAGTACAATATCTTAAATCCTTTGTAACTGATTACAAAGTTAATATGGAAAAATTGTCCATTCCGGCTACAAAAAAGATGCAGTCCATGTCAAGAACACCTATTGTGCAACCTTGACTTTGGATGTTACTAGTTTGCACTAATATTTAAGAATAAATATTGAACAAAGGGAGTAACATATCCAGCTAGCATTCTGTTTGTTCATAGAAGAGTATTATATACTAGACAGATGTTTATTTTACTGTACCATCCTATAAGCCAGATAACCAGATAAATCCCTGGTTTAATTGCATGCAAATGCTTTCAGCCAAGAACTCTGTGGCATTGTTTTTCCATCTCTTTGTAGGCCTGGCATCTAAGAGTTTGATGCAGACTCCTTAATAATACAGTGGTACCTCAGGTTACATATGCTTCAGGTTACATACGCTTCAGGTTACAGACTCCGCTAACCCAGAAATATTACCTTGGGTTAAGAACTTTGCTTCAGGATAAGAACAGAAATCATGCTCCGGCGGTGCAGCGGCAGTGGGAGGCCCCATTAGCTAAAGTGGTGCTTCAGGTTAAGAACAGTTTCAGGTTAAGAACAGACCTCCAGAACGAATTAAGTTCTTAACCCGAGGTACCACTGTAATAATAAAAACATGAATCTGGCATCGAGAAATTGGAAATATATTTCTCAAGCACTATGAAAAGACATCTGAATCACCTGCTCTCAACTTTTACTAACTTATTTAAAGCCAGGAAGTGGTCCATTTAATTATTAGTAAATATCTGGGATGTTTTCCTGGCAATAAAACCACCAGGATATTTAGGAAAGGGGCAACACTCATGGAGTGCATTCTAACTGAGCACATTATCATTAGCGTTTGTTTACTTAATGTGTTCTGCCAGTTTCTAAATGCCTAAGTTATCTAATCTCTGTAGCAATTCTCCACTGTTAATATTGGCTTCCTGATAACAGTTGTAAGAAGTGAATGAGAGCAGAAGTGTGAATCTTTTCTAGAAAGCAGTAAGCTGGGATAAAATCAGAAAGTGCATGCCTATGCATGTTTACTCAGAAATAAGCACCTCTGTGTTCAGTGGGACGTACTCTCTACTCACCATGTTTAGGATGAGAGATTTACTAGAGTTGCATTTTACTAAAGTAGCATCTTGTGTGGAATTAATGATTTTTACTGAAATACGTGTTGACAAAAGAAGGGTGGTCTTGCATTGATGTTGAGTGTGAATAATTTAAACAGTAGCAATGAGTCAAATTTTAAAGTACGGTATAGACATTAAAATACTGGGAAATGTTTGCAGAGTGGTGGTGGAGTATTTGAAAATAAGAGAATATCACAAGGCCATTTTGAATGTGATGTTGGCCTACAAACCATAACTTATTCTGCAAATATGCTATTTGTTAGAAAGTAACTTATCTCATGCTAGGTTTAAGAACAATGAAAACATCTCATTATTGTTGTATTCAATGGTAGAAAAATGGATTTCGAGGAGAGCAAAGTAAGATGGGAGGGGAAAACCTGCTTTGTTTATGCAAAATTCATATTTTCTCTTTGCCTGTATAGAAGCTGGAAATTCCAGCCATACTCTCCCAATTGATGCTCTCCCAGTATTAGACAGCGTAAGAATGTCTTCTTCCTCTGCACTCTGTCTCTCAGAACCAAATTAGAGCTTTCCTGCCAGTTTAAATTGCAGCTTCAGAGGAGCAGAAGACTGCAGCAAGGGAAGGAAGATTTAACCCCGCTCTCCACCTGTGATTATGATCCCAATTATTTTCCATTGGCTTCTATCAAATGCAAAAATGCAGAGATGCTTTAAACATTACACCTAGTTTGATCCTAAGTACTACAATGCCTAGGGACGTGGGTGGTGCTCTGGGTTAAACCACAGAGCCTAGGATTTGCCGATCAGAAGGTTGGCGGTTCGAATCCCCGTGACGGGGTGAGTTCCTGTTGCTCGGTCCCTGCTCCTGCCAACCTATCAGTTCGAAAGCATGTCAAAGTGCAAGTAGATAAATAGGTACCACTCTGGCAGGAAGGTAAACGACGTTTCCGTGTGCTGCTCTGGTTTGCCAGAAGCGGCTTAGTCATGCTGGCCACATGACCCGGAAGCTGAACGCCATCTCCTACGGCCAATAAAGCCAGATGAGCGCCGCAACCCGAGTTGGTCACAACTGGACCTAATGGTCAGGGGTCCCTTTACCTTTACCTTTACCACAATGCCTGCTGGTTTTTACATTTAATTTCTGAAGAGTATGGTGCTGAATATACACTGTTAAATACAGAATAATCAAGTACAAGAAACAAAGACAAACATCAGCTTTTGAGCCGGCAAAAAGAATGCAATCTAGATGAAGTTGGGCACACCTATGCCCACAGTATGCTTCAAATGTGGATCAAAGGTCCCAGTAAATTCTATAAGTTGAAAGAAAGTTCCATTAAAGGAACCTCCAAATAAATAAGCACTAGTGAGAGTGCCACTCCCGTATTTCAGCAAGACTTAGAACTATTTTTTTCTGGAGTTTGACTATCTAATACAGTGGTACTTTGGTTTAAGAACAGCTTAGTTTATGAACAACTTGGATTAAGAACGCTGCAAACCCGGAAGTAGGTGTGTTTTTTTGTGAACTTTGCCTGGGAAGCAGAACATATTCCGCTTCCTGTTGAGTGTAAGTTGAGTCTCCCGCTGCTATGGGAAAGCACGCCTTGGTTTAAGAACACTTTGGTTTAAGAACAGACTTCCAGAACGGATTAAGCTCGTAAACCAAGGTACCACTGTATACCTTTCTGCAGTGCTCTAAGCTGAAGTGGCAAAATTCTGCATCTAGGCATTGTTGTTTCACTGCTTTGCTAACTTTCCATATATTTCCTTTACATTCTCAGTGAAGCTTAAGCAAAGTATTTGCATATACCAGATGCCTCAAACTGTTATTGACCCCTAATGCTTGATGGTTTCAATCTTTAGGGTATGTGGCCTTTGAGTGTGCCTATTTGGGTGAATTTCAAATAGTGCCTTTTTAATGGTAGCTGCCATTTAAACTTATTGTATTATTTCAAATACATAAAAACTTGTTTTATTCTGTATTCCTGACCCTCGTTATTCTTAAAAGGGTTTAAGGCAGGGGTTAGCAAACTTTTTCAGCAGGGAGCCAATCTACTGTCCCTCAGACCTTGTGGGGGGGCCAGACTATATTTTTTGGGGGGGAAATGAACAAATTCCTATGCCCCACAAATAACCCAGAGATGCATTTTAAATAAAAGGACACATTCTACTCATGTAAAAACATGCTGATTCCGGGACCATCCACAGGCCAGATTGAGAAGGTGACTGGGCCAGATCCAGCCCCCAGGCCTTAGTTTGCCTACCCATGGTTTAAGGGGGCCATGGTAAAAAGGTAAAGGGGCCCCTGACCATTAGGTCCATTCGTGGCCGACTCTGGGGTTGCGGTGCTCATCTCGCTTTATTGGCCGAGGGAGCCGGCATACAGCTTCCGGGTCATGTGGCCAGCATGACTAAGCCACTTCTGGCGAACCAGAGCAGTGCACGGAAACGCCGTTTACCTTCCGACCGGAGCGGTACCTATTTATCTACTTGCACTTTGACGTGCTTTCGAACTGCTAGGTTGGCAGGAGCAGGGACACAGCAACAGAAGCTCACCCCGTTGTGGGGATTCGAACTGCCAACCTTCTGATCGGCAAGTCCTAGGCTCTGTGGTTTAACCCACAGTGCCGGAAATTGATGTGCCAAGTATCATGATCAGTTCTTCTGATGCACTGCAAGTGCCACTCCTATGCATTTGCAGCAAAGTTGCCTCTAAACAGGCAGAAATAGTTAAAACAAAACAAACCATTTCTCATACTGACCCTTCTATTTCCTTGTTTTTCTCTCAGGTTGGAAATGAATTTGGATATTTTCCAAAGGATTTACTTGAGATAAATCACATTTATACCTATGAAGAACTAGAATTGCCAACAGATGTAAGTTGTTTGCGAGTTTCTTTTGATATACACAATATTCAATTCTTATGGCTCAGGAATATGCATGGATAAATATCCATTTAAAGGGCTCACTTTAAAAACAGACCATATAAATGAACCCAGGAGAAGAAGAGGAAAGAGCAGATTGAGATGGAAAAAGAAGAAAAGCTGTTCTTTAAAATATTTTCTCCAGCAACAAAATTCTCTGTATTTTAGACCAATAAATCCCTCTGTTTGAGATCAAGGATCACACCAGCACAAGTGACAAAACTTCTCCCCCCTTCCCCTCTGTAGCCTCCCACACACTAAAATAACAGCAGCAACAGCAACAACCGTGCTATGGAGGGCCCCCAGTCTTCTGGAGCAGATTTTGTGGGAGGCTGCGGAGTGGGGAGCAGAGGAAGGGGAAGCCCTGATTGCATAAGCAAAATCCATTGGGCAATTGGTACATCACAAATTATCTGGGTTTCTGTTCTGTACAACCTGATCCTATGCCTGTGTCCATATAGCCTTATTTCCAAGGAAGCAGGCACAGGATTATAGCGCTAAACTTGTTCAAAATCTAAAGGAGTTCTTACTATCCATTTTAAATAGATGACTCCCTTGTGGATCTCAGTGGGAACAATTAAAATCTAAATTTCAGCTAGGTTAAAGCAAGATACCAATATAGTAGTAAATTTTAGAAGATAAATTATTTCCTTAAGTAACTAAGATTATTTATTTTCTTTCAGGAAACAGACTTTGTTTGCTTTAATGGAGGCAAGGATGATTTTGACAATTATAACGCAGAAGAGCTTTTAAAATTATCAGAGGACATGGTGGCTAGTGATGCTGAAGCTCAGCTAGAAACTGAAAAGGAAGAGGAAACAGAAGGTGCTGAGCATACAGAGTCAGTAGAACCAGAGATTGATGGTTCTGAAGTGGGCTCGGAAGTCGACAGTGAAGACGATGCGAAAATGGGTCAAAAAGACAATTTTATTTTTGAAAATAACGAGAATGTAGAGGGAGCTCTTGATTCCAAGAGCAAGGACCTCACTGTAAATAGTAACACAGACAATCCTCAGGGAGACCAAAGTGCACATCAGCCTTCAGAAGAAATGCTGCAAGAAACATTAAAAGTGGCAAAATATGAAAGTGCCAAAAACTCTAGTGTATCTCAGGGCAAAGCTAAACAATCAGATAATGGAGGCGAAGATGATGGCACTGACACACATCTACGCCAACACGAAGTATTGGAAGACTTGAAAACAACACTTGGCTCAACTGCAGATGCCCTTGTGTCTGATGATGAGACAACTAGCCTTGTTACACCTCTAGATGGTGATTTCAGCGAAGATCTGGGCATTGACTCTTACAATACAGAGAAGCTTGAAGAACCTGAGGAGCAGTCTGAAGAAATCCCTTTGCTGTCTTTTACAGAAGAAACAAAACCATCAGAAGACCCAGAAGCTGAAGAGATGCCATCTGATGGGGTTTTTGAATCAGAAACTAGTGACTATGACGATGGCATTGCGGAAGCTGCAGGAAGATTTGTTCATGAGAAAAAAGATGACTCTAGTTTACTAACAAATTTAGGCGATACATTTTTTGCAATTGTCAGTGGAGGTGAAAGAACAGTTGATGAAACTGATGGGGACAAAGAGGAGGAGGAGGAGGAAGATGATGAAGATAATGATGAAGTGGTCCTAATCAGCAAGAAGGAAAATACAGGTGTGTTAGCTGATTCAAAATCTTCAGCAGAAGATGATAGCATCACAGCAGAAAATGATCTGATTACAAAGAAGATACATAATGTAGATGTTGGGGACCCTAAGGGGGAAAAACATGAAACTCAGGACTACGAAGAAGAGTATTCAAAAGCTGAAGTTGAACCGACCATAGAAGAACTGCAAAGCACTTCTACACATGATTTTGGTGCCTTTTCTAATTATGGAGGTGGCCGGCAGCCTAAAGCATCCATGGGAGCTAAGGAAAAACATTTAAAACCACCCCTAGGTGATATCAAAGATGACCCAGAAGGCCTTTCTCTTCATAAAATAATAAAAGAAAAGGAAACAAGAGATGATCACATTGAAGATAGCTTAGAAAATGATACAAAACACAAAACTTTATGGGAAAAAATAGGCAAAAAAGATGGAGAAGGTAAACAGCCAATGAACATTGTACCACACTTGGTGGAAGAACTAACAAATGAATCTCAACCTGAACTGGGCGCTTCTGACCTTTTGGAAGGCAAAACAAAGCAAGATGGAGAAGATCTTGAACTTGGGAAGGTGCTCAGTAATACGAAGCAGTCAAATGACTCTGCTGTGGAAAGCATTCCCACAGAGGAAGATACTGAAGTGCCTATTGTCCAATCTGAACAAGAAACTGTAACCCAGGATTTAAAAAAGGAGGAAGAAGAGAAGAAATTGATTATAGAAAAATCCCTGCAAGTTACACAACACAGAAACCTTACTCAGCAAAACACGGAAGAACTTAAGCCTGAGGAGTTAGATGCTGAAGAAGATGATTTCCTTGAAGTACTAGAAGAGGAGTTACTGCAGGATGAAAATGCAGCGAACGCAAAACTGTCTAAAGAGAGACTTGCAGATGAACAAAGTTTCACGTTAGAGGCTGAAAGTGGTACCACTCAGTTGCAAATGCCAAATGGTGCTATTTCAAGAGCTGCTAATCCTGTTGACGCAAGAGGAGAAGATGCAATAACAACACTTGAGCAGGCCAAGAAAGATGGCATGGAAGATTGGAACGAGGCACAGGAAGGAATACAAATAAATAAAGATTCTCAGCTGAGCGAGAGGAAGGAAATCAAAAAGGAAAATCAGGAGGAAGTGGAGCCTCAAGTGAAAAATTCTCTGCTTCAGGAAAAAAACCAGTATATACATGATAAAATAATGTCAAATAAAATAAATACTTCTGAGTTAGAAAACAAGAATGACTTTCATGAAGAATTACAGACCTCAACAGAGCACCAGCATTCCAGCGATGACTTTGGGCCTCAAGAGGTATCAGAAAAAACAAATGAATCTGCAGAGCCAGAGTACAGTGAGTCTGTGAGGCAGCTCAATATAATGAAAGAATTTCTTGATGAAAAACGTATTGCACGCATCCAAAAGTATCTTGGACCGCAACATATTTTCAGGATAGAATCTTTGTTTCATGACATGGCGTTGGAGCTGATGTTTGCTCAGAAACACACTGATAACCATGCAGACACTGAAGAGGCATTGGACCGCATCCTTGAATCTTCAGAGTCTAATATTCTGGATGTTCTGAACAAAGTTTTAGATTCCAGGGAGGAAGAAAATAAAGAAGAAGTGATCAAGGAAATTGATTTGTTTGATGACGAAGCTGCCTTAATGGATGACATCCAGGAACTAATGTATTCATTAAGGCAAAAATACTCTCCAGTTAGCGAGAGTGCTCCACTTGCCTCCCTTCCGGAATCTGGGATGGACTCTAGTGAATCCATTACAGGTAAGTCTTGAGTCTGCAATCCTATGCATTCCTAGGAATAAGACCCACTGGACTTGGTGGAACTTACTTCTGAGAAGATTTGTGTAGGATTGTGCTATATTTTGAGCTATTGAGAGGGCTACAAAATATGCCAGAAACCCTTGACGCATAGGCACCTGCAAACTTGATGCTGAACTTATTTAAAGTGTTTCTCGAACCCTTGTCTAGGATAATTGCTGAGGAAACTTTTTAAGACAGCTGATGAACTCTGAATCAAAATGATTAATTGATCAGTGAATTTAACAAATTAACTATTTCCAAATTTAAATCATGGCATTTTACTCAGAAAGGAATTGAATGTGCTTCATGTTGAAAGCCTTGATGGAAATACCCTGTGTACCTATGCAGAGGGAGCTTATTTTGCATTCAAATGTGACACCCCACCTGCAGTCTGAAGGGATACAGAATAGTATGCAACTGAGCTTTACTTAGAGAAGACCCACTGAAATTAATGAACATGACAAAGTTAGGTCTATTAATTTTAATTAGTCTACTCTGAGCAAAACTTTAGCTGAATACCACTCACAAGGACTTTAGTGTGACAAGTGGGACATAAAAAATAAATAAAAATACCACACCAAGAACTAGCTCTAGGCTGTTTTTTTGTTTTGGTTTGAGGCTTGTGAAGACCAAGTGTGAGAACTTCATTTTTACCTAGAAAGTCCAATGGGATAAGCCAGTTTGTCATATTAGCAATGAGGTCATTCTGTTCCCCAGACAGTGGTCTGGGGCCTGCATGCATATTTTGCCACACAAATTGACCACCTTCACAGTTGCTCAGCTGGCACTATCTGGCAGTAAGAACTTTATAATTATAGAGCACATGTTCTTAAAATGTTTGATTATTATATATTTACTACATTCAAAATGAACATGAGAGATGAAGCATTCATTTGTGGAATATCATGATTTATTAAAATTTCAAACTCTTAAGAATGAACTTGATGACAAAAAGTTTTACCATATATTTGTTTCACCACTAATTTACCAACCTTGGGATAGACAATCGTAATTTGTATTCTGTGCTACTAAGACAATAAATAAAGATTGAAAGTTTGATCAGTCTTGAAAGCCCCACTGAAAATGGACTGCATTTCCAGCTTCATATAATCTGCATATCCATGTTGAAGTTCTGATTGCTAATCCATAACCATTGGAAATGTTTCACTTGTTACTTTTGAGGAACAAATGTTAAACAGCGGAAATATTTTGAGTTGGCAAGTCCTGACAACAGCCTGTAAAAATCCTAAGGCTAAATATATGCTGGCTGTTGGTCAGTTCTTAAACTTTTAAGCTTATCTCTCTAGTTGAATATTTATTTATTTATTTAAAATGGAAGCTAGAATTCCTCAAAGTCGTCAATCTGAAACAACAATATGCAGCAATGTTGCTGAAGCTAAGCTGGTCAGTTGGCCTGCACAGAAGAAAGTGTATATGTCTCTTGAGTTCTATGATATAAGAAAGGAAGGATAAAAAACAGAATAAATTAACAAAAGTTCACAACTCCTGCAGGGGATAGTGGCCATTCCTACGAAAAAAAAGTGTTTCATATTACTAATATTTGTATTCTGAAAAAATGTTTATAGAAATTCCTAATTAAGAGTTACTGAAATGAAAGTAATGTATTTGCAAACAAAGAAAAATGTGAAATTTAATTTCAGAAGTAGGCAAGGTGCTGGCAGGTGTATAACCTAACTAAAATATATACTTATGTTCACTGTAGCTAATGCAAAGGAAACTGAGCATGACAGACCTTCTATAGAAAGCCCTGTAGAGAACCCAGATCAAGAGTTACCACGAGATTTGGAACAGATGTCAACAGCAAAGGAAGACATTATTCACCCAGATCAACCAAAAGAACATAGGAATATTTTGGAAAAGACTGGAACTTCAGATGAAAGAGAAATCAAGGGTGTCCTTGACAGTGACAAAACATTGCCAATTGCGGATACGACTCTTACATCAATTGATTCAGGAATGGAGAGGGACGTCGTTCCAGGTAACCTTTTTGATAACTGTTGTTATTTAACTTCTTTCTCTTAACAAAAAGCAATGTAGTTTTCAAAGGAAGCATACCAAATGAAATCTATAAAGTAGGCATATTTATATTCAAAATGGTATATTTTGCTGGTGACATTATTGTCTAGGTTTTTAAAGATTTCCAATGCCCAAAGGCATATTTACAAAGAAAAATATTAAAACTCCTCATAGCATTATAGAGTTGGAAAGGGACCACAAGGGTCATCTAGTCCAACCCGCTGCAATGCAAGAATATTTTGTCCAACATGGGGCTTGAACCTGCAACCCTGAGATTAAGAGTCTCATGTTCTTCCGCCTCTGCCATGAATGAAATTACCTATGAAATTAAAGTCAACACCTTAATTAAGCAACTTACTATGATTGCAGAGCTCCTGGTGCATGTGGAGTTCTCCCATCCAGATGAGCTCCTGCTCATTTCTGTAGAAATGTACATATGGCGTTTTCTCCATTTAAACGAGAGATGCACAGAGGGCTCAGAATTTGAACCTGTGTTATAGAAATCCTACCTTGATATGCTAGTATAAGATAATCAGTGGTGATTTTTTCACCATTTTCAAGTCAACAGACAAGATCTTCTAAAATTATGGTCATCAACAGAGAAAATGTATCTGCATATTTAGATTTAGAAAGTTTTTCTCTAAATTGTGGTACGATGACGGTATTGGATTATGAGTGAATCAGTAGTGTATTTGAACTGACTTAACCCACTAGGGTGCAATTCTAAAGACATTTACTGGGACATAAGAATTACTAATTAGTGAACATGCTTAGGATCATGCTGTTAGGTTGCGATAGTATGTGCACTTACAGCACAAGCCAGGACTTATTTACTCAAAAGTAAGTCCCATGGATTTCAAGACTTACTCAGATTGACTAATGAGTAAACAAGCTGCAGTATTGAGATGTACAGGTCTGGGGCTCGATCTAGACACATTAAAAAAATGTTTCAGGAAAATGCATTGTAAACCTCATAGTGGGAAATCACGTTGGTGAAAGACGGGACTCCACAGTGCCACCTGGTGTCACAATGTTATAAAGCATATAATACACTTTTTCTTTACTAATGTAGCTGTGTCCTGGGATACACTTAAATTAAGACTTAAGTAGGGCCTCTGAACAAATATACAGTAATTGATAAATTTTGATTGCCTCTTCCTGCATATTTTTGGACTAGAGCCTACTTGCATGAAGTGTCTTCCTCAATGTGTAACGCACACACAATGTAGAAGAAATGTAAACAGTGAGGTCATATCCTTGTGAAATACAAGAAACGAGTCTGAATTGTGACCAGTTTTTATTGCTTTTATTTATGTATTTATGACTCTCCCTTCTTCTGAAGGGATGTGGGTGATGTACAACAGAAGATAAATGTGTTAATAATTATGCCAAAAGTAATGTATTTATCTTTAAGATGCTTTTTTTGCTGAAGACATTTAGTGAAAATAATATATGGAACTTTTTTTAACCTAAGGTATAATTAATGCTAAGGATGATGCCACAGAAGAGAGTAGTCATCCATCAGATGCAGACTCTACTGCTCCACATATTACTGCTGCCTTGGATAGTGCTATCTTATCAGCAAAGGAAAATATGCGCCCCTTCACAGAGCTTGTGAGTACCTACTTAATGGCGTATATAATCAGTGTGGTGTTAATGTCTAAATACATGTTTAATTTAAATTTTGTAAATTAGTTTAAGCAAGTTGAAGGGTATGCAGCTGCCTGATCTTGTGCATATGCGAGTCCCACTGTGGTTCGGTTGAGATCCCTCCCATGTAGAAATACATAGGATTGCAGCCTTATGCACCCAAGTGTGCTTGCAACCGAGTCCAAACCATGTTCACACAGAAGGATGTTCAAAGACAATGGTACCTTGGTTTTTGAACGTCTCCGTTGACGAACATTTCAGGTTTCAGAGGCTGTAAACCCGGAAGTAAATGCTTGTTTTCAAACACGCCTCGGAAGTCAAACATGTCACGCAGCTTCCGTATTGAGTTTTCTGTATTAAGGCTTCGGCTTTCAAACGTTTCAGAATTCGAACGGTCTTCCAGAACGGATTACGTTAGAAAACCGAGGTACCACTGTAATTTCCAATAACAGTTGACTGCTGTTCAAGCATGTTTAAAAGATTTCAGCAAACACACACCTGGAACCCTCTACGACAGGGGTGTCAAACTCAAATTCATCGGGGGCCGCATCAGCAGTTTGGTCACCCTCAAAGGGCCGGTTGCGCTCAATATAAAAACAAGTGGAGGTTTCCTGAATGCATGTAAAGTGGAGGTTTCCTGTGTAGAACGGCCGGCGCCGCTAGAGAGCAGACAGACGTTCTCTGGCTTGTAGGCTGCCGCGCATGCGCTGAAGAGGCGGCTTTCTTGTGTCAAAAAAAAAAAAGCGAGAATAAAAGGTGAAGGCTGGCGGCCGGCGGCGGCTACACGGGCCACATGATGAGGTCTGGCGGACCGGATTCGGCCCGCGGGCCTGTGTTTGACACCCATGCTCTACGAGAAAAGCAGCATGCAGAGCAATGATTTTTAGTTGTTGAAAACCAGCAGTAGGAAACCCTTGCTGCTCTCCTGCTCAAAAAAAGAGCCTTCATTGCCTGTTCTTCTAGACTTCTCGTTATACAGTACAGTGGTACCTCGGGTTACATATGCTTCAGGTTACAGACTCTGCTAACCCAGAAACAGTACCTTGGGTTAAGAACTTTGCTTCAGGATGAGAACAGAAATTGTGCTCCGGCGGTGCGACAGCAGCGGGAGGCCCCATTAGCTAAAGTGGTGCTTCAGGTTAAGAATGGACTTCCGGAACGAATTAAGTACTTAACCCGAGGTACCATTGTATACAAATGGCTGGTTCCCCCCACCTCTTTTGCACACACCTGAATGTAAAAGTTACACGTTTGCTCTTGAAGCCAAACAGTTTTGCCTCCAAAGTAACTTAAATCAGTGCCAAAACAAAAAGAATTCCTTCCAGTAGCACCTTAAAGACCAACTAAGTTAGCTCTTGGTATGAGCTTTCGTGTGCATGCACACAAAAGCTCATACCAAGAGCTAACTTAGTTGGTCTTTAAGGTGCTACTGGAAGGAATTCTTTTTGTTTTGACTATGGCAGACCAACACGGCTACCTATCTGTAACTTAAATCAGTGCCGTTTGAGGAGCTGAGGCCTGTGGTCGCCTCCAGCCGTGCTCTCGCTGTAACTCCCGCTCCCCGTATCAAGTGAACGGCTACAGCGCTTTCCTTCGGGAGTCAAAAGACAGTCCGCGGGAACGTGCTGTCACCCCATTGCCGAGCAAAGGGCATTCACCGCTGCTCCCAACCCTGCCCGCCCTCACCGACTTCCGGCAACGACCCGGCGCGGCCACCTTCCCTTCCGGAATCTCCTTCCCCCTGACCTGCCGGCACGGGCCGATGACGTCACGGGGTCGCCCGGGGGTCAGCGCGAGGTGACGTGTCCCTGCGGGAAACACAGGCGCCGTATCAACGGTCGGGGAGAAAGGGGCCAAGTTCGCCGCCGCCTCCTTCCCGTTCAGATAGTGGCAAGCGTCTCTCCCCGCCCACCTCTCCCCATATGGAGTCCGTCAGTCCTCCCGGCGCCCCCGGTGGCGGCGCGGCGCTTCT
The DNA here is from genome assembly GCF_964234715.1 of Podarcis melisellensis. Taxonomy (NCBI): domain Eukaryota; kingdom Metazoa; phylum Chordata; class Lepidosauria; order Squamata; family Lacertidae; genus Podarcis; species Podarcis melisellensis. Next base: position 30,203,876 of record NC_138530.1, read on the forward strand.
CCTGGGGCCGCTGTCCCGCGGCTACGCTTCCCTCACGGGCCGCCTTCTGGAGGTGAGCCGGGGGCTGGCGGCCAAGCAAGGGGCGAATCACGGCGGGGTCCCAGGAGGGGGGGCGGAGTTGTAGTCTCAGGGGTTCTTGTCGCCCCCTTCGCGCAGGGAGCCCGTCTTCCAGGGCTCTTCATATTTAACGGCTCCGAGAGCCCGTTGGGGGCTTCCGTCGCACCTGGGGAAAGGACCGTGGCGGCGGCGGCCGAGGGGTGAAAGTGGAGGTGAAAGTAACCCGATGGGCATTGCGAGGAGAAACTAGGTGAAACGAGTGCTTGAGATGACACAGGGAGAAGGGGAAACGTGGGTTTCCATCCGACAGAGGAAACGACAGAGGAGGATTTGTTTACTCTTTGCCTCTCTCTCCACCCCCTTTCGCAGGGCAGATGTGGATCGGCAGAAAGATTTAACAAACGCTGGTCCGCTGCTGGGGGTGGGGAATGTAATGCTGTTTTTAAAACGCGTGCACAGCCCACAAACAAGTTGTGCCCTGAAATGGCTTTTGCAGAATACAGAGTTCCAGTGGGGATAAAGCTGTTTAGATCAGCTTTCGTAGTTCTTGCTAGTTCGTGGGCTCACAGGAGCTAGAAGTGTAGAGATCAAACAATTTTCGAGGGTTCAGTAAATGGCCCTGAAGTTGCATCTTGACTGCTTTCTCTAGTCCCAGCCCCCATTTTACAGCGAGTTGTTTGTAAATGTTTGTGGCTCTGAAATCTCATTCTCCTGTATCATGTAACGTCAGACTCTTCCAGGAAATAAATAGGGCATCCTTCCCTTCCACTTTGCAAACGATTCTAGAAAACATAAATTAGAATTATGCACATTTCAGTAAAGTTTTCTTGTTTGTGTCTATGTTTTGGGAGAGAAGTCACATAGATCCTGTATTGCTATATGTGTCATAGGTTTCAGTATGACAAATACCTATTGTGTGGACACAAGTATTGTGTGACAAATACTTCTTGTGTGGAAAGATCTATAGTGACATAGGAACCTGGAATAATTGTGTTTTAACTTCTGTGTGGACAGAGTCCTAGTTTCTCCACTCCACCCCCTCTTTTCTGCATATCAGTACACCTAGTGATGCAAAGGTTTCTGGGAATGAAACTGAAAGCTTGTGTAACTCCCAATAACAAGATGTTGTAAATGTGTGGTGTAATAGCAAGATATCAAGGATCCAACAGCTTTAATTCAACATACATACCTTTGATTCAACACACAACTTCAAAACTTAGTAAAGTATGGGTTCTGAAATTTACTTTCTGAATTTTTAAGTATATATATTTTGAAATTCTAATGAGGAATAATTTAAGAAAACTAACAACTTGAAAGTCATCAGGGATTTAGATTTAAGATTATGTTAGGTTTAACTTGGCTAAACTTAAATGTGTAGGATGTTGTTGTTGTTGAAGAAGAATAAATCCAAAAGTTAACAGCAACAGGGAATATTGATTTTGTTGTCGTTGGAAGAATCAAAAATTAGAATTTCTTTAAGCAAATTCAGAACAGAGGGAACTGCTTGTGAATTCCTTTCCCACAACCCAGCTCAAGCTGCCTTATCTTTGGTGAGAGAACCCCTTAGATTTTGTCATACTTTACATTAAGTCCTTTCTGTTCTGGTCTGTGTGCATATGATTAGGCTATAATTTTTGGTTGTAAGGATGAAGCTTGCCAGGCATATGAGACACAATTGGGAGTGGACCCCATTGAAATTAGTGGACATTCTTCTGTGTAAACTTTCCTATGAGTTTGGTGCATTTTCTAAATATGTACTCACTTGACAGCTTTTAAGAAAAATAAAATTTGCCAACTTTTTTCTTAGTTGGTTTCAACACTACCTGAAGACATGCAGCCTGGTCCTGACTTCCATGGACTTCCATGGGAGCCCATTATTATTACTGCCTTTGTGGGATTTGCTACACTTGCCATTTTCTTGTGGAGAACATGTCTATCTGTAAGTATATTTTCAAGGTCAGATATGGTATACTGATGTTTACTTATCTGGCCGAGCTTTGACAGTTATGATTATGAAGAGTTTCAAGCTTCAATATTTGGTGTCAAATATTTCTACCTTCAACAGTAAAGCACATAAATTTATTTTAAATACTTTTTAATGAAGTGTTTTAACAGAAAACAAGTCAGTGCTGAACATTTGTGTCCAAAGTGCCACATTGACTGGAAACGCACTGTTCTGCAGTTGCAAAATCCAATGTTAAATTTGGACTATAAATAGTAATGGCAAAGATGGATCTTGCTAGACAGTTTCAGTACTGATAATATGGACAATGGTCTACATTCTCAAAATAAAGGGAGAAGTTTCTATAATAATTTGTGTGGCAAGTTTATTATTGCCTCAAATTACAACATCATCAATGATAGAATGACTTGACAGGCAGGCTTCAAACTGGTACTTTACTTGTTGCTCTTTTAGTTTCAAAATCAAATGTTTTTAATTGTACCCACACAGTAGTTGCATAACCAGAACTTTGGCCTGACTTTGAAGCAGAACCTAAAAGCTTTTATTAGAAGCTTGCTTGCATAATGTAAATTGATACTTGCAATGGAAACCATGCTTGTGTTGATATTTCTTGAAGCAGTTATGGACAACCATTTACTTTTCATTGTTGATGGCATTAATAAAATGGCATAATCTTTCTCATAATGCTGTCTTTTATCCATTCCTTTTGTAGGTAAAGAGTAGAATGTATCAAGGTAGGAATATTTTGTCCTTGCGATATTGCAGATTGTATGGCAGGATTGCTTTATTGCTTAATATAACTTTGAGCACTTAGTATCAGAATTTATTATTTAATACCACGTGTATAAAGAGCCATTTGGACACTTCAGTATTCTGGCTGCTCTTTACTCTGTTGGTCTGGGCAGATCAGGTTGTAATCCAAAGATTACATGTACCTGTCCCTCAGGTATTTTCCTGGATTCATGGGAACTACCACGTCTGTCTCTACACCTTTGTGCTGTTCTGGATTCTACTTAGGAGAATCTCCCAAGGGTGGTTTTGTTTTTGTTTTGAGAGGGTGGGGAAAGCAGTGAGAAAGGAAGGCTTGAGAAGCTTTGGTCTGTATACAGGCCTTTGAATCCTGCCTGTTTCCAATAGCCCCCTTTGTACTATCTGCCTAACTCTTTCCAATGCATTTTGAACGTGTCTTTCCCCACTACCTCACTGGAGTTTTGACATAATAGGTTTCAGTATGAAGAATACCTTCCCCTTGAGTCCCCAAGAAGGGTCATAATGCAGTGTGTCTGTTAGCATAAAATGCAGGAGCTTTACACTGAAGCCTAATAGAAGATCACCAGGGTGGGGAAAGAGCCCTTTTTTCCAGTGAACTGCATGCACACTGGAGTTGGCAGCCCCAGTTCAGGGAAACTGAACCTAAGTTGAATGATAGATCCATGATATATTGTGATGTCTAAGCTCACCATTTTCAGCAGTTGACATCAGCGTTGTGGGGTGGAGGCCATGTTGGGGCATTTTTTATTTGTAATTGTTGAGGTACATGTGATGTGTAAGGGTTAGCAGAGTAGTCCAGTTCTACAGAAAAATGCTCCACATTTGTCCCTAATTTTCTTTTTTCTAGTGACAGAAAAACAACTTGTAGAAAAAATTAAAACTCTCTTAAAAGAAAAGACAGAAATCTTAGAAAAGATGTCGGAATATGATCAAAAGGTATTGTGCTGTCTGCATGTCTTTATTATTCTGAAGTTAAAAATTTAATATCAGTGTTTGGATAATCTAAAATGTGTGTGTCCTCTACTCTCTTTTAGTAGTATAATTGGGAAGATTATAATTTGGGATATCAAAAATGAAATTAATGTTAAGTTTCTACTTTCCATGTTTGTTTGTTTGTTTTCTTTTAAAAAGATAAAAGCAGCAAAAGAAGCTGTGAACGAGGCCCAGAAACAAAACACAAATCTCTCAGATGAGGCTACAGGGCTTAAGGTATGAAACAAGGATTTTATTTTTATGACAGATGTTTAAAATATTTAAACAAAATAAACATATATTTCCATTGCTGTTAACAGGACACAATCAGGGGGCTTAAAGAAACAAACCATCTGTTAGATGAGCGAGTGAAAAAATTGCACACCATGCTAGAAACTGAGAAAGAGCACTACTCAGAGAAGCAGAAACAAGTAAGCAAATTTTCCTACTTTGCTACTGGCTGTTGGCGTGTTTGAGAGTGTGGTTAAGCTCCTTGGAAAGGTGGTGGTGGTTGAGAACTTCATGAACACTTGAAGAGATGAACTTTTTTTAAACTTCAATTTGACATTAAATTCTGTAATCTGTTTAATATTTAAATGTCAGCACTTACGATTGAAAAGTCCAGTAACTCATATTTTCCATTGGGTTTTGGAAACCTGACCATTTTTGTGTGATGTGGGCCTTCACTGCTTTGGAATCCACACAAATGGCTCTCGTCAGTCACACATCCTTAGAATTTTCCCTGGAATGTTCTATCTACACTCATGCCTCCAAGCTTTATTTTCATTATTTCTCCTATGTTCTGAAGGTAAAATAGTCAGGAGAGTTCATGGTAACTTTTAAGTTAATAATCTTACAACATTTATAGAATTGTAGAGTGGGAGGGGATCCCCAGGGTCATCTAGTTCAACCCCCTGCAATGTAGGAATCTCAGCTAAAGAATCTATAGAGAGAGCCATCCAAGCTCTGCTTAAAAACCTCCAAAGAAGTAATGTCCACCACCTTCTGAAGAAGTCCTTTACACTGTTGAACAGCTGTTACTGTCAGAATCTCCTTTCTCATAGCTTGAATCCATTGTTTGGGTCCTACCCTCTGGAGAAGGAGAAAACGAGCTTGCTCCATCTTCCATGTGACAGCCTTTTAGACAGTGGCATAGCGTGCATTGCCAGCACCTGGGGCAAGGCAAGGATTGCGCCCACTATCCACCTTGCGGGTGTTGTGTGAGAGGCAACAGGTGGCCTTCCCTACACCCTTTTGGTGGCTGCTTCTTACAGAGGTTGCCTGCTGGTTACTCTGTTTGCCCTCTCAGCTCAGTGAACTCCTAGTGGGAGCTGCGGCTGGCACTCCTTGGCGGACCTGGCAGCATCCCAGCAGTGCTGGAGCTGCAGCTGCAGCAGGCCTGGGAGGAGGGTGGCAGAGAGCAAGCCAAGCACAACCCTTCCCTGGCCACCTGTCCTTGGCTGCGCAGTGCGAGGGTGGGTGCTGGTGGACCCCAGGCGAGTGGATGGCTCTCCTCTCTGCATTCCCACCTCAGGGCATGCATCTTGCCCAAGGACACCCGCCAGGAGAGAAGGACTGGTGTGGGCCAGGGGCAGGTGTCCCTTCCTTGGGAACTAAAGCAAACATTGCAGCTCTCCAAATGTTGCTGAACTACAATACCAATAATCTCTTATGGAGGCGGCTGAGCTTGATGGAAGTTGGAGTCCAACAACATGTCTGATCCCTGACCTTAAGCATGCTGATAATGCTTAACATTTATTTAGCACATTGCAGTATTCAGAGTACTTCATAGAGCTTATTTCAGTCCTTGCAACAGTGCTATAAGGTAGGCTAGTAGTCACCATGTGTTGGTGAGACTGAGAAATAGAGACTCGTTTGCCTAAGGCTATTTATGAATGTGCTCCTGACGCAATATGAGCCAGTATTCCAGCTCAATATGTAGTTACTATGCTATCTTTTCTTATTCTGAGACTAGTAAATGTGCTTAGGTATCTATGGTATGCTCCTCCTTTCTTTGAGGGATAAGGAACCTATTTCTCAACACAGATGGGTCTTTGTAACTGGGTTTTATTACAGAACTTGAAATAAATTATATTAGGTTGCTGGTAACCTGATGGCCTGCTTAACTACCCAGTAGTTTACATACTTATATATCTCAGTAAATGTAATGTCAGTATAACTCTTTTATTTTCAAGCCCAATATGTATGCCTTTTTTATTTCTATTCACAGCTCACAGAAGCACAGAAGTCTTTGGAGAACTTCCAAGAAGTCATCACATTGCATTCTGTAGAGCTCTCTGAGGTAACACATCTGGATTTTGAATTCAAGTAAATCTTTGACCTGATATCAGCATCACTTTAAACCACAGTTAAAAACAAATTACTGTTCCAGCACAACTTGCTGGTGCATACTGCTGAAAAGTTCTCATTCTGCTCTTCGCACTCCTGCTGTGCTACCAGGACCGATTAAGTGTCTGGCTTATCCTGCTGTTCAAATAAACAAATCTATGAGCAATAAACAAAAGTTTGGTCTTGGCTTACTGCTTGCAGTTTGTTCAGGGTTAATACCATGAGCCTGGGTTTGAACATCACAACAAGCAAGAATCTGTCATGTTTCAAGGTGGTGCAACAGAAGTGGAGGGAGGAATTCTGTAGGAATTTTTTAGCTGCATGCACATACAGCTTGTGCATTTGTATTAAACCATAATTTGTTTTTAACCATGGTTTAATGGGAGGTATGGTCTCCCAAGATAATAGAAGAATCTAAATTCTGAATGTTGCGGGTTATTAAATTATTCTGTGCTTTTTTGGTGTAAGCTGGCATTTTTATGTGATTTGCATATTAAACTTGAAATTATTGGAATTTTTAGGTGCAGATAGCTCTTAATGAAGCTAAACTAAGTGAAGAAAAAGTGAAATCTGAATTGAGTCGTATTCAAGAAGAGAATACGAGACTTAAGAAGAGTAAGGAGCAAGTGAGTGCACCATTTTTGTTAAACTGCTGTTCTTTATAAATTAGGCTTTGCTTTGTGTACATATCAGACCAAGTTAATTCTGCTTGAAAAGTTTGCTCATTTTAAAATATTGAGGGGCATGAGTAGTTGTTGGCATCCATCTGTCTCGAGAGACAGTGGAGTGCACCTCCGCAGTTGAAGTCTAAACGCTGTGTTAGCAGCACCGAAGTGACCTCTCTGGGATGTGAGCCTGGGTAGTATATATGGAGGTCCTGGACCATCTAGACAACAAGACCCCCCTCTCAGCCTCACTGATGTGGTCCAAAGGAAAGCAGAACAATATGTTTGGCACCAGCTTGGCTGGAGTTGCCAGAAGGAGGCGTACAAGGCGCAATCCAACCATCTTAGTGACTCTGCTCAGATTGTGTGTAGGGTTTACTCCTTAGCCTTTTCCTCTCCTGAAGATATCCCACAATGCAGCAGAAGTTTAGGCTCAGAGTTTTCCTTCTCCTAGATGGGCTATCTTCTCAGCTTAATAAGCCCCATCTGCCCCTTACTTCCCCCTACAGCATGTGCAGAAACCACCTTCTTCACTGTTGGACCCACTATTGGTCTCGTGCAGTCAGGGATTGGGCAGTGCCCGGGCAGCACTGGGGAAGGAGACAAAGGACAATGAAGATAGCTAGGTTTGCTTTGAGTGTGGCAAACTCTAGGGGAAGCCTTGGGGAAACAGTTGACCCCCCAGGAGCTAAAGCAGGGATGGGGAACCTTTTTTCTCTTGAGGGCTGCCTGACAGCAGTGGGCAAAACCAAAACCAATGGTGAGCAGGCCAGGGTAACTCATTTCACGGGATGGTTCCTTATTTAGTAAAAGCCATTTTTAATATTTAAAATATTTTTAATATTTTTGGAAAAGCAGTATTGGGAACATTTTTTGCCAGTTCTGTTGCCATCATAAAGGTATTGCTTAATATCTTCCTCCTTTAGCAGAACAATGTGGGAGGAATGCAAGAATAGGGAAGGAAAGGAACAAGAGTCTGATAACTCTGGGGACATAAAACTGGCTGAAGGTTTCATCCGGCCTCTGGTATACACATTGTCCAACCCTAAGCTAATGGATTGTTGCAATCAGGGATGGTGAATTTCTTTGGAGATTCTCAGCAAAAAGAATATATCTGTAATGCAAGTGTCATGCTTATTCGTTAGCTAGGATGGTATTGTTTTGCGTCCCCATCTGTGCACAGAAGTTAAGGAGCAGCAGCAGTCTTTGTAGATGTATTTGACCCTAGATAAATTTGACCAGTGCTTTTTTCTGGGGGTACGCATACCCCTAAACATTTTGTGAATCTTTGTACTTTTGTCCGTTTACTGTATTTATTTTTCCTGATTTGAAATATAAAATGGTGATTTTCCTGAGTCAAAATGAGAGCACCCCTAAACATTTTTTTGAAAAAAGCACCGTATTTGACCATATCGAGCTTCACACTTTCTTTTATTAGATCTTTTGCTTATATGACAAGTACAGTTCTTTACAGTGAATTATACTTGCTGTTCTGTTTAAAGCTGGTCATGGCAAAGGCAGTCTGGAACCCTAATGCTAGGAGACTGATTTTCATTGCTCTGTGAGAGAATGAAACCTGATGATGGTGCCTCTAGTTCCTGTGACTGGCAAGAACAGCTGCCCACCCCACCCCCACAGCCATGCTCAGTGTTGTTCCTGTGCAGATTCGTAGTGTCCGGAAGGTCATTTCTGGCCATGCTCTTCAGTGTCTTCCTAACTTAAAGTTACATCCATATGATGCCAGAACATAAGTGACAAGGTGAAAGTGACAAGAAATACTTTTTGACCTTGAGAGAGAAAAAAGGAAAGCTGATGAGAAGTCCAGGTCAAACTTCCCTAGTTGATGATTCCTAAACTGTTGAAGAAATTACCACAGCTGTATAGTTATCAGACCTTCTCTTCCCATGACTTCTGGCAACAGCCATGTTCTGTTAATGTTTGTTTCATTGATGATATTGGTGCTAGAGAAGATGGAACCTTGGTAGAAGTGAAACATGAATGCACAATTGTGGGAAAATAAGTGGTTAGGAAACCCCACCATAGGAGCTGCCAGCTACAATATTTACTTGTGTAGAATACCTACATCTTCATTTATATTCCTGAGAAGCTCTCAAGAGTAGCTTACAGAAAAAAAAATTCTCACCCAAAATGATGTCCCCTTCTGGTTTTGGGAACTCTCTATGGTTCTCTGACACAGTGGAGTGGGGATGAACAGCTGGATCGTGCTCAGCTTATGATGAAGGCAAGTCTCCCCTTGCTGACAGTTGACACTGATGGGCAGCAGCTTCCACTGAGGTCATTTGAGGCTAGGGAATATACCATATACAATACACTTACAATACACTTTCTCAGTACATTGAAAAATTGGAGAAGGTAGAAATGTTCAACAATGAACTCTAAAGGAAATATAGATGGTTAGAGAGATGCTGAAGATGCATGTTATGGTTAAGTGAATCCCATCCTGGTTTCCTTTATGTATTGGGTGGGTGCCTTGTGGTAGCTTTAGAAATGTTATTGCTCCAGAGAGAACATTAAAATGCTGATCCTCTGTGCAATCCACCCACCCCTCCTGTTTTCTGGTTTTATTATAAGATGATATCTAAATATATCAGTTAAAGCTGTTCTTTCATTTTAAAGGATGATCGTTCTTTTGCCTGTGCCTCCCCTCATTATGAGCCAGCATTATTTTTTTAAGGGGTGGCATGTTCTTTTTTGTTTTGGCACAACTTTAACTTTGACATATTTAGCCACTCTGGTGTAGTTTTAAAACCCGATGGCCTGAGTTACATGCTGTTTGTCATCCCAGTAATATTGTTAATATTGTACTTGTGTTCTTTCAGCTGCTGCAACAAGCAGAAGGCTGGAGTGAGAGGCACAGTGAGCTCAGTGAACAGATCAAGTTGTATCAGAAATCTCAGAATGATATGGAAGAAGCACTTGCCTATAAAGAAAATGAAATTGAAGTAAGCTCTCTTGAAGAACAACTTTCTTCTGTGTTCATGACTCTGTGATTGAACTACTACACCTAATGTTGTGGTCCTATAGATTAAAATTTGGCTTTTTGCTGCTGCTTTAGGTTCTGACTAACTGCATTATGCAGCTGAAGCAGCTTGATGCAGAATCTGAGTCAGAAGGCAAGAGAGATGATGGAAATGATCTGGCCAATGGAGAACTCTCAGGTACTAAAATCTTAGATAACCTGGTAGACCATTCAAGCAGCTAATCTTGAGGAAGCAATAGCTGAAGTCTTCTAGGGGCAATGGTACACAACAGTGAATAATTAACATCTGTTATGTGTCAAATAGAAACAGATACTCCTAATACAAAAGACCAGAAATTAAGATGATGTTCATCTAACATACTGGCTATGTCACTGAGAAGTAAATTTCTCAACTCTGAATTGTATCTATAATGTGAGCAATTCATCAGATAAATAACTGGATTGGATTGCCATTGGGATCTGCCCTTTCTTGAGTCAATTGTGAACATCATTAGCTTTTAATTCCTATAATTGAAATATTTTCCTGCTTCATGTTGAAATGTGTTGCTTTCATCTGTACACTTCTAGATAATTATCTATGGAGATTTCCTCTTGCCATGTTTTGAAAATTTTGTTTAAACAGACACAAAATAATTTTTCTCCCTTCTAGATACCAGGAATGAAAAGATGAAGAATCAGATTAAACAGATGATGGATGTTTCAAGGGTATAACACAGATGCTTTCAATCTTTTTGGAACAGTGGGCACATTTGGGATTCTTGAAATGTCATAGCAGCTTCACAAAATTGCTGCCATGGGGCATGTACATTCATAAAATGGTTACTGTGTGGGCATGCCCAAGCACAAAACACCGATTTCACATAACACAAACTGGGTAGGCTGAAAGATAACTATCCCACGGATCTGAGTCCAAGCAGAGCCCCAAAATACAAAATTCTTTTGAGCCCATGTTAACACAGATCCCTTCCCCTTACCCACCATAGTGTAGAAGCTCACAAAAATCTGAAATGCCTTCAGTAATATTCCACTAATTATAGTGGGTCTCAAACGTGCTGTGAGAGAATCTGGGGGCAGTTTGGTACATGAAGTAACCCCATGAAAACATTGTTTTGTGTAATCAATATGGCCCAAGTTTGTATTCCAGGAGAGTGTTTCACTGGCCATTTGTTGCTTTTTGCAGGTAAAAACAACATTATCTATCATTGAAGAAGAAAGAGATCACATGCGGTCCAAACTTAATGATGAAGTAGCAGCAAGGCATGAGTTGGAAGGTGTGTTCAGCAAATGTATAATTTGGAATGACAAGTTCTTTAAAAGAAACCACTGCAGTAACTCATCAGTTAAGGGGGTTCCCATTTCCATTCATTAATAGACTAGAAACCTTGGGGCACAAGAATGGTTGGTTATTTCAAATCAGTCAATGAATTCCTTCTGCTTCACCCTGCTTTTTGTCCCTAATACTTCCCTTGCCAGTGTGTAATGATGTGGTGACAATAGAGACTACAGTCAACCGCTTAGACCTCTCACTGTCTCAGCTCTAGATCCAGCAGCTGCATTCCCCACTGGCTGGCATTCATCAGCCTTCTTGACATTCTTTGTCTGCTCATTTCCTTCAGGCCAAGAGAACATAGGGCCTAGAAAAAGGGAACAGTTGTGCATAGTCTAGCCCAGTTTCACTTTTTCCACTCCCTGTTGTGTTTGCAGATTCCTGGGTTTTGGCTGCTGACTACTACTTTAAGCTATCTTATTTCCCCTAGTGCTTACAGCATCTCCTTATCTTAAGCTCTGGGGAATTTATTTACAGCTCTTTCTTTGATAGACTGCATTTTGCTTAATTCATTGTCTTATTTCTGCCTCTTTCCACCTTCTTTCCGCCTCCTTACTTCAGGGCTCCATCTTTCGGTCCTCCTCTTTATGTTGGGACCTCTTCCAAGTCATTGGCCTGCCTCTGTGTGAAGCTTATTTCCATCCAAATTTGCAGTTTTCCCTTCTGTCATAGAGCCTGGAGTGAAAACTGTCTTGTTTCCTGAGCAATTGAATGTTCTGTGTCGCCGTATCTTAGCTCTTACAAATGTTGTACTAAATAGATTTGTCTTATTGCAGAGCAAATCAAGAAGCTGGAACATGATTCTTGTTCCTTGCAGAGAGCAAAATCTCAGCTAGAAAGTGAATGTAAAACTCTGCAACAGAAAGTGGAGATTCTCAATGAGCTTTATCAGCAGAAGGAAATGGCACTTCAGAAGTAAGTACTGGGCTTTTAAAAGATGATAAAAATACCCCAAAACATGGTATAAACCAGTTTACCCCAATCTGGCACCCTTCATATGTTTTGGATGACCTCTCATCAACCCAACCAGCATGGCCAGTTGTCAAGAGATGATAGGAATTGTAGTCCAACAGTATTTGGAAGGAATAAGGTTCTGGACGTGGGTGGCGCCGTGGGTTAAACCACAGAGCCTAGGACATGCCGATCAGAAGGTTGGTGGTTCGAATCCCCACGACGGGATGAGCTCCCATTGCTCGGCCCCAGCTCCTGCCCACCTAGCAGTTCGAAAGCACATCAAAGTAAAGTAGATAAATAGGAACTGCTCTGGCGGGAAGGTAAACAGCGTTTCCGTGCGCTGCTCTGGTTCGCCAGAAGAGGCTTAGTCATGCTGGCCACATGACCCGGAAGCTGTACACTGGCGCCCTCGGCTAATAAAGCGAGATGAGTGCCGCAACCCCAGAATCGGTCACGACTGGACTTAATGGTCAGGGGTCCCGTTACCTTTACCTTTAAGGTTCTGGAAAGCTTGTGTAAGCTATAACATCATTTTGCTCCTTTTCTGTTTACCTTTCATAGAATCTTGGAAGGGACCCAAGGGTCATCTAGTCCAACCCCCTGCAATGCAGGAATCTCAGCTAAAGCATCCTTGACAGATGGCTATCCAACATCTGCTTAAAAAACTCCAAGGAAGGAGAGTTCACCACCTCTCATGGGAGTCTGTTGCACTGCTGAACAGCTCTTGCAATCAGAAAGTTTTTCCAAATGTTTAATCGGAATATCCTTTCTTGTAACTTGAAGCCATAGCCTTGAGTCTTAACCCTGAAGAGCAGGAGAAAACAAGCATGTTCCCTCTGCCATGTGATAGCCCTTAAGATATTTGAAGATGGCTATCATATCTCCTCTCAGTCTCCTCTTTTCCAGGCTAAACATACCCAGCTTCTGTTTTTTCAGCCATTCCAATAGGGCTAGAATTGAACCCCATAGCTGCAAATAAGTTTTTTAAAAATTTATTTTACCCCACCATTGAATCAAGGAGAGGCTGAAACGCCAATTGACAATTTGTCATGGTTGAGGACTACCTGAAATATGGAGTTGTGTAAGAGTGATACAAAAGCTTTAGAACTTTTTCCAATGCTGTCAGGTTGTGTCTGGCCACAGAGGGTTAATTATACCTAAATTTCTGCTTTAGGAAGTTGTCACAAGAAGAGTATGAGCGTCAAGAGAAGGATCAGAAGCTCTCTGCTGCAGATGAAAAAGCAGTCCTGGCAGTTGAAGACGTGAAAAAATACAAGTAAATTGATTGATTGATTGATTGATGAATGTAATGTCTCATATTTTCAGACAGTGAGCAGAAGTAATCTCTCAAATTCTTTGACAGAAAGAGAATTGACGAAATTGTTGAAGAACTGCAGCAAACAGAGCGATCTTACAAGAATCAGGTGTGATGCTATCCCGATAAATCTTTCTGAAGCCGTAGATGTAGGATATAAGCCAATGTGCAGACTCAAATAAACTTTTCTTCCTTCCTTCCTTCCTTAATGTTTTAAGATTGACATCCATGAGAAGAAGGCCCATGAGAACTGGGTAAGGATTTTATTAAAGCATATAAAAAACCTTTTCATTTAGTTGAGCAGGGCAGTTAATGCTTTTTGCAGAGCAGCAGCAATTAGCCTTTAATGTATGTTTTCCTAGCAGAACATGACTTTCACTATTTTTTTTCCTATTGCAGCTCATAGCACGTTCTGCCGAAAGGGCATTAGCTGAAGAAAAAAGGGAAAATTCCAACTTAAGGCTCAAGTAAGTATGTTCTCTACTTGGTAACTGCAAAAGGTGATTGGTTTTATAGACTGCCACTAATACTAAGCTATTCACAACTGCAGGTTTCTTGGTGAAAGTGCATATTATTTAATGGCAAATTCCTTCAGCGCAAAGGCGCCGACTTGCCCCCCCATCATGTGATGTGTTATGTTGCACATCATGTGACGTGTCCTGCCCCACCTAGCGCTCGCGCGCCATGCCGAGACGCTCAAGCATCCTGCCGCTGTGATGCCAGTGCTTGTGTGGTGGAGAATGGGGAGCGCAGAGCAGAGCTCCGTGCTCAAGCTCTTCCCCACACGACATCGGTGGGGATTAGGAAGTGGAGCAGGGGCTACAGGATCTTGGGGGAGCCCAGCCCCCTCCTTGAAAAAATGTTGGGGGCTGAAGACCCTTCAGCCCCCAACCACCTGGTGCACCTGCTTCAGCGCTATATCGTACAAGCATGAATGTACTTTGAGATTAACTTTCGATTCCCCCCCTTTAATAGATTAATAGAGATGGATCAGAAAATAGCTGCGCTTCAGAGACCACTAATTGTGAAACCAACTGCAGGCCGACCAGACCATCAAGCCCCCCCTCGCAGAGGTAAATGCTCTGTTCACCTTTTGCTAAGGATCTGAAATGTCAAGCCTAACCTTTCAGAAAAAGGAAATAAAAAGTTGACACCAGTGACCATGCTTTATTACAGGTCCATTAAGTCGAGATGGATCCTTTGGACCCTCCCCTGTGAGCGGGGGAGCTCCTTCCCCACCGCTGATGATGGAACCCCTGGGGCGGCCCCTTTCTGCCAATCCAAGAGAAGGTTCAAGAGGTGAAGATGGCAATAAATCAGTCCTTTTCCTTTCTTCCTTAGGCTGTCTTGCTATAGAAGCCTTCTTTATTATCACTGAACACTTTAAACTTTTATAAAGGGCCAATTTTTTATTTTTACGGAATTCACTTTTCCTTCTTTGGTTTAAGAATGAAAATAGTAAAAATAACAAAGCAGTCCTAAATTAGACAGAATGGCACACTGTGTTTAAAGATGTTGGGTTATAAACCAGTTAATTTTAAGCCTTTTCTGTCCTGTTGACCTTAATAGGAAAATAAAGCACCTTATTTTTTTGCTAGCATATGTGCATAGTTTGTAAATGGAGTAATCCTTAATGCGACAGCGCTATGCTAATTTCATTCTGCCCTTTCTCCAAGGAGTTCAGAATGGTGTGCAAGGTTTCCTCCCTCCACATTTTTATCCTGTCAAACCTGAGAGGTAGTTTAGGCTGAATGTCATTGGCTAAGGTTGCTCAATGAGCTTCCTGGCTGTGTGAGTGTTTGAAACTGGGTCTCCCTGGTCCTAGTCCAATGCTCAAACCACTGTACGTGTTACTGTTCAGGGAGGAAGGGAGTGCATAGCCCAGGTCTCTAAACCAGAAGAAGGGAATATGTGCTCCTTCAGATGTTGCTGAGCTACAACTCCCATCCTGTCTGACAATTGGCTGTGCTGGCTGGTGCTCAGAAGCTATTAGGGCATGTAAGTGGTATATAAATTGAGAAATACTTTTTAACAAAATGTACATACCACTTAGAAGAACAAAATATCTCTAGTTGTAGACAAGAAACATGTGGGTGTCCACAATTGAGAAAGTGCATTTCTTTTCAAAATGGTAAAAAATATGTGGTCTTTGTCTTTAGAGCTTGGCCCTGCTGTAGCATCCCTAATGACCTGTGGGCCAAGGACATCATCTCCTGCTGCAGTAGTGGATGGAATGGTAAGCAAGCGGCAGGGAGGTTTTAAATTTTTTTCTGAGATGGCATTTTGGGAAGAACCATGTATGTTACCCCACTGTACGGGTCACATCACCTCTTACATATTATGTTCTTATTTTGTCTGTCATCTTACTGTCTTTATGTTGCTGGGGGGGAAACAAAGCCAAACCCTCCTAAAGAGCCTGAAGCCCCCTGTGTTTCTACTGCTCCACCTTCATCTGTTGAAGCAACTGCAGTGAGTACCAAGAGGCTGGGATTGGTGCTTTTGCTTTCCCCTGATTTGATGGAGAGGAGCATGATGCTTCATATCTCAGCATGACAAAATGAGCCCCGCGAGACTCATTTTAGGCTACAACTCTTCTGGGGCTCCTTGACTTCCTAAGGTTGCATACATTGGTGAGGGCAGCTAACATATACTACATTTGTAAAAGCTATGCTTTGGTCCTGAGTTATTTTCTAGAAATCTAATATAGCAGATATTTGAGGCTTTTTTTTTTTAATCCCTTGGGTACTTTCTGGATTTCTTTGTGTTTAAATTAACTGTTTGTTTGGGTTTGCTGGTGCTTTAAGAAATACTAACTACATGGATGATGGGTTTTAGGTGGTTAAATATTCAGGATTGTAACTTAGTTGAAACACCTGTTTTTTGTATAGCCAGAGTATTCAGGAAAAGGAAAATCCCCATAGCAGGGGTGGGGAACCTTTTTCAGTTCAGGAGCAGCATTGCCTTGTACAGTCTGCATCCCAATCATGGGTGGAGCCAGAGGCAAAAGTAGTTTGGGCAATGGATGAAAGTCTTGCCTTTGTATAGCAGGCTACATTCCAGTCAAAATTTGAAGACGGCTACACACACAGGAGGGGACACGGGTGGCGCTGTGGGTTAAACCACAGAGCTTAGGACTTGCCGATCAGAAGGTTGGCAGTTCGAATCCCCGCAAAGGGGTGAGCTCCTGTTGCTTGGTCCCAGCTCCTGCCAACCTAGCAGATCGAAAGCACATCAAAGTGCAAGTAGATAAATAGGTACCACTCCGGTGGGAAGGTAAACGGCGTTTCCGTGCGCTGCTCTGGTTCGCCAGAATCAGCTTAGTCATGCCGGCCACATGACCCGGAAGCTGTACGCCGGCTCCCTCAGCCAGTAAAGCGAGATGAGTGTTGCAACCCCAGAGTCGGCCACGATTGGACCTAATGGTCAGGGGTCCCTTTACTTACACGCACAAGACTCTACATTCTCCATTCAGGCAAGGAACAGGCATAGTCTTAACCAGGCAAAATTACTTGATGGGCACTGAAAAGGCTGTGCAAGGAGGAGTTTAGTCTGAGGCTCATTTAGAGAGGTCTGGAGGGCTGCAACTAGTCCCCTGGCCTGAGATTCCTCACCCCTGTTTGGTAGTATGCAGTGAAAACGAGTTTGAAAATACATAGCTTTCAAACACTTAACATTTTTGGTGGAAGATCAGTTTTATATTTCGCTGGTGTATATAGTAGAAGACTAACTTTTCTGTCTTACACAGGTTAACATGGGTCCTAAAGGCCCACCACCTTACCCAGGGGCCCCCGTAATGGGACCGCCAGCAGCTGGACATTTGCCACCACCTCCAGTTCGTGTTGGACTTCCACCCCGGCTACCCTATGGACCTCGACCTCTTCCCTTAGGTATGGTTGTTTTTCCATTGTGCTTTTTTTTTAATAAAAAAAGATGTTTATTTGAATTGGCATTACAGGTTCAAGAATCTTTCTCACAACCTGTTGCAGAACAAAGTTATCTTTGCGGCAATGAGTGAGTGGGCAGGGGTGCCTCGTGGTGAATTTGTGAGAGCTGAGCAATGTTAGCAATACTAATTTGAGAGCCATAACCTGCTTTGAATATTTGGCTGAAGTATTTCACCTGAATATTGCCTTGATAGATTTGGTGAGTCTATTGATAGCAAAGCACAGTTGTAACTATGTGGGAAAAGGACTGGAAGTGACAAGAGAGGCATGCAAAATACAGATGGTTCCTTTTCTGAGAAGTGGAACATTTTGTTGTCTGTTCACATATTATCTGCCAGGCATAAAGGCTTCAAATATGCTTCTTTAAAATGGAAGTTGGTAAACTTGGGATTCTGTGCCTGCTGTTTGGTTTCTGCCAAATTTCTGGGGTGAAATTGCATGTACTTCCTGCCAGTGAATAATTCACTGTACTGCTTTTCCTTCCAGTACGTGGAGCCCCTCCACCACCTCTTCCAAGAGACTATCCACCTGTCCCTCCATTTGGAATGAGAGACTTTCCACATGGTCCACTACCACCTCCTGATCAGAGAGTATATCAGCGCGGACCTCCTCCTTTCCGGCCTCCATACCCAAGAGATTATCCTCCAGGCCCTCCACGGCTACCTCCGCAAGGATTAAGGGACTACCCCCCTCCTGCCAGAGACTTGCCACCTTCAGGACCCAATGACTACCAAGGAGGTCCTTCTGGTCCCCCATCCCCAGCTAGCTCACGGGACTCTGCACATCATGCTGAAGAGAAACCATGACTTTGGATTTCTGGACTGATCTCCATCACGTTTCATGTGGGGAGGATTTCTTGGCTTCAGAACCAACTCTTCTTTCCTCCTCTGGACTTGGTTTCTATGTAGCTTTTTTCTTTCTTTCTCCTTTGCAGAAATAATTTCTCTAGCAACGCGCATTCGATCACCTTTAAATGAGGACTTGTTCATCCTCTTGGGATGCACATATAATTTTTCTGTGATGAACCTGAAGCCTGCTTCTACAGCTGTGGCTGACCTGCAGCTCTCAACGTGCAATATATGAAAGTACCTGTGTGGTTAGTTTTTAATTAATGTAGCCTATGTAATAAGTTGGTGAATGATTTCAAAATGATAATTTGAACATTTCCTGTGGAAATACCTTTGGTAAGAAATGCTACCCCTTCACATATAGCCTACAGTGACTGTAGACAAGTGGTTTACATAAGGATTCTATTGCAGATATTTTTAAACTACCTGGTATGAAAGACCAGAAACAAACTACTCTGTACTGGAAGGACAAATCTACTAATAAAGTGAGCAAGATCTCTTTCTCTTTTTTTGCTACATTTAGAAGAATGAATTTTGTACAAATCCATTTTCCTTTGCAGTAATGAATAGTACTAGTCACGAGACGGCTTAAGATGAAAGAATAGAACAAACTCTTCCAGCTAGTGGGTGATATTCAGCTAAGTTTTAGACCCATTGCAATTAATAGGCCTAACTTAGTAAGAGTCATGGATTTTAGTCGGCATACGCTGAGTAAAACTTAGTTGATGACCACCCAGTGTCATGCCTCCATAAAGCACAAAACCCCCGCAATTTAGAGCCCTAGCTGCCCAGGAAAATTCAGGTCAAATTTCCCATGTTGAGTGCAGATTCAAAAAATTATGAGTTGAAATGGTGCCATTTATCACTTGGTAATTGTTATAAAACAGCCCATTTGAGTTGAATCTGAGGGGGATGTGAGCTGGTGACTCCTTGCCCAGGACTCCTTTCATTACCCCACCCCTGTTGACTTCACTATAGTCATTTGACCCTCCTGAGCAGTATGGGCTATGGTGCTGCAGTGGGGAAGGGGTCTTTGGGCAGATGCAGCTTCCATGAGCAGTACTGTTGAGGATTCTCTAGAGAGTCCAACACAGAGGGCTGCTGAAGAGGGGCTCAGAAGCTCACCCTTCCCTTGTGCTCATTTTGATTACTTTTTGCATGTCATGTATGGCTCTGTAGTAGGCCAGATCTTGTTTCAAAACTACATCAGTCAAGAAGATAGCTCAGATAAGACTACCTTACGACCCAGCCATAAACATGTCTACTCAGAAGTGACTTCAGTGGGGCTTACTGCTGAATATTCAGATCTTTAGAACAGTAATCTCAATATGTAATTGGTTTAAGAGTAAACAAATCTTAGTCCAGACTTGAAGCACGTGGAAAGAGGCTTCTATAGGCTGCTGCTTTACCTTGAAGGAGAGTCTTCAATCTCTTCTAAAACAAATACAAACTTTCCTTCTTTGGAGTACAACACACAGCTTTCTATGAATGTGCTGGTATGTATGAAAGGGCATTTCTACCAGAATTAGCCCCATCAAAAGTAGGCTTCAATGTTCTCATCATTTAATGTTGGTCTTTTGGAAGCTTTCTAAAGGATCAGAAAATGCTTTGAGTATTATGTAAAGAGACAATTCACACTTCAAAGAACAGTTCCATTTGTGATAATCACTTAAGGCATTCTGGGGGTAAATAAATACTTTTGCTGGGTAGCATACAGTAGTACCTCTGGTTAAGAACTTAATTCATTCCGGAGGTCCGTTCTTAACCTGAAACTGTTCTTAACCTGAGGTACCACTTTAGCTAATGGGGCCTCCTGCTGCCGCTGCCGCATAATTTCTGTTCTCATCCCGAGGTAAAGTTCTTAACCCGAGGTACTACTTCTAGGTTAGTGGAGTCTGTAACCCGAAGCGTTTGTAACCCGCGGTACCAGTGTAGTAGGAACTATTCGTCTTGACTAAGAATGTTTTCAGAATGGTTCTTGGTGTTAAGACGTAAGTCATGTGCCTGCCAACAAGAAGAAACAATCCAGCTGTGGCTTTTCTTTTCCCCCTTCTGCTGGGTAAAACAAGTTTTACATTAGAAAGTAAACTAGCCGGCGGTAGCAGGATTGTTGGATATATAAGCAAGCTCTGGGTATGTGACTTGGCCACCTCAAACAAAGAACTGGTCCTTGCTTACCAAGGCTCTTGAGTAAACTTGCAAGAAAATGGTTCCTTTCCTCTTATGGATCAATAACTAGCTAATGTGCAGCAAGTAATAGGTAAGTGAAAAAACTTGGCTGGAAACAAACACTGAATTCAGTAGGATTGCGTTCAGAGTAGACACGGTTAGGACTGTGCTGTGACTCTCATGTGACCTAGTGTAGTGATGTATTGCTTTGTATCTGCACTTTTAAAAAAGCATTTTGTGCATTCTCATCTTTGATCTGTAATTAATCCAGAGAGGATTAGGCCTGCCAAATTATAAATACAAGGGCTTTAAGGGAGGGGAAGTAAAGGGATACATTTTATTTCACAATCTGGGGGGGGGGGAGTACTCTCTTTTACTTTAAGTGATGTGTAGTGTTGCTCATCTATTTTTTTGTTTTGTTTTTTAAAAAAACGTTCGCACACTAACCCCATGGTTGCTTGTGATCTCCAAAAGGCCTTATAACATGAAGCTGCCCAGAATGGTGCCTGTGGGTTCTGAAGAGCTCCCCATTTGTTTCTTTTAAAGCACAGCAATATAGGTTCTTTCAAAAAAAAGTAAATGGAGCTTTTAAGTTAATGTTTTTTAAAAACCCTCTGCTGATCAAACAGTCCAGAGCTCTTCAGGCAACATTTGGACAGCCCTACTTCTTGCAGAGCCTAGGGCCCTAAGAAATGGAGATTATACAGCATATAAATATCACCCCAGTTAGTCTCGTTATTTGGCCTCTCCACAGACTTGATGTACGCCCCCTTAGTTAAGTATCCATGCAAGTCCATGATCTCAAAATTATTTTGCATATTTCTATTCTAAGATAAGGTAGATTTCACAGGGAATTTTGTATGGAGGCTAGCAAAGAGCTCAGTTCCTCTAGTAACAGCAGCTGTTTCCTCCTTTAAGGTTATTATACAATTTGTTTTTCATATAACAAGGTAATTAGGGTGGCTTAATTTTCTTTAATGATCAATGTAGAAAATTCAAGTCAGTAGTCAAACCAGCAAGCAGCCTTTCTTGTGATCAGAGAGAGAGCCAGTGTGGTGTAGTGGTTAAGAGCAGTGGACTCGTAATCTGGGGAACCGGGTTCACGTCTCCGCTCCTCCACATGCAGCTGCTGGGTGACCTTGGGCCAGTCACGCTTCTTTGAAGTCTCTCAGCCCCACTCACCTCACAGAGTGTTTGTTGTGGGGGAGGAAGGGAAAGGAGATTGTTAGCCGCTTTGAGACTCCTTAGGGTAGTGATAAAGCGGGATATCAAATCCAAATTCTTCAAATCCAAATCAGCAAATTATTCCTAATTTGCCTTAGCAAGTGTAAATTACCTATTTATTTTCAGGAATTCTGAAGCACCATGATTCATTTGTAGCTACTTTTATCCCCAAACTGAAGAAAAACAGGCATATGAAAAGATGAAGGCAATCATGGGCACAGCATCCTACTTTGGAGTCTTACTCATGACCAAGTATCTTTTTGTATCAAGTAAATGCAAGTGCTTTTTTTGGGGGGGGGGGTCACCTTCATAAAATCAATCCATTGACTAGAGAGAGATGTATACTTGAGTTGCAGCAACCATCACAATAATAATTTTGTTGATACTGGCACATCTTTATTGCTGTATCAGGTCTGGCGGATGAGGACTTCCCAACCGCCTTAACTGGGGTGTTCTTATATGGGTGTAGAAACCAAATTACAAAACTGAACTCTTACAACCAGCCCAATTAGGAAAATTCACAACACGCTTTGGAACATCTGTGATAAAAATATACATTCCAAAGAAAACTGCAGCTAGGTGGCAGGGCTCGGCTGCTGATCCACTCGATGTGCGGCAGGTGATGGTCCCATTTGACTTGCTGGGTAAAATGCAGCCATTTCCCCTGCGTCCTGAAGGATGAGTGCTACATAAGGCAGCTGCTATGGTTTTGTGGCAAGTGGTTCAGTTCACAAAAGTCACTCTTTGTGCAGTGTTTGATGGAGGTGAAGATAAAGTGGCTTCTTGGTCAACAACTGGAGTTTCTTCCTCTTGAAGTCAGTGGGTTTTTTGTACCTATAATTACATAAAGAACTGTCAGACTCTTTAGTTTAATGATCCTTAGGACATGTGCATGCACACAGTTTCGATGAACCTGCCTCTGTGCGCTGCAGCATCCCATGTCAAGATGTATTAGGTTTTGATCATCACTTCCCGGCCATCTTACCTACTAAAAGTTTTAATACTTTGACAGAGGATGCTCAGCATCTTTATCAGTCTAGCAGACTTTGAGCAGCAATTGCCAATCCAGCATAGCACAAGTAGTTATGTTCTTCAACATGCAAGCAATTGGTAGGATCTGAGTGTACAGCATGTGCCCAAGGTCACTTACAGTTCTATAACAATTGGTCCAGGTTTAATTTCATCCATCTCCATGAAGGCAAAGCACTTGGTGCTGGTGAACCTTTTCTTAGGCTTATAGTGTTTAAATTCAAAGAAAATAGCTGCACCTGAACAGAAGAGAAAATAATCATTCCTTGATAGAAGGAATCTAGGATACAGAGGGTGAAGACCCCCAACCACATAGACTCATAGAATTGTAGAGTTGGAAGGGACCATGAGGGTCATCTCGTCCAACCCCCTGCAATGCAGGAATCTTTTGCCCAACGTGGGGCTCGAACCCACGACCCGACTGAGCCATGTAGAGATGATGTAGAGCTGTATGTTACATGGCAGAGTGCTTCTTTTCATAGGCTTGGCACAAAGCTGCCTCCCATTAAACAACATTTTTTGCTTTACGATATAAAAGGTACTGAGCAATTATCAGAAATACTGTTGTCAATCTGTCACGAAAGCAAAACATGGAAATAAATGTTCTTCCTCCCCACCCTAGATTTTTGACTTCTGAAGTGGTCCTAAATTCAGCTTGGATCAGCTGGTCATATTTCAATGCAACAAACCTTTTGTTAGTTTTTCAACATGTTTCTGAATCTCGATGTCCACATTAAAATGAACGTATGTGTCCTCCTTCCTTGAAGCAACTGGTGTGTCCTGCACAGGGGTCAAGTCTATCCCATTCAAATCTGTTAGGGGAAAAATATGATGTATGTTTCAATTCTTAGAAAAATACAAGGACCACTGCATAAAATTTTGGAAGCCTCCATTTCTGAAAATGTAACAACAGAATTATACATGTTACTAGTGAAAAAAGCATTTGTTTTTGGGAACAGCACAAGAATCACCTTTAGACAGGGCGAGTATCTTACATGACTATCACGTCCAATCCAAAATTGTGTACATAATACCACAAGGAACTGACCTTTCACACCTATTAGGAATTCTCATTGTGCATCACTTGTTGCAAGAGAAACACGTGCATATGACAACATATTTATTTAGGGTGAAATCCAATGTTGCCATTCTGCTTAAGGAATCCTTTTAATCCAGCAGAAGCATTGACTAACATAAAAAAAAAGAGGAAGACGATTTTTCCTACTCCCTGTTGCAGTATCCTGCACCCCGCCTTCTACTCCAGATAGCTGAGGGACCCTCCAGTACAGCATGGACGGTGGTCTAGACTGAAGGGGAATTGGTTAATGAATGCCTCTTTTCTAACATTAGCAGACAGCTCCATGGGATCAAAAACATTTCTGTAAGTAGAATTGCAGTGTTGTTCATTATGGTTGTACGGCTACTCGGCAAAATATACGGTATTTTCTTATAGTGTAAGTTCTTGTAAACTCACAAAATAAAAACAGCATTAATCATTTCCTTTCTTGCAGATTAAGACTGGAATTTCATGTTTAAAAAAACCTCAAGTAGTTTAAAAGGCCTGGATAAATACAAATACTTTCACCTGGCCCTGAAAATAATGTGAGGTGGTTCCAGGTGAGGCCATTGCATAACTAGGATACCACCCTCCCTAGTAGTAAGCTCAAGGTATATGCTATTTCCTACCCAGGGGTGATTTTGCTACAGAAAATCTGACATGTTAGATCTGAATGTATTTGCAGTGTATATTGCAGGATATTGTCCAGTAAACTATCACCCACCAGTAACAGTAACAGTAGGCATAACATAAATTCAATACTGTGAAGGGAACTTTCCAAACACATAATCCACCTTTTTTAAAAAATAAGGTTCAATACTTTCATACCTCAAACGTCACTTGAAGATTTTCAAGAAATCCACAAAAGATGTTGCTCTATTTATTCTTTTAGGAACACTTTGTCATTAGCATTTTTTACGAAACAGAAAGATACAAAGGTAGACGAGGCTTTTATATATTTGAACACACTTTCATCGTCAGAAGAAGTTAATCTAATAGAAATCTGTCATGACTTGCTGAATGTTAAAAGCCAAGAAAGATTCAGACACTTATGACTTGAAAGTGAGCATTCATTTCAAAGTGAAAAGAGGAGCTACGATGTTGAGGACTTGGAAGAAGTCTGGATAATGCACAACGCCTAACAGATGCAGGATGTCGCTCAAAACCAGTATCTTGGGGTACTGGCATGACACAAATGTGTCATTTTTCAGCCCTTCATAGACACTGATTGAGTCAGAAAATGTGTACATGTTGAGGGGGGAAGCTACCTATTTGCTGTGGGAGTCTTAAGCAATTACTGCCAAGTCTGCTGGCAACCAGGAGTAGATCAGAAGTGTCAAAGGAACAAAGCTTGACTTAATTGCCTCGCCAACGCAACTAACACAACAACTACCTTTCACACTAACTGTGATATAGGGATCGATGCACTGCCCAGCATCTTTAAGACCAATTTTCTCTATTTTGATAGTAAGCAACGTCATCCCGGGTTCAGATGGCAATCTGGGTAATAATGTACCTGGCAAGAAAATAAGACAAGGGGGTGTTAAAGAAACAGAATTATAGCGCTTCAGCGCAGTTTCTACCGCTGTTTTTATCTGCATTCTGAACCTGGAGGATTCAATCCACTGCCTGTATTCAAGGAAAACAGGGCTGCCTAATGTCAAAGGACCACCTTGAGC
The DNA here is from genome assembly GCF_964234715.1 of Podarcis melisellensis. Taxonomy (NCBI): domain Eukaryota; kingdom Metazoa; phylum Chordata; class Lepidosauria; order Squamata; family Lacertidae; genus Podarcis; species Podarcis melisellensis. The sequence goes on from NC_138530.1 coordinate 30,229,200, forward strand.
CACAAACAAACAGCTATTCATTTGGATCTGGCAGCAAGTCTCATGAGTAAGAAGTCTGCAGGTCCTTTTTGAAGTTCACCATATGGGGAAGCAAGGTACCAGCCACCAGTAATCCAGTACACTTGGATTACAAGGATCAGATATATTATATTAGTACATCTAATCCCCCAAATAAGCACCGATCAGATACACCCATTGTGGGAAGACAAAAGATTCACCTCTGTACCCAAAGACCTCGATTCAATTGAGGTGGGCAGACTTCAGGGGGTTGAGGTCAGCTCTGAGGTCAACTTCATTGCTGTTTAACTGGAACTCTGAGGTCCAGTAATTGGAACCAGGTGTAAAATAGTGGATCGGGGAAATGGCAGAGCCAGATGCAAAATGGCGGCTCAGGGCCAATTAACAACTGTACTCGCAGCTCTATATGGTGAGAAACCTGTGTATATATAAGTACAAATCTACATTTGAGTCACCTTAGATAAAGGACACTAACAAAACAGCAACTGGCAAGCAGAGTTTCACAAAGGTCTGATCAAAGGTAACCAATGAATATTATTATAGAGTTCAGAAATAAATATCAGCAAAAATTTCCTCCTTTTGAAAGAGATAGTACCAGGTATTAATCTGCAGGATCTACTCTTCAAATTACAACCTCCCCCTGCCGCCACCCCCAAAGTGGATTACTTTCTTCATGTGACCTTGGTCATATAAAGCAATACGGAGGCTTGGAGATGTTCTGACTTTGGGTTTAATTGTGTGGTGGCATGGGCAAAGAGCTCTGCAACATCTAGCATTTGTTGCTGTGGGCAGGATGATTTTACATACAAGAGTTTTCACATCCAAGTGAAAGCACAAGGCCAGTGCTCTGGCCAATATGAACACATTCACAATTAATAGCTGCTCACATTAAGATATTATCATACCTTCATTGGCTCCTGCGTTAGATGAATTATGTAGTATATGGTTACACGATGGAGCCATGCATGTAGAAGACAAGACCACGTACAGTTAGGCAGCACAATAATGCAATAGGGGATCCATGGAAACAAGCAGATTGTACAGGCAAAGCAAGTACAATGAACAGTACAAATTCAGCAAAGCAGCTGATTGAGAATAGCAGTATATAATGCCTCCCGAAATCTAGGTTGCATGAGTCACCTTAAGCCTTTCACATTTAAGCCCTTCTGTAAAAAGTATTTCAACACTATGTTTACACGTATCTACCTATCAATTTTGTCCAGACATAGAAGACAAAAATTAAAGCGAGTGCTAGTGGTCTAAGAGCCATTTCAGACATGGCAATTTGCCAGGAACAGGAAGCGCAACTATCAGGTGCCCTGGACACCTCTAGAGATTCATCAGCCATAGGAGTGGAGCCAAGATCCCAATGGATGCAAGTGATTTTATACTCAAAATGCTTTGCAAATAAGTCACAGTGAGCTACTGTTGGTTCTATCATCTCTTTTAGAACAGACTATAAAAGGCCCCGCACTACCCGGAAAAGTTCTGCTGGACAGCACAATGAGGATGCAATGGAGGCAGCAAAGTATGCCCTCTTTACTGCCTTCACTGCCACTAGGTAGGCTTCATGAGGAGCCCTCACCAGTGTTTGATTGCATTCAATTTCAATTTTCCTCCACTCATGTTTGAGTCGTCTCCTAGCTTGTTTCCTCTGAAATATACCAGGAAGCCAAATGGGCTCTACAAAGCGGGAGACAGCACTCAGGCCGATCGTGTCAATGGCATGAGCCTTTGGATGTTCCAGAGGTCAGCCAGTGCTTTGACAGGAGCGCCAGTCATACCAGCCAGAAAATCCTCCAGAGCCATCTGGAAACCCACTGGATCCATCAGCCTCTGGGGTAGTGTTTTTATAGGATCTTTTATTTTGCATTGTAAGCCACCCTAGGAATTTACTCGAAAGGTGGAATATAAATTCCTACAATAAATACAGTAACTTAGCTGCTGAAGAAAAGCAGATACCTTGTTGACATCTGTAAAATGTTCCCCTTTATGGCCTAGTATAATGAATTCTCCAAAGTTAGCAAACCTATTTCATATCCAACTAGTAACCAATAGTTTATTACTATATGTAAACTATGTGAAAAGAACTTTAGCAAAGCTTTTATGCACAGACTGGTACAGAAAATGCACCAACTGGTATCCATCCATTAGCTAATGGCCATCCAAGTGTGTACCCAAACACTTCTGCAACAAATCTTAACTCCCACATCATCATCATCCTAGTAAATGACATTTGAATAAAATGGTGCCCCTACTACCTGGAATTCTGGCAGGAAACGCGTCTGGAGATCCTGCTCCAGCTCCACCCTCCTCCTCATCTTCTTCAAATTCCAAATCTTCCTCTTCACCAGGTGCTAAGATCTTCCTTTAAAAACACACACACCACAACTGAGGGGTGATTATGCACCTTCATCACTCAATTATTTTCAGATCAATGTGCCTGCAATGAACAGTATGGCTTGAGGAAATATCCGTAGCCTTCCAGAGGGTAGGAAGTAACAATTGACCTATAACAATTCCCTGTTAGACAATCTCTGGTATAGCTTCCTAAAGCCCTCTCCATATATACCTCTAATTTATTGGTTGCTTACCTTGGTGGAACAGGCTGAACATCAAAGGGGAATTCTTTATTATAGGAAAGAATATTCTTTAAGACTGTAAGGGAAGACAGACAGTCACCATCAACTATCAAAAAGCCTAATTAGTGTATAAATATTACAGGCAGAGGGTTTCATTCTTGTGCCCTCCCAGAGGACACCTGAAAGAAACAGTGGCTCCTTACATACAACATAACAACAGGGTCACTGTAATTGTCATTTTCACAGTCACCCCCCCCCAAAAAAAATTCTGAGTTTTAAGTAAGTAGCATTTCCTACAACCTAATTCATGCAAGAAAAGCAAAGAATGAAAGAAAAAGAGTCAAATGCATGGTGAGAAAAATTACATCCGATTGTATTTTAAATCAATGTCAATGTGAGAGCCATACTTTTTGTCTTTTCATGTTGAAATAGATTGCTCTCTTCTCAGAAAAAATAGCAACTTTCAAACACTGAGAACCAATAGCGCTTCCTTTCATTCCTAGCAAGGCTCAGACAATAATCTCTCGGAAATAGTATGAAGAATTGGTGATGGTACTTTTATGATTTGTTCCCACACAAACACACACAGTATGTATTTTTTCAATAGAACAATATCTACTACCATCATGTAAATTAAAGGGGGGGGGGAATAAGGCATTGTATACATAGGACTCTTCTCCGGAATAAGATGGAATATCCAGTCCTGATAATATGAACAACTTCTATAAGGTTGCTGAACTTCATGAAGTACAATTAATCATAGCCCTGGTTACAGATGGACAAGACCTTTCATTTCAAAGTAATGTTTCATATTGTGGTTTTGGATTTACAGCTACACTGTTTACACATACAGGTTCTTTGTTTTTAATGGTTTACCTGTGATTTACCCACACACTGAGAGGTTAAGGAAAGCACTTTGCTTTCATGCTTTACTACAGAAGAATCCAATTTCACCACTGTCCTGTTCAAGAATGGAAAAATTCAGGGCACCTCTCTCTTTTGTGAAAGAGCACACTAGAGACTAAGGCTGCAGTGTTATGTACACATTCCTGGGAATAAGCCACAATGAGCAAACAGGGGTTCAGACTTGCATAGGATCGTGTCCTTAAGTGTTACGAGTGGAGAAAAAAGTAAGTACCAGATTCAGAGCAACATCAATTCAGTCCCCTTTGCCCAAATCAAAATATGACACTACTGTTTTCAAGCTTTCCATGTGTGAAGAAATAGGATTTTCAATCATGCTGCATTTGGGTATTGGTTAGAAAATTTGGGTTGTAAAATACTTGCTCTCGCAGCTCTCTCCTGCATAGGAGGGTCAAAAGTTCACAAGAAGGTTAAAAGTACAATGGAATGTTTCACTCATGAAGTTTGCTTATATTGATTTATTTAAAATACTCACATGCCATCCTTTATTTTAAAAAGTTCCAGGGTGGTTCATTCACAACCATAGGAGGCTGTGATAGCCCTACCCTCCATGAATTGCATAACTTCCTTTTAAAGCTATCCAAGTTGGTGGTTATCAAAGACTACTAGGCATGGTGGCTACACATGGTCAGAGGCAGTAGGCCTCTAAATACCAATTGCCAGAAACCACTGGAGGGTAGAGTGCTTGCAGATTTCCCATGGGCATCTGGTTGGCAATTTTGAGAACAAGATGAATCAGCCCTCCAGATGTTTTGGGACTACAACTCCCATCATCCATAGCTAACAGAACCAGTGGTCAGGAATGATGGGAGTTGTAGTCCCAAAACATCTGGAGGACCAAGTTTGCCTATGCCTGGACTAGACGGACCATTGGCCAGATCAGTCAATACCTTACATTAAAATAAACCCTTTGGATCAAAGAAAGCTACCTGCCAAAGTGGAACCTGCACACTGGTTTGTATTCAACTTACTTCTACTCAGAGTAGAAATATTAAATTAATGGACCTAGGTTAATCATGGCCATTCGTTTCAATGAGTCTACACCGCGTAGAAATTTCTTGACTAAAACCCATTATGTATCTGCAATAGTCACTGTTCTGGACATGCATTGTGAGTGGCTCACGTAGGCACATAATGGGCAGCTGTCTCAGAGGAGGGATAATCTATCTTTACATCAACAGTGGCTGAATGATCCATACACACACCCCTCCTCCAAGCAGAAGCCGATTGTGCTGGAAGGGTAAACAGCCAGTGAATCATGCACAGATGCAGTGGAAATCTGTGCTGATATGTTCAGTTTAAAGGTAACTTCTCGTTTAATTAATTTCTTATGATGCATTAACATCTTTTTCACAGCATTCGTTTTAGGAAATTCTGGTCTAGAGAGTTGCTTCATCACTTGCCTGACGGAACAGCATACTTGGAAGATTATTTTCCTGGAGAAAACCTATCGGCTCCTAGCTGCTTACCAATAGAAACTTTATAGAACTGTTTGGAATACATTTATAGCAATCAGGAGCCCAAGCACCTAGATATGAAAACCAAGACCATCTTGTGGGCCCTCCAAATTCTTCTTTGTGGTGCGTAGTAAGAGAAACCAGAATATCACAATAGCACAGCTGACTGAACACCATCCCACACTGACACTGCTTTTAAATTATTCTTGAAATTAAAAGATACTTACTTGGTTCTAGTTTCTTCAGATCCTCTAGCTTAAATTCTTCCTGGGACTGTGTAGACTAAAAGGAAAGTAGTATTACATATCTGTATCTACTATCCATTGCTACAGCCAGTTACAATGGTAAAAGTAGTGCTGGTTTTGCATTTTGTTCTACCTCTTGTTTCCTGAAAGGGCCCTGTATTTCAAAGAGAAACTAACTGTTAGTTCTTTGGGTACCTTTGAACTTCATTGTTTACCTAAAGGGAAAAAGTTATTGAGACACAAAATCCTGCTGATGTAAAAAACTGACTGGAAAACATGTTGAATTATCAGCATGTCTTTAATGCATCAAAAAAGACAGCATTCTCTCCAGCTTCTTGAAGATTCATTAAGGCATTAGAAATAGAAAAAATAATTTCCCTCGTGAGTATTAAGCAATATCTACTCTCTTTTCAAAAATTGAATATGGTACTAATGTCCAATCATTTTCCATATTAGATCCACTTTATCACACACACACTGGTCCCTTATATATTTTAATTAAACCACAGGGCGGGAGTTTTTGTGTATGTTAAGACCACCAAAATTCAGGGCAGGGTTTACAGGACTAAACTGTGGCCTTTCAGATGTTGTTCGACTCCCAAATCCAATCATCCCTGACAAGTAGTCATGCTGGGGATGATGGGAGTTGGATTCAAACATGATATGGAGAACTGCAGGTTACAGGACTAGAACCAGGACAAAAACATTAAGGATTATGGATGTGTTTTAATTGCTCATGTGGTCAGACCAGGCCAGAGGTGAAGAAACCAGTGATAAGATGTCTGATCGGGCAGAACTAAGGTAGGGCCTTCTGCCAAAATAACTTTACAAGGAGAAGATAGCATAGATCAAGACTGGAGGGCAAAGCAAGTTATAGACCAGGAAGAAATAAAGGCTGCAGCGAACACAGGATAGCAGCAGCAACTAGTTTACTAGTCACTGCATTTAATTAATTAAACATCCTGGTGATGCTCACATATTATATTGGCAATCTATATAGATATCAAGAAGTAATTATGCTGGTGTTGAAGGCAAATAATGACACATTTGCTTAAGACTGAAGTATTGGCATGTTGAAACAGCATGCAATTTAGTAGTATGTACTTAAAAGAAAGCAATGACACTGTAGATTTTGGGTTGATTTGTTTAAAGTCAGAGCCCAGCGAAACATTATACTCACTGTGAGAAAAATATAAGCCATGGTCTAAAGGCTCCCTCAACAGGAAAGCTGAAGGAGCTTGTCCTGATGTCAAACTGAAGGGAGAGAAATCCACAGGCAGCAGGCTTATCATCTCTACTTTTCTTTTTAACAGCTATGAGAGATTAACTGAGCAAGATAACCAGAGATAGAAGTCTGCCCGTTGGCCAGCAGCATTTCTTCACCTCTCAGTGTGATATGAAGGCAAGCACCTCCAGCTCCTCTTGACTACGGGGAGGAAGTCTTCAGAAATCTCAATGACTAGAACCTGGCTGCTTTTCTTATAGCAAAAGAAACATACTGCCGTGTATCACATTTCTCAGTTCTATTTTTTGTGCTCCAGCAGTAAAGCATACATATGCTTTGCGTGCAGAAGGTCCAAAGTTCAGTCCCTGGTGTCTCTAGTTAAGAGGATCTCAGATACCAGGGTTGAGACCTCTGCTTGGAGAAATTGAACCAGTCACAGAAAAGTAGACTATAGACAGTTGCATGGTCTGGTTCAGTATAGGGCAGTTTCACATTGAGAATTTCAGCATAAGCCCAAAGGGCTTCACTCCTGTACTGGTTGTAGTAAAATGATTATGAAACAGGTTTCAGTTTGCACTACTTTCTATTGTGATCTAACATGTCAGTAGGAAAGGAACTAAAGTTTCTCTGAAGTGTATATATGAGTGATGTTGTTACTTTTTCTTGCAGAGTATCTATAGGAGAAAACTTAGAAGGTGAAGAAAAGCAACAAATAAAACTAGACGTCATTCTCATCCTAGACCAACTCCAAGATACATCACTGCTAGTGAAGTGATCAGTCTACTTTACTTTGTTGTTCATGGGACAAGAGCACCTTTGTGAGTAGCCCCCTAAGCACTTCAGTGATATTTAGGAACAATTCGGTGAGATTAACATGGAAGGCTTGAAAATACAGGCAGAAAGCCACCACCTTCAATATTCAGAAGTTGTTTTAAGAAGAACATTGATCAACCAGAGGAGGGTAGTCAGAATGGTGAGGGGTTTGGAAACTAAGATTTATGAAGACTGACAAAAAGAGAGCTGAGTGTGTTGAGCCTGGAGAAGATAATATTAAGGAAATAAGTGATAGCAATCTTCAAATATGTAAAGAGCTTTGATGTTCCAGAGGGCTAGAGACAAAGAATGAAAATTGCAAAGAAGACTTCAGCTAAGCATTAGGAGAAACTTGCTAACAAAAAGCAGTTTGTCAATGGAACAGACTGCCCTAGGAGTGATGGCATCTCTGCTGGAGGTATTTAAGCATATGATTGTCAGGAATGCTGTAGCTCCATTCTGAATTGAGCAGGAGGTTGGACCAGAAGACCTCAAACAGTCTCTACAATTCTATGATTCTATTCTCAACCACTGCTTAATTTTATCTCTCCTTCTGCTTCTGATTCCCTGTAATAAGTGGCTAACAGAGGAATAGAATACAATATATGTAACAAGCCATCTTTCCATAGATAGTGTCTTTTATTTAACATTCATTGAGACCCACAAAGAAACTGGAAGTCACAAGGTGAAAACTGAATTAACTGTACCTGCAAAGCTGCACTCCTGAGTTCCAAACATGTTGCGATCTTTGCTAAGGTTTTCTGTAAGTGAGAGGAGAAAGTTAACTTTTTTTTTTACTAACAGAATATTTCTTTTCAAGCTCATGTACTAAAGCAGCAGCAATTCAGTTGTGTGTGTAAAAGATGGAAGAGACGGCAAAGTGCCTATCTAAGTGTAGAGGCAGAAATAGCGGGCAAGAATATTGTTCTGTGTTCCTAAGAGCTGTTTCCCATATGCAGCCACACTCCTGCACAAAGATATACATTTTATTATGCAAGTTCAGCTGTGCAACACATGTAGTTTGAAAGCAGAATGACAACCAACTTCCAGACTGAGCTACAAGACACCACATCTTCATAGATGAACGCAAATCAGAATATATTAAATTCTAATATGAGACTCTTCCCAAATACAGTGTTGTAAACAAGAGGGCTAAAGATGTTCTCTTCTTTTTTCCCCACCCACATTCCTTCCCACTCACCCCCTGCACTGAGCCAGAGGCAACTGAGGTATCAGTCTGCTTTCCTTTCCTGGCTTAACAGCTAGGCTTACAGCCCTATTTCTTCTCCCCAAATTAGAGCATTACAGCTGCTTGAACTTGCCAGCTGCACTTTGTTGTGGAGCAGAAAGCTTTGAGATGTGTTAGAAGGCACTTGAGAGTTGAAGAATGATAATGCACTCAGATTTGCTTGGGAGAGATTTAGAGTCACAAGGAATAGGTCTGGTTTGTTATTTTTTAAAGAAAGAAACTGAGATCTATTGAATGGTGGCAAGATACCAGCAAGCATTATTCATAGCTATTTCTCAGGAACCACACCCAACACTAACTTTTTTTAAAAGAAAAAAAAACCCAAATCCAAAACACTACAGCTAGATACAGCTAATGTTTTTCCAAGTGTTGCTTTCCCCAACAAGATGCTTCATTTTTCAGCAGGGAAAACATTTATCACATTAAAAGCATTAAAGTTGTAATGTCCTTGCAAGTGAGAATCTTTGTCCACAATTTATGTTAAAACTGAATCTTAAGAGTGCGCTATTGGATATGTTAACCATTAGCTCTGCTGTGCAAGTAATGTTTGTGCTACCGCACATGTTTTTCATCCAAATTGAATTTTGCTTAGAGCTTTAAGCCTATTTGCTAGTAATCAGCTATAAGTACGGTATGTTTTAACGCAGTGATAGTTTGCAATGAAACAGGATTTTCATGACTTGATACTGCTAAATGTAACAGAAAGATCAAGACACAACCCCCCTTTTACAAGAGCCAAGAACTCACCATGGGAAGAGAGGTGTGACCAGTAAGAAGAAATTAAACAACAAACGGATTAAACTAGTGAAATTTCTATCTCATTTGACTTAATGTCCTCTATGATGCATAGAATGACACAACGTCCATTATGCCCACACCTGGCCTTCCTATAGAGTTTGTACCTAGAGATAACCATGTCACACTGGTTCTCTCCATTCCACCAGGTTTCTGTTATGCCAATTCTATCTATGCTTGCCTTCAAGACCATGCACGCCAGCTGACCCATCTTGGTTTGGTGGATTCTAGTATTAATGTCTGAACACAGTTTCTCTCTCCAAATGTTTTTGGCACTTGAATATTTTTAAAAAAGAGAGATGTGGCTGAAAAGTTCTCAGTCTAATTCCAAACCCAACTCTATTCCATTTAGTCACCTATCCACTTCTCCCTAAAGAAACGCATCATTCATTTGCTTCCTGACCCTTCCTTCTTAGAACATCAGAACCTGAATGCTTTCTCTGCTCCTGTTCCTCCCGCCCCTGAACATCAGAAATTTATGCACTGAGATGGCAGTGTCCAGGGAAGACCCGCCCCCTAATTGCCATGTAGCAATTTGCTACTCTAGATAGAAAGAAGACTCTCTTTACATTAAAAAATAGTCCAAAACAAAGCTGGTTATTCTTTCAGAGATTGTATCTTGACATTTAAAGCAAGATCCATTAAATCTCATCATTTTGCAATGATAGTTGTAAAATCGTCGCAGCAGATATAAACATATAGCAGTTATAACAATGAAGAAATGTCCTTGGCATTAACACCTGCTGGTTCTGCCTTTATCCATCCATCACTCTTTTGATTAAGATGGATCATAGATCTAACCAAAACTTTTCAGAGTGCACATTGGCTTCCCTATTGCGAAGAGTGTGAAGATTATACTTCCATGCAATCCTAGAATGTGCCTTGAAAGGCAGGGAATTAATCTCCCAATCCTCACCATGCATACTCTTTTTTAAGATCCATTCGAAGGCTCTACTACACAATGGCAGAGATTTAACAGAGCCCTAGAGGAGAAGACATTTCCATTCATGCAAGGGGAGACCATCAATCTGCTGATCCTTCCTTCAGCTATAGTCCTCATATTTCATGGTGTTCTGAGAAGCAATTTTTAATTTTTTTGCAGGGGGGACTGCAGTAGGAAGAAGAGAAGAGAGGAGTTCTGTTCAAGAGCAAAATTTTGTCTGTTGTACTTAAGGCCAGGCAGAGTCAGTTAAGCAATATGGAGACTCAATCAAAACTATTTTAGCATACATTTTTTCCTAATTTAGGTCTGGAAGCATTTACCTATTAAGTGATTCAAGCTCCAGATCTCAGTGGACAAGTTATCCATACACATTCACTTCTATCACAGATCATAGCCCCAAGGCTATGATAAACCCTGATTGGTATTGATTTAGAAAATCTGTTTCATCCAAGAGAGCCTGAATTTGGTTAGCGACCACTTGCTCAAGAACTATGTACAAGAAGGGGACATTAGTAACTGGCTGGCAGCTGTTTAAATTTTGTGGATCCAGGGAAGGCTTAAGGACTGGTTTTATCACTGCATCCTTTAAGCAGACAAGGACCGTTCTTTCTAGTAAAGAGGCATCAGTCACATCTGGCCCATCTAGCCTTCCCCTCTTTATTAGTTTTTATCAGCAATGAAGACCAAATGTCCAGATCCACACCAATCCAAGCACCTTGTTCACATCCTCAAACCATACCAACTAAAGTTCATCCAACAAAACAAGACAAAGCAGTGTTCTGGATCCCTCTCGAGATTCACCTGCTATGGAGTCAAGGTCCAGCAGATGCAAGTAATTTTATGCTCAAAATGCTTCACAAACAAGTCATGGTGAGACACCATTAGTTTTACCACCTCCATCAGGCTAGAGTATAAAACACCCTGTACTACACAGAAAAACTCTGCTGAATGATGCAATGGAGGCAGCCAGGTTGGCCTCCTCATTAACAAATTGTGAATGGAAATATTTGGTTTAAAGCCAAAATGTCACCTGTATAATAAAATGAATGAATTTTCAATGGCCTGGCTAACTTGTTGGTGCATGGTGAAGCAGGGATCTCCTGCTTAGCAGTGAGAGTACTTTCTATCAATGGTAATCTATGTTAAGTTTCTTTGAACAAAATTTCTTCCCCTGAAAGCTGAATGCCTAAAGCTTTAGAGGGCAGATAATGACAAGGCAGTTTTCAGACATTCACTGCCACACAAAACCCATTATTTTTAAATGGCTGCTCAGAAAGTACTTCCTCTTTTCTCTTTACCTCCACCCAAAGACTGCAAGGAAAGGGTTAAAAACTATTGGGAGAAGAAAGGATTGAAGAAGATTGGAAGAAATTCAAGATCTACCTGCAGAAATATTGTGATTTAGTGGAATGTTAAGAAGGATGCTTGGTTATAAATAATTGGCCATCATTAAAATAGATTAAGAATTGAGGATAAGAGAGATTAAGAGAAACAATTAATAGGAGAATTCTTTACGGTATTTAAGCATGTGGTTATAGATTTGGAAATAAGATGATAATTTGCTTGACAAAATTTATTAAAGATGTAAATGGGAGCGGGAGACGTGAGGAAGCTCAAGAATATTATGAAACTTTGTTAAAACAAAGCAATAATGTTTATTAATATTGTATTTTCTTTCTAAAAACCTTAATAAATATTTATATTAAAAAAAAACTATTTTAAAGAATATTCCACCACCAATGAACATACACCATCATGTACCTTTTGATCTTCTGTGAATTCTGAGTTGTTGGGTTGAGACTGGGCCTCTTTCTGTAGATGCCTTGCTAATCTGGAAAGAGGGGAGACACTTTGTGAAATTTAGGGTCATAAAAAGGGTAACTGTGCTCTTAAAATTCTTAAAAACAGGTTTAAACAGGAACCTGTATGTTTTATGTTAAGAGGCAGACAGTGTTCTCAGTAATGAAACAGCATATATATTGTATAGTATATAGTTAGGAAGGTATACAAGAATTAAAATAAGGACAATCAAACCAAGATTTAAAAACATGCACTTCTTCGAACATTTTCACCTAGAACTAATTGAGACATACATTAATTAGCCACTCAATGTTTCTTATTTTTATTCTTGGAAAACACAACTATATTGGTCTATGTTGCCTCCATCATTACATTCTGCATGGAAATTCTTACTGCCATTAACGCAACTCCCACCTATGATGTAAGTTCTGAGTAAATAAGAAATAGTAAAACCACTACTGTACATCTCAACCAAACCCCTAACAACACCTGTTACTATTCTCTGTAAAAAGCCATAGTATATCCATACCATTTAGCATCTCTGTAGGTCAAGTCCTTATCAGAGAATGACAGAAATTGCTTTATATTTGGGGAAGCATTTATGTGATCAAGGGCACCAAAACACTCTCAAAACGAGATCCCTGTTCCTATCATTTTTTAAATCTATAATCTGACTTGCAGGAAAGTTGAGTTTGAAGCAGATATACAACTTCCAATGCACTTTCTAAGCAGATGCAATCAAACCAAGGAGTTACGTAACATACAGGGAACTGAAGTTATGCTGTTTCATATAACAGATAATGCAGACTCGAGGCAACTTAATCCATGTTCACACAAGTGGCAGGAATTAGGGCTAGGATATAAACAAAAGTATGCCCAATAGTGCTTCCGAATCTCTGCCTCCCAACAGCAGCTACCCACCCTTGTTGGCAATGCCCCAAAAGCTGCACCCGGAACTGGAAAGCTTCACGACAGCTAAGGTACTAGTGTAGTAGAGCAGCAGGCAGCAACAACCTGTTGGAGGTGTGCCTAAAGGTCTTGCTGGAGCCTGCTGAACATCAGGTTATTGGAGATTCCTTGGAATAATGATCGAGAGCAATAAATTCATCCCAATCTAGACACTGAACTTATACGATCCATTTCTACCACTATTTCAATCAAAGCTAAACAATTTATACTTGCTTCCATAAAATACTCGTACAGAAGCGGGCTGTTGGCAATTCTGTTTCGTAATCAGTAAGCCGGTAACATGTGGAACTTCACTGAAAAAGTTCATTATTATTAATGAGAAAGGGTCAAGATGAGACAAAATTCATTTAGCAGGAATCTACCTAGGAGCAGGAGCCATCAGAAACCCCTCTTATTTTTACAGATCTTTCCTTATATGACCTCACTGGATGTGCTCCAGGGTAGAAAAGCAATTATTATATATCTGGCTAACCAGCTTTGTGATCTGTGTACCCCAGAAACCTTTGCAACACACGGCAGCTCCCCAGCAGGCAAACCAATGTGCACAGGGCTAGTTGAAGACAGAAAGCTTGAAAATGGTTGCCACAGCTTACAAGGATTCTGAAAGTTAATGTACCAATATTCTCCCAAGTCTAAAATAAATAAGATTGCACCTCTGCCTGTGTGGCAACAAAGACAGAGCTAATGCTTACCTCAGGGAATGGGCCATGCAGGTCAGTGGCAAACAGCTAAGTATGTGGCATGCCCCAAGTCCCCCAGCAAAGAAGCCCAAGAAAATGCAGAAAACAGGTTGTTTTGCCTGGTCACCCACAGATTTATTCAACACACCAAGTTAAGGGTAGGGATACTCAGGCCCAGGGGCCAAATGTAGTCCTCTGGGCCTCCCAATCTGACTCTCTCCAGTTACATACCCTGTCCCCAAAGCCACACACCCTAACAGCCTTGCATTCCCACCCTCCTTGAGTGCCTTTGCCCGGCTGGAATGTGCCCTTGAACTCTTTATCAGATTCTTGCTTGCCTGGATGGAGGATATAGAATTGGGTATGTGTGTGCATAGAAACTAGGCTGGTGCATTAAGGTAAAATTTACAATTACTGCTCCTCCCACTCTTCCCTCTTGCTCATCACTGGCATGTGGCCTCCATGTCACCTGAAAGGGGATGTGGACCTCAGACTGAAAAAGTTTCTCTAGCCCTGCAGTAAATGGAAACAGGGCATCAATTTTCCACTTTTAAAAACAAGAAACAAAAGACAGGGGAAAGCTTTTATACCCATTATGCAGGCCAACCAAAAAGGTGGTGTGAAAAAAAGATCAGAAAAGGCTTGCCTCTCTCCTCACAACTGCATACCCCTCCAATAAATATCCTTCAAATTATGGGGGAAATGTTTTTCCAGATCAACCACCAGACCATTTGGTATTTATGTTACCTATATGCTGCTTCCAGCAATGCACAAAGCCAAGAGATGTAAATGCTGCAGTGGAAGCACCTCTTTTCTCAGGTGCTTGAAGAAGTAGATGGACCAAGAGTTCAGTCCACTTTTCCTCATGGCCCGAGTTGCAGTACTAATTTTGCCAGGAGCTATAGGCTCAGGTTCCTCCTGAGTGTCAAGCTTCTAAACCTCTTGTGTAATGGAATAAGAGATGGGAGACAAAAAAAAAAAAAAGCAAGGTGGGGAAATGCTAGAGATTTTGGAGGTATGTAGTTGAGAAGGCAAAAAGGTGTTTGAAGATCTTAGGCTGGCTTCCTCAACCTCAGCCCTCCAGATGTTTTGAGACTACAATTCCCATCATCCCTGACCATCCCTGCTAGCTAGGAATCATGGGAGTTGTAGGCCAAAAACATAGGTTGAGGAAGCCTGATCTTAGGTACAAGGAAAAATATGACTTCATTAAAGTAGTACTACTTTGCTTATATAAATTAAATGCACAGCAAACAGCATACATTTGAAAGAGACAGTAAATCCTTTGCAGGGTTATACAACCCTGTAAAGTGAAAAGGGCTATCAATTTAACAGCAAGAAAAACAGTGAAATGATCTAAACTTGCAAATGGAAACTCATATTTACCTACCTGGAAAGAGACAAAGAAAGCTGCACAACTCCACAAATCTAAGTGGAGCAGTCTGAACAATATATATAACTTGCTAATTCTGTACATGTACTATAAACTGTCAATTTTGCAAGATTTCTATACAAGCATACAATGATTTCTGTCCAGCACACCCTCTTTTGCCTTTCTGAAGTATGAGATTTGTGATTTCATTTCGAAGATTGAATTTGCTCATCTTAAACCTAAATGATGTTAAGGCAGAACAGCAAAGACGGTCCCTACCCATCTATAAAGCTACAAAAAATATATAATATGAAGAGGTGAAACCTGACATTTTTAGGAAGGATAGCAAAGGAACAATTCTTAAAGTTGATTTCAAGCGTGTCTTATTTTCATCTTTGATATTATGTGTTTGTATGTTTTGTGACTCACCCTTAGAACTTTTTATGATGAAGTGCAGAATGTAAATGTAAAAATAAAATAAAATCTAGCAAAGTTGATTGCTCTTAGAAACCATTTTAAGGGAATGAAGTTCAGTGAACACCAATATTTTAAAACAGTGCCTTTAAAAGCATCCCATCCAATATTCTAAAAGAGATAAGTACTTAATGTTTTCCCCATTTACCTAAAATTTTCAATTTTTCCATGTAGGGGTGAAAACAGGAAAAAAGTTTTGTCCCTCAATATTCCCAGGCCTCCATATTGCTGCAGAACAGGGATGGGCAATCTGTGGCCCTCAGTCTAATTTCAAAAGGTCCCTGCAAGTTCACACTTCTAGCAAGAGTGCTGTAGCCTGCTCAGCTGAGCAAGTCCTTGGCAGTATGAAAAAGGAGAATAGAAGAATGGTCCCATCTACTTTTTGCTCCAGCCCCATCTACCATCATCACAGAATGAAGCTCTTGGTATGCAAAAGGTTGCTCAAATCTGTCAAAGAACCTAACAGTTATTGCGGCACCATTTTCAATATTTTAAAGATGGGAAGCTAAGTTGGGAGCTGGCAAGTTATCCAAAGGCACACCATGAGTCAAACTGGCAAAACTGCAACTCTGAGTGCATGAGATTTGGATGCAAATCCAAATCCGCCCACAGGATTACTCTGCCCTATTTTTGTCCTAGAAATACAGGACCACATTTACCATTTCTAGCTTTCACCATTACATCTCTTAGGGCAGGTTTGCACACTCATATCGAGTGAAAGTAGTGCAGTAGACAGCCCTGAAATACAGTTCAATGAAAAGGGATGTTATGCTCCACCACTTAAGCATCTGCCAGGGGAAAAGAGAGTCACACTGTTACTACTGCTTTCTGACGAGACATTAGTGATGAGGTTCATCACTTCTGCTGCCTGGCTTATCCCCTCCTTCAAAAACCTGTGAAAGTTTTAAGAGGCAAGGCAAAACGGCTAAATTCCTATCGCAGAACCACGTGCATGGTTTTCCAGGAAAGTCTGAAACTAATGCATACTGCACAAACCAAATCAATTTAACAAGAAAAAATTATTGGAGTTCCACAAGCCTACCATGAAACCCAACAGCATTTTCCATGTAAAATCTATATTAAGTTCCATCGCAAACATAGAAATGAACCTTTATTTGCACAGACCATCTGATGCAGTACTGTACTTGGCATCTCCTTGAGTGAATTGTCCTCTGTATTAACATTTTACAGGCAATTCCAGTGGAGACCTAGAACAGCTCCAGCAAATGTCAACAGCAGGTATTTAAGTGTCTTCTTACTTGACAACCTGCATGATATATAAAAAGTGATACATGCTCATAAATCAGTAACGCCAACTGCAAATCAGTGGCAGCCAAAGGTAGCTGAAACCAGTGGGACTGCAAGGAAGTCACAGAGGGGTGGCCAATAAGGCCATGGGGACATAGCCAAGTTGCACTGGTTCTCTCTATTCTCCTCCCTTGCAAGGATATAGTGGACATTTAAGTACAGTATTGCCTTTGTACAACTAACTACTTAGTGCCTAACTAAACTTAAAAGTGTCATACTTTAGGTTCAGAAGCAGTCACAGTTGCTTTTCTCCTAGAAGAAAAGTTGCATGGCCTCCATCAGTTCTGGTTCTCTTGTTTTAGTTGTATAAGTACTTTGTTGTTGTTGTTGTTTAGTCGTTTAGTCGTGTCCGACTCCTCATGACCCCATGGACCAGAGCACGATATTTAGTATCTAACTAAATGCCTTACTTTTAAAATTATTTAATTATTTATATACCACACTTTCATATGTTACAAGCAGCTACAACTTAAAAGCACAACTCTAGAATAAAAACAGTAACAACTTGAGGCACCTCAGTAAAAGCTGGTTGGCGAAGAATCTCAGGTTCAAAAAGACCAGTGCAAACCTTGGTTCAAAAGATATGCCTGCTGTGACAATGTCTGCTGTGGGTTCATGCCACAATAAACATACATTACTGTACTTAGAAATAAGCCCCACTGAATTCCATTGGGATTGCAGTATGAATTGGTAAGACTTTTTTAAAAAGTGCCACAAAGGACTGTTAACTAGGGACCCCATAAATTTCCAGAACTATGGAGAGACTATTCCCCTCCTCTGGCCAATCACTATCTCTAAGCCTAACCAAGCTCTCAGGATTGTGGGTACAAAATGGGGAAACTGAGACCCATGAATGCCACCTTGAGCTCATCAGAGCAGCAGTGGGGAACTGTGTTCAGCTGAAGGCCCAGAAGGGAATGTTCCGAGGGTCAGTTTGTTCTAAATTATTATTATTATTAGTAGTAGTAGTAGTAGTAGTAGTTTATACCCTGCCCATGCACCCTCTCCATGAGAGGTTCAGAGAGTGGCAACCCAAGAATGGGCCTTTTCTAAGGTGGTTTGTAGAATGCTCCCTCCAGGGAGGCTCACTTGATGCCTTTATTACATATATTTAGGTGTCAAGCGAACACATTCCTCTTCTCCCAGGCCTTTGGCTAATTAAACAATTTATGGCCTGTAAAGCGAGATGAGCGCCGCAGCCCCAGAGTCGTTCGTGACTGGACTTAACTGTCAGGGGTACCTTTACCTTTTTATGGCTTTTTAATCTGTGTGTAGGGGGTGCTATTTTTTTTTTTTTTTGCTATGTTGTGTGGGTTTTTTAATATTGTAAACTGCCCTGGTATTCTCAGATGAAGGGTGGTATAGAAATTTAATAAATAATAATAACTGGGTCACCGTACTCTGATTAACGATGATGTGGTGACATGGCATATACTAACAAGGGGAGGCCTAGAACAAGCTTCAGCGTATGTCAACAGAGGGCATATAACTGATTCTATACGTCACACCTACATGGCACTCAAAAAGGGATAATCCTATGTTGTGGTAGGGAGAGAGAAAGATTCTGAAGTAACTTGTAAAGCACAGTGAATAACTATTTGAAAGATGAAGAGCGCATGCTCTAGGACAAGACGCCAAAGAATTATTAATCTCATTCTGTGAGATCAATGGGGTTTTAGACTTCTTTTTCTTGAACTGGAACCCTCCTCATGCCATACTGACTGGAAGTCACCAAGGCGCTTTAAAAGCTGTTTGCGGTATGGCAGGGAGGATTTCAGCTGTTTGAATAGGAACAAATTTAACTGAAAGCCCCTTGCATGAGTTTAAGGCTTAAGCAGCTCTCTTGGATCTCAGCCTGTCTTCTGGCTTTTTGCAGATTTGATTCAAGTCAAGAACAGCAGTCATAATTGCTTCCCAGCAAGCTATTAATATTATGCAGCAGTCCCCAATTGCCAGCTGGGTGCCGATCGGTGAAACATGAAAGCTTGGCAGGAAAGAAAAGGTGGGTCTATCCGATTTTTATGGAGGGTAGGTATCTAACTGGCAAGCACAGATCTCCACGGCACGGCATCCAAAGCACCTGCACCTGCAGAAACCCTTCTTCCACAGATGGTTTCTAGAGTTGCAAGAAGCCCTGTGCCACAGCACATCTGGCAGCTCCAGCGAGGGCTGAGAGATAGTCAGCATCCAGATTAACAATGTGAACAACAACAGGTGGCTCCCAAAGGCAAAACTTTCGCCAGACACCACACAACTGGCAAACACATAGATGTGCCTGGGGAAGCAAGACAACGTTAACAAATCATTTAGTCTTATTTCTAATGTTAACTTTAGGTTTCAGCGCAGAACACACACACACACACACACACACACAGAGAGAGAGAGAGAGAGAGAGAGAGAGACCCAGGGCAAGGACACTGAGGCGGAGATATCTCCCCATCCTTCCTTAAGGCTTCAAAGCTCAATGTTGGAGGCAAATATTTAGAAACAGAGATAGGAGTGATCTAGTTCAGCAGCCCTTCCCACGGCTCCCCAACGCCTCAACTGAAGACGGCCTCATCTTCACCCACAGGCAACCTCCCCTGGGACCTTCGTGACCCAACCCCCCCCCCCCAAAAAACCCCACAACAATCCTCCTGAAGTGAAGCATCGACACATGGACTCCAAGCACGCAGAACCTCTTGCAGCCTTCAGACCCCCCCCCCGTCTCCTGAGGAACGGGAGCCTCTCAGCTCCTCCGCCCCACCCAGAGCTTTTTCGATGCTTGTGCCCTTCGGGTCACCACCCTCGGCCTCCGCCCAGAAGCGCCAGACCCACCCAGGCGCCCGCAGCCCTCCAAGTGCCTTCGCCCCAGCCTCAACTTCTTTGCCCCACCCAGTGCCGCCGCCGCCTCTCTCACCCGCCGCCGCCGCCGGGCTGCCCAGCCCTTCGGAGCCGCCTCGCCTCAGCAGCCCCAGGCGCCGCCGCCGCCCACCCCGCACTCACATCTGATACTCGTCTATCGCCTCCACGAGCTGCCCCCAGGAGTCGAAGTCGGTGCCTTTCCTGAAACTGGCGCCCCAGCGCTGCAGGAGGCTCCGGGCCGCTTCCGACATGGTCCCAGCGCTGCTAGGGCACCATTTTCACCCCCGGGGCCGCGCGGGGGGGGGGAGGAGGAGGAGGAGGGCTCGCGCCGGGCAACCGCCGCTCCGTCCAAAGCCTGCAGCACCGCTACTCAGTCACCGACCAAGCCCATCTGCCACCGCAACCAAACCTGGCGGCCGCCTCTGGGCCGGCTCCGCCTCCCCGCCATCAAGCTCGGTTGTGCCCGACCCGCCTTCCTTGCTCTCCTCTCGGGCGCATTTAGAGCCGCGGTGACACTGGCGGGCGAGCGTCGGCTTTGGATGCGCCGGGGCCTCCCGCCAGTCCGTTGTTCCCACTCCGGAGTAAAGCCGCCTTGAGGTCAACGGGGCTTAACTCCCTGGTCATTGAGCATATAAAGACGGCAACCTAAAGAAGGCGCTGCTGGGTTTCCATGCTCGCTGGGCTTTCCCAAGGAAGCCGGGCAGAAGCAAGACAGGGCTCGTGATGGAGCTCGAGCATTTCTTGCGGGAAATATTTATTCATTTCTATGTGCGCACGCAAGCGATCATTGTTATTCCATGTCAAAAACTGGGAGAGGGTGGCTTTTAGGACAGCCCTCCAGTGTAGTGTCCCTTTCCCCATACTGGCAAGTGAGCAGTTGAGTAAGCGCATGAGACCATAACCCAGCAGTGTAGTCCAGGCTTAGCATCAGGCGTAATTGCGCATCTAATGCACCGTCGCCCTCCTTTTGTAGAACAATAGGCAGTAGCAGCCCGACGGAATTCCCCCCGGGGATTATATTTTAGCGGAGTTTAAAGATAGGCCATGCAATAGAAGTTATACGCTCCCTACATGTCACTTTATATTTAGGGCTATATAGATATTCGCATACACACACGCAAACACATACAAAATCCATAGGATTATTATAGGAAAAATGTAATCGAGTTGTCCTCTCCACCAATACGCAGCGCTCAGCTGGGGCTCAAGGTGCCTTGCCTTACACGCACTTCGCCGGACGCGTTGGTGCTTGCACCCCTCCACAGCGCGCATGGAAACTCAAATTCAAACCCGGAGGCAGAGGAGGGGCGCGTGGGCGTGGCTACCTCCTCCTGTGGGCAACGTGCCGGGCAACCAATGCAAAGAAAAAAGCCCAGGGCAACATAGAGACATGGATGTTAGACTGACTGTCCCGTTTCTGCATTACGGCTCTGCCCTGCGGCGTTCAGAGGGAATCGGGAGGCGAGCTCCCTTAATAAAAAGCCTACATGCACTCTCTGCTTCCCGATCTTAGCCGTTACCTCCCCAAGGGGCACCTAACCCTGCGTATGGCTCTTCAGGAGCCGCCCCGCCCAATTTCTACGATGGCACCAGCCGAAGCACTTCCGCCTCGTTACCTGATTCTTGCCAGGGCAAGAGAGGACACGTGATCCTCGGCTAGTAGATCTATCTCGGGAGTTTAGGGTCTCTCTTAGCGCATTTATTGCCAAGGTCTTGGATCAAACCTGTCATCACGCTCCTGCTTACCATCACATCTGGATCTACATAAGTGGGCTAACGAATCCGTCGTGGGTAGAGGTGAGTGCTATGGACAGACTTTATTTATATTATCTAAAAATGTGTGTTTATCTTGCGTTTCAACCCCTCCACACCAGCATCTGAGCTAAAAGACAACGGTATGTACCCTGTCTCCTTCCTCTCTTTGCCGATTGTAGTGTTTCAACGGCTCAATCCTTTAAAATGTTTACACGGAAGTGCCATTGCATTCAGGTAGGGCTCAAAACACCGCGACAGCCCGATGCTTTCATGTAGAATTACACAGGGTGCTAAGAAGGCATGTTTTCATCCTTATATTGTGTAGGGGATATTTGTGGATGTGGACATAGGAGAACTTCTGTACACTGGGGAGTTTCCTTCTAATGCCACCTCCTTGGCTTTATTTTATCTACTCTTGTACAGTATGTATATTATTGCCTAGCTAAGCATAGACCTCACTTCTCGAAGGCTTGTTCTATTTTTCAGGCTGCGCCCCCCCCTTCTCCCCTCACTAAACAATCCATTGCCTGCTTTGCTATTACAATCCTTTCGATAGGAAGTACAATCTCAGCGCTGTCTCCAAAGCAAACTGAACTGATTTCAATGGGCACGGATTGTATCTTCAATTAAACCCAAGTTCTTACCTTCCATGTGATAATTCTAAGAGTTTTAGCAACTTAGTTACCTAGGAAGTGAATCCCATTGGTTTCAGGTAGGATTACCTTAAAAGTAAATTCACTGATGACCGCAGCCGAAGACAGTTGGCAACAAAGCTCGTGGGCAAAGATTCGTATTAACACGGTAGTCCGCAGCCTGATGCAATACATGATTACTTAGAAGCAAACCCCACTACGTTCAGTGGCGCTTACTCTTCAGTAAATTGGCATAGGATTGTAGCCTGAATCGCGCGAAAAATTGGACCCCTCTTTATTCCCTATTATGCCTGCCTAAGGCAGTCGCACTAACAAAAGGGAAGGATGGAACAATAAGGTCCTCCTACTTTCTCTTTCAATTGATAGCTCGTGGTGGCCATTAGCTCGCGTGAGAGAGATTGCAATCTACAACTTTTTAGTCCAGATCAAAGTAGTCTTGCTGTAGTCAACGGGACTACTTCGGAGCAAGCCGTTCATTATGGACTGCCGCAACCGCGCTAGATACTGCTAGATACTCACCCACCCCCCTATTGCGGTCTCTAACAGAGAGCGACTTTGACATCCATAGTTTACAACGCAGTGAGTTAATATAAGAAGTGTCCTGGAGCAAACCGATGAGCAGGCCATGGATAACCTTTCCCCGCTGATAGGGTATTGCCTCCTTATCGGGGGTTGAGAGGAGAGGAAAAAACTGTGCAGGATAAGTCCCTCAGAATGCACGCTGGTGGCAGATACCAAAGCAGGAAACTGATTAAGCCTGTACACTTTTTGGGAAGTAGATCACCCATTAACGCGGGTGGCAGATACCAAAGCAGGAAACTGATTAAGCGTGTACACTTTTTGGGAAGTAGATCACCCATTAATCGGCAGGGTTTGCATCCAAGCAAGACTGGAACCTATGTGTCTTGCATTGAGCCCATGGCAACCTGTCTGAGGAACAGACTGGCAAGGCCATCGGGTGCAGGCTGGCTCAAAATCCCATTGGGCTCCGTGGGCTTTACTCCCCCGTAGTCCCGTCTCTTTCCGTCTGGGAGCAATAAGAGACAGGGGCGAGGCGTGGGGATCCGCTTTCCCCCTTCCTCCTCCGCAGGCTTGAGAGGTATCGATGCGCTCTGGCTTAGTGCGGGGAGGCAGCTCCGCTGCGCGAGCGACTCCCTGGGCTTTCGCGGCGCGGCCATTTCGCGCCTGCTTCCCGGATCCGCGCGGCACCATAGAGACCGGCGGGAGGAGAAGCCGGCGCCGGAAGTGGAGGAGCTGCTCCGCCCGGGATCCTTCTTATTATATCTCGGTCTCTTTTCCTCCCGCACCCACAAGCAGGAAGTGGTTGCCGTAGCAGCGGCGCAGCAGGGAGAGCTTGGCGGAGAGAAGGTAAACAGAGCAGCCCCGCCCTGGGGAGGAAAGGCCGAGAAAGGCGGCCGGTGGTGGGGGAGACACAAAAACACACGCGGGAGGGTTGGCGGGGCGCGACTTCGTGCCCTTTTTAATACTCCGGTGTTTGGCCCGGTTGTGTGTTGGTGAGGCCAGACTGGGAAGAGATTCCCCTCGGCAGGGCCTGCGACGAGTGAAGTAATGTTTATAAGCAAAAGATGACCACGCCCTGTAGAGAAGCACTACTTCGCTTTTCTCAATCTGCTAAGTTTTGACAGGGATTTGAGGGAGGTATGTTCAATCCTACACGCCGTATACTAAGAAGTAAGTCACATTGAGTTCACTGGGGCCTGCTGCCCAGTAGGGAGGTAAAGGATTGCTGCCCTGGGGTAGAAAAGTATTGATTCAGGGCAAACATCTGTATGGGGGTGAGGTGGGGATAAGCGATGGGGGAAATCTGCTTGGTCACTATAGTGCTCTGGTGTGAAGCTGGGGCGGATGATGGCCATCCTTGACTCCTCCGAGACATTGCATGCAAAGTGTGTGTGTGGTAAACGGGAGATTTCGGGGAAAACATCTCTGATGATACATATTCCTTCTCCATTAACGATCTACCCTATTAACCTGGGGGAGGCTCTTTCCTGTTCATGGCTGAAATAGTTCTGTGAAGTGATTGATTTAGGTCAGAAGCTCCAAATTAAGTATCCCAATGGATTCTTTATACTGCATTGTGAAGGGACAGACATCTAACAGCTTAAAAGATCCTTGAGGGGTATATGTGCTATCAGGAACACCTCTTCAACCCCAATTTGCTTCTCTTCTCCCATTAGTCCCAGACTGAGGAGAAGCATGCAGTAATCCTCGTTTGTTTAGCCCAGAGGTTTTCAAGCTTTTTGAGTCTATGGCTCCCTTAACCAACTACATTCTTTCTGTGGCACCCCTGTGGGGCTCAGGAACCCAGTTATGTCACCCCTTGCCTGCAGAGCTGACAGTGCCTCACCCTTTTCAAACACCCTCCCTTGTGGAGTGTTCCTTCAGCCTCCTCTCCTCTCCCATCTCCTTGGGAGTTCTCTGGGCAGCTGCTAAAGTCATCCTTGGTCTCTGAGCTGCCCACCTTCCATAAAGATAGCCAGGGCAACTGCAATAAACAGCTGTGAAAGCCTTTGGGAGGCAGAGATGTGAGGGCATCAGAGGAAGGAGGGAAGAGGGACAGAGGCCAGTGTTGCCCCCAGCACCCCTGACCATCATTCAAAGCACCCCAGGGTGCCACAGCACACTGGTTGAAAACCTCTGGTTTAGCCTAACGGTCATCCAGCAGACTGAGGACTTGCAAGATTCTCCGCATAGCTGTCAACTTTTAGATTTGAAAATAAGGGATCAGCAGCCTCGAAAATAAGGGATCAGCAGCCTCACCTGTCGCGGGGACAGTCTACAGGATATGTAACAATCTGGGATAGCAGTGGGAAGCAGTGAGAAATGGCGCTGGAATAAGGGAATTTCCCGCAAAAAAAAAAGGGAAGGTTGACAGCTATGACTCTCCGGCATGAAACAGAGGTCAGTGTAGTGGCTTAGGCCTTGTTAAGCTATTATTTGGGTGTTTTTATGAATATTGGTTAATAGTTCAGTTAACCAGTCCTGACCTTATAAGCATGACTTCTTGTCAAAAAATCCACTTATGCATTAAGCTGTAATGGTGGACTGAAATACTGTAACCAATTTGAGAAGGACAATAGTTATTTTTAAGAAATGTTTTAATGAAATAGATGTTAGATGCAAAATGGTGTTAGAGTAGAACCTGGGCTGTGATTTTAAACCTTTGTGCTGTTATGGTAGAAAACTACATGCAGAATTGGGGGTGTCTTTTATATTTTTTGCTGGAGCCTCTTGCATGACGGATCAGACAAGGTGCTTATCAGTTTGCTTCTTGAGCTGTGCAAGTGCCTACAATATATTCCAGCTGTATGTGTTCTCACTATGCATGTACATAGCCTCACATGCACATTGGATCACAGCCCATGTTTATGCCATTTATACATGGGTAAAGATTCAGTAATGTTATTTGTAAAGGAAGCCTGCACTGAGGGTTTTGCTTTAAAGAAGCTTGCTAAGAAATATCAGATGAACATCAGCATTTATGTTGTACAGTATAAATTTAGTGGTTGTGCAGCATCTCAGTCAATAAAAGCAGAAGTTTCTTAATGCTCTAAAGTGATAGTCATTAATCAAGAGAGCACAAGCAACTTCTAATTATATAGAAGTGCTTTCTGTAAATATAGTTTGTCTGGGGCAACTATTGTAAAAGGTATCTCATTTTTCAGTTCTTGAAAAACAATGGGGGTGAAATTACAGTAATTAGATTGTTCCAAGTGTTGCTTTAACTATCCTAATCACAATCTACTTGCTTTTAATATTTAATTGTACTATGAGTCTATTCTGCTCAGAAATATTGGTTTGTTGCAAAAGCAACTGCTCCAGACTTTCTTCTGCTTTAATGTAGGCTAAGCTTGTGAAAGGGTTGGATGCTTTTTAAAATGCATGTAAGCCTCACAGTTGAACAAATCTACTAATGCAGGAGTGGGCTTACAACAAAAACCAAACATATATCTGCTCTGAACAGTCAAGTTTAACTAGTTCTAGCAAACACTGTATTTCTGACACTAAAGCAAAGGCATCCTATGGACTAGCGTGAACTCACAGATACAAAAGACAAGTTAATAATGGCCCCATTGATAGAAATTCTGAGTAGCAAATCTAGTTGATGCAGTTGTATAAGTGCTCTGTACTTCTTGCCTCTTAAAATATTCTTGAAGCTCTGGTTATTGTTTATTCCAGAACAATGCCTAGCTTATGAAAACTGGAAAAGATAACATAAAAGAGATTTATCCTTCTGCAAAAGTGTATCATGTGATGAATGAATGATTGCTATGTAGTATATCTCTGCTGCACTAGTCATATTAAACTGGGTGCGAAAGGGTTAAGCATTTCCGTGCTGCCACCTTAGCTAATACTGACTTTAAAAAATACAGTAGATGTTTCATATAGTGCAGTCCTTTCTCAGAAGTAAGTACTCTGGAGATCAGGCAGGCACCAACTATTAGATGCTTCCCCAGCCACTAAAAACATTCCTTTTACCCAACCTCTTTTTGATTGTTAATACTAACTCCTGGCATATCTGGCCACTGTAATTGTAATGGATGTTTTACCGATACAGCTTTTATTGTTACATTTTGTTAAATTTTGCCGTTTTTATTGCCCTGTAACCACTTTATTGTGTTTGGAAATGCAAGACAATATACAAATAATTTTAATACAGTAAATAAATTGTAAGGGAGATTTGCGTTGTAGTAATGTGGCTAGGATTGTACCCTTAAGTCTTTCCTGCAATGAAGAATTATTTCTAAGTAATTAGATACTTTATCATTATTATTTCTGCTGAAGATTGGTATTTATGTTTATAATCTCTAGTTTCTTCCCTTCCCTTTGCTGTTTCAGGCTTGCTGTAGTTCTAAACCTGCAGGAGACACTCAGAAATGACTCATTGGTTTCATCGAAACCCTTTAAAGGCTACAGCTCCTGTCTCATTCAATTACTATGGGGTAGCCACCACTCCAGCTGCAACAAAGATTTGCAAGTAAGTGGTTCTAAAAACTCAGTGGGGCTTCTCAACATACAACATGCATTTGCAAGTACTGATATAAGAGACAACCCAACACTGCATCTCTCCAAAGTATCTGTCTTTGAACTGTGTTTTTGGTGTGTTTCTTAATACAGTGATCTAAGATTATCACGAAGCCGACTCTTGGAGCTTTTTACAGATCTTAGTTGTAATCCAGATATGATGAAAAACGCAACTGATTCCTATTTTTCACTCTTGAAAGGTAAGATATCAGTGCAGCTGGCATAGTTGTTCTGGGTTACTAGTAGTTTCAGTAAATAAATTTCTGTGCTTCGCACTAGAGAGCACAAATTCTCAGCTGTGCCAATAAAAGATAGAAATGGGACACTAGCCCAATGGGCATGATATGTAGATCAGTGGCCCAGAGATTCATATCTCTATTGGATGTACTTGACATATTTGAAACCGGTAGGAAAATGCTGTACTTCTATAGCTTTCTTAATTCTGCTTTCCCACCTAATAATGAAACAATTTTATTTAATATATTTATTAGACGGTTTATATGCAATGAGCCTATAGAAGATGTACAGTACAATATGAAGCATTAAAACTGGCCCCCAATTAGCCCAGTAGAGTAGATCTTGGGGGGCTATTAAATAGTGAAAGTGCACATATAAACAAATTACGTATATAAGGCTGAGTAGTAGACTCAGGAACAATTGCTGAAGATCAAAACCATCATTTTGAAAGTTACTTTGAATTTTAGAGGAGTTTGTTTGTTTTAACAGGCTTTATAGTTTCATTGGATGACTCTTCACAGGACAGCAAGCTGAGATATATTCAGAATTTTAAGTGGACAGACACCTTGCAAGGACAAGTACCAAGGTACTTACTTACATGTAGTATGGTTTTCAGTGCCTATTGTAACTATTTTTATTACTTCTGTTTATGCTGTGCCCTTTTTTTTCAAGGCCCAGTGGTAAAAATATCATTTAAAACATTGTATAAATGTTTAAAAACAATTGCATCCTATCAGCTGATTGGCTTCCACTTATCCTTTGTTCCAAGAGAAAAAACCTGTGAGCCTGGGTTCTCAAGTAGTCCATATTTTGGTAACTGAGAGGCTGGATTGTACAGTTGTTCTGCACTGCTTTTCCATCTGGAGAGCTGGACCATAAAGAAGGCTGATTGCTGAAGAATTGATGCTTTTGAATTATGGTGCTGGGGGAGACTCTTGAGAGACCCATGGACTGCAAGATCAAACCTCTCCATTCTGAAGAAAACCAGCCCTGAGTGCTCACTGGAAGGACAGATCTTGAAGCTGAGGCTTCAATACTTTGTCCACCCCATGAGAAGAGAAGACTCCCTGGAAAAGACCCTGATGTTGGGAAAGATGGAGGGCACAAGGAGAAGGGGACGACAGAGGGCGAGATGGTTGGACAGTGTTCTCGAAGCTACCAGCATGAGTCTGACCAAACTGCGGGAGGCAGTGGAAGACAGGAGTGCCTGGCGTGCTCTGGTCCGTGGGGTCACGAAGAATCAGACATGACTAAACGACTAAACAACAACAACACTGCTTAGATTTTCTTTATGAATTAGTGGTATATAAATATTTTTATAAATGAATACTAATGACAAGCCGCACAGTGACTTGCTTCCTCTCTGGCTTGGCAGGAATGAGGGGCAAGCTAAGCACTTGTGTTTTCAGCAGAATGCTAGAGCACATTGCTCATTCACATTAAACCAGGCCACTATGATTAGGCAAGTTGTTGGTGCCTGGAAACAAATATATATTTATATATATTCTCCTATGATTTGGTCTTCCACAATACCTGCACATTTAGGGGATTTGTATGGGTAATTGCAGCCCCCCCTGAATTGCAAACTCTTCTGTATCATACCTGCCCAGAATGGATGGAGAAACCCAACCAGATGTGCAGGGTATAAATAATAGTTTATTATTATAAATTATTATCATAGAACCCCAGAGAGAAGAAGATTGGTTCATATGAAATTTATCTTTACAGGGCATGTGAATAATTCTGCTTAAGATAAATGTTCTATTTAAAACATCAACTAGTACATTCTCAGTTGCTCTTTATAGGGAACTGTAAAAGTTCTGACTGCTATTCTGTGCTTTGTTTTGCACAAGAGTTCTGCTTCAACCATTCTTAATCCAGTTTAAAACAAAGCATAAATTGTTTCTGACTAAACAATTATCCTTTTCAAGTTGTCTGAAATCTATGTGAGGAGCATACATTTGAATACTCTGGGGTTTGCTCACATGATCTGGGATGGGCGGGTGAGGAAGGAACTAAACATAAGATTGTTTGTTCGCCTTAGAAGTCTCTAAAAGAGAGATGGAGTACTTAACAGTGTGTTGTAGTTGATGCAAAAAACCATTTGAGTTTATATTTCTCTTTCTTTCTCTTCCCTTGTCCCTTAGTGCCCAACAAGATGCTGTGTTTGAATTAATTTCCATGGGATTTAATGTGGCTTTGTGGTACACAAAATATGCATCGAGGTTGGCAGGGAAAGAAGAGTAAGTATTCTCACTTTAGTAATAGGCTTCTAAACTATCTACCTCTTTTCCTGTGCAGCATTAGTTGTCCTTAAGCCCATTGAAACATCAGTTAAGCCAACAGACGAAATTGTGAAGTAGCATATATAGTGGTTATATAAAGCACATGTATGGCTTTGGAGCAGCATATCTGAAGGACTGCCTGTTGTTATCTGAGCCTGCCCTTCTCTGATATTCTCATCAGAACCCCTGCTCCAGGTTCCCCTTCCTTCAGAGTTTTTGGTACTTGGTGACCTGATATAGGCCCTTCTCTGTTCTTTTCCTCCAATAGACAATGAAAGAGTGCTGTTGTGCCCATGTCCTGTTTGTAGGTTTTCCCTAAACATCTGGCCGGTCCCTATGGAAACAGGATGCTGGACTAGATGGGGCTTTCATCCCATCCAGCAGGGCTCTTACGTTCTTCAATGATGGCACTCTGGTTATGGAATGCTCTGTTGACACTTGCCTTCCTAGCCATAAGGTAGCAAGCGAAGACAGTCTTGTTTTTCATGGGATATATATGTTGCATCTTTTGTTCTTACGCTTTCCATTTGAGGATTATGTTTTAGGTATGGAAACATAGGCCAGGGTCCAAAGCAGGCACCCCCAAACTCGGCCCTCCAGCTGTTTTGGGACTACAACTCCCATCATTCCTGACTACTGGTCCTGTTAGCTAGGGATGATGGGAGTTGTAGCCCCAACACAGCTGGAGGGCCAAGTTTGGGGGTGCCTGGTCCAAAGGGTATTTGTGGTGAAACAGATACATACTGGAGCTGCAGTTGTTGGGCTGTGTTGACGACGTTTATAATTGGTGACAGAACACACATTACATACAGATGGTCCCAAGTTCCATCCCTGACATACTTAGTGAAAGAAATCATTGTGTGAGAAGTGGGAAAGGCATCTGCTTGAGACCCTGTCTGTCTGTCTGTCAGTACAGACAATGCTGAGCTAGATGCATAGCACAACTACAGTGGTACTTCGGGATGCGAACGGGATCCGTTCTGGAGCCCCGTTTGCATCCCGAATGGAACGCAAGATGCGGCGGCACGTCTGCGTGTGCGCGGGTCGTGTTTTGCCGCTTCTGTGCATGCGTGTGACGTCATTTTGAGCGTCTGCGCAAGCGGTGAAACCCAGAGGTAACACGCTCCCGAAGCACATTCAACTCTAGGTATGGCTGTACTTTGATCTGGTATAAGACAGACCTTCTGACTGTCTCGGCTGTATCAGACATTTAAAACAAAGGTTATTTACAGCAACCCCTCCTGAAATGGGGTGAGATAATAGACATTAGAAATAAACCTGGCCAATGAGAATTCTGGAAAATTTGATGAGGTTAGATGGGAGTAAATTCGGGTGATGTTTAATATCCTTGGAGAGTTGCAGTACTAATTTGTTGTTCCTCCTTTAGCATAACCGAAGATGAAGCAAAAGATGTCCACAGGAGTATGAAAATAGCAGCTGGGATTTTCAAACACTTAAAGGTACAAACCCATTTTATTTAAATAACAAAAACAAAACACACACACACATATTTCCTCTTATGAAGATCCTGTTTTCCTGTTTGTTTTTGGTCAGTATAGCTCTTGTTTGGGGGGATGTTCTGATTCCCCTTCTTTTATACAGTAACTTAATTTAGAGAACGACTTCAGATGTTTATGAAAAGTCTGTGGAATACCCACCATGGGATAGTTGCACATCAGGATTTATATGAGGGAATTGCTTGAAGGCATTCCAATATCACCATATTTGTATGCATGGAAAACTAGCTAAACAATGGGTTGGGGGGGATATGGTTATTAGGGTTTTGACCTTATTACAGTAAAACAGAACAGTCTCTTATTCCCTCCCACAACCACCCCTGCCCAATTTCCCCCAGCCTGCCCTCATTTCATTGTTCAGGCTCACATGCTCAGAAAAAGGTTAGGATAAATGAGTGCCACTGCTCTGATTGAATCCCAAATTAAAAACTGTTAAACTGGAGAGTTTCAGCCCTGTATTGTGCTTCCCACTTCTTCTAGTTGTGTAGATATTACTCTTGAGTGGACTTTCAAAAATGCCCTCCAAATCTCTTGGAAGCTTGTCTTTTTTTCTTTTTCTTTTTATAGGGCAAATCTTCCTAATGCAAGGAGATTTTGATGTGCGGGTGCATTCAAGCAAGCAGCCAAGCCCTAGGGAGACTATACCACATGCTGTTTCTTAATTTTGGAATGACTTATTGACTAGTGGAGCCTGGTCTAATAGCAACTGTCTTTTGTTGATCCACATACCTCTGGAATTCCATGGTAGCCATAAATGCTCCATACACTTCACAAAGTCAGAGAATTCATTCCTTTGCTTGGAAGTAGAATGGCACAGTACTTTTACTTATTTGCAAGACTATTTATAAACCCACAATACATGTGTAAAATATGGCAATGTGCAATGAATTCATTAAAACACCATAATATTATAAACGTATTTAGTACAGAACAGATGACCCAGCACTGGATCAAATTAATTCTATAAAAAGTTGTGTCAAAACAATAATGTTTTCAACAACAGGTAATGAAATATAAAAACTGTAGGTGCCTGTCAGAATTCAATAGAAGTGTGTTCTAAAATAGTGCTGCCGCGATGCTAAAAGTCTAGTTTGCTTAGAAACCGGGTTTAATAAATAAAAATAATAATATGTAACAATCATGTGCCTGCTCCTTCAGGAATCTTTTCAGGATTCAGCTTCTATTTATTTTCCTGCATCCATCCCATCACTGACTCCGGACACTGATCCAGGACTTGCACAGCCTCCTCTGATTTAGATGTTACAGAGAAGTAGAGCTGAGTGTCATCAGGTCCCTGGTGACGTCTTGCTCAAAGTCTCCTAATGACTACTCTCAGTGGTTTGTTAAAAGCATTGGGGGCAAAGATGGTACCTTGGGGAACCCCATAGCAGAAGTGCCAGGGGGCAGCCAAATAGCATCTGAAAGACACTCTGTTAATCATATAGAAGATAGGAACAGAAGCACTGAAGTACAGTGCCACCAATGCCCATCCCAGAGCCAGTCCAGCGTTATACCTGTGATCTCATTATTCCTTGGTCATTTCCTTCAGATGTTACCTGTTTTTGGTTATAGCACTTCAAACATATCTTAAATTACATTTTCCCCCTTTAGGAAAGCCACATCCCTAAGCTGATCACTCCTGTAGAAAAGGGAAGAGATTTAGAAGCTCGACTGATAGATTCCTACGTTATCCAGTGCCAAGCTGAAGCACAAGAAGGTACTCCTTCAATTTTTAAGGGCTCTCTCTGGATTTCTTTATATTTTCTCTCCTGGGGAACTCTAGGGTGGAATGTGGTTTGGCATTTTACCTCATACTTGTGGGCTGCCTGTAAGCATTTAGTTGGCTGCTGTGAGGACAGGATGCTAGAATAGATGGGCCTTTGGCCTGATGCAGTGGGGCTGCTTTTATATAGTAATAATGCAAAATCCAGATATTCGAGGGGCATAGGAAGATGCCCCTGGCCAGTATTTGTCCACCTAGTTGAATGTAGTCTGCTCTGACTGGTAGCAGCTCCTACTGATTTAGAGATGTTTCTCATCACCTGCTACCTGATCCCAATAATTGGAGACACCGACAATCAAACCTGTAAGCTCCATGCAGGACTAATGTCCTTCCTCATAATGGATTTGAAAACATTGGTTATGAAACTCAGTAGATTATTTATTTAATTGATTTTCTCCCTTTGTATCAAGTTAATTAAGGAATATTTCTATTTCTGTTCCTTGGAAATACTCAATTGCTGGAATATTTAAATAAACAGGATCCAGAGGGGATCTGGTTAGCTTAATGTCTGTTCTGGAAAAACTGCTGGGAATACAGTGGTGCCTCGCAAGACGAAATTAATCCGTTCCGTGAGGCTCTTCGTATAGCGGTTTTTTCGTCTTGCGAAGCAAGCCCATTGACAGCTTAGCGGATTAGCGCTACAGCTGTCAAGCGGCTTCCAGCGATCAGCTGTTAAGCGGCTTATCAGCGGAACAGCTGATAAGCGGCTTAGCGGTTTAAGAAAAGGGCGAAAAAAGCAAAAAAAAACCCGCGGGGGGATGCAAGATTTTTTTCGTCTTGCGAAGCAACCCCATAGGGGAATTGGTTTTGCGAAGCGCCTCCAAAACGGAAAACCCTTTCGTCTAGCGGGTTTTTCGTCTTGCGAGGCGTTCGTCTTGCGGGGCACCACTGTATAGGATTACCAAGCATATAGAAGAACAAGTCTTGCTGAAGTAGTCAGCGTGGCTTCTGTGAGGGTAAATTCTGTCCTTTGGAGTCTTTTGAGAATGTCAACAAGCATATAGATAGAGGTGAGCCAGTCAGCGTCATGTACTTAAGCCTTCAAGAGCCTTTGATAAAGTACCTCGCCGAATGCTCCTGAGTAAGCTGAGCAGTAATAGGATAGGAGGAGAGGTTGACAGGTTTATTGCTGACCTCCACATGTTCTAACATTGCTCTTGACATGGTGATTTCAATTTTCTATTCTGGCTTGAACACCTGTGTCCCCATCCTTTTCATTCTGACATATATGCACAACTATACTAGAACATTATTGTGATCTTTGGTATAATGCCCGTGTTATTAGCTTTGGGGCATCTGTCCAGTTCTATTACTCATGATATCACTTTTGCTAATTTAATTAGCTACGTTCAGCCATGAGCAATGTTTGTACCTTTTTTCATTGTGAAACCTGACCTTTCCTGTTTCTACCAGCAGCTATGAATAATTCAGTTTAACTTTAAGATAGCAGAGCCTGGTATTTGAGTGATTTCCTTCAATAATTGGGGCAGGGGTCTCAGGGTCTCAAATTATTTACAAAGTGTATGGTTAAACTGGGGAATTTGTTCCTACAAGATGTAGTGATCATTACCAATTTTGGTGGTTTTTAAAAAAAGAGGGTAAAGCTCTCAATGGCTAGTAGCCGCAATGGCTGTGTTCTATCTCCTTTGTCAGAGGCAGTGTATCTCTGTATATCATATGCTGGGAATTGCAAGTGTGGAGAGTTCTGTTTCTTGTGGGCTTCCCAGAGGCATCTGATTGGCCACTGTGAGCACAAGACGCTGGACTAGACTGGCCTTTTAGTCTGTTCCTGCAGGAGGCGTCTGTGTTGTTCATCCGGTGCGGCTCAACTGTTAGAAACATGTTACCTTTTATTTATTTCTGAACAGGACTTCTGTGGCCAATTTTTCACTTATACTTTTAATCTCCATCAACTACAGGAAATAGCTTCAGCATATCTATTTTTTTGTTTCAGTGACTATTGCCCGAGCTATTGAACTGAAACACAATCCTGGTCTAATAGCTGCTCTGGCCTATGAAACAGCTAATTTCTATCAAAGAGCAGGTATGTCAGAAAGCATTGCTGTATGAATTCTTGATAGCTTCTTAAGCAAGTCCTAAAGTACAGGCTCCTAAGCGTTGAAAGAATACCAAGGAAATATTATGGACAGTAAATGATTTCCATGGCTCTCAGATTTAGCTAAGAAGGGTCTTGGTTTGGGTTAACCATGATTCCAGAAAGTAGACAGACTTGATAATGTTTACCTTTCCCTCTTTATAGCTAACTGGGGCAAGAAACAAACTTAGGTTGAGAACTTGATTGGCTTGCTGTAGTTTTCTCCAAATAAGTGAGGTGTATCTTGCAACCATGCATATTAAAAGACAGTTCCCAGAGTAACTAGAGCTTTCATACCAAATTAGTGTCTCAGCAACCACAGTGAGAGGATGGCTTTGTGAATAGACTGCTATTGTAAATGTAATGCTGTCTTCTTCTTCCAGATCAAATGTTATCCAGTCTGGACCCAGCATATACAACCAAGTGGCGAAAATACCTTCAGCTGAAGTCATGTTTCTATATGGCCTATGTGAGTGCTCTGTCATTGTTTATAAACATTTCAAGAAGATTTCCAAAGGGCCATAAAATACTAGCATAGAATGCAACCAAAGCTTTGTGTTCTATTTAAAGCAGTACTTTTCAGGAAGAATATATTTTTGATAGGATGCTCTTAAATTTCCTATAATATATCAGGCCCAGCATCTTGTCCCCACAGCAGTAATCCATTACCTGTACGATTCTGCTGCAATGGACAGTGACAATTGCGTACTGTCTCAAATGAAGATGTGTGTTGTGAACGAGAGCAGAAATGCACTTCGTACATATTCTCCTTTTTTGCTCCCCAGTTGGATTGTTGGTGTTTGCCCCCCAGTTGGATCTGCTGCTCTTCTGCCTTAACCCTTGAAGCAAGTGGCATTTTAATGTTGCTCCCCAGTTGGATTGTTGGTGTTTGCCCCCCAGTTGGATCTGCTGCTCTTCTGCCTTAACCCTTGAAGCAAGTGGCATTTTAATGTTGCTCCGCAGCATGTCGTAATTCAGGGGTCAGCAAACTTTTTCAGCAGGGGGCTGGTCCACTGTCTCTCCGACCTTGTGGGGGGCCAGACTATATTTTTTTTTAAAAAATAATGAACGAATTCCTATGCCCCACAAATAACCCAGAGATGCATTTTAAATAAAAGGGCACATTCTACTCATGTAAAGACACGCTGATTCCCGAACCGTCCATGGGCCGGATAGAGAAGGCGATTGGGCCGGATCCAGCCCCCAGGCCTTAGCTTGCCTAACCATGTCATAATTGTTTAACAAATGTATTCTTTCACCAGGCCTACTGCTACCATGGTCAAACACTTCTGGCCGGTGATAAATGTGGAGAAGCCATTAGGTCTTTGCAGGAATCAGAAAAATGTATGTATGGTGGTTTTTAAAAAATCTTTTAAACTTGTTCATAAATAATCTGGAGTTAAGGGTGAACGGTAATGAAGTGACCAGGCTTTCACAGATGATGCCAAATTATTCAGGTGGCAAAAACAAATCTTGGGAAGAGCTCCAGAAAGTTTTCTCCAAGCTGGGTGAATGGACATTGTTAGCATTTAGCTCCATGAAAGTGTCAGCACAGGGTTTGGCATCTGTGAGAAATGCAGATTCCCTGTTGGGGATCATTAGGAACGGGATAAAAAACAAAGCTGCTAACATAATAATGCCTGCATACAAATGTTTGGTGAGACTACACTTGGAATATTGTTTCCAGACGTGTTAGAGGTGGGAAAGGTCCCAAAGAGGACAACCAAAATGTTCAGGCAGCAGGACCAAAGATTACAATGCTTGGGGCTGCTGGTTCAAGAAAGTGTCTTAACATGGGGGGACATAACAGAGGTTATAAGGTGAAGAGAAAGCAGATAGAGAGATTATGTTCTTCTGTTGTAATGCTAAAACTGGGAGCCATTTGAAGATGCTCAATATTGAAGATTTCAGGACTGACTAAAGAAATGACTATTTTATACAGCACACAGTTAAACTATGGAATTTGTTTCTACAACATGTGATGGTCACCACTTCTGATGACTTTAAAATAAGTTTAGACAATTTGGAAATGGAGGAAATGGCTACTGGTGACAAAAGTGGGAGAGAGCTCTTGTCCTCCTGGCATCTGGTTGGCCACTGAGAAATGTTAGACAAAGTATAGCCTTGGGTCAGATCAAGCAGGTCTGCCCTTACATTCTTTTGTACCTTGTTCCTTCCGGAAAATATGGGATTTTACCTTCTATTTACCACACATCAAAACATCCAAAGTCTTGCTCATAAATGCAGAGAATCAGAGTGTCACCTAAATCTCCCTCAGAACATTCTTAACAGGTCCGGGACTTGCTATGGTAAATATTCCTGTGCCAAACTGATAGGTGTGGAGAAATCATTAAGCTAGGGAAGACTGCACTGTACCTGAGCAAAATTGTAACATAAGTGTTTGCTGAAAGTATTTTCTACAAAGATACGATAGTCAGATTTGGTATCTGCTAATCGTCTATATGAGATTCTGCTTTAAAAAAGCCTAGAACGATTTACATAGGGGAAAATGCAATGGTTGTTGTTTGTTTTTTTGCCAATGTAGAACAATCAGCAAAAGTAAAAAAGCAACAGTCTCACTTTGTGACTGTTCAGCTGGTTGTCATTTCTCCAAGTACATGTCATCGTTCTATAAAGTGTAAAGGATATGTCCATGATTGTGTTCTCGGTATTTCAAATCTCCTTTCGGGTGAAAACAGTAGATTGTCCAGCTTTTACAAAGAGGAATAATGAAAGAGCATGGTCTCACTTGTTGTTTTCTTGTTCAGTTTTTGCCAAGGCTGAAGCTTTGTGCAAAGAATATGGTGAAACCAAAGGTCCTGGAACTACAGCTAAGCCTTCCGGCCACCTCTTCTTTCGGAAACTGGGAACTCTGGTGAAAAATACCTTAGAAAAATGCCAGCGAGAGAATGGATTCATGTAAGCTTGTAACATCTCTTCCGTGCTTTCAACAAATACTTGCATGGTTTTTAAGTGATCTTGCTTGTTGTTTTTTGAAATACAGTAACAGCCAAATAAGCCATAAACATATTAACTAAGAAGTCGATCTTGCTGAGTTCGGTGGGAAATAATTAGTACTAATGGGTGCACATGAACGTGTGAAGATCGGCAGCCATTTTGTATGGCTGAGAGCAATGATGTTAAAGGCCACTAGCAGATGATATTCTTTCATACTTCATTCTCTAGTTAAAGAAGGAATTGGCAGGGCATGACCGTTATCCATTTCCCAATTATAACAAAACATCAATAAAATAAGCAGCCTGAAGTGCTTGGGAAATCTTCATTCCAGGATTCTTTTTGGGTTGTGCTCCTGTATTGAAGACCTTAAATACAGGACAGCCAGTGAAGAACTGGATCTGGCCAGTGGGCAAGATCATTATCTCCCCTGCTCCTCACAGGCCACATTTGGCAAGTAGGCAGAGCAGCCCACCTATCAATCACTTGATGTCACAGTGGTGCCAGTTGATCTTTTCGACCCGCAGGAGTGTTCAGAAGCCCCTTTTCAAAGTACAGTGGTACTTCGGGTTACAAACGCTTCAGGTTACAAACACTTTGGGTTACAGACTCCGCTAACTTGGAAGCAGTACCTCGGGTTGAGAACTTTGCTCCAGGATGAGAACGGAAATTGCGTGCTGGTGGCAGCGGGAGGCCCCATTAGCGAAAGCGCACCTCAGGTTAAGAACGGTTTGGGTTAAGAACAGACCTCCGGAACAAATTAAGTTTGTAACCCGAGGTACCACTGTACTGCCTTACCCAGTGCTTTGAAAGGGACTTGTGAAGATCTGACATCCAGCTGATGATTGGATCTTCAAGAGCCCCTTTCAGAGTGCTGCCTCACTCGGTGCTTTGCACAGTGCTTTACAGCATAGCTGATTGGCAGTGCCAGATTTATACTTGCCCCACACCTGACATTTATGGCATCAGATGTAGGTCAGTAGGCATAGCTTGGCAGAAATGGCTTGGTGGCCAAAGGATGCTGCACAGGCCTAATTATTCCCGTGGGCCAGAGGTTTCCCACGCCTGATATAGGAATGAATGTGCAGACTGTGAGGTGTGTTTGTTTAAATTGTGCCCACTGCCTTGTGGCATGAATCCTGAGTCCTGAACGAGGAGGTTGCTAAAATCCAACGTGCTGTTTTTTTCCAGTTACTTCCAGAAGATTCCCCCAGAGGCTCCCCAGCTGGAGCTGAAGGCAAACTATGGCCTGGTTGAGCCAATTGCTTTTGAGTTCCCTGCTTTGCATGCACACTGGACTTCAGAAGCCCTTTCTGCGTTTGATCTCACCAAAAGGCCAAAGGAGGACAGTGTAAGCATTTCTTGCTGCTTCTTCCAGCTTGAGTTACCTTTTGCATCAGCATCACCTTGCTTTCTTGCTTTGTGGAGGAAGAATGGTGTTGATAGAGATTAGTGCTGTGAAAGCGTTGGATTTTGGTGTCTTGGATATCTTTGCCTTGTTCTAAGGGCTCCCTGCATGAAATGTCACTCCCTTGAAAAGCTTTCCAAATATGCCTTGGTTGAGACCACTATCGAATAATATGCAGCTGCAGTTTTATAGTACCTGAAGAACTGGCCTAAATTTAGAGTGCCTTCTGCATTCTTGTGTACCAGATTCAAAAAAACAAAAAGCTGAGTAATCTAACCCTGTTTTGGCATTTGTGTTGCTCTTGTGAAAAGAGCAGGGGAAAGGTTGGGGCTCTATCAAGTCCTGCTGTCTGTTTACAGCCCTCCACAAGTTGGAGAATGAAGATCCACAAGAAGTGGAGGCTACCCACTTCAAAACCTTTACCCTCAAACTTATAGACTGACGCTGACTCACTAGAGGCTACAGGCGTTGATAGCAACTCCCCCGCAAAGGTCTCCATCTTGTGGCTGTTTTCATGTGGTGAATATAAATGCACAAATGGGGCTTATTTGTCTCTTGATTCTGAAAGCCACATTGCTTAAATCTGTACTTAAAAGAAGAACAAAAAACATTTGCTCTCCAGTAACACCGTTTTCTCCTTTTTATTTGTAGGCTAAACCAAAACCAGAGGAGGAAGTGAAACCTGTGAAAGAACCAGATATAAAACCTCAAAAAGACACTGGGTGCCAGATCTCTTAAAGGCTTTGAAATAGCCCTTGTGAGCTGCATTTTGGGAACTCTGGGTTTTTTATCATCTACCTTGTTTTCTGGACTTCCTCATCCTACAAAGGAATTCACTGCTTTCCGAGTTTTTATAGATACTTTTCTTTTAAGCTCTCTTTCAGAAGAATTAAGTGATTAAAATTGGAATTGTCATAAATGTACCCTTCTCAGCATAGAAAGTGAGTGTTTAGATGAATTTGCACTGGAAGATGGAATAAATGATAGTGAATACAAGAGATGAAACAGAAGCAGGTGAGTCTTGGGAGAGGCAGTATTTTGCAAAGGAGGAAGAGTGAACAGGAGGAGATTTTGTAGAAGCTTTAAGGTGGCATGTAAAAGAGCTGACTGAAAATACAAAAGTCAAGGACCATTTTTAAAAGGTAGGACAAATTCATAGTATTGAATTTTAAGAGCAAGGATGTTAAGTTGAGGCAATGGAGACTTCTAGGGGAATCAAAGTAATCTATTTAAAGAAATGGTATGAAAATATAGTGCCTCACCTTGCTATAATAATATAATAATTTGTTGTTTTCCCAGCCACTCTGTGCAGCTGCCAATTGAGAGTTAAAAACAATATAGCATTAAATATTAAAAACAATAATAATAATTAAGGAAATTATTGCTAAGGAAATAGAACGTTTTAGCTCATGTAGTTTTTGCACTGGCAGGAATATAACTGATGCCATGTTGACACTTCAAATACAGCAAGTGAAATACCCGTAAAAATATGCTTTTGGGAGTTATTTGACCTTGAAGTCCTTTGACAGCAACAAAATGTCTTATTTTGGTCATGCTTGGGGAAGAGAGATTATAGGAACTTATGTTAAGCCTTTGCACCAAAAGGGCTAAACAGAAGCAAAAATTTACAGAAGGACTATGCAACTCTTAACTGAACGCAGAGCTGCCATGGATAAATATCAAGCTGCCCTGTTGTGTTAAAAAAAAAATCTACCCACTCCAGAGTCTAGTAAATAACACATTATGGGGAAGGCCTGAAGATAATGGCAGATCTGTGTAGTAAATATGAAGAGGATTCATGTTAAGTATTCGATATTTGTGCCAACTGCTGTTATCAGAAATGGGCTAAAATCAATTTAAAAGGTTATTGTAAGTGTAGAGAAAGGATGAAGGAGAAACAAAATTGTGGAGTTTGGGGAGTTGCAACGACATAAGAAGACTAATAGAATGGAAAAGCAAAATCAAAACATGTCATGGAGGGTGGGGATGATGTTTGTGGAATAGAGTGCCTGTACTGATTCCGTTCAGAAACCTGGGCTGCGTCTAGACACATCAAAAAAGTGTTTCAGTTAAATGAGTTGTAAATTTAAACAGGGAAAACAGGTAGAGAAAAACGAGACTCCACATCGCCATCTGGTGGCACAATGTTATATCGCATCTACAACGCATATAAATCGCCTTTTCGTTACCAATCTGACTGAGGCCCTGGTTGTGGATAACCAGCAGATTTCAAAGATCTAGAATGGTGACTTGGAAAAAAAGATGTTGACTCTTGAGAGCCAAGGCAAAAGAATGTTGCTGTATCTCTGTGTGAGCTACTTGGATTATGCTATGGGAAACTAGTAGAATCTGGTTTACAGAACATGGCTTTGAAAGAAAAATGTCCTGTAAAAACAACTACCGCTAACACATGATTGGAAAAATTGCTGCTCCAGCCTACAATTGAATTTGTATATATTTGTATAAACAGCATCCTCAGTAGATTACTCTGGCTCGCTACTTGTATTTGGAGAAAGTAAGGTTATTTAATGCAGTGTGGTATCAGCTTGGCTGGACTCACCAAAGCCTAAAAACACCTTTAAGATGTGACCTGCTACTGTGCTCATGCCCTCCTTGAGGGCTTCCCATATTCACCTGGTAAGAATGGAACACTAGACTGAATGGACTTTTTTCTGGATCCAGCAGGGCCCCTTTTATTATTTGTGCCAGCAATCATCCAGTGGTTGTGGTTTAGGATGTCATCTTGCTGCCTTACACCACACTGGATGAAAGAATAGTGTTCTGATGTATGGAAACATATATGAATATGCACTGAGAAGCTCATGGCATATGTAAAAGACCGGGAGCGTGTCCAGCCAGGGATTAGTAGGGATCAGATAAGCCTGAACAGCTTAGCAAATCTTTGGAATGTATTGTGCTAAGGAACTGTAGATTATGTTCTTACTAGGGGTTCTGGTCAGTAACCTTAAATTAACCAGTTTGTAAAATGTAGTTAATGAACAGTTAGGAGTTGGCAAACAACCTGCCCCCAGGCTTAGCATAGAAA
The DNA here is from genome assembly GCF_964234715.1 of Podarcis melisellensis. NCBI lineage: Eukaryota > Metazoa > Chordata > Lepidosauria > Squamata > Lacertidae > Podarcis > Podarcis melisellensis. Next base: position 30,271,678 of record NC_138530.1, read on the forward strand.
ATATATTTCATAGCTCAGTCCTGGTTGTATGTATTCAGAGGTAAACAGTCAGTTATTTCAGTGGAGCTTAACTCACATATAAGTGCTGCCTTTGCGTGCTTTCACTTACCACCCATACTTCTCATGCTCTTATTTATTCCATAGCCGCCTTTTCCTTTCTGTTGCATCCGGTGGGTCCTCCCTGCCGCCCGACCACATGCCTGCAGGTTCAGCCACCTGTAGTTCTCAACCAGCAGTGTAAGATGTTTTGGCTGCATGTTCTTATTCTTGTTCAGCCCCTTATCTTTGGTTGCTCTGAAGCTGCCACTAACTACTGCACAAAGCGCGTTGTGATTCCCAGCCCAGTACTCCAGCTTGTAGTGGATGCCCTTGTATGTTACATACATTAGTATGCACACCACTTTTTCATCTCTTGCAACTCTGCTTCTTTTCTGCTGCCCTCGCTCCCTTTCTGACCACACATTCCTGACTGGTAAGATCTTCCTGAAGCTATTGGAGGAATAGGTGTGACATGACAGGTTAAAAGTCTTCAGTACACAAGCCAGTTTAAAATTAAATAGAAATGTGTGGTTCCAGTGAGCTTATCGGCACTTCCCTCTCTTTTCCTCTTTCCAGGCACAGCCCACGCTTTAAGGCTCTGTGTCTGAGCATCCTTTCTTGTGCCTCCAGGGTTTCCCCTGTGAAAATCTCTTCTTTAAAGCTCAGTCGGAGCAAACAGCAATCTATAGAAAACCTGAACTGATGTTTTGGTGGGGCAAAAAGCTCCCAACAGCCAATGCTTAGCCATGGGGCTGTTAAGTGTATTTCTGTGCCTGGAAAGAGCAGGACAGAAGGTAAGGTTGGCTAAGCCCTCTGACTTGTTGGTGCCTTTCTGATGGTGAAAAGGCACTGCTTCAAATCTATAGAAATGTTAGCTGGCGCTGCAAGATGCTTTGAAGAATATACTGATTTTTGTACCGGTCACTAATGAGGCAGCATGTTAGTGAGCGTATTTGCAGATTTGGGACTCCAAAATTATCCTTGGCAGTAAAAAAACATTCCGTTTATTTTTAGAACAGCTGTCTTTATGTATTTAAGGTTTCCTAGTGTACATGTTTCCACACTCGCATACAAAAACACATACTGAAAGTTCCTGATTGCTTTTTGGTAGTTGGGGAAACTTTACTCTTTACGTCTTGCCATTACTGGAATGCTGGTTGAGATCTGTATCAAGAGGGAATTAACAGATCTTCCTGGTCCCTTTCTCAAGCTTGGGTGGCCGTTGACTGCATATCAAGAATGTGGCATGAATGAAATGAATCAACATGCTCTTGGATTTCTGTTTGACTTTTACCATTATTTTAACTCGGATGTCATGTAGTATATATAATTATGTATATAATTAATGAAAACAAGGCATGATCTTTTTACACTCCAGTGTATATAGATTTCTCTTTTGTAATTGTGACATTTTTCTCATGAAGGATAAGCTATTCAGTATCAGTATGCATTCCCTACATTTAATACTTCTGATTTGCCTCTTTGGTTTGCTCCCCTGCTTGCCATAACATTCTTAAGAGAAGCTGCTTGGGACTTTATGGACGAATGAATTACTTAACATGCAAGCTGGACATTTTCATATTATTTTCTGAATGTTGGGCTGCTTTTCCTTATGCACTCCTAATTAAAATGTATCTGATGGAAAATGTAGCAATTGATTTTAAAACACTGCTCTGTAAAGCACCATGTATGTTGATGGAGCTGTAGGAATAATAAAATGCCTAGCATGTTCACAGCTTGTAGGCTGCGAGTGTTAATTCTTCAGCAGACCCCTGATGCCGCAGTGGGACCGCGTAACCCCTCTGAATACCTTTTGGCTTAGCTGCTCTGATGTTGCTGGTGCACTGGGAAGGCTCCCCAACCTCAAGGAAATTTTGGTGGGAGCTGCTGCCTGGTATGACAACAGAGACCCACTAAAGCCAAAGGAGTGTCTCCACCCCATCATTCAGGTCCTGCTCCAAGGGCTTTCTGGCAGTTCCCTCACTGTGAGAAGCAAAGTTACAGGGAACCAGGCAGAGGGTCTTCTCAGTAGTGGCACCCACCCTGCAGATGACAAACAGATAAACAACTATACAACCTTCTGAAGGGAGCCCTGTAGGGAGAAGCTTTAAATGTTTGATACTTTGTTTTGTTCCTTTATATTTTCTGGGAAGCCACCCAGAGTGGTTGGGGCAACCCAATCAAATGGGCGGGATATAAGTAATTTATTATTATTATTATTATTGTTGTTGTTGTTGTTGTTGTTGTTGTTGTTGTTATTGTTATTATTATTATGGCAGGATACACAGCCTGGATAATTGCTTTTTCTTACTGTTCTTCCATTTCCATCCCACCTTTCCTCCAAGGAGTTCAAGGTGGTGTACGTAGCTCTCCCCTCCCCATTTTATCCTTGCAATGTCCCTGTGAGGTAGGATAGGCTGAGAGTCAGTAAGTGGCCCAAGGTGACCCAGGTGAGTGGGAATTATACCCTGGTCTTCCATGTCCTAGTCCAACATTATCCACTATGCTATGTAAATTCTTTTCCTGTACCAGATTTTGAATGTGGCACTATTTTCTTGTAAACCACTTTTAGATATGCTCTGGGCGTTAAAGTGGACTATACAAATTATATATACTTTTACATGAACTGAGAGTAATGCAAGGTTTAAGAGATTTTACAGAACTTGGGATACTAGTGTTAAAACCATTTTTATTAAACCAGATATATAAATTTGTCAGCATGATCTGGCCTTTAATAAAAAAGAACTGCATAAGCCGCAGTTTCAGCAAACAATATGCTATGATAAACGGTATGCCTGAAATCTCTTCTGACTGTTTTCTGTTTTATTTTAGCTCACAGGAAATAGCTAGCTTTGTTAGAGACACGCCACCCTAAAAGCTTAATTTCCCCTTTGGATATCTCAGACAAATCAGTAGGATTATTGGTTTTCAATGAAGAAACACTAAAGCAGCATGTGTTACACCCAAGTTTTCATTGAGCGTGCAGTGCTTGAGCTCAAAAGATTAGCATGTATCATAGCTAAGCATCTTTGGCTAAGCATGTGAGAACCTGTACTGAGGCCAAAGGTACTTGATTCCTTTAATTCAAAAAAATCTGCTTGTGTCCCGATGAGTCCTGTGATGCAGCCTTACACACAGCTGGATATTAATGTATTGTTACAAAGACAACTCTGCACTTAAGAATTGTGATGCTACTTATAATTTTGTGAATTATCACATGCTACTTGTACGGCTCAAGATACTATAAGGAGAAGTTTGACGACTGTAACCTACCTGATTACTCGAGCTAGGCCAGATTACAAACCAATGTTGAATTATTCCTGCATGGTCGCCTATTACCTGATTGGTTCGCAGTCTCCGTTAGCCTCTGCTTCTCTCAAGCCTTAACCCCAGGCAGGGGAAATGACAGGCTTTTTTATGGCAAGCTGTTGTGGGGTTGTGTGTATGTGAATTCTTCCATATCCTTCTGGTGCTCGCTCTTTTTGGCGACTAAAAGTTTATATGTCAAGTCTCCTTGTGAAATAAGCAACTAGGTTTCACGCAAAGGCTCTTCTGTCATTCATCCTTTGGAAACGCTTGATGACATCCCGGGAGCCCAGCGCCAACCAAAATACCAATGTTGCAACCCCATAGTGCAACCATGGTATAGCAACTGTTAATGGCTGCCAATTCAAATGGCTTTTAAAAAGCAGGAGACAAATTCATGGACGATAAGGTTATCGATGGATACTACTAACCCTGATGTCTATGTTCAATCTCAAGTATCAGAGGCAGCAATGGTCCTGAATACCAGTTGCTGGAAGCCACAGGAGAGGCGACTGTTCTTGTGCTTGGGTCCTGCTTGTGAGAATCGGATGGTGGACTAGAGAGGCCACTGGTCTGATCCAGCAGGCTTTTCTTGTGCTATTAAACTAAGGCACTTCCCTGTATATTATAGTGTCTTAAGACTACAAGTGAAATAAAAAATTTAAGGTCATTATATATATATATGTGTGTGTGTGTGTGTGTGTGTGTGTTCATAAATGCACCAACCAAGCACGTACGTCAATATATAAACTACATGTCTGAAACCCCACAGAAAGTCCTGAAACCATTTTGTCCCTCCCAAACTGACCTCAAACATTTTTCTGCAAGGTTGAAGGAAAATGGAAACACCTCCCCATTGTCTCCTCCTTCACAAATCATATCTTAAGGGTATGTCTGTGTATGAATAGGGTGAGCCTGTAACCTGGCTCAGGAACTAAGTATTTGTCATTACAAAAGACTGGCCAGGCTCCCCAGGGTATCCAATCAAGTAACCATTAACAGTTAACCAGTTAACCAGGCAGGAGATAAACAACGCACTCAGATTTCTGTTGTAGATCACCCTTTCTGTGATGTAGGTATGATGTATCTGGGGGGGGGGTCTTGAGCTACACCCCTTCTGTGATGTATGTATGATGTTTCTGGGGGTGGTCTTGGACTCCAGGGCGGGCAATTTAAAAAGTCTATATAAGGGTGGGCACACCTTTGTTTGGGGTCCTCCGCCTGCGTGTGAAGGGGGCACCCTATTGCAACAGATCAATAAAGATGAGGCTTACTAGCTGCTTTGCTTCTCAATATTCTCTGGTTGGCCTCTGTTATTTTCTCCAACCGATGGAGAACCTTCAAAGGACTCTATAAGGGCTCTTGTGTTCCCCATAAGGGAATAAGGGACATCTCCCCGGTTAAATTTGTCTCACCTATAAACTCCCTACATGACTTAGGCAAGCCAGTATCTTTCAGTGGGGTGGTCAGAGGCAAAGCAATCGTGTGGAAACTGGAATATCAGCAGCAGCAACTTGTCCCGCCCATACATCCCATAATGTGCCTTCACAGTTTCCCATGCAGAGCAAGTCTTATTTGCAACTGGCTGCCCCATCTCTTAACCTCTGCCCCTTTGCGATATGCAAATAATCACCTACCTCTGCTTTTCTCAGCCTTGCCCCCAACCAGATGTTGATGGACTACAACTCCCATAATCCCTGACTGCTGGCCCTTTTTACTAGGGCTGATGGGAGTTGTAGTCCAACAGCATTTGGGGACCCAAAGTTGAGAAAGCGGGCCTACCTTATAGGACTGTTTTTAGGACTTCTGACAGTGACTGACTATGAATAATTTTGAATGCCTTGGTACACTATAAATTAAAACCTATTACTAGACTGAATCAGAGTGGGACAGAATCATTCAAGCTTTGGAGCAGTTAAACTCAAAATAAATATCCCCTTACCAGGTCTGATTATGCCTTATTCTTTACTATGCATACGACAAAAGCTTCTGATTAAAAAACGAGATAATGGCTTGTTCAAGTCGGTTCTGTCGGGAATCCGCAGCATAGCTAGAAGACCTGCGATTGCGACGTGTAACTTCCTAACACGTGGCACTTTCACAAAACAAGCAGTAGGTGGCGCGGCATCCCAGGTCACAAGCGGCTTCTCTCCATTCAACAAAGGTGTGGCGTTGATTCTGTCTGGTTAACTGCTGGGAAAGAGCAAATACCACTGTGACTTTTAACCTTGTTAAACATTTTGAGAGAGGGAGGGCATCAAAAAGGAGGTGCTGAAAATGAATCCCTAAAACTAAATTTGGAAAAAAGAAACTGCAGATTTGGCAGCCTCCTAAACTATTATTTTTGCAGGTAGTTGTTCCTCTTGGCTCGCCACCTCTCTGTTGCAATCATTTAGATCTGCATGACAGAAAAAGGAAGAAAAAAGCCCAACCCACAATTCAAATACAGACAGCCCTTTTTATGAGCGCAATTCCCTCCTGAAGCAGCTCGGCTTTTCCTGACTGGTGTCTTCAGTTATGAGCTGCTAATCTTCCCAAAAGAGGAGGAGGCCCAGTTATGTTTTCTTGTTTTCCTCCCAACTTCTTCAGCATTTTAGTCAGAGTTTCATTTCTGTGATGGAAGGCAGCCAAGGGATTCTGAAGGTGAGTGACTATTGTGGGTTTTTAATAGATCTTTAGCAATAGCTGCCTATTATAATTCCTCACACACGGCAGCAGAGAAAATCCTTTGAACCTGCTTTTAACTCCCCTGCTGTTTGTCACAGTAGCTGGGAGATAATGGAGCGGTAAACAAAATTTTCTGCTCCAGAGCTAGATGTGTTTTTCGCACGATCCCCCAATGCATTGTAAAATATGTGTGCAAAATATTTTAAGTGCACAATATGATTTTATGGACTGTGCTGAAGCCCTGAGCTCTTCATAATCAACACATATAGACTCTCATATTTTGTACTTTATCTGCCTGAGAAGACAAACACTTTCCCTCTAGCTAAGCACAAATTTAAAACAACTCAGGCACGTCATGGGGGTGTGTTTCTATGTCCTGAACTTCTTCCCTGTTATCCTAGAATAGGGGTAGCCAACATGGTGTCCTCTAGATATCGTTGGACTCCAACTCCCATCATCCTCAGCCAGTATAGCTGGTAGTCAGGGATGATGGCAGTTGTAGTTTAACATCTGGAGGACTCGTACCCTAGAATCAAGCCTGCTCTTGTCTTCATAGCTCTGCTTGGTTTTTAGTTTCCTGGTCACGCTAAAAGTGTGGCCAAAAGTTGCAAAGAGTGCAATGGAATGTTAAGTAGATTCCATATTTGTATATGATATATACACAGAGGATATGTGCAGCGCACAACCTTATTACCAACTCACCGTGAGCGAAATAAAAATAATGATGCATATGGATGCTCCCACAATTTTCCTAAAATTGTCTCAGCTGATCACCATCTTTCTGATGAGCAGGAAGAAGAAAATGGTGGCAAACAGCCAGGAGGTGAAGGTTCAAAGGGGGGGAAACCTCCAAGGAGGATTATTCATTTTACAAGTGGTGAAACGATGGAAGAATACAGTACAGAGGAAGAAGATATGGAGGAAAGCAACCACAATCCACTTCCTGACACTGTGAGAATGTTTTTAAAAACAGCAAATTTGTATATAACCTTACATTAAAAAAAAAATAGTCCCAGGGCAGCTAATAACACAAAACAAAAAGCAATTAAAGTAAATGTATCTAATTTCCCACTGCATACACACTATACCTTTAAAGCGCAATCCACACCCACCCATCCCCCGCAAAGAATTCTGGGCACTGTCGTTTCTTCAAGGTTGCTGGGAATTGTAACAACAGCGCCCATAATTCTTGACAAAAATAATGTGCTTGAAAAGCAATATACGTGCACAGCATATGACATCAGGTAATTTAAAATATCAGTAGAGCCGATAATGACCATCAGTTGGTACCGGTCTTAATGTGCTGGAAGGCCTAAGCATTAATATATATACCTGGCAATGACTGGGGTCTAAGCAAGCTTAGTTAAAGAGGGCATTTGAATATGCTGGGTGCCACAACAAAAAAGGCCCTTTTCTCCACCTGTCACTCCACCCGAGTTGTAAGGAAGACATTTTGTCTTCTGAGGTCAAAAGAGACATCCACAGCCCCGATCTCAAATATATAATCCTGCTGTTAATGGAGTGGCAAATGAGTTTCTGTACTGTCATTGGTAAAATGTTGCTTTTGTTTCATAGGTTGGCCTCTCCTGGGCTAGTTACCTGCGATTTTGGGTCCTTCGAATAGCAGCGACAACTTTTTTTAGTAAGCGTTTTCCTTTTCAATATGGTTGCCAGATTGATGAGGTGAGAACAGTCACCACATCAATTCACGATTGCTTTTTTAAAATGCCCATGTTGGGTCTGTGGACATTGGTTAAGTCTTCTGCTCCTGGGTAAGGACGTCTGTCTGTCTTCATCTTCATCCAGCAAACCAGGAACAAGGCCTATCTTACTATAGCCACCCCCAGCTTAGGGCCCAACAGATGTTAATGGACTACAACTCCCATCATCCCTGACCAGTAACTATGCTGGCTGGGGTTGATGGGAGTTGTAGTCCAACAATATCTGGAGGGGCACCAGGTTGAAGAAGGCCATTTTAATGGAAGTTAAAATGTGGTGCATATGGTGTGGGAGGATTAATGTGCATCCATAGTCCACAGAAACCAAGTTGCCCTATGGCCCATCTTTTGGTCTCCACATACTCTGCTCACAAGCTAGAGATCAACATGAGCTCAGCTCAGGTGGGATGTGGCTTGTTGTATCCGTTGGGATCCACTGGTGATTCCCACTTCCCTTCTATCCATTTTCTATTCTCTCTCTAAGATGAAGGTCCCAATTGCTGTTTTTCTTCAATATCCTTACAGCTTGCGAATTTCTTGGTGGGAAGTTCGCCGCGCTGTTTGGACTCAATGAATCCAAATATCAATATGCAATAGACGAATACTACAGGACACAGAACAAGGTAAGTGTAGTCTAGCTCCAAGTGGAGCAAAAGCAACAGGAATTAAGATCACTGGGATTGTTTGTGTTTGGTTAATTAGAGTTGCTTTATTATGGCTCAGGCCCACAGCACCAATCCTATTGAATTTATCTCCAGGGAACGACCTCCTTTTCTCTGGCAACTCTTCAGAGAATTCAGAGCAAATCTGTTTGTTTACCGATTGCCCGGTTATCTGGCTGTTTCATTGGCGGCTAAGAAGCTGCTAGGGATAAGCCCTCCTGGTTTCTTGTGAGTCTGCTGAGTGACAATAAAGATGAAGCTGGAATGCAATCAGCTTTGGATGTGGGGATCTCTGAAGAGCAAAGAAAAATGGGCCTGGCTGTGAAGTTTGGCAGGAAATAACAAAGGAGGGTCCTTTTGAAATTGGGTTACATGGGAATATTAAAGGCATGTTAGCACTCACTTCCCAAAACAAACATCTTGTATTCCTGCTGGTCCCTTTTAACTGTTTCTGCAAGCAAGTCTCCAAAACAGCTGATAAGAATTACTTGTAGCAGGTGGGACTCCACAAGACTTCATCTTTTCCTAGAAAACTGGCAGTCCCTTTCCCTGACACCTAGTTTAGTGTTGGATGGGAGAGCATTTCTTAAGATAGCACTCTCTCACACCTCCAGCCTGCAATTTATGCAATTTTGAGTCATATGGAAGACTTCTCCTTCCCCTGCCCCCGCAAGGGTCAGCCACAGCACAGCTGGAAACTGCTTATAGACTTTGCATCATAGGCCAGTCTTTCTCAAAACAGCAGGCAAACGAGGTACAGATTTACCATTTCACCTGCTGTTTTGTGAGAAGTCAGCCTCTGATGCAGAAACCTAAAAGTGGTTTCCAGCTGTGCTGAGGCTGACTGTGGAAGCAACAACACTTATTTTTCTTCAAAATGTCTGAGGTCTGCCTTTACAACTGATGATATACCTAAATTCTAACACCAGCAAAGGATACACTGAAACAGAAGTTACCAGACCCTTCTATATAGTGAGAAGGTGGGGAGGGGTATTACTCAGAAGGGTGGTGGGAATGAGTGATTGGCAGATAGCTGTGATGAGCCTGTTGATGCCTCTTAACGACTGCAATAGGTCTTACAGGAAAAAGCAAGGGGTGAGAAGGTGAAAAATGAATAAGTGTGCATGCACACGAAAGCTCATACCAAGAACTAACTTAGTTGGTCTTTAAGGTGCTACTGGAAGGATTTTTTTTTGTTTTGACTATGGCAGACCAACACGGCTACCTATCTGTAACTGGAACTACATTTTTCACCTTCTCACCCCTTGCTTTTTCCTGTAAGACCTATTGCACCCGTTAAGAGTCGTCAACAGGCTCATCACAGCTATCTGCCAATCACCCATTCCCACCACCCTTCTGAGTAATACCCCTCCCCACCTTCTCACTATATAGAAGGGTCTGGTAACTTCTGTTTCAGTGTATCTGAAGAAGTGTGCATGCACACGAAAGCTCATACCAAGAACTAACTTAGTTGGTCTTTAAGGTGCTACTGGAAGGAATTTTTTTTGTTTTGACTGTGGCAGACCAACACGGCTACCTATCTGTAACTGGAACCAGCAAAGGAGATGGGAGGAAAGGTGACATTTTCACTCTCTCCTTCTCCCCCTTGGTGTCTTCATGAGGGCTCCCAAAAGCTTTTCCTTTGACTGAATAGGGCGGGCTGTGGCTTAGGAATATGGGGAGGCTGTCCTGTTCTGTGTTTATCACAATCAGTGCTGTTTCCATTCTGCTACGTTTCAGCTTCCACTAATACTTACGTTAAGGGACACAGGTGGCGTTGTGGGTTAAGCCACAGAGCCTAGGACTTGCCAATCAGAAGGTCGGTGGTTCGAATCCCCGCGATGGGGTGAGCTCCCGTTGCTCGGTCCCTGCTCCTGCCAACCTAGCAGTTCAAAAACACATCAAAGTGCAAGTAGATAAATAGGTACCGCTCCGGGGGGAAGGTAAACGGCATTTCCTTGCGCTGCTCTGGTTCACCAGAAGCGGCTTTGTCATGCTGGCCACATGACCCGGAAGCTGTACGCCGGCTCCCTCGGCCAATAAAGCGAGATGAGCGCCGCAACCCCAGAGTCATCCGCGACTGGACCTTACGGTCAGGGGTCCCTTTACTTTTAATACTTATGTTATTTATTTCACAAAATTTAAGTACCACTTGATTATAAAAAAATTGGTAAAGGCTATTAATGGCTATTAACCATGATGGCTGTGCTTTGCCTCCACGGTCATAGAATCATAGAATTGTAGAGCTGGAAGAGACCCCCTGGGGTCATCTAGTCCAACCCCGTGTAATGCACAGATCTCAACTAAAGCATCCATGACAGATGGCCATCCAACCTCTGCTTTGAAATCTCCTTCATTGGAGATTTCAAAGCAGAGGTTGGATGGCCATCTTCAGAGTCTTTTCCACTGTTGAACGCTGGTTGACTGACTGAACCCAAAGAGTGGTCAGTAAAGGTTCCTCATCATCCTGGAAAAAAATGACAAGTGGGGTGCTGCAGGGTTCTGTCCTGGGCCTGTTGTTGTTCAACATCTTTATAAATGACTTGGATGAAGGAATTGAGGGGATGCTCTTCAAATTTGCAGGTGACACCAAACTGGGAGGGGTATCTAAAGCTAAGGACAGATTAGAGAACTGGGCGCAAGCTAACAAAATGAATTTCAGTAGGGACAAATGTAAGCTTATACATTTGGGCAGGAAGTGGAAGCTGCACCAATATAAGATGGGGACACTTGGCTTGTCAGCTGGAAACCGCAGGACAGGAGAATGTGAGATTCCTGTGGACATCCTGGACCACTGTCCTGATCCAGTAGGTTCTTATGTAAAATAAGAAAATATTTGTTTAGCTGTTGTCACATGCCTCCTTTAAGACATCCAAATTGTTTTGGTTTTGTGCCTTGAATTTGCTATTGTCTGGGGGTTCGTTTCAGGAAAGTGAAAGTGATGAAGATGGAGAAGAGATGCAGGAGATGGAGGGGACTGTTGCATCAAATGAAAAAGAGCACCTGGAGAGGCAGAGCTTTGGATATGGGTCCATTGATTCTAAAGAGACACCTGCATATTCTCTGGAAAACACTGTTGCAGTGGTCAATGAACTTGAAGAAGGTAGCCTCCCCAGTCCAAAATGAACTTTAGCCACTGTCAAGTTTGTAAATAAGCACTTGATGGACATCTAAATATGGAATGCTTTGAATAAAAAAACCACACAGCTTTGCCTTGTTACTGGAACTTCATGCTGAACGGACCCATTCATGCCCAGAATATAAACTCGTCAATTTTAATTGGGGGTAGTCTCGTTATATTTTACCACAAGGTGGCACTGCACGACAATCTCTAATTTTGAGGTTGACTTTTCAAGTTGTCCCAAGACAACAGACTTCTAGTAAAAAGAGACATGGCTGCTTTTGTTTTCACAACAAATTCATTCAGCTTGAAAATGGTTCCTGTTCATTTGGTGGTTGTAATCTGGGTTTGAATTGGCACTTTAGCAGCCCACCATGTCAGGGAGTAATTATTTGGTTTATTGACACAAAGTGTTTGTTTGATTCAAGGAAGAATCTACTATATATTTTGGAAAGTGGCTTGTGTTTGTTTGGCTGTCTGTCTGTCCTCTATGGAATGCCCCTGAGATATCATTGCCAAATGTGACTCAAGGGTTCATTAAATATTAAATATGAAAATCTTCCCTAAACAGGGCTGCCTTCAGATGTCTTTTAAAAATAGGATAGCTGCTTATTTCCTTGACATCTGATGGAAGGGCCTTCCCTGTCTGGTTCCCTGTAACCTCACTTCTCGCAATGAGGGAACCGCCAGAAGGCCCTCAGTGCTGGATCCCAGTGTCCGGTCTGAACGATGAGGGTGGAGACGCTTTTTCAGGTATACAGGAGTGAGGCCGTTTAGGGCTTTAAAGGTCAGCACCAACACTTTGAATTGTGCTCGGAAACATACTGGGAGCCAATGCAGATGTCTTAGGACCGGTATTAATATGGTCCCGGCGGCCACTCCCAGTCACCACTCTAGCTACCACATTCTGGATTAGTTGCAGTTTCCGGGTCACTGGCATTGCAGTAGTCCAAGCGAGAGATAACTATAGCATGTAGAGAACTCTGGCAAGACAGTCCACAGGCAGGTAGGGTCTCAGCCTGTGTACCAGATGGAGCTGGTAGACAGCCGCCCTGGACACAGAATTAACCTGTGCCTCCATGGACAGTCTTGAGTCCAAAATGACTTCCAGGCTGTGCACCTGGTCCTTCAGTGGCAGTTACCCCATTCGGGACCAGGGAGTCCCCCACACCCGCCTGCCCCCTGTCCCCCAGAAACAGTACTTCTTTCTTGTCAGGATTCAACCTCAATCTGTTAGCCGCCATCCATCCTCCAACTGCCTCTAGGCCTTCACTGCCTTCACTGGTTCTGATTTAAAAGAGAGGTAGAGCTGGGTGTCATCTGCATACTGATGAACACTCAGCCCAAACTCCCTGATGATCTCTCCCAGTGGCTTCATATAGATGTTGAAAAGCATGGGGGAGACGATGGAACCCTGAGGCACCCCACAAGTGAGAGCCCAGGGGTCTGAACACTCATCCCCCCCACCACTTTCTGGACACGGCCCAAGAGAAAGGAGCAGAACCACAGTGTGCAGCTATGAAATTTGTACAACCTGTTTTACCAAATATTGTGGCACAGCATGCAAAGTACAATGATGCCTTTTCAAAGCACCTCCGGGTCTCCCCAAAATGACCAGACATCCAAAATAAAATTGCACCTAGTCTTGAACTGTAGTCATATCATTTTCTATGGGAATAGGTAGCAAAGAGAGAAGTGGGGAGGCTCTAGAACATGGGTGGGACAACTCTTAGCCCTCCAGATGTGGACTCCAGCTTTCATCTGCCCCAGCCAGTGTAACCAGCAACATCTAGAGGACCATAGGTATTCCACCATTTCTATAGTTGGTTTCCAGGCCAAGTGATTTATCAACTGGACAAAATGAGACACCAGTGCCTTCTTCCATCTCCAATCAAAGATGAGGTCATCATGCTAAACCAGTCAAACAGAATCGGATAGCATATTTAAAGTTACACTGATATGAAATTGATCTCACTGTATGACTCTTGTTTGCATCATTCAATGTATATCGTACATTCTACACAATTTCCTGGTTGTCTCAGGAGATTATTAGGGGATTATTTGATAAACCAGAATTAGTATGATTCTCTTAAGGTCACTTTCAGATATATTTGACACTAGGATGAAAAAGTGTTGCTGTTTTTTTAAAAGTTACACACTGGGCCTCAAATATTCCCAGAATCTCCATCTGGAGATACAATGCTAAAGGAGCAGACTTCACAAATGCTCAGAGGCAGTAAGTTCGGATGTATCCTACAGAGATGAACACCAGTTTATTGCCCAAGTTCCCACTATAAAGGTGCATCAGTTGCCAGAGCCTTTTTTATTCAGCTAAGTATGTGTGACCATCGAACATAGCTGAATATTATCACAGGGGAAACATTTGCTATTTCAGATGGAATAAAGGTCTCCAATTAGGTTGCTGCCCTTTCTTTGTGCTGGAGACTCTGTGGCTTTAAAATCTGCCTACTAATTTAAATTCAACAGGTGCAGCTTTCTCCTGTTACAGCAGTTATGAAAGCAGGGGTAGCTAATCTGTGCCCCACCCCCAGATGTTGGATTCTAACTCCTGGCAGCCCAAGGCAGCAAGGGCTATGGTCAAGGGTGATGGGAATTGTATTTCCAATGACATTTGGAAGCTCATGTGTTAGCCCTCTCCCCACCAAATCCATAGGAAGCTTGCCAGAAAAAATATGTCAGATCTAGTGTAAGGCACAGCTGTCTGCAAAGAAAATGTTTTTGGGACTCAAAGGTTATAGGGGATTGGAGCCTCCCTGAGCATAAAACCCCATAGATAAGAAGATATTTATGTAAGTATGTGAATCTGGCAACTGACAGGTTATCCAGTTCCTGAGGGGATTATGTTTGTTATGCAGAGCAAGAGAGTGAAATCTTAACAGTGTTAAGGCTTGAGTCAGAAATATTCTTATGATCCCTTTCAACTCTTTCCCCTTCTCTGAGAAGACGTGAGAGTACAGAAACAACCTGCTGTCCATGGGAAGGATTATCTGTACCATGACAAGAGCTTTATGTCAGGGCCACCATTTCAGATTTTCATAGCCAGCAAGATCCATATAATAATAATAATTTATTATTTATACCCTGCCCATCTGGCTGTGTTTCCCCAGCCACTCTAAGTCCCACTCTTGAATACTTCACTTAAATGGTGAAAAAGCAGTCTAGCTGTGATTATTTCCTGCTTTGTTTATACTTCAGTTTTACAGCCCTCAGCTATTAGTCATAATCGCTTCATGGGCATATCTCATCTCTGGATACTCAGGGAGATTCACAGCAAAGCATAAAAATAATGTAAGTATATCAACAGTACATTGTTATTAATGGCACCTCCCTATTTTTAAAAAAATATTCAAATTTTCATAATTTAAAAGTTACACAATTGAAAACACTTCAGTATCTTTCCCCCCCATAATTCATTGCAAAAGGGAACAAAGTCAGACGTCCTGTGCCTTAGGAGGTGGTAGCAATTATATGCCAAATTGCTCCCCAGGTCTGACTGTCTGTGGTTGAAAGCAGCATGCTTTTCTTCAAGTACATGCGGGTGCCCCAGCTATATTCTTTCCTTGAGCATTTCACCTTTCCAGCATTTATGTAATGGATGAAAATTAGGGCTTAAATCCTTAATTAATTAACCAATAATTAATTAACCAATTAATTAACCAATAATTAACCAAGGCTAATCAATGAAAAAACCCACCTTTTGTTAATGTGACCCCAATAAACTGGGAAGCAGACTTTAAAAAACAACAAGCGCTTATATAAACTGCAGAGCACCATATTAAACAAAGGCATTATTCCTTCACACAGAGAGACATGTATTTGCTTCTTCAGGTAAAGTCAGGACAGGGCAGCAGGCTGATCTGGATGCAGGCTTGCAACCGGTCTTGGACTTGGTTGCACTTCCCTCAAAGGACCAAGTTAGCAGCCTGGGGATTCTCCTGGATTTGGCAATGTCTATGGAAGTGCAGCTAGCAGAAGTTGCTAAGAGTGCTTTTTACTGGTATCTCCTTTCCCATAAAGGCCCTTCCCCAAATATGCTTCAGGAGTCTTGGGGATGCTTCAGAACGAAGGAGGCTGAAGGAGAAATTGACAAAAATTGACCCTTATTCACCTATCCCTTTCTACGAGCAGGATCACATCCTAGCATGACAGATATATGAAATGTCTATCTAATCCAAATGGCAGTGCTCCTTTATCATTCTTCCACAGCCATGTGAATCCACCTTTTCATGGAACTTCTTTCAGACTCCAACTGGATGATAAGACTTAGGAGAAATTCATTTGCAGTAACATCAAGCATACTCCCTGTGGTCAACTTGTTTGTGTGTTTCCTCAGCCTCTTTCAAATCTACCATTTCCTTCCTTCTTTCCTTCCTTCCATATTCTATTTTGTCGTCCCCCCACTCATTATTTTTTGCCTTTGCTGTGCATCATCATCGTTCACTTTCTTCCCAGGTGACACAAAGCAAACAAAATATAAACTCTAGTCTAGAACAAATTATAGCAAACCACCAATAAAAATTTAAACACCACATCTATACCAATAAAAGGCAGGACTTGCAGATCCTGCCGTACAGGAGAGGCAACAAGTACTTTAAGCAATTCAAATCAGGCAAAACTGCATGTAATAAGGAATTTATTTTGTTGTTGTTTAGTCATTTAGCCATGTCCGACTCTTCGTGACCCCATGAGCACGCCAGGCACTTCTGTCTTCCACTGCCTCCTGCAGTTTGGTCAAACTCATGCTGGTAGCTTTGAGAACAATGTCCAACCATCTCATCCCCTGTCTTCCCCTTCTCCTTGTGCCCTCCATCTTTCCCAACATCAGGGGCTTATCCTGGGAGTCTTCTCTTCTCAGGAGGTGGCCAAAGTATTGGAGTCTCAGCTTCAGGATCCGTCCTTCCAGTGAGCACTCAGGGCTTATTTCCTTCAGAATGGAGAGGTTTGATCTTCTTGCAGTCCATGGGACTCTCCAGAGTCTCCTCCAGCACCATAATTCAAAAGCATCTATTCTTCGGCTATCAGCCTTCTTTATGGTCCACCTCTCACTTCCATACATCACTACTGGGAAAACCATAGCTTTTGCCCGGTGCTTAAAATGGAAAAAGTTGGCACCAGCAGGGAGCATCCCTGGGGAGAGCATTCCACAAGTGAGGAGCCACAAGACCCCCTTCTTTGTTTCCACCTTCTGGATGGAAACCCAAGGAGAGGGCACCCAGAAAAGGGATTCAGGTGGTGATTGCAGGGTCCAGGGTTGGTTCATATGGGCAGAGGCTCTGGAAGTTTACAAGGGCGAGAGCTCCCTGCGTTGTTATTCATTAGACACCATCAGCGTGCATAGCGCTTTACAGACTACAAAAGGAGAAGATCCCTGCCTTGAGGGGCTTCCAATTCAACACAAGGGCGACATCAGGAGAAAGAGAAATGGAGGCCAGGCTTGGATGCCTATCCCACCCCAAGAATCCGGCATACATTCAAACCATGCATTTCAAGTATATAATCTAACCGTCCCAAGCTGCATTTCGCAGTTCGATCTAGGTTTTTATGAGACCCCGAGTCAAAAAATGGTAGTATATCCCTCCCCTCCTCAAAGGGGTAAACGTATTAGAAAGGAGCAAGGGCACGCGCACCACCCGCCAAGCTTTTCCACCTTTCCCTGCTCCTGGAAAACCCGCTGCCCTATCGCGGCCGCAGCGAGCCTAGACCGCGTCGGGGTGGCGCCACGCTCAAGATGGCGGGGTCGCCTGCGCGCCACGCTCAAGATGGGCGGCTGCTCCCCTCCCCTCTCCCTCTCTCCCTGGCCCAGACCTCTTCCCGGCAGTGATTTCCGGAGCGAGAGGGATTCCGTCCCATGGTAACAGGGCCACGGCGGGGGACGCCAGAGGGGCTGCTCACTTCCTGCCCCGCAGAGAGACGCGGCGCGGAGAGAAAGGGAGAGGACGGGGAGGAGGACGAGGGCGACGAGCTCCACACGCGCCCCCTCAGCAGCAAGCCGGGCAGGGACCGCCCCCTCGCAGGGACCCAGGTAAGAATTGGTCCTGCGCTCCGCGGGGTGGGGACGGGCAGGGGGCTTCTGCCCCGGGGATTTGCACAGGTAGCCAGCGCCTCGGTTGCAGAGGAGGCCCAGCCTTGTCTGTGCGGACTGGGGAGGTGAGCGCGCGACTGCGGGGGGAGCCGCGAGGACCCGCTGGGGAAAGGAGGAGGAGGAGGAGGGGGCCCCCGCTGCTCGTGAAGCCGCGTTTGGCCCAGCAAACTGGGGCTTGCATCTCTCCAAGCCTGGCTCTACGCTTGCCTGCAGTACCCTTCCTCCTAAATAATGCTAAAAGTGAAGAGTTGCGGCTTTTTACTTACAACAACCTCCCTCTTGCAGAGCTTAAGCATCTTCTCTCTCGGGTCTCAGTGACAACTCTGGTATGCAATTGTTTGCAAAGTGTGTAGAATTTTCCTGTCTCTTACCCGCCTCACAAACCCCTTTCCAGTGGTGCATAAGGTCCAGCATACCCAAAATGAGCTTCACATCCGACTCTTTGTTAGTGCTGTATCCATCTTCTGGAACGGAGGAGGATTTCCTTAGGTAGACTGTTGCTTTCATCAGGTTTCACCCCAAATTTAGGTTTCATCACCAGAACGGCTTTGTTTTCCTTCACTCCTCACATGCAAACATGCCCTTTGTATGTGGTGTTCTGCATATTTTGGGGAGGAAACTTGACTCAAGTTCTGGCAGGCATAGTCAAGGTAGTGATGTTGATTTAGCTATCAGGCTTGATCACTTTCTGGTTGGGGCTGATGGGAGTTGTAGTCCACAACATCTGGAAGACACTACTCTGGCTACTGCTGTGTTGAGTATGATGTGCTTCCTTTTGGATTCTAAATTGCACAAGGAGCATTGGAAGTGATGTGGGGAATTTAAGGGATCTTTTATTCAGCTAAATATGTGAAAAGAGCTAGGAAGGCAACACAGTCTGTGCTGTTCTCCATCTGTGTATGGGGACTTTTATATAGCTCAGTTGTAAAGCACACATACCTTGCACAGAAAAGGTCCCAGGTTCTCTCCCTTGCATCTGTAGGAAGGATTGGAAAAGGCCACTGTCTTGAGAGCCTGCAGAGATGTTGCCAGTCATCATAGAGCTAAATGGACCAATGGTCTCAGCATACGGCCACTTCCTATGTTGCTTGTTGAGGACTGGACTCTGGGGATCGGAATTGCTGAAAAGGTGCTTTGTGATCTCCACAAATACAGCTGTCTGGTCATGTTATTATTAGAAACATCATCTGACAGAACCCTGTTCTACTTTGCAGGGAGATGGGAAATGTTCCACTGATGGCTCATTCTTTGATTCGAATAAGACTCCTTTAATTAGTTATTTTCTGTGATGCAGGATTTTTATTTATGTGTGTTTGAATTGGGTATTAAGAGGATGCTTATGCACACATATGGTATCTTTCTAAAGGGGCTTTTACTGATAAAAGATACATGTTGACTGAAGGTCAAACATGGAAGGTGGAACTTGAGGGAAAGGACCACATGGTTTGTCTAGTCCAAGGCTAGTCAATATGGTGCCCTCCAGTTCTTGTTAGACTTCAGTTTCCATCATTATGACTGTTGGCCATTTTAACCTAGTGTCGCCTGCCTGCCCTAAAATTGGATCCAATTCCAAAGCCATCTCTGACACTTAAGTCAGAGACAGTAGGGAATTTCACTGCCTTTTGGGGTTAATTGAAATTATATTTGAATGCGTTATCATATAAAGTTTCTGTATGCTGGGTCAGGCCATTCATCCATTTAGTTAAGTATTGTTTACTTCGCCTAGCAGCAGACTCAAGGTCTCATTTGTTTCTCAGTGCTGGCATCTGAGAGCCTTTAATTGGAGGTGTCTGAGAGTGTACATGGGACCTTCTGTGCTGGTTCAGTGAGCCGCAGTACCAATAATCCTTTGGTTAATTATCTGGTGTACAAGAATCTGCTACATCAGAATATTTACATTCCTGTGCTAAGCACATATTCAAAGCAAAGAAAGCTCTTTTAACTTTAGCCATAACATTTATAAAACGACTGCTGCTTGTCTTGGATTGTTCAGAATTAATAAAGGCTCTGGTCGTTTTATTACCCTGTAGTAGAAACAGAGGCTCCAGATATTATTCCACTTATTTATTTTTTACCTCAGAGGGGGCAGAATTTAGTTTGAGTTTGCAACAGGGATTGCATTTTTAAAGTACTGGAAGCTAAGGCTTATGTTCATCTCCCCTCTTCCAAATATATCAAGGGTTGACAGTATTTCTTTTATCATTGAGGTGGGTTAGAACATGTCATTTTCCACTGTTTGTGTAGTTGTTTTTTTTAAATAAACACATTGACAACATTTGGTTTCCCCCTTAATTTCCCCTTTCAGTCCCCGCCCATCATAAAAGAACTCAGACATAGCTCATTGATACAAATGAATACAAGAGAAATAAATAAAGGTAACTTATTTTTATTAGGGACGCGGGTGGCGCTGTGGGTTAAACCACAGAGCCTAGGACCTGCTGATCAGAAGGTCGGCGGTTCAAATCCCCGCGACAGGGTGAGCTCCTGTTGCTCGGTCCCTGCTCCTGCCAACCTAGCAGTTCGAAAGCACGTCAAAGTGCAAGTAGATAAATAGGTACTGCTCTGGCGGGAAGGTAAACAGCGTTTCCATGCGCTGGAACCAGAAGCGGCTTAGTCATGCTGGCTACATGACCCGGAAGCTGTATGCCGGCTACTTTGGCCAATAAAGTGAGATGAGCGCCGCAACCCCAGAGTTGGCCACGACTGGACCTAATGGTCAGGGGTACCTTTATGTTCCACATGTCAGAAGAACCTTGGCTGGTCTTCCCTTAAACGGAGGTGAACCTAGAGTTGCAACCCTTGGCATACTTACCGTATTTGGGAGTAAGTCCCACTGAACGTAAGCGGGATTTAGGTCTGAGTAAACTTGTATAGGATTTCATTACATGTATATCAACAGCATAGTAGGACCATTATAAAAATGTTATAAGGTGAACCTTTTTACATATCAGTGCTCCTCAGCAAACCTACAATCATGTGAATTTCTTGAGTTGATGAATTTTTAAGGTAGAGCATGCCTAAATTAGAAACAAAACAATTATTCAGTAGTAATGTAAACCTTCGCACCTCATCGGCTATCCAGCTGATTTTAGTAGTTGCTTAGGTTTCCTGTTTGGAATGGGATGTAGAATTCTGGTTACTTTCCAGCACATCTGTTGGAGGAAGAGGGGAAACAAGCAACCCTTTAAACTCAGCCTTCCCCAGCCTAGTACCTTTCAGATGCTTTGAACATCATTACTGAACATTGGTTGATGGGAGTGGTAGTCCAAAAATATTTGGAGAAAGATGCTCTAACTTCTCTGTTGTGCCTCAAGGATTTTTTGTTAGTGAAATGGAAGTGGCCTTCAGCCATATTTTGGCCTGTTACTATTTCAGATATTGGGTTATCTGTGGTAAAAGACAGAAGGTGATCATCCCAGAATAAGTATGAACATTTCTTCCTCCCCCACACCCCCTGCTTCTGCACTGGAGATGTAGACAGTGTCAAACATTGGAACTCAGAATATGTTTTAAAGGGTTTTCCAGGAAAGAAATAAGAGTTCTTACAATGCTGACTCCTAAATCTTCATATTTTACAGCAGTATGTGTCAGTTTCCCACATAAAGCATCTCTTTTCAAATGCTATGTACAGTATTCTTCTTTGAGATTAGTCACCCTCTTAAAGTTGGCTAACAGACCAGAGTTAAGGTTTTTTGTTCTTTTTCCTGGTAGCTTAAATCCTAAAGTCACAAAGTGATGGGAAACAGGTGGGGTAGGTATTCTGGAAGGATACAGTTTGTCACTCACATGCAATGTCTAATGAGTTGTACTGAATTTTTAGCCACGTTTTGGAACATTTCAGATAATTCCACTAGGTGTTAGCCAAGGGGTGTATGAATGAGCATGTGTGTGTTTGTGTGTGTATAAGAGAGACAGATGTCAGGTGACAACATCTTGGAATATTTCAAATCTGTTGTCAGGCCTGCATGATTGGGATCATCTGAGTGTTCTTTTCCCCCCAGCAACCACCCAAATAGGGCTAGAGTTGTAAAATCAATGGGGAAAAAGCCTAAGCACAACTAAGTTTTGAAACCCTTCCCACAAACTGCTCAGTTCATAAAATTTCAATAAATATTTTTCATCTTTCTGGAATCCTCTTCAGATGTTAATGGCTTGTACACAAAACTCTATCCTGAAGATTTGTGGCAGCTTAACAGTGTTTTAAAAGCATTAAAAAGCCTAATCAGTGAAAATAAAACCTACTATTAAAACTCTTCCACCATACCAGACACCAAAAGCCAGACTAATTTTTTTTTTAAAGCCTTAATAGCATTTCCAGAAGATGCTCACATGCTACTTTGGAGGAATCCCTGGGGAGGGGAAATTGAGGAGCAGAACTGATGGACAGTGACTTAATGTGCTCTTGCGCTCTTAAAAGTGGGTTAGTAACTTTTTGCAATATAAGTAGTATTAGAAATTGTCCATTATGTGTGGGTGTTTTTAATTAATGCTGAAACCATGTGAGGCTAAGCACTTATTTGCATGTATTGTATACTATTGAAGAAGCTTCTCTCACAACGTTTTCTGACTGTGACTTTTCTCTTTGTACTGACTGACTGCTGAGCTTTTTTTTAGAAGATATTTCACTCAAGCTTGTATTACTTCTCAGAACTAGTGATTTGGAACTGTTCTGTACCTGAAATAAGTCTTGAAAGTGGACCATAGTAAGTGTGTGTAGTTGAGCTGCATTTACATTTTTAATTTGCTAGTGTCTTGCCCAGTAAAAGGTAAAGGTAAAGGTACCCCTGCCCGTATGGGCCAGTCGTGACCAACTCTAGGGTTGTGTGCCCATCTCACTTAAGAGGCCGGGGGCCAGCGCTGTCCGAAGACACTTCCGGGTCACATGGCCAGCGTGACAAAGCTGCTCTGGCGAGCCAGCACCAACGCAGCACACGGAAATGCCGTTTACCTTCCCGCTATAAAGCGGTACCTATTTATCTACTTGCACTTAAGAGTGCTTTCGAACTGCTAGGTGGGCAGGAGCTGGGACTGAACGACGGGAGCTCACCCCGCCGCGGGGATTCGAACTGCCGACCATACGATCGGCAAGTCCTAGGCGTGAGGTTTTACCCACAGCGCCACCCGCGTCCCTCTTGCCCAGTAAGGCCTTCCTAAAAGGTAAAGGACCCCTGACAGTTAAGTCCCATCGCAAATGACTCTGGGGTTGCGGCGCTCATCTCGCTTTACTGCCGAGGGAGCCGTCCGCAGACAGTTTTTCTGGGTCATGTGGCCAGCATGACTAAGTCGCTTCTGACAAAACCAGAGCAACGCACAGAAACGCTGTTTACCTTCCCGCCGGAGCGGTACTTATCTATCTACTTGCACTTTGATGTGCTTTCAAACTGCTAGGTGGGCAGGAGCTGGGACAGAGCAATGGGAGCTTACCCTGTCGTGGGGATTCAAACCGCTGACCTTCCGATCAGCAAGCCCTAGGCCCAGTGGTTTAGACCACAGCGCCACCTGCATCCCAAGGCCTTCCTACACAGACACATTTTTAAATAAGTTACTTTCATCAGATGAAGGCTTATTTAAAATGTTGTGTCTGAAAAACCTATGATTGTTGTTATGAAATCCTTTAAATAAATGTAATTTCTTCACTATAGTACATAATTCCCCCCCCCCTCTGAAAATGTGTTGCAAACATTCAGTATTTCTATATATGCTAAGGTTGAACCTTGACAAGATGGAGTTGCTGCAGACTGGAGTTCCCGGGTTTAGGAATTGGGTTCACAGATTGTTTTGGGTGAGGTTGCACTCTCCCTAAAGCAGGAATAGGGAATGTGTGGCCCTCCAGATGCTGTTGAACTATACCTTTCATCATCCCTGACAATAGGCCATTTTGGCTGGGGCTGATGGGAACTGTCATGCTCTGTGTTGCTGGACAGAGATAGCTTAGTCACAGTAATCCATGCCCTAGTAGCTTCCCAGCTTGCCCACTGTAAGATGCTCTCTGTGGAGATGCCCTTGAGGGTGTTTTGGAGGCTGCAACCTGAGCAAAATGCTGTGTGGGTACTGACATATTAGTGGCATACACAATTTGGAAACATTTGCACTGGCTACCTGTTCACCACTGAGTCCAATTCAAGGTGTTAACTTTGATGTTAAGCTCTGGACTGTTTGGGGCCATTTAGCTGAAAGACTGCCTCTCCTGATATTGTGAGTTGAGATCTGCTGAGAATACTCTGTTGGTTGTCCTATCATTATACTTGGTGGGAACCTGGAACAGGGTCTTCTTGAATGTGGCACCCTGGCTCTGAAACACTCTTCTTCCCTGCTCTCCCTCTCCCAATAAGAGGCAGACTCCTACAATGGGTGGATTCTGGCATTTCTGTTTCACGCTGACTTTGAACATCATTAGTGACTTAGGATTGAATTGTTATTAGATAAAGGATTGAATTCTGTACTTCCAATTTTTAACTAAGATTCTGTTTTTGTGTAATTTGGCTTTGTATTATGTGTGTATTTGTACAAATTATAACCACAGGGTGAAGGATGGGATATAAATTGCTTTAAATAAAAGAAATATAGAAAACTGCTTGAACATTGTGAAAATGTTAAGTAGGACAGTAAGCCCGCAACTTACACACCTAAAGCCAAAATAGTGTATAGTCAAAACACATTGGGTTCAATGGTGGGTGGGATTGCCAAAGTAATTTGCCACAGAACCTCATCCTCTTTCTGGCCCCTTTTTATTTATATTTTATTTTTTGCCACGTTTGTAAAGCTGAATGTGCACAAGTTGTGCAAGTTGTGAGCTTACTGCATTGCATTGCACATTCTAGTTACAAATCCACAATTTTAAAACCGTAACCACTTAAAATGGTAAAATATTTGCACCTTGAGAAGCAGGAGAAGTGAATTCTTCTGTTCCTTTTTAAGTTAGGTGTATTTAGTCCTAGAGTAAACTTACTTTAAAATTCAAGGCTCTGTTGGGGGGCTAAAAAACTAAAAAGGATTAACTGTGGGAACAATTCACACACCTCCGGTTTAGCTGGAATGCTAAAGAATGATATTTCTCACATTACAGTTGTGCTTCAGGGTTAATGGCTGATTTAAAGGTGTGAACTAAGAATGCTTCATTGGAAACCTTTTATTTCTCAACCATAAATTACCTTTCACTGCATGGGTGTGTGTCTTTAAGTCTGAACAAAGAAAATGCTTACTAGTCTATTCAAACAAAGTTGCTAGTTAAGACTTTGCCATAGGCTGCAAAATTGCTTGGTAGATATCCCCTTCTTCTGGCAAAAGATGCTCCTAACTGGCCAGCATTGTCTCAGAACTCTCTACTGTCTCAGAATTAAAATACAGCACTTCTTAATCCTTGTTTGTTTACTATGTGCCATTCCCCACATCAAAAAGGCCATTTAAACTTCTATTCGAAAATCTTGCCATTTCTTGGTCTCCTTCACCACTATCATTTATAGCCTGCAGTGTATTGATTGATGGGTTAGGTTAATCAATTTTTAAAGAGTGCCCCATATTAATTGGGTAGTGGATTTTTAAGAAATTCTGTGACTCTCAGGACTGAACTATGTGTTCCTTCTACTCTTGTGGTGAAACAGCATAATCAATTATAGATGGGAGAGAGGAAACAATTATGTTGGGACATTCAGGGTTTGTTAGGGTTTATTTTTTGGAAAAGTGGCCTAGAAATAATACCATACAAATTTGTCTATCTAGGTTAGAGCAGGGGTCTGCAACCCGCGGCTCCGGAGCCACATGTGGCTCTTTTACACCTTTGCCGCGGCTCCGGGGCAGATACTAGCGAGGGGAGGAGGCGCATTGTGTGCCCCGACACTCCCCACTGTGACGGGCGCTGTACTGGCTGTGACATCGCATGGGGGCGGTGCGTGCGTTAGTCACGCACTGTCCCGACGTCACCTTCCCACCTGCTGTCAGATCGCGGCTCCGGATATATATTTGTTTTAAATGTCGCAATGGTTTTGCGGGTCCCAGTTTTTTTCTTCTTCGGAAACAGGTCCAAGAGGCTCTTTTTGTCTTAAAGGTTGCAGACCCCTGGGTTAGAGTATACAGTGGATGCTCAGGTTGCGAACATGATCCGTGTGGGATGCACGTTCGCAACCCGCAGCGTCATGTCTGCACATGCACGGGTTGCAATTTGGCTCTTCTGTGCATGTGCAAAGCACTGTTTAGCATTTCCCTCAAAACCTGGAAGTAACCCATTCTGGTACTTCCAGGTTTTGGTGGGTCCGTAACCTGAAAAAAAGCATCTGTAACCCGAGGTATGACTGTATATGAGTGAGCTTGCTCCAGTGAGAGATTATTCTGGGTTCCTTTTTTGCTAACAGTACTAGAATTATAAGAGGGTTGAGTTGTTGTTTTTTTAAAAGGTGAATTGAGGTGGTTGAGTGATGGGTGGGTCCGCTCACCTGTCAAAACGACGCACAGGGTGGGGCAGCCCAGCAGCCATCCAGCCAGATCTTTTATCCCACACCTCATTTAGTGGGTTTTATGTGGGACTTGGGTGGCTCTGTGGTCTAAACCACTGGGCCTAGGGCTTGCTGATCTGAAGGCTGGTGGTTCGAATCCCCGCGACAGGGTGAGCTTCCATTGCTCGGTCCCTGCTCCTGCCCACCTAGCAGTTCGAAAGCACGTCAAAGTGCAAGTAGATAAATAGGTACTGCTCCGGCGGGAAGGTAAACAGTGTTTCCGTGTGTTGCTCTGGTTTTGCCAGAAGCGACTTAGTCATGCTGGCCACATGTCCCGGAAAAACTGTCTGTGGAATCCCTCGGCCACTAAAGCAAGATGATGAGCCCAGAGTCCTTTGCGACTTAACTGTCAGGGGTCCTTTAGCTTTACCTTTTATGTGTGACTTCAGATAACTGCATATTTAATCAAGAATTGTGGTATTAGCAAACAACATAGCAACAGCCCATTTTTTATGATATGGTGTGGTATAATGTTCTCATAAATTGTAGCTGAGGAAATGAGAAGAAAAAGAGAGTACATACCACACACCCACACCCCATTAGTAGGTTTGCTTATTTGGAAGTATATATCTAGGATTGCAGCCTAGGAGATGGAAAGGGTGAATTAATAGCTGCACATCTAAAACTCAGCATCACCATAGTGTCTTAATGAATAGCTATGTGAGCTTTGCTTGAGACTGCCAGGAATTTAAAAATTCATATTGTTGGAGTTTAATTGCAGGAGTCAAGATTTAGCTAGATTACGCAACGCTTTAATTACATAAGAAGATAAGCTGTCCCAAGGTTTGTCATTATCGTAAACAATAGTCTTCTGAAATTTTACTATTGGTAACTAAAAGATGTCTGTAAAAAAAACTGAATTCTGTTGCAGTTGAATGTAATGTCCCATTGACAGTTTTATGTAGATGCTTAGAGCTTTGCACTACTTGGAAGTAAGCCTTCCCAAGTTCGGCGGGGGGCGGGTTGCTTGCTAGTAAATATCCCTAAGATTGCAGCTTTACAGTTTTTGGAACCAGCCCCTCATGAAGTAGACTGCTATGTCTGAGAAACTTGTTCCTGCTTGCTTTCTAATGTGTCACATTGGCTTCAGACATGCCTGTGCATCATGCATGCTTCTTTGTCCAAAAGGGTTCTTAAAATATAGGTTTTCACTTTGGCATACATTCACATCTGAATATTGTTTTGCTTCTAGTGCTTTTTATGGCTTGAAAGCTGCCCCCCCCCACCAATAGCTGGCTTCAAGCACTGCTTAAAAAATGTCTGTGATTTATTTATGGCCTTCTAGAAAGTGACTAGCAAAGATGTAAAGAAAACTATTTTGGATCAGTTCTGAAGAAAACACATGTGGTGCTTGCTTTTCCCTCTCCCCTTTCTGTAGTGTTCACCCTTATCCCAGTCTTCTTTATTTCAGTTTTGTGTTGGCTCTGGAGGTGGTGGCTTCTTATCTAAAGTTGGAAAGTCATACCTGTTTTCATGCACTCTAGAACAGATCTACAAGCTTTATTTCTTCAGTGGTTAACTGTGGGATGGTGACTTAGCCTCTCCACCAGTACCAGCTAAAAGGCAATCATAAAATATTCCCAATTGAATTTTTAATTTTTTTCAAATATTTTGAAATTTCACCAATACTTAATAAGGTACTTATATTCTGCTGCTTTTTACCCATTTGAAAACCAGTGCTTGCTGTTTGTTCAGTAGTACACTATATTGCTTTAATGTACAGGAAGAAAATCAGAACAATCTATCTACTCAGAGGTAAAGTCAAATCTGCACAAATTACTTTTATGGATGAATATATTTCAAGCAGCAGATGAAACTGCTTCAGTCATCGGAGCGCTGCTTATCTCCGAAACCTCAGGCAACAAGTGGTTAATTGTGAAACGCTGTATAAACTGATAAAAGCATTGCTGTGGAAGAGCATGTGTAAAATTATAAATCATCCTTCACAACCAATGTTGGCCATAGCTCTGAAAGACACTTAGGCTGGAAACACATCAGAACTGGATAAAACCCGTAATGTGTTTCTTCATCACCTTAGATCATGAGCCAAATACGTACTGCTCCATATCTTCAACAGCTGCCTGGAATGCTGTGCCAATCCTAAAACGCTGTGGAAGGCAGAATTTTATTGCAGGAACTAAACCTGGCAAAACCGTTTTGCGTGAGTTTTTCAGTGACATGTCCTATGGTTAATCTATTTCAGCCTTGAGATTCCAAGCGAACTTTAGAGCAAGTTATTTGGCTAGCTAAAGATTTTTATTGATTTCCTCCCCTGCCGAGCCATTGTGCTATATATTATGCTATTCTGCCTGGGTTCCTGAGTTTAAATTTGCCAGTTTGAGCATATCTTGTCACTCTTGAAAGATCTGCAATGCACCAGATTGTTCCTGGACACATTTCAAAGTTCTGATGTTAAAACCCCAAATAATTTGAGACCTGGTTATTTGAAGGACTGCTGTTTCCCATATGAATGTGTGGTGGTTTTTTTAAAAAAAAAATATATTAGAGAGAAGAGGTACATCTCTAGGTACCTGAGAGAGAACATTTGCTTCCCAGCAACTGATATTGAGAAGTATGCAGCCTCTGTTACTGGAAGTACTGTACAGTGGTACCTCAGGTTACATACACTTCAGGTTACAGACTCCGCTAACCCAGAAATACCTCGGGTTAAGAACTTTGCTTCAGGATGAGAACAGAAATCGTACGACTGCGGCGCAGCAGCAGCAGCAGCAGCAGTGGGAGGCCCCATTAGCTAAAGTGGTACCTCAGGTTAAGAACAGTTTCAGGTTAAGAACGGACCTCTGGAATGAATTAAGTACGTAACCAGAGGTACCACTGTAGTACATAGCCGGTGAAGACCTCTTCATTTGTAGCATCATGTCTGTGAAATGCCTTCCTTACACGAGGGGAGGGCACTTAACATTGACTAAGGTAACAGTGACTGTACCTGCTTACTTAAGAGTAAACCCCATTGAACCCAATATGACTTATTTTTGAGTAGAATGATGTATAGGATTTTACTGTTCGGCATGAGTTGAAACTTACTTTTATCAGTATGTGGTTACTTCAGGATTTGCTGTCTTAGCAGCTCGGCTTCCTTACTGTTTCTGACTAAATTGTTTAATTTTGTTTGAGTTTCACTGGTTATGCTGCTGTTTTTTATTTTTCTCTCTAATGGTACATTTCAATTTTTTTTATAGGCTGCTTTGTAGATCTTTTGATGTAGAAAAGTGGGATACAAATGTTGAAATAAAAGATTCCTCACATATCTTCCTTAGAACAAGACTTTTGAAATGTCCAGTCGCATGTACTTTGATTTTATTGTTCTCAACAGCTCTTGCTGACTTCTTAAAGACAAGTGGAACACGCTCAAAACATTTTAAAATTAAACATCTTAAAACCGGAATTAATAAAGTTGTCTCAGCATGATGAGGAATGCTTTCTCTAGGATGTTAATAAACTGACTTGTCTATATTGTACACATTTACACTGGAGTAAGACCCAGTGAACTCAGTGGGTTTCTCCTCGGATGATACATGTATATAGGATTGCACTCTGAATCTTATTGCAGTGAGCAACTTGCAGTTTTGAAATACATGTACAATTCAGTAAAACCTATATTCAAATATTGTGTGTCTGAAGCAATTTCAGCCAGGAACTTAAACATCAAATATTTCTCCCTGTGTTAAACTTGGTCGATAATGACTCGTATCTGTGCATAGTGTAGTGCTGGCTCTATGTGTTCATCTGAGCAAATGGAAGTTTATTCAAACCTTTCCCTTTTAAGTGAAATCCCTGGTGCATTACATGAGCTAAAACAAATTCAGACATTTGGTTTTCATTAGCTTTGTAACTGAAACAAAAACATATTTAATCCCAGAGTATTTTGAAGTTAATGTGCAACTTTGCTGGGAAGGTATTTAAACCGTGGTATCAGTTGCAAGTCGGCCACATGCCAATGTCTCAAAACTGTCACTGAGCAAGATGTTAAATTACTTTTAACGTGCACAAGATTACATTTGTGTGGTGTAGTGGTATGAAGAGATTTGGGTGAGGTGCAAGGGAGGCTTGAGAACAAAAGCAACTGGTGAAAAAAGCAGCTGATAATGAAATGCAAAACCAACCCTTGCAGTTGTTTCTGCAATGATGGCTTTCTTCTGGCCATTGTGCAATTTTGTCAGCAACAGGCAGGAGTCTGAAGGGTGGGCAGAGGAGGCAGGGGACAGGAAGATGACCCAGAAGAAGGAGCTGGTGATTTGTGGGGTTCGGTGCTACCTGTGAGGCAGGGGGAGAAGAAGCTGGGCAGACAGAGACAGAAGAAAAGCAGGCAGAGGGAGAGCTGAAGGGAGGCGTAGAAGCGGAAGAGACATTTTCACAGAGAGAGTTGGATCCTTAGAATCTCCTCCATAGCCTCCCCACGGTCAAGGAGGGGCTTAAAGCGGCGACAGGAGCAGGTGGAGATGCCTCACAGGGGAAGTCGCTTGCACACACCACGTCAGAAGAGAGGGTTTAAATCAGTGATGGCCAAACTTGTTTTGGGACTACAATTCCCATCATCCCTGACCACTGGTCCTGTTAGCTAGGGATGATGGGAGTTGTAGTCCCAAAACAGCTGGAGGGCTGTGTTTTTGCCATCACTGGTTTAAATGGTCTGGAGGAGGCCTGGTGCTCCAACTGCTGGGATGGAGCACAGGTCAGAAGAAGGAGATGTCCAGCTAGCTATTTAGCAAGAGCGGTGCTTGAGATTCTTGTACTTAGGAGCTGATGTATTCAAGTGCTTTGCCAATAAAGAACTAAACTTCCAATTGCATGTCCTCCTTGCGGGGAACTGGATGTGCTCCGGAAAGATCTGTCCTTGTTACTCTACTTGGGAGTATTTAGTTTTAAAGGAAAGGAACTAGGTCTGTCATCTCACTAAGGAAATCTTAGCTGGATAAAAAGTTTTAATTAAATCTGCAGGAATTGGCAAATGAATTAAAAACAAGGGAAAATATACCTTATTTGTGGGGGGAGGGCTTTTTGTTATGACGATGGATATGTGTGTTATGGCAGGCAACCTCTTAGAAGAGGCCTCCTGTATAACAGTGTCAGGGGGAGGGAAAGATCATGCATTTTCCAAGATGGTCCCACCTCCTGCAATTTTCATAAATAACTGTGTTAGAGATTATTTTTTCTTTTGAAAAAATCTGGGAAACACTTCTTAAAATTCCAAAAAAGGACCTTGACAATCAATCTACCCAGCCCTGCAGACCTACAAAAAACCATTGTGGACAAAGTCTGTGGAACAGCAACAGGAAAAGAGGCCATAATGGAGAAGTGATGAGGATGAGAGATCCCAGGACAGGATGCAACATGACCAAAGAAATGGAAAAATGTATAGACAGGAGAACACAATGTGCTGATACAGGATGTTTGGATTGAAGGAGCATGCTATTACAGGCAATTATCACGTAAAATACTATTTATTGTTACTCATTTATATACTGCTTATATGCCAAAATAGTTTCTAAGAGCTAATAATAATAATAATAATAATAATTTATTATTTATACCCCGCCCATCTGGCTGAGTTTCCCCAGCCACTCTGGGCGGCTCCCAATCAAGTATTAAAAACAATACAGTGTTAAATATTAAAAACTGCCTTCAGATGTCTTTTAAAGATAGGATAGGTACTTATTTTCTTCACATCTGAAGGGAGCCTGCCAGCTATTCATCTGAGAACTGCTCTCAGTGTAAATTATGACATCATCATCGTAATTATCGAATTGTAGAATGTTAGAGCTGAAAGGGACCCTGCGAATAATCTCAGCCAATCCCCTGGAATGGAGGATTATACATTTGTCCCATACAGGGATCAAACCTGCATCCTTGGCATTATTATGAATGTTTTCTACCCAGTTTCTTACATTGCTTAAGGGATAGTGTATGTGTTTTTTGTTGTTGTTTAGTCAGTTAGTCGTGTCCGACTCTTCATGACCCAATGGACCAGAGCATGCCAGGAACTCCTGTCTTCCATTGCCTCCCGCAGTTTGGTCAAACTCATGTTAGTACAGTGGTGCCCCGCAAGACAAATGTCTTGCAAGACGAAAAACCCGCTAGACGAAAGGGTTTTCCGTTTTTCGATGCGCTTCGCAAGACGAATTTCCCTATGGGCTTGCTTCGCAAGAAGAAAATGTCTTGCGAGTCTTGCGATTTTTTTTCGCTTTCCCCCCTTTTTCTAAGCCACTAAGCCGCTAATAGCCTTTTAGCCGCTAAGCCTTTAATAGCCGCTAAGCCGCTAATAGCGCTAATCCGCTAAGCCGCTAATAGGGTTGCTTCGCAAGACGAAAAAACCGCTAGACGAAGAGACTCGCAGAACGGATTCTTGCGAGGCACCACTGTAGTTTCGAGAACTCTGTCCAACCGTCTTGTCCCCTATAGTCCCCTTCTCCTTGTGCCCTCAGTCTTTCCCAACATCAGGGTCTTTTCCAGGGAGTCTTCTCTTCTCATGAGGTGGCCAAAGTAACTGATTTTTGAGGTACTATCCTAATTGAATTATTCATATTTCCTTACCCTGATTATTTATTTATTTTATTTATTTATTTATTGAATACATTTATATATCGCTTAATACCAGGACAGTCTAAGCAGTTTACAAAAATAATAGTGTGTGTGTATATACAAACAATGAAACTAAAATACTGCAGTACGAGATAAAACAGTAAAATCTCCCCTCCTGCCCGAAGGCAAGAAACACAGCACATTTTGAAACCATCTTAAGAGTCAGCGACCCCTTTGCTTTGTTGCAAAGGTTTCAAATTCTTCTCTTCAAATCACATAAGTTATTTTGGTGTCACATGAACTGCTATGTAAGTGGATGCTTGCAGAATTGGTCTTTTTGCCTTGGAGGGAATAGTTTAGCAAGAAGAGGAAGAAGAAGAAGAAGAAGAAGAAGAAGAAGAAGAAGAAGAAGAAGAAGAAGAAGAAGAAGAAGAAGAAGAAGAAGAAGGAGGAGGAGGAGGATGATAATTTTAACATGGACCTGTCTTATTTATTGTGTAGTATCCAGTGCTGTCACTTTGCTGATGGAAGGTGTGAGCAGAACAGAGAGGGATGCAATTTTTAGTGACTGCCCCTCACCAGTCCCTGAACTTCCCTAAATTTACTCTGGAGGGTTGTGGAGCCCAGAGCAGATTTTGGGGGTACAGGGTGCTTCAGAGGAGAGAGAAAATATCCCTCCTCTTCCACCTGACTGATGCCTTCTATCAGCAAAGGGCAACAGCATCAGATACCCCCAATTCTTCTTTATAGCAGCTCATTGGCTATCTTGACTTGAACAAGAGTTATCTTGGGGGGGGGGTGTATTTCTTTAACATTCAGGAAAAGGGCCAGGATCCTTTCAAAACTGTTTGTAGATTTAAGGTTAGGTTTGGAAAGTTCATGGTGAACATACCAGTTTGATGTTTAAAAGCACAATATATGTCAAAATGTCTTCAAATAATTGGGCCTTAATGGCAAAGTTCTGACCGTAACTGCCAGGCAGAAACAGCCATCTGTTCTCCATGTCGTTTCATTATTTTCATGCATGCTTGAACCATCCTTTGATTTCCACTTGCTTACTCCATTTCCTTTGAACTGTAATGTGCTTAATAATTTTTAGGAATGTGAAAGCCTGAAGAATTTAAAAGATGTATATTGGTGTCTCTTTAAGGTAGCAAATTGGAACTGACAACCTTTAAAAGGTTGTAATATTAACTTGAAGCTTTTTATTTTTCTTTAAGGAGTCAGATTAAGGATGCTCAAGATGGAAATAATCCAGTTTTGCTTCTAATGCAAGTTTGCCAGCTAAAATAGGGCAAATGTGCTTCCAAAGCTAATGTAGAAGTGGTCAGAGTACCTTTGCGGAAGAGCTGCCTATTAAAATCTTCACACTGTCAGGTCCCTCAGGCTCTGCTTCTGATACTTGTTCTCTTTTACTGCAGGAAAGACTTCTGATATCAATGCACCATTCCTCTTTTTTAGGGGGTCATTTGATAGTTCAGTACATTGCAGATCTTCAATTTATTCAGATACATTTCTGAATTTCTTGTGGCTCTTTCTGTTATGCAACTTATTTGCACTTCCTTTTAAAAATCCAAACT
This sequence comes from Podarcis melisellensis, assembly GCF_964234715.1. Classification (NCBI taxonomy): domain Eukaryota; kingdom Metazoa; phylum Chordata; class Lepidosauria; order Squamata; family Lacertidae; genus Podarcis; species Podarcis melisellensis. The sequence continues at coordinate 30,305,903 of NC_138530.1, forward strand.
CCAGTTTTGGAGAGGGGCAGTACAAAATCGTTTTATTATAACTCACCCTAAGAAAGAAAGAATGTCAAAAATTACATGTATCTGAATTGTAATATTAGATTTTGTGTGTATTTACTACATTTTAACAAATACATAAGGGACGCGGGTGGTGCTGTGGGTTAAACCACAGAGCCTAGGACTTGCCGATCAGAAGTTCGGTGGTTCAAATCCCCGCAACGGGGTGAGCTCCCGTTGCTCGGTCCCTGCTCCTGCCAACCTAGCAGTTTGAAAGCACGTCAAAGTGCAAGTAGATAAATAGGTGGGAAGGTAAACGGCATTTCCGTGCGCTGCTCGGGTTCGCCAGAAGCGGTTTAGTCATGCTGGCCACATGACCCGGAAGCTGAACGCCGGCTCCCTCGGCCAATAAAGCGAGATGAGCGCCGCAACCCCAGAGTCGGTCACGACTGGACCTAATGGTCAGGGGTCCCTTTACCTTAACAAATACATGTGGGAAGAGCCAACAAAGTTCAGTATATAGTTGTAATGGCTTCTACCATACTTTTTCCAGTAAATGTAATATTCTGTTTCATTTGGGAGATTTTCTGTTGCTTCAGCACAATGATGATCTATGTTTCCTTGATGTACCTCCAGTGGGCCCATCCAGTGCTAGTTAAAATGTATTCTTTATTACCTCAGCAGTGCTGAGCCAATGGATTTCATTAGGGAACCATTAAGAAAACACCTCTTACCTTTTATTCTACAACAGAAAACATACCGGTACTCATTCAGTCCGGTTTTTAGAAAACAGAACAGAACAACGCTACTCCATTGTGGGCTTGGATGTTGCCTTACTTTAGAGCAGGGTTTCTCAAACTTGGGTCCCCAGCTGTTTTTGGACTACAACTCCCCTCATCCGTAGCTGACGTCATGGATGATGGGAACTGTAATGCAAAAACAGCTGGAGACCCAAGTTTGGGAAACCCTGCTTTAGGGTAGGAAACTTCCAGCCTGTGGGCCTGTTCTGGCCTGTCAAGGGGTCCAGTTGGCACATGCCATTTCCCCCAAACCATGCTCACCTGTCAGTCAGGTGATGCTTGCGGTATGCAGGCTTCAGCTGTTGTGGAATGGAGAAAGAAGTGATTTGCCAGCGCGTTGCTCAGAGCTTCTTAAAGTGCTGAGCATAAGGCTAGCAATGCCCCATGAGCTGTGGTATCCAAGGTATTTTATTTTGATGTCTCCAGACAAAGCAGAGGTATCATAAAGCTATCATAAAAAGCTGAGAGAATGTTTCAGTCCTGGATGAGAATGGAGCTGTGAAAACATATTTGCAAAGGGCGAGGAATAAGAAGAAGAAGAAGAGGAGTTTGGATTTGATATCCCGCTTTATCACTACCTGAAGGAGTCTCAAAGGAGGGTGGGACTACTGTAGGACTAATTGCAGTCATCAACAGGTTTACCATACCCACTGAGTCAATCACTCATCCCCTACTACCCTTCTGAGAAAAACCTCACCCTACCCTCCCACTATATATATAAGGGTCTGGTGACTGCATGCACACGGAAGCTTATACCCAGAACAAACTTAGTTGGTCTCTAAGGTGCTACTGGACAATTTTTAAATTTATTTCGACTGCGTCAGACCAACACAGCTACCTACCTGAATGTAAATCTACGGACTGCAATATGAGGGAATTGTAAAGGTGGTGTACTTTCTTTTTTCTTATTGCTGATTCTGTTTGGTGCAATAAATACTTTCTGGTCCAGTTTGGGCTACTAAATTGTAGTTTGAACTCTGCATCAGGCAGAATGGAAAATAATCAGCTATATGGAGACCACATTATACTCTCATGGTTTAAACCTCAGCAGAGTAGGACGGAATGCTCATAGTGGGTTAAATCCTTTTGCAAGCATCTATAGTCTTGTGACTAAATCCTAATAGATGGTATTTTTCTTGAAACTGGATTTCCTTTCCATGTCTCTATAGAAGGAAGTGGTTTAGCCAAAGAACACATTTAAGAACACAGAATTTAATTCTACTGTAGTCGAATATTCAGTTTTGATAAGAAATAATCTTTTGGACTAGGGATATTGTGTACATTTTGAATTCAAATAAAGTTTCCAAGAGCCTGTTAGTGTTATTTTTTATCTGAAAAGATTAAAGTAGGCTGTTATTGCCTTCTGTCTCAACTTTCCTATTAGCCGGCAGAATTATTTCTGCTTCACTGTTCCAGATTGTTAAGCTGTTGCAGAGAAAGTTATGGGCATACGGCTAGAAATTTCTGATAACCTCATGGCTTAGTCCAATTGATCCTATTAAAACTATGCATAATCCACCGTTGGGGGTGAGAGCAGTGGAGTTTCTTTGCTCTTACACTCCACATATTTTTACAGCCAGTAGTTGTTATTGTTGTAATAGCTCTTGAAATGCATTTTTTTTAAATCCAAGGAAGTTCTTCCCTGTTAGCTTTCACTGTATCAGAAAGCACAACTATCTTATTATTACCCTGATTCACTGGGTCCCTTTTGCTAGAAAACTGTCAGGTATGCAGTAAAGAAGTTTTGTTTTTTCATTTAATTGAAGCGCATTGTATTTACAGTGGAACCTCGGTTGTCGATCACTTCGGAAGTCAAACGTTTCGGCTTCCAAACGCCAACAACCTGGAAGTGAATGCTTCCATTTTCAAACGTGCCTCGAACGACTTCCGAGGCGTGTTTCTCCATTTTCTCAATTGATTTTGCCGACTGGCAATTGATCCTCGGTTGTCAAACTTTTCGAAAGTCGAACGGTCTTCCAGCCTGGATTACGTTTGGCAACCGAGGTTCCACTATAGCACATGTGGAGGAACTTCTGGAAGAAAGTTGTGCATGCAGTGAATTGTTTCCATGAATCAATTAGTTGCCACTGCTTAAATAGCTGGTCTTTGGGGTGGTACCGGGCCATGAATGGGAAGGATGAAATATTTCTGATGTGAATTAAGACTGGTTGGCCATGAGCCCCAGAAGAGCCTTCTATATCTGTAGGACCAGAACCTGAACCCTTCTGGACACCATCCTCTGAGTCTGAGATGCCAAATAAATGCCTTCCCAGGACCTCACCAGTGCAGCTGTGCAAGGAATGCACCAGCCAGGAGACCAGGGAATGGAGTGCCTGTATTCAACCCATCAGCACAGCTCTTTAAGAGGACCTTGCCTGTCCGCCAGCCAGAAGACTAAGGGAATGGAGTGCCTGACTCCAGTTCAGGAGGCTGGCTCTTTGAGAATCTACATCTGGTCACAAGGGAATGGAGCATGAGAGAGAGGTAGTCTTGAAAGTAGGAGCTTAAAAAGGTTTGCTCTGCTCTCAATCTTCGTTGGATCAAGTTGCTCACTCGGACCTAGCTGCGGTCCTGCAACCCCCTGCTCAGCTTTGCTTCTAGCCTTCGCTGGTCATGCCTGCCCACCTTGGTGTCAGACCCAAAATCTTTCTTTATGACCATCCATAACTTTACCATAACATTTTAACTTTAGCCATATTTCGATTTTGGAGCAGTGGTTCTCAGACTAAGTGGGCTCCCTGAGTAGAGCATGCCTGGCGGGAAGGGGTGGGTGGGAGACACATTCCATCTAGAGCAGTGATGGCCAAACTTGGCCCTCCAGCTGTTTTGGGACTACAATTCCCATCATCCCTGACCACTGGTCCTGTTAGCTAGGGTTGATGGGAGTTATAGTCCCAAAACAGCTAGAGGGCCAAGTTTGGCTATCACTGATCTAGAGGGTAGACCCAGCAGTGGGCAGAATTGAGACATTTTCCTCCAAGTAGCAGGGGTCGTGTTGCAGCAATCTAGACTGCTTTGCCAACCATGGACACTACAGGGAACCCTCCAGAGCTGGGGAGGAGAAATGAAAGGCCCATTATACAATTGAAACTCTGCATAGCATTGGAAACAACCCTAAGAAAGGAGATAGTAGAAAACCCACCTCTTAGCAAGGACTCTAGTCCAGGAATCAGGAAGAATGATGCATACATAATGCTTTAATAATGTCTGTTCCAGATATTTTAGATAAATGAAACTCAATTTTACAGTTGTTATATATTCAAATAGTGCATTGAACGTTGGCGAGTTCTTCTGTAAACCAGATATACCCAGCAAACAAGGTGGTCCAATATGATCAAATCAGCAACAGCCTAACAGTATGTGAAACCATTACATTATGGATTACTTTTCTGGGGCCTACTTTTGAATACATGGGATACCTAAGGGAGTTTTCTCCAGTGCAACTTAGATGTGTTTGTTACTTGCCAAAACCATCTTCCATATAACTCTGATAGTAGTGATGATAAATTATAGACACTGAGTTAAAGTGATCCTTGACTATCGTAGCCAAAAGCAAACAGTGCTTGGTAGATATGGATTGTATTTTCATAAACTTGCAATTTTATATTGTAAATGTATTTCAATGTGCTGCTTTAATTCACAATGTTTGCCTCAGATCTGTGAGCTGCTGAAGCACTAAGTTTGAAGTTCCGACAAGCAGATCTTGTCTTCAGGTAGATCAAACGTTTTGTGGAAGGCTGAATCAGTCTTCACTTCCAGTAAGAAATGTTGGCTATTTATTATGTCATAAAGACACAGTAAAACACATCTTAGATTTTTGTGTTTCTTTGTTTAGAGTATTTTTGTTTAAACCCCATTTTTAATTTTCTACATCAAGTTAACAGCTGGGTTAACCGTTGCATCAAACAGATTGATGTGTGCTAGTAAAATAGAGGTTCAGTTAATGTTTCCCTTTCATCAATTTCCATTGTAAAATGCAGCAGCTGGAGAACTTTGAAGAACCACAATAGTATGTACACGTAGCTACTTGACTTTAAAGCAGTGTTTATTTTTTGAGGTAGTAATTTTTTTCAAATGCTTTGAAGTTCTGGTCATCATCTCTAGAGATGGCTTTGTAAAAAGATTACATGAGAGTTGATTCTTTAACGGGATTAAATCAGTGTTTTTGTTTTTACCAGCTATTACTATGCTACAGACTGTGTGGAGCAGGGCAGGTGTAGGATTTTATCATGTTTGACTATATTCCTGTGTGGATATTTACTTTCTTGACATAACTGTATTATGATAATGAACAGGGTGGTAAGAGATTTCCTGTTTCGGCAGATTCATAATCACAGAACATGGCAAACGTGATTTTTTTGTGTGGTGTTACACCAGTCACTTTCAACAGCAGTATGCATACATGTACACAACTTAAAATGTCCACATATGTGGAGCTGGAACCCCTGATTTGTCCAAGCTTTCGAGGAGGATGCACACAGGTCTTTATAAATGTTTTGCACTTGAATATGATAGCCGTAATCTGCTAATGGCCTTTCCCCAGTTGATGGAGAACTTAACTTTTATTTATATTTCCCTGGATCTTTGTTGGGGTATGTTCTTACACTTTTGGGCAGCTTCACCTATACCTTAAAACTGATCTCATTTAGTATTAGTTATATCTAACCTCTTTGAAATATATGTTTAGGGAAATTTTTAATGTTTGATAATGTTGCTTTTTTATTATTGTTATTGGTGTTCTGTTGAGAGCCATCCAGAGTGGCTGGGGAAACCCAGCCAGATGGGTGGGGTATGTATGTATGTATGTATAAATAAATAAATAAATGTTATTATTATTATTAATTATTAATGCCTTTTTGAACCTTTTCTACCTGCTTTAAGACTGAGGTAGGAAAAAATAATGTTGCAGTTGTGCAGTTGGCCCTTCTCTAGGAAAGACTTTTCCATAACAAAAATCACATGTTATAACTGGTGTGGCTCCATACTTCAGGTGATAATTGTGCTCCTCACTTAAAAACACGACACATGTAAAGTTTGAAGGATATTCTAAACTTTGAGCATCAAGGTATTTACATCACAGGGGCCGTTGCTAAATTAGGACTGTGCAGAGATGTGTGCATGGATCTGAATCAATTTTAGTTGCATAAGCAGACAGTGACTTTGGAAATTAATGCATGTATATACAGCAGCTTTGGTCTTTTGGCAGTCATTAAGTGGTTAGTCTGAAACTAATTAAGCCCCATGAAGGATTTATGGCATACCTTGTCATCTCCCTTAAATATGTTTTTCACATTGTTGTAATATCTTCTAAATGGAATTTTAATGCACGCTTTAAACTTGATACTGATTAGCCAGTACAAACTATCTTGAATTTTGGGCGGGAAAGCCCTAGGCACAAATCCTGCTGCAAGGTCCTCCAGGGTGAGGAGGTTCGCATCTAGTGGAAAGGAAGCCCTCTCACCAAGACCCCACCCCCACCCCTTATGGGGGGAGGGAACCATGTTTTAAACTGCTAAGTAAAGATAGCTATCCACCTGTCCCCTCCCTCTCCCTGCCCTGTTTCCTCCAATTGGGGTTCCCACAGGTGATCACCCCCAAATGGTAATGACAAGAGTAGCAAGGCTGGTTGCGCCAGTGATTTTTGAGGTACCACTTCAGGTGACAATGGGTAGACAATGGGACCCTGCCCGACTTCCCTTGTGTGGTGGCATTTCTTTGCATGTTCAGACCCAGAAACCTCCTCCCTAAATAAATTTACACTTAACTCAAAATTTTGGTTTGGTTTTTGGCAGAATTTAGGCCACAACTTTATTGATTGCAGAAAGTGACTGGTTACATAGGCTCTGGTTCAACTAGCTCCCTGCCATACAGGTAGCGCTGACCCAGGACACCAGCATAGGTCAGCCAAGGGTGAACATCTGGATAAGCGGAAAGCCAGGAACAGGCTAGCTCTGCCGTCCAAATGGACTCAGGCACAGACACAACCCCCTCTCAGGGGTTGACCAAACTATTGAGTCCCTGGATTCCTTTAATGGAATACCTTCACATAGGGATGGCGAGAGCGTTCTCCCACCCCTATCACCTGAACCAGAGCCTATCCGCAACCTTACAAGTTGTGATGATTTGCTACGCGGTAGGTGAAACCCAAATGGCAACAGCCTATCAGCCAAGTGGGGAAAATTCCTGCAGTGCCCCAGTCCTAACGACAGATGACACACAATGACATAGTAAGTTCAAGCGCAACAATCCCTAAAAGTAGGGAGAGGTGGGTGGGTGTTCCGAATGCATGCACCGAAAGAGGAAGCTCTGGGTGACGTGCATGGGCATAAATAGGTCCCTCAAACCGTTTAGACTGCGTCCTATTAGCCAGATTGTACCCAGCTTTGAGGGACCTATCAATCGGGTGTTGTGGCTAACCAATTGTACCCACCCACAGCACAGGGTGTCTGTTGTCCAGGTCTCACCGCAATACGTGCCCTCCAGGGAGGACCTGATTTGCCTGAGGCTGTCTGCCTGTGTGTGTGTGTGTGTGTGTGTGTATATATATATATATATATATATATATATATGCGCAAATGCTGGTAGAGGGTGCCAAACTGGATCTTTGACCCTGGTAAAATAAAGGCTAGTTTCGCCACTGCTTGTATTATGTGCATGTATCTCTTTTAGTCTTGAATAAATTATGACTGGGTGTGTGCTCACTGGAAGGACAGATCGTGAAGCTGAGGCTCCAGTACTTTGGCCACCTCATGAGAAGAGAAGACTCCCTCGAAAAGACCCCGATGTTGGGAAAGATGGATGGCAGAAGCAGAAGGGGACGACAGGATGAGATGGTTGGACAGTGTTCTTGAAGCTACCAACATGAGTTTGACCAAACTGCGGGAGGCGGTGCCTGGCGTGCTCTAGTCCATGGGGTCACGAAGAGTCAGACACAACTAAACGACTAAACAACAACAAGTTATGTGTAATATTCAAGGAAGGTTATAAGGAATTCTGGTTTTGTGTAGGGGTGTCAGAGAATATGTAAGCTTCACCTCTCATGGAGAACCTCTTGTAAAGCTAGAGATTCATTATGAGACACTGACTTGCGATAGCTGTGTTTTGCAATGGCCTCTGGCTTTTGTGGGGGGGGGGGGATTAGAAACCAGAGCCTTTCCATAGTGCAGTAATAACAATATTGCGACCCTTTTCTTTGGGCAAGTTAGTTAGAAAGCTCTCTTTGACTTTAATTATTAGTTTACCCTGCCATGTGAGCAGAGCACCTCCTAAATCCGGTTTGTGCCTTGAAGGCGTGAGAATTTCTCTCCTGCTTGAGGTCTGTGCAAATCATCTGCACTACAAAGGAATCACATCTCAGTCCATTTTGGTAATCTGGGAAGGACAAATATTTAGAAACGGCTGTGTAACAATAGCAAAAGGAGAAGTAAATTAAAGTGTGCTGGGATCTTGTCCTAAATTGTATTTGACTTGAAGTTCAGGAAGGAGAAAAATGCCTTCTTTGGTTTAGTCTTTTAAATGGGAGGAGGAACTAGAGCATCCCAAGAAAGCAAAAAAAAAAAAAGCATTTGCTTTGTTGTTTTTAAAATAGTGTCTCAACTTTTTAATTTGATTTTTTTTTAAATACATTGGTGTAGCACAAGCTTTATTTTATAATTCAGAACAGTTGAGAAATGGTTTTATTTGTCTTGGCTTTTGCACCTTTATTTAATGTACTTAAAACATTTATCCTCTGTTGAGCTTTAGAGATCACGGTGAACATGTAAAATTAGGAATTAGCAAATAAAACAATATTACATCACTGCAATATTGTGGAGTATTTGTGTATATTCTGCACATGAGCAGAAACCTGCTCCACCTGACATAAATATGCTTCAGAATAAAATAATTAAATATGCAGTAAAAAGACACCACAATAAAGTGAAAACTCTGAGGTCCTGTTGTTCTGCCTAGTATCTGAACTAGAGACTCTGAGGCCTGATTTATAGTTGTTGTAGAGAGGAGTGATATAAAATTATTAAATAGTGAGTGACCTGACTTGGTTCTCTGAAGGTTTTAGAGCCTACTTCAGGCACAAAGAGAAATGGAGTTGTGAAAGGTTGTTCTTTGTAACAGACAGACTTTACGAAGCCAGTGGATCCTGAGACAGATGGATGCCAACAAGGGGAAAGTCAAATAAGTAGATTGGCCATGCCTGGCTTAAATACCCAAGAGCCTGACCTTTTGATCCAGCAGGGGAAATACAGCAGGACCTTCTGCCTGCTGATTTTAGGCATCCAAATATTTCTAGTTCCTTGTAGCTCAAATCTCCAGCTGTAGCAAGCGAAAAACTGATTTTTGTTTAGTAGTCTTTGTTGGAACTACAGCTGCAGAGAACATTCAGTGTGTGACTTATAGAATCATAGAGTTAGAAGGGACAACAAGGGTCATCTGGTCCACCCCTTGCAATGCGGGAATCTTTTTGCCCAACACGGGGCCCAAACCCACAACTCTGAGATTAAGAGTCTCATGCTCGACCAACCGAGCTATCAGGATCTTAAGAGGTTAATTCTGTTATTGGTCTGACAGCAAACTTAATTGGCTGGAGGCTCTGGGCTGTTGGGTTTTGGCTGTGAGTGAAGAGGAAGATTGAAATTTGAGTAATGGAGGAATTGGAGAGGAAAGTGGTTCTGCAGGCAGTTTCCTCCCTTTTAAGGCTTGACAACCCCCCTTTATTTCTCATCATATTATATACTGTTCTTGTTCAGTTGGTTAACATTAAAGTATTATCAGAATTTCATTTTCTCTCTGGACTCGATTCTGCTTTATTCTTGTCACTCTGATGATGATGGTTGGACACGTTAAACACACACAAACAGTTAAGTGCAAGGTATTGAACCTGAGATCTTTTATGTACAGTACTTGAATTTAGGAAAATGCCTCTTGAGTGGTACCTCAGGTTACATACACTTCAGGCTACAGACTCCGCTAACCCAGAAATATTACCTTGGGTTAAGAACTTTGCTTCAGGATGAGAACAGAAATTGTGTTCCGGCGGCAGCAGGAGGCCCCATTAGCTAAAGTGGTGCTTCAGGTTAAGAACAGTTTCAGGTTAAGTACGGACCTCCGGAACGAATTAAGTACTTAACCCAAGGTACCACTGTAGTTTGAAGTCTGAGTCAGTCCTCATACACTAAATCTCTTTCAGTTCCTACCTTCCAGCCAGGCAAGCAGCCACACAATTTCTCTGCCATAACAAAAATATTCTGTTTCTACTATAGCTCTATGAAGACCCACTGTTTTTTTTTGGGGGGGGGGTTGAGCTGGCTAGTTTTATGTTTTATTTCCTTCTCATTACTGCACTTGGAAAAGCACAAATTTGCTATAAGGTTTAGCCAGATTATTTAATGATGAGAAGCAGTACAAAGTCATGGTTCTGCTCTTAGTAGATTTTAGCAGAGCCTGTTGTATGGCTGGCTGCTTATTTAACATCGCTGTGGATATTAAAAGAACAATCACATTAAAAACCACATTAAAATTACTGGTCCATGGGTTTGTCACATTCTAAATTGCTTAACTTTTTGCATTCAATTAGACCAAATGAAAGTTGTTGTTTTTTGTCGGAACAATTTGGTAGCTAGCAATGTCAGTGTCTGCTTGCCTTCTTTTTCTGTACTTGCCTGCTTTAAAGTGCTTTTGTTTCTGATCTTCATGAGCAACTGATGATGAGCAGAGTGTGAATGAGCACTGATGGCACTCTCAGTGTATTGTGCATAATTTCCCCTGACCTGAACTGTAGCCGGTATTGTTGGGTAGAAGTGTGATACAGCACACCAACCCTTCTGAGAAATTATAGGGGTGGAGCCATTCCAAACACTGTTTTCATTAGCCTTCAGATTACTGAGAATGCTTGTCAGAAACCTTTGGTTTTGGAGGGTGATGTCATGATCATTGCACACGTTGCTTTTACAAGGGGGGCAAATATACAAAAAAGGCCTTGTGCAGTTCAGCCCTGAGATTGGACATGATGACACTTTAACAAGTATATATTGGAGAGAGGGAAAAGGAAGGGTCTGTCCAAAGGAAAATGTGAAACTTGTTATTTTGCATTTTATGTACCGTTGGTTGTTACTTTTTATATATAGTTACTCCACTTTTACTAAGGTTATTTGAGATCACTTTGATTAAGATCCTACAACTCAAACATGCATTTGTTTTAATATTAAGGCTGCATTCCTAAAGTTGCAAGGGAGAGGAACTGAAGGCATTTGAACTGCTTTATCCTGCACCTGGCTGGGCCTATATGCAAGTTTCCGACAACAACTGTACTCTTAACGCTTTCCCTTCCCCTTTGACTGGCAGTGGCTTTTCAGACAGGAGTCTTTCTCATCCCTACCTGGAGATACCAAAGGTTGATCCTGGGACCTTTTCCATACAAAACATGTGGTCTACTATGAGGCAGAGGAAAAGGGAAGGAGAGATTTAGACATGCTCAGAAGTTTATTTAAATTTCTCTCTGGTTTGTGGCCTGTCAGAGTGCCAGGAGGACTTTGGACGCAAGCCACATCTCAAGATAGCCCCCTTCTGCTTCTTCAGATTATGGAACTCTAACATCTGTTGGCTTTGAAGGAACCAGCCATAGGGAGGGAGTCTGTGACATCAGATGTCTTACATTGGAGGGGTAGATTTGACCTAACTTGCAGCCCCTGGAATGCCCTTCCAGATATTGTAGGATTACGCTCTGGGTTTCTTCATTTTGACAGTTTTCAGGGTCCTACTATAGAATCATTATATCGGCCTTTGTTTCCCTACCATTGGGGAAGGCTCAGGGGAGAAGTTATGTTTTGCAGATGGGTTATTTCAAAATATGGATGGCTCTCTTACCCACTTGAGAAGTTGGCTGCTTCTTTGTGATGCACACTCATCCCTGTAGCTTTCAGATAATTTTCACTTCAAGGCAGAGGTGCCCCTAGTAGGCTAATTTTGTGTGTGTGTGTGTGTGTGTGATCAGACCAGCACCTAATTGGTGCTAAACAAATACTTAGTTCATGACAAAACTTTCTGTTTGAGAGCAGCGCCTTCATTTCATCTTTGATATGTTTGTATCAACACCAGGTGAATAGCCTTTCTGTTTTCTCAAAATTGATGACTGTTTCACGGTCATTTACTTTACACAGGTTAACTTATGGGGAAATGAAATTGCCCTCAAGTGTATTGATCAGGAATCAGCTTCTGATTTGATTCCAAACTAGATAGGATTATGGCACTTCCATGTGCTTAAACAAGAATTGTCCCGGGAACTTAGAGCAGGGTCCAAGTTTTAAGACAAAAAGGAGCATACAGATGCCCCACTCTTCTGCTGTGCATTGGCAAAACACTTTGGGGAGAAAAGCTGCAAGTGATGGGGTAGTTTTGTACTTTGCATCTGTGAACTCTTTTTGGTTTCAGAATCAGACCTTTCCCCGCAAATGTTCTTGATTGATTGGGGAAGTTCATGTTTAAGTGCATGGGATTGCCATCATCAATTAATTTTCGTCCTTGGCTTCTCATTTTTACTGTGTGGATTGTAAAAGTTATAGCGCAATTGTGAAAGCAGCATCTAAACTAGCATTGATGCATATCAGTTTGTATGCCTCTGTCACTGCTGTAGAAGACTGTTGTGCAGTGCCTACCTTGGTGTTTGGAAGAGTTCTTATCCTGTGCACATCTCCTTCTGGTAGCTTAAAAAAATCATTTGTCATTAGTTAAATTTATGGTGGCAGTTTTAGATTTTGAGGAAGCTCTTGTGACCTCTCAGGTAATTCAGTGAACCTGTCACTAATAATTCCATTCCTTAGCTAATAGTACAGAGTTTAATACAGAAATTATGAGCTAGGCCTCTTTCCCCCCAGGGAAGATTTTTTTTTTTTTAAAAAAACCATTTTTGAAGGGTCAAGGTGCATGTGTAGTGTATTTAAACAGGGGTTAGGAGATTTTGTACTTTGAAGAGGAGTTAAGCTTTCTCTAAGCTCTAAAAGTGTTCTCTTTTTAAGAACACTCTTGGTATAAATCAGTTATATAATAACCCTTGATTCTTAGCTTTCTGTTCCTTACCATGAAACTATACACAAATTAATATGAACGCTATTGGAATATCGGTGTACTTCCAAAGTTTTACATAGTTCTAGTATTACAACAGTTCCAATTTGCCCAGCCATATACAGTATGTGGGGTCTGTCCTCATAACTTTCTGGCCTGGCTACAGGTTTTAGGGACTTGGGAATGTGAGAAGAAAGAAAGTTGTTTTAGACTGTTGAAGATGGAGTCTGAGGCTTGCACTGTCTGTCTGTCTGTCTGTCTGTCTGTCTGTCTGTCTCTGTGCTGTGGTCGGCATGGAATTAATTAGCAGGCTCATATGTTGTGTGAAATTTGTCCCCATCATCAGTATTTTTTGGAACCCTTTTCCAAACCCTTTTTGGAATGCCCTTTTCACTGGTATTACAGATGTTGAAAAAGTTTTTGAAAGGAAACTGAGAGCCTGTAGAATGCAAAGGCTGACAAAGTTAATTTGGAACTAAGTGTTAAAACATTACAACACACTTTTAAAAGTAAAATAACACTGAGAATTACAGGTGGGTTTCCTCCCCCCCCCCCAACTTGGTTGTCATGGGTGCGGGGAGAGAACCAGTTTCATATGCGTAATATTAGCTTTTCTGCAAGTACAGCTCTTCACTCATTGCTGTTGGAGAAGATGGAGCCTGAAGCGCCTTCACATATAGAGCTTCCAAAAACAGCTGTGATATATATTGTAGTTATATAATTGATCATCATTCAACTATATTTTCTTACTTGTGAATAACAGTGAGGAGGCTGACAAATCCTGCATTAGTTTAAGGGCTGCGGAAAGCTGTGCAGTGGGAGCATATACCTCCTTTATTGCTCATGGTTTAGGTTTTTTGAACGTTAAGCTGGTGCAACTGTAAATGGGTTGAACGTTTCCCATAGCCTTGGTGAGTTTGGAAAGGAGCCCTGATAAATTTGTGGCAAGGAGGCACAATGGATTATTTCCTTCTGTCTCTTCAGAGATTGTCAAATTGATGTAATGTCAGAGCTTTTTTAAAAAAATGAAGGTATTAGGGTTGGAAATTTGGTCAAGATTGAAACTTTCCTTGTTGGGTCGAATAGCAGCTATAAAAATGAATGTATTGCCAAAAATGTTATTTCTGTTCCAGGCCCTACAGATCGTGGACAGAGTGGAATGCTTTGGAAAGTGGCAGAAGGATATCTCTAAGTTTGTCTGGCAGGGCAAAAAGCCCCGAATAAAGTTTAAAATATTAACTGATTCGAAAGAAAGAGGGGGTTTTGCCCTGCCGGACTTGAGGTTATATTATGAATCTGCAGCCTTCTGCTGGTTGAAGGATTGGTTTCTGTTGGAGAACACTGATGTCCTGGATCTGGAAGGGTTTGATAATGCTTTTGGCTGGCATGCATATTTGGTTGGACAAGGTTAAAGTTCACAAACTGTTTAAAAACCATATTGTCAGAAGAGCAGTATTTATGGTCTGGACAAAATACAAAGACTTATTAGAGAGTAAGACCCCGAGGTGGCTATCACCGGTGGAGGCCAAGGCTCGAAAAAGACTCAACATGGAAGCCTACTGGCCGAAATATTGGGAAATAATTGAAAAAACTGGAGACAATTGGAGGTTGCAGAGCTTGGAAAAATTAAGAAATAAGGTGCAAGATTGGTTACACTATGCTCAAATTCAAGAGGTTTTTAAAATAGATAAAAAGGTTGGGTTCCAGGTGGAAAAATCGAAACTAGAGACGGAATTGTTAGAACCCAAAACTAAGACACTTTCGAGAATGTATAATCTGCTGCTTAAATGGAACACACAGGACGAGATAGTTAAATCGGCCATGATAAAATGGGCACAGGATATTGGGCATAACATTATGTTTGAGGACTGGGAAAGGTTATGGAACACCGGAATGAAATTCACGGCATGTAATGCCGTGAAGGAAAATATTATGAAAATGATATACCGGTGGTACATGACCCCAGTCAAGCTTGCTAAGATATATCACCTCTCTGACAATAAATGTTGGCAATGTAAGGAGGCTGAAGGGACATTCTTTCACCTCTGGTGGACCTGCCCAAAAGTGAAGGCCTTCTGGGAAGTGATTTACAATGAGTTAAAAAAGGTATTTAGGTATACCTTTCCCAAGAAACCAGAGGCCCTCCTTCTGGGCATGGTGGACCAGAAAGTGTTAAAAAAGGACAGAACCTTTTTTATGTATGCTACCACAGCAGCAAGAATTCTCATTGCAAAGTACTGGAAGTCACAAGATTTACCCACGCTGGAGGAATGGCAGACGCAGTTGATGGACTATATGGAACTGGCCGAAATGACTGGCAGAATCCGAGACTTGGGAGAGGAAACAATGGAAGAGGACTGGAAAAAATTCAAGGACTATTTGCAAAAACATTATAAGCTGTATGAATGTTAAGAAAAATGCATGATTAGGAAACTTTAGCTTCAGTAACTTGAGGATGTGAACTGAAAATTAAGGTATAAGAAAGAAGAGGTGGAATTGTGAAATAATTTTATTATGTTTATTTTAAATATATAAGAATTGGGATATAAAACGTGAACTTAGAAACATGATAAATTGAAAGTTACAGTAAGTTATGAAACAAGGTAACAAATTGCTGACGTTTTTATTACAAAGAACGCAGGGTTTGGAGGATGTGGGGAAGTCTAGTTGGATTGTTAAAAAACATCATGGAAAGTTGGATTTTTTATATATATTTCTTTTTTTTCTTTGTTTTCTTTCTTTTTTCCTAAATCTATATATTTCTGACTGTAAGAAAAGAAACTCAATAAAATATTATTTATTTAAAAAAAATGAAGGTATTAGGGTACTTAATTAAATTGTTGTTGTTGTTGTTGTTGTTGTTATTTTATTTATACCCCACCCATCTGGCTGGGTTTCCCAGTACTTGCAAGAGTGAGCCAACACATGTTCAAATAATCTTAAATGCACATGATGATTAGCGATTTCTATGACTTATTGCCTTGAAATTAATGATAACTTTATTAAATAAGTCACAGTAAGTTAAAGTCCCTTGTACTAGTTGTGCTAGTGGAATGGCTTGCACAGGAGACGGGCCGCAAGGCAGCACAGTTATTGTTGCTGGTTGTGAAGCAGATTATGGTATCCCTGATACTTGTTGCATAACAAGTTTCCGCTAGTATTGCGATGGATTTCTTATTGTGCAGCCATTATTCTTGTGCTTAATGCTACTGTCACAGCCCTTGCACTGACAGTCAAAAAAATGTTGAATTTGGGCTTCTGGTTTGAAAAAAATTAGTTGAATTCATGCATTGTTTTCAAATAATAATAATAATTATCTCATATATCTGTTGAACTAATCCATTTTTAAAAGTTACCAGCTTATAATTAGAGCTGGTGGTTTTCATTTAGTGTGAGCTATGCAAAACTGGAGCGTCCCAGAGACATTTAACACATGCTTCTGAAGGCACTGAAGGTTAGCTCGCTCAAAGCCCGGCCATTGATTTATCTGCATGCAAGAGGAATTCCCAGGCTCCCATCTCTTTGCCAAGAGACAACTAGAAAATATTGTCTCCGCATTGGAAGAGTGTGTTTGGGCAGTGCTCTCAAACCCAAGCAGCCTAGTGAATAAACATTTAAATTTGTGCTCAAACAACATTTTCTCTTGCCTTGTCTGCTTCAGCCTTCATTAGTGTGTCAGCAAATCTCAGATCAGATAAAACCTTCTGTATGAGCTGTTGCAATGTCCGTTTTCTCAAATCACTTGGACCTCTCTTGTAAAGAAAAAAACTCCTGTAGTCTTAATACTTATTTCATTACCCTAAGCAGGAAAAAGTGTAGGTGCTGAATAAAGGCAGCTATTAGAGTCCATGGTGTTACAGTTCTCTGACTTAAGCAGCAACCTCCCAGGTTGATGCCATAACTGTTCATTTGATAAAAGAAACATTTATGAGAGCCATATACATAGCTTAAGTTGTCCCTAATTGAACATTCACAGCCTCCCCCTTTGTGTATGGAAAAACTTTAGCACAGGCAGATTCCAGAAGGCTGCAGAGAATGTAATACAGTGTTATAGAATATTCATTTGTTAAATGCCAAAAAACGCAAATCGAGTAAACCAAACGAGCCATCATAAGATGCAAAGCAGCAGAGATTTTATATATATATATATTAATGGCTGCACTCCGATTCTGATGAAAACAGACATAAACATCAATAACAGTCTTGCATAATGCTAGTTAATAATGAAAGGTAGTGTTCTAAATTAGCCGGGTGAGTTTTGCCACTGGCAACCATGTGGAAACCTCTGGATGCTAGGTTGGCAATGGACGTCTCCATCTAGCTGGCCTCTCCAGTTTTCTTAAGCAGGCAAGCAGAAGAGTTTATTTATTGTACTTATAATTATATATATTTATACACCTTTTTCTACAAGGAGTACATGGTTCTTTCACTGCTCAGTTAATCCACATAACACCCTTGTGAGGTAGGTTAGGTTGAGAAGCAAAATGTCACATAGAAAAGGATCTGAAATATTTTCCTTGAAGCTTGAATCTGTTTTATTCTGCGTTGTTGTATTTGATGTACCGGTAGGGTTTTTTTCTCTTTAAAATGTAAAGCGATATAGACATGAAATAAGAACAATAATTGGACCTGCGCAAGTAGCACAACACGCCTGGCACTGGGGGAATTTTGAACACTGCTGCAAGACCCTGAGATGTAAATGCTATGTGGTCCAACATCACCTGGAACCAGCTACCCACATATAAGCGGAATCACCACAACCCAGTGTTGTCTCCACCCAGCTTGGACTGCTGCTCCAGAATTCCATGACTGATGATACTGAAAGCTGCTGAGAGATCTATTGTTAGTAGTTCTCCTGAAACTAGTAACAATAGAGATGGCCAGGACTCTTCATGATACTAATAATAATTGATTAATACATACCCCACCCATCTGGCTGGGTTTCCCTTGAATGGTTTCCCTTGAATACAGTGCGGCTTCCAAACTTGTAAGAGTTGACCATGGTGTGGGTGGGTGCTGTTAGACAGCTAGCTCCGATATGGTGGTTGTGCTTTTCACCTTGTCTTAATTCTCACAAGGTAGAATTGAGAATACTTCCTCTTTGTTCTAACAGCATTATACATAAATGGACAGGTGATGTCTTCTCTAGATGCCTGCCAAGCAATGTAATCCGTGTATAACATCAAGATGGTGGGATTTCTAAAGTACCAACCTTGTCCAATTTATGAAGTGCTGCATGTGGCTTTTTGCATCATTTATTATGTTTACGGGTGATGGACTCATATCATCTCCCGCCTTGGCTGCTTGTAAAAATAGCCCAGTCTGGGGGTTTGCGTATACTTGTTCAAGTTTCCTATTAGTTGTAACTCATAGTGGAAAGCCAACACCTGTGATAATGGAATGCATATGACTGTGTGACTTTGTATAAATGTTAGTACAGCTGCGCTCCAGTGTAAGTCATTTATTATTGGTGCATGTTTGTCAGATCAGGCAACTTGCTTGAAGTTACAAACAGGCGTGTTAAACTCTACTTTAGAAAGTCAAGCTTCTATGACTGTTGAAACAATTTAATTTCCTCATCCAATTTGATACATTTTGAGAAAGGTACACATTTTGAATGTTATTTGAAACATGCACATTTTTGCACCTTTTTATATTTTAAACCATACGCTGCAGTTGTTTGATTTCTTTCAATAATTTTGGTTTACATCAGTTGTTTAACAAGCCTTTTTGGTGTATGATGGGGGGGGGGGGACTGATAAGCATAGTGTCCACTCCCTGCTTAATGCTTGGGTACCATAGATATTTTCTTATTTTTAACAGAATAATGCAATCCTCTAGCCATCTTCCTCCTCTTGTGGATCTTGCTCAGTTTAAAAAATGACGTGTCCAAGAGGTTTATCATGTGGGGGAAGGAAAATGGGCACAGTGATGTAGTAATAGTAGTTGCTAGTAGTAATTTTTCACCATATATAGGACAATGTGGTCTTGAAAGATACCATACCATCAGCTGTCTCAAAGCGACAACTTACACACTAAACCTATCCATTCTGAAGGAAATCAGTCCTGAGTGCTCACTGGAAGGACAGATCCTGAAGCTGAGGCTCCAATACTTTGGCCACCTCCCTGATGTTGGGAAAGATGGAGGGCACAAGGAGAAGGGGACGACAGAGGACAAGATGGTTGGACAGTGTTGTCGAAGCTACCAGTATGAGTTTGACCAAACTGCGGGTGGCAGTGGAAGACAGGAGTGCCTGGTGTGCTCTGGTCCATGGGGTCACAAAGAGTCGGACACGACTAAATGACTAAACAACAACAACACACCATAGTGCATGCTGTTATTCCAAGATCAGATGAGGTTGTCTCTTAGTTGTCAGAATAATTGGACCTTGGGGTACATTATGAAACAAATGATTGAATTAGCCAGCAGGGGAAAAGCAAGTCAGACTGCACTTATTTAATTTCTTTGGACTTATTCCTGCATATTTGCAGAATATAATATGCATGTATGCATTCTTATGTTTATAGGTCCATAAGTGCTATTAAGGTTGGCATAGGGCCAGCTATCATACCTCATAATACGCCACCAGAGCTTTTAAGTTGCTAAGGTAAGATACATATGACCCAACTCCACCAATGTCACACATTCCTTTGCTTATAACCAGCTGACTGTGTGTAGCAGAGATCAGCCTGTTTAACAGATTTTGTGGTTTGATTGAAACTCCACAGGTGTGTGTAGTGTTCCTTTTGAACTCAAGAGGTTATATTGTTGGTTAGCTTATCCATAAAGAATTGAAATTAAAGCATGCCTGCTGAGGTTATTAGTCGGCCTCTATTGTATGAAACCCTTTTGGTTTCTTTACTTAAATGCCTGTCTTCACTACACGTCTCTATCACAACCACACCTATTTATTTATAGAAAGAGAAGATTCTTGTGTCTGAAAAGCAGTAGGTAGCAGAAAATTGGCTGATAAAATCATGCTTGTGGGAAATGATCATCACTAGTCATAGAAACAAAACAGACAGATTTCTGCTGTTCATGAATTGTGACTTTACAGCTGAACTAGGCATCTTACTGCTTTTCATACGTGTTTAATAAGAAGTGGCTGCCATAGAGGCCAGTTGCATTTCTATAGTCTTCCATTGGTTTTCAGCCTGTCTTCACATGTTAACAAAATGCTTGTTCTTACTTTTGAGAGTTTGGCTACGTCTTTCTTCAACATTTCTCTGGTTACTAGGATGCTGCATAATGCTAAGCTGAGTAATATGTGCAAGTCTCTGATTTGACAGTAATTCATGTCTGGGTCTGTATTGTCAAGGGCCGCTCTAGTCTCCAGACAGTAGTCCTAGGGCTAGAATTATATTGGGCTATACAACTTAACCCTTTTGCACGAGCTCTTGCTCACTAATAATGCCTTCAAGGAGGTAATGGCCAGAGTATTGTATATAAAACCTAAGGAATGATGTTCCACTGAGGTGCATAGAATCTTTTTCGCAGCCCTTGACTATTGTAGCTTTCCCAGGACAATGGTGCATGTCATTTGTGGAAGAGTGTGGTTCCAGTTACCTTTAAAGGAGCAATTGCATAACTTGGGAATTCTTGGGAATTCTGCCCTGTTTAGGGAAGTTTTTAATGACTGATGCTTTAATGTATTTTTAATCTTTTGTTGGAAGCCGCCCAGAGTTTATTATTCCTGTCTCACCTTTGCTCCCGGATGCTTGGTTGACAGTTGTACCCATGAGTGTCATTCACCTCTTCTGATATAGTGTAATAAAAAAAATAATGTAATATGTAATATACCTTCCTGGAAGATGGTGATTTGGGCACTGTGGTATGTTCCTTTCTGGATTACCGTATTTTTCGCCCCATAGGGCGCACCTAGTTTTTTTTGGGGGGAGGAATAAAGGGGAATTTTTTTATTCCCCCCCCCCAGGCGCAGGGCTGGGGTGGGGGAAGCCCGAGCTTCCCCTGACCCCCGACCCCAGCCCCCAGAACAGGCTGCTATCAAGGCTTGTGGATAGCTTCCTGAAGCCTGCATTCGCCCCATAGGACGCACACACATTTCCCCTTCATTTTTGGAGGGGGAAAAGTGCGTCCTATAGGGCGAAAAATACAGTAATTAGTGCAGTGCTCTGAATTGCAGTGAAGGAAGATTTTATTGCAGTGATTTAAATCAACAAGTTAAAAGGCTGATTTAAGAACATAAGAAGAGCCCTCTGGATCAGAGCAGCTGGCCATCTAGGCCAGCATCATGTTCTCACAGTGATACTATGGGAAGTCTGCATGAGCACAACATGTAGATGGATAACTCAGTTGATTAGAGCGTGGTGCTGATAGCACCAAGGTGGCAGGTTTGATCCCCAGTTGCATGTTCCTGCATTGCAGGGGACTGGACTAGATGATCTTCAGGGTCCCTTCCAACTCTGCAATCCTATGATTCTTCCTTTTCCTGCTCCCTAACATGCAATGTGCTTTGGCCATAGCTGGGTCAGCATCTTAAACCAACCATCCACTACAACCACAGGATTTCTTTCCTTGTAAGTTACTGGCAGTTCAGGCACCATATATGTGAGGTTAGATTTTTATTTATTTTAAATTTTTGCCCCAACATGCATCACTTTCCGCTTGTTTGTTTTGCCTGTGCAATTTTACTGCCCATTTACCAGGTTTGGGTAGATCCTTTTCAAACTCCTCTCAGTGCCTTTTTGTGTTGACCATTTGTTGTCACCAGCAAACTTTGCTCTCTCGCTATTCACTCCTAACTCTAGATCACTTATGAACAAGTTTAAAAGCTCAGGTCCCAATATAGATCCTGAGGGACTCTGCTTCTTACATCCTTACATTGTGAGAACTGCCTTTGTTTTATTTTTTTACCGCCTGCTTCCTGTTCTTTAACCCACTACTGGTCCATAAGAGGGCCTGCCCTCTTACCTCATGAGTAAGCTTGGCTTAGCTTCCTCTTTGATGAGGGACTTTTCCAAGAGCTTTTTGAAACCCAGAGTATGCAGTGCCATCTAGATTGCCCCTATCCACATGCTTTTTGACACTCGAAGAACAAAACAGCTTCAAGTGGATTTGTTAAAATATAAGTGGTCTATAAAAATAATCAAAATAAATAAACGCTAAAAAGGTCATACAGGCAGGGATTCTTTTCACAAAGACTTCTTTTTCTAAGTCAGGGGTAGGCAAACTAAGGCCTGGGGGCTGGATGTGCCCCAATCGCCTTCTCAATCCAGCCCGTGGACGGTCCGGGAATTAGCGTGTTCAGTGGCGTAGCGTGGGGGGTGCAGGGGGGCCCAGCCGCACCGGGCGCAACATCTGGGGGGGCACGCTCGCACTCACAGCTCTCTGCCCCTACCTGGCTCACTCACTCTCTCTCACTGCAATGCTGGCTGTGCAAATCCGATCCGAGCCGCCGGGTCACCGCCCACTGTGGAGGGGGTAGATGCCAGGTGTGCGGTGCTGAGAGAGAGCGGGGGACTATCTGGAGGAGGGACAGTGCAGCGGCCGCCCAGCGCAGTGCTGAGCGCAGGAGAGAACCACATCAGACCAGACCTGGCAGCAGCAAGAAGAAGCTGGCAGTGGCAGCAGGTTAGGGGCCGCAAATTACTTGCCTTGCCCCGGGTGCTGACAACCCACGCTACGCCGCTGAGCGTGTTTTTACATGAGTGGAATGTGTCCTTTTATTTAAAATACATCTCTGGGTTATTTGTGGCGCCTGTCTGGTGTTTTTACATGAGTAGAATGTGTCCTTTTATTTAAAATGCATCTCTGGGTTATTTGTGGGGCATAAGAATTTGTTCATTCCCGCCCAATATATATATATATATAGTCTGGCCCACCACCTGGTCAGCCCATGGCTGAAAAAGGTTGCTGACCCCTGTTCTAAGTGCTTGGTAATTCTAGCTTTATCATCCGTATTGCTTTCTTTCAGTTTTCCCAGAACGGACATATAATTTTCTAGATCTTCCTGCCCTCTATCCCTTTATAAAAATAGCTGTTACACTGTCCAATTTTCAGCCTTCCGTAATGGAGGCTGATCTTACAAGTTACAAGTTTTTGTTAGAAGATAAGCAATTTCACATTTGAAATCTCTTGGGTGGGTGCCATCTGGATCTGATGATGTATTGTTTTTTATTTTGTCAGCGTGACCTAGATTTCCATCTCTTGTCACAACTGTTTACCTCAGTTTCTCAAACTTCCTTCCTGAGAAAGTTAGTTCAGGGACTGGGATCTGTCCTGCATCTTCTTCAGTTCTTCAGATGCAACAAATTAATTCAGCTTTTGTTGTTTAGAGCGTAGTGCTGATAACGCCAAGATTGCAGGTTCAATCCCCGTATGGGACAGCTGTATATTCCTGCGTTAGAGGGGTGGGGGTGGGAGTGGACTAAATGATCCTACAGATCCCTTCCAACTCTACAATTCTATGATTTCCTCCTTTTGCACACCTTTTTACCTCAGATTCCGGACACATAAATTGTTTGACCGCAGATTCAGGAGACATAAAAGAAGGTGATTCGTTTATTAAACCCACTGCCACAAGATTTGGGGGCAGTGGCATCGCCAGACTTAAATGTCTTTTAAAAGGGTAGACAAGTTTGTGGAGGATAGATCTATTCGACATGATACCTAAATAGAACCTTCCAGGTTCAGAGACGGAATGCCTCTCTCTGCATACCAGTTGCTGGGATCTGGAGAACAATGGGAGAGGATTATTGCCTTTATTCCCTGCTTGTGAACTTCCCAGATGCATTTGACTGGCCTGGCCTCTGTTGGTAGCTGAATGTTGGAATTGGTAGACTTTTTTGGGACTGACCCAGCCGTGCTTCTCTGCTGTTCTTAGTGTAGAGTGGACCTATGTTTGCAAAGTGTAGTGAAAAATCCATATACAAATCTTACAAATGAGGTACCTGGACGCTGGAGTTTAAAGTTTCTCTAAAATAGCAAACCAAATAAGGCCATCTGAAAGGGTCTTAATCTAGCAACTAGTTCAGTTTAAGAGGAAAAACACAGATATGTTTAGCAGCAATATTATGAGCTTCTCCCGCAGAAACGGGGGGGGGGGGCATGTTAATGGTAATATCCTGCCTTTCTAACCTTGCATGGAAATCAAGCCTTTGCCATACCAGCTGTTACCACTGAGCCCTTGCCCCTTGAGGCTCATTAGGAGAGAAATTCGACTGTCCAATAGGAGAAAGAGAGCTAGAAATTCCAGCCCCCAGCAAGCCTGATTTAAGGCAATTTGCATGTGCGTGTCATACAGACTCCTCTCTGCAGTATTGCAGAGCAGCCTCAACCAGCTATTTTGTCTCTGCTGTTCTGAGCAGTTAACCAACAGCTTTTGCCGCGAAGACTTCATAAAAGATCGTGCATATAGCTTCGAGTTTTCTTTAGTTCATTTCAAGATAACGATTTTAATTCTTCAACACTGTTTTTATTTGGCAATCAGGGAGAGATTTCCTCCCCAAATATTTATCTCCTGTTTCTGCACTACATTTTTTGATGCGGCTTAAGCCAGGAATTTCAGAATAATTAGGTGAGTTAATGCAAGTATTAAGAACTTATGGGTTTGTTTGTTTGTTTGTTTGTTTTTGCAAAGCCGTGTTAAGTATGCATATGACCGTTGACTTACAATGAGACTGCAGTTGAAGGGGGAGACTTAAAAAGCCTGAGAATAAGTGTGGCAAAACTTAACGGGCTGCCAGGGAACGTGTCTAAAGTAAGAGATTTCCTGGTTTTGTTCGGACCCAACAGGAGGCAAAATGCTTTTATAGTGATTGAAGAGAACAAATGCAAGTAGGTATTGTTTTTAAGGAAGCAGAATGTGACTGCAAAACTGGCAGAAGGCATTCAGCAATTAAACTTGATTGGTATCTTAAATTTACTTGGGGATATGCATGTACAACAAGCAATTTTCTCATCTGATAAACTGAGATTAGGAAACCTGCACTGAATGTCATTTAAAACATGTTCATCGTATGTCTGTTTAGCATATTAAAATATTGTATGGTTTTATGACTTTTTTACAACAAAACACAGTTATTAAGTGCAGAAGTCTAAAGGTATTCGAACTATATTGTCACTTTGAAAAGTGTGCATATGTTTAGATACAAAAACATTTAACCAGTTATGTTCTAAAATCATAGCTCAGCTGTTCTTAATGATTCCTGTGTGTCAAAGCCAGTTTAATTTAATTCAGCTTTGCAACTTTTGTTAGCAGAGCACACTGGAAGGTTCTAGATAATACACATTATCCAAAATGGGTTTCAAACTTACTGTGTTATGTGCCTTTCAAATGCATGTAGCAGAACAATTCTTTTACAGTTATGCATTATCTTAACAGGATTTTCTACTGCTGTGGGTTACTCTAAATATTGACATTCCCTGTTTACATAATTTATTGTGGGTTCCTGTACATGTTTCAGTTCATTTTCAATACAAGTTATTTCCTTTTTCAGCTGAAAAATAGCATATCACTGTGTGTGTGTGTGTGTGTGTGTGTGTGTGTAGCATTTTTGTAAGAATAAAGGATTTATCATAATGAAAACTTTCCTTTACATAGCAATGAAAAGTCATTAAGGTGTGTATATAAGATTTAGTGTGATGACAGTGCTTAAAATTGTAGGGTGTATGATTTAAACTTCTTGCATTAAGATTCTTAGAATCCTTTTGCATTGTGCTAAGAGTGCACAGCTTTCCTTGCTTGATACAGGGATGTCTTGCAAGCATATAATTTCTAGTCTAAAATGTTATTTGTAAATTTACCTAACTCTTAAAAATGGCTCTTTTGCTGTTTGGTGAAGGAGCTATTGACATATCTAGCTAAGAGTTCTGCCAGTTCCTCAAGTTACCTAATACATTTAATTTTTTCATCTTGATTTACTTTAAGTTGTACAGTGTTATAACAGAAACTACAATTGTATATTAAAGTCCCTTCTAGTTACAGTAATTTGTTATCATCCCAATGAAGGCGAGAACCCATTACGTGGGTTGTTCTTACACTTGCCTTTAGCTTCTTCTAGGTAAGTTAACCTGTTGATAGATTAAAAAATATATGGCTTTTAACTTCATCTCTCCATCCTTGCTGCTATTCCCAGCAGTCATTCCTTCACTCCATTGCTGCCAGTGCTGAATTAATGTGCATTCTCTGTGCCTATCTGTAAAGCAATTTTTATTACCTTGGCATGGTGATATCTGGAAAAATCCCTGTCAGTAGAATTGCAATTCCTAGCCCAGCCTTCAGCCCAGGAAATGAAATAATTTCTCAAGGTCAGGGCAGAAGCATCAAGTCTTTTGGGATGTGGATTGGCAGTAATGCGAGAGAAGATTAATCCTAAAAATATTTCGTGATTTGGAAGGTGTTGAATAATGTGATGGATCCATTTAGCTCTTTGTGAGGGACTGGTGGATTATGTTGTGACACAAGAACCAGCTTTCTCTTTAAGACCATGTTCATGGAAGACAGTCTTACTCTGCTACGAGTGATCACCAAAGAAGAAGAAGAATAGGACAGTAGAGGCCCAGATTTAAAACACCCTCCCCTTGGATGTTTGGCTAGTGGCACCTACAGTGTAGTAGTAGTAGTAGTAGTAATAATAATAATAATAATAATAATAATAATAATAATAATAATAATACCACCGCACCCATCTGGCTGGGTTTCCCCGGCCATTCTTTTGGTGGATTACATACTTCCCCGGCCTTCATAGGTGTTGAGACTATATAATGCGTCCATAGCATTTAAAAAAATTAAACAATTCATTTGAGAATTGGTTTTATCTGCTTTATATGTTTATAACACACCCTGGAGTCAAGAATGATGAAAGACAGTATAAAAGTTCAGTGTGTGTGTGACACATACATATGAGGATTTTAGCAAATGAATATTTGCAACAATCAGTTGAGTGACCCCTCTGAATTCGTGTGTTGTGAGCAAACGCTATGCATTAATGATTGATTTAGGTTTAAGAAGGATGTAAATTTTAAGTAGCATCTGCAATAACATATACTTACACCTGTACATAATTAAAACCCATCGCCTGTGCAAAAAATGGCTGAGGAAACATTCACATCCAAGCTTCAGGGGTGAAGAATCAGATAATGGCCATCCTACTTAACACATAATGAGAGCTCTTAGCTCCAAGTTCCTATTATCTATTAGGAGGAGACAAAAAAGGGCTCTGCTCAGGTGGTGATCGAGGGAAGAGGCCTTTGCATGCATATACCTCCACCCTTGTTTGAAGGAAAGGAGTTAAAATACTTCATTTTAACCATGTTGAACTTTACTTGTTAATACTTATTACAGCAAGCTTGTTGGATTCAACACACACATTTTCATTGTACACATTAAAGTAGACCTAAGCTACTTCAATTAGGGAATGGCATTCTGCAGAAACAGAGCTTCCTCGAGGAATAAGTTATCATAGTTAAAGACGAGTGTTCAGTGTATAGCTAGTGGCCTGTAAACAAAATAAAAAGCAAGTGCCAGGAAACTCTGGGAGACTCCCTTGGCCTGTGAATAGCAAAGGCACTAGGGAATTTCAAAAATGTCTAGCTGAGAGCCGGAAGCTAAGATCAGTGCTTTTTTCTGGGGGGGGGGACATACCCCTAAACATTTTGTGAATCTAAGTTTGACCTCATTGAGGGGCAGTATTTTAGTATAAGTGTGGAAATGAGAGTACCCTTAAACTTTTTTAAAAAAAGAAAAAAAGCACTGGCTAAGATCAATGACATTAAGCATTTTAAAATCTCCTTAATTGCCTTAGGAATACTGGCTTGAGGGATAGATAGAAAATCCAAATATCAAGGGCCGTCTGTCGCTTCTCTCTCACCCACACACCCACATAATTTTGTTGTAAAACAAGAGTAGCGGAAGGGTGCAGGCTTGCTGTATAAACATTCTGTAGAAAATCATAGAATTTATTTTAATTATTATACAGGTTGTTGCATATCACTCTGTTGCATATTGCTCAGTTTGTCTGTCTTGCAGCATTTAAGGAAAACACCTTAATGAAGACTTTAGAATGAGAAGACATATTTCCATCAGCTAGCATACTGCAATCTCTTTATCTGGCAGGAATTCAATGATTTAAACCAGGCATAGGCAAACTCGGCCCTCTAGATGTTTTGGGACTACAACTCCCTTCATCCCTAGCTAGTGGTCAGGGATGATGGGAGCTGTAGTCCCAAAACATCTAGAGGGCCGAGTTTGCCTATGCCTGGTTTAAACAGCACAACCCCCCTAAACCAGGATTGTTTGCTTGGGAGCTTTCTTTTCCAGCTTATATATGAAATAATTTCATGTGCAAGTTGAATCTAGGTTAAATGTTATAGAACAGTTGTCATCAGTTTTTTAAGCTGAGTTTTTGTTGGATTTAGGAGAGGCTGGGGATGAATGGTTCAACAGCTAATTAGCTGGTTCCTAAGGCCATCTAAAGATTTATAATGCTCTGCAAATGAAACCACATTTCCAGTACTTCATTCCCACCTGATTTTGCACTTGTCTTTTTCAATAGTAAGTGGTGTTAGTCCAGATGGCTTTTCTTGAACCAATGTTTTTTTAAGCCTCCTTCTCCCACCGCCCCCACACCCTTTCTTAATAATAACATTAAAAACCTCTTCAGAGTAATGAAATACGTCATCTTGGCCTGAAGGAATGGGAGAGGTTTACCCACATCTAAAATGAATATTCACTTGAGTGAACACAAAATCCTGCACACATGTCTGAGTGCAGTACAGCATTACAGTTCTTCCTTAAAGTCTTGGACCAAACACAGGTGAGAGTCTATGTGGAGGTGATGGCATCATAGACGGCTCACTTTATAGCCACAATTGCACACTCTGTGAACTACCTAGGGGAACTTTTCCTAAAGCTGAAGGGTCTGGTTAGTATCAGCCCAGCAGATGTAGCAACAGATCACTGAGTAGCCCACTGTACTAGTTTTGTGAAGCACTTTGAGGGCAAAGTCACTAATTTCCATTCCTAATTTGATGCTACTGTTGAAGCAGATCTTAGGGAGGCTCCTCAAGTACCATCTGGTCCAGGTTTGCGGGATCACTTTCACTTGGTTTGGCCTGAGGATATGGGCATGGGTTCTGACTATCTAGAGCAGGCATAGGCAAACTTGGCCCTCCAGATGTTCTGGGACTACAACTCCCATCATCCCTAGCTAACAGGACCAGTGGTCAGGGATGATGGGAATTGTAGTCCCAAAACATCTGGAGGACTGAGTTTTTCTATGCCTGATCTAGAGGAACGTTTGGGAGTCACTTTGCCTTCTGTGCAACTGAGGGGTAGAGATTGAAGTTGCTATTGTTTGTTTTTTGCAGTTTGATGTTTAATGCTGAGTCCAAAGTACATTACTGATGGTGTTGAAATTTTCTGTCTGTAGTCTCAAAACTCAGATGCAAGATATTCCTGCACCTCAACATAATATCAGAATCATTTTTACAGACAAAAAATTCTTTAAAAAAATTATTAAAGTTTTTTCATAATACAATAAGATAAAAGAGATTGGTATAAATAAAAACAGGGAGAGAGAAGAAATCACAGAGTCCTGTCTCAAAGGTAGCCTTTAACCCTTGCCTCACACAGAAAGTAATGGACCCTCCCAGTTCTCGCCTGGGAACTTTCCTTTCTTCTCCCAATCTCTCATCCTAGGAGGTCTTCCTTTCCCTACCATTCACAGGGTCCTTTCATTCATCCACCGCTTTCATGTGTGTGTAATCCTTGGACCCCAAAATTGGCCCTGAGCAGAGGACACCAAAGGAAAGCAAAAAAAAGGGGGGGTGAAAAGAGAACTATATTGCCATGGCTGATGTACTAACCATCCCATAGCAAGGTAAATCTCCCAGGACATTCTATACAAGATCTCAAAGTAGCTGTTTTACTACAAAGGAATTTCAGAAATAGACTGGAAAAGAGAAGCTGCTGAATTGCAACTTATCACCAAACTTAAAACCATGGAGAAACCTGGTCTGAACAAAGACATTGGATTTTTATCTCATTATACATGACAAAGCCACTTTTCACCTTCTCACCCATTGCTTTTTCCTGTAATACCTATTGCAGTCGTTAAGAGTCGTCAACAGCTCATCACAGCTATCTGTCCATCACCCATTCCCACCACCCTTCTGAGTAATACCCCTCCCCACCTTCTCACTATATAGAAGGGTCTGGAAACTTCTGTTTCAGTGTATCTGAAGAAGTGTGCATGCACACGAAAGCTCATACCAAGAACTAACTTAGTTGGTCTTTAAGGTGCTACTGGAAGGAATTTTGTTTTGTTTTGTTTTGTTTTGTTTTGACTATGGCAGACCAACACGGCTACCTATCTGTAAGGTAAATCCTGTACTTGAGTGGTTGTCTTAGCAGAAAGATAACCCCCCCAGAATGGAGAATTAGTTGTAGGATTAAAAAGAGAAGGAACAGAGCTTTTTCCCTTCTGGAGTTCTGTAATAAACTGCTACCATAGCCATATGCGCCTTTGCTTCTTTTATTTTGGTCATAGTGCCAGACTCAGAACAAATTCAGACAAGCCTGCTGAAGCCTGGTAAACCAGTTCTCCAAATGATACCCTGGCAGCCCCCTCTCCATTCTTAACATCAGAACTACAATTTTCAACCTTCCCCGCACTCTGTTCTTCTCTTTGAGGCAACAGCTTGCTGAAGGAGCCCCATGAGAAGGAGAACCTCTTTCGCCCCCAGGTTCTATGGAATAGCCTCCCACACTTGGACACCTTCCCTTTCAGCATTTTGCAAGCAGGTTAAAACACGGGTCTCGCTGTGCTTTTTCTTGCTAGCTTGCTGCTCTTTTATTGCTGATTAGTGTTTGTCTGCTGCGCCTCTTGTCTCTTATCAGGAGCAGCCGGGAACCTGCTCATCTTTGCCCTCTCATCACAGAGAACAAAGAAACCACAAAACGTTCTCTGTAGACTTGGTAGGTCATAAAGTCATTTTTCAGCTGCCTTTTTGTGTATTTGCATCCTAACAGCAAAGGAATTGGTCTGTCTTGTCCCAGCCATGACCTTTTTGGGTTGCCCAGAGTTCAGATCAATAAATGTTTATACCTGCTGCTTTAGAAATCTTAATGAAAATATGGAAGAAGCTGTTGGTTGACTGGGATGCTTGAATTTCCTGTTCAGAAGATAGTGGTTCTCCAGTGTGTCAATGTGCTTCTGAATCTATTGCACAAAAGAAATAGTGTACAGATGTTTCTTTAAGGGAAAAAAATCTTCTTTTTAATTGTGTGCTTATTGCTGCATCCCTTTCTGTAGCCATTCTGAAATTGCCATGCAATCCACGAGAAAACTACTCTACTTCAGCCATACAGTATTTTAAAAATTAAATGTTTTCAGACTGTAGCCAGCTTCATTCAACTGCTTAAATTTAAACTTGGCAAGTGTGTGCTCTGTGACTTTTTAATGGGGTCTACTGGTTTAGGGTGCAGTGGGTCAGGAAAGAATATTAAACATAGGAATGCAAGGAATTGGATTCTGAAGGAAAATATTCCTGTCTTGAAAATGCTGTCAAGTTTTGACTGGTTGCCGTTTGGTATTAACTTTGCAGAGTGTAACATAGAACAAATAGTTTTAAGTTACATTATTCAGGGCTCTTTTCCCCCCACCTCCTTTAGCTTTAGGCATTGAGGATTCCAAACCCAAATGGCTCTGAGAATCAGCATCCAGGGTTGCTATGGGCAGCATTCCATTGTGCATAGCACCTTCTGTTCGATATTAGTGATGAACCAATTAAATAGCTTGGCTGGCTGTACAGTTTCAGGCACTCTTAACAGCTCAGTAGTAGAGAAGAAAGAGAAAATTAATGTTTATGGGTCCCTGCAGAGCAAGCAGAATCTTAGCAAGCTATTAACAATCACAAAGCTTTAATGTTATGTACATTCTAAAGATTTTAAATCAGTGATAGCAGTTTCTTCTTCTAGATCAGGGTGGCTAACCTTTGCCCAGTGTTGTTGGACTCAAATTCATTTGTAGTTAGCTTGGTCAGTGGTCAAGGACAATGCAGAAGTCATGATACGGGGGGAAACGTGAAGCCAGCCAATGTCTATACTGTACTTAAAAAGGTAAAGGACCCCTGACAGTTAAGTCCAGTCGCGAACAACTCTGGAGTTGTGACGCTCATCTTGCTTTACTGGTCGAGGGAGCCGACGTTTGTCCGCAGACAATTTTTCTGGGTCATGTGGCCAGCATGACTAAGTCGCTTCTGGAAAAACCAGAGCAGCGCACGGAAATGCCGTTTACCTTCCCGTCGGAGCAGTATCAATTTATCTACTTGCACTTTGACGGTGCTTTCAAACTACTAGGTTGGCAGGAGCTGGGGAGCAACGGGAGCTCACCCTGTCGTGGGGATTAAAACCACCAACCTTCCAATCGGCAAGCCCTAGGCTCAGTGGTTTAGACCATAGCTCCACCTGCGTCCCTATACTGTACTTAGTTCCATCCTTATTTTAGACGTTGTGATATATTGGTATACCGCGATGTTTAGCTGGCGATATATCGTGATGGTGAAAACCAGCTATCGCCCAGCCCTAATTGTAACTGTACAGATACTTGGTGCATCCTTAATCCAGGTTTCTTTTTATTCAGCAGATCATATAGAACACTGAGACCAATATATTATTGACAAAATTGTGCCTTTTTCATTTTTAACTTTTTCTTTCTTTTTCTCCCTTCTAGAAGCATTTCAGACCACCAGAACTTTGGAGCATGGCTACAAGCAATGGGAGCAATGACTTTGTCGTTCTGAGCAATGGTAACATCCCGACCAATGCAACTAGTCCTGATCTCCTTGCAACCAGTGATGGCAATGTTGCCGTCCAAAACCTCCCATCTAAGGAAACCACAAGAAGAAAAGTGAGTGCAAATGGGTGCCTTCAACTTAATGGCATGCTAAAACCATCGTTTCTGCCTGTAGATGACCAAAGAACTCCACAGGTATTATCACAGTGTTGTCGCCCTTGCCCATACCATCATCAGCCTCTAAATCACCATTGTAATCAGCAAGAATGCCTTTCACTGTCTGGCAATGCGGCGCCATCTCCATTAACTTCCTGCTGCCCAAACCTTCATACAGAATATTCAGCATCCGCTTGCCAAAAACATACACCCTTGTATCAGACTGCCTGCTGTCTTCAGTCCTCGCCCTCATTCTGCCTACATCATCAGTGGCCTGAACATTTTCAGCATCAGCCTGTGCAACAACATATAGCCAATATACGGTAAGTATATTCGAATTGTAGAGTTGGAAGGGATTATAAGGGTCATCTAGTCCAACCCCCTGCAATGCAGGAATCTCAACATATGGTCCCCCATCCAATTTGAAACCATACCGCACCCTACTTAGCTTTGCAAATGTGCTAGCAGTTTTATTGCTGCACCACTAGGAGGACAGTGGCTCTTTCCTATAGTGTCTGAATTGTTATTTTTATATGCTTTCTACTTTACTTGTTTCACAATGTAGATAAAAGGTTTTAAAGCAAGCCTATAGTGAGCTAAATCCTTCCCACTATAGTCCTAGTGCATCAGACATGTTTCATCTAGAAGTATGTGCAAACTTATGCTCCAATAGCCCATGTTGAATTAAAGATAAAGAAGGTTTGGTTATTTTATATACCTTACATAAGGCATGGTATATCCAAAAATTGTAAGTCTTAATGATTGATTGGCAGGATGTTAGGGGTAGCAGAATTCCAAACTGACCCAAGTTAGTTGGTTGGGATTGTTGGTGCCCTTCTGAACAGGGATAATAAGGATCACTATTTGTTTATCTCACAATGCTTGATTGTAGTAAAACAAAGCCGTTTAAAGAATAAAACAAAAAAAATCAGACTGTTTAACCCTACAGACTACATAATTGTCTGGGTGAAGCGCACTCATTTATGTGTGAAACCTTCTTTTGTGTCGGTAAGTCAAGTTTAATCATCTTGGAATAATCCAAGTGCAATCCATTTTCAGTTTTAAAATGTGCATCAATTCTGAAGTTACTAAATTTTGTAGTAATAAAGTCAATGCAGCATATTCTTTCACTACAAAAATAGTATTTTATTACTTACCACCCCAACATCTGCTACACATGATCTAAAACTATTTCTATCTCAAATATTTTCACATTAAGACATGCCATTTTGTGACTTGTTATTACGTATACTTTTTGATGTCTCCTTCCTGTGGTTCCTGGTTTCCCGAACTCAATCCGTTCTTGAAGTCCATTCGACTTCCACAACGTTTGCAAACCAAGGCACGGCTTCTGATTGGCCCCGGAAACAATGCCGACAGCCAAAATAGACGTTTGGCTTCCCAAAAACATTCACAAACTGGAACACTTATTTCCAGGTTTGCGACGTGCGGGATCCAATTTGTTCAGGAGCCAAGCCACTCGGGAACCTAGGTACCCGAAACCTTGGTTCTTGGAAAGCACTCATCTTTACCACACATTTCCCAAGGGGTACATTATTTGGTAGAAAAACAGTGGTAGGATGCAGTTCTATACCAACTTGGGTAACTCAGTGGGACTTGCTTCTGAGTAGACACACAGTATTTCATTGTTAATCATATATATGTAATATCTTATGGTGTGGCTGAAGACAAATCAAGTTGAACATCTGACCAGGACAGCTGTGTCTCTCTGCATATATGTATCTTTCAGATTACTGCAAAGTGGAGGTTTTTCTCTTGACTAGCTTACAGTTAGTTGTCTCATACGATCTCTTGGCGTTGGTTAAAATACACAGAATATAAAATTGTAATGAGAATTGTTGTTCTTCAGCAACATCTGTCATGTCAAACCCTTTTCGAATCCCAACGGTTGAGCTAAACTAAATGCAGTTTACAAGGATTGTGATCTGTGGATTTTAACTTGGGCTTTTTTGATTCTTTGTACTCTTCAGTATAATGATCCTAAAGAGGTTTAAAAACAAAAAAACCTAACACTTGGTATTGGTAGGAAATGGCATTTTCATAAACAAAATGGACAGCACATCTGGCTCTGCCACCTGCTTAGGTATTTCATAATTGGGTGCTAGCATAGCCTTTTCAAACTTTCTCTGGCACTTTGGCCAGCTCTTCCATATCTCAATTTCTGTTCTTCTTCTCTATACCCAGCCTGCTTGGCTTTCTTTTAGTATGAAGACGGAATCAAATCTACTTTTCTGGTAGCGCCCCCCCCCCCCGTTAAAGTTAAAGTTAAATTAAGCATCCTTGGTTTGGAAGTTGAATATTGTGTGTTCTGTAAATATCCTTATCTTCTCTTATTTTTAAACCTCAAATTTATTAAATGGTGCTATTTTTCAATGGACATGAAATTGACTTTTCCCTATTGCATTAGATCTATTCCACACACAAAAATGATATTCTTACATAGAAATAATGTAAGGGGCTTTTGTTTATTTCTATTTTTAAATGTGCACATTGCCCTGCATAGAGCATACGGACCTCGGTTTTGTCCAAAAGTTGGGAAGGCAATTAAAACAAAAAGTGTGTAAAACAGCCCTAGTTGGAAGTCGTTCAGCACTGCAGCGTGCATGTTCTGACAGTGTAATATTAAATGCAGGTGTCTTTCCATTTTTGTATGACACATTAATTAAATTTAGTGTATAATGAAAGCAGCTTTCATTACTGTATATCTCCACATTGTTAACTTTAATTGGGAATTGAAAAGGTAGGGGGGAACCAATATTATTACAGAGGAAAGATCTCTCTACAAATTTTAACGAAAAATTGAGACTTGCCAAGTAACCAGTTTGGCACAGCAGGTCATAGCAGGTTTTTCAAGCCGCCTGGAGCTTAGCATTTGTCAGTGACCTAACATTAAAAGAATGAAGTGTTGATTCTTCGTGTTCTAAATCAGTTTTTTTAAAGTGAGGAATTGCTTTTGCTGTTTTTCAGCTGAATTGAATTTGGCATAGTATTTACCTTTGAATTACAAAAACTCTAATGAATTTGAAATAACTGTGTACACTCAGATTGGTTTCAACATTTCAAATGAATGTAGTCGGTTTTGTTTCTAAAAGAGAAGCTGACACTATAGAGCTTGATATCAATAACTCACTAACTTTTTTGCTTTGTTATATTACGGAGTAGTAGACAGCAGGGACATTGTGTTTGCTGCCCTGTTTGCTGCCCTGGGTGGGCACACACGCCATGGGATGCAGTGTGCTGGGGGTGGGGCGGGCTCACCCACTGGAGCCCAGGTGCCGTGCCAGTGCCCTCTCCAATGATGCTGTGGATCAGGGGTCAGCAACACTTTCCAGCCGTGGGCCGGTCCACCATCAGACCACAAATAACCCAGACCACAAATAACCCAGAAATGCATTTTAAATAAAAGGACACATTCTACTCCTGTAAAAACAAGCTGATTCCTGGACCATACGCGGGCCGGATTGAGAAGGCGATTGGGCTGCATCCGGCCCACGGGCCTTAGGTTGCCTACCCCATCCTCTCCACATGTGCCCCAAAACCACTCCAGAGAATCCTGCAACCCTCTGCAGCAGATTTTGAGGGTGCACAAGGAGTTCCAGCAGAGAGATGAGAGGGAAGTTCCTTTGCCCAGGTGTAATGGCAACACTGGATACAATCCTATGTTTCCCCTTGTCCGCACAAAACTGGAAAAGGTTTTCTAGTATCTGATGCCTTCAGAATGACACATTTTGTACTCCAGAAACTTCTGATCTATGGGTTCTCTGGAATGTCAGTGCATCAGCGACACTTGCTAGGCCTGCCTAGCTCTTTGCTCAAATAAATTAGTCACAGTCAACATTAATTTAGAAAGTTTGTTCAGGCTTTATTAATATCTTTCCACAGATCCCATTTTGCTTATTTAGTGTGCATATGAAAGCAATATGCTGTAGTTTCATTAAAGCGTTCCCCATTGCCTTAGGTTCTATGCAAATATACCACACTGTATTGAAAACCATTTCAAAGTTAATGTCTGGCAAGTTAATGTCTACATACAGTCTGTAGAGGCTAAATTTTCTTAGTTTAATAAGATAGCACATTACATAGTCAACCTAAGGCCTTGTTGTAATTACCTTCTTTTTAGAACCAGAGTTCTTTGCGGTTTCCAAAAGGGTTTTGTAAATTCTTGCTTTGGCTTACGTCTTTTGACCTTTAGAATCTGGCATTTGCAAATGGTAGCAACAAAGTGTTTGAAAACTCATTTCCCATGCCCTTCATCCCTCACCTTCTAAGAAACAGAAGAATATTCAGTACTTAACCTAGTGATCTGTTAGTCCTTTGAACTGTAGCGTGCAAATGAGATAATTAATATAGCAAGAATATACCTCCGTCCCACTGTTAATTATGAAAAGCATTTCAGTCCATTTTAAAGCTTGTAGCAAGTTATGAACAAGCTATGCTTGGTAGTGCTCAAAATGTGCACTGAATGAACTGTGAGCATCTTAATTCACAGACAAAAAGGCTGAGTTATTTTGGGACGGTAGATGAATAGCTTTCAAAACACTTAGGCAGCAAGGCCCTAATTCTTTAAAAGAATCAGGATAATTAGGGGGAGTCCAGACTCAACAAGGGTGTCTGCTTTTCAACATTCTTGAATGTGTGCAAGTGCTGGACTTTTTATTTTTCTGAAGTTTATTTATGGAACATGAATGTCAAATATTTACATAGTTTCAGATATATATTGGGAATTAGAAAGGTTACTCATGACTTCATGACATTTTGGTTGGTTCTAACAGAGGCATTACTTTACTGTAGATCTTGGATTTATCTCTTTCTAATGGATTATCTACAAGTCTTCCCAGACTTCCTCTGATCGCCCTCCTTTACTTAAAGGCTCTTAGTATGACCGCATATAATTTTAGAAGTTTACATGTTAATTTTTCAACTACTCATAAATCGATTGCATTTTACCAAATGAACTTCTAACACAGTGGCGCTATGAAGTTATATTACGAAGCATCGTGTCTTTGCTGGTTAAAAGAATGGATTAAACTTAAAAATACAAAACTCCTAGATTTGGAAGGATTCGACAACAGATTCGGATGGCACGCGTACCTTTGGAAAGAAAAGAAGAAGGGATACAAAACTTTTGAAAATCACATCTTCCGGAAATCGCTATGGGAAGTTTGGGACAGATATAAAAACATATTGGAAGGGGGGGTGCCACATTGGCTATCCCCACTAGAGGTCATGGGAGTCAAAAAAGTTAATATGAGAAGTGATTGGATTACCTATGGAGACCTAGTAGAGAAAGAAGGAGGAAAGTGGAGATTAAAACCATATGAACAAGTCAAAGAGCATGTCTTTGATTGGCTGCACTATCACCAAATAAATGAAATGTTTAAAAAGGATGTGAAAGAAAAGGGGTATAAAGAAAAAGATTCGAGATACCAAACAGAGATAGTGAACAACGACTCCAAAACAATTTCCAAAATGTACAAAATTTTGCTGGAATGGCACACAATAGATGAGGAAGTGAAAGTAGTAATGATTCAGTGGGCCAAAGATCTAGGATATAATATAGACCTCGACGATTGGCAGAAAATATGGAATGAGAACCTGAAATTTACGGCTTGCACCACACTAAAAGAAAATGTAATGAAGATGGTTTACAGGTGGTATATGACACCAGCAAAATTGGCAAAAATGTACAAAACCTGTAATAAATGTTGGAGGTGCAAGGAGAAGGAGGGTACATTTATGCACATGTGGTGGGACTGTAAAAAAGTAAGGGGGTTCTGGGAGACGATATACAATGAATTAAAGAAAATGCTAAAATATAGCTTTGCTAAAAAACCAGAAACCTTCCTTTTGGGAATAACAAGAACGGAGATCAGTAGGAGAGATTGTAAATTGTTTCAATATGCTATTGTTGCAGCAAGGACACTGCTAGCCCAAAGGTGGAAACAAGAAGAGGTTCCGACCTTGGAGGAATGGAGGTTAAAATTAATAGATTACGCAGAGTTAGACAAATTCACAGGGAAAATTAGATACCAAAAGGACCAGAACTTTATTGAGGACTGGGGGAAATTTACAGAGTATTTGGAAAGTATATGTGAGGACAGTATAACGCTAGCGTGTTTTAAAGAAGCTTTGTGAAAATAGAAGGAGTATTGTCAAAAGGCAAGTAAGGATAGAAATATAATACTTAATGGCAATATAAAACCAAGGAATGTGAAGAGAAGATTTGAAATACGAACGATTGTCAGAAAAGTTGGGGGAGGTCCAAACAAGACAAAATTTGTGATATATAAATGGATTTGTTTATTGTTTTTTATGGAAAAATTTCAATAAAAATTTATATATATATATAAAAAAAGAATGTCAAATATTTGCATAGTTTCAGATATATATTGGGAATTAGAAAGGTTACTCATGACTTCATGACATTTTGGTTGGTTCTAACAGAGGCATTACTTTACTGTAGATCTTGGATTTATCTCTTTCTAATGGATTATCTACAAGTCTTCCCAGACTTCCTCTGATCGCCCTCCTTTACTTAAAGGCTCTTAGTATGACCGCATATAATTTTAGAAGTTTACATGTTAATTTTTCAACTACTCATAAATCGATTGCATTTTACCAAATGAACTTCTAACACAGTGGCGCTATGAAATTTGTTCCTATGATGCTTGAAATAATCATGTTCCACTATAAATGTGAGTAGAACATGCAAGGACCCAGCCACTGTTGTTGGCTTGTTGTAGTTTAAAAAAATACAAGGGTCTGCCTTCAGGACAAAATAGACATGGTTGCAGCAGGCCAGAGTTTGAATCCCCACTCATCTGTGAAGCTTGTGGGGCAACTTTGCGCCATTTGCATTCTCGCACACTAACCTACCTCAAAGGGTTACTCAATGATAAAATGAAGGGGGGGCTTCTTGGACGAAAGGTGGGATATACATGTAATAAATAAAATGTATATGTATGTAGGAGATTTGAACTTGGTGGGGGGCAGTTGACCTGAAAGCTGAACACTCCACTCCTCTCTCGTACTACATTTCACTCCACAATTCGCCAACTATTGTTCCTCTTCTGGGACTCCAGAAGCAACCCATACCAGTGTT
Source organism: Podarcis melisellensis (assembly GCF_964234715.1). Classification (NCBI taxonomy): domain Eukaryota; kingdom Metazoa; phylum Chordata; class Lepidosauria; order Squamata; family Lacertidae; genus Podarcis; species Podarcis melisellensis. The sequence continues at coordinate 30,345,788 of NC_138530.1, forward strand.
AGTTCAGCACAGTCTCAAAGCATCATTTCAGCAACACTGACTAATTAAAGCATTATTTCAACCATGCTGACTTAATTAGATATGCTGTTAGTCCCCTTTGTTACTACCCTGTTTTACACCACCAGCTATGCATAAGTGCTCAATCTTCCATTCTCTTTGAAGCTTCTGTAGCATAATTTGTTGCATTCTCCCATCTCCTGATGGCTCCAATATGCGTTCTTATCTGTAACGCAACTCATTCACTCCCTTTCTATCATGTCAAACATGGCCTTGTTTTCTTTTCACCCGCCCGTGCCACAGCTGAACCTTACAAACAAGTTGCCTTGTCCCAGGCTCCCAGTAGGTGCTGGGGCAAAACTACCTCGGCTCCCATGGTGAGAGCTTCGGCAATTTCCCCTGGTGCCTCGCAAGCTGGGGCCAGTGCAGCTTTCCCCCCCAACATCACGGTATATCGCCAGACCACGATGTTTGGCTGGTGATATACCACAATGTTGAAAAGCTGGCATCGCCCATCTCTATTGACTTGGGGGCTTCTCTAGCATGTCCCTGGAGTAGATTAAAAAATCCTTTGGGGGCATTTTCTTGGTTCTTTTCTGTGGATGAAAAGAAACAACTGTACTAAAAGCACACCTTGTGCCTGTTGTTGTTGTTGTTTAGTCGTGTCCGACTCTTTGTGCCCCCATGGATCAGAGCACGCCAGGCAGTCTTCCACTGCCTCCTGCAGTTTGGTCAAACTCATGCTGGTAGCTTCGAGAACACTATCCAACCATCTCATCCTCTGTCGTCCCCTTCTCCTTGTGCCCTCCATCTTTCCCAGCATCAGGGTCTTTTCCAGGGAGTCTTCTCTTCTCATGAGGTGGCCAAAGTATTGGAGCCTCAGCTTCAGGATCTGTCCTTCCAGTGAGCACTCAGGGCTGATTTCCTTAAGAATGGATAGGTTTGTTCTTCTTGCAGTCTATGGGACTCTCAAGAGTCTCCTCCAGCACCAGAATTCAAAAGCATCAATTCTTCGGCGATCAGCCTTCTTTATGGTCCAGCTCTCACTTCCATACATACCTTGTGCGTATGTGCTGCCTTATCTGACATTCTGAGTCACGGATAATTTCTCAGGGAAGCAACATTTTGATTTGTTATACATTTGAGTGCTTGACCTCACTCCCAAAGGGAGTTGTCCATTGTCTCCCGAAATTGTCTCCATTGTCTCCCGAGACAGATGGATAACAGCATTTGAGTACTATAAGGTGGACAAATCTGTATATTGTACCAAGCAAGTACAAACTTTACAGCAGCATCACAGTTTGAAATGTTAGTGTTTGCTACTCAAACATGCAGTTGGCTTGTTGCTCACACTGCAGCAGTTAGATTTGCACAGTGCTACCTTGAGTTTACTATACATAGAAATCATATTGGAGGTGGGGAGGCAGGCTAGCACCATTTTCCCTGACATCTGTGTGCAAGAACTTGTCACATCTATCCGTCCCATGAGCCTCCACCTCTATTTTCAAGTGATTCCGTCTAGACACAGATTTATCATCTGAGAAGCAGGCCCAAATTTTGGTTGTAAGTACATGTGGAGAAGTACATGGTACTCCTTTCCCACAAGAGTATATGCGCTATATCTACTCTAGTTCTCTTTGTCCCAAGCCTTTTGGAATGGCACAGAAATGTAAATAAGCACTACTGTATTTTGTATCTGGTAGTTAAATTCTCTAAATCTTTTAACTTTTGCTTTAAAAGATTAAAAACAATTCTGTACGTGAATCTCCCATTTCACTGCCCAGTACTGTAAGCACTTTAATGCTGCTAATGCTATTAAATTTTATCCCACTTCTGATCAGTTACTCTCTGTATTTTTATTTTATTTTATTTTGGTTCTTTCCCCACACATAAAATCAAATACTGAACTAACTGGCATTTTCTTTGGACGTAGCCTCAAATCTTTCTTTCACTTTTCTCTTAATGAAGACACCAGATTAAAGGAAATACAGAGGTTTTTTTTCCCTAAGCAAAGAAAGTAAGTGTCTAAACTAGCTAAAGAAATTTAATAACTAGGTGTGTCAGGAGTGAGTCAACCCCCATTACTGGATATATAAGCAAGAGACTTGTTTTATACAGCTTGTGGCTAAGCATTGCACATGCTTGGTGAAAACTACTAGTATAATCTAGATCTCCTTAATGTTGATGCTGGGCTCCCAGTTCCTATGAAAACTGAGAGAGAAATAGCAGTAGAAAAAGAGGAAGGAATATATAATTATATGAGCAAATACAGCACAACCCAAATTTTCCAAATGACCTAGGTGACATCTAAGTCATTCAGATATGTTTGGAGAGCAGGAATACTACTTTACGATGGTTTTGTTGACTTAGGCCCAAAGAGTAAAACGTCCAAAATTAGGATTGCAAACTCTTTTGAAGATGTGTGTTTTTGTAGGGGAGTTGCTTTGTACAAGGTACAGATTTAGCTAACACCCTTCAGGCTGTTTCTAAATTCCATCTCTTAAATAGCAATGTTCCAAAGCCGAACTACTTGATTCATTTTTAAAATCCAAGACAAGGCAAAGCAGCAAACTATAAAATGGCTGATGTCAGGGGTTGCAAGCCTGGTGCCATAGACAGCTGCAAAGGCTTTTCCTGGTGCCCCAGACTCTTAAGCTTTAATTTTTATTTTTGAAAATTTTTCTGGCCCTTGGAAAAAGAAAGCTGTGGGGCAGAAAGCGCAGGTATCATTTAACCAATTTCTGTGAAATGAGAGTGAGTAGTGTGGCCACCTTGTATATTTTTCCTGGCACTTAGGAATGTGGCCTGTTGCTATTAGATAGAAATGATAACAGTGAGTGAGTGTGATCGTGATCTCCACAATTGGGACCAGTAGGGCATAACTGACTTCCTATGGTTTCACATAAGGCTGCCAGGGGTGGCTGCCTCTCTAATTTTGTGTTGTACCACACACATAACACACTCTCTCTCTCTCTCTCTCTCTCTCTCTCTCTCTCTCTCTCTCTCTCTCACACACACACACACACACACACACACACACACACACCCCAACAGCTGTTACGTGACTGGTGCCCCAAACACACTCTCAAAATTTGAAATGATCCAAAAAGGTTGGCGACCCCTGCCTTGGATCCAGGTGACCTTGCAAATCACCACATCCAACACGACCCTTTCCATTCCCTAAGCTCTTACAGAGGGGCCCCTTCTCTATGTTCCAACTATGGAGCCTCGACTGGTGGGGATGGAAGAAAGACCTTCTTTGTGGCTGCATCTAAAATATGTGAACTCTTTGCTCCATAAGGCTTGGTTGGTCTCCTCTGTGGTGGTTTACTCTATGGTCAAAATCTTTCTGTTTAAGCAGGCTTTTAAAAAAAATTATCTGATGCTTTTGGTTTGTCTGCTGTGTACCTATCTGCTCTGTTATATTGCCTCAGTTTTTATATTGTGTTTTTAATTGTTAGGTGCATGAGCACTAGAAAAATATGGGATAAAAATATGTGTATAGATACATCAAACCACCCCCACCCCTCGCTGATCCATAATGCATGAGTAGCCTTTTGAAAGCCTTAGATGCTATGACAAACATTTGTAATATTTGGCATGTTTTCACAAATATCTTGAGGATTTCTGTGTAAGTGCATGTGTTATCTTTTGGAAGGTCTCTGCATCATAAGAAAAACTTTGAAGGGATACTAGGAAACACGTAGCTTTTCAAAACTGTAGTTTGGATACAGTAAAGAGAGAATTAGTATTTTTAATGAGCAACTATAATCATGCATATAACTAACAATATTCACCCTCCATGTCTCTCCTCTTGTGCAGTTTTGGAGGAGTCTGTTGTCTCGTGTGATTTTTGCTGAATCGTTTCAGTTTCCTCTCAAAGATATTAGTGACCTTGACCTTGACCTTGTGATGCTGCTTGAAATAGAAGGTGTAATGAAAGCATACAAATAAAGTCTGTTATGGAAGCAACTATGTGCCAAAAATGCTGCTGAAAGCCACTTGGTCATCATTTAGGCCAACTATTATTCAATTTCATTTCGGTTATGGAAGGGATGTGGAGAAGGCAGCACAAAAGAATTTCATCTTATGAAGTATTTAGTAGTAAAATGCCTGCTCCAAATTAGATGTTGGCCTGTTCTCAAATTGTGACTCACAGTGATATTAAACTTTTATTGTCTTTGAATATTTCAGAACCTTTTATTTAGCTAACCCAGCAAACTGTGTCTTTTCATGAGAGGCCTGAAAGTGGGGTTGGGGGAGAACATTATATGCAGAAATGTGTGCACCAAAAAGTGTTATTGCCATGTCTGTTAGGGTAAAGCAGACTTGAGCAGGGTTGATTTGGATGAGAGAAGAGCCAAAAGGGCCCTTTCTTTCTACTCTGGCTGCTTCCCTCCTGTAGACTTCCAGATGTGTGCATTTACTCTCACAAATGTGCACCTGTAATTGCTAGAAGGAAAAGCAGTTGAGGAGGTGGAAAAGTTGCAAGTAAAAAGACGAACACCTTCCTCTTCTGCCAAGCATTTGATGTGCTGGGATAGATGTGAGGGATATTGGCAGTTCTAATTACTTTTACCTGGCCTTACCTTATTTTAAATAGTTGTTACCAATCTTGAAATACCATATATATATATTATAAATAAAAATAAAATCACCTTCTTCTTTGGCGATCACTTGTAGCCGAGTAAGATTGTCTTCCATAAACACGGTTTTAACAATGAGCCCGTAAGTGACTGTGGAGGCCAATTCTGGACATTCAGGGCATTATGCATCCATGGCAAAGTAATGCACTTTGCATCTTTGTGTAGGAAAAGGTAATGTTTGAAATGGTCCTGCTGGTTCCAAAACTGAAGACAGAGAATGTCAGAAAAAATAATTGCAATGGGCGATTCTCAAGGAAAAATAAAGATGCACAATCCTTTGAAATGCAGTATCTCATTTTTGCCTTCTTCTTTTTAAATGAAAGGTAGTGACAGCTGGAAAAATGGCGATCTGTAAATCATTTCTAGTAAATTCCATTTGTTCCAAAATCCAAAGCTTAAGCACCATTTTGGATCCCAGCAAGACCTCATCCATTTATAGTCAGTTCCTTTGATTTTCATGCCAGAGACGAATAGCCCTAGTGTTCAAAGGCTGCCAGGACTTTGTAACAGTCTATTTGGATGATAAAGTAATGCATAGATCTCAAACATTTAGCTTCAGTGCTAGGGAGGGGGTGCGGAAAGGGGATCTGGTTTAACCATCTTAAGAGAGTAAAGAATGCAGACCCATTACCCAAATATGATACAGGGAAGGGAACATTAGTAAAATCTTAGCTAAGGCTAGAGGCAATGCAAGCTGTTCTAAGATACAAATCCCAGCCTATGGGGACAGCATTTTCACTAGCACAACCAATGTACCATTTTCTAGATTAAGCTACTGTAGTCACATTTCACTATATATTTGACTGCTCTGGTGGTTTTCTATTAGCGTAGTGGCAGGCAAATTGTAAGACATAACATGAAAATCAGGGACTTTGCAATGATATTGAAAGACAGAGTGGCAGGATCAAATTGACAATGAAAGGCACTTGGTGGTGGCGTGACAACTTTGATACACATTTGTCTTGAGTTTTTCCATTGTTTTTATTGGGTGAAAATGAGAGTGCTGTTCAGTATGCATAGACCTTTTCCCTGTAACTTTCCCGCAGTTGATGTTGCCCACTTGGTGCGAGTCAGGCTCCCTCTGCTCCAAAATTTAAAGTCATAATGAGAGCTACTTTTCTTTAATTACAGCAAGATTTCCTTCTTCCATGCTGTGGCGCTGTGGTCTAAACCACTGAGCCTCTTCGGCTTGCCGATCAGAAGGTTGGCGGTTCCAATCTGCACAATGGGGTGAGCTCCTGTTGCTGTGTCCCAACTCCTGCCTACCTAGAAGTTCAAAAGCAAGCCAGTGCAAGTAAATAAATAGGTACCACTGTGGCAGGAAGGTAAACGGCATTTCCGTGCGCTCTGGTTTCCGGCACTGTGTCCCATTGCGCCAGAAGCGGTTTAGTCATGCTGGCCATATGACCTGGAAAGCTGTCTGTGGACAAACACTGTCTCCCTCGGCCTGAAAGCAAGATGAGCACTGCATCCCCATAGTCGCCTTTGACTGGACTTAACCATCCAGGGGGTTTGTCTTGATATGCTATCTCTTAGCTAGAAACTCATTTTGAACCAATTAATCATATTGATGAACACTGGTGCAATGTGAACCACAGTGTTGTGCTTAAGGAAATGTAAAATAACTTGCAACTATTGCAGAATGCCATTGTTAACGATAGAATATAATAGCGTTGGCACTCCCCAAACCACCTCTTTCCAACACGATTAGGCTGCAAATCCCCCTCCCCATCTAAATATAAAGCTTCAATTATAACCATTTATTTTGGATTTCCATTACTCTCACTGACTTCAACATACTGTAGCAAAAGACAAAGTTAGAAATCATTTGAAGCCAACATGACTGACAGGAAAGCTTCTCTTAATATGCACCCCAATCACCCATTATTTAGCAAGCTATAGCATCCTGTACCAGTTTTGTGCTCTATGTATACTTGAACCCAAGCAGTAGAACCTTGAAGAAATACAGGCCTATTTATGAGTGACAAGACACAATGTGAGGAGAAAAGTCATGTCCATCTTTAGGCAGAGCTGGGGGCGAAATACAATTGGATGCTTTTTCTCAGAACTACTAGCCAAGCATATGAAGCTTTAACTGTGACACTGTATACATTTAGAGATTACATTTGTCAGAATGCCAGCATCCTTCAATCATCATCTGTTTTGAACTGTAAGCACTTAAAGTTCATGGATCAGCTTAATATGCACTCATGACTTAAATTATATATATCGTAGTGGAGCCATATAAAATAAAACATGAACCTGTGAATGTGTACTCTCAAAAGTTGGAAGGTAAGGGTTTGTAGGGAAGAAAGCATCATTAAACATTATCATGTTTATACTACCCCAGGTAAGTGTTTATAGTTGCTTTCATGTCCCCTATATTTACAATATGTGGCTTAGGGCCCTCGTATTTACGGGACCGCCTCTCCTGGTATGCCCCGCAGAGGATCTTAAGGTCTTTGAATAACCATAGTTTAGAGGTCCTGGGCCCTAAGGAAGTCAGACTATCCTCCACCAGGGCCAGGGCCTTTTCAGTGATGGCTCCGACCTGGTGGAAAGCTCTGTCCCTGGAGACTAGGGCCTTTCAGGATTTAACCTCCTTTCGCTGGGCCTAAAAGAGAGAGTTATTCCGCTTGGCCTTTAATTTGAATTCAGCCTTATCTTTTATTTCCCCTTCTCTTTCCTCCTCCTCCCCTTTTATGAAGATTACCTGCTCTAGGACCCCATAGCTAATTCTCCCCTGGCCTCCTCGCTGGCCCAAGTAGGACTAATTCAGCCAGCTAGCCCTGGTGACTATCTAATGTTTATTGGATGGATTTCCCTCAAATTGATTTTTGAACTTTGCAAATAATACAATTTCCTTTTCTGCTTCATCTTGAAAATGATGGCAGTAGTTTTGCCAAAGCAGTCTTCTCTCTCATCATTCTGAAAGTTGAGTTGGTTTACTAACTTAACCTTGAACTCTCTCCATAGTATACGATTTAGAGAGTTAGTTTATTAAGCAGAGCCCAGAGACCCGAATTCTGTTCTTGAGCAAAACAAATTAATTTCTTCAGAGACCATAAGCTATCAGTGAGTATCTATGCCAGTATTTATTTCTTATGTCATACTTGGAGGAGACCCTCTGAAACGAATGGACTTAAGTCCACTGATTTCAGTGGGCCTATGCTGAGTATGACTTTATTTGAGTTAGCGTTTAAAAATAATTCACACAACATCTTTCTGGGAAACAAGGACATGAATCCAAATAATTGCAGCGCAGCATTTTGTTTTCAAAAAGTAGGAACCACCCTTACCTTTCCCAGCAATACTTTAAAGCAAGCCACTCTTTAAAAAAAAAAGTTTAAGGAGTTTGAGAAGCTTTTGGTGACATGGCATGCTGAAAGTATTTAACACACACACACAGGATCTGTGCAGGCCGATGGATATGCCCAAAATTATTCTGGAGAGATCCCAGCTTGCATCTACGTTCCCCTTTCTACCAACTCAGTGGCTTTAAGCATATTTGAGCTGCACAAAAGCGATGATTAAGTCCTTCAAGTCTGAAATGTTAAAGGTCACACCTGCTATCAAACTGTTTTGTTTCCAAAAGTATGCATTAAAAAAGCTGTGCACCAAAATGAAGCCCTGCACTGTAACCAATACGTTGCAGCTGTTTTATGACGACTTTATTATGTTGGTTAGGAACATTATCCATCTTTGACTTCAACGGTCTTTTCTGTTATGCTAAAACGTAGAAAGGCATAGCAAAATAGAATTTTCCCGCTGCGTTAATGGATGATATGCAGAGTTTTAAAAGGTCTTTTTTATGCTCCAGTTTGGTTTGTCAAGAACACCTTCCCCAACTGCTTTGTGGAGAAGGGGAAACATTCCTGACTCCTCATGAGAGTGTGGATTAATGTAATTTATCCACGCATTATCCAAATGTTATCAAAAAGTTCATTCCAAGCAGGGCTTGGTACAACGTACAGTGGTGCCCCGCAAGACGAACGCCTCGCAAGACGAAAAACCCGCTAGACGAAAGGGTTTTCCGTTTTGGAGGCGCTTCGTAAAACGAATTCCCCTATGGGGTTGCTTCGCAAGACGAAAAAAACTTGCATCCCCCCGTGTGGTTTTTTTCGCTTTTTTCACCCTTTTCTTAAGCCGCTAAGCCGCTTATCAGCTGTTCCGCTGATAAGCCGCTTAACAGCTGATCGCTGGAAGCCGCTTGACAGCTGTAGCGCTAATCCGCTAAGCTGTCAATGGGCTTGCTTCGCAAGACGAAAAAACCGCTATACGAAGAGCCTCACGGAACGGATTAATTTCGTCTTGCGAGGCACCACTGTAGCAGTATAATGAATTCTATAGAATGCCTAATTAAAGCAGTGATAAAGCATGAGTAGGTCCCAACGTTCTTTGCCCTAGATCCAAGTGTAGGCATTTTCTGTTACATATTGGAGAAATGTGTATATTAAGGACTGAAGAAGATGGAGTGCATAAGACTGAGGCTCATGTGTTTAAGAACACACTGCTGTTGGTTGCATTGTCAAACGTGGGCCACTATGTCGATTGTGATGGTCTTTGACTTCATAGTTGCTTTTCATGGTTTCATAAATAGCATTATCATATAGCAATTTTGAAAACTGTCTTCTTTCAAAACTAGTACCATTATACCTTCCTACGAATGAACTTGTCTTGAAAAAAACTATCCACCAACCCACCAACTCAAGTAGTTTAGGAGCAAACAGAAGCACCTTTTAGAGTTGACCTTCAATGTGAAGTAACGTGTGATTTTTACCTGAAGCCTTGGCTTAAGTTATTTCTGAACATCTGTTTGTTATGTTTGTCATGTCCATATATCTGGCATTTTCCAGAGGATTTTCAGCTTTCCAAAGAGGCCCTTTTTTAGTCATCTGATTAGAGTTTGGAAACCAAAACTTGAATTGCTTTTTCTAAATCAGAGCATGACCTCTTGTTTGTTTGTTTGTTTGTTTGTTTGTTTGTTTGTTTGTTTGAAGGGAGCAAACAGCTCAGAACTCTTGGCCACATTCTCTTACTAAAATAATATTGGCATATTTGTACTTAGGGATCCAAGTAAAGATAATGTGTATTGCATTTTGTTGTGTACGTGAAATATTTTCATATTTAATGCATAGCAGTTTAAAAGCAAACTGCTTTTAAACGATCTAAGAATAGAGGTTTTTCATTTCCTATTTGTTTCTTTCCTGTTAGCCAAGAAAAACAGTGTTGTATAGAGTGTCTTAGGTGTGAGCTTGACTTTGGAAATCGACTTGGGAAATGTTTCCAGAATACATTCTGTAGAAAGGAAAGGAAGTGCTGTGGATCATGGGCCCCTCCTCCCAATTTTCTATTTTACTTGTAAAAATTGCCTTGGTTTTGCAAGCTCCTAATGACAAAGTACATCTGATATATCTGCATCAAAATACTATCACAGTATAGATCCTTGAAAAGCAAACGTACTGTACTAGTTTAATCCCTTCACTGCCTCTTGCTGATCTCTATAAACAGGTTGAGGGGAGGGAAATTATTGGGCATTGGTATATATGTTATTTATCTAAGATTATTTTTCTTTCGATTTTCAGGCCAGCCAGAACATTAACGTGGCCAAAAAGGTAAGATTTGAATTATTTCCATGCTTTATATTCTTTTCTGTGGTTTTTATTCATGGAAATATCTTTTGTGTACTAGTCCAATCCACCTCAGGACTCAAGTAATGAGGAAGCCAAATAAGTACAGTGGTACCTCGGGTTAAGTACTTAATTCATTCCGGGGGTCTGTTCTTAACCTGAAACTGTTCTTAACCTGAAGCATCACTTTAGCTACTGGGGCCTCCTGCTGCTGCTGCGCCGCCAGAGCACGATTTCTGTTCTCATCCTGAAGCAAAGTTCTTAACCTGAAGCACTATTTCTGAGTTAGCGGAGTCTGTAACCTGAAGCATATGTAACCTGAGGTACCACTGTATAAGTACTTTGATCTGGTGTGGGAAGAATCCTGCGGGCAGCAGAGGCTGAGGGGCACCCTGGAGAATACCTTCATAGACCTGACCACATTACCACCTGATGTGACTAATTTATATATAAATTTGGTGTGCAGGGTGACGAATGATCATAAGAATACAAAATTAATTGAATACAAGCCACAAACAAGAGACAGAGGCGGGAAAGTAACACCTTCATTGTATTAAGCTGAAGACTAAATTTCTGTCAAACAATCTCTCAACCCACAGTGCTCATCTAAACAAAGTTTGGAGTGATCATTCTGTGATATTGTGGCAGTGGACAAAGCTATATTGTAACTTTTGAATAAATGTGGGTGTTTTTTATTTTAAAAAAATCTAAACAAAGTTTGTATCAAACAGTGTAGGTAGGGATGGACCGCCGACAAGAGTGACCAGAGCATTTTATTGTTACCTTTCCCATTGTTAATTTTCTCTGCCTTGGTTATATAATACACAAATCTGCTCATCTCACACACATACTAGAGAAAGGTTGACGTCACCACCTTTTATCAGTTTTTGTTTAAATGTTGTTTTGTTTTGTTTTTTATTTTTTGTAGCAAACATTACCAGAAGCAGCCTGAAGAATAGATTCAGCTCATTTGTAAAGGGGGGGGGGTATTGTCCCTGTTTCTAATCCTTCCTAGTTTCTCTCCTTTTTTCTGGTGAAATCTTTGTAGTCATTCACTAATGAAGACTGTTCAAAACATTCGCTTTTAGTTCCCAGTTTGTTAATAGGAAAAACAAAAACAAGAAGCCATAAGAGTTGCTAGCAGACACAAAACAACACATGCTTATGTCCTTAGGCAGCAAACTTTTGCTGAGAGTAGCAGTTGGCATCTCTTCCCCTTTTGCTGAATTCACATTTCCTTAGTTGAGGAGGATCACTGCCTGCAAAGACAGTTAAAGCATTCTGCCTTACAGCTTATGTTAAAGAGAAATCTGTTAAGTGAAAAGAGAAACTTGCCAGGGTAGGCATTCCTAAACATTGCCCAAGATGCCCAAAACAGTCATACCGATGTCCAACAATACACTGTTGGCATATTTTTTGTGTTAAATAAAATAAAGGTTCGTCTGAGTTGCCTACTTTTGTGAGCAGTGCAGCACAGCAGCTAATTCTTCTAAGATTGCCCCCTTGCAAGTTGGAATGTTCCAGTTTACAAAAGAGCAGTTGAAATCTCACATCAACTCAATATTGTCAGAACATATTGTTGGAATTAACTCCCAGCATGGACCCACACCAGTCCCAATAAATGCAAGATTCCTTAGACAGAACCAACATCTGATCGGTATTCTAATAATCTTTATGGAAGAACTTGCTGCAACGTCTCTGGGTAACTGCCCTAAAATTCTTATAGTTGGAAAATCCTTTCTGATATCCAGCTTAAATTTGCTTTGCTGCAATTTGAATCCATGTTTTTCATCTTTTTTTGGGGGGGGGGTACATCTGGTAAGCATGTGACCTCTTTGTCATGGCAATGGTCTACTTATTTGGCCCTCTTCAGTCTTCTTTCCTTTAAGTAAATATGGCCAGTCTTTTACCTTTTAATTGTGTCTTGCATACCAGATAAATCTTCTTCAGTTTGTCGGTGCTAGCCTTAAAACTGGATATAACTCTTCAAGCACAGAGTAATACAGTACAGTTTCCTTTTATGTCCGAGCCACCGTGTTTGAGTTAACTGGGCCCAAAATTACATTTCCATGTTTTGCAATATAATTACATTAAATCCCTGAAACCCTTTACAGAAGAGCTGGAGCCTAGCCCTTCTCATGTTCTAACATTGTATGGGGTTTACTTTTGGTATTGAATTTGGAAATACTCTGACCAGACCAAAAACATGAACTTGAGGAAGAAGTTTAAAAAATCTCACAATACCCTGGAGCAGATTTAGGGGACACAGGGGAGACTGCAGGTAGAATGAGAGGAAGCAGTAGTCCTGTTGCATTCTTGCAACATTGGTTATCAGCCTGATGTATTTTGGAAGTGCCACTTCTAAATTGCCACAAACATTGTGGTAATTATTTTCTTTTTTAAATTACCTTCATGAATTAAAAACAGATTTAAAGTAAAATTTATCTTCTCCTTGGTTACACACACACACGAACCTTCCCCTTTTAAATAGTTATTTTCCATTTTCTTCTAGCTATGCTGCTCTGATAGCTGACTGGCCGGTGGTGGTTTTAGGCATGTGTACTGTGTTAATTGTGGTGTGTGCATTGGTTGGAATACTAGTCCCAGATCTTCCAGACTTCTCTGATCCATTATTGGTAAGTAAACATTATCATCTTGTGCTGTCAAATCGTTGTGTTATTTCCAGCAGTAATGGTAAGCAGAGAGCTGTAAGAATTCTCAGCAAATGTATTATATTGCTTTCAAATACAGATGTGCGCAAATCAAAATGCCAAATCTGAATATTTATGAAGTTTGGTAGTTGAGCCCAGATGTCTTCAAATATGTCTGCGCAGCTGCTGAACCTTTTAATCAATAACACACAAATTGAAAAGATTTCTTCCAGCAGCACCTCTGAAAATAATTTGAGTTTTGAATGTGCTGTATAGAAGGCAACTCCAGTAAAAGGAAGATTATGGGTTTATTAAATGGTAATGACTAGATTATAGAGTATAACACCATCAGTGTTATGAAATGGTACATGTAATATCTATCCTGTTAAATTTTAAAATGAGTTTACCAAAAGTATTGTGTAATCATATTTGGAGTAGACGCATTGAAGTCAATGGGTGGAGTTCAACATTACACTATTAGAAATGTTCTGTCTGTGTAAGCATAACAGCTCACCCAATGGAACAATCCTCTTCCCCTCCTTCTGCTTGCTAACCCCTCCCGAGGCAATTTTGGGAGGATGCAGTTTAAGCAGGGGAGAGGGGAGAGCCTTTGTGAAGAACTTCTGAGTATCTTTAGTTTTGGGGTTTTTTAAAGACATTTTATTAATTTTACAAATAAAAAGTACAAATAAACTCACATCAGTAGAGTAATACTGTATGTGGAGATTCTCTGAATCTTGTGACTTCCCCCAATCCCGTCCATGGAGTCTTATTTTGAACTTCTACAACTGTGCATATTAATCTGTACTCCAGTTTTTATATCAAACCATATTATCCACAATGTTTTTTACACTACAAGTGTGTCAAAATCCTGCTCTTGTTTCCATCAGTGTGCAGTGGCCTCCTAAATAACTTGTAATTTTTTTTAAGTTTTAATCCTCTTGGTTTCTGAGTTTTCCAGTCAGTTTTACCATCTCAGCAAGGTCCATCAACTTGGCTTGCCATTCTTCTCTGGTAGGGACTTTGTCATCTTTCTAACTCTGGGACAATAACATCTTTAGTTGAGATTCCTGTGTTGCAGTGGAATGAACTAGATGGCCCTTGGGGTCATCACCCAGTGGGGTTTTTTTATGTTACATTTATATCCCACTTTTCCTCCAAGAAGGTACACATGTCTCTTCCCCCACATTTTCTCTTCACAACAACCCTGTGAGGTAGGTCAGGCTAAACTGGCCCAAGATCACCCAGTGAGCTTCACGGCTGAGTGGGGATTTGATCCCTGGTCTCAGGTCAAAGTGATTAAGAGCGGTGGACTCGTAATTTGGTGAACTGGGTTTGCATCTCCGCTCCTCCACATGCAGCTGCTGGGTGACCTTGGGCCAGTCACACTTCTCTGAAGTCTCTCAGCCCCACTCACCTCACAGAGTGTTTGTTGTGGGGGAGGAAGGGAAAGGAGAATGTTAGCCGCTTTGAGACTCCTTCGGGTAGTGATAAAGCGGGATATCAAATCCAAACTCCTCTTCTTCTTCTTCTACTACTACTACTACTACTACTACTACTACTACACCACAATGAAATTGTTGCAGTCTTCCGTTCTTGCCTGGCATTTAGCCTCAGTGGTCAGGCATTTTGGTAATCGGAGACAGTAAAGAGGACAACAGTGGCAATACTTGACTTGATCATGGATGGAGGACTTGACCTGGCATGTGTAACAGAGACTTGGTTGGATGAAGCAGATGGGCCTGTCCTTGCCGCTGCTTGTCCACCAGGTTTCTCTTACGCACAGCAACCCAGGTCATGTGGGCGGGGAGGGGGGGTGCAGTGATTTTTAGTAAGTCATTAGTTTGCACCAGGCGTTCTATTGGGAAGTGCATGTTCTGGAAGTTGGGCAATAGGGGCAGTACAGGATTCCTTTTGGTGTACCGACCTCCCCGCTGCACCAAGGATTCCCTGCCCGAGCTGCTTCAGGTCGTGGCGGATGTTCTCCTGGAGACACCTAGCTTGGTCGTCCTAGGGGATTTTAACATCCATGCCGACACGACCTTACAAGGGGCAGCTCGGGACTTCGTGGAAAGCATGGCCTCCATGGGGCTGTCCCTGAATAAGTCTGGCCCAACCCATAGCCGCGGACATGCCTTGGACCTGGTGTTTACCTCTATGGATGTTGGTGATCTGACACTAAGTAAAAGTGAAACAAAAGAAGTGCCATGGTCAGATCACTTCCTGGTGCAACTGGACTTCTCTGCGACCCATCCCCTCTGCAGGGAGGTGGGACCAATTCGGATGGTCCGCCCCCGCCACTTAATGGATCCAAATGGTTTCCAGAGAGTGGTAGGGGATTGTTATTCTAAAGCACCAAGGTTGCAGCAAGCAAAGGCAGCACCGTCTGCTGCTTGTGGCTGGAAAGCCAAACAGGATGTTTGTGACAGTTGCCATGGGAACAAAGGGGCAGTCCATTCTGTACTGAGCACCGGATGTTAGCTCAGTGGGTTTGTCATATGACCTGTACAGGAAGTACATGGGTGGAGTTCCTCTCTGTATGTTGAAGAGAGCAGACATGTTTTCTGGATGACTGCTGAAAGACACAAATAAAGGACATGTAGATACGTTACTGTCTGTGTCTGATTCCCCTCCCTGGGGATATGCAGGGAGGAGGAGAGAAGGAGAAGCAGTTGGTGTGTTTTCCTCACAGCCTGAGGAAGATCGCCGGAACGGACCTCGTGTTTATCCTGCCGGGAGTCGCCGGAGGGAGGTCTAAGGAATTCAGCCGGTGCCTGATCAGATAGGCACATACCGATGACCGGGTAGCAGAATTCCAACATTGGTACCAGAGCTGATGGTTGCTGTTTTCATCGCCCTCTGCATCAAGAAGTGGCTTCCATGGATGCCTGAGGTGAGAAAGCTGATTCTCTGCAGCCAGAAGCTGACCAGAGCAAGCTGGAAGCAAAAGCCACGGAGCCCAGGTATGTGATTTTCGGGCTTAGAAGAGTGAAAGCAGATTGAGTTATTTTCTGCTTCGAGGGAGCAGCGTATGGGAAACAGCTCCAATTAAAAGTGAAACCGCATTCCAAACATTCCTGTGGTTTCTTCTCCAAGGGATTGGAATGTGCTGTTGCTAAGCGACGCCTTTCAGTGAAGGCTAATCCTCAGAGAGGAGAAGTGAAAGCAACAATAGAATGTTATGACTACAAAGGCTGAGGAGCTCTTGGAAATTTCCAACGCAGCCAGCGTTGAGAGCTGCCAGGTGCACAGAGTGTAAACAAGCCAGCTTTTGGATTTTAGAGGCTTGTGTTTTAAAGAGTCAATGCAAGGACTCAAAATGGATGCCAAGAAGGGGGGAGCCCTGCCTTCTCCGCCCCTTTTGACCAGTGACAATTATGCATCTTGGTCTATTAAGATGAAGGCCCTGCTGCAGAATCAGAGACTGTTTGCAGTGATTGAGAACCCCATTCCTGCAGTGCCAACGCGTGCTTGGGAGTCACAGGATGTGAAGGCCAGAACTGCTATAATCCTGTGCGTGTCAGATTCGCAGTTGATCCACATACAAGGCTTAGAGCACGCGAGAGATGTTTGGAACACGCTGCGAAGGACACATCAGAGAGATGCAGGTTCTTCAGCGTTGCTGTATTTTGAGAAGCTGACCAACCTGAGGCTTGCGCCTGATGGAGATGCTCAAGCGCACCTGACGGAAATGAAATTTCTGCGTCAACAGATGGTGGAACGCAATTTCCGTTTGCAGGAGGAAGTGTTTTGCTTCATGGTGATCAACAGCCTGAATCGGACTTACAAAACAGTTGCCAGTCAGCTGGGGTCTCTCCCAGCGAATGAACTCACGTCGGAGAGGGTCTTTGCCGTCGTGTTGAATGAACATGACAGGCTTGCCGCCCTGGACGTGAAGGACAAGGGGAGGGAAGAACGGAGTTCTAACACCCCCACTGCTCAAGCTACTGGAGGAGATGCTGTAGCTATGAACGTTGTCCGATGCTACAATTGTCACCAGACTGGGCATCTACAGCGGAACTGTACGAAGCCACGTCGGAAGAGAGGAGCCAAGGGAAGCTCCACAAAGTCTGACACGTCAGACAAAGGTCACACCAAGCCAAAGGCAAAGACTGCAAAGGCTTTGATGTCGCTAAAAGCCACACCAGAAGCGGGGAATTCTTTCGTTTTGGATACTGGAGCCACAGTTCACATGACGGGACACAGAGGACTATTTTCTACGTTTAAGAAGCAAAGCTTCACTGTACAACAAGCCAACGGTCAAGAGCTGGAAGCGACTGGAATTGGGACTGTGTATCTTAAAAGTCTGAACTTGACTATAAACAATGTTTATTTGGTTCCAGAATTAAAGTACAATCTGCTCAGCGCTTCGCAGATTGCCAAGAAGGGACTGAAACTGTCCTATGATCATGAGAAATGCGAGATCTACAAAGATGGAGAGCTGTATCTTTCTGCCAAAGAGAAAGATGGACTGTATTTGTTGACTTTTGATCAAAGTGATTACATGAAATGTGATTCTTGTGATTCTAACATGATCTCTTTTGCAGGTGTAGCTGAGAAGAACGCCAAGCAGGTCACCTCAAGGGGCAAAAGAGCATTTCAGCGGGTGTATGCTGATGTGATTGGTCCTCTAGCGCCTTCTAGAGGCAATGCAAAGTATTACCTAATATGTGTTGATTCTTTTACAGGTTTTGTCTGGATTTATCTTTTGGAGAGACCGAAAGAAGCCTTAGAAAGGTTTAAAGAGTTTTGTGACAAGGTTAAAAATATGCATGATGCTGACATAGATTGTCTTTGCACAGATGAGAAGCCAATTTTTCTTTTACAGGAGTTCCAGAGGTTCCTGAAGAAGAAAGGGATAAGACACAAACTTGCAGCTTCCGAAGAAGCTTGGAATAGATGTGTTTGTGTTAGGGTGAACAAAGAATTGCAAAAGGGAATGCATGCGCAATTGCTAAGTTCACATCTGCCACATGAGTACTGGGCTGAGTCGCTAATGTCATTCTGTTATACGTGGTTGAGAAAGTTTTCAAAAGAGTTGGGAAGTTCTCCTTTTGAGAAACTGTTCCACAGAAAACCTTCTGTTGCCCATTTCAAGGTTTTTGGGTCTCATGTGAGAACAGAAGCTCCAGGTGGAGTAAAGAATGCCGGAGGCATTTTTGTGGGTTATGAAAAGGGTCTCTACAGAGTAATTTTGTCTGAATCTGGAAAGGTGATTCTCACAAAATTTCTAGAGAGTGCTCCTGAACAAGAGAGAGTGATTTTACACACATTTCCCACAGGTGATGATGATTCTGATGATGATGATGATGTTGATTTTATTGAGTTCAGTAGTACTGATGATGACAGCGATAGCTCAGACAGCTCAGTTGTCACAGTCATTGAGAGGAAATCTCGCATAATGACTAGACCCTCAGAAGAGGAGGATGAACCACTGATTAAGCTTAGTACTGGTTCTCCAGAGAGTTCAAAGGCTGAACCAGAAAGCAAAGAAGAGCAGCACCTCTTACGTAGGTCTGAGAGAGCAACGAAGGGTGTACCACCCAAGAGGTATTCACAAGAGTTTGCTAACTTATGTGTTGCTGTTGTAAACGACCAAGGTCAGATTGAAGCTGTGTCTGAGTCAGAGACAAAGGCACAACAGAGAGTTGTTAACCAAGGTAATGCAGAAGCACTCATTCCTTGGAAGTCACACAACCAGAGAGGTACATTGGTAAAACCAGTGGCGGGTAGTTCCAAGGGTGGAACTGAAACAACAGGGGAATGTTATAAGTATAACAACTGTTTGTTTTCTTCTCTGGATGACGCTTTGCTCGCAGCACGCATTGATACTTTAGGGGGAGGATGTTATTCTAAAGCACCAAGGTTGCAGCAAGCAAAGGCAGCACCGTCTGCTGCTTGTGGCTGGAAAGCCAAACAGGATGTTTGTGACTGTTGCCATGGGAACAAAGGGGCAGTCCATTCTGTACTGAGCACCGGATGTTAGCTCAGTGGGTTTGTCATATGACCTGTACAGGAAGTACATGGGTGGAGTTCCTCTCTGTATGTTGAAGAGAGCAGACATGTTTTCTGGATGACTGCTGAAAGACACAAATAAAGGACATGTAGATACGTTACTGTCTGTGTCTGATTCCCCTCCCTGGGGATATGCAGGGAGGAGGAGAGAAGGAGAAGCAGTTGGTGTGTTTTCCTCACAGCCTGAGGAAGATCGCCGGAACGGACCTCGTGTTTATCCTGCCGGGAGTCGCCGGAGGGAGGTCTAAGGAATTCAGCCGGTGCCTGATCAGATAGGCACATACCGATGACCGGGTAGCAGAATTCCAACAGCTTTATCCCATGTTGATGGCCTTTCAGCCGATTCCCTGGTGGCCCGCTGGAATGTGGAGTTAACCAGGGCTATTGACTGTTTGGCTCCGAAGCGCCCTCTCCGATTGCATGGAGCCCGGAGAGCCCCGTGGTTTTCCACGGATCTGAGGGCAATGAAACAATCGTTGAGACGGCTAGAGCGCCGGTGGCGGATAACTCATTCCGAATCTGACCGGACACAGGTTAGAGCTCAACGTCGAGCCTACCAAGTGGCGATAGCGACGGCGAAGAAGAATTTCTTCACCGCCTCTATTGCATCTGCAGAAAACAGCAGCAGGAGACTTTTTCAGGTGGTTCACAATTTAGCGGAACCACCTGTAACATCGGGGCCCAGTACGGGCCACATATTCTCCTGCAATGATTTTGCAAAGTTTTTTGCAGATAAAATCGCTCAGATTCGGGAAGAAGTGGGAGCAGGGCCAGGGCGGGAGAGTGCTAGAGTTCTGTCTAGTCAAGTTGAGTGGGATCAATTCCAATCTGTTACCTCCGAGGATGTGGACAGGCTGCTTGGACGAGTGAAACCAACCACCTGTCTCCTGGATCCTTGCCCATCCTGGCTTATAAAAGCTAGCCGGGAAGGACTGGGCGATGGGCTTCGTGGGGTGGTGAATGCTTCCCTCCGTGAGGGAGCCTTCCCAGACCCACTGAAAGAGGCGGTTATTAAACCGCTTCTTAAAAAACCATCTTTAGATGCGGCCACAATGGCCAACTATCGCCCAGTCTCAAATCTTCCATTCTTGGGCAAGGTGATAGAGCGAACGGTTGCTGAACAACTCCAGGCACGCCTGGAAGAAGCGGACCATTTGGATCCCTTCCAGTCGGGATTCAGGCCTCATCATGGGACTGAAACTGCCTTGGTCGCACTGGTTGATGATCTCCGGCGGGCTAGGGACAAAGGTGAGAGCTGTTTCCTAGTTCTGGTGGATCTCTCAGTGGCGTTTGATACCATCGACCATAACATCCTTCTGGACCGTCTTGAGGGGCTGGGAGCTGGGGGCACTGTCCTACAGTGGTTCCGCTCCTTCCTCCTGGGCCGTGTTCAGAAAGTGGTGGTGGGGGATGAGTGTTCAGACCCCTGGGCTCTCACTTGTGGGGTGCCTCAGGGTTCTGTCCTCTCCCCCATGCTTTTCAACATCTACATGCAGCCACTGGGAGAGATCATCAGGAGGTTTGGGCTGGGTGTTCATCAGTATGCAGATGATACCCAGCTCTACCTCTCTTTTAAATCAGAACCAGTGAGGGCAGTGAAGGTCCTGTGTGAGTGTCTGGAGGCGGTTGGAGGATGGATGGCGGCTAACAGATTGAGGTTGAATCCTGACAAGACAGAAGTACTGTTTTTGGGGGACAGGAGGCGGGCAGGTGTGGAGGATTCCCTGGTCCTGAATGGGGTAACTGTGCCCCTGAAGGACCAGGTGCGCAGCCTGGGAGTCATTTTGGACTCACAGTTGTCCATGGAGGCACAGGTCAAATCTGTGTCCAGGGCAGCTGTTTACCAGCTCCATCTGGTACGTAGGCTGAGACCCTATCTGCCTGCGGACTGTCTCGCCAGAGTGGTGCATGCTCTGGTTATCTCCCGCTTGGACTACTGCAATGCACTCTACGTGGGGCTACCTTTGAAGGTGACTCGGAAACTACAACTAATCCAGAATGCGGCAGCTAGACTGGTGACTGGGAGCGGCCGCCGAGACCATATAACACCGGTCTTGAAAGACCTACATTGGCTCCCAGTATGTTTCCGAGCACAATTCAAAGTGTTGGTGCTGACCTTTAAAGCCCTAAACGGCCTCGGTCCAGTATACCTGAAGGAGCGTCTCCACCCCCATCATTCTGCCCGGACGCTGAGGTCCAGCGCCGAGGGCCTTCTGGCGGTTCCCTCATTGCAAGAAGCAAAGCTACAGGGAACCAGGCAGAGGGCCTTCTCGGTAGTGGCGCCCACCCTGTGGAACGCCCTTCCAGCAGATGTCAAAGCAATAAACAACTACCTGACATTCAGAAGACATCTTAAGGCAGCCCTGTTCAGGGAAGTTTTTAACGTGTGATTTTACTGTATTTTTGGTTTTTATGGAAGCCGCCCAGAGTGGCTGGGGAGGCCCAGCCAGATGGGCGGGGTATAAATAATAAATTATTATTATTATTATTATTATTATTATTATTATTATTATTATTAATACAACAATGATCAAGGGGTTGTGGAAATCACAGCCTGCTTAATACAATCCCCACCCCATCCCGCCATGACTGCATAGCTTAGCTGCTCATGCAGCAAACTACTGGGTGCAGATTTTTGCACATGTATTGAATGCTGTCAGTTTCTCTCTGTACTACAATGAAACTCTGATAGAGTGTTTTTACACTCACATGGAGACAAACCAGATGATGGCAGCCAGTAGTGGGGCACTTTGCACTGATGGTTCGCTGCATGTAGCAACTATTATGGAGGTGGCTTTGCACAGTCCCAGGGGTGTTTTTTTCATGTGGAGCACGTCTACACATGCTTAGGTTATTGGAGAACAGCTTCATACATTTCAAAGCCCAGTGTGAGCTATACGGGAATTGTGTGGTCTCTCGAGACAGAGACAACAGAGCATGCAAACAATGGCAGCATGAAGATGAAAGAGGAATATTTGGTTAGTAATCGGCTTTGCTAACAATAAAAAACAAGTCATCAAAGGTACGGAGAGTCTTCTGGGCTGGGGGCAGGGGGGAGAATAACTGCACTATTAAAAGTTGTCGCAGAACCATCTGCTTGAACTATTTAGGTGAAGTCGGCGGTAGCATGCTCCTCATTAGACATTACATGTGCCACTGTTGGCATAGACATAAGAATCCATAAATGGTTAAACAAGGCAAGGATATGAGTCCAAGCCCTCTAATTTTATCTTATTTTTAAAGAAACAACCGTTGGCAAGCTTTAGACAGTTTCATTTTATTGCAGGCACACCTAAAGCTACATTTCAGTCAGGGTCTAGACATCACAGTTTGTAGGCTTATTACTTGAGCAGCTATGTTTTCCCTCTTGGACTACCATAGGGATTGAATACATTGTAGGAAAACTCTCAAACAACTAAGAACCACGCTAGGCACACCATTAATTGCATGAATGGTGTTAACGAGCAGCCTGGGGACCTTGGACTGGAGAAGTTTCACTCTCATTTGCGCTCTTGCACTCTCTGCCACAATCCCAACAAAAATTATCCCTCTGAAGTTTCAAGTGAAATCTCCATTGTCACCTATGGGAGCTTCCCTTTCAATGAAAATAGCAGCTTCCCAAAGGTGGCATTTGCAAGGCGCCCGGTGGAGATGGAGAGGGAAGAGGGGAGGATAATTAAACATTTCTATCCACTGGCCCCCAGAATGCTCAATCTGTGTCTACCTTCGCCTATGGAAGAGCAAGACTTGGTGGTAGTGAATTTGTTGCATAGGACTGCAGAGAGAGAGCTTTCTAATGAAGGTTTCTCATCAATTGGACTTGCTAACATCCTTTTCAAATAGAAGGATGGCATGTGCTAAAAAAGCTCTCTAATGTTTTGCCATAGGGTTTTGAGCCAAGAGGAACTGCAATAGGACAGCGGCTAGTTACCTGGAATAACATGGTGAAAAACACAGGCTACAAAGCAACCTTAGCAAACTATCCTTTCAAATATGCAGATGAGCAGGCTAAGAGGTAAGAGCTTTTCAACCATGTTCTCTTCTGCTGCTGTTTTCCACTTACATATCGTATGAAACAAAATGTGGGAACTTATTTTAAACCTCTCCTCTCCCCCCCCCCCACCATACAACAAAAATAGCACTGCACACTTTTAACATCTGGCTCTCTTAATCATAAGCCCTGGTCAGTGTTAATAACAAGGTGGCATGCTAACAAACATTTACGGTGATATAAAAAACTATTTTGAATATTTGAATTCTTAAACCCTGGAAGTCATGTGAAACTTGATTTATTTTCTTAGGGAATTCTTACTTTATCCAGCAGCCACAGCTGAAAATGTGTAATGGGGCAGTATGCCCATATTAGTATAAAAAGCAGAGAACACAGAGTAATGATGTTGCTGACCCTGTTTTATGTTAGTGTTCTTTTAAGGATAGAACTGCTCTTGAAAATCATGGTAGGAGCAGCTTGTTCTTTGTTTGGTTGTGGATAGGTATTCATCCCCCCTCCCTCCCGCATTCAGCTATCTTTTAATTAATTTATTTTTAAGTGATTCATGGGTGGGTTGCTCCACCCACCTGTCAGAGTTATCCTGCAGGTCGTGGGAGACATAAGTTCCCCATCCCTGCCAAAAACTGTTCTGCCAACCAGATTTTCCTGACCCTAACCAGTGACAACCTCAAGAAGTTCCAAACATCTGTGTAAAGAGGTATGTCTTTAGCACCCAACAAAACTGGAGTACATGTATCTTTGTGGCACTCCCCCCTTCGTGGCACTCCTCCCTCCGCTGCCGCCTTTTTGTGCAGTTACTATTGAAACAAAGATAACTGTTAAAAGTGTAAGCTGTTCGAATGCTATATTTTAAAAGATGAAAAATTGTTCTCTCTTAGCCATCGAGATAACCGATATTCAGATGATCACTATGAAAGAGAGAAGAGAGAAGCAGACTGGAATTTCCACAAGGACAGCTTTTTCTGCGACATTCCAAGTGAGTGTTAAGTGTGCAAAAATGTTAGGAAATGAATCTAAAGCAGGCATAGGCAAACTCGGCCCTCCAGATGTTTTGGGACTACAACTGGTCCTGTTATGTAGGGATGGTGGGAGCTGTAGTCCCAAAACATCTGGAGGGCCGAGTTTGCCTTTGCCTAATCTAAAGCATGTGAGGAAGATGAACGTACAGTTGGTGCTATCTATTGACCTTGTCAATTTCCCAGGTAATGTTCTTTTCAGTTTGTGAAAAGCAAGGGATGATTACCAAGCTACAAGTTCCTACTACATTTAGAGATTATCACCATAGTAGTGGTATTTAACATGCACTTGTTCCCCCCCTCACTAGTGATATGAAAATGTGCATGGGTGGAATTCAGTGTCCTGGTGCTATAAAGAGTGGGTCTACACAAGCATATCAGACAGAACAATCCTCTCTGCCCTCTGCGGTCACTGTCTGAGGAGTCACTAGATACACACACCTGAAGCCCATTGTGGGGGGCACACGGGGAAGGAGATGTCACACAAACAGAAGTCCTGCACATGGCTTCTGCTATCGGGGTTCATTAGATGAATCCTGCACGATATTTCCAGGAAATCAACTTTTTACTTCCTTACTAGCTGCAGCTTTGTGAAGTTTGTGGTGTGGGAAGAAAGGGAATTTTGCATGTGCTCCTTTCTTACCACTGGAAGTAAATGGATAGCTGAATGCTTGCTTCTCCTTGGTGCTAGAACAAATGGGAGAGGTGTAAATCCTCCTCCTCCTTTCAGCCCAACCCACTCACACCAATAACACATTGGTCCCTTTGGCGCTATTTTTCAAAGTATATTGATACTGAAAGTGTATGCACTAAAATAAGACACTTGACTCTACCAACTGATTATTACAAACTCAACATTTCTGAAAATGAATGCTAACTTTATAAAACATCCCCCAGTTTCTATGTGCTGCTTTTATTAGCAATTAGTTTCTGTATGTTAATATAGTACAGAGGATGGTTTAGGCACACCAATTTAGCTATTTTATTCATTACATTATAATTCCGCCTTTCCTCCATGAAGTTCAAGACTGCGTAAATGCTTCTCCACACCCATCCTATTCACACAACAACCTTTTGAGGTAGGTTAGACTGAGACAGAGTGTCCCAGGGTGCTACTGAACTGAGAACATACCCTACACTTTAACTCTCAAGAAACCTCCTTAATATGTCAATCTTATTTCAGGTGATCGCTATTCCCGAGTGGTATTTACATCAGCAGATGGAAATAACTTGTGGAACTTACCTGCAATAAAATCAATGTGCAATGTGGATAATATGAGAGTAAGTACAGATATCAAATTTTCATATGACTAAATGTGAAACTCCGTGTTCTTGTCTTTGATAATTACTAAAGTCTTGCTTGTCACAGGGTACTTATTGGCAGGCAACCATTAGGACAAAAGAAACTTTGCCTTTTACACTGGTGATGATAATGCTGCCCAACATTTCTTTATGACCCCTTCTCAAGGTTAACAGTGCTGTCTGCTTCATTTTTTCCTACCCATTCCTATTCTGAATACTTTGTCTGAGGAGAGGAGCAGGATTTAGTATGCATTTTTCAGAATAAGACTTTGTCTTTCTCATTGATTGTTTTGTCATCTTGGCGAGGAAGTATTTTTTGCCCGTTTACAATACTCCTTAAAGTAGTTTTCTTGTGTGTGATTCCGTGAGTTGCTTAGGTTTGTAAGTCCAAAAGGGAATAGATTGGCAATAGGGAACGCAGACATATATACAGTAACTTGCGTAAATACCCCCCTGCAGCCCCCCAAAATAATTCAATCCAGATCGTGATGTTCTGAGAAAGCAAAGTTTGCTTCCTCTTCAGAGCACAGGGGGATGAAAGAAGACACTTTGGTCTTGACTGCTCTGATCAGGAGAGAATGTTTTCCATCATCAAAATAGTTAGGGCCTTTTTTTATTCCCCCAAGGAACCAAAATGTAAAAAGTAACAGGCAGCCTCAGGGACTTCGTGAGTTCCTCCTGCATGTGTTAGAAGTTAACGTTGCATATAGTTGAGAATGAAGTCTGGTTTTAACTAATGGACCTTAACTGATGCAAGGTCTTTGGTAAAGTGAAGAGAGTATGTTCATATTGTATATCTATGATATGTGAGCTTGTCACTCCCTGAATCTACAGTAGTTGGTATACTTTGACAGGTGCTGGAGCCTCAAAATATGGTTGGTTCATGGTCCTGATCCGGATTGGGTCACCATGCAAACTGCATGTGCTGGTGTCCAGTCCAGATTGGGACTGTAGCAGGAGAGAAAAGGGCTGTTGTCCCCCTGCTCCTCTCACCATGGTCCCAATCTGGGCCTGGTGTCCTGTGCTGGCTATTTCCAAAAGAAAAGCCACAGACAAACCACATGATTGGTGTCACATGTAGTTTGCCCCTCGCAGTGCTGCTTGGCGGGCTGGTAGGGAAATGGAAAACTAGATTTTTGTGAGTTATCAGATTGTTATGTCCAACAGTGCAAGAATCCATGCAAGTGGAAGTATGAGCACTCAGTTGTGGGATGTGTGTGCAGGAATGAATGGGTAATAACTTATTTAGGGTTCACGTAATCATTCATTGTTGCAAGGCTTTCGCAACCCAATCTGCACGCTAGATATAAGGGGAAATGTTTCAGTTACTGCTTAATACTAATATCTGCTTTTGAAAAAAGAATGAAAGAAAAACCTGCTTTTGAAGCACCACAAAATTGCAAAAGAAAACTGAATTCAAGCTGAAGAGCTTGTAATAGTGCTTTAAATCTTTTTTTTCCAGTTCTAGGTGATTATAATAAAGCAAACAAGCCATTTATTTTATAACATAATTTTATTCAAGCAGCTTGACAGCTTTGCAGCACACTTGCATGGATGTTTACTTTAGAGGCACTTGAATAATTCTTATTATCATCATGATGACGAGGACGATGTCTAGCATAATCCCAACTGTGGTTGAGTTGAAATCGTGGGCTGCTTTTAAACCAGATGATAGCTTCTCAAGTTATTTGCAATCTTTGTAGACTCTATCATGAGTATTTGGAGAAGTAGCAATACAGTGGTAGCTTGGGTTAAGAACTTAATTCGTTCTGGAGGTCCGTTCTTAACCTGAAACTGTTCTTAACCTGAGGTACCACTTTAGCTAATGGGGCCTCCTGCTGCTGCTGCGGCCGTGCAATTTCTGTTCTCATCCTGAAGCAAAGCTCTTAACCCAAGGTACTATTTCTGGGTTAGCGAAGTCTGTAACCTGAAGCGTCTGTAACCCGAGGTACCACTGTATTACCCAGATATTAAAATGATGGCTTCTGGTTAGAAAAGCTTTCAATACTGAATGAGCTGGGGGAATGGGAACTGCATTTAGTTATTCTAACGGAATTATTTTTTTAAAGTTTCATTGGCTGTTCAAGCCATATGGAAATAGGTGGTGTTTTTAAGTGTGTGTTGTATTTAGAAAACAGCTCTATCCTATTGCAAACCTCTGGGTCTTTGAATTGAGGCTGTCTTGCCCAGTAATGAGGCATTGATGTCTTCTGTGGTCTTTCATCTTTATTAATGTCTCTCTCTTGTTGCCTGCTATCCGTATCTCTTTCCAGTTCATGTTCCTTTAAAGGCCTGACTCCTCCTGTACTCAAGTCAATGCCATTAACTCATGTGGAAGCAAATCCAACTCGTTTGGTGTTTTGAAAGTTTAAGTTTAAGGTCTGCCATATTTCCTTTCTGTGCCATTATGTGTTTTAATGGAAACTTTGATTAAATTTCCAGCATTTCCATAAGAGGGGGCAGGATATTATAAATTGTATTGCCAGCTGTGTACCAGTCATACACAAATTATCTTGGGCATGCAGTATCAGCTTTAGCCATCTGGCTTACTTATGCTTGGGAAAAGATCCTATAATTCTTCACACATTGCACCCACATAATCTTAATGTTAATGCCATATGCAGAATGGCTACAGGATTCAGCCCCCAGTTTGTATATTACTAACGTTTAAGCCCTTTTAAAAACTGATCATATGCTTTTAGATTTTAACTGACCTAGAAATCTTCTCTAGGGCGCTTCCCAAAAACAGACTCACAAGTGAGATTCCAGTATAGGAAAATCCTGCTGCAAGTAGATGTATAGATTTGTCTGGAACTATTTCAGTCTGGTTACAGATAGGTAGCCGTGTTGGTCTGCCATAGTCAAAACAAAAAAATTCCTTCCAGTAGCACCTTAAAGACCAACTAAGTTAGTTCTTGGTATGAGCTTTCGTGTGCATGCACACTTCTTCAGATCTGAAGGAATATTTTTTTTATTTCAGTCTGGGTTTAGAAGAGGGTTTGGGACTAAATTGGCCTGGAGAGGGAGAGGGTGAGTGTGACCCTGCTGCTTCTGGTTGATCTCTCATTGGCTTTTGATATTATCAGCTCTTGGACCAACCTTGGGAGATTGGCACTGGGGGCACGGTTCTGCCATGGTTCTGGTCTTATCTCCAGGAAAGATAGTTCCAGAAGATAGTATTGGATGGGTGTTTCTCAGTTTCCTGGCTTTTGAGTTATGTAGTGCTGCAGGGCAATGTATTAGCTTCCAGTGCTATTGAACAGCTATATGAAGTTAATGGGATTGGTCGTTAGGAGATATTGTTGGTACCCAACTCTGTGTCACTGTAACAGAGAACTGGAACTGGCTAAGCGAGCACTGAATCAATGTCTGGATGCACTGGTGGGCAGGGCAAGGGCTAATAACCTGCGTGTGAATCCTGGCAAGCAGGAAGCTCTGTGAGTGCGCAGTTCCCCGGTTAGGGAAGTCAGACAGTTGCTTGCCCTGTATGATGTTGCACTATCCTTGAAGAAGCAGGTGCATGCTCTGGGGGTTCCCCTAGATCTGGGGGTGCCCAAACTTTTTTCAAAGAGGGCCAGATTTGATGAAGTGACCATGCGTGAGGGCAAACCCAAGTTGTTGAGCTTTTTTTTAGGATTGAGGTTACAGTGGTACCTTGGGTTACAGACGCTTCCGCTAACCCAGAAATAGTACCTTGGATTAAGAACTTTGCTTCAGGATGAGAACAGAAATCGCGCAGCAGGAGGCCCCATTAGTTAAAGTGGTACCTCAGCTTAAGAACGGACCTCCAGAACAAATTAAGATCTTAACCCGAGGTACCACTGTACTGAGTTGTTTTTTAGGATTTTACCCCCAGACATATACTGCCACAGGGTTCCAGCGGGCCGAATTAAGCCCCCAAAACGGAGTTTTGACATGCCTGCCCTAGATGCAGCTCTGTTACTGATGGTCTTGGAGTGCCTTCTACAGACTTCTACAGCAGTTTCTCAATCAGGACAGCTTGACCATGCAGTGGTAGCCTCAAGTTTGAATTGCTGCAGTGTTCTCTCTGAGGTGGCAACCCTTGACATTGTTCTGGAAGCTGTAGCTCAGGGGTCAGCAACCTTTTTCAGGCGTGGTCCGATCCACCGTCCCGCAGACCATGTGGTGGGCTGGACTATATTTTGGGGGGGAAATGAACGAATTCCTATGCCCCACAAATAACCCAGAGATGCATTTTAAATAAAAGCACACAGTCTACTCATGTAAAAACACCAGGCAGGCCCCACAAATAACCCAGAGATGCATTTTAAATAAAAGGACACATTCTACTCATGTAAAAACACACTCATTCCTGGACCAGCCTTGGGCCAGATTGAGAAGGCGACTGGGCCACATCCGGGCCTTAGGTTGCCTACCCCTGCTGTAGCTGGTGCAGAATATGGCAGCTAGGCTGCCTGTGGGGAGCGAACTGCAGCCAGCACACAACACCTTGTCTGCAGGATCTACAATGCTTGCTAATTGCTGCTAGGTCAAGTTCAAGCTTTTGGTACTAACATACATGGCTTGAAACAGTTTGGGGACTAGGTGGTTTGAGGTCTTACCTCTTATATACCCAGGAGGTCACTTTGTTCTGCAAAAGAACCCCTCTGTGAAGTCTCTAAACTATCAGAAGCCCCCGTCCACAGCAGGGCTTTTACTGCCACTAATCACCTTGAAATTTATGTGAAAGCCAAGTCATAGATTAATAAACAAACACGTAGCAACTGCTTTCAAACTGTTTTCTGAGGAACTTTGGGGTTTCTTGGAAGCGTGTCCTCATTCTCCAGTGTGAAACATAGATAAAGCCCCCCAAAAGACAGGTCGTCTGCCATTACCAGTCTTCCCTTTAAAACAGAGATGGCTAAACTGCTATCCTTCTGATATTGTTGGGCTTCAACTCCCACCAGCCCTCGCCTCCATAAGTAATGGAAGATGATGGACGTTGCAGTCCAGCAACATCTGGAGGAGCAGAGGTACTGTATTTTTCTGTGTATAATACGCCCCTTATTTGGGGGACTCCAATTTAAGAAAATGGGGGGAGATCTATCCATGTATAAGACTCCCTGAAATTTTGGACATTTCTTTTAAAATAAATATTTATTCAAGATTTTCTTAATACAATAAAGAAAAAACAAACAAAATAACATATACTTTAACAATAATCATACTTTCTTCACTTCTTTGGACTTCCTCACATCTCTCGTTCCTGCGTTCCAAATTTTCAAACTTTACCCAGCAATTTATCACCTTATTTCAATTCTTATAATTTTGGACATTATTTTTAGGGGGGAAACCTTGTCTTATACACGAAAAATACAGTAAGTTCCTCCTGCTGTACAATATAGTATTACTAAGAAATGTGTGGGTTCTAGAGCACATGGTCACATTGGAAGTGTAAGAAATCTGAAAACCACGGAGAGATAATTTAAGCACAATGTTTTCTTTAGATGGTTGCAGAACAAGTGGAAAACATCACAATGATACATCTAATCTCGCATACACAAAGTGGCCTTGGCAACACCTTTTGATGTAGCAACAAAACAGACCCCTAACCCTTGCATGTGTTAGCAGTATTTCTAAAACAATGTTTTCATGAGGTATTTTGATAAGTTCCAGGCTAAGTCTCCCTTTCCAAGTTCTAACAGCCAATTTATCTTTATCTTTTGTGAGGCTTACTTTAACAGCAAATATGTAAGGTCTGCAGTGTGTTGAGGAATAGCAAGCAAACTCACAGTTTCAGATTGAACTTGAATAAGTAAAGTGGATGAAAGTTTTTTCCTCCCAGCTTGTCTGGCTGACCTGAAGGGCTTTCATGTTGTATCCTCCCTGATACAACTGGACATGGGCCATGAAAAATAAAGAGATGGCATTCCAGTGCTTCCTTTTATTTATTAGGTTGTTCGTTTTTTCCTGAGCTTGCATGTGTGAGTGTTTTTATCTGGAAACAATCAAATGTGAATTATCCTGCTTTTATGGAATGCTAGGTCATTATTGTTCTGAAATTGTTTGACAAAATTAAGGCCATATTAAATCTTTTATAACGATCAGGAGAATTCCTAAATCCTGTTCTTTTTTGCCTCTGCTATAAAAGGATTGCACATAATCAGCCAAAGCAATTTCAATATGACTCAAAACCAGAATGTTTGGATGTCTGAAATGTGCCTGGCTTTCAAAAAGCTTAAGCACATGTGTAAGTGACTTAGTAAGACTAATCCTCCGATAATATTGGGAAAGTACATAAGTGTATCCAGGATTGGTCCTTTGTTATGCATTCCAAGTAGGAAATTTGACTAGTGAGTCCAGATGTACATTAGGCACAACTTAATTCTGAAGCTTTGCAGGCCTAACTAATGAGTATCCTGGCCCTTTGAATAGCAGTGCCACAAAGATCCCCACACCTCAGTAGCTGTGCCCACACAAATTAAGGAGCCTATCCCTCCTGTATTTCCATAAATATATATATTCTGATTTCTGGGAGTGATGGAAGGAGTCTACATAGCAATATATTCTCTGAATGCATTGACCAGTTAGGAAAAGGTAACACTGGGGATTTGGGGGGGGGCGGTTTACAGGTTTGTTGCTCTTGTGGGATATAGTATGTACATACCCTCTTTGTCGCATCATGTTGCAGTTGTTAAACTTGTCCAAGGAACTCTCTCAGATTCATTCCCTGTGTCTGCAGTCATGGGATTGTTGTCTATCACATGACTCTGTATGTTTTGATTCCACAGAGTGGGAAGTGAGGGAGACAGAATGTTTGTGTTACTGTGTTCTGTGAAGTGGGACTATTGTCCTCTGTTCTTTCTCTTAGCTCCTTCCTCTTTCTCATCAGACAGCAAAGTCAGAATGCTCTGAGTGCTTTATATGTAAATAAATGTAGATTAGCCAAATGCTGAGCTACTGAGTTCTTTTACGCTGACTGCGCAAACTCTGCAGCTCCCTAAATGTGCCAATGTCTGCTGGCATCAGTCGCTGTGATGTTCAGGCAGAAGAAAGCTTTTGAAGCTCCCGAACGATCGACCAGGAGGGAGAGAACATGCCAGTCGGGCATGTGTCTCCGCCAGGGTCCTACTTGAAAGTAGGGCGGATCCTGACACAGATATCTTCCAACATTCCCTATGCAAAAAGATAGCATGGGAACCAGTTCAAAAGACTAGTCTGAAAAGGTCTTTACATGCATATTGAAGCCTTGCCACAGTTTGTGCCAGTTAACTTCTAAATGTGTCTAGGAAAATGACTTTCCTGTGGTTATCAGCAACTTTAATAGATGTGTGATAACCCTAGAAACATTGTGAAATGGCAGCCGTGTCAAGTGATTGAGAAATTCAAGTACCACATAAACGCTTAACCAAGCCTCTTACCTGTCTGCCTGCATTGTTGCCTTTTCTTGATCTGGTGAAGAAAGGATTCATAGTTCTGACTGAGAACCGAGGAAAGCAGCAAAATTTAATTATAGTTTTGTCCACACAAGTCAGTCTGTTTTATATCAGATGATTTTTCTGTTCTTGGCTGTAGTTAAAGATACACTCAAGACTTCCAGGTGACCAGTTTTAACCAATTTGCACTCACATTTGTATAAATGTAGCTACAGCAGTGTGCTCAGTTGAGAATTCCTGGTGCCTGTATTTTCCTTTGCCTTCAGTATACAGAAAAAAAATATTTCTGACGGAGTATATTACTTTTTTGGTATGTGTTCAAATGAATCTAGGAGCAGTAAATTTAGTCTCCAAAGTATGTTACCTTTAAAATTACATCTCATTTGCTATCAAAACCACTGATTGCTTAGTATAAATTGCTCTTGCTAAATGTGCATAAGGGAAGGACAGAGCTCAAAAGTGTGTGCAATTAGTGATCATAAAGAATTGGTTCCAAATCACTCAAACGCTTCTTGAGAAATCCCACAGTTGGAACTAATATTTTTAGAGATGGTAAGAAGATTTTTTTGTGGGCAGCGAAAATGTTAAAATGGTGTTTGAGCTTTGCACTTCTGCTTCTTATTATAAATCTTTCTGTCTTTCTTTACGCAGATACGATCCCATGCTCAGTTTGGTGATCTCTGCCAGAGGACCACTGCTGCTTCGTGCTGCCCCAGCTGGACGCTAGGCAATTACATTGCCATTTTAAACAACAGATCATCCTGTCAAAAGCTTGTGGAGAAAGATGTTTCTCACACTCTGAAGCAGCTCCGTACATGTGCCAAATACTACTATAATGGGACCCTGGGACCAGATTGCTGGGATATGGCAGCCAGAAGGAAGGACCAACTCAAGTGTACAAATGTGCCTCGTAAATGTACAAAGTACAATGCTGTTTACCAGATTCTCCACTACCTAGTAGACAAAGATTTTCTAAGTCCAAAGACTACAGACTATGTCTTACCAGCTTTAAAGTACAGCATGCTCTTTTCACCTACTGAAAAAGGGGAGAGCATGATGAATATCTATCTGGATAACTTTGAGAACTGGAACTCTTCAGATGGAATAACCACCATCACAGGGATTGAGTTTGGAATAAAGCATAGTTTATTCCAAGATTACCTTTTAATGGATACTGTGTATCCTGCTATAGCCATTGTGATTGTTCTCTTAGTCATGTGCATATATACCAAGTCCATGTTTATCACACTGATGACTATGTTTGCAATAATTAGCTCCTTGATCGTTTCTTATTTTCTTTATCGGGTAGTATTTAATTTTGAATTTTTCCCCTTTATGAACCTCACTGCACTGATTATTCTCGTCGGGATTGGGGCGGATGATGCTTTCGTATTGTGCGATGTGTGGAACTACACAAAATTTGACAAGTCTCAAGCTGCCACTTCGGAGACGGTGAGCATCACCCTGCAACATGCTGCCCTTTCCATGTTTGTCACCAGTTTTACCACCGCCGCTGCCTTCTATGCCAATTATGTCAGCAATATCACAGCAATCAGATGTTTTGGTGTTTATGCTGGCACCGCCATATTGGTGAACTATGTATTAATGGTAACCTGGTTACCTGCAGTCGTCGTGTTACACGAACGGTATCTACTCAATATATTTAGTTGCTTCAGAAAGCCTCAGGCAAGTGTGTACAATAACAAAAGCTGCTGGACAGTGCTGTGCCAAATGTTCCGCAAGGTTGCTTTCGCAGCCTCGGAAGCATCCCGGATCTTTTTCGAGAAAGTGTTGCCACACATAGTTATCAGGTTTCGCTACATCTGGTTGGTCTGGTTCCTGGCCTTAACTGTTGGGGGAGCATATATCGTCTGTGTGAATCCAAAGATGAAGCTGCCATCCCTGGAACTCTCCGAGTTTCAAGTGTTCAGGTCTTCCCATCCGTTTGAACGCTATGACGCAGAGTACAAAAAGCTGTTCATGTTTGAACGTGTCCATCACGGAGAAGAGCTTCATATGCCAATCACTATTATCTGGGGGGTCTCTCCTGAGGATAACGGGGACCCCCTAAATCCCAAAAGCAAAGGGAAGCTGAAACTGGACAGCACTTTCAATATTGCGAGCCCAGACTCACAGCTCTGGATTCTGAAGTTTTGCCAGAGGCTGAGAAATCAGACCTTTTTCTACCAAACAGAAGAGCAGGACTTCACAAGCTGCTTCATTGAGACGTTTAAGCAGTGGATGGAAAATCAGGACTGCGACGAGCCGGCTCTCTATCCGTGCTGCAGTCACTGGAGCTTCCCCTATAAACAGGAGGTTTTTGAGTTATGCATCAAGAGGGCCATCATGGAACTTGAAAGAAGCACAGGGTACCATTTAGACAGCAAAACCCCGGGGCCTCGCTTTGACATCAACGATACCATCAGAGCAGTAGTACTGGAGTTCCAGAGCACCTACCTCTTCACCTTGGCTTACGAGAAGATGCATCAGTTCTACAAAGAGGTAGATACCTGGATTGCGGATGAGCTGAGCACTGCCCCTGAGGGTCTAAGCAGTGGCTGGTTTGTGAGCAATCTAGAGTTCTATGATCTCCAGGACAGTCTCTCTGATGGCACTTTGATTGCCATGGGTCTTTCTGTGGCTGTTGCGTTCAGCGTAATGCTGCTCACAACATGGAATATCATACTGAGCCTTTATGCAATAGTTTCGATAGCAGGAACCATTTTTGTCACAGTTGGATCATTGGTCCTTCTTGGCTGGGAGCTAAATGTTTTGGAGTCTGTCACCATTTCTGTTGCTGTCGGCTTATCGGTAGACTTCGCGGTCCATTATGGCGTTGCTTATCGCTTAGCTCCCGATCCTGACCGAGAAGGGAAAGTAGTCTTCTCCCTCAGCCGCATGGGTTCGGCAATTGCTATGGCTGCTCTGACCACATTTGTAGCCGGCGCCATGATGATGCCTTCCACCGTTCTGGCATATACTCAGCTCGGTACCTTCATGATGCTTATAATGTGCATTAGTTGGGGCTTTGCGACCTTCTTCTTCCAGTGCATGTGCCGTTGCCTTGGGCCCCAAGGTACTTTTGGTCAGATTCCTCTGCCGAAAAGGCTGCAGTGCAGCGCCTTTTCCCAGGCGTTGTCGGGGAACAAAGGGGACGGGGAACAAAACAAAGCTCAGCCTGCCAGTAAGTATCAGTTGGACTCTAGAGGTCAAAAAACGGGCATGGAACATGAGCATTACGAATTGGAGCCTTTGGCATGCCATGCCAACAACTGCAGCGCGTTAGAGAAGAGAACCTATGAAGAAACGCACATGTGCGGGGAGCTCTTAGATGGCAGGCTTGCAAATGAGCATGTCCTTCCCCAGTCAGTGTACAACAGCGACCTGAACGTAAGCAGCAAAAATGAATTCAGGATAGGCATGTTGTCTTCTGGTGAGCAGGACACCACTTGCCAGCTCTTATGTCAAAACCAGCAGTGTAGTTGCTCAGTTGATTATAAGCATGTGAGCATGAAATGGAGCCCCCACTCATGTCAGCAGTTAAAATTTGGGGTCAAATGAAACTTCATGCTACCTCTCTTCTCCTTTGTCCAGGAATGTGCATAGCCAGAGTTCTTTAGTTTGCGCAACTGCTTTGCATCATTCTTTCGATAGTTATGTGACTACCGCCCCAGCCCAGCAAGTTCTGCACTGTAACTGTCTACAAAGCAGGTTAAGATAGCCCCTGAAATATTTTTTCTCCACTTACAGCAACTGTTTCAATCCCAAAGTCTTCCAAATGCCAAGGAGAACTTGAGAACTCCTCCAAAGGAAGCAAGTTCTTCTCTGTTTATCTTCAAGGGTGTTGGTTCACTCTTGTTGTGAAATGGAGAAAAACGTATCTAATAATCGGAAGGGACTCTTGTGGTAACTGCAGAGACAAATGGGTTGTAAGAGTCACTGAAGTAAATGGGAAGGAAAACAGAACATCTAAATCAAAGCAAAATCCGCAAACTGAAACTGAGTGCCTCCAGAACTTACGACAAATTGCTTCAGGTGTGAGGGCTAACCAGAATAAATGGAAATATATAGAAAACAGTACATCAACAAAGGCTTGATTTTGAGTTGTGGCCTGAAAATTCCTGGTATTGTAACAATAAAGTGCAATTCTGTTGAGTGTCATATGCCAAACAGTGAAGCCCATGTGCCTGCTGTTGTTAGCACACCCAGAACTTTCCCATGAAAGTTTGCTAATAAAAAAAACTATAATAAATCTTAAACTTGTTGGTTCTGTCTTTTTTTTTGGGGGGGGGGTCTTTTCTCTTTTTAAAAGTAAGAATATTCCAACCTGCCCAAGCTGTCAAACACAAAGACATTAAAGTTAACACTCTCGAATTAAATGCTTCCTTAATTCATACAAGTTAATTAGGTATTGTTCTCAAGAATATGAAGCAATGTTTAATTTAGGTCTTGGTGGAAAAAACAGCATCCACACAAGTTGAAAAATAAAACATTACTAATCACCTTTTGGCAAGAGAAGATTACGGTAGTCATTAAGGTTATAATTATGCTGCTGAGGGGTTCTTGCAGTGTGGTCTGCATAAGTGATGGAGGCTCCACCTTCCCCCGAGGAATAAAGTCGCAGCTGGCAGGGAAACAGGAAGGTCCCAAGCAGAAGAAAGAGACAGACAAGGTACTTGAAATGAGCAGAGAATCAACATGTGGGAATGAAGGAAGCAGCAAGAAAAAGGAGGAGGAAGCAAGAGGTGCTTTCCACATTACAGGTGGAAAAAACATTTCCTGGTCTGCCAAGACTCTCAGCAATTTGCAAGTGGTGTGGGTGTAGGTGTGGA
This sequence comes from Podarcis melisellensis, assembly GCF_964234715.1. Lineage (NCBI taxonomy): Eukaryota > Metazoa > Chordata > Lepidosauria > Squamata > Lacertidae > Podarcis > Podarcis melisellensis. The sequence goes on from NC_138530.1 coordinate 30,383,286, forward strand.
GTTTGTAAACCAATGTGCTGTATTATTCTGCCATTACTTACTATTCTCTTCTATTATCTATCTATTTACATTGGGTCAGCTAGAGACATCTCTTAAAGGATCAGGGAGGCTAATAAAACGACAAAATTCCCTGCACACAGATTATCTCATCTGCTTTTAACATTGTAAAAATAATCTGCTTCTACCATATGTATCATGTTGCACGTTGACTTGGATCTAAAGAGATTACAGGTTTAAAATGGCACCAACACGCATTAGCTATTGGCATGATGTCATAAATGAGATTTGTCTAAATTTATTGCTTGTATAACATTCACAAAGAAGACTGAACCTAATCAGAAGCACAAATTGTACAGACTCTAAATGTTACCAATCTGTTTCACAACTCACGGAATAGTACCGTTAGGTAAATTAGTTCAAACAAATGCTTGAATTTTTATGTGCTTCTCACTTTACATTCCCCAAGAGTTCCAACCAAAAAATTACTTTCCCCCTGCTCTTTTGGCATAAATGAATGTCATGGGCACCTATTTGAATAGCAATTAAAAATAGCCCGCTCTTCATGAGTTACACTCCCTCTGAAGGAACAGGTATGCAACTTGGGGATACTTCTGGACCCACTGCTGTTGCTTGAGGCTCAGGTGGCTTTGGTGTGACACAAAGTGCCTTCGATCAGCTTCGGCTCATGTCCCAGCTACACCCCTATCTGGACACAGGTAGCCTAAGTTCTGTTGTTTATGCTCTGGTAACCTCTAGGTTAGATTACTGCAACACATCATATGTAGGGCTGCCTCTGAAGACTGTTCAGAAACTTCAGCTGGTGCAGAATTCAGTGGCCAGGTTGCTCTCTGGGGCTGGATGCTTTGAGCACATAGTGCAAATCTATATTGTGGCCAGTTATTCCATAAAATCAAGATGATACCAAACATTATGGAAAAATTACCAGGTTGCAAATATCCTATACTCTTCTGGAGAATTCGGGAAGAATTAATTATTTGCTACATTCCAGTCTTGCCATGCAAAATTGGATCTAAAGTCATGATTATCATTGCTCTCTTCTGGAGAACACAGCGCATGCGTGCCTCCAATACTGCTTCATCACCAGCACAATAACAGTCCATATCTGTTTTCCCATAGTTTTACAGGGGAAAGAAGACAAGGAGTAGGATGTTCGTCCCACTTGGCTACATCCCAAACAGAATAAGTGCTGCTACTTTTTCACCTTCCTCCTGCCCACGCCCACCCACAGGCCATCTGTCTATTTTATGTGGTTGAACTGGCATCGATCTACACACAGGAGGAGGTATCAGAAGGCGCTGGGAAACCCAAGATTTGTAGAAAAATAAATGATATTGTGTGAGGAGCCTAGGTGGGGTACCCTCCACCCAAAAGATATATCAATAAGGACAACATACTCACTGGAATGGAGTATCCTGGAAAGGGATGTGGTCCACTGGCAGGCACCCTGAAGAGGAGCACACCACGCAACAGCATTTGAAGAGGACTACCAATATATTGAACTGTGCCTGAAATAGAAAGCCGTTACAGTTGTTAAAGTGTTGCCGTAAATACAACTCTCCTGTTATACAGATTGCTTCCAGTATGTCAGCAAGGTAGAAAGGCACAATTGGAAACTAAATCCTGTCACTTGTTTGAGATCCTTATCACCCATAGCCATCCTAAAAAAATTATTATTGTGACTTGCCTGTTGTTGCTTGCTTTAATGCCCAGGGAGTCTTTATTTAGAAGATTTAAAAATAATAATAACAACAACAATAATAAATGTTATTTATACCCTGCCCTCCACAAGGGGCAATTGATTGAAATACAACTTAAAACCAAGATTAAAATACAACATTAAAATGCAGCCTCATTTCAGTAGGAACTCAAATCAAAAACTTTTTACTCTCTTGAGATGCAATTTTGAAAGCGCTAAAATACTAGAGTAAATCAGGGCCAAATCAAAGCCACGAGAGTTGACACAAATAAAAACAAATGCTAAAACATTTTAGCCACCTGTTTAAAAAGGGCAGGCTCATGGTTCCAGAATCTTAGAGCCAGTCCTGAAAAAGATGGTTCAGCAGTGTTCTCGAGCCTGAGACCAGTGAAAGGTTCTCTGAGTGAGAAGGCATCCCTGGTCCAGACCACGAAGGTCTTTAAAGGTGAGCATCACCACAGCCCAGAAACAAATCGGCAACAAGTGAAGTCTGTGCACATTGTTCCTTTGGCTCACATAAAAAAAACAAAACTATTTTTGCCGCTGCATTCTGAACTAACTGCAAGTTATGAACAACCTTCTAGGGGAGCCCCCTATAGAGCACATTAGTGCAATTAAACGATTACCAGGAAATGTGTCACAGTGTTCAAGAACAACTTTCTCTTAACTGAACATGTTGCATTAAATTCAACATGGTGGTAAACCAGTTATCTCCAGCCTTTCACTGGACTTAACCATCCAGGTGTCCTTTACCTTTTATCTATCTTTGAAGTACAAAAAGTGTTTTTCAGCCTTGGGTCAGTGTGTGTGTGTGTGTGTGTGTGTGAGAGAGAGAGAGAGAGAGAGAGAGAGCAGGTACTTTAAGAATTCTATTGTGAAAATCTCATAATTTTGCTCACCTCTTTAAGCAGAACTGAGCACTGAGTGGGTCTTATATGACTCAAATACAGGGATCTCTGTTGGCCGGCATCTGTAGTCACTAACTTCCATACTGAAGTGACTGACAATCATTTTCTGCAAAGGAAAAGGCAAGTCACACATTGCTGGTTCATATCGCACTAGTGTTTATTTTTGTTCTTTTAAAGACTAGCCCCAAGCAATGTAAGTGAAGAGTTTAGAAGAGTAGCTGTGTTAGGGCCAAATTACATGTGTTATTAGTCATGTGTTTAAACAAGTGTGCTTAACCTTTCAGAGAAAAAGCAACCTCAGGGCCCCAATCCACGACTGATCTCACACTGTTACTGTTTTTCACTGGCAAGTGCTTATGTCTTACCTTTTCATTTAGTTTCTGTCTACTCCAAAATAAAGTAAGGCAAGCAATGCCACATTTTATTAATTTATTTTGGAAAAGAAAGAAATTTAATATGCAGCCAGCTTATTCATGGACATAACCATGCCTGCTCTTCTCACCTTTGGAGTTCAGATTTCACTATTTTGCAATATAAAACAGCCAAACCTTTGACAGACAAAACATTTTAGTAGTGAGCAGCCATATTGAGGAGAGCTGGTTTAAAAAGTGATTTTTAAAAAAACAACCTGAACAAAATTAAATGCTGATCAATTAAAATAAAAAACAACTGAACACTCTTACAACATAAATGCATGAGGAGAAGGTAGAGAGGAGAATGGAGAACACTATTTACTACCTATAATCAAAATGGTTAAAAAAGTTGAGTTTTATTATCTTTTTATATCCATTTAAACACATTCAGGATTGAAATCAGAACAGAAAAGCGAAGTAGCAGCCAAAATCCATCTCAAGTGTTTCCATTTGAGCTAGTACTACAGAGAGCACTAACATGGGGGCTCTCCAGTCCCAGACCAGTCTTTGATCAGGATAGAAAGTGAAGTGGGACTCAGTGTGAGCTAAAAGCAACAACAAAATGACAAAGGAATTAGGATTTTTGTTCTGCTCAGAGGAGAACCCAGGACAGTTAAGTCTGGTGACAGGACCTAGGATGAAGTTCACGGTACTTGATAAAGGGGGGGGGGATTTACACTTGTTTCTTAGTACCAGCTACTAAGCACCTTTGATGAAATATTCAGCATATCCCAGTGGTTTAATACACCACCTAGTCCTAGAATATTTAGTTTATGGACATCAAACTACAGAAAACGGTCAGTTGCACTCCCGTTATTAAACACTTCATTACCCTGTCACAGCTGAAATAAAAGCATTCTAAATTTAGTTCTGTGATTCTGTGTAGAACTTAAAATAAAACAAAGGGGGATGTAGCCAAATGTTTGTTTACTTTCTTCTCTTTCCAGTATCCTCCATCCCCAGTCCAGTTCTGAACTCATCGCGGGACATCTGGCATAGACTCTAACTCGCACTTGATTAAATTAGAATGAGGATGTTCCCTTGAAAATACATTTGGAGCACATTGCTTTCTGCCAGATGGAAATGGAGAAGTCAGTCCAAGAAAAATCTGTGTGAAATTGAACAGGACTATGGCTTTAATATTTGGATAGGGAGAAGGGATTTATCTAGTTACAGAGAGCTGATTAAAGATGGAACAATGATTTAATTTTCGGTGGTCAAGGAAGCAGTACAAAATGTTAAAATACACTGATATAAGTCTGAAATATAATATTCACATTTATAATGGAGAATGTAGGGACACGGGTGGCGCTGTGGGTAAAACCTCAGTGCCTAGGACTTGCCGATCGTATGGTCGGCGGTTCGAATCCCCGCGACGGGGTGAGCTCCCGTCCTTCGGTCCCAGCTCCTGCCCACCTAGCAGTTCAAAAGCACTCTTAAGTGCAAGTAGATAAATAGGTACCGCTTTATAGTGGGAAGGTAAACGGCGTTTCCGTGTGCTGCGCTGGTGCTGACTCTCCAGCTGCAGCTTCGTCACGCTGGCCACGTGACCCGGAAGTGTCTTCGGATGGCGCCGGCTCACAGCCTCTAGAGCGAGATGAGCACGCAACCCTAGAGTCGGACACGACTGGCCCGTACGGGCAGGGGTACCTTTACCTTTACCTATAATGGAGAATGTGGCAATGAGAGAACTGAATCAGAAAACTTAAAGAAAGGCAAACTTCAATTGTCTAAGACATTGGTTCCCAAATGGGTGTCTGGTCTGCAGAACACACCCAGGGTATCCATAGCACCATCCCCTGCCAGGGGACTCACTTATCTTGTTAAGCGTACAGGGAAAGCTTCTGACAGATCATCCAGCCTCTGCTCCTGACCAGTACCTGCTTGCTAGCCAGGGAAAAAACTTGTGAAAGAGTTGTTGGATGGCAAGTGAGCTGGGATTGAGAAAAAACCTCTGACGCAGTTTCTTAGGGCTCTTGCATTTGGGGCGGGGAGCAAATGGTTTGCTCCACAGGGCGGGTTCACATGCCTATATTTTTAAAAAGTAAGGGTTCCCTTCCCCTTGCTCTCTACTTTTTAACTGCAAAGAAGTTCTAATTGCTTTCAAGGACTAGCAGGTATAGAGTACTCTCCCACTGCTTGTGAGTAGGGTTTTCAGTGAATCTTGCCTTTTGAGTTTGGGATTCATGTCTCAGCTTGGACGTCCAACAGGGAAAATAGTTAAGCAAATGGCCACCCTCTGATGATTTTGGTAAAAGTAAAGGGACCCCTGACCATTAGGTCCAGTCGTGACCGACTCTGGGGTTGCGGCGCTCATCTCGCTTTATTGGCCAAGGGAGCCGGCATACAGCTTCCGGGTCATGTGGCCAGCATGAATAAGCTGCTTCTGGCGAACCAGAGCAGCACACGGAAACGCCGTTTACCTTCCTGCTGGAGCGGTACCTATTTATCTACTTGCACTTTGACGTACTTTCAAACTGCTAGGTTGGCAGGAGCAGGGACCGAGCAACGGGAGCTCACCCCATCTCAGGGATTCGAACCGCCAACCTTCTGATCAGCAAGTCCTAGGCTCTGTGGTTTAACCCACAGCACCACCCGATTTTGTTTTCTTGTTTTCTGTGTGAAGCTATGCAACTACATTTGGGGGTGGGAGGAAACAGATGTACGGCAGAATCCTAATAAATTAAAAAGTTGATAGTTCTTATTGGGTAATCAGCAAGAATAAAAACCTCACTCCAAATAAGTACTGTATTTAACCAATTAATCTCTTTAAGCCAGGGATGAAACTTGGGCACAGAAGGACTGTATTATTATAAATTACTACTACTATTACCAACATTATATAATTCCAGCTGTTTTCTACTCGGTCCTCACCAATACTTTATCAAGCCCGGACCAAGCCTTCACCTATGTCTTGAAGGTGCAGGATCCCTCAGTTAGCTGCAAAGCTTTGCTAAAATGTACCATCTCAGATTACAAGTAAGGAATAGCATGTTTGAATACTCTCTCATATAAAAAGCCTTCTGCATATAGAACACTTGCAAGCTAGGGACACAGTTTCTTTATTTAATTCAGTTGTAGAGGAGCAATGAAGACAAGTTTTTCCTACTGTCTGGGGATAAGCAGAGCTCAGCAGTAAAGCATCTGTTTTGCACATGCCCTGGCATCCCTATCTGAAATCCTGGAGAACTATTTACTGCCAGTCACTGTAGAGACAACACTGAGCCAAATGGATCAGTGGTCTGACTCAATGTTTTTTTCCTGACAGATTCAAAATTTCATGTGATCAGGTGAACAACTTTGCATGGTTGTGTATGGTAGCCTACTTAACAGATGTGGTCACATACTTGAGCTCTCTCAACACAAGCCTTCAAAGTAGTGATGTGAATATTTTTTTATGTTGAAGATAAGATTGAGGCAGTGATTTAAAAAATGGTGGTTATGGGCAAGCTGAGTAGAAGGTGGCAGCCTCACTAACATCCCAACACTGGAGACATTTTTGGGGGCCACTGACAAAGAATGGATACCACTGACAAAGAATGGATACCAGAAGTAAAACATTACATCACTGAGTACCTGCGTAATTTAGTGACTAGCTTCAGAGATTACTTCCTAGCACCAAATCGTGAAAACTCATGGGTAAGGAATCCTTTTGAATGTGGTGATGTACAACTAACAACTATCTGTGGAAGAGCAAGATGTACCTGTTGACGTGACTTGTGAGGGTTCATTGAAATCATTTTTCAAAGAATGTAGACTGGACCAATTCTGGGCAGAGGTTTTTGCTGAAAAAGCTTTGAAATGCCTAGTTCCTTTTTGTTCCACATATCATTGTGAAAACACATTGTCAACATTTTGTTATATGAAGAACAAGCATAGAAAATGACTTACTGTTGAACCAGACTGGAGAATAAAAGTAGGAAATATTGAACCGGATGTGGAAGGGACAAAAAGAGGCATGGTTTTTCCCATCACATTTAGGTTGAGTGTGTTTTAACATTTTGTTGTGAGCTACCCAGAGTGGCTCCCAGCCAGATGAGTGGCATATATTTAGGCTTAGTAGCTGCTGGACATGTCCTAATTTGTTCACTTGTACTATGCGTTAATGGGGACGTGGGTGGCACTGTGGGTTAAACCACAGAGCCTAGAACTTGCTGATCAGAAGGTCGGCGGTTCAAATCCCCGTGACGGGGTGAGGTCCCGTTGCTTGGTCCCTGCTCCTGCCAACCTAGCTGTTCGAAAGCACATCAAAGTGCAAGTAGATAAACAGGTACCGCTCCGGTGGGAAGGTAAACGCCGTTTCCGTGTGCTGCTCTGGTTCACCAGAAGCAGCTTAGTCATGCTGCTCATATGACCCGGAAGCTGTGCGCCGGCTCCCTTGGCCAATAAAGCGAGATGACCGCCGCAACCCCAGAGTCGTCCGCGACTGGACCTAATGGTCAGGGGTCCCTTTACCTTTACTATGCGTTAATAATATTTAATTTGTCCCCTCCCCCAACTAAATCTTTGCATTTTGTGTAGTAATATCACAAATTTTATGGTCCTAAAATTTCGCTTATTAGGGGTTACCTCAGATTTCCTTTTAAAAAAATGCTTTGTACAGGTAACTACCATAGAGTTATAAAATTTTTCAAAAGTAGGGGGTCCGTGGCTTGCCTTTTGAAAAATAGGGGGTCCTTTAGCTAATTGGGAGCCACTGATCTAATATATCTCCTCTGTTAAAGTATGATTGTGAACAGGAAAACATAAAAGAGTATATGATAAGGTGAGCTCAGGACACCTTATCACCTGCTATGAATGCCTTATCACCTGCTATGAATGCAAAATTAAGTCGGTTTTGAGTTGGTGTTAGAATAAATATTTGTAATTTTATGTTTTCACTGGATAGATCATGACCTACAACCAAGCCACACTGTGACAATTTATCTCACTTTATTTTAAATTCAGAGGAGAAAATGAATAGAAAAAACCTGAAACTGGGAGGAGAGAAATGCATTAATTTTTTCCCTCTTTTTCTTCTTCTTTTTTTACCATAAAATGACTCATGGGTCTGAAGACAGCTGCTTTAAACAATGAGAATCTTATGTGTTTGGGCAGTTTTGGACAGGACATGATTGTTATTCACATCTGCTTACTTTCAAATATACTCTGCATTTCAACAGTCCCTGTAAATATCACTTGCTATTTTATTGCAGAGTGGATACAAAAAGTATTCTTTTATGGTTGGTTTATAGTGCCACGCAAGTGCTTTCTGAGCCTATTTAATAACCTATCTCTGTGATGAGTTTTACTCCCTTCAACTCTCTCCTTTTGCTTAGAAATCGACCTGATCCTGGGATCTGCAGCAACATTGCCCAGGCACTTTACTGCACCCCGTGAGTGTCGTTTGACATCTTCTTTTACATTAGCATACAGGAACAAGCATTGAAGTTCTTATTTCACGTGTCACCTTGACTGAGAATTATAGAGAACCAACTGTAGGGTCGTCCCTACCATTAGGCCGAGTGAAGCAGCTGGTTCAGGTGGAAAATGTGAAGGGCAATGGTGGCAATCCACTCGCCACTCCTGAGACTTCCAGCTCTTCCCCACTGTTGGAAGACTGTGTCCCATGTAGCCTTGTCCTGCACTTCTCAAATAGCCTGCTGGACTGGAGGACGGGCTCCCAAAGTAAGATTCAACAGCCAGCCTAATCTTGACATTATTGACAATAGGCAGGTGCCCTCAATATATTATTTTAGACACCTGCTGCAAAATTATCAAGCCTATCCAGACACATGATTTAGTTACGGTACTTGCGTTAGTTTTAAGTTTTTATTGTTTATATCCTTAGTTTTTAATGATGATGGTTGTGGGTATAGTTGCATTGAATTGATTTATGGCTTTAAGCCATGTTTTATCTATATTTTTTAGCTGTAAACCGCTTGGAAAGCTATTGTCATTTTCTTAATAAGTGGTTTTCTAAGTAAGTAAAATATTGTACAATAGGAAGCATGGAGGGGAAGGCGGGAAGTCCTGAGATTTGGAGAAATCTCAAAATATGGATAAGCAATTTGGATTGTTAAAAAGTAATATTTGTAAAAACCAAAACCATTATACAATGCTAAGTAAATGAAATGAAATAAATAGCCTGATTTTTGTATGTGGAAGGGTATCCTTTGTCTCAGGGAGCAAAATGTCCTGGGCTGGCCTTGAGCAGCTGTAGGCAAAATCTAATTTCTTTCCTGTGCATACTCTCAAGATGACTTCCTTTGTACATTGGGAATGATGATCCACTGTCATTTTTCCTTTCTGGAAAGCAAAGGCAATTAAATAATGATAATAATTAATCATGTGCTCAGTGAAAGTAGGCCAAAGAACCGCAGAAATGGCTTACAAGGGTCCCACATCTGCTGGTGAGCAGATGTCCCTACCTAGTCTCTTTTCCTGATGCCTTGCCAAGGAGTCCAAGATTCCTTTCAATTCCTCTTCTGTGTAGCCCATTCATGCCATTACAATCACCTGCTTTTCATTAAATCAAATAATGATGGTAAAGCGAATGAGTGGCTTTTCTCCTTACCTCCCTCCGCCCCCCGCTTTCTCTTTTTCCTCCCTCCTTTTTTCCTTTCTTTCTTTCTCCTCTGGGTGAAGGGAAGCCATCTGCACATAATAAACAGTTTCCTTATCCTTTCTTGGGAGGGAACTAATTATTTATATTTTAAGAGACTTGACTCTAGGAATAGCTATGTAGGCACAGATCACAAATCCTCTATAAAAGCTGGAAAATTCAAAAAGCCAAGCCTTGGCATCTATAAAAGTTATCAGAAAAGATTTGGGGTAAATTCAATCGTTTTGAACGAGCGTATCTTGCCAAAGGGGGGTGGGGGGGACGTCTTAATGAAGACAATCTCTCAAGTGTTACTTGGTTGATCTCATTGTTTGCAGAGAAAAATCGAGGCATGGGGTTTGAAGTAGGATATTTTAATGGCAAGATATATAAGCCCTGAAGCCAGAATTTGAGACAGCGCAGTGGGCGACCTGGACAGCTTGGATCTACAGCCTTCAATTATTAGAGCAATAAAAAGCAAAAGAGCTGTGCCCCAGAGCCCAAGTGCTTGTCAAAATATACTGGTGAAGTTTAGTTTAACACTTTTTTTTTTAATTCCTCCAATTCCAGTTTTCTTTAAAAGCATCTCAGGGTATGAGCTCTGAGCCTTAGGCCAGCCATCTTACTTTGGCCCTCACCCCTTTGCAATATGGGAATAACAGCTGCCTGTCTTTAAGATGTAATTTGATTGTGTTTATGTCTGAAATGAATGGGAAAAGGTAGTCACAGCTAAGAGAAGACCCACTGGTTTCAGTTGAAACTAAGTTCAACTGACCAATGCTCTTCTGAGGATTCCTGAGGTGATGGTTGAAATCCAAAAGCCATGGTGAAAACTGGCCAAGTATGTGTGCTTTGTGTCTTTGGCTTCACTGTTTTGAAACATCAGTATGTTCTAAATTGCTACATAACTGCCGAATTGTTTTATGGTGTTTTCTAAAGTAAAACATATTTACTTGAATTTTGAGGCTTAAATGGGGACATTCATGATGTGCAATTTTTATCCAGAGGTAAAGAACAGGCTTTTGCACATTAGGATGGTTTAAAAGAAAGAATAAACTGCTTAAAATGTAAACACAAGCAAAATATCATGAACTAAAAGGCTGGGGTAGTTTGGATATTCAGTTTGGATGCCACCACAGAAAAGGCCCTCTTTCTGGAAGCCACCTGTTTGACCTCAGAAGGCAAAGGCACCTGCAGGAGCTCATACCATGAAGATCTTAAAGAGTCACCATCTGCCTGTATTTTGAGTACATTTAAGGCTGTGATTAAAATGCTAAGCTCTGTTTAGTCTGAGTGAAGGCAATAAATACAGGCTGTGGGGAAAACAGAGAATTCATATTCTGAATCAACTGAAAATTTAAAGAAACAGTCATGTTGACGAAAGTCATTCTCACAAGTGATGCTTATTTTCTGCATCTGTAATTCTGAAGGCAAAACAGGCATTGCCTAGAAAGTAAACTTGCTTAATTTTTAATGTATTTATTTCACAACATTTATATACCATTTGATTATAATAAAATCTCAAAATGGTTAATGGAGTAGTTTACAAAAAGAATAAAACTGGGCCCGCTTTCAGCAACCATCCATGATCAGCATTCCCAAGTGTTTCATTCCAAATGAAAATGTGTTTTTAAGTATTAATTCTAAATCATCTTTGGCAGAAACAGCCAACTTTGGTTCATTAGTCTAAAATACAAGAATATTCTTTGAAAGTAGTGATGTCAAAAACAAAACCTCAGTCCAAAAGAGCACCATTTACAAAGTTCAGGACACAGGATGTCCTGAACTGTTGATCACCTATAGGTAACTCCAAGGTGAAAGGTTTACTTGTAGGCTAGTTTAAGGAAGCCTGTGTTGTTTTTGCCGGCCTGTAACAGGATGAGTGCTGTGACCTGTATTTGAACTGAGCCTGATCCCTTTAAGAATTGTGTTAGGACATGCCAGTGAAAAACTGTTGCCTGGGAAATTGTGGATGCTCTGAAGATCTTGCGAGAACATATACCACTTACTTTCCAGTGTATGCATTGTATAAGTGTCCTAGAATTTGATTGGTGTGCACAAAATTTGTACCTAATACAGGAGATACCTTTTTGATGTGACACTAAAATTTACAAATCAGACCTTGCCAATTTGCTTGAAGTTTTGTCATAGTACTGCTTCTGTTCAGGGCCCAGAACATTTAAAACTGTTCACCCATGCTTTGCTCTGACCGTGTGGAAAGAGGCTCTCAACATGAATGTCAGCTGTCCCAGTGAACACATTGGCACTGAAGACTTTCTGCTGGATTGTTAACTTACTTAGAACTCTATCCCCCTATATAGCTCCTAGATGCTCTCCAAGCAGCTTACAAAAAGTTATCGCAATACAATTGCAATGAAATGTAATACTGGACAGAGGAATAACACTGTGTCCATATGGTTCTGGGGTTATACAGGCAGCTTTTCCCATTCTCATCCTTGGTCTTTGGGGAAGGATCATAGCTCAGTGGCAGACCATCAGCTTTGCATGCAGAAGTTCCCAGGTTCTATCCCTTGCACCGCCAGATGTCACAAACTGGTTGGGCACAGAGGAACAGTGTGAGGAGCCCCCAAGGGAAGAAGGCTCAGAGTCCAGGGGCTGGTGATGGGACAACAATGAGTGGTCTGAAGGAGTAGATGGGAGGCGGAGGTGTCAAAAGCTGAAATGTACTCGGAGTCGACATTATTTACACAATGGGCCCCACGTGATTGGCTAATTCTAGGATTCACCTGTAGGCCAATCACGTTGCGGATTCACTTCCACCTGGAGCTGGATTGGATGGCTCCTGTGGACCAATCAGACTGCTGCATTCTGAATCCTATTGTTCTAGGACCAGTCAGACTACTGCATTCTGAATCCTATTGTTCTAGGACCAGTCAGACTACTGCATTCTGAATCCTATTGTTCTAGGACCAATCAGACTACTGCCTTTTGGATCCTATTCAACTAAGTACATAACAAAAGCTGAAAAGGTAAGAGGGCTGAATGAGCAGGAAGAGTCTGTGGCAGAGAGCAGTCCAGAATCAAAGGCAGAAGCTGAAGCAGGACAGGAGAGGAGGATGGCCAAGAGGCAGAGATGAATCTGGCTGGTGAAGAGGCATGGGTGTCTCCCCCTCCTGCTGCTTCAAGTTCCCCTCTCTCCTGTTCTCCCAGAACTGGGAGAGGCATGACGAGGGCAGAGGAGCAGTTAGCGTCATGCAGGCACAGTCTCAGATTGCTTGGCAAAAACCCTGGAAAGGAGGGAACTTAGGCAGCTGTGGGAAAGCAGGGACCTTCAGCATCCACAATTGCTTCAGACCTGCCAGAGATGAGTTGCTGTGCTCATTAGACCGGCCACTCCTGTACTGTTTGTGTTTTTGCTAATAAAGAGTTCATTCCAAATTGCTCAGTATAATTTACTGCTGGCTTGATCCTGTCACCAGGTGGGACTGGGAAAGAGAGTCCAAACCCCTGGAAGCTCCTGCCAGTCAGTGTACACAGAGCAGAATGAGATGGACCCAATGGTCTGTCTCACTATAAGGCATCTTCCTATGTCCCTCCCCTCAGTGACCCCCTTCGGCTCCTGCCTAGTAGGCAGCAGAGTCACTGAAAACCTCTGAGGCAAGAGCCAGTGTGGTGAGCCAGCGTGGTGTAGTGGTTAAGAGCGGTAGTCTTGTAATTTGGGGAACCGGGTTCGCATCTCCGCTCCTCCACATGCAGCTGCTGGGTGACCTTGGGCTAGTCACACTTCTCTGAAGTCTCTCAGCCCCACTCACCTCACAGAGTGTTTGTTGTGGGGGAGGAAGGGAAAGGAGAATGTTAGCTGCTTTGAGACTCCTTCGGGTAGTGATAAAGCAGGATATCAAATCCAAACTCCTCCTCTTCTTCTTCAAGGGAAGAGGGCCCAGCAACAAGACCTTGCTCAGCTAATGACAGAAGAAAGTGTTGCCAGGCTGCCTCACCCACCGTGATCCTCTGAGCAAGGGAATTGGGCGGCGTAGCTGGAACCTGCTCTGCCTACGATGGAAGCAAGTCTTCTATAATGGAGTGATTCACATGCCAAGGAGCAGCTTTCCAGCATGATGGCCTTTGCAGAGCTTCTGTCATGTGGCAGCATTTTCATGTGACAGCCGTAGTGTTTGAATTGACCCTCCGTTCTCCCCATGTCCTGTCTGCTGCCCCTAGCAACAAAAGCCAGCATGGTCAAGAGGTGCTATCAAACTTCAAAAGAATCTCCCCGGTTTGTTTTAATCTTCAGCTTCCTTCCTGTATTTTTACCAAGACTTTGTTGAAACGTTAGGCATGCCTTTGTTCTGATTTAGGCTTTCGATTAACAGGATATGCTTGTTGCTAAGGGATCTTTCATAGATTACTGCCTTGAGACAAGACAAAAAATTATTTTTATTTTTGGTCCAATTGGCATGCATCAATTCAAGATATTTCACTTTTCAATTTCCAAATCATACCCTTAGACAGTGGGCTGCCACAAAGTGATCCATCTACAAACTGAACCCTGAGATCGTAGACGAGGACAGTTTGATGATCTACTTAAAGCCTTCAGACCTGGATTCTCTACATGTCTTCTTTCGAAAGAAATGCAACATTCCTTGCAAAGGGGACAAGTGATTCACACATCACGGCCTGACATTTTGCAGTCAGGGTCATATTTTTCTTTCTTTCCCCGACAGGCATCAAGGATTTCATAATTTGTGTGAAATCCTCCCCAGGCTTGTGTAATATCAGTTCCCTGTGAAAAAATATTTGTTCCTGAAACACTTGCATGAGGGTCCATTTTAGGACTTGGCAACTGAGGAGGGGAGGAGCGAATGGACCATGAAATGCACAATCTATTGCCATGAAAAAGAATACAGCCCTAATTGCACAGAAATGAAGCTTCTCCTCCTTTCCCTTGGGGCGAAAAGTTAAGGCTCCAACCTAATGGATATTGCAGCAATTTATTTTCCTGACATTTGGTCTGAATTCTTCCTTTCCTCGCTGTCCTTTGGCTTCTCTGCTCGCTCCACCAAGTGTTATTTGCACTCTGAATCCCCTTAAGAGTGTGTTTATCATCGCCGCACCTCATTACACAGAACGGAGCTTTTGGCGCTCTCCTTCCCCTTAGCTGGCAGCAGCTGCTCTTGTCCATCATGGCACCTTCCTGGTTCACATTCCAAAACGCTCACGCCACTGCGTTGCCCCCGAAGTGCTTGCCAAAGGGGAGGGAGGCTGACAGGGCCTGCACTTTGGACGGCATCCCAGCTGAATGCAGCTCTTTGTTTCTCTCGTTAACAACAAACACATCTCGATGGGAATCGGTTGACTTGGTCAATACCTCTGCCGGAGCCTGCGCCATCATCACAGAGGCTATTCTGGTTACACGAACATGTAATTTCTTCCCTTGTTGCATGTGACGAACGATACACCCTTTCCTCGTTCAACACGAAGCAGAGGAACCAGTGTGAATTCCAGATGGATGCTACAGCTCTCGTACTTGCTCTGGTTTCACACTGTTATGATTTAGGATTAAGAGAACAGAGATCAATATCAGATGTTTCTCATGACCTCCCTCCCTCCCTGCCTGCCTGCCTCTTTGCACTTTTTGCTTGCTGTGCATCTACTCTTCCTTGGAAGTTCAGAAACCAAAAAACTGGAGGTCCTTTGTGGTTTAGGGGAGAAGGGGCTGGGCTTTTCTTTAAGGGTTTGGGGCTTTTTTTTGTAACGGGCATTTGTAGGGTAGAAAGAAAAGGTTTGAGGCTCAGAAGCTACACTTATAACCAGCTTTGTGTTCTCTCTAGTGCAGGGTTTCCCAAAGTAGTTGAAACTGACCCCACCACAAGTCAGTGGGACTGCCCAGAGGGTGACTAAGGATTGAAACAGAGTGAAATGTGGCAGAAAAGGAGTTCATGAGGCACAGTGTGAAAAAATTACTTAGGAGCTATGGGCCTCAGAAGAGTATATAAAAAGTGTGCCTCCAGTGAGAAACCTCCCTATTTAATAAGATGATATCATAGTGCAACAGTATTCTCAGACCGTGCTGCTTTCTTGCTTTTAAAAAATACTGTATTCAGTATTTTTGGTTACAGTGGCAAAAAATATTTCCAACACTCCTCTTAAATATAGCTATGTCTTGATTTCATTTACATTTCTAACAACTTGGGTTGGAGTCAATGACAACTTTATAAGCTCATAGCAGGGTTAATGAACTCAGAAATTTGGGGCACCCTCCTCTGGCGAGAGATTAGTGCTTGATGAAGGACTGTGTCAGATGAAGGCTTGCATCCTCCTTTGCCCAGAGTGGAAGGTATTTACTCTTTGAGTAGCATGAATGGGCTGAACCCCTGTAAGCAGCGTATTTGATTTCATTTGCCAGTAGCTTGCAGAGGATGGAAGAGCAAAGGGGAACCTGAGAACACACTCCAGACTTCCTCACATGTCCCAGCCATTAATGGGTAATTCCTGTGAGCTGATGTCCACTTCTCAAGGGCTGATGCATCTTTCTCGATAATAACTTCATAACAAACGTGTTTCGGTGCATCCTCCACCTGTTCTGTTACCAGTGTGATCAAATTAATTGCCTGCCTAAGCTAAACGCTCTGAATCTCCTGCTGTGTCTCCCCCCCTTAAAAACTGGAGATTCATCCAATCAGATATGAGAGTTAGCAAAGCTGCTATCAATGTCTCTTTCCAAGGGAGGTGTAAATCCTCTTTCTGTATGTAGTGTAATCATATTATATTCTCCGATGGCAGGGTATGGATTCCTTCTGGCCCTCAGCTGGGGATCAGCTTAAATCTTTTGAGTTCCAACAATGCGGAGCTATCCTAATACTTATCCCATCTAGTGTAATGCCAGATGCTGCTGCTCTTTATAGAGGCTGTCTAATCCGGCTTTGTATTCTTCAAGCTGCCTCTCTAAAGGCGAAATACGGGAGGAGAACAAGCCAGAGATGCAGTTGTGGTGCTGGGTGAGAACAGTGTTTTGTCAATTTGTGTGCTAGCAGTTGCAGGTTTTCCCTTCTTCAGGGTTTTGCTTCCTTTCGCCTGCAGCCTCTCTGAAGATCTGGCATCAGCCTCTCATATTTTTGTGTGTTCCTAATAATAATAGTGTTGCGGAGAGGTTGGGGCCTCCCCGCTGCAAAATATTGACACGACCTCAGGAAATTACATGCGCTGCTGCCAAAGCAAAGTTGTGCTCAATCAAAACACAGATCAAACAATTCCAGTTCAAGTGAGGTAGGAAGTCGAAGTCTTCCCCCAAACCATTGTGGTTTAGGAATTCCTTCTGCGTGCTTGCCAAAACCCAAATTTGTCTGAAAAAGCTATTCAGCGAGTGCAGCAAATTCTGTACAGGATCTTTAGAGCGCCATTGTGATGTTCTTAGAGTGCAACTGAAAAGAGTGCTACTGTTTTTTGGTGTCCCTCTGCTATCTTCTCATTCTCTCCTGCCAATATGAACATCAATGCTCTGGGCTGTATGAAGACATTGAAACAGCTTAGCTAGTTATAACAGGGATTGGGAACGTCCCAATGCACATTGCAAATGTGTGCTTCCACACCCCTCTACCTGGCCATGCCCCTCACCAGCCTCCTTTGATGGTGCTTGCCTGGCTGAAATGCATTCTTGAACTGTTTTCATGCCTCTTGGCTGCCAGGAGGGAGTAGTGGATGTCTGTTCTATAAATAAATTGATGGGTGTGCGTTTGTGGGTATGCATGCTCTACCTGTTGCCTCTGCTGCATGTTGCTGTGGGGAAGGATTTTTTTTTAAAAAAATAACAATTTTATTTTATTCTGAAAGTATAAAATTATAACAATACAACCAAAAACACCCACATTTAAAGATTCCTCTGAATCTCTGGGGGACGAGGGTGGCACTGTGGTCTAAACCACTGAGCTTGCCGATCAGAAGGTTGGCGGTTCGAATCCCCGTGATGGGGTGAGCTCCCGTTGCTCGGTCCCTGCTCCTGCCCACCTAGCAGTTCGAAAGCATGTCAAGTGCAAGTAGATAAATAGGTACTGCTCCAGCAGAAAGGTAAATGGCATTTCCTTGCACTGCTCTGGTTCTCCAGAAGTGGCTTAGTCATGCTGGCCATGTTTGCAGACAAACGTCAGCTCCCTCAGCCTACAGAGTGAGATGAGCGCCGCAACCCCAGAGTCGTCCGTGACTGGACCTGACGGTCAGGGGTACCTTTACCTTTACTGAATCTCTGGACTTCCCACCTTCCCCTCTGTGAGTCCTATTATTAAACCTTTTCTACTGCATCTTTTTCAGTAGTCCATATTTTATATAAATCCATTATATCCATAGTACTTGCTGCATTACAAATGTTATTGCAATCCTGCTAACGTTTTCATCTGCTTACAGTGGTCTCCAAGATAAATTGTAAATTTTCCCCATTCTTTGTTGAAGTTTTGGTCTTCTTGGTTCCTGAGCTTCCTGGCCAGTTTTGCCATTTCGGCATAGTCCAACAGTTTGATTTGCCATTCTTCTCTTGGTAGAGACTTTATCTTCTTTCCATCTCTGGGCTAATAGCATCTGTGCAGCACGGATGTGGGGAAGGGATTAGCTGGGTGAAAAGAAAAGGACCTGGAGGCTGCACCTACTGACGTGGACTGAAGAAGAGGTGAATGAGGGGATTTATCCTGTGATTCCTATACATTGATATTGCCAAAGATTTCATTTCCTAACAGAGTTGACTCTCTGCCTCTAACAGGTGAGATACAGTGTCAGAAGCAAAGGCAATAAACTCCCCCTTCTCTCTGAAGCTTCCTGTTTGGAAGTGTGGAGTGAGTGGGAGGGTAAGCTTCCCCTGTTGAATTTGTGCCCAATCCTGACCACTTCAAAACAAAAAGAAAAAGATTGCCCTGCTACATACAGAGACTTGATGGCAAGGAAAGAGCAAACTTGAAATGGGGATTGGCCATGCTCACGTTATGGCCTTCAGTAGTAGTAGCAGCACAAACATTCCCTAAGGCTTCTGTAGGAAGTTTTGTTGTTTGAAAACTGTGGTTGAAAGTGGAAGCAATAGCACTGAAGAAACCTGCATTTCCTGAGATAGTACATGCCTCGATTGGATGTGTAGTTCTGTTGAAAGCCTTTGCTGAATATAGAAGGCCTGAAGGAAGACAAAACTTCTCTGTTCCCTCTTCCTTAAATTCTACGCTGTTTTGGTCCAGTTTCCTTAGTAACTCGGTAAAATGTTACCAGGATTTCTTTTCTCTCTGGACCCCATCTGCATTATTTAGGCAATGTTGCTACCAAATAGCATTCGAAGCAAGCATTTTCACACGGTATATGAATTGAGCTGCAAACTATATCATCAAATTCAGAGAAATGCAAAAACCAGAGGATAACTTTGTTATGATTCTGAATGAAGACCTCAAGAACAATTGCTCTATGTGAGGCAGTGCCATTGCTCCAGTTACACTCTGTTGATTGAGTTTCCCAAATGACTCTCTAGTTTTGCTGCTCTGTTTTTGCTTGGCCTGGCCCTGTTTACCAGGGCTCAAAGGAGACTCCAGTTGTTGTCTAGGTGAACCTTACTTCCGAATGATATAGTTGCAAAGGGAGTATATACTTTTCATTTACTACTTTGCTGCTGGAAAGGATTTTTATAACTGGACATTTAACAGCAAGGCCAAGTACGGTAATATCCTTAACAGTGTCATGCATTTAACAGTTTAGAAGACTGCACAGCAGGCCATGCGGAAACATTAGTTATTTCCTTTCTTTTCTTTGAAGAAGAATTTTGTGTCACCCAAAAAGTAGGCTTTTCCAGCATTTAATGTGCTAATCATGCCCAATAAAGACATTGTTCAATTTGATGTACATCTTTTGCTTTAGTTGGATCAACCAAGCAATGATGATTCCTGTTTTACTCATGATCGGCTCTTTGGAATTTCCTAAATTGGAGGGGAGGGAGCTCTGCCTTGCCCCAGAAACTGAATGCTATTCAGTTAAACCTGCATCTGCATAAATCCTCAGCTGTTCAAGAGAGAGAGAGAGAAAGAGAGAGTCACCCACTTCTGCTCTTTATACAACACTCTTCTTTCCATTCTGTTACACAAAGATCTCCTTTAATGAAGGCCTTCTGCTTTGTCAAATAACCCTCCGAGGGCTCTGCCTTTTTGTTTTTGTTTTCTCAAGATGGGATGGAGTCATGCAGCTTAATTGGCCAGTTATTGACATTTTGTCCGAACAAAACACTTCTGTCCAAAGGGAAGTAGTAATAGGTTTGGAATGGTGCATTTCAGCTAGGAAAAGCATTTTTTTAAAAAACCCCGAAGAGCATTTGATTGGGACCATCAATGGCAAAATGGTTAGCTAAACCAGTTGATAATTTGATTCACTATAACAAGACATCATCAGACTCTCATGGCGAACCCAGAATTGCAAATGGCATCACATTTGAGTTGAGAGGAGTTTGCCTTTCCATGGCGTACGCACACCGTTTTTTGTCCCGTTCTTGTTTCTGGCTAAAAAATGTATTGTAGGTTTTTGAAATAATACAAAACTTCTTTGCCAGAGACTATAATGCAGTGTTCTCTTCAAGACTTAGGGCAGGAGAAATCACCTTTCAGCTTTACGGAAACCTAGAGTTGAAGGTTAAATTCCCATGAACACTGCCACAATCCATCACACTGATAGAGGGACTTGAATATTGTTTCACAAGATTTATATACCACTTGAGTGCTATAAAACCTCAAAGTGGTTTACAAATGGAAAAAAACAACTACTGAAAATGTTCAGAAAAATAATTAAAATCAATGAAAACCTGAAAACCAAATTAAAGCAACATTCTACATGTCTGGATAGGCTTGTCTAAACAAAAATGTTTTTAGCAGGCACCAAACAGAGTAGTAAAGCAATGGAGCCTGCCTGATGTCAATAGGCAGGGAGTTCCAAAGGGTAAGTCCTGCCACACTAAAAGATCAATATCTTACAAAAGCAGAACAAGCATTATGTGGCACGGCCAGTTTCAAAGCAGTGGCATATGTGATCTTGCAATTATAAGCAACTGTGCATCGGATTTTATCCCAGGTTAGCTGCACCTTGTAGCTGTCTGCATCTGGGGAATTGCTATCTGTGGCTTAGGAGCAAGATTATGATGATGGGGGATACATGTGTACGGATATTTTGTGTCACAGAGATCATGAGAGAGCTCTGGCTGCAGAGGGCCACTTGATGTGGCTATAGCGCAGTTGCAGAGAACTTTTTTGCATGCAGAAGGTCCCAGGGTCCATCCCTAGGTAGGGCTAGGAGAGACGCCTGCCTGAAGCCCTAGAGAGCCATTGCCAATCCGTGTTGACAGTCCTGGTCTAACTCTGTATTAGGCAGCTTCCTGTGCTCTTTCCATCAGCCCTTACATCCTCATTTCATCTTAATGCTGTCAGTGCTCCTGGACAAGCTTTGTGAGTTTACATGGCCTAGTAAAATGTTCAGGGCTTGCGGCCATATATTTTCATGGACAGTCAAATAGATCACCATGCATAAGTAATAACCCACTGTGGTTCTGCAGCCCTCCACAGGATGTCAACCATCCATTATTTTACTTTCCCAGCTAATAAAACAGCATTCTGGCAGGCAACTAGAACTAGGATTTGAGTGGCCAGTGAATTCCAGAAGCAGCCCGACAGTTTCTTCCTTTGCTATGAACCCTGTCCCTAGACCCACCAGAATCTACCAGGCTCTGCCCTTGACCTATCTTGCCCCAGCTAAAACCTGCCAACACCATCTCTGCCTCAGCACCTAAGGGATCCTTCATCTCTGTAAATTGAGGCAAGAATGCCTGACTCACTAGGGCTATGCCTGTGCTTGCAGAGCAGCTTGAAATTTCTAATTACTTTATAATTACTGATTATTATCATTCCACCAGTAAGCAGAGCTGCTTCGACAAGAGCTGCTGTGCTTGACATTTCGGCACAACATGATACAGAAATGCTTTCCTAGGGCAGCACACAACACACACACACACACACACAGAGAGAGAGAGAGAGAGAGAGAGAGAGAGAGAGAGAGAGAGTACTCACTGATGCTCTGGTTGGAATGGGACTCAAGTGAAGCTCAAGCACCTTCATGTATTATCCCAAACGTTTTTTGGTTTACATTCTGCTTGGGAACACATTTGCATTACCTTGTGTCTTGGGCTTTTCAAACTTCAGCTCTGCTTGCAGGGGCTTTTAGAGTTTTATTCATATGTGTTCTTCCTCCTGTTGTTGCCAGTGTATTTTCACTGACTATCTGAGTTACCAAATGCTCTATCCTGCATCTCAGACCATCCAAGTTCTAATTGTTCCACCCAGATACTTTGGCAAAGAGTCCATTACAAGACTGTTTTTCTTTACTGATGAGAACAGAAGCTGGGACGGAACACGGAGGCTTCAGCTGCTGCAGAAAGGATACTTTTCTAGATTGAGTCCCACAGAACCAAATTAGGCTTCAGTCAATGTGGGCCTAGACCCTATTATTAGGCAAAGTGAGGCATCTGCCTCAGACACCAAATACTGGTGGGTGGGGCAACAACCTCCAACTTTCCCCAAGTCCCCTAAGTTAGGCAGCCCTGCACCTCCTAAGCTAGTTTACTGCCCTCAGGTGTGGTAGAGGTAGCTATCTCCTTGCCACGGAAATGGGGTTGGGGACCATGTTTTCTTGCACCAGTCATGCAGCTTCTGAGTCTTGGATTGCTGGTGTTCCTGAAGCACGAAGAAGCACTTGGGAACAGGAGCTGAAGAACCATTCTGTGTAAGCCACCAATATACCTTGTCATATTGAGAGAAATCCATAGACTACCATTGACTTGAAAATGAAGCTGTGCCAGCATTTAAATCATTGTAGGTGGGATCATAAGAACATAAGAATAGCCTTCTGGATAAGTTGAGCACCCTGTTCTCCCAGCAGCCAACCAGGTGTGTGGGTAATGGTATCAAAAATAAAACCTGCCTTCATTTTTCTCAGTGAAAATGGCAAACAATGTAGAAAGGGACAAGGTGAAGCTAGAGAGTAGATCATACAATATTGGGGTTGTTGGATCAAAAGCAAGCCAGAATGCCCATAATAAGTGCATGTATGAAGGCTGAACTAGCTGAACACCAGTGCTTTTAATACTGCCTATAGAAAATACCAGAGGAGAGGCAATTTTCCTCTGAGTATCAGTGGTAGTCAGACTTGAACAGAATAAGGTAAGTAGTGGTGGGGATGCTCACAGGTAACAGCAACCAACCAATATCTAAGCAACTGTGTTGCACTTTGGGGACAGGGACACACACAGCATACCTCTGAGCCCTTAAGGAAGGAACACAAAGCAACTGGTTGAAGTGACAAAGCAGATTTACATTGGATATCAGAAACTGCTTCCTAAGCTTAAAAAATGTCAGACGGTGAGGTGAGGCCTGTGCTCTGGAATTTCCTTTCCTGGAGGGTTTTAAGAAGACTCGATGGGCACATACTGAATGCAGCAATTAACTTCCAGGCGATTGAAATAGATTACCCATAATCTGTCTTCCAGAACCACAGTCCTATGATTTTCTGTCATAGCAATCATCTCGCAGGCTTTTTATTACAGTTGCAGTACCTCTGGGTTATCCATCCCTTTCTCAATTTACAGATGGAAGACAGAATGACAAAAATATGTACATGACTGCATGCTGCCTATTGGCATTACAGCCATCATGGTTTTAACATCTGCAGAGGGCCAAAAGTGGTACTTTCCAGACCTTGTTACCCTTTCGCAAGAATGTACAGAGTCTCCTGCTGGACCAGACTGAAGGCCCATCTAGTTCAGCACTCTGTTCTCAAAGCAGCTAACCAGATGCCCGTAAGCAGGACCACATTGCAATGGTCCTCTCATCACTTCTGATTCTCAGCAACTGATCTCTAGACATACAAACAATGGAGTTTGAACATAGGCATCAGAGCTAGTAGCCACTGGTAGGCTGATCCTCCATGAATTTGTGTAACTGCCTTTCAAAGCCAACCAAGTTGATGGCCATCACTATTCCATATAGGAACAAATTCCACGGTGTAGCCATCTTCCGTGTGAAGACATACTGTCATTTGTTCATCCTGTATTCAGGTTCATTGGAGGGCACTGGGTTCTAATATTATGAGAGACAAAACTGCTCTATATCTACTTTATCAGGCATGTCCAACAGGTAGATCGCGATCTACTGGTAGATCGTGGGGTGCTCCTGGTAGATCTCTGGCCCCTCAGCAATCTCCTTACAAAAAAACAAAAAAACAAAACCCAACTTTGGCTTCCTTCCACAACTTTGGGTAGATCACTGCCAGTTTTTTAAATACTGTGAGTAGATTGCAGTTGGGAGTTGGACGTCCCTGATCTACACCATACATAATCTTCTACTCAGTCATATCCTCCCTGATTCGCATTCAAAAACAACACTAAAAGGCTCCAAATGTTGTAGGCTTCCGTCACAGGAGAGATGTTTCATCCCCTTAATCATGTTGGTCCTCTTTTCACATGATTGTTTAGCTTACTCAAGAGCCACGTACTTTGCCCAAAACCCTTTGGAAGTCTTAAGTACACATTGTTGACTGGATCGCTTCTATTTTTCATAAAGTTGAGACAAGGCTTATCCTTGGAGAAGTCATTCTTGTTCTTGTGAGTTGCCCTCATTCTTCTAAATGCTTGGTAGTTGTTGTTTTTTAAATAGTGTCGGAACAGTTGTGGTGTGCGTCTTTTTTGTGCTGCACCAGCAGCAGTGTTAGATCATACTTACCGGTAAATTAGGAGTCCACAACAAGGCTCTTTTACATACAAGTGCCACTGCTGCTGGAGAATGTGGCACCTGCAAGGTGAATTCAGGCTTCTGACAGGATCAGAGCAATGCAAAAATGGCATGTGTTGCAGTGGCTCTCACACTGCTAAGGTAACTTCTGAAGGGGCCTTCAGAAGTCACCTCAGAATGGTTCTGAAAATGATGTGCGAGCAGCTTCCTCATGATGTAGACTTTGAGCTCATCTATATGGGAAAATTCTTTCCCATGCTCTCATTCCATGCTGTTGAATGCTTCATAAATAAACAAACAATTCCCAAGCCATTTTTAGGTCCAGGGTGGTGTGCATTAGTTCGTGCCAGAATACTGCATTAATGTGTATGAGTACACACTTAAACAGTATCTATAGTCCAGAATGTCTCATGTCTACTGTTGAGATAAGATGGGACTGTGACACTGGCAACATGCACGGGTGCCATGAACAAATAAAAATATAATATTTGTACCCAACAACTTCAAAAGCTCTGTGCAGGAGTATCCTTTTTGTGCCAGATGATTTAGCCAACATGATTTACCAAGACAGCTATAACAAATCTAGGATTCAGATCTAGACACCTTAACATATTTCAAATCAACACAGTTATTCCTTTCCCCCAGTAGAGTAGTTTTCAGCCACCAGGAATGTAAAGTGAGGGGAAAACAGCAACTCATTCTGCAAGTTCTTGCTCCATTGCTCTTATTAATGATGAGGGTTTAAAAAATATCTGCTACTTGAAAACATTCCCCTCTTGCCGTTTTTCAACCACAGCAGAATGTTATTGCTACATTTAAAGACAATGACAAGGTCTGAAGCTCAGGGAGGAGAACCAAGCAAAACAATCATCTGTCTAACATGAACCGAGAGCTGACTGATAGTAATTAATATGTTCCTGATCTATCGCATCTACAGACATGTTTTTATCTGCAAAACTCAGATTCCGTGCAAATTGCTTGAAACCGATCCATTAAAAGATCATCATTCTTTTTGGCACTAAAATGCAGAAAACAGGATAATTTTCCTTATTCAGTGTTCAGAGAATATGAAGTTTTGATTCTGGCTTTAAAAGAATAAAGAAAAAAGCTAAATTTTGAAATGCTAACAAATCTTAACAAGATTTGGGAGAGACAGAAGCCCCTCCTTTTTGAATCACTGATGCAACAGCTTCAGGGGATAATACATCAATGAGTGGCAGGATGTAAAAGAGTCTTGAAAATTATTTTGGCTTCAGGGATCTGCCTGTGTTGCTGTTTTGGTTCATTTAGGGGTTAGAATCATGACACATTCTGAACACACATTCTGAAGAAGTACCCAGTTCACTCTGGTTGCATTTGACACCAGTGTAGAAGATTCTTTCTCACACACTCTTTCTTGTTCATCAGCAAACATGATATGAAATTGGACCAAGGCGCATGGCATGCTTTAATTTCCCTACTCCATCATGCAGAGTCTGCTGGTGCAATGGACATGGGTGCAGATATGCGTTGTCATTTTGGAATTAATAGCCATCTGCACTCTCCAGTCCCCAAAAGCGTACCTAAACAATAAAATGAATACTAGAACATCGGGTGCACCATCTAATTAGACACATTTGAATTTGAAATTCCCATGGTCTATTTTGAATAGTAAATAGTGCTCTTTTACTTCTTTAATACCCCCCCCCCAAAAAAATCCATGTTAAACTTCAGAGTTGGTGAGTGGAATGGATTTATGTGCCGAGAGTATTGGGCCAACGATACTTCAGTTTGTTTCAAGTCAGTTTATTTGGTCGCTTAAATCTTAAACAAAAACTGCATAAGGTTCTCAAGACAAGAATAGTTGAGGGGGGGGCACAATATACATGCACACAAATGTAATTCAAACTTTTTGAGGAGGGTAAGGAATCTCAGTATGTAGGATTTGCTTCAAACCCCAGGTCTAAAGGCTGGCTCTGGTAGGCACATTTACTACACCAGGGTTACAGAACTCAACAACATGCATGCTCGGTGTTATGTACTGAGTTGAATAGGATCCAGAATGCAGCAGTCTGATTGGTCCTAGAACAATAGGATTCAGAATGCAGCAGTCTGATTGGTCCGCAGGAGCCACCCAATCCAACTCCTGGTGGAAGATAATCTGCAACCTGATTGGCCTACAGGAGAATCCCGGAGGTAGCCAATCACGTGGGGCTCATTGTGTAAACAATGTATATAAAGCAGACATTTTGGGGGAACTTGCATTCCTCACTACTATGAGCTGAATAAAGAGCATGAAATCCACACTCGACTCAGAGTATATTTCACTCTGCTTGAGGTTTGGTCACAGAAGTATGATCTTACATGTGTGAACTTGCCTTCCAGAGGTCTGGCACATTTGATGAAGTTTTAGGCATCCTCTCCCCACCCCCCTTTCCCTGCTGGTTTCAGGTATTTGGACTCACCTACGAGAAGTGGGAGACTGATAGGTGGCAAAAGGTGCTCTGAGGCAAAGGTTTGGACTTGGACTTCCAAACCAATAGTTCTGTGGTTTATTTTATGGGCTTGGCAGGAAGCAAATTGGGCTCAACATCCTATTTTATCCCAAACATTCTTTTTTAGAAGAAAAAAGAGGTTCCAGTACTTGCTTGGATAGAGTTTGTGCATTTAATAGACATCTTCTCACAACATAAAAAGAAAAAGAAAACAGCTCTGTTTGCATGGCTTTCCTCACAGCCGGTTCTGATAGTATTTTAAGCCTTCGACTAATGTGGCTGTAGAATAAATGTTTTGGGGTTTTAATATGACATGCTCTCCAAGGAAGCACATTTTGAGGACATCATTTTAATGAGTAGGATCTTGGTTCTGTTTGTTCACCAACAACCCTTGAATTCTGTTTTTGGTTCCTTTTTAAATAGGTGGCAAGATTTTATCCTTGCTCCATAAATATGGATGAATAGTATATAGAAAGCCTGTTCCATATTTAGGATCTGCTAAAACCGGGCACGGCTTCCCCAAGTGATTTGCCTACAACTGAGCAAACAATAAATATCTGTATAGGGCATGCTCCAACAATTTAGTTCCATTGGTTTTAATAGGCTTACTCTCTGGTGTGTTTAGGATTGCAGACTTTATTGGAGATAACCAGAAATAGACTGGGCTATGTTCTCCACCAACCTCAAGTTACCTTCTGCCCACATAAACCGTCACGATTATCCCCATATAAACTGTCCTGGACTCTGCATTCATCATCTGAGGCCCTTTGTGTGCCTCCTCTACAAGAGGTCCAGAGGGTGGCAACACGAAAAAGAGGCCTTTTCTGTAATGGCTCCCTGTTTGTGGAATAAAGGTT
This sequence comes from Podarcis melisellensis, assembly GCF_964234715.1. Taxonomy (NCBI): domain Eukaryota; kingdom Metazoa; phylum Chordata; class Lepidosauria; order Squamata; family Lacertidae; genus Podarcis; species Podarcis melisellensis. Next base: position 30,410,976 of record NC_138530.1, read on the forward strand.
TGCCTGGCACCTTCATTATATATTTTAGGCACCCGGTGAAAATGTTCCTCTTCAAAAAGGCCTTGGGCTGATTAATATTCTACAGCCTTTTAAATGTGTCTGTAGGAAGGCAGTGGGTCATGTTGTGCGGATGCCTGATTATCGTCTTCCAAAGCAACTACTCTATTCCGAACTTAAAAATGGAAAGCGTAACGCTGATGTGGTCAACAAAAGAGGTTTAAAGATTCTCTCAAGGCAAATCTAAAAAATGTAGTATAAACACCAGCAACTGGAAAACACTGGCCTGTGAGCGCTCCAATTGGAGAACAGCCTTTACCAAGAGTTTTGAAGATGCTCAAACTCAGGATGAAAGGGAGAAACGTGCTAAGAGGAAGGCACATTTGACAAACCCTCACCATGATCAACTCCTGCCCCAATACTTGCATCCCCACTGTGGAAGGACATGTGGATCCAGAATTGGCCTCCACAGTCACTTACGGACTCACTGTTAAAACCGTGATTATGGAAGACAATCTTACTCAGCTACGAGTGATCGCCAAAGATAGTTTTGTTGTTTTTGTTTTAAACCTTGTGTTTTTATCTTGTATTTTATTCTGTGAACCGTCCTGAGATCTTGTGATTTACCGCGGTATATAATAAAATAATAATAATAATAATAATAATAATAATAATAATAATAATAATAATAAATAATTGCCTTCCTCCTTTTCCTGCTGCCACCAGAGATTGCTTTCAGGTGATGTGTGTGCTTTTTTGGCCACTACAAGACTATTTGTTGGGCTGGCTGGTGGGGAGCTATACAGCTACAGTACATGCCAGGAGGCTGAAAACATTACTTGGCCACCAATGTTGCCATGCTTCTATAGTCCTCCCAAGGAATAGGAGTGGTGGACTGAAGCCACATTTCTCTTGGGCAGCTATGGCTACTCCTGTCTCCTGTCTCCTGCTCATTCTGCTTCACTGTAGTCTAAGCCTCTTGCAGTCTGGTCCAATGCATATTTACACAAAAGCAAGCCTTGTGGATTCCGGTGGGGCTTGCTCCCAGGGAAGTGTGCATGATTGCAGCTTTAGATGCTTCAGCTAAAAGTCTTATTTTTTTATAGCCATAATTAACTTTTAAGGTTTGAGTTGCAGCTGGTGCCAGGTTCCAACAGGTTTGGAAAGCCACACAGAATGCATAAAAGGCAAGTGGCCCTGCCAGGAGATCTCGCCTACTTACCATGCTGAAACCTTTACTTCTCTCTCTCTCTCTTTTTGCACTCTGCCATCTGTGTCTGTGAGTACATCACGTTTTCTGTATAATCAGTGTTCTACCAATTAGGATAAATTACCGTTTCATTACTGTTAAGTACACTATTAAAATGCCATTCATGTCTCTTGCTGACAAAGCAATGCCTGCAACTCTCCCCATTTTCAGGGAGATTCATCTAATTTCAGAATGTTGATGGAGGAGCTCATTCAACTGGCAGGATTTGCCAGCATTTTTGAGCATTAAAAGCTTTCAGGGCACTTAGTTGCATGCCAATTTCACTCTGGGGACAGGCCTTCACAAATGGCAGAAGATTGCACTGAAATGTCTGTCTTGGGCGTGATTTGCTTGGGGCAAGGCCTTAGGAGCTATGCTAGTGGATGGTTGAGGAAAGCAACACTTAGAGCAGGGCTGGGTAACCTTGTAGCCCTCCAGGGACCGTTAACCACAGCGCCCATCACCCCTGAGAATCGGCCATGATGTCAGGTGATGGGCAGATGGGCAGCCCCTCCCACCTCAAAGCTGGCCTATAGGAGCTGGGGAAATTAGGGATCCAACCTGCTGGCTGGATCCAGTTCCCCACCCCTGACCTAAGACATCCTTAGCCTAAAGGGGAGCTTTCCACAGCAGGACTGTATGATTCATAACATCATAAAACTCTGCTATACCTACAGTAGAGGTTCTTCGCGTGTTTTTGGTGGCATTGGGCCCAGGATGTCGTAAAACATTTAATCTCTCCCATAATTTGCTTAGGCAACAGTCTTCCTCACACGGTGTACTGTACATGTTCTGGCTAGGCACAAGTTGTGGTTGGGAAATACAGATGAGCTGCCAGATCTTCGAGATGTAAAATCCCCAAGGCAAACCCAAGGCTTAAAATAGAATGTGTATCTCTGAGTAAACTTCCTTGATGTTCCCCCCACCCCAAAAAAAGTTGTCAAATAAGTGTGCATTTAGTATTTGAATAAAGCTGTGGACTTAAAAATAAATAAAAAATCTGTGAGGCCCGTGTGTTCTGCCACCTAAGAATATGATGAATGAAACTCTTCAGAGATGAACACCAATGAAAAGGACACTGTTAAGTAGAAATTACCACAGAAGCAAGAGCACATGCTCCGACATTTGCACAGGTTCTTAGTGAACCGTGTTGTCTCTGGGCCTGGCGAATTGGAAAATGTCCTCCTTTCCTGAAGGAAGTTGAAACAGGCATGTCTTGTGTCTATAATTACAGTGGTAGCTCGGGTTAAGAACTTAATTCGTTCTGGAGGTCCATTCTTAACCTGAAACGGTTCTTAATCTGAGGTACTACTTTAGCTAATGGGGCCTCCCACTGCCGCCATGCGATTTCTGTTCTCATCCTGAAGCAAAGTTCTTAACCCGAGGTACTATTTCTGGGTTAGCGGAGTCTGTAACCTGAAGCGTCTGTAACCCAAGGTACCACTGTAATAGGGAAGAGACTTGAAGTAACAGACTAGCCTGCTGGTTGGGGGTAATGGGAGATGTAGTCCAACAGACAGGGGAGGGGGCCAGATAACAGGACAAGGTGAGAAAAGCTACTGCTGCCTCATATTGCAACGCCTTTGCTTTTAAAATGTGTTTGTACTTCTGCATTAAATGGTGCATGCCTGCAGGGTGAGCTATAGTTCCATTCTTGGTAGAGGGAGTTTGTTCCTCAAATTGTTCTGAAGCGCTTTATGCAATGTGTTAACCTTTCACATGTTTGACAATTTGCTTGAATCTCTGTGAATTAAGTTACTCACTTTGTTTTAACTCACTTTGTTACTGTATTTACTCGAGTCTAATGAACCAGCGAATCTCATGCACACCTCAATTTTTCAGAACCTTGAAGCCAAAAAAAGAATTTGTAGCGAATGTAAACGTGCCATCAAATCTAATGCACACCTTTATTTTCACAATGTAATTTGGCCAAAAAAGGTGAGCGTTAGATTCAAGTAAAAATGGTAGTTGTATTGAACTCATGGGGGGAAAGTGGGATATACATGTTTATTTATGTAACTTTGTTAATCATTTAATGTAGAGAGTCCTGAGAGAAAAGTCTTGAAAGTGCTTTACTGTGGAAACTGATCAGAAACAGTGTGTAATTTGAGGAGAAAGGAACAGAAAGGTTTTGTCGTTTTTCCTTCAGCCTTGTGCATAAGAGGGTGACATTCAACCAAACATAGGAGCCAATTCCTAGGGGCTGAGGTCCCTTCGCATCCCCATAAAATATTTGAGGGGGCTGCCCCCTCCCCAAGTTGATGGACATTGCCATTCAAATGGTGTGTATGCCGTGTCTTGTGATCAATTATGAGGGGCAGGGTTTACCTCCCCGCCCCACACACAATATTTTATTTAAGTCGGCACCTCTGCAACCAAACATACAGAAGAAAACTCCCTCAAGAACTGTGCAGCCAGTCAGAGCACACACTCCCTCAGTGAACATGAGACTTTGCCTGGTTCCTAAGCAACACCTCCACCCCTCCCCTCTTGGCAAGGTGACTTTTAACACTAACAGAATGGCCCCTGCTGTTGCACTTCCCACATAAATAAGACACAGCTGCATAAAGGAAAAGGCACAGATCAGCCCTAAACCATGCCTGACAGTTTAAATTTCAGAGAGAACAGAAACGTGAAGATCCTCTTCCCACCTATGGTTAAGAGATCCGGAGCAGGGATTATACATTTTTTCACCACCTCAGCCCCTCCTCTTTCCTAACCAAGGGATTATTGGTTAGCATGTTAATTGCAGCTAACATCAGGGTGCCGCTGTATCACAAAGGGAAGGGAGTACACGTGGCTCTTTGTTTTTAGCAATGTGTGGAACTGTTACATCTGTACTAACGAACTCATATCTGTGATTCATGAAAATATATCAATCCTTATGCACGACTGCTCTGTTAAAACTTCCGCAATTTAAAATAAAAAAATTCTTGGTTTGTGACACTGTGTCCAGACAGGAAAAGCTATTCTTTCCGTTCATTAATTGTTCATTTCTTGCAGACTGTTTTCCATCCTTACTGCCTGTATTCAAAGGTTCTTATTAAAAGAATAGCAAAGCAAACAATGGCTTACCTGGAAGGAAGGAAGGAAGCACGGTCTCTGCTGTGAGTAGATAATTGGCCTTTGCATAGCGAAATGAGTTAGGTTATAGCTGGAGCACCTTCTGCATTTGAGGAAGCCAAGAATCCTTTCATGCATCACTTAAATTAGCCCTCAATCAGCTCAAAAGCGAGGCCTGATTGAGCCCATTTTGTGATTGCAGCGATCACAGGAGATGACAGAGATTTGTTCTTCTTCTGGCATTCTGTTCATATATCTGCTGAATGCTTTTGCCTGCTGCAGTCTCTGAATTCAAGGACTCCTGGAGAGCTACTACTGCAACTTCCTGCAGAGTGCAAGTAACGGCGGGATGCTGCGCAGTCTGCCATAGCTGCAACCCAGCTCCATTTCTGCACATTCATAGTGGCACAGTTGTGTGGCAACAGGTATAATAGCAATTCAGAATGCAATCAGTGCAGGGACTTGGCAGCATCCTCCTGCAGGTTGAAGGCCTCTTGGCATCCAAGTGTACAGGTCCTGATTATGGTGGTGTTCAAGTTGGCTCCCTACTTCCTATTTGCTCGAAAGCTCAAAACACTACAAAGGAAGGAAAGTCCATCTGTTCCTGTTGTTGTAGTCTCGTTGTTGAGCGACAACGTGCAGAGCTCAGTGGAGTGGGAGGCCAGCCAACCAGAAGACTCCCTGAGGTGTACTTGCCTGAAGACAGAGTTAGCATCCAAAGTCAGGTCCAGTCCCAAGGGCAGGTGAACAGCAATCCACATGGTCAGATGGTCTAGGGGTCAGGGACCCCGATGATCATGGGGTCAAGATGAGCAGGAAGCAGCTAGGTATTGCCAGGAGCTATAGGTGTTGTTACCAGCAACTGAAGGCTACTGGAAGCTCAGCTTAGGCAGACTGAAGCCAGCTGGTTCTCATCAGTCCCTTCTCCTTTGTGTCATTGAAGGCTGATCAGTTGCAGGTGGAGTCACTCCTCCTTTCCCCCCTTCAGGCTGCTGTTCAGCAGGTGAAGCTGACTTTTAACTCATTTTATTATTACAGTCACAGACCAGTTCCAGCTCATTTACAATATCAGAAAAATTATAAAACACAACAGGAATACATTGGGTTGCAATTAGGTATAACAGAGACAATTCAGATATAGCGTCAGTTAAAAATATATAATAAATCTTGATCACTAAAATATAACCTAAAATTGTCATTTAAAACCTTCATCATTTTGGTAGTGAAGCTAACTCCTAGCCCATGACACCTGAACTCCATAGTAATCCCTGAAACCCCAAATAAATGCTGGGATGCCCCATGTCTTATATCAGGATCAGAGGACTCCCTCTTTGAAGCACAGCAATGCAGATAATCAATTGAAACTAACATGACTGCAAAATGCTGATAAGTGCATGGTGGCATCACAAAACCATAAAAAATTACTAACTTAGCGTGCACTAGTTCCTGTAGCAGGGACAGGGGTGGCACTGAGTCCCTTGGGCTTGCTGATGAGAAGGTCGGCGGTTCAAATCCCCACGATGCGGTGAGCTCCCATTGCTTGGTCCCAGCTCCTGCCAACCTAGCAGTTTGAAAGTACGTCAAAGTGCAAGTAGATAAATAGGTACCAAAAACGGCATTTCCGTGCGCTCTGGTTTCCGTCACAGTGTTCTGTTGCACCAGAAGCAGTTTAGTCATGCTGGCCACATGACCAGGAAAACTGTCTGTGGAAAAACGCTGGCTCCCTTGGCCTGAAAGCGGAGATGAGTGCCACAACCCCCATTTAACTGGACTTAACCGTCCAGGGGTCCATTACCTTTACCTTTTTTTACTGGTTCCTGTGGGTGCATGGCACACACTCAATGGCAGAGACAAAAAAGAAAAAAATAGCTAACTTTTGTAGGGGGAAAATAAGTAATGGAGAGTGCCCACCCTCAAATATCCTTTGGGACAAGAAGAATCATTTGTTGTTGTCATTTAGTCGTGTCCGACTCTTCGTGACCCCATGGATCAGAGCACGCCAGGCACTTCCACTGCCTCCTGCAGTTTGGTCAAACTCAGGTTCGTAGCTTCGAGAACACTGTCCAACCATCTCGTCCTCTGTCGTCCCCTTCTCCTTGTGCCCTCCATCTTTCCCAGCATCAGGATCTTTTCTAGGGAGTCTTCTCTTCTCATGAGGTGGCCAAAGTATTGGAGCCTCAGCTTCACAAGAAGAATCATACTCCCAAGCAAATCCACTATGCATCCCATCTGGCCCAGACACATGGGGGCGCATTGCATAGTCAAAGGGAATCTATGCATAGCAAGAATAGGCAGTGTGTAGGGGGGGGAATGTAACTGGGGGTGCCCACTCCAAAATATGCTTTATGTCAGGACAAATCATACAGCTAAGCAAAGGGGAGAGTGTCTTATAGAAGATGCCAAGGCATCTCACCTGCCCTGGAGCTTCCTGTGGGCGTAGGGCATGAATAAAGGTCTCTGTGCACACCAAAAACAGCCAAAATATGTAGGAAAAGTAAGTGACTGGTGATGCCCACCTCAAACTATGCTTTTGGCCACCCACAGATATGAAAGCATGTTCTGTACAAGATACCATTGGATCCTGCCTGACCCAGAGATTCCTGAGGACAAAACATAAGCTTATTTATCCAGCAGTTCAGGGACAGGTGAACTTTCCTTCTTTTCCAGTGCTTTGAACTTTCAAGCAAGGAACTGGGAAGTGGGGACGAGCTTTGATATCGTCTGATTATGCCTGGTTTTTGTGCCTTCTTATCTGGGTGTGTTTGCCTGGGCTGGAACAGAATGTGTCCTTGCAGGCTCATACTGTTTTTTTCAATTTGCCTGGCTCCAGAGGGGTGTGTGTGTGTGTGTGTGTGTGTGTGTGTGTGTGTGTGTGTGTGTAAACTAGCCTATCCCACAAAGGGGAAATTGTTCTGCTTGCTTTTGTCTCTGGTGCCACCCCTGCCATGTGGCTCCTGGGGGCAAATGCAGCCCTTGACCTGAGAGGGATTCCCCACACACAGTTAGACGCTTGCATTGTTTCCTAACCTGAGATCTTTGGATAAAGGGTGGCTTATAATTTAATTTAATTTATTTTATTTTAAAGAGGAAATGACAATCCTACTGGATATTCTTCTCCTCTGTTACCCTCTTTCCCTTGTTAGGGGGAGAGGAAGAAATGGTGATAAACAATGCCCCAGAAGTGTAGATCTTTGGGGAGATGGAATCCTGAAGGGCAGAAGAAGACACCCTCATAGAACTCATCTTTACCATCTTGTGGTTTCTGGTACTGAGTCTCTGGTCTACATCAGTTTTTCTAGGTCATGTTGACAAATAAACTTAACAGAGGATCGCTCTATCATACTCTGTGCCCCTGTTGGAAGCTACTTTCTCTGCACGATAACATCGTTCATCTTCTGAGCAAAACTAGGGAGGGCGTCCTGAACAGGTGCCATAGAATTCTAATAAAGCTGTAATGTTCCCACTGGGGCTAAAGGGAATCCAACTGATAGTTATAAGCCCAAGTCTCAATTTACATGGGCTCAATTAATCAAGCTGTTAAAAAGCACGCACCCCTAGGGAGAAGCCTGGTGCAAGTGCTTCTTTCTTCCATTGTTGGGAAACTGCTAAAATAGGAGACAGAATTGAGGGCACCAGTTTAATAGCTGCACTGATCTCAAAGGGAGCAGCATAGCTCAGTTGGGAGAGCTTGAGGCTCTTAATCTCAGGGTAGTGGGTTTGAGGCCCGTGTTCGGCAAAAGATTTGTGCATTGCAGGTCTTAGATGAGCCTCGTGGTCCCTTTCAATTCTATGATTCAGCAACCATGTGCAGTCTGACTTTTGTGTGTGGGGGTCAAATATACCAATGTTTTATATAGTTCAGCAATGTACAAGAGCCACAATCTCTCCTCCTCCTCCCACCAACAGCAACCAGCCTAGCCCTTGCAGCTTGCACCATGAAATCCACCAGGTCCTTTCCTGAAGGTGCTTTTTCACACAGCATCTGTAGTCTGTACACCAAGGACGCCAGAATCGACTTGTGTACGTACACAAAATAAACATTAAATGGCTTCCCTCCAAGAACTGCTTTCGCTAGAGCAGGAGATGGGGGTCCCCAAGCCCATGACCAAATGTGGACTCTAGCCATTATACCACACTGTCTACCCTCTCCCCAGGCTTCAGTGACACACTCCTGCCAGGGGAAAGTCACTTGGGGTATGAGGAGTGTGACCTGGGGAAGGAAGTGTGGCCTACAAAGAGTTTTGAGGTCCTGATAGGTGTGGAGGGCCACATTTGAACCCTGGGCAGACACTTCCATGGTTCAGGGCTTAATCGACAGCCATGCTCCCTCTTCTCCTACAGGTATTAAGTTTCCATAATGCCATGAATATTATGGTGTTACCCATTTTTGCTGTTGTGAATGGTCAAAATGCTACATTTCAGCTTTTGGGAGACATATCAGAGATTCGTGTCTCTTGCATTTCATGGCTTTCTGCCCCCAGCTGGCAGCTCCCCCCCCCCTATATTACCAGGTGTGTGTGTACTGTATCTGTAAAATTACTGAGTCAAATTCATTGGCTTAAGTGGGCTCTTGTTTGTAAAAAGCTACTGCCATCACAAATATATTAGCCTACAAGGAGCCTTTGCTGTTGTTTTTTGCAATAATTTGTCATTGGAGATTAAAATGGGAATGATAGAGCTGGGTCTAGTGAAAAATGAAGTGCAGCCTGATAGACAACCCTGGAGGAAGCTTTTTTTTTTTTTTTTTTGCAAAGGTCTTCTTAACAAAATTGCCTATTGAAATGCAGTGAGCAGGAAACTTGGCACAACTGGCAGGGCTTTTAAAATCCCACAGCGCCACCTGCAGTACAAGGACTGTGCCACCACTTTCTAATTTTCATTAAAGAATCAACAGCAACTTCCTTTATGGACAGAATCATATGATATAATTCTTCCCAAAACCAGTCATTTAATGTTAGCTTGAGAAGAGTTGACTGCATCTTAAGAAATGTAAAGATGTATTTGTAACTCTCATTTCTAAATATATTTGTAAGTATATCAGCCTTTTGAAAGGAAAGGATTCACAGCGGTGTGCGATCTTCCAATTAAGCAGCAGCTAAAAAGAAAATAAAAGCAACATATTCAAAATGCCATAAACACTCCTCAATGAATATACAGTATTGCCTTCATATGAGCAAACATCCAGCAGAACTTTTATTTTTATCCATTTAATTATACAAAAATACAAAATATGTCAATATCACTATAAAAATGAATACACAAGCAGAGTCCTCCCCCCACTAATAGACGTCATAAAAAAATGAGACAAGCACAGGACATTCCATAGGTGGTGATATGTCAAGGGCCACATGCCAGAGGTATGCATGGCCACCCCATTTCTCTTTGTCTGCCATTCCCTTCTCTCTCTCCCCATCTCGTTCTCTCTCTTCCTCCCCATCCACTGGGTTGCTGAAGAGGGACAGATCACTCTTGCCAAACTGTTTGCTTGGAGAGACTTTTCTATCCCTCCGCCTTCCATCACACCAGCGGTTTCCCCCTCCTGCCTCCCTCCATTTGGTTTCCTCCCTACTCCATGAAATTAGGCAGCAGGTCTCCACCCCACCACCCAATGGTGAACCTTTCTAGCCAGATCTTAACTCCACACACCCCCGTGGGCCAGTTTGGGCAGCTAGGTAGGACTGCCCACCTGTAAATCATCTGGCATAATGTCATGTGATTGACACCTATCAAAGTCGGTCTACGGGGGTGGGGGCATAGCTCAAAGATGGGACGTGGGTGGCACTGTGGTCTAAACCACTAAGCCTCTTGGGCTTGCAGAATGGAAGGTCAGTGGTTCAAATTCCCGCAATGGGGTGAGCTCCCGTTGCTCTGTCCCAACTCCTGCCAACCTAGCAGTACAAAAGCATGCCAGTGCAAGTAGAAAAATAGGTACCACTGCAGCAGGAAGGTAAACGGCGTTTCCGTGAGCTCTGGCTTCTGTCACAGTGTTCCGTTGCACCAGAAGCGATTTAGTCATGCTGGCGACATGACCCAGAAAGCTGTCTGTGGACAAACGCCGGCTCCCTCGGCCTGAAAGCGAGATGAGCACCACAACCCCATAGTCGCCTTTGACTGGACTTAACCCTCCAGGGGTCTTTTACCTTCTTTAACCATAGCTCAAGGGGCTTGCTCAGCTCTGTCTGCAGCGCTTCTCAAATGCCTGACAATCAGCTGCCTGCTGGATGCTTGGGAAGTCCTATGCAAAGCCTCTTTCCTTCAAGCCCTGCCCTCACTTTCCCTACAACTGATTGTCAGAGGGGCATGACTTGTCCAAAACAGCCTTTTGAGCCAAATGGGGAGCCCAAATTTGACCATTCCTTGCCTCTGGTTTTTAAGGGAAAAGACCTCTGGTAAAATTTCAGAAGATGTGCAACATTCTCAGTACTTGAGATTTATCATCATCCTGCACACACATAATTCCAGAGGAACAAAGTTTAATCATTATTAATTGAATTGCATCCATTGTTCCCACTAGGCTTTATGCACTTGCATTTTATTCATGGCCATTTACCTTATTCTCTCAAAGAAGAGGCTCTAATAGAATTCCTTCCTTCCTTCCTTCCTTCCTTCCTTCCTTCCTTCCTTCCTTCCTTCCTTCCTTCCTTCCTTCCATTAAATATCCTGGCTGCTAGGCTTATCTTAGTTACTGAGTGAGCAGATTTTGTTTCAGCTGATCTGTTCGCATCACTGAACAACACTAGCTTAGCGGACAGAAAACCCTCTCTCCCCTAAGGCTTCTCAAATTGCTTGTTCTTCCCCAAGCAAACATCCAATCCTTCTTACAACCACCAACCACGTATAAAACCTTTACACCTCCAGCACTGCATAGATTATTTTACCTCTTTGCCTCTCGCTTCTGGTTGCTCGGCTTCCGTGCTGGATGCGATGGGTGGAGCTGCATTGACTCCTCAATCCAGGAAAGGACTGGTGATGAAGGGCCAGGTCGCTCTGGCCCTTGGTCACCACCAGCCCACTGCACTTCTGTGTGAAGGCTCAACCTGCATGCTCAGCTTAGAGAACAAGTGGCCTGTGGCTGAGACCTGGATGGCTCCATGGTCTGGTGCTGCATATCTGTGCTGGACATCCGGCATAGAAACACAGCAGAGGGTGCTGCTGTGGTGCAGGGAAGGAGTGCAAGTTTATCTTTTCTATGCCCAGTATAATGGGGGTGCAGTGGGCTGCCAGAGGAGGAATGAAGCACCCCATGCTGCCTCCACTTCTAGGCTGGGGGTGGGGTCTGTGTTTCCTTGCTGCCCAGCTCAGAAATACAGTGGACTGCTAGAAGAGGGTCATCTGCCAGCTCACTCATTTGCCTGGGAGAAATGCTAGGTTACCTATGGAGACCATATGAGGAGGGCTTGATGAGGAGGGCAAGACTGATTTATTCCATTTTATTTACTTCCAATAACATTCATAAGCCAGCAGCTCATTAAAACCATATATAAGGAAGGTGTACCATAAAATCAACAAACCATCGTAAAAAAGCAAGATGATAAAATACAAAACAAATTACCAACAGTGAATGTTATTGGGTCTCTTAAAAAGGTTTCCATCAAGCGATGGAATATCAAGAGTCGTGGGTGCTAGCTTCATTTCAATAGGAACGGTGTTCCAAATAACTGGTGCCACTGCACGACAAGCCTTTGTTCTCATAGAGACTAAATGAAGACTGATAGCCTGAGTTTCCATTCCCTTTCAAGCTGGTAATGAACATCTGTGAATCGCATAACTAATACCCGCTATAGATGCACAGCACCTCCGGAAGTCATTAAACTCAGTTATGCACTTACAATTTCAGAACTTCACATTAAGCAACAGTCCCAAGATTTCTACCTTGAACCAAAAACCTAAATATTTAAATTCATTCGGGCACAAGTACAATAACCTAATGTCTTTAGGTCTAACGACGTTGCTTTAATATTCCCTTTCTGTATGCATGAGGGGCGAGGAACCTGTGGCCCTACAGATGTTGCTGGACTTTCAGTTCTCTTCAGCTCCAGCCTGCACAGCCAATAGTCAGTGATGATGGGAGCTGCAGTCAAACAACATCTGGAAGGCCACACGGGTCCCTCTGCCTGCTGTGCAGTCCTTCAAGCTCTTAGGTAGTTTGTTTGAAATACATTCAGGTAGGCACTGGAATTTGTAATGGTCACTACAGTGGTACCTCTGGTTAAGAACTTAATTCGTTCCAGAGGTCCGTTCTTAACCTGAAACTGTTCTTAACCTGAGGTACCACTTTAGCTAATGGGGCCTCCCGCTGCCGTCGCGTGGCCACAGCGAGATTTCTGTTCTCATCCTGGGGCAAAGTTCTTAACCCGAGGTACTACTTCCAGGTTAGTGGAGTCTGTAACCTGAAGTGTTTGTAACCCAAGGTGTTTGTAACCATTATGTTTTAAATTGTATTATGTACACTATATACTAACAGAGGTGCTGAACTTGGTTTCTAAACCAGTTCAAACCTTGAGGTAGTTGACATATAAAAATAGTTCTAATATAGAGTTGTTTAGTTGCTTTTCCCCACAAATGACAAACATCAATGTGGAGCAGGGCAGGCTAGGCTCCACCCCTGGTTCATCCAAAATGATCTCCACAATGCATGGGGGGGTTCCCCGATGGACATTGTAATGAAAATACATAGGTGAGGAGCGGAGTTTGTCACCAAAATGCCACTTTCCCACTGGAGGTGTCCGCGCATTGCGCATTTGATGGGCAATGAAGGCCCAAAGAGGCCACCATCTTTCGCTGACTCAATACTGATATTGTACAGGAGATAGGCTTAAGAAGGAGTAACCACCTCTGTTAAGATAAGAAAAGGTCACAATGGAAAACATAGCTATCTCATGTTTCAGTTTAAGGCTGTGCACTCACACTGCTTTTCAGTGCCAGGTTTTTAATGCATATTATTGTTATCCAACATGCATATGTATCCCCTACTTTTGTTATAAGATACTATGGTTTAATGCGTCGTTTTCCAAACCAGCTTCACAGTGATTGGAGTCCCTGAGCCATTTCTAATTCGTCTCTAGCCAAGGTGTGAACACCTTTCTTTAGGGTGTACACATCCTCATTCCACGAATGCCCACTGGTTTGTACACAAACAGAAATGGACTGGACACTAATTAGGCTGTGCTGATGTGAATAGCTAGTCGGGAAAGAGGTTTGAGAACTTCACTGTGCTCTAAGGCAGTAATGCAATTGGCAATATGTTTTCAGGTCCATGGGCAAAGTAGTGGATCCCGTCCCCCTTAACTAAGCAACTCAATGATTAACAATCCTTCAACCAACAAAAGCTTACATAGTTGGAACTCACATAATTGCTACGATAAACATGCAAACTTCCTTCAATTTCAGTCCAGTGTGTGCAAGATTCATCAGATGAGGCATACTGATCTATGGAAAGTCTTGGCAGTGAAGGAGGAAATGGCATGAAGATCTCCAGAGTGCTCACACAGTCTTCTCAGTGCAGGATTTGCCTTGCTCATGTAGAGAGATTAGGGCTCAATGTGTTTAAGGAACAGTATGACACACTTCTCTGACTGGCGGCCATTTCAATGGCCTGGTAGTTAGAATTGCCAACTAAGAGATGGTAATAACTTTCATTTCCAATGTCTTTGATTTCCTCCTCTTGAGTTTCTTCTTCTTCTTCTTCTGTTTCTTTTTTACTTCCTTCTTCTTCAGTATTTGGTGAGAAAGTGCATTTAGAAACCATTCCACATCTTGGGGGTCTTCGGGCCACCTCAAGTATTGACCCCTTTGCAAAAACACTCTGACTGGTTGATACTTCATAAGCTGATATTGCGAAAGTGATCCAGCCACCACCATTATGAGGACATCTTTCAGGTCACAAAAATACCGACTCTGAGCAAAATTAAAAGCTTCGACGCACCAGCCATCCTTGAGAAACTGCTTTGTCACTATGCAAATTGTTTTCCTACAGTTCCAAATGGCATCACGAATGTTGGTGATGTGATCCTCTCCTGGCAAGAAATCTCGTTCTTCAAAGCAGAGAGCAAATTTGTTTTTATCAGAATACTGGAGGTCTAGGTGTCTTATCAAGGAGTTCTGGACCCACTCAAAATCCTTGCTGCTGTAGCACATGTAGGCATCATATCTATAGGTCTCTTCCTCCAACGCTGGCCGTTGCTCCTTCAAGAATACTCTTACCACGGTCTTATACCAAATGAAGCAGGTCCCTCTAAAGCGAGCAAAAACAATCACCACCGTTAGGAACATTGTCACAGCAACGGTGGTAAAAATGAAGAGCGACAACTGCAGAGGCTCCAATATCTTGTCTTCATTGCAATCATCAACATTAAACTCATGAAGGCTTTTGCCAGCAAGATCAGGGGGTCCAAAACAAAACCTTTCATCTGGTGACCCAGCTAAGGTGACATTGGTTTGGTTCAGCCACACAATTAGGTCACTTAAGAGGCAATTACAGTAAAATCTGTTATAGGTGATATCCAGATTGTCCAGAGTTGCAAAGAGCTGAGGATCTGGATAAAGCAGCTGGTTCGAGGATAAGTCAAGTTTCCTGAGGCTCACAGGAAAAGCACTGTGAGAAATGTAAGTTAAGAGGTTTGAAGCCAAGTTAAGCCTAACCAGTGATACCAGGCCATCAAAGATGCCCTCTGGAAGGAAACTAAGGTAGTTATTATTGAGATGCAGGACCTGAAGCTTGGACAACGCCTTGAACACATCCAAGCACAAACCTCTCTCCCACACAAGCTTCAACATATTGTCTCCAAGATCCAAGTAAAGTAACTGGTTGTCTTCTGCTATATTGTTGTACCTGTAGCAGTAGGAGAAGCGATTATTTCTTAACAAAATATACTGGATATCTGGATATCGGAGAAGTTCATAGAGGTCTCCCAGATTGTCCATCCTGTTTCCTCCCATGTCAACATATGTTGAATTTATAGCCACTATTTTGCTGTGGTCTCCAGACTGTATCCGGTTGCTACCTAAAAAAGCATAGCTGAGACTTGGGAGTGTTAAGATTACTTTTAGAGCATTGTCACTGAGGTCCACAGTGTGAAGGTTTGGCAAGCCTTTAAATGGAGCCCTATCAATCACCCCAATATGATTGTGTTGCAGAGCTATAATACGCACATTTAGAAGTCCTTCAAAAGTGTAATCCAAGAGTTCTCCCAGCAGATTGTACGACAGGTCTAGGTGTTGTAGGCTCCAGAGACCAAAGAATGCTTCTTTTTGAATTTTATTTATGTTATTTGAGTTGAGATCCAGCAATTCCAGATCACCAAGATATTGAAATACACGTGGGTTAAGAGAAAAGATAAAGCCATGTGAAATATTAAGCAGGCGAAGGCCACTCTGGGCCAGACCTGCAAATGTTTTGTTGTTTGGGTCTGGCATGTTATTAAAGCCAAATGATGAGCCCATGGTGTGAGGCGATATCTTCAAACCCACCAGTGGTGTTCCCTGAATAGCTGCACAGAATTCCTGGGTTGTTCTTATACCCCAGCCATTGCCACCAACATCCAGCGTATCGAAGACAATGTTTTTGAAAGGATTGCCACAAGTTGCCCAGTCTTGAGAATCTTCTTTAAACAAACCATTAGAATTAAGATTCAACAATGTGAAAGCTTTTCCTTGAAAGCTGTAGAGATCTCCCTCACATATGGTTTCAATGCTGTTTAATTTCAAGTTCAGAAGTGTTAACTTTTGCATGTTGCGCAATGAAGGGTGAGGGTGAAGCCTAGTGATCTTATTGAATGCAAGGTCCAGATATTCCAGAGAGACCAAATCTTTAAAGTAATCCTTTTCCAGAATGGATTCATTAAGATCATTATAGTATAGCAGAAGGTTACTTAACTTCCCCAGCCCCCTGAAAGCCTGCGGATCCAGCACAATCATTTTATTGTAAGCTAAATCCAGTTGATAAAGATTTGGCAAATTCCTAAAAGCATTTTCTCCTACTGTGACAGGAGAGACCAGCTGGCTTCCAAGTGAGAGAACCGTCAATGTCTCCAGCAGTGGGAAGGATGTGGCATTCACTTGCTGGATGAAATTGAAATTTAGGGAGAGTAAAACAATGCCTTCAGGCAGAGGGGGAACCTGTGTGAAGTTGCACCAGTCGTAGTTCACAAGCCTGCTTGTTACGGCACACCGAGGATCTGCATTTATTTCTCTGTATGCAAATGTCAGTCCAATGAGAAATAGTAGGTGACCATGAAGCATTGTGCTCTTGTCCTAGAGGAGAGAAAAACAGCATTGTAATTCACACAGGACTACAGAAGGCTGGGCTAAACAGCACACAGAGTTTGCTTTACCAGAACTAACCAAAGGCTCTTCTAGCTCAAAAGCCTATTTCCAACAGAGGCCACCCACATGCCCCTGAGCTCATTATTTAATTTAAAGGGATTTGTACAGTTCTTGCTCATCAAAGCCCCCTGTGCAATTTAAACAGAATAAGCAGGGTATAAAGTTTATAGAGCACTCTCTGCTGTTGATGATCGGAGGGATGAGATCTCAAGATGGGAGCTTCTATTTAGTCACTATAGCCAATAACTCAGGCGCTGGGGGAACCAGTGGCTTTCAAGATATTGTTGGACTCCCAACTCCTAGCCAGCAAAGGCAGTGGTCTGAGATGATGGAGCTGGGGGTCCATCAACAGCTGGAGACCATCTGTCCAATATATCAGGGATGGGGAACCTCAGGCCAGGTTCCAAATGCAGATCTCCAGGCCTATCCAACTGGTTTCCCACACCATTCCCAAACCATTCACCATGTTGAATGGTTTCTTTAAATGTAAAGGTTCATCATTGTTCCACCCAATGTGTATGTCTTTAAGGGGCCAGAGCAAGGGCCAGAGCAAGATAATGAGACCCAGCTTTACAGCTGTGAAACACAGCAGGTGCTGCTGAGTTGCATTGATTAAGGTGTGTCAGCATTTGGGTGTAGTATATAAGGAGCAGCACCTAGCTCTCCCATTACCCTGGGGGATGGGTTGGTGGTTGGGTCTGGTTTGTTGTTAATGTATTTAGTGTAAAAGGAGTTTTTGTTTTTCTTATTAAAACCTTGTTTAAGTTATTTTTGAGTCCATTTCTTTTTAATGCATGGTCTCCCCAGCAAGCTCTCTGCAGCGCTACCAAACTGCAAATAGCCAACATCCCACACACCCCACATGCCCCCCCCCCAGCCACGCCACCCTTTTGCCTGGCTGGAATGCATTTTTTAGCTTAGGACCTGCAAGGACTCTGTTCCTTGACCATGAGTGGCAAGTAACTTCTTTCTACCAGTTTCAGTTGTAGCAATACAGTGGTACCTCACGTTGCAGACGCTTCAGGTTACAGACGCTTCAGGTTACAGATTCCGCTAACCCATAAATAGTACCTTGGGTTAAGAACTTTGCTTCAAGATGGGAACAGAAATCGCATGGTGGCGGCAGCGGGAGGCCCCATTAGCTAAAGTGGTACCTCAGGTTAAGAACGGTTTCAGGTTAAGAACAGACCTCCAGAACGAATTAAGTTCTTAACCCGAGTACCACCGTAGTTTGTTGCACAGTAGCTGGGCTGAGGGGAAGAACACAACAAAGAGGCTGAAGGACTCAACGTCTTCCTGATAAGGAAGGGTTGGTTGGGATCCTGGGCTTCCCACACCCATGATAGTTGTTATCTCTTTTCAGTTCATTATGAGTTGTTTGCACAAGCTTCTCACCTGCACAAGCTACATGTTTATGGCAGGGTATAAATCCAGCAACAGATAATATAGAGCTGAATAATTAAATGGGACTGAAAATAATTAGCACTGCTACCACACAATGGCTCCTTTCCTTTGCTATTAAGGTTGCCCTTTTTAATGTGCAAAGATGGATTTAACAATGTACTACCCTAATCTGCTGGGAGAAATTATTCTTTTCATGTTTCCTATCCCTGTGATACCGCCTGGGCCAGAAGAAGTGCAATATATATTAAGTGGAATATTAATCAAAAAAATGAAGGATGAGTAAATGAATCATTGGCAGCTATGGCCACATTCACACCAAATACCCTTAAAGCATCATGGAAGCACTTTAAATTGCCGCGGAGAGATGATCTTGCAACACTTCTGGAGTGCTTAAAGCAGCCTTGCCCAACCTTGTGCACTCCAGAGATCCTGGACCTTGTATGTTAGTACACTGGTACCTCGGGTTACATACACTTCAGGTTACATACGCTTCAGGTTACAGACTCCGCTAACCCAGAAATAGTGCTTCAGGTTAAGAACTTTGCTTCAGGATGAGAACAGAAATTGTGCGGCTGCGGCGGAAGCAGGAGGCCCCATTAGCTAAAGTGGTGCTTCAGGTTAAGAACAGTTTCAGGCTAAGAACGGACCTCCGGAACAAATTAAGTTCTTAACCCGAGGTACCAACATCTTGAACTTGCCCCGGAAGCAGTTTGGTAGCCAGTGCAAATCATGCAAGCGGGATGTTTATATGCTGGTGTTAGTTTGTCCCAACAAGCAACCTAGTCATGTTCTGCACCAGCTGCAAAACTCCTGACCAACCCTCAAGGGTAGCCCCACACTGAATGCATTGCAATAATCCAACCATGAGGTCACCAATGCATGAACAACTGTGCTCAAGCTATCTGGAAGACACCAGGTTGGGCAACACTGCTTTCAGCATTCCAGCAGTGCTCAAGATGACCCTTTGGGCTAGTGGTTTAAAGGCTAAGAGGACCCTGCTACTGAAACAAGCTTCCCACCAAGGATGTGAATTGTGGAAGAAACACCACTGTGGTTGATCCCGTGTATATGGATGTGGGCCTTTCAACCAAGGATAGCAAACGTAGTGCCCTCCAGATGTTGCAGTCTACAAACTCCCACCAGCCTTCTCAATGGTGAGAACATAAAGAGAAGCCATCCTGGTTCCTGTAGTCCAGCGCTATGTTCTCACAATAGCCAATCAGATGCCTATGCCCAAAGCAGGATCTGAGCATAGTTGGGTGTCCTTCACAACATCAGGAGGACACCATGGCAACAACCTCTGCTTTAAACATTAAAGCCATTATCATGGGATGAACCTACAGAAAGAGGCTCCTTATAACATGTAAATGGGCATGTTATAGTTTGTGCAGAACACTGTCGTTTGCCAGCACAGGAAGAGCCAGTTTTGTTTTTTAAGAGTTTACTGAGATTATAGCTGGAATAATTTTTTTTGTCCCCTTCAGCATTATTGTGTTCAAAGTTAATAAGCATAAACTGCTGTGGAACCGAAATCCCTGCAAGCCATCCCATAAATGTATGCTTTTAGGGGGAGCAGGGAGGAGAACTGGGCCATGGGCCAGTAATTAACAAATAGGCCAGTGCCATGAATTATTGATACAGAATTAACTGAACTGCTGCATTCACAGAATGGGCTGCCAGCATCTTGCACAGACTGCTTTTTGCAAAAGGTTTTCTGCTGGGCAAATGCTTGTGGTGTTGTTGTAGTTTAATTACAAGAAATGTTTGCAGTCTTTAAAAGTGGTACAGATATCACTTAAGAATTTATATTTGTGACAAAATAAAGAGCAACCTGCCTTTTTTACTGCTAATCTGGATGACAGACCGTATTTTTCGTCCTATAGGACGCACTTATCCCCCTCCAAAAATGAAGGGGAAATGTGTGTGCGTCCTATGGGGCAAATGCAGGCTTTCGCTGAAGCCTGGAGAGCGAGAGGGGTCGGTGCGCACCGACCCCTCTTGCTCTCCAGGCTTCAGGAGAGCCGCAGCGCCAGCCCCACAAGGTTGGGGGACAGCGGGGAGGCGGAACGCCGCCATCCCGCTGTCTCCCGATGTGGTTTGGAGGCTGACGGCGGGGAGACGTGTGCTGCCCCCGGACCTGGTCTGCAGGCAGGCGGCGGGGAGAAGAGCACTTCTCCCTGCTGCCTGCCCTGCAAGCTCCGGGGACAGCTGGGAGGCGCAGCGCGTCTTCCCGCTGTCCCCGGACCTGGTCTGTAGGCGGGCGGCGGGGAGAAGAGCGCTTCTCCCCGCTGCCGGCCCCACAAGTGCCTGGGGGGGAAATAATTATTTTTTTCTTTATTTCCCCCCCCCCCCCAAAAAACTTGGTGCGTCCTATGGGCCGGTGCGTCCTATGGGGCGAAAAATACGTTATTTGGAATGGCTCTAACCCCAGATCAGGTTTAATCTAAAGCCACCAGCAGCACAGAGAAGGGTTTTGGGGAATGTGTGGGCAAACCAATTGCACACCAGTCACTCCATTGTCCATTTTGGCTATTAAAAACCTGACAGCAGAACTTCCCTCTCCTTTTTTTTTTTTTTTACAGGGACTTCCATTTCTCCAATGCACAAATTCCATTCATCCCCAGTCAACATGCCAATGCAGTGATGATGGAAAATGTAACCCAGGTGGCACCTGAAAGGCCACGTTTCCTCCTTATAAGCTGCAAAGTAAAAGGAGGATATCCTAACAGCCTTAAAAGCATAAATTGTCAACCTCATCATATTAAAAAAAACCCAAGAGTTTACTGCCCCAAGCTCATTTTAAAAAGAAACTATGGACAAGGTGATTCGCTGACAACTGCAATTTCTGGATGCATATCAGATGGGTTAATGGAGGTTGAACACATGAACTCAGTAAAGGCTGTTATTCTTCCACCCTGACTGGAAGATGATGGTGACTCAGGAACTATTAGTTAATAAGGAAGACAGACTACTGCAACACACTGAACACGGGGCTGCTCACAAGGACTGTTCAGAAGCCTCAGCCAGTGCAGAATGCAGTAGCAAACACAGTGGGGAAGGCTGTGACAAATATATTATATTGTCGCGTCAAATCTGCATTGGCTGCCAGTGTGCATCCAATTACAATTCAAGATGCTGGTTGTTAGCTAATATTATGCATAGCCCAATGATAGCACTACCTGTGTTTGGTTTTCTTTGGATGGAGGTCATTGGTGCTTTGCAATATTTGTGTTTATTTACAAATATACAAGTTACAAATATATATGGGGGTCTCACCCACATGGCTTCTTCTTGTGCAAGTAGGAGGCCTCCACCTACAGATTCAGCAGTCTCTGTGTGAAATGAGGCTGCCCATCAAGACTCACTCACCTTTGATGTACCTCCTTAATGTACATGCTGTTCTTGGCAAGGCTTCTATACCAGACTTGAAATACAAGATTCCTTGTCCCCCAGTGAAAATATTATTAATGGGAGTACAGCCTCAAAGAACAAAGAGAGCCAACAGTGCCCTCCAGATGTTGATGGATTACAATTCCCATCATCCCTGATGGTCCAACAACACTGGTGGTGGGATTATCACCTTGGCTCAAAAGCATCAAGCTGAAGAGCTAGATGTGGTCGAAAGCATTTCTACAGTGCCATAAATTAGCGACACTGAACAAACCACAGATGCACACAAAGAGGAACTTGGTGAGCTTGTAAAAGCTGACCTGCACTGCTTGCACAAGACACAACCAGAATCAAGCTGTTCTAAGCCAACACTGACTTCAGCTTTACCCCCTCCCTGCCCCCACCAGAGAGCTGGGAAGCATGTGCAACTGGGTGTCTGCCCAGTTCCTTCCCTTTCACCAACTCTGTCTTCCATCGCTTAAGCAACAGCAGGAGTCAAACATGTCCTTTTTGCACGGGCATTTTGAATGGGGATGGGTAAAAAAAGAAAAGCAGCCTCAGGAGGTTGGGTTTTGAACAAAGGAGTGGCAGCATAGTGTGGGGATGTGTGCATGTGCACCCACCAAGACTTATCCTGACAGCTCTTCTGTTCAAAATAGTTCCCTACCCAGCTGGTTCCCCTGCAGATCTGAGATGTGTAGAGGCGCCTCCCTATTTGTGCATGATCGATATGTGTATGATGTTTTCAGCACCGCAAGGGGACGGGGCAGGGGCAGAACGAGGTGGGGTGGGCTTACGCACATCCTGCTAATGCACCCTGTGCCTCGGAATGTAATCGCGGCGTAAATAGGAAGTTGCCTGTATTACACTTGTAAATGTGCATCTGGAAAAGAAGCTGCAGGGAATTTTGAGCAGAAAAGCAGCTAGTAGGGAAAGGGTTAAGCATTCCTCCTCTCCTTCTCCTTAACCCACTGTCATTACTCTCTTCAAAATCTTTGCCTTCCAGCATACTTTTCAGTTAAAAAAACAAAACATTATTATTATTATTATTAGAATTTATATACCGCCCTGTATCCAGAGGTCTCAGGGTGGTTCAGACTAGTAATTACTTGTCCCTGATTCTTAAAACAGTCTCACCACAAACTATAGCAAATACAAAATACTGTTTGCAACCAAAAGACAATATTATATATTGATGCCATCCTTTCCGATATCAAAGATGTAATGAGACTTAACATTATATATATTCTTGGTGCCTCGGACTGAGTTAGACTGTTTCCATTCCAAAAAGAAAATAAACATGGGGTGGGGAAGGGAATTTATTTCCCCCCACCCCGTAAGATTCAAAGTGGTTTACCAAAAAGAAAATACAAAAAAAATTCCAGCAAGAAAAATTAACAATTTAAAACCATTCTGATCTTGTTACTAAAATTGGTCTGGGTTCTGGACATGCCCGTGATCTTGTTCAGTGACTTGCAAATGCAGAGACAGAAAAAGGGGTGGAGGGAGAGGTAGAGAAATTAAATGCCATATTCAAACACACCAGTTTGTGTTATTGTATCTGATTAACATTTAGTCCCCATCCTTCCTAATATAGCTTCATACAAATCATGAGCAAATTGAGCAATTAAATGAGCTATGTAACTTGTACTATTTTCTGAAACAGTAAAGCTGTCATATAATATTTAAGAATTTATACAGTTATATAGCTCATATTCTTAAGTAGTGGAAAGGTTCCGTTTAGCTATATCACAGCATGTTTTATGGTGATAACTTTAACCTTAGGCAAGCACCCTTGCAATCCTGTTTTAGATGCCTGCCGAAACTTTTCCAGGCACATAATTTAGCTACATATACTTGTTTTTAAAGGTTGCTGGTCTATGTAACTGATTTTTCTCCTTCCCTCTCTCTCTCTTTCTATGCCACTTAGCAGTTGTTTGATTCAGGTGTTTATACTTGTTCTTTGTTTGAGATTCATTTAAATTAGTGCACACTTTTGCTGAAGAGAAATAGCCAGTGTAGAAGTCAGAAACCTGATCTCAAAGATCCACTGAGAGCAACCTTTTAATTGTCCAGAAATATAGTCCAGCCTGATCTAAAGGCTTAAGGAGTGTGGTAAATATCACCCCCTACTAATCTTACCCATCTGTACAACAATCCTATGCTGTAGTTCAAAGTGGGGAATCCCAGGCTTGTGACATGAATGTGGCCCTCTGTGCCTCTCAATCTGGCCCTTCAGACTCTCTCCAGCCACACTACCTCCCCCAGTTGCACCCCTCAGCAGCTCTGCTTCACAATTTTGCCTGACTGGAGAAGAGAGGTGTATTTTTTTGCTCGCTTTTGCCTGTGGCCCTGCCCACTACTGATTTGTGGCCTATGGAAAAGTTGCCCAGAAGAGGAATGCAGTACTTAAACCAAAAAAGATTACTCACCCCAATGTTGATCCACTGCTGCTCCTGTTTCCATACAGGGAATCAGCTACTACTGCTTTGGGCGGGGCTAAGGTTCCCCCAGTTAATAGGTGACCTTTCAGCCAGTGGATTGTATCTCTGCCCCTAGCAAACAGGAAGGACCATTTGCCCTGCTCCCACAAATATTGGCAAGAATACACAGCTCACATTGCAACAGTCAAGGTCCAGCCAGGCCCTACGTTCTCATTCCCCACTAAAGAGGAAAGTATTAAAGCAGGCATAGGCAAACTCCAGCCCTCCAGATGTTTGGGACTACAATTCCCATCAACCCTGACCACTGGTCCTGTTAGCTAGGGATGATGAGAATTGCAGTCCCAAACATCTGGAGGGCCGGAGTTTGCCTATGCCTGTATTAAAGGCACCTTATCATCCTTCTGAGATTAAAATAAAATAAAATCCAGTGTGACTCAGAGAACAGTTTTCTTTTTTTAACAGGAATGTGACATGTTTAAAAGGGATCTATCAATAGGGACACTTTATGCACACAATATGAGTCAAATGGGTTTCCTATCTAAAATATTCCAGAGATTTAGCAAACGTCAAGCTGATGATTTGATTTGGGAGTGAGGGTGGTTAAATTGGAAAGGACTGGATCCTGCACTATTAGTAAAGGCATGTCAAAATTGCATTAAAGGGAAATGCAATACATTGTAAGGGAAACTTCAGTTTCTACACTTGATTAATAAATTTGGTTTGAAGGACATAGGGTCAGAATGCATCCAGCTCACCACAGTTTTACTTTCCCTCCCCCCCCCCCCCAGTACATACAAGTCATTCAAGGCTGGATAGTGTATGGCTCTGGAACTGATTTTGAGAGTTCACCAGAACATAGGGGGGCTGCAAGGGAGAAGAGAGGAGGAAAAAGTTCTGTTCTGCTAGTGCACATCTCTTGCATTGGATAACATCCCATACAGTATTTGGGGCTTTAAATACTTAAAGTCCAAACACGCCCTGTCTCTGTGTGCAGGTGTGAATTGAGCTCCAAGCCTTAAATTAAACAGTTTAAAGAAATCAGATAGTTGCTATGCCTTCAAGAGCTAAGAATACAGCAGGTTTTTGTCTAGCTTTGCAAAAGAAAATATTTATATTATGCAAGGAAGATGATCCAGGATTAGCGGCACGAAAGGTAATAGCTAATGAGATTAAAAACACTCACACAACAATGAACACTCATGGTAGTCTAGCTATTCCAGATTACATCTATTTTATACTTAGGGGCTGTCACCCAATTACAGTAATTGTGGTCAACCAAACAACAAGATGTGATACAAAATATCCAGTTATTTTTTCATAAGAGTAAAACACTAGTTTTCAAGTGAAAAGCATTCAAATTGTTGCAAAGCACCCTAAGTGGTGTATGAAAATAAGAAGGGCTGGGGGGAAATGTTACAAATAGTAATAAAATTGTTCTATTTTAAAGGAGCAACATTGCAGTCATTAAGGTTGAGAAAATATGCTTGAAAATGAGTCAGCAATGAACTTCCAAGTGCTAGGGATGTGGCTGAGTAAAATTCCAAGACTTCACCAAAATCCTTTCTCTTCCCTTGACTAACAAACACAGAAGTGATTTGAAAGCATGAGAAAATTCTGACCGATTGATAATGCAATAAAAATTGCCTGACACTGATACCTATCTGGAATGGTTTACTCAGACACTGAATTTGTATTGTTCCTTGTTCTCACTGACAAACCCATCTGAACACTTCCCCTTTAATAAACACGTTGAACACTACTAGGAAGTTGTCTTAAGGATGCAATATGGGACACCCAAAAGAAACAAGTTACTGTCTTTCTTTTTCATCAGCTGCAAAGGTGTTACCTGTATTATTGTAACTTGTTGAAATTCTGGTTAGTAAGTTCGTTCTGTACATTACTCAATTACAGTTTCCTCTGTAACGGAAGCAGAATGGAACAACAGCTGCTCCTTGTCCAAGTGTTCCCCTTAAGCTAAATTCATTGGCAAAGCACATCAATACAAGGTAAGCTAAGGTATAACTTTAGGACACAAACCAAGGAAACATGAGATCAAGGGAAGGATTCACATAAGGACTCCTGTCAGCATAGGAAAAGACTTCTGCTATAGAGCTTTTCCACGCTCCTCCCAGCACGCACCTGGTGCACCCTAAAATAGGATTCAAGGGAGTTAGGTGAACCCCCAGAACAGCATGCAGAGGA
Source organism: Podarcis melisellensis (assembly GCF_964234715.1). Classification (NCBI taxonomy): domain Eukaryota; kingdom Metazoa; phylum Chordata; class Lepidosauria; order Squamata; family Lacertidae; genus Podarcis; species Podarcis melisellensis. The sequence continues at coordinate 30,437,049 of NC_138530.1, forward strand.
GAGACGGTCATTCCACATGGAAAGCTGCAAGGATGAGACATTCACCATAGCACAAAGTTAAATTTCACCCTGAGTGAATCTTACCATCTGTGATGGAAATATCCTATAACTTACTGTAGTACAGGACAGTGAAAGGAACAGAGATGTCTGTAGACAATCCTATAATGGTACTCATTACTTGGACACTACTCATATCTCCTGAGCTTTCTAAAGCCATGTATGCACACTGGGATTTAGAAAAAGAAAGCAGTAGTACCCACCCTAATCTAGCTAAAAGATACATACATGAATTGCACGCATTTGAAAATCATTCGTAACATCAAAAAGCTGGTGGGGCTGATACAGCATTACTGCTGATCATTAATTGATGAGATTAGGCATGCACAGCCTCAGCCACTGAACATCTGCACCACTGGATTGGGGGTCCTAGCTAAGACTGAAATCTGGATGCAAGGCTGGTACATTTATTTCTGTAGTGGGGAACTTCAGGCCCAGGGGTCTTAGCTATATCCTGGCTGGACTACTCAACATGGGACTGCCTGAACACTTTTAAATGTTCAGACGCTTCAGCTGGTCCAGACTGCTGCAGTCGGACTGCTGACTGGGGCCTTGTTAACTTAACTGGCTACTGGTCTGTTTCTGGGCACAATTCAAAGTGCTGGTCATGACCTATGAAGGCCCATATGGCTTGGGCCCAGGCTGCCTGAAAGGCTATATCTCCCTCCCTGCCTGGGTGCTAAGATCCTCAGGTGAGCACCTTCTCTTGGATCCATAGGCATCAAAAGCACAGTTGGTGGTGAAACGAGAGAGAGCCTTTTCTGTGGCTGTTCCCATTTAGTGGAATTCCCACCCAAGAGAGGCTGGATTGGCTCTGTCTTTGCTGTCCTTCTGCCAGCAGGCTAGCAACTTCCTATTCAGACAAGAGTTTGATAATTCAGGAGCAGATAATGCTGCTCACTGGGCTGCCGTTAGGGCAAACTGCATTTTAACTGCTAGCATTTTAACGTGTTTTGGTGTGCTTTAATTATTGCTTTTCAGTGGTGTGTTTTTATTAACTTTGTATTTTACAATGTTGTTCTTAAATGTTGTGAGCTGCCTTGGATTCCCATGTGGGAGAAAGGTGGGATATAAATATATTAGATGAATAAATAGAAATAATAAATAAATATCTGTCTGGTCCTCAGAACTCTTTGCAGGCCACACTCCTCACTGACCCACTTTGCACCCTGGTCTTTTTGTCTGGATGGAATGTGTCCTTGAACTCTGATCATGCCTAGTTTGGATGGCGGACAGAGAGGAGTGTGTAGAAACTAGTACAAAGGTAGTGTTTTCATGCCCCCATCCACATTTGACTCTGGCCTCGCCCACCTCTGTCAAGTGCCTCTCAGGTGGCTGTCCATAAGAGAAGGTGGCTCAGGGGTCTGAACCCTGCTTAACCTCTTGAACTTGTGCTAGTAACTTAGGTCCACAGCATAAGAGAAGAGAAGGCTAATATTTTCCTATTTTAGGGGACATGAAGAACCACTGGTCAAAAGCTTGAATAATGGGTTTAAACAAAATCTACTGGATGTCAGAGTCTACAGTAGAGATGCTGGGGTTTCATATATTAACGCCCTGCTCCCAATCTCCAAAAAGGTTTGAAATATGACCTTTCAGTATCAAGCTGCATCTACAGAAGAACATTCAGTTCTCTAGCCATTCGTATGCATTCTTCCACACTCCCAAAGGCTGCATAAATCATCCTTCTCTTAGAAGCCAGCAGGAAAGAACAATCCAGCAAGTTTAACTTCTGCAATTCTCAGTTTACTGTGATGAGCCAGCAAGATAAGATTTGCTTCCCTTTCATGTTTTGATTAGAAACTTCCATATAGCAGAGGTAGGGAACCTGTGGCCTTCCAGTTGTTGTTGGACTCCAGATGTTGTCTCATCAAATGCAGCCAGCATGACCAAGGGCCAGGGATGGTGGGAATTAGGCTCCAAAGACATATGGAGAGACATAGGTTTCTCAATCTTGAAAGCCAATATGACCACCCTCCCCTGTGTGGGCACAGATACAGCACGCAATGGGAAAAAATATGAAAAAGTAAACCAGACAAATAATTACAAAATGATAAGACCTACAGAACTATAAAAAAGACAAACAGCTTAAAGTAAACACAAGAATAGATTAAACGGTTTCCAATATTTACATGCACATGAATTATTGTCGACCAGTGTAATAGCCTCTACCAATAACATTATATAAACAAATGCAACAGACAACCACCAAAAAGACCAGACTCTGCCTTGTGCCTTGCTTACTCTAACACGCCTTTCTTTCTTTCTTTCTTTCTTTCTTTCTTTCTTTCTTTCTTTCTTTCTTTCTTTCTTTCTTTCTCTTTTTGTCCCAAACAGCTGCAGGGTCTGCACTCTGCTTCAGTGGGAAACTGGCATCAGGTGAGCAGGGAGCAGCTTCTTGCCTCTGACATTTTCTCTCACTAAACACCACCACCCTCCCCGCCTTTTCCCTCATGCAGAAAAAAGATAACAGGTCTTTGCATCACTTTCCTCATGGGGAAAGATTCAGGTAGGTAGCCGTGTTGGTCTGACGCAGTCAAAATATATATAAAAATAAAAATGTCGAGTAGCACCTTAGAGACCAACTAAATTTGTTCTTGGTATAAGCTTTCATGTGCATGCACACTTCTTCAGATACACTGAAACAGAAGTCATCAGACCCTTATATATAGTGGGAGGGTGGGGTGGGGTTTTTCAAAAGAGGGTAGTAGGAGATGGGCGATTGACTTAGTGGGGAAAATGAGCAGCTTGGGGTAGTGACAATTGATTTTAAAGGGAAGTCTGTTAAGAAACCTCTCTATTTCATCAGCTATCCACACCTTTTGCAGCTGGTGTAGGTTAAAAAAACCAAAATAAATCACCAGTAACTTAAACAACTGGGACGCAGGTGGCGCTGTGGGTTAAAGCCTCAGCGCCTAGGACTTGCCGATCGAAAGGTCGGCGGTTCGAATCCCTGCGGCGGGGTGCGCTCCCGTTGCTCGGTCCCAGCACCTGCCAACCTAGCAGTTCGAAAGCACCTCCGGGTGCAAGTAGATAAATAGGGACCGCTTACCAGCGGGAAGGTAAACGGCGTTTCCGTGTGCGGCTCTGGCTCGCCAGAGCAGCGATGTCACACTGGCCATGTGACCTGGAAGTGTCTCCGGACAGCGCTGGCCCCTGGCCTCTTGAGTGAGATGGGCGCACAACCCCAGAGTCTGTCAAGACTGGCCCGTACGGGCAGGGGTACCTTTACCTTTACCTTTAACTTAAACAACTACAGTACTGGTGTTTGGCCTAAAGTCCATCCAGCAACCCAGGTTGGTTGATATGTATGGTATTGTTTAAGATGGAGCAAAATTAGATATAAAAAGAACAACTCTGAAGACACTGTTCCAACAGTCATGGAGCACGAGGCAAGTCCTCTTGTGTGTCAGGAATTGGTTAAGCAGCAGGAAAAACAAAGTAGGAATAAATGGACAGTTCTCTGAATGAAGAGATGTAGAAAGTGGAATCAGTATTGGGACCTGTGCTTTTTAACTTATTCATAAACAAGTTAGGGGTGAGCAGTGAGGTGGCCAAATTTGCTGATGATATTAAATTGCTCAGGGTTGTTAAAACAAAAAGAGATTGTGGAGAGCTCCAAAAGGACCTCTCCCAACTGGATGGTAAAATGACAGGTTCAATTCAATGTAAACAAGTGACCAGGAACAAGATCTTGGGGTTGTAGTAGAGAGCTTGATGAAGAAGCTAACATGGCAGATGAGAAAAAGGCAAATTCCATGCTACGAATCAGTAGGAAGAGAACTGAAAAATAAAACTGTTGCTATCATAATGCCGCTATACAAACCTATAGTGCAACCACATTTGGAATACAGTGTAGTGTGAGCATTTCTTTTCCCCTCACCTCGAAAAGGATATTGTAGAGTTAGAAAAGGGCAACCCAAATGATCAAGAGGCTGGAGTAACTTCCCCTGTGAGGAAAGGTTGCAGCGTTTGGGGTTTTTTAGAAAAGGTAAGAGAAAAGGTTAAGAGAAAAAGTAAGAGGTGACTTCCTAGAGCTTTACAAAATTATGCATGGCATGGAGAAGGGGGATAGTATAACTCTCTCTCGTATAACACTAGAACTCGTGGCCATCCAATGAAGCTGAACGCTGGAAGATTCGAGTGTTGCGAAATCCTTAAGTTTATATTTACCAATGGGCATTTTGCAATCTAAGGCAGAAGTGTTCTGCTTAAATCATTGTGGCCATTTCCCTTCACGGTACGGTTACCAAATCTTGCTTAAAACAGCAAGCTGTTCTTAAACAGCATTTTACTACGCCCCATGTTCCTTCCCCAAACTAGGGGCACCAAAAGGTGAAGTATGGCTTAAGTGCTAAGGAAATATGCAGCATCTTGCTCCCATCCCAGATATGTGGCCCAGCACACAGACAGATGGGGGGAGGGAATGAGCTCCAATTCAGGGGTGCTTTCTTCATTTCACTTCATGCATTCCTCTCAGAGTTAAGCTCTTTCGCTCTCCCGCCACATATGCTCTGAAGCACTTTTGGTGATGAAACGTCACATGGAAATACAGTGGTACCTCTGGTTAATAACTTAATTCGTTCCGGAGGTCCGTTCTTAACCTGAAACTGTTCTTAACCTGAGTTACCACTTTAGTTAATGGGGCCTGCTGCTGCTGCTGCCGCCACCGCCGCGCAATTTCTGTTCTCATCCTGAAGCAAAGTTCTTAACCCAAGGTACTATTTCTGGGTCAATGGAGTCTGTAACCTGAAGCGTCTGTAACCTGAGGTACCACTGTACACTTTAAACATGCTCAGAGGCACTAGCTCATTTGGCCCTCCCGAGACTAAGGCTGTCTCTCAAGGAGGAGGGAATAGCAACTTACCTTGGCTTGCTTCCTATATTCCTTCCCGGGCTCTGCGTCCCATGACAGAAGGGAGAAAAGTGAAGAGGAGGTGACCATGGCCGCAAGCAGAGACTCTGTGGCAGAGGCGGGGAGAAGGCGTCCCTCCAAGCCAGATGTTTCCTAGCTTACGCCTCGCCCACCCACTGTGCCACCCGCACACCTTTCGAGGACCAGCGAGGAGTCCGACGGAACAGGTGCCTCGCGCTGCCCTACCTGGACGCACCTGGATGCAAAGCAGGCACCCGACGCGACCACTGAGCAAGGGGAGGGGCAGAAGCTGCCTAGACAGAGACCCCTCCTCCCTAACGAACTATATAGGGCTTCCTCCCACCCCCCACTGTCCCGTGGCCAACTAGTTCCGCCCAAGAGGGTGGCAAAAGCTCGGAGGAGCGACCAAACGGTGCCTGTGCGCCTAACTCTCCAGGCGTGGTCGCTCCTCCTCGACCCTCCTGAGGACTAGCTACGTGCGCTTGCCGCATTCAGCCCCCTCTTTCGTCACAGGGCCAATGCAGGGCAGAGGCGCCGCCCTCTTCCTTGAATCTTCCCCTCGTTAATCCTTCCGCCGCTCAGCAAACTGGAAGTGTAGAAATAGGAAAGGCGCCTGTTTTTCGAGCCTGTAGGGGACTCTGTTTTTTTTTTTAGCAGAGAAGACGCTCTTTTCCTGTCCGGGAGCCGCGTCGAGTGCGCGGCCGCTTTCCGGGCCCATCCTCCCTGAGAGCATATAGTTGGCGTCGCAGGAAGAGAAAGCCCCCTTCCCCACCCTGGTGGGTTTGCACAAGGCAGGAAGGCTTAACACTGCCACAAAAGAACTGCCCCAACTTTTAAGGAAGGCGGCGGACCGGGAGAGCGGCCCGCACTTTCTCTGTATATCCACACTGCAGCGAGGATCCTCGCAATGGATCCTCTGCGCAGCCCTGACAGGAAATCGTGCGCTGCGCCAACCAGTCAGGGAACAACAAATTCCAAAGGGCGAAATTCAGGTGCTATTGGGGCTCCTGCAGAAAGTCGTCCTAAGGCCAGCTGAGGTGTCCTGGAGATCACTGAAATTGCCTATTCTCCCAGATTACCTTTGAAACACATTCCAAGCACATTCCTTTCCCCCCAAAGAATTCTGGGCACTGTAGTTTAAGGGTTGCTGGGAACTGTAATTGAGAGGTGTGAACTACATCGCTCAGAATTATTTGAGGAGAAAGATTGTGCTTCGAATATACAGTGGTACCTCGGGTTAAGTACTTAATTCGTTCTGGAGGTCCGTTCTTAACCTGAAACTGTTCTTAACCTGAAGCACCACTTTAGCTAATGGGGCCTCCAGCTGCCGCCGCACTGCCGAAGCACGATTTCTGTTCTCATCCTGAAGCAAAGTTCTTAACCCGAGGTACTATTTCTGGGTTTGTGGAGTCTGTAACCTGAAGCGTATATAACCCGAGGTACCACTGTATTATTAGAAGTTCAGTGAGTATGCATCCAAAGGATTGCATGCTCTATAAAATCTCTAACATATTCCTAGCATCTTCTTTCTTCTTCTTTGGTGATCACTCGTAGCCGAGAGATTGTCTTCCATAAACAAGGTTTTAACAATGAGTCCGTAGGTGACTGTGGAGGCCAATTCTGGACCTGATTATCATCTTCGAAAGCAACTACAGTACTCTAACTCCCAGCATAGGCTTCTACCAACAAGGGTGGATTATTTCACACACCTGCCAATATAAGGATTTGATTAGCTGTGATTCCTGCACTGGGGTGGGTTTTGATGGATTGGTTATTTAATTTTTATACTGCTTAATATATTTTTTTAAAAATCTGTAAGCATTGCACAGAAAAGTGAAGCACCAACAGACACCTTAAACAAAATAATACAAAAATGCACCGTTACTTATAAAAATGCACCCCATACATTTAAGAGCATGTTTAAAACTCTTTGTGTCCCCCAAAGAATCCTGACAGTTGTAGTCAGTTGGGAATTATAGCCCTTTGAAGGGTAAACTACAGTTGCCAGGATTCTTGTGTGGAGTGCTTTACATTTATGGTATACACAACAGCATCAGCAAAGGCACAATATGGAAATTAAAAGGCCCTAGACCAGGGGTCTGCAACCCGCGGCTCCGGAGCTGCATGTGGCTCTTTTACACCTTTGCCGCGGCTCCGGGACGGATACTAGCAAGGAGGCGCATTGTGCGCCCCGACACTCCCCACTGTGGCGGGTGCTGTACTGGCTGTGACGTCACCTTCCCGCCCGCTGTCAGATCGCGGCTCCAGAGATATATTTGTTTTAAATGTCGCAATGGTTTTGCGGCTCCCAGAAATTTTTTTCCTTCGGAAACGGGTCCAAGTGGCTCTTTTTGTCTTAAAGGTTGCAGACCCCTGCCCTAGACCTACTCAACAAGCTCAGCAGGAGGAAATGGGACTTTGACAACAATTCATGCATAACCACCCAATTGGTTGTGATGTCCTTCTTCCTCCACAACTCTTTAAGAAAACATGGAGCAACATTGCTAGGTTTAGACCCTAGATCTTATCTGCTGTCCTTTTAAAGTTGCACTATTAAAACAGCTACAATCCAGATTCATAAGAACAAGTAATGAAAAACAGCAGAATTTGTTTTAAGAGAGGTGGCTTTTGTTGGGGATGTTCTGGGATATCAAGTTTTAAGGCAATACTCAACCTTATACTTTTTTTACTTATTAAATATGTCAAAATAAACTAAACTATGTATGATTCATTGTAAAGTAACTGAATGTTTAAAAAAGGATTCGTGTTTGACATCTGTAGAGAGGTTGGTGTATATGCATTTGCATCAAGCATGTTTAGGACCCTGTATAAAGGCTCCTACTAATGTGGATGAATTACCGGTTTTTCCTCAAAATCTAAGCATAAATATGGGGAAAGCAAACTACTTGGAAGAGGAGCTAATTTGTAGAAGGAGCTGGTTCTCCCTTTGAAATGCCAGCCTTTACTAATAGGTGCTTTTGATAATGCCAGTTGGCTTGGTCTTTACTCATCAGTCATCTTTATTATTATTATGACATTAAGCAGTAAAATGCTCCTCTAAGTGGTATAGAATAATGCACACTCTACACATGAAAGGAAAAAAGGGGATAGAGTAGGGAAGACCAGGGCTGGCCTAAGCTATTTTGCTGCATCAGGCGAAGGTAAAGATGGCACCCCCATCCATTTCCAGATGGTGACCCCTACTTTTCCATATATGCCACACTTGAAGGCTGGAAAAGCTGAGTAGCACACACAGATATATCCTCCAACACCTTGCTGCCACTGACCTCTTACTCCAGCATCTGCTGCCTGAGCCAATTGCCTCACTGTCTAACGGTAGGACTGGCCCTGAAGAACGTAGTAACCCACATTCACGCCAACCAGCTTCCAGATAGAAACTAATTTAGTTCTTAAAAAGCTGGCTCTTGATAGGGGCTGACACGTATTGTCTTCCAGGTCATATGCTGAGTGTCAGACTGATGTGGAAAATCTGCAATCAGGCTTTCCTTCATTTTAAAGAAGGTACAGGGCTGGGCCTGGACCAGGGACTAGTGGTGTGAGAATCTACCCCATATTTTCCCTATACTGTTTTCCAGATTTAAAATTCCCACCCATCTCACAAAGCTGTTTGCCCTTTGAGAGGAAACATTCACTTACCATATAGGCCAGGGGTTCCCAAAGTGATGCCCTCGGTGATATTCGACTCCAACTCCCATGAGCCCTAGCAAGCACAGCCAATGGTCATGGGTGTTGGGAGTTGTAGTGCAGCAATATCTGGAGGGCACCACATGGGTTACCACTGATATAGGTAGAGAAGCTATTTAAACCAGTGATTTTCAAAGAATGAGGCTGAGATTTTGGTGATTTGGTCAGAGTGGAGGGAACACCTTTGGGAGGTTATGGACTCCTTCCTTGGAGGTTTTTAAGCAGAGGCTGGATGGCCACCTGTCATGCATGCTTTAGTTGAGATTCTGCATTGCAGGGGGTTGGACTAGATGACCCCTGGGATCCCTTCCAACTCTTATGATTCTATAATTATAAGCCTCACCTTCTGCAGTTAACAGTAGTGTAGTTTTTCTGAGATAGTATTCTAGCAGACCAAGAAAGGGGTGGCTGCAGTGGTGTAGCGTGGGTTGTCAGCACCCGGGGCAAGGCAAGTAATTAGCACCCCCTAACCCGTGGATTTGCGCCCCCTAACCCTAACCCCAGATGTTGCGCCCGGTGCGGCCGGCCCCCCCCCTGCACCCCCCACGCTACGCCACTGGGTGGCTGTAGCGTTTTCATAGATATTGAGCAATCTGATACAGAGTGTTATAAGAATTTTAAGGTCATATTTATATATATAAAAAATGTTCATAACTATATATAAACCACATGTCTGAAACCCCCCAGATTAGGTCCTGAACAAATTGACCTCAAATATTTCTCTGCAAGGTCAAAGTGGGAAACCTCCCCATTGTCTCTTTCCTCACAAATCCTGTCTTAAGGGCACATTCAAGATATGAACAGGGTGTGAGCCTATGACCTGTTACCTAGATTCAAGAATTAAGTAGTTATAATAAGAAAAGAGTGGCCAGAACCCAGATACTGTAATGCAATCAGGTAACTTGCCAAACAAGAGATAAACAGCGTACTCAGATGTCTGTTGTAGACCGCCTTTTCTGTGATGTAGGTATGATGTATCTGAGGGGTGGTCTTGGGCTACACCCCTTCTGTGATGTATGTATGATGTTTCTGGGGGTGGTCTTGGACTCCAGGGCGGGCAATTTAAAATGTCTATATAAGGGCAGGCACACCTTTGTTCTGGGTCCTCCTCCTTTCTCCTGTGTGTGGGGGAGCACCCTGTTGCAACAGTTAATAAAGATCAGGCTTACTAGCTGCTTTGCTTCTCAATATTCTCTGGTTGGTCTCTGTTATTTCCTCCTACCGACAAAGAACCTAAAAAGAGGACTCTATATGGGCTCTTGGGTACCTCATAAGGGAAAAAGAGCAGTTTATTTTTCTTATAACAAGAGCTTTACTTCTGGAGGAATCCAAAAGAAGAAAAAGAGTTCTAAACTTGCCCTTTATCTCACTACTGAAGTTTATAAAAACACTGAAATTTGCATGTACTGTGGACTATGAAAGAAGAACTTGACACCTCTATATTCACCCTGACAACTCTATATTTACTTTATATCTAATTGCATTTACTTGTTGATAAGACATTTTGTTGGATGTTTTACAAAAAAGGATATTATTTCTTTGAGGGGCATGCTTGGGTTAACCCTGTAAGAAAAAACAAACACTGAATTATTTATCCAGCTTTGACTAAGCACTACACCTTGCTCTAGGACTATTTCAAAGCAACACAGTTTGCAAATAATATTTTCAATCTCTCCTTCCCAAAAAGCAGGTATAAAAACTGATCATTGATATTTTATTAACTGGATGTTGGTCCAATAAAAAGAAATCATTCGTAATAGATACTGAGTCTTTCTTTCTCCAGTACCAAAATAGCAACAACTCTAACCTCCAACGTAATTGGACTTGAATGAATCTGGTCTGCAGTGATGTGTTTGTGCATAGTCATGCGTAACACACCCACCTTGTAATCCATTGGGCTAAACTATATGTTTTATTTGTGAGTGCATCTGCTCTCACACTTTGGGGTACCAGGCAAATGTAAATATCCTCAGTACGGTAGTCTGAAGTCTGTGAGTGCGAGTTCCCCCCCCCCCCCAGAATGTTCCCCAGTGTGTGTTTGTTTTTTTGGCAACTGTCACATTAACAGGGAGGACCTCAGAGGGAGGTGATAGCCACAGCAAGTTGTTTGCATGCAGCAACTGATTTTCAGTCGCTGCCCTTTCAGAGCTCAGCCATTCCATTCCATTCCTCCTCCCCGATTTTCTGTTTTCACTGAAGAAGCATTCTATGGTCATGGAGGATTCTCCACATTGGGCTGTTTTGAGGTCCCTGCCTTTTGGTTATTTCTCTCCAAAGGAAAATAAGCTGATGCCTCTCTTATAGTAAATAGAAGGAACCCTGCCATCTTTGTCCATGGAGGTTCTGTTTCATAACCAAGGTTAAAGGTTATTCTCCACAAGCTTGTCTAGCCCTGTAAAACTATCAAAGCTAGCAAATCAATTTAAAATGTTAATGATGTCTTTTGTAGGGTATTACTTTATGTTTGTCCTGCCTTAACTCAGATAGGTTTTATTGGGTGACACTCCCCAGAATCCTGGTATTATACGAGGGGGGAAATTCTGCCCATTCTGTTGTTAACTATTTCTACATCCTCATTTATTCCCCTAAGACAAACCCCCAGCCTCAGGTGCTCAACGTTTTGTGGAACTGGTTATCTTGTTACAAAATCCCCAAACTATTACTGAGGAAGTTATTTCCTCATATTTAGCTTGAAGCGTGCTGCTTTTCAGTTTGACCCTTGGTAAATTGTCATATAGTGGTACCTCGGGTTACAGACGCTTCAGGTTACAGACTCCGCTAACCCAGAAATAGTACCTCGGGTTAAGAACTTTGCTTCAGGATGAGAACAGAAATTGTGGCTGGCAGCAGCGGGAGGCCGCATTAGCTAAAGTGGTGCTTCAGGTTAAGAACAGTTTCAGGTTAAGAACGGACCTCCGGAACAAATTAAGTACTTAATCCAAGGGACCACTGTAATTTTCTTGGGCAAACTGTCACCTTTCTCTTTCCTCTAAACCAGGGTTTCCCAAACTTGGGTCTCCAGTTGCTGTCGGACTACAATTCCCATCATTCCTGACTACTGGTCCTGCTAGCTAGGGATGATGGGAGTTGTAGTCCAAAACCAGCTGGAGACCCAAGTTTGGGAAACCCTGCTCTAAACCAAGAGTGGGTTACCTCATGTCCTCCAGGCCTCCCTTTCTGCACCTTGGGACTCTTCCCCAGGCCACATCCTTCATGGGACTGCAAGCCCTCCAGGAGTGCATTGATCTGGCTGGAATGTGTCCTTCACTTGTGATAACATCTCTTGCTTGCCTGGATAGAGTGGTGTGTGTGTGTGTGTGTGTGTGTGTGTGTGTGTGTACAGGCGTGCAAAAGGGACCAGAGCTGGTGAACCAGCTATAGCTGGAAAAGGTTGTTCTTAGCCATCCAGGCCACCTGAGCCCCCAGTGACAGTACTGAACTTGGGACTTGGGCATTTTCATCTCTTTTCCTTTCCTGACACCTTCAACATGAAACGGTAACTTCAGCGGACAGATTCCTCAGGAAACACCATACATACAAACTCTAGCTCATTGTACTAGTTAAATATTAGCTAGGAAAAGGAGCCTTTCGACTTTTCACTTCAGGTTACAAATACCTTTTTAAGGCCACCACAGCAGGCCAGATCCACACAGCACAAGTCATCTGAGGGACAGAAATTCCTTCAAGCCTGAAGCAGACCACACTACCTTCCCCTGTTCCTGTTATACAGAACAGTGACAGTAACACACACACACACACACACACACACACACACACACACACACACATTTTTGTGTAACATTCTAACACAGCCAGCACAGTATTGGATCCCATTCTCATTATTGCTATCACAGTGGCTCGAAACACAATGAGCTTGTTTCTCCCCACGGCATATCAAGTCAAATTGTTACATTGCTGTATATTCTGTGGGGTGTTGAGGATGTCTTCACCCAATGTGTTTTATCTGATTTGTTTACCTGCAACCCTCTCCTGCCCCCAGCTCCAATTCAATGGACAGCAGCTGTCTGAAGTGTACACAACTCAGGATAACCATGGCTTGCGTTTCCAAAGTAAATAGAAGCTGGCTTGAGGGAAAACACATGACACGGGAGTATTTCTCAAGAAGCTACAGAATACATATGGATTTATGACTAGCATCATGTGTGTTGGGCTTCAAACACCAGTGGTGAGAGCACATTGGAGCCTGAGTAAATGGAAATGTGTGCACAGCCTCTCTCTCAAGCTGCTGCTTATTTTGTTCTCTCTTTCTCACCCCCATACCCATCAGTCAAAGAGGACTCACTTTCTCAAGCTGATGGATTTCACATTTCCAGCATGCCAGATCTCCACCTTGAAGTAAACGCCTCTGGCCACATTAGCCCCCTGTAAAGAGTCATCACATTACCCGAACAACTTTGGTCGCTCCAGGCAATTCGCCAGGGAAGGGGAGGTATGGCTAGGTCAGCATTTAGAAGAGCCCTGCTGGATCAGGCCAATGGCCTATCTAGTCCAGCATCCTGTTCTCACAGTGGCTGACCAGATGCTTGTGGAAAGCCTGCAAGCAGGACATGAGAACCACAGTTTTCTGCCCACCTGCAATTTCCAGCAACTGGTATACTGAGATATGATGCATTCATAACAGGGGAGGGATAAACTAAAACACTCAAATACCACAGACATGCTTCAGGCATTCAGAGAGAGAGAGAGAGAGAGAGAGAGAGAGAGAGAGAGAGAGAGAGAGAGAGACAGTGTGTGTGTGTGTGTGTGTGTGTGTGAGAGAGAGAGAGAGAGAGAGAGAGAGAGAGAGAGAGAGATGATTTTACTCAAGATGCTAATGATACAAGGAGCTGCCTTATACTATGTCAGGGCAAAGTACTATCAGCAATAATTTGTAACAGCTTTCCTTGATCTCTGAAGCAAAGCCTGGCTTTCAGAAGAAAGTCCCAGGCTTTCATCCAACATATATTTGCTAACTAGATATGTGAGGGATTTTTACTTGAGGCTTCATGCATGCAAAATATGTTTCATGACTCAACCGCAGCTCCCATCCTGCACTCTGTCCCCCATGACTTAAAATTTCCGACTGGTATTTTACTTCAGCTCTAGAACAGTGTTTACTCCTGTAAGCGCCCCATGTGACAGAAGAAAGGAAGGCAGATTTTCATAATTTATGGAATTAAATTATGTATTTAACCATTGTAAACATGTTTAATTAATGTCACAAACAATTAGGGGAAGTCTGACTCTCTGCCTCATATGAAGGATATATGGTGCTGTCATGCTGAAATCAGATCAGCACTTCTAAATAATATTTATTTGCCTGGAAGGAAAAAAATCCTCACAGATCTTATCTCAGATTGAACAGACTGAAAGGAGATGAATCACCAACTATGCTGTGCTGGCAGCAAATTAAACATTTAGTGTTAGAACATAGTTCATAAGTGATAGACGCAAGTGCTATAGTGGAACAAGCACTCAATATCTGCAAATCTATAGTTTTGAAGAATTTATAGTGCTTCATTTTTTTTAAAAAAAATAGAAGGCAGCTGTTTAGATATTTAGGAGTTGGCCACCCAAAGTGGCTCTTTTTTCCCCTTCTTCTTCTTCTTCTTCTTCTTCTTCTTCTTCTTCTTCTTTTTCTTCTTCTTCTTCTTCTTCTTCATTTCATTTCATTTTTATACTGCTTTATATTTTTCAGAAAAAAATTCACAACCTACATTAAAATATCCACTAAAACAATCCAGAATATAACCTTGCTAAAGAAAGTCAAATATAAAGTATACACCCAGAGCAACATAATTAACAGGAAACTGAAATATTAAAAGATTTCAAAACAGAACATTACAAAGGAGGTCAGCTACAGAATGCATGTTTAATGCAGCAAAGTTAACAAACAAAATATTAATTAACTCATGGAGATGTTAGATGTAACAAGTGCAATCCAATATAATTCTGTTACCACCCTGGTATAACTGATGAACTGCCTTGGTAATATTGTGAGTGACCCTGGTATTCTTGATGCAGGGTGGTACCAAAATGCTTTAAATCAAATTAACACAGGGACAAGAAATATTTGAGACTGCCAACACTCCTATATGGTGTTTTGTGCAGTGTTCTGCTTAGTTGATAAATAAGCTGATGAACCTATCAGTCTGTTTGTCAAGACAATGCCACTGAGTTTACTGTTTTGGCAGTGAGACATGGAAGAAGGGCTGACATCCAAGAAGGGCTGCTTGCCACACCTTCCTACAAGCTGCTGTTAAACAGGCTAATGTTCATTTTTCCAGAGCACACCTTTGAATGGAGGAAGGAAACAGCTCTTTCTGAAGATTCTGAGGAAGGGAAGTGATCATGCTCAAACCAAGCAGGATTGGGTTGGCACTGGCAGGTGTTATGTGCAAAACATGCACCAGTGTAAGATATTAGTGCATACTGGTGCAAAATCCTACAGCCAGAGCCTATTGCTGCCAATGTTCTTCCCTAAAACATTCTCACCTACCTTCCATAGCATGAGCATACATGACGCCCCAGTTTGAACTGTATCCAATGGTTGTGTGACTGGGAGGCAGCCCACACAAGTGATCTTTCTAGTTTTCCCTTGCTCTTTACAGCCTGACCAAAAAAAACCTTTTCAGAGAGATGGGGAGCCCCCCTGAACAGTATATATTGTATGGTAAGCCTTACTGTGTGTGTGTGTGTGTGTGTGTGTGTGTTGCTATCAAAGGGTTAAAAGAGTAGCAGAAACGCTCTAATCACTGAGCAGCTGGAGGTCATTAGGCTTCCAGGAACATGAGTCTGTATAAATAGTCCCCCTGTTTGTTTGTTCTCTCCCCTTCTCCCTTTTGGGTGTGTGTTTTGCTGAGATGTGTGGTTCGTCGCCAGGGTTGTTTTTTGGTGTTTTGTAAATAAACCTTATTTTTTGATTTACAAACCGCATGCTCCAGGACTCCTTTTTGGGAAGATGCTGCCTCTCCTGCCCTTCTTAGCTGCTGCGCGAAATCCTCTGCCGTGGTGAGACTTTTAAAGAAGGAAGTGCACTGGGCATTTACATTAAACTAATTAAAGTTTAATGGGACAGGTTATGGATGTTTGTACGTCAAGAAGGAGATAAGGAGAGCAGTTCAGAGTGATTTATGCAAGGACTGGAGTGAAGACAGAAGCGGTTGCTGACAACGAAAGCCTCCAAAGCAGCTTGAGTCCTGCAACGTGCCTAGAAAAGTTTTAAAGAGGCACTGCGCAGTTTGTACTCGCTGGAAGACGTCTGATTCCTCAAGGAGCCACCTCAGCAGCTGGGAGACGGTCTACAGGTGTGTGAGTATCGTTCCTAAGCCCCAGGGAGGATGGCAGAGTCCCAGGAAAGTTTTACTGTCCCGTTTACGCGACTCAATGGGAAAAATTGGCAAGATTGGAAGGCTAGAGTAAGGGTTTGGTTGCAAGCAAAAGAGTTGTGGAGCTGTACTGAAGCACCGCCTTTACAGGCAGCTGCAGACGCGTCTGCAGAAGCCAAAGCAGCAGCAGCAGCTTCACAGAAACGCGACAGGAAAGCCCAAGGTCTACTAGTTTTGGCAGTGGGACCAGAGCAAATGCCTTATGTTTCTGAGTTAAAGAACACGCATGAGGTCTGGACGGTTCTGCAGCGGTTAAATTCCAGAAACACTGCGGGGGCCAAGATCCATGCTACAAGATGTTTGTTTGATTTACGTCTCCAACCGGGAGCGTGTGTGAAAGAACATATTGCCAAAATGGTGTCTGCCTTTAATCAACTAAGGCAGCTGGGCATTCCTTTCTCTATGGAGCAGCAGTCATACATATTGTTGTCTTCTCTTGATAAAAGCTATGAGACTCTAGCTCTAACTTTGGAAGCTATGCCTTCAACTGAATTAACCCTTGAATACATTTCTTCTCGGCTTGCGGATGAACAGGATAAAAGGCAAAGAGAAAGAGGTTTGTCTTTAAAGGGGAGTTATGCTGTGCCTAAGAGTGTTGATGCTGAGTTTGAGCACACAGTAAATGCTTTTGCAGCTAGACACTGTTTTCGCTGTGGTTCCCCTTCCCACCTAATCAGGAATTGCACACGTGAACCTGGTCAAGACAGCAACAAGGCCGTTACCCCTAGTTACCAGACAAGGAGTTCCAGGGGACGTCGAAGAAGAGGAGGAGGTCGTGGCTACTCCCACAGCACACAGCACATGGCTTCAGCAATGGCGTTGATGCAAGGGCGTGGCCAAGGCAGCAATCTACGCTGGTTGATCGACAGTGGTGCATCTCACCACCTGGTGGCGCCATCTAGTGTCCGTTTACAGAATTGCAGACATTTGCTAACCCCTAAAGTTGTGACAATGGCAGATTCAACTAAACGTTCCTTAGAGACTGTAGGCACAGTGTTCTTGAATTGTTTGCAAACAGAAATTGATGCCTACGTGCTAAAGGGACTGAAGGGGTGTATTTTGTCTGTGTCAGAACTTGATAGAGATGGGTTTAAAACTGTGTTTGAAAATGGGGTTTGCACTATTTCAAAGAATAACGTATCTCTTTTGCAGGTGGAATGCAGAAATGGGTTATATTATTTTGAGACAAGTCCAGATGAAGTTGAACAGGTTCATGCTGGTTGTGTGAACACGCCTACCCATAATTCTTGTGTTCATTTATGGCACCGCCGTTTAGGGCATATTAATTTTCAGTATGTTAAAAGGCAACCTGAATTATCAGAAGGGTGCAAATTGAACAAATGTAATAAGTATTTGGATTGTACTGCATGCAAAAGTGCGAAGGTTCATAGATGCAGCTATCCCAGTTCAGATAGGAAATCTGACAAAGTATTCCAACTTGTGCATATGGACCTGTGTGGCCCAATGCCTGTTGCTAGCATGGGAGGTTCGAAGTATGCACTGTGTCTCTCGGATGACAAAACAAAGGTTACATGGTTTTTTCCTCTCAAAACAAAAGCAGATACTGCAGAAACAGTTAAAAATTGGGTTCATGCAGTAGAACTTGAATTCGGTACTAGAGTACTTGCTTTTCAGACAGACAGAGGGTCAGAATTTACCGGGTCTGTGTTGCAGAATTTCTTTAAGAAAAAGGGAATTAAGCATCGTCTGTCTACACCTTATTCCCCCCAAGAAGGAGGCGTGGCCGAACGTAAAAATAGGGTTCTGCAAGAGTTGGCAAACTCTATGTTGTTTGATGCTAAACTTCCTCAGAGTTACTGGGCGGAAGCCTGGCAGGCGGCTACTCATATTCTGAACCGAGTATATAATTCGGTAATTGATACTACGCCTTATTTTGCTTTATATGGGAAGAAGCCCAAAGTTAATTACTTTCGGGTGTTTGGATCTCAAGCCTATGTACTTATCCCAAAAGCGTTAAGGAAAAAGGGAAGTCCAAGGGCTAGGAAACTCATCTTTTGCGGGTACGAACCACATGCCAAATCTTGGAGGTTTGTGGACCCAGGTGGGGATACTACAAGAGTGGTCCTCAGTAGGAGCGCTGATTTTTGTGAGCAGTCCGGATGGACTCACTTACACGCTAACCCTGACATTTTGAGAGATGATTTAGGCATTCATGCTGAGAAAGAAAGTCCAGAGAGTGATGAGCCAGAAGGGGATGGTGCACATGGTTCAGATGCAGATTCTGATCAGGCACGAGGTTCTTCTCCTAAGGTAGAAAAGCCAGAATCTAGGAGTGCTCCAACTTCGCCAGTCAGTAGGCCTAGCAGACAGCAAAAGCAAAGCAGGTCACCTGCAACACCAAGCCCAAGGGAGGTATCTAAACGGAGGTCTTTATCCCTAGGGGCGCGTCCAGACATAAAGTCTGAGACAGATTCTGACAGCCAACGGTCAGAGGGGGCACAAGAGGAGCAATTGCGCAGGTCAAAACGCGCCACGAAGGGCAAGCCGCCAGAGCGGTTTAAGGTGACAAGTGTATACGTAAATATGGCACAGTGTGAGCCAGAAAGCTATATGGAAGTACAACAGCTTCCAAGCTCAGAAGCCGTAAAGTGGCAGGAAGCAATGAAAAAAGAGATGGCTTCAATGAAGTCTCTCGGTGTGTTTACAAGTACAGAGCTTCCGAAAGGGCAACAAGCTGTAGGTTGTCGATGGGTATATCGTTTAAAGCCCACAACTACTGAAGAGTTGCAATATAAAGCCCGGCTAGTTGCAAAAGGGTTTTCGCAGCGCAAAGGTGTTCACTATTCTCAAATCTATGCCCCTACTTCAAGATCGGAGTCATTAAGAATGCTTCTAGCCTCTTCAGCTAAGAAGGGAAATAAGCTGTTTCATTTTGATGTCAATGTGGCTTATTTAAATGCAGACTTACAGGAGGAAGTCTATATGACACCACCACCAGGTTTTGAAGGAGACAAGCCAAACCAGGTCTGGCGCCTACACAAATCCATTTATGGGTTGAAACAGTCCGCCCGTAATTGGAATTCCTGCTTAAACGATGCTCTAGAGAGCATGGGGTTCAGAAAGAGCGCAGCAGATGCGTGTCTTTATCTAAAAGGCTCGGGATGTGAACAAGAAGCAGTTTTGATATTTGTTGACGATTTATTATACAGTGGAAAGGATGATAAACTTGCACAACAATTTGCCACAAAGCTTGGAGAAAGGTTTCAGATAAAATCACTAGGCAATGTATCTGTTTATCTAGGAGTTAAAATTCAGCAAGATGAAAATGGTAACTATTGGCTTAGCCAAGAAGCTAAAATCCAGCAGTTGCTGGAAAGGTTTAAAATGAACAACTGCGCTGGTGTTAAAACCCCAATGGAGTTAAGTTACACAAAGGATGCTCAAACTGAGCAAAAGGCAGAGTTCTGTAATCCCGGGGTTTACCAGTCAGCGATAGGCAGTCTACTCCACATTGCACAGTGGACTCGGCCCGATATAACATATGCTGTCAACATGCTGTGTAGACAAGCTGAAAAACCATCAATGCATGCTTGGCAAGGAGTAAAAAGAGTTTTAAGGTATCTCCAAACTACCAAAAGCTTTCGCTTAAAACTATCAGCAGAGGGCAGCACACAACTTGAATGTTGGGCCGACAGCAGTTGGGCAGATGCTGGACCAGATAGAAAATCAGTGTCAGGAATGGCGATAAAATTTGGAAATGCACTAATTGGTTGGAGATCAAGAAAACAATCACTTATAGCTTTAAGTTCAACTGAATCTGAGTTCAATGCGTTATCAGATATATGTAGAGAACTGGAATTTTATAAGCAACTGGTACAAGAATTGTTTGGAGAATGTTCCCTACCTATCAGAGTGTGGGAAGACAATCAACCTTGTATTAAACTAGCTAAATCAGGTCAATTCAAGGCGCACACAAAACACTTGGATATCCGTTATCAAAATGTATGCCAAAGTGTAAAACAAGGTTTAATTGAACTAAAGTATTGTCCAAGCCAAGAAAATCTCGCAGACGGTTTTACAAAAGCTTTGAGTCCGCAATCTCATAAATGTTTCTGTTCAGGTTTAAATTTGTATTAAGGTTGGTACAGCTCAGTGTTACGAGCGAGAGGGGGTGTTGCTATCAAAGGGTTAAAAGAGTAGCAGAAACGCTCTAATCACTGAGCAGCTGGAGGTCATTAGGCTTCCAGGAACATGAGTCTGTATAAATAGTCCCCCTGTTTGTTTGTTCTCTCCCCTTCTCCCTTTTGGGTGTGTGTTTTGCTGAGATGTGTGGTTCGTCGCCAGGGTTGTTTTTTGGTGTTTTGTAAATAAACCTTATTTTTTGATTTACAAACCGCATGCTCCAGGACTCCTTTTTGGGAAGATGCTGCCTCTCCTGCCCTTCTTAGCTGCTGCGCGAAATCCTCTGCCGTGGTGAGACTTTTAAAGAAGGAAGTGCACTGGGCATTTACATTAAACTAATTAAAGTTTAATGGGACAGTGTGTGTGTGAGAGAGAGAGAGAGAGAGAGAGAGAGAGGAAGGAAGGAAGGAAGGAAGGAAGGAAGGAAGGAAGGAAGGAAGGAAGGAAGGAAGGAAGGAAGGAAGGAAGGAAGGAATGCCCCAAAATCAGGCAGAGAAATCTTCTGCAAGCCACTTACTAGCAAACAGAGATGCAGAGATATGTAATTTTGTTATTCTTACTTTAATTGTATTTTACCACTTCTAGGTTTGTGAGCCACTCCCAAAATTGTTACTTGAAGGGCCTCAAAACAAAATATAATAAATTCATAAATGATGACTGTCTCTTAAGTTTTTGTTTGCTGATTTTAAATTCACAGGTTAAAGTTAAAAATGCAACAGGTCAAACGCCTACATGCAGCAATGGAAGGCTAAAAAGAATGGGGAGTTTGGGTCAGCTAGACCTCTTTGGCCAGCGTGCTCTAGAGCGTTGATTGTGGCCACACAAGGTCCTGGTTTAGCATCCCAGCCAAATCCAACTCAGATGGAAGATGGTCTTTCCTGATCATTATCCCTTTCTGGGGAAATTCTCTCGAGGTCAAGTTGACCACAAAACAAACTGGTGTCATTACATTGCCAAGATTTCCCCACACCAATCTAACATGTGGGCATGTTTTGTTGATGACGCATGCAAGTCTGGTTGGGTAGGGTTTAAGCAGCTCAGTGCTCACTCTTACGAGTTCATGCTTTCTATAGCACCCGCAAGCAACTAGGCGACACAAAGGTGAAGCGGGCCCACTTTCCACGGTATGTTTCCAACGTGGGAGTGATTTACAGGAGCCCTCCTCTAACTGGCATGCCTCATATGAGAAACAGGCTCCAGAGATAAGCAAATCCAAAGGATTCTCAGTTAGCTGCTGACAAAGGAATTGCTCCTGGCATCTGCTGCGAGGTTTCATCTATTCAGCACCAGGTGGAGACAAGTGCATCAAATCAGTCTACAGTTATCCTTAATGCATTCCTAGCTGCTTTCCATGAAATGCAGATTATGAAGTGCAGGGTATAGTAGTGCTAAAGAAAGCTAATCACATTAACTGGCTTAGACTGCAGAAGATATCACATCAGCCATTCTATTACAGTATTACAGTATTAAGCCAATGCAGAGGGGTCTCTCTCTCTCTCTCCAGAGTCTGACGCATTTGAGCCCCCAAGGGATCATATTTCCAAACCACTTTAATGTCCCATGTACAGACCTTGCAAACTGTTGAATGACAGCATGCCCATGTCAGCAGAGGGAAGATAAAAGCGTCACGGGGAACCTGTTTTTGCTTAACGCCCCTAGTTGTCAGGCAGACAATGACGACACAGGCATAGAAAAGGTAATTAGCAGGG
Organism: Podarcis melisellensis; assembly: GCF_964234715.1. Classification (NCBI taxonomy): domain Eukaryota; kingdom Metazoa; phylum Chordata; class Lepidosauria; order Squamata; family Lacertidae; genus Podarcis; species Podarcis melisellensis. The sequence goes on from NC_138530.1 coordinate 30,458,927, forward strand.
GGAAATACAAGGCATCAAATCACTGCAAGACAGTCACAATATTGTCATACTGGAGAGGACAAGAAATACATGAAAGCTGGAAGCCTCCCAAAGACCATAATGAGAAAGAGACGGAGAATGAGGATGAGAAACCCACAAAAATGGCAAACAGGGGCTTATGCACTTAGATAATTCAGAAGCAAGTGTGTGTGTGTGTGTGTGTGTGTGTGTGTGTGTGTGTGTGTGTGTGTGAGAGAGAGAGAGAGAGAGAGAGAGAGAGAGAGAGAGAGAGAGAGAGACTACACAAAGGAACACACAAACATGGTTTAGGGGGCTTTATATGCCTGGATAGGTCAGAAGCAGCAAGCTTCAGCATAGAGGCAGCATCTTGCCCCCACTTCCAGGGCGGAGAGCATTGCAAAATGAATTTCGACAGATTTTGATGCATTAGCTTAATGTAGTTGGTTGTTGTTGAGCTGGCAGCTCAGCAATAATTTTGCACATTGATAGACAAAATATTCATGCAGGTGCATCAAATAATGGAAAGTTACTTCTTTGAACAGCTCAGTAGTCGGTATAGCAAATGGAGTTTTCACAACAGGGAATGGTAAGCAAAGAAATGGAGCCAGTGTTATTCATAAAATGATCTGGACTCTTAATAATTTTTTTTTAAAAATGTTAGAGATGTTTAATTGCCTTGGCCATGCTGAAGAAGAAGAAGGGGGGGGAGGAGGAGGAGGAGGAGTTTGGACTTGATATGCCACCTTTCACTCCCTTTAAGGAGTCTCAAAGCGGCTAACAATCTCCTTTCCCTTCTCTTCCTCCCCCACAACAAACACTCTGTGAGGTGAGGCTGAGAGACTTCAGAGAAATGTCACCCAGCAGCTCAAGGTCACCCAGCAGCTGCGTGTGGAGGAGCGGGGAAGCAAACCCGTTCACCAGATTACGAGTCCACCGCTCTTAACCACTACACCATGCTGGCTGTACTCTGTAACCTGGGGACCTTTATTGCAGAGCCAGTCCATCAGTACAAGATCATAGAATTGTAGACTTGGAAGGGATCCTGAGGATCATCTAGCCCTACCCCCTTGCAATATAGGAATCTCAACTAGATCATACATGACAAATGGCCATTCAACCCTTGCTTAAAAACTTCTACCTCTCATGGAACAGCTCTTCCTGTCAGAAAGTTCTTCCTGAGTCAGAATCTCCTTTCCTGTAACTTGAAGCCATTGGCTTGGGCCCTACCCCCTGGAGCAGGAGAAAACAAGCGTGCTCCATCTTCCATGTGACAGCCTTTTAGGTATTTGAAAGTGGCTATCGTGTCTCCTCTTTGCCAGGCCAAACAAACCCAGCTCCTTCAACCATTCATCATAAGGCTTGGTTTCCAGACCCTTTGGTCACCCTCCTCTCCACACGTTCCAGCTTGTCAACATCCTTCTTAACTTGTGGTGCCCACAACTGGACACAGTACTCCAGGTGTGCTCTGACCAAGGCAGAATAGAGTGGTACTATTACTTCCTTGGATTGGGACACTGCATGTCTGTTGATGCAGCCCATAATAGCGTTAACCTTTTTTGGGCTTTTATCACACTGTTGACTCATGTTAAACTTGTGGTCTACTAAGACCCCTAGGTATTTTTCACATATACTACTGGCAATCTGAGTGTCCCTCATCTTATATTTGTGCAGCTGGTTCCTCCGGCCGAAGTGTAGAACCTAACATTTGTCCCATTAAAATTTATTTTGTTGGTGTGAGCCCAGTTCTCCAAACTGTTAAGATCATCTCGAATCCCGAGTCTATGAGCACAATGTGAGTGTGGGGTTGCTATGTAAAGCTTTTAAAAATATTTCCTAGAACCAGTTTTAGGAGTTCTCCATTACAAAATAGCTGTCTATAACATATATCATGCCCCAAAGCCTTTGTTCCCTTCCTGCAGTAGAGTTACATTTTTTAAAAGGTCAGTGTTTTAAGCATCAGAGGCGTCACATGACTGTTTTATTGCAATACCTGAGGATTCACTAACCACAAAATGAATCAGCAGGATAAGTTCAAAAGGGTAGCACATGTGGCCATTGAAGACTTTGATATCTACTTCTGTGCACTGCAGACTCTAGTTGCCTAAAATGGTGATGGTTTAATGGCTTAAGGAGATGTATTAAACAAAAAACAACTCTTACCTGATATTTTTCCACTTCACCTCAGGTGCTCTTCACCAGCAGCCTGAGACAGATCTGATCCATTCAGTCATGAGACAGGTTCAGATGAACTATCTACAAACTGTTGTTGCCACATTTAAGAAACTATTTTATCTAAAATGTCCAAGATCAGATTTGTAAACTCCCTTACTGGGAGTTAATTCTCATTAAACTCAGCAGGATTTACTCCTGATTAAACATGTATAGGATTGGACGATGAGTTGTGTAGAGACAATAACTTCTATGGACGAAATGCCGCTGCAAATACATTTACTTGAATTTATACCATATCTTTTGGATTTTTCTAGTTATAATTTGGAGGTGGGGCTTAAGTGCTGAACTTTCCTTAGCCTCAGGACCAGCAACAGAGGACCAAGTGGGGATGGATATAGCAAGAGTTCATGATGTAGCACAGGAGAGGGATGGCCCCATTAACTGGGAGCAATGCTTATGAATTATCCACCTGAAATGGGACTCTCGTGAGGTTTTTATCTCCAACATTCCTCAAAATCAACAGACATGAAGGCAAAATAAATGGAAGATTTTTGATACATTACAGCAACACTTTTCTCTAAGTCCCACAACAAACGCTGGGAATATTTGGATACTACTCAGCAGCCATAGAACATCGACAAAAATGCATGCTGTTTGTTACATGACAGTTTCCCAAGGCTGTTTACACTGTTCAGTGCATGGTTCTTGAGCAGCCATTGCTTTCAGACAATTGCAATGGACTCAAATACCCCTGCTTGCAAATACATTTCCAGGATGCTTTGTCTTATTTCAAGCATTACTTATTTTCATTATCATGAGCCGTAAAATAAAAATATAAGGCACAATAGCTGCACTGCCAACCTACAGAATCCCTCCTTCCCATTTCCCTATAGTGTTCATCTTTTTTATCACTGCGTACCTACACAAGTGGACTCTTCAGAGCATTTTCATTGTGTATGACTGAAGATAAGAAGTGGTTCAGGATCTTTAACAGCATTTACAACGAGCTCTTTCTTCTACTATAGAAAAATGAACCATATATACCTGGATTGGTAGTAAAGGTGGTACTCCTCCTGGACTTTTTTTAAAGTCATGATTTAAAATCTAAAAGCAACCTAGTTGCATTTTCTCTGTGCTTTACTGTGAGGCTATATAATGGCAAGTTGTAGCTAGCATGTCAATAGCATTTGTAATCTGCAATGCTTGTACGGTTGGGAAAAGGTATTGTTTCCTAAACCAACCAGTATCAAGCTATCGAGAAAATTCTTCTCAGAAATTACATACACTAGAGAAGTAAAAAGTGCACACATTTGGGAAGCATCCAAAATTGTCTTATTTAACTGTTTGTCTAGATATATACAAATTGTTATTGTCACAGGTCAAGATACAGGTGCACCATGCAAGTATCTTCCTATCTGCACAAGCATTTTAGAAAGCAGAAAATCCAGAGCAAAAACCTATTTTTTTTGGGGGGGGGGTTGCATTTTGTTCCATGTGTTTGTTCATTTTAAGCTGTATTTATGTTGCAGTGCTGTGTGAATTAGTCACACTTTTGCATTCCATCGCTAGAATCTTTTGAAGAAGTGTGGTTAAGAGATATTTTAAATAAGTAAAATGAATGCCACTGTATTATGGAAGATAATTTTTGTACTTATCTTCAAATACTTGACCATGTGGAGCTAGGAAGCCTAAATGAGTTGGATTTAACAGTAGCTGAAGTAACAGGTTAGATGTATTGAGTGGGGAGGAGAAATCTGCCCTTTCCCTCCCTGAAATGATATCCATGCTTCCCTTTTGTGTCAAAAGAACAGCAACAACAGTCAAGACCATGGAACAAAAGAAAAAGGTTAACCAACACAGTTGTGATCTGGATTGGGAGTGAGGAAGAAGTTGAAGAAAATTCCAGATACAGTGGTACCTCGGTTTACAAACTTAATTTGTTCCGGAAGTCCATTCTTAAACCGATGCACACTTTCCCTACCGAGGCCTCCCACCACTGGTGTCCTTCCACCGTTCTGATTCCGTTCGGCTTCCAGGGCAAAGTTCGCTAAACGGAACACCTACTTCCGGTTTTGCAGAGTTTGTTCACCAAATAGTTCATTAACAGAGCTGTTCGTAGACCGAGGTACCACTGTATACAGTCTGGCATTTTGTGTTAATGAAAAAAAGGAAGAAAAATAGGAAGCTGTTTTATACCAAATCAGACAACTGATCCACCTAGCTCCAGAGTTTCAGTCTTTCCCAATCCTTCTTTCTGCATGCAGAACATGTGCTCTGTCACTGAACTATAACCGTTCCTGATCATACCATGTGTAGTATAGCTCTATAAAGTTCTTAGTACAAACCTCAGCTTAGGTGTGAAAGCACTAGTAACTAGTAATACTGATATCTCACAACAGAGCCAGCCTGGTCTTCCTCCAAGATGTTCCTCCTTGTAAGTAGCTAGAACAGGCCAATTAACCTCCCTCCCTCCCACCCACCTCACCAGTTTCCTCTTTTCCTTTTTCAGCAGACATACAACATCCCATGATTAGATGCCACTGAGCATGCTCATTCCTCACTGACCTATTTAAGCAGAGACTTCCTCTTTGAGTTGGGGTTCAATCAATACCATTGCCTTCCTCTTGTTTCTCAGGGGCCTCATTAAACATGGGTGCGAGACACTACTATTTCAACATTTGCCTAAGTGTGGCTTTGCTACTTTTGTTTAGAACTTGGAACATTCATGAGGAAAAAACAAGTCAAATGCAATGCAATTGTGATGATGTTTCATAAATACATCTATTTTAGATCTTCCTTTTTAAACAAAAAACAAAACCTTTAGATCATGACTCAAGCCTCTTCTTTCCTTTTATTATACCTTTACCCAGAATAAGTTCTTTCTTGAACTCAGGTGCTTTGTTGCTGCAGCCGCCTCTTTAAATGACATCACCACAGGAGTTTCTCTCTACAAGCATGGTTAAAACAGACCATTCAGGAATGACCTTTTCCCAATTTTAATTTCAACACTGTTTATTTCCCCGCACCCCATAAATTAGGATTCCTTTGTAAATTGTGGTCCATCATAAATATTTAGCAGCTTCAATAAAGCAAAATTTACATCATCTGACATGCTTTCTTTAGGCAGTTTGTACCTGTGCCACAAACCACTTTCACTGGTGTTTCTAAAGAGCAGTTAAGACTTCCTGCGATGCAGATACACTCATCACTATTCCATAAATCTATAGTTCTTTTGCCGTGACTAGTCTCATCAAATCCTCAGGATTCATTTTTGTAAAGCTGCCGTTGAATAGCTGATGCTCTCAACCCCCAAAGTTGATTAAGATATGTGCACAAAAAAATCTGGTGACATCATAATGTGGAAGATTTATAAAAACCGAAAATGCCCTCCCCCGATATTTAGTCAGTCTTTATATAGAGATTTATATAGATATATAGGTATGTTTGTATACATATGTGCATGATTCTTTTACGCCCCCCCCCAAGAGGTGTGAGCAGGTAATGATCAAGATTTGTGCAGATTAAGGGTCTTCATCCATCAATGGAATTTCTAGAAAATAAAAGAAAGAGTTAATTGGGTTTTAATAGTGAACTCTGTGAAGGGAGGACCTGAAATGTTATTTTGCTATAACATGCCATTAACAGGGCCACTGTTGCTAAGAGGTTAAGGCACTTTATGCATGGAGTCAGACAACCCATTTTTTCCCTTTTACTTTACTACATAGCGACCTGGTGCAATTACAAAGTATGCTAAGTGGCTGCATACAAACCAGACTAATTGTTCAAAGCACTTTGCAGGTGGCTGTGCAGTGAAGTAGTCCTCTGATTATTCTTTCTTAGGCCAGGCTAGTTTTCAGAATGAGAATTAAATGATGTTTCCATTCCCCCATTCAGCTTGTGTGCTTGAAGCCTGGCACACATTCATGACTAATTTGGAGTCATTTAATTAGTATGTTTCATGAAACAGTTCAACATGCAGATGAATAAGAGGCCATGAAACCTTCAGCAAGCCAAATTTTAAAGATGGCCAAAAATCACATTGGCCGTGGAACCTATTCAATAATGTCGGATCCTACTAGCTGGGGAAACTCAGCCAGATGGGCGAGGTATAAATAATGAAATTATTATCATTACTATTATTATTTGCTCTCAGCATAAAAGATGACTTAGCGTATGTCTTCATTAGAGTAGGTGACCATGAAAATCTGCCGCTAACACCAGTTTGCCACTGACTCTGACTTTGAGCATTACACAAACCACAGTAAACTATACATAGCTCATTGAAATACACAGCTGGATGTTGAGAAAAATCAATATTACAACAAGGTAATTGGATTGGACTTTCTGACAGAGTAACAAAAGACTAGGTAGATACTATGTTGAATTTTACTGTAATGTAGTGTGTGCGCTCATTACTAAAAAAAAAAAAAAAAAAAGAAACACCAAGAAAAAAAGAACTAGGGCATAGGCTGATGAAACAGGGCATTTTGGGCTACTCTCATACTCCAGGCCCAGACTATAACTCCACATGTTTTTAAAGATGTGCCATGTACCCAAGAAAACTAGCTAAGCTGACCTCCAGCAAATGTTCAGTCGTTTGCAGTGGGGAACACGTTAACCCTCTCCTGCCATTAAGGAATTTTTAGGCACAAATCCTTGGTAGAATCTGATGCAAGGTGGTGGTGAAACTTTGAGTTGTAAAGAATTTGCTGCTGCTGTTGTTGTGGGTTTTTTTTTAAAGTCAGAAGCAAAAGAGACATAGGCTGGAACAGAAAGAAAGACCCAATATGCAGTTAGGTTCCTTCTCCAAAGCACAATCTCATGGCTTCTTCATATGGGAAAAAAACCCTCTGACACTAAAACAAGCTCACATAATGTTCAAAAATCAAAATTACCATCTGCAATGTCAATGCTTGGGCTGGTTGATGCTACTTCCCCGGTGGTGCTATTGATAGCATCAGTTCTCTCTGAGATAGGATGTGCTCCCACTTGACACACAGAAGATGTGTACAAACTTTGAAGAAGTTCCGAAGAGCCTGAAATGCTGTCACAGGTATCAAATTCCGCTGGCAACCTGCCCAAGTCATCTGGCCCTGGATAAGCTGGAGGGTTCTGATCATCAGCCTGTAAAACATACCCCTGGCCAGCAGGGGACACACATCCAGGTGCCAAGGCATTCAATCCACTGCTCACAGCTTCATCGTAGGAAGGTAGCATCACAGGAACACCGTCCACCACCACGAAGTCAGGGCCACTGCTGCAATTCTCCTGAGCTCCTCTATATTGGAAGGAGAGAAAGTGTTTGTGAGTGTGAGAGAGAGTGTGAATGGCAGAATATCATCTTCCAGCAACGTATGAGGTTCACCACTTAGAAAGTTTTTAATAACCTGAAATTGAGGCAATGCATCATTAATATTTACTTCAAATATCCCCAGGTATCTGTTCAGACCGATAGCCATGTGCAATTTGTCACAATAAACTAAATAGCTCCAGCAAACCGGGGAAGAGGTGAGAGAAGGAAAGCAAGCAGCTGGGTGGCAAAGATAAGGAACTCTCTTATTCCTCATTCCACACTGTGAACACCAGCCTACATTAAGATTCCCAGAATCACAAGTTAGGCTGGGAAATCCAGGGTTGGCAGTGAGAAAATCTCAGCTAACTTTCATGGCATATTGCATCTGTATTGTGCATTAAGGCGACGGACACATCAATTGCGAATAGCAACTTTATTTACTTTTATTAAATTTGTCAGTTGTTTTATTTTGCCCAGGGCAACTAAACAAATAGACAACAAATCCCACATGAATACATTAAAACCAAGAGGAAAGAGAAATACTTTAAAAACATCTCACCCACTTCTAAAAGGTCACAGATAGTTAAAGGCCAAAGGCCTGGTTATAGATGAAGGTTTTTGCCTACAGATACATAATGATGGTGCCAGGAGAACTTCCCCGGGGAGAGCATTTCACAAACAGGGAGCCACTGCTGGCAGCCACCCTAGTTTAAGATAAGAGGGTTGAAAGGACATTATTGATTTGCTTGTTCATTCAGGGCTTTTGTTTACCACCCTTGATGATACATATAAGAGAGTGGTTCGCAATATTTATTAAAAAAGAATATAGTGCAGTAAAATCAAGTAAGGATTAAATACAGTACCACACTGCCAACTACTGGGAGAAGGGGAAGGAGGAGAACATAAGAGAAAAGTGTTACTAACCTTGGAAGAAAGCGTGCCTTAAATTTGGTCTGGAACATTCTGGCAAGGATAACTAACAGAAGCACCAGAAGAACACTGGTAGCAGTGAATGCCACAATCTTCCATGTTGTCAGGAGAGTTTCCTGTGTATTTGGCCAGGTTTGTTCTGTGGCACAAACGGTAATGAAGAAGTGTCATGTTAGGTAATAATGGTTTAATACGTACTTTTCATTAGAGCCATAAAGGATCAGGGCCCAAATACTTTACAATCATAGAGATGACACAAAACTGGGGGGGGGGGGTAACTAATGCCTCAGAAAACAGAATCGGGATTCAATATTACCTTAAGAGATTGGAGAACTGGGCCCAAATTAACAAAATGAATTTCAATAGTGATAAATGTCAGGCAGGAAGAACCAGCCCATATAAAATGGGGGACACTTGGATTGCCAGTGGAACATGTGAAAAGGGTCTAGGGGTCTTAGTATACCACCAGCTTAACATGAGTCAACAGTGTAATGATCCCCCCCCAAAAAAGAGGCAATGCTAATCTGGGTTGCATCAACAGAAGTATAGTGTGCCAATCAAAGGAAGTAATAGTTGTGTTCTATTCTGCCTTGGTCAGACCACACCTGGAGTACTGTGTATATATAATATGTCCTTTAAAAATTATCTGCATATAAACACATCAATATAACAACAACCAAAGCCAAAATAAATGCTACATTGGTAAGATTGTGCACTGTTAAATAGGGGACCTCACCTTTCCACTTCTATTTGCCTGAATGTTTACTGTCTAAACCAGGGGTTGTCAACCTGGTCCCTACCTGGTCCCTACTGTCCACTAGTGGGCATTTCAGGATTCTAGGTGAGCGGTAGGGGGTTCTACGGCACAAGCTGAATCCTCCTTCCATCGAGCACTGGTGGGAGGTAAGGAAATTTTACCATCAAGAAAGATGCATTCGTGGGCCGTAGGTATAAAAAGGTTGACTACCCTGGTCTAAACTTTCATGTACAAGTCAGGTTCCCAAGTTATTGTTTATTACCTGTTTTGACACAGTATACTTGATATGACGGAAACCATTCTCCATACTGGCAGGTGATATATTTGTAATCATTGGTGAGAGTGTAGCCAGGATCACAATAGAACTCAACCACAGTCCCATGGTTGTAATGCTCGCAAGGCCGCGGGTGGCAAATGTAATCTCCATGAGTCACCATAGGAGGTAGTGGACAAACTTGGACACAAAAAGACCAAACATACGTGAGGATGAGTGATGTTAAACATTGCATGACCGACATCAATAAATATAAACTGAATGCAATGTTGGATGATAATCATAATCATAATTTATACCCCGCCCATCTGGCTGGGTTTCCCCAGCCACTCTGGACGGCTCCCAACCGAATATTAAAAACACAGTACAGCATTAAACATTAAAAACTTCCCTAAACAGGGCTGCCTTCAGATGTCTTTTAAAAGCAAGATAGTTGCTTATTTCCTTGACATCTGATTGCATGCAATCTCAATACACAAACAAGCTTGTGCACATCCCTTTATTTATGCCATTTACAAACCAATATATTAGCAAACTACAAGCCTGAGCCCTGTGCAATGGCAATTATAATTTTCATACCAAGGCAATAAAACTAACAAGACACAACCCAGCAGACTACAGAGCAATTTCTGCCTCTATTCTCCCAGTCATTATAATGATTATTTTGAAATGGTTTTGTGGTATCTTGCTTTATTGCACCTATGTATATGGCTTGGCACAAGCTTGAAAATTTATACGAGTGGGCACAGTCTATAAATATTTTCATAAATAAGTAAGTAATTAAAATGTGGGTTGTTGTTTTTTAATAGAAGAGGACTACCTAGGCATTCAAAATTCAGCCTTGACATCTCTAACGTAGTTCAGGCGACAGAGGTTTATCACCTCCAGCTCTTAAAGACTACAGAAAGCTACAAGTACACAAATAATTATTTCAGGTGAAGGAAGGGGAATAGTAGTTCAATTAGTTTATTGGTTTCGATAAATGTTTCCATCTCTACTGGAACTTGCTATTTGTCTGTGGTGCAGATATACATACACCAAACATTAAATGCTTCCTTGGAAAGAGGAAAGAAAGAAAAGTTCAGAATACAGAAGCACTTCCTAATACCATCAGGAAGGGATGAATGCTGAGTGCAATCCAGCACAAGGTCGGCATATGTAAAACTCACTGAAATTGACGAAATCAATGTGGTACACAGCAAAATACTCATCCCACTGATTTCTGATTTGTTAAGGAAACCTTTCAATGAATTGTACTATACACCTGCAACAGATGTTAAGGACTGACCAAAAAGGTACATATGAAAAGAAACATCAACAGTTTTATATTTCACCACCAGCATTTTGTTTATTTTATGAGGGTTGTTTTACACAAGAAAAGAAGCAAGCAACAGGTGTCTAAATTGGCATTTTGGTGTGCAGAGTATTATATAAACATTCACTAACACATCAAGTAAGGCAGGTAACTGGCATTCCTATTTTACAGATACAATTATTTGAATTCATAGTACTTTTTACTAAATATAGTTGTACATGCAACATTAGGAGCAGTTTTGCAGCTGTTTAGAAAGCACTGGATAATTTAGCTCCATACCGTATCCACACAGACTCCAGAAACTCTCCATTTACTCATTGCTAAATAAAAGGTAACCACAACCACTCTCACTTAGATTAGGGCTTCCAGGCAAGAGGATAAAACTAATGGGCTGAATTCAGCCCTGGCGCCCTTCCTTTTACAATATAAGAATTATCTGTTGCCAATGTTATATGCTGCATTAACCATATACACAGACTCAAAAGAACCTTTTTTTTGGTCTTAGCATCATTTGTGTAATGGATCTTTAGAGAGTAGAAAGCAAATCCGCTACCTCAAGCCAAAATAGTTAACAGAACCACCCCCTTCAGATAAGTTCCAAAAGGACTTACTCTCAAGTAAGTGTATGATTGCACTCTTTGTGTCACAAGCTCTGCATGCTGAATTCCTGCTCCTAGCATTTTCATTTCAATAGCTGAACTTGCAGAATATTAATTTATTATTAAACAGCAGCAGGTGCCTGGTGCACTGGAGATAAATTTGGGTTACCTAAAAAGGGTCAGGCTCGGCTCCTTTCCAGGAAAGAGCAAATTTGATCACTGTTTCCTTCCAGTGGCTGCTGTGTTTGGATTTCATGCCTCTATTATGCAGTAAAGACCTACTGCATAGATATAAATAATGCACGCATCAATTCACAATAGTAGATTTCCCACAGAAATCACAATTCAGTAACTTCTCCCTATGCATCTACTTACATGAATAATGTATTTCAAAAGTAATTCCCTACCCCACCTACCCAAAAAAGCACAACAAGACATTAAACGAACCTTCAGAAGAGCCTGATTGTAATGTGCAACACTTTCTATTCTGCATGCCCTGGAGACATGGCTTTGTTTGCATTTTCACTAGGCAAAGCTTTATAAATTATAATATCTGGAAACTAGAGCACATAATTCACACAGAAAGCAATATTCTACATCTTTTCCAAGCTGGACTCAACCTAAGGGAATGCAAGATGATTCATTAGGAAGGTCTGAAACGCTTTCCTTGTTTGGCTTAAAACAACTGCTCTAAATGGGAAGGAACCAAGGGAAAGAAACTGCTGATAAGCTCTCTCAACGAGCAAGCCTCTCTGACAAGAATAATCTTAGCTGATTAGGGGACACTCTATTACCTGCTGTCCCTAGCCATTTCTCTGCTTCTCTATCTAAACATCTTTGCAATAGTGTTGATTTGCAAGGGTCTGGCATAGATAACAGGCTGTCAGAGATGTGTCAATACAGAGCAGTGATCCAACGCCAAGCAACATGAAAAGATTTTCCACCAGAGAGATTAACTACTTTAAAGAAGCAAAATTTCAAGCCTGCAGCAATGCCACCTGCTGCCTCTTCTGACATTCAGAAAGGCCCAATGCATTACCCAAACTGCGAAAAAGACTCCATGAACTGAAGACACTAAACATACTTTTCCTTATTTTTAGTGAAGACACTAAACATACTTTTCCTTATTTTTTTGATTTGTAACACAAGAAAATCTTTTTCAAAAAAAAAACTTAAAACAACAACAACAACAATATTAAGGAACCAAAAACAATAGAGTGGAAGTAAAATGAACAATGCCACACGGGCTCGTTTGTCTATTAGGAATTGTGGTTCGAGGACCCGACCCCCGCAATGTGGAAAGAATACACACGGACACGTGATGTAAGGTTAATGGGCAAGGAAAGGCCACAACTTTATTGATTACAGCAGTGAAAAGGTATTGGCTTAGGCATTGGATTTGAACAAGTGGGTTTATTCACCAGTAGGTGGAGCCAGTTGATGCCGATCCAACTATAGGCTCACCCCTAATGTCACCGAGGGTCGTGCCATGGCCTCCCGCCAAGCAGGCATTGGACAGAATACATGACCGCCAGATTCCTTTAACGGAATACCCCTAAAAATTGAAGGCATAGGCGATGGCCACACCTAGCTCTTCGACACAGCAAAACACATTATTCCAATGCCTAACCTACCCACCAATACCACAAAAAGTTGTGACGATTGCTACGAGGTAGGCGAAAAAACCAAAAAGGCCTAATGCCAAATGGAAAAACTCCTACCAGGCCCCCTAGACAACCAGGGCGACCAACCTAAGGTCCATAGCAAGGCCAGTGACCTAAGCCCTAACTAAAAGGGGAGTGGAGGGTGGGTGACTCGTGGTGAGAGGACGAAGAATGAGGCCGGGCGAAGGCTGCCGCCGCAGCAAAAGGCTGCTGAACACGCCCCCCTCAGGCACCTGGTTGGATGCCCGCTGAGGGGCGTGGGCGCCAGCCAGGTGAGGTGAAGGCAGGGGGCTAACGCCCCCTGCTAGGGGCGGAGCTCGGGCTCCCGCCCACAACCACTCCCCTCTCTTGCAGGGAGGAGAGTCTTTACCATTTCCAGGTATTTGATTATAGAACAGCAGTGTGCAGGGATGAGCTCCCACAATCACCTCCCAATGAAGTCCTACTAGCACAGATCAACTGTCAAGCCAAATGTCTTCAGAAGACTACAAGAGGAGAGTCAAGGCACACACTAGAGTGGAAAGAACAATACTCTCTATCTGTGGTAATGAAAAGCAACAATTATGTTAGCTAGCGTGTTGTTATCTTTTGGAGAAAAGAGGATATGTGTGTATTTTGGACCTAGAATGCATTGGAAACAGACACAAATAACAATATATACATTTTAAACAGGTAAGGCAAATGCTACTTCTTTATTATTATTATTATTATTATTATTATTATTATTATTATTAAACAACCTCTTGCCTGCTGTCCCCCCCCCCCCAAGTAAGGACCACAGATGAAAGAATAATGGAGCAGCTTTGAAAATAACCAAGTTATCCTTGATTCAAATTGTACTTCATTCTTATTGTAGTTACACCCATGGGAATAAAGGCTTTCCATTCACTCAGTAATGAATTTTATGCTAATGCAGGCAAATTCAGTCTCTTTCTTTCCAAAAAATCTGTGTGTGCACTAAGAGACGCAATGTTATATTTAAGCTCACAAACTGAGATATTGATATTTTAATTGATAACCTGCAGGCTCGCACAGGCCTTTTCAAAAGAAGTCAAGCAAGTGAGCAATTCTATGACTAAACCTTTTTAAATCCAAGCAGGTGCTGGACATCAAACAGCCTGTAATATTCCCAATTCTCTTCCCAATACGCCGTACATCAATAATGCTAGAAGACTGAGCCATCATCTGTCAAAGCCACTAAAAACATTACTGCTTCATTCAACATTATTAGCGTTAAGACCAATCTTTTGCAGACTATTAATTCAGAATAGAAAGAGCCGGTTAGATGATGCCTTTGAGATAGTCCTGTGCATTACAAAACTTCTAGCCTAACCAAATGAAGTGGGCCCTGCTGTGCAGAGTACTTCTGCCCAGAGCTCTAGTCAGCTATGCTTTCTTTCATAATACTTATTTCCACCCTCACTTGAGTCTTCTGATTCACTATGACACTATTCACTATGACACTATTCACTATTGTGTAACACTGAGCATGCTCAGTCACAAGAATGCAAGATGAGCCTACTGGATTGGGCCAATGGTCCTTCTAGACCAGCATCCTGTTGCCACAGCGGTAAGCCCTCCCATGATTCCCAGTGGAGATAGAATATAGCTATCTTCCATGAGTTGGTCTGAGCCTTTTAAGCCATCTAAGTTTGTGGCCATCACTGCTTCCTTGGGGAGTGAATCCTCCATTAGGCTGAGGTTTGTTGTTGTTGTTGTTTTGCAGCAGGGGGAGGGGGCTGCCACTTAGGCTGTATTCATAAGCATTTTTCAACTTCTACAAACCTAGCCCTGTTTTGGCTACATAACCTGCAAAAACCCTGAGCTCATTAGTAGCGTTTATTATTATACAGTGGTACCTCCGGTTTACCAACAAAGGTCCGTATAGTTAAAGCCATGGTTTTCCCAGTAGTGATGTATGGAAGTGAGAGCTGGACCATAAAGAAGGCTGATCGCCAAAGAATTGATGCTTTTGAATTATGGAGCTGGAGGAGACTCTTGAGAGTCCCATGGACTGCAAGAAGATCAAACAGCCCCATGGACTGCAAGAAGGAAATCATCCCTGAGTGCTCACTGGAAGGACAGATTATGAAGCTGAGGCTCCAATACTTTGGTCACCTCATGAGAAGAGAAGACTCCCTGGAAAAGACCCTGATGCTGGGAAAGATGGAGGGCACAAGGAGAAGGGGACGACAGAGGACAAGATGGTTGGACAGTGTTCTCGAAGCTACCAGCATGAGTCTGACCAAACTGCGGGAGGCAGTGGAAGACAGGAGTGCCTGGCGTGCTCTGGTTCATGGGGCCACGAAGTGTCGGACACGACTAAACAACAACAACAACCCGGGTTACATACCCTTCAGGTTACAGACTCCGCTAACCCAGAAATAGTACCTCAGGTTAAGAACTTTGCTTCAGGATGAGAACAGAAATCGTGTTCTGGCGGCGCGGCAGCAGCAGGAGGTCCCATTAGCTAAAGTGGTGCTTCAGGTTAAGAACAGTTTCAGGTTAAGAACGGACCTCTGGAACGAATTAAGTATTTAACCCGAGGTACCACTGTACATCGAAAGCTGCTGCCTGCTAGGGCTGGTGGGAGAAAGGACAGGACAGCTTACAGCAGGTGGCGCCAGCGGTAGGCAGAACACACTGGACAGAGTAGTTTACGTGGTGGTGAGAAAGAGGTTGAGGAAGGCAAGGGAAAGAAGGAGCAGCTTTTAAGGGATGAGAGGGGGAAGGAAGTGCAAGACAAAGGGCTAGGAGGTGGCAGAAATTGGCTAAAAGGTGGTGCTGGGGACTTTTTTGTGTTGCATTGCAAGAAAGGAAGGTGCTGTCTTGCAGTGCAGCACTGAAACCAACATGATCTTGTCGTGGTTCCCCCCTGCTCCTGCTTTCAATGAATTCAACACCACCTGCCTCTCCGAAGTGGAGTGTTGGCTATCAGTTTCACAACTAAAATGCAGCAGTGATCGGTTGAGGCATCCTGCGTGAATTCTGATTTGGTCAGAGGCAGCAGTGCTTCTGAACACCAGTTGCTGGAAACCGCAGGAGAAAAGAGTGCTCTTGTGCTTGGGTCCTGCTTGTGGGGCTTCCTACAGGCATCTGGTTGTCCACAGTGAGAACAGGATGGCGGACTTATCAATGGGCCACTGGCCTGACGCAGCTGGCTCCTCTTAGGATTAGTCCTAGGCCACAATCAGAATAAGATAGGTGGATATATTTTTGAAGAGCTTCCTGTGGATCTGTTGTGGGAAGGAAATAACTGTGTCATCCTGACTGGCTAGGTGTTTCCAGCGTCAAGGAAAGAATCACAACACCATTTTTTCTGAAATGCAGTACATCCTTCCCTTTCCCTAGAGAGTAATGGGGCAGTGCCAGGTCAAGCAACAGAGACTCCAAAGCAGAAAGACATGCAGAGAGTGATCATGACATGGAAGAAGGGGAGAGTTTAAGCTCTGGAGCAGGGGTAAGCAACCTAAGGCCTGTGGACCGGATATGGCCCAATTGCCTTCTCAATCTGGCCCACGGAGGGTCTGGGAATCAGCATGTTTTTACATGAGTAGAATGTATGCTTTTATTTAAAATGCATCTCTGGGTCATTTGTGGGGCATAGGAATTCGTTCATCTCCCAAAAAATATATATAGTCCGGCCCACCACATGGTCTGAGGGATGGTGGACCGCCCCATGGCTGAAAAAGGTTGCTGACCCCTCCTCTGGAGGGAAGCGGGAGACTGATTGCTGCTGGTGAGCTAGTGCCCTTGTTGTTCTTATGAAAAAACCACCACTGATATTACTGTCCCACAGACTGTAGGGTACTTGCCTAATCTATTACCCATTAAAAAGGGATGTATGTTTTTTGTCTTCTTGAGAAGGTATCTAGGAGATAATGGGCCACTTTTGGTCTTCATTCTGATTTTACCAGGCATTGTGATCCAAAAGCATCTTTCCACTGTACAAAAGAAACAGATGGCAGCAGAAAAAGCAATTCAAGTTCGGCAAGAGATCCGCCTGCATGGGTTTAGAACCAACCAGATAATCTATTTTATTAGCCAAGGAAATGCACAGGAGCCCTTGCTGCTTAAACCTTTGCTTCCTTTCGTGAGGTTTATCACCCTTCAAAAATGCTTTAAAGCCTTTGAATAAAAAGGCATTACATTCCTCTCAAATCCAGATTAGCTGCTACATTACAATGCACTGGAACACTGCTGTTCAAAATACTCTGGAAATTATAGAATGCTTTTCAAAATAAGTCCTGCCTAACCTATTATCCCAAACAGAGGGAATCTTGCCTTCCTGACAGATGCATCCAGCAGTTAATACAGAATTTTATTCTTCATTCTGGTTTATCAAGTTTACAGTTCCATTCCTTTTGCCTCCAAGATTATAGTGCAAACACACTCACTATGACCAAAACCTTGACAATTGCATTTTTCTCAATTGTTGTGATGCCATAGAATATTCATTACATATAACTGATAAAAAAACGAAGGTCCATTATGGGAGATTACAGATTTAGAAAATGCAATGATAAAAAGACAGAGGTTAAGGTTATGGAGCAAAATGTATGGAATTATGAATTGCTGTGATATTTCCATTAACACATATCAAAACATGGGTTCAAAACATGAACCTTGTTATTTCAAATGATGTATGGAATTGGGGCTATGTACAAACTATATATTTAAAGCACATGACTTCCTCAAAGACTTTTGGGAACTGTAGTTTGTTAAGAGTGTTGGAAATTGTAGCTCTGTGGTGTGGTGGGTAAACTACAGGTTCCCATTATTCATGTGCTTTGTATATATGGTGTGTACACAGCCTGGGTGTGGCAAAATGTCCCACATCAAACACTAAGTTTTGTTGATGGTGGTACTTGACATCTGTCGACTGAATCAAATATACTCAGGAGTTGATAACAAATGTAAAACATCAAATGATGTATTTTGATCATAATCTAAAATAATGGTTTTCTGGACAAAAAGCTTTACGCAGCAGAGCTTCATAATAAAATTAAATATATATTTGTCTCTAAAATAAAAAAATAAATTAAAATAAAATTAAAATTAAAAAGACTGTATATAAAGTCAAAATGTGTTCTAATCAGTTTTTTCTATCCTTCTAAGCAGTGCAGAATGCTATTCATGCAAGCTGTTATTCATTAAGAAATAAAGCAGAACAGTTTTAAAAAAAATTGTACATCTCTGTATTAAAAAGTGCTACCAGAGCCATGAAATGGGAATCTCAATTTAAAATCTCAATTTATATTCCAAGCAACCTGGGTACAAGATTTGCATCTGAATACTCATTCAGGTGAGCCAAGGCAAGTTGGAATATCCTTGCATGTGAGACTGATGCTCTGAGTGGGAGAGAGATATTATTCCACAGACTGTCCTAAGAAATACAACATCCCTAATTAAAGAATTGATATGACTGCACTGCCATATTTAATTGCCTTTAGCACAAACATAATAACATTAGCAAAATCTCAACTACAGTACTGCCATGGTCTTTTCTGTTATTTGACAAAGTACTAACCAACTGTATAGAGGTATAAGAGTCTGTACTGGCTGTGTGTGAGCTGAATAAATAAGATAAATAAGGCAGATTCAGTAATCTCTACCAAGTCTAAATGTGATGTCAGTACTCCCTACACACACACACACACACACACACACACACAGAGAGAGAGAGAGAGAGAGAGAGAGAGAGAGAGAGAGAGAGAGAGAGAGAGAGAGAGACTCGTTGCTATACTTGTATACTGTTGTGAATTTGTGGGTGACAGACCTTTTATCCTCTGGACCCAGAAATTTCCAAATGACATCATTTATAACTCTGAGGAAGCCCCTGGACCCCCTGGAATCTCACCCTGCTATGGAGACTGGGGTGGCATGTAACAATAATTTTTCGTGCCATATAACTTTGTTTAAATAGGTATATATGTTTCTCTAGGTCCATGGGCTTTGTAAGCAGCAGAGTAGTCCAAAATGTTGAGGCTTTGGGAGTTAGAAGCAATGCAGATTCCTGTGCAGGCATTGAAACAACAATAATGTAATTTATCCAGTAATACCAAATAAAGTGGAACTTAATCCAATCTTCTAAAAATAAGCAAACATCCTGCAGCAAAAGATACAGTACTAAACTATTCTTTTACAGCAATGTTGTCAACATTTATGTGAGAAAAATCATAGCCCTGTTGAAATATAGACTAGATGGGGCTCACTATTTCTCTCAAAGAATGGGCACGAAGGGGAAAGGAAATAGAAAGGAAAGATATCACATCAAAGTTGATTAGGGGATCTATTGCTAATGTTGACAGACAAGTTATATAAGGTCAGTAGACATTTCCCCTTCAGCTTTCCATAGAGATTTCAAAGTACCAAGATTAGTCTCTCAAACCTCTGACTGGGAGAAGGCTAATCTGACTAGATTTTGTGCCTTATTTACTGCTAGCATTTGCAACATTTAATATAATTAAAAACCAAACTACAGAGAAAGCTGTAAAATGGGGTTGGAGCAGGGAAGCTTGAGAACAATTATTTATCCAAGTGGGTGATTATGACAGGCACGCTCCCCAATATAACCTCCAAAATGAGTGAATTCAGGCAACCACCACCTACTGTTAATTTTTATGTTCCATGGCTTGATGGCTCTTTTAATAGCTGTTTTTTAAAAAATGCTAATTATACAAATATCTGTAATGGCAGTTGAAGGTTTAAAATTGCTTTGGATTTATATATGATCACTTTTAGTTTGTTGTTTTATTTAATTGAACCAATTCTTATGTTTTCTGTTCTATGATATAAATTGCCTTCGGATCCCATAGTATAAGGCAATAAATAAAGTACAGTGGTATCTTGGGTTACATACACTTCAGGTTACAGACTCCGCTAATCCAGAAATAATGCTTCAGGTTAAGAACTTCGCTTCAGGATGAGAACAAAAATCATGTTCTAGCGGTGCAGCGGCAGCAGGAGGCCCCATTAGCTAAAGTGGTGCTTCAGGTTAAGAACAGTTTAAGGTTAAGAACGGACCTCTGGAATGAATTAAGTACTTAACCCGAGGTACCACTGTAGTAACAGCAGCAGCAGCAGTCTGGAAAATGAAATAATCTGAGTATCATTCAAAAGTAACTATAAACGGCATAATATTGACTTTTAAATCTCTGTGTTAGCTGAGTTTGAAGCTTTGACTGACAGTATAGCTTCTAATACAGGGGTCAGCAAACTTTTTCAAGAAGGGTCAGTCCACTGTCCCTCAGACCTTATGGGGGGCGGACTATATTTTGAAAAAAGAATGAACCAATTCCTATGCCCCACAAATAACCCAGAGATACATTTTAAATAAAAGTACAAATTCTCCTCATGTAAAAACACCAGGCAGGCCCCACAAATAACCCAGAGATGCATTTTAAATAAAAGGACACATTTTATTCATGTAAAAACACGCTGATTCCTAGACCGCCCGCGAGCTGGATTTAGAAGGCAATTGGACTGGATCCGGGCCCTGGGTCTTAGTTTGCCTACCCATGTACTAATACGTACAAAACCTTTAGTGGGAATAAAGCAAATAAGATTTATCCACTGACCTCGTGCTCAATCAATCAGTATGGTCCAAGATACAAAACGGTAATACAGCTCTCCCTCCATGACAAAAAGCAAGCATGCTTATCCTTACATAAAATGTAAGTTCAATATTAAAAGGCAGGCCTCAGGGAGTAACCAGCTCTTCTCTCTTGTTGCCTAACCCTTTAGCACAATTTGATAGTCCAGGGAGGAGGGGAAATGGATTTTTCAAAAGATATATGTTGCAACACTTTGGGGAAGAAAATGCAGCTTAAAAAAAAAAAGATGCTTAGAGATTTGATTAACTAGAAACTGTACCAAGGGGTTTCTACACAGAACACACAGGTGACAGTAGGAATAAAGTAGTGATTTAGTTTGACAACCCTATTATCAAACTGGAATAGAAGCCATAAAAAGGAGACGCAGATAACAAGCCAATATTTTGTTCTCTTAGCACTGTATTGTGTGCATGGCTTCAAGATTATAAACATTCAGCAATGGAGAGGTGGGGAGGGGGAGAAGGATATGCAACAGGAATGAGTCACTTTATAGCCTCTGCCCCCTGCCTAGACAAGACTACAATGTCCACAGATGGGGGGGGGGGAATGTGTTTGCAAACTTACTACAGTATGGCATATTTCAAAACACTTCTATTATTTCAGCAGTAATATGCTTTCCAGGATGCCATAATGGAGTGGATGGGGGGGGCAACCAAATCGGGTGTTTATATGCACAGATATGACAGCCTTCAAAAATTGATAATATAATTTCATTTTATTCATGTGACACTAACACAGTATTATTTTATTTAGGTTTATTACCAGTTGAAATGCGAAAAAACTGTCTCCGAAAGAAGAAAAACGCAAACCTTGCAAACGTATTATAGTGTAAGAAAGAATCCTACATAAACTAGGCAGATTTTGAAAATTCTTCTTATCTCTAGTGTTTTTATTCCACATACAAAATACTTTGCACTTATCTGTTAATACTGAACATTTGTGTATGTATATACAAGCTACAAGCAACAATACAATACAGGTGTAATTCCATAAATATTTGCACCAGTGTTAATGCACAGATCAAGATAAAAATTGACACGGTAAAGGCCAACTAAACCAATTTCCCTGACCTTCAGCAATACCAATTATATCCAAATCATTCCTGACAGATCATCTAATTATCCTTTCTTAAAAGCCTCCAGTGTTGAAAATCTACATGTTCACATGAATATTTGTTCCTCTGCCAAACCATTCTTGATAGACAATTCTTCCTGGTTATTAAAACCTTAATTGATCCATCTTCCAATTTAAACCTGCTGCCTGTATCCTCCCTTCTCACCACTAACCACAGGAAGCAACTTTCCCCCATCTGTCCATATTTAGGAACATAACAATAACAAGGAAATAACAAATGTAATTTCTGGAGCCAGGGGCTAAAGGAAAAGAACAACCCCACCCCTCTGTCACAGACGCACTGTTCGTTTTTAGAAGCCAAGCAGGGGCACTGAACAAATTTCACAGGTGTGTTGTTTGTACAGCACACTAAACTGTAACTTAGTATTATGTGCACAAACAAGAATAAACTGCATGGGTATTAAGTTAGAAAGAAGTATCAATAGAGTTTTAATTTCCACACCCTGCTTGCTCAAATCTTTTGGCGAAGCTTGACAACTGGGACACAGAAAATCAGTCACAGGTACTCATTTTTCTATTCGACAATGCATACGTTTAAGACAAGTTTTTTTTACTACTTGTATTATCATTATCTGTAGAACTCCAGAGTTGTTTATACTGTTTGAAAGAAGAGGAAGGAAAGATGTGAGAGAATCAATGGGGGCTTTGGACAACTGAAGGACAACAAACCAAGGAAAAGCAACACTGAAGACATATTGTCAAAATATTACATTGTAAGACTGTCGTGCTCATTCTATAGGACTGAAGGTGATACAGTTCAACACAGTGCCAATGAACATGATCCCTCCATCTTCACACAAAAGTGAGCACCTACATAGGGCAATTCTTTTCAGTTGGTTAGTTGTGCTGAACACTATCACTAATAGAAGTTCCTGCAGAAAAAGGTTTCAGAGCAAATCAATAGGTCCAACAGCAATGATTCACCAGGATCAGATACTGTTTCATCCAGGGTTTTGAAGAAACTTAGATGTATGAAATTGTTGAATGATTGGAAGTGATATGCAATCTCTACACCCCCCTCCCATTGGCCTATGTACTGGAAGGTTAGGAAGTAGATAATGCACGACAAATTCTTGGAATAGGCTTGAGAAATGATCCTGAAAACCAGGAGTACTATTTCAGATGCCATGACTGAGGAGGACATATTCTCAGCAAAGTTTAAATGGAAGCATTCTTTTTTATACATTCACATTTAAATTTCAAAAAAGCAGTGTATTTTAAGGGCATTTGTTTGTACCTCAGAATAAACTACATTAATGTTATTACTATTCAGACAAGGACTCATATTTGCTGGACTTGTCAAGAAATGCCAATTGGTGGAAAGACCGAAGGACAGAGGAAAAGCAGAAACAGTCTGTTCTCATGGGCATGTTTTCAGTGAGGCACTGCAAAGAATGTGAGATGGTCATGGGCACACATTTTGATAAAAAAAACAGGTGAGAACAAATGCGGGCAGGGTGGGGGGAATAGAGACAATAAATACATTCAGGATAGTTAACGCGGGGCGGGGGTCATATTCAGAAGAATCAAGTGGTGTCCAGTCCCCTTGGAATTGTACCACTTCAGAATGAAAATACAGTGGTACCTCGGGTTAAGTACATAATTCGTTCCGGAGGTCCCTTCTTAATCTGAAACTGTACTTAACCTGAAGCACCACTTTAGCTAATGGGGCCTTCCGCTGCTGCAAATAGAAGGCATGGAGGGGTGTGTGTGTGACCTGAATTGGCACTGCAGCAGCAGGGAGAGGGTTAAGGGGCTTTTCCCCTCCCATGTCAGACTGGGCCCACTTTTGAATTCCTCACCCCAACACCTGCAATTTATTTTTTTACAAAACCTTCCACATAATAGTTAATTGTGTGAGTAGAACATCTAAGTTTGGCTCTAGAGGAAGGTGAAGTGAAAAGTCATTAAATGAAGTAAAAAATATACCAGATATTATCTGACAAGTAATAAATGTTTTAAAAAGATATAAGATGTTTTACCTTCCACATCAAGGCACCTAGGTGGGCTATCTGACCAGATAAGGTTATACATGCACTCAAGGAACTCTGTCCCCTCTAGTTTATATCCAGGAAAGCACTGAAAATATATCATAGTTCCTACTGGGAAGGAGGACTCGAACTCAGATATGTTAATGTAACTATGAGGAAGAACCAATGGCCTCAGGCAACCTGCAAATTAAGAAGAAGGAGGTATCTTATTATGAGATGCTTATTTTTCAAACATCCCAATTACAGCTATCAGGCTAAAATATATTTTCCCTTCTCTCCCCACAGCGAATGTTACTCCTGCTCATCTGACTCGACTCTCAGATTCACCCCGCAATGTGCCAGATCACTACTCCTAATTGTTTAGTGCACAGCTGCAGCAAATTATAATATACTGTCTGCAAAATCAGCATAGGTTTAATTAAAAATGGCAGTATTTTCTCTTTTTATACATTCTGCCCCTCCCCTTCAGTTTCTAGTTTAATAATTATTCCTTTTCACATGGAATCCTTCATTTTCAGACTGATACTTATCAAAACAATTGCTTGTTCACTTCAAAGGTGTGATCTTATATGTATTGTAATCGGTGAATGCAGTTAAGAAAGGAATATTGGCTAGTTCCAACTAGTTGCAATGGGTCTGAACATCCACACTAAGAAGCTTCCACAGTTACCCACTAGCTGCAAAAATATTTAGGCAAGCAAATGGATGCTGCTTGAAAGGGGAGCTTTGTAGTGGGCAGCAAACTTTATTCTTACTTTCTCCATCAATCAAAACAGGCTCAAAAATTCGTAAAACAATCTCAATGAGCACCACGTGCATTTTGTGGGCCTCCTATTCTAAGCTTCATTTAATATAATAAATTTAATGTACTCTTACAGCCATACACCAACATATTTTTAGCTGGCAACAAAAGATCCCCAATGAGGATATTTCAAATAGGAACTTATAGGTTGCACCCAGTGTTAGCCATCATAGTCAAAGTATTTCCACTGAAGTTAATAGACAATTCATTTCAGTGGATCTACTATGAGTAGAAATTAATCCAGTACAACCCTATGTGAACATACCAAAAAGGTACTTAATTCTGTGACTTTTGTGACTTTGCCATTAAACACACACAACAGTGTATTATCTGTTCTGAGGAGTACACTTGGTTTAAGTTTGCTTACAGTGTCAAAAGGCACCATGGCTTTGTCTATTATTTTGAATCTAGTCGTAGTGCAATTTGTGCCCCCTCGGCCAAGCGTAGCCCATTTATTGTAATTTGCCCTGCTTGGAAACTTTAGCTAACAGGGCATGGCAGATCCCCACCTGACATGGATGGGAATGTCAGTCATCTATCTGCACTGGCATCCAATTCCACAGCATGAGACAAGCTCCAGATTTACCTCAGAAACCGCCTCTCCTCCTTATGCTACAAAATTTTCCTAGATACCAAGAATACATTTTTACCACTGTGCAGATGCTTATAACTGACACAAAGGTATTCTTGCAGGCCGCTTCAGAAATACGCAACTTTCTTTTTCTGGACATTTAAAGTACAGAAACTTAACTGCAAAGGAATGCTGCCACCTTGGTGTTGGTGATCAGAGTATGTAAAACCTGTTCTTCATCAGCTTTGTGTTTCCAGGACCAAATGAAAGTGTAGGTTTTGACCTAAAGTACAATTGGGGACCAAGGTATTGGAAGGACTTACACCCAAATGGGTCTTTCCCAAGCATGAATATTTGCTCATCTTGTTTCCTTGGTCAGTGCCATGGGAGAGAAGGCCTTATATGTGGTTGCCCCAGTTTATGGAGCGCTCTCCCCATGGAAATGGAGAGTGCCTCAACTTCTCAAATATATAGGAGGGTTTATTTCAGGCAGCTTTCCCCCCTCTTTTAAGTCTTTATTTTATAAGCTTAAAATAGAAAGCTACTTTAAGAAGTATATCTCTTTAGCAGTGAGAATCTGCACAGCTATTTATTTTTAATCGAACTGTGTTCTAAAAAAGTTTGTACAGTTGCCATTTTAATTATATAGCTGTGTTTTAAAACTGTATTGTGTTTTTATGATACATAGGGTGCCTTGAGTGGGCTATACCTAAAAAGGCAGTCTATAAATAGATTTTATAAGCAAAAATAGAAACACCTCTCCCTTCTAGGAAAAGAACAAGAGAATGGGAGCATGCCTTAGGGCTCACTTTTTCCTTACCTGCTCTCCAATACTTTAAAAATAAAATATATCTGCTCATTTTCACTTATGGCAGGAAAGCATAATAGACACTGCATAACTCCACCAAAAGTAAAATCTGAAACCTTTTTAAAAAGTTTAAAACCTAAAACAAAGCAGTGCACACCTTAAAATAAAGCTTTCCCTGTCTAGCAACAGGGGCAACTAAAATGTAGCTAGAACTATTCTCTAAATATATATGCAGAAAAGTTATTCAGTGTACAGTAAAGGTAAAGGGACTCCTGACCATTAGGTCCAGTCACGGATGACTCTGGGGTTGCGGCGCTCATCTCGCTTTATTGGCCGAGGGAGCCGGCATACAGCTTCCAGGTCATGTGGCCAGCATGACTAAGCCGCTTCTGGCGAACCAGAGCAGCTCACGGAAACGCCGTTTACCTTCCCGTCGGAGCAATACCTATTTATCTACTAGCACTTTGATGTGCTTTCGAACTGCAAGGTTGGCAGGAGCTGGGACCGAGCAACGGGAGCTCACCCCGTCGCGGGGATTCGAACCACCAACCTTCTGATCAGCAAGCCCTAGGCTCTGTGGTTTAACCCACAGCGCCACCCGCGTCCCTTCAGTGTACAGTAGGCATATGCAAACTTTATACAAATCTAACATCTTCCATCCACTCTTTAGGGGGCATTTTATCTTCTGCGGTGATGTGCAAGTGGTCATCCTAAAACAGAAGTTGATTTTTTTTTTCATACCTGTGGTTGGTGCAAGACATAAAAATGGATGTGGCCAGAGACATAAATGGACAAAGTAATGGATGTTACTTTTTGCTTTGTATAGTAAAGCTACATTTCAGCCACTCAAAAGCCAGAGGTTTCTATCCACACACTGCCCCGCTCCCTGCATCCAGGCAAGGAGAAGACACTGCCACAGTTCAAGGACACCTTGCAGCCAGGCAAGAGTATTTGAGGAATGCCCAGTACAGTGTGTAGGGAGAGAGGTAGGGCCTTGGGACTGAGCATGGCCTGGGCAGAGTCCTGAAGACTGGCCAGAGTGGCCAGAGTGCTGAGCTGAGGTTCCCTACCTTTGTACTAAACCAAGTGGCATGCAAATATGTTTTTTGCCCATGTTCATTGAAAAAAAAGTCATTTGGCAAAAGGTACTGTATTACTGTACTAAGAACTATAGGTAACCATTATCTCTTTCAGCAGTAAAAGAAAGAAGAAATAAGAAAGATAAATAGGCATGTTACACTGAGACAAGGCGTAAGGTCTATAAAAGAGGATGTTCTGGTGTACTAAACCTTGACAAATGGGCAGATTATCCCACGTTCCATCGTCTTGACACACTGAAACCATGTTGTCTAAATCAGGGTAACGGATCTGGAATCCTTCATGACAGCTGATTATTAATTTATCTCCAGTCCCGTATGTCTTGTTATGAACCTCTGCATCTTCAACAACAGGTGCAAGGCAATCTGTGGCTTCATAAAGAAATTATATATTATTAACTTAAACGTCAAATGTTGACCAGCTATGTGAAAACACTCTTACACAAAGTCAACCCACAATAGCAGTTATTCTTAGAAGAATCTGCGAACTTTTGTGCCTAAGCTGATTTAACACCACACTTCCATTAGCATCAAGACTATTATAGGATATTACATCCTGTGAATTATAGGCAAGTTCTCAACAATCTTTAATATTGTATGTATAGTTAAACTACCTTTACAGCAAAATAAAAATACAACCACTCCATCAACAGTATTACTATAAAGAGTAAAACAACAACAACTGGAGGTATATGAAGAAGAGTTTGAAATCATTTATTATTATTATTATTATTATTATTATTATTATTATTATTATTATTTACCGGGGGGAGCAATGATGCCTACCTGAGAGGTGCCAGAACTGCACTCCGGCTGAAAAAAAGCACTGCTCACATACCAAACTTATCTGCTACAGTATTAGACTAACTGAAAGCTAGTAATATGTCTTCCCTTTTATGAAATGTATTTTTAAATGATGTATAAATTTATAATGCGTCAGTCACATCCATCCCCATCCTCAGTCATCTTCAAACCTCAGAGCGCCTCCACAGCATCAGATTATTTCAAATCCCTATTTACTTCTTTGCATCACAAGTGGCATTAAAAGGAGTGTTTGCATATTTATACTTTAGTTTCCTTCTGCTCCACATTACTATGGATTAGTTTACTCATCCCCTTTTCCCCCCTTTGTGAAGAGTCTACTACAAGCTGCAGCACAAAAGGACATTTAAGGTCAGGAGCTCAGCCCCCCACCTCAGCTCTATATCTATCCTATAGATTAGTCATAAAGCGTGTATGTATCAGTTGATTAATAGCAGCAGAGGCTCCTGCATTCTTAGCTGGAAAAAGGGCGGGGGGGGGGGGCAATTTTCACAGCTTCCCATCTCAGCAGCAGCCCCCAGCACTGCATCCGACAGCACTCTGGTTGGCCTCCTAATTCCCTTTTTGGGGAACCAAGGAAAATCTGTGATATGCTGATGTTTGGTTTGTGCTGGGTGACGTGACCGGTCTGCTGAAATAATCAGTTACAAATTTTATGGATTTATTAATTTATTTTGGTATTGTACTGAGTGCTGTTTGTACTGATTTGCATTTTATAGTTTCATTGCTTTATTGCGGACTGCCTTGCAATCATAGTACAGAGCTGTCTATAAACGGAATGAATCAATACTAAATTGTGGGTGTGAGAATCCTGTTCCACTGTGCAGGTCAATGCTGAGGCGGAATTTGGTTGGGATTCCCAGTTTAGAATCCCCCATACCTTTCAGGTGGCAAAAAGGTCAATTTATTTAAATTGCTCCCCCTCAGACCTCTTCCTAGGCCAAATCAAGCACACATAAGCCTCAGGTTCCATTGACTTACATGAAGGCTGGTCCTTTGAAATGTTCCAGAACTCTTAAAAAGAAATCAAATATTTTTTTTTCTTCAGAAAGAAAACCAAGGAAGAGCAAAGATTCCTATCTTTTCTGCTAACTTTTGTTTTCAGCCTCCCTAGACTCAGGTGACACATACACACCAGGAGTACATAGCAACATTTTGTTGCAGAGCACCACTTGCTTGTACTCTAATATTTTTAAATATTTTTAAATACAGTAGATAATAACACAACCACTTAAGAAGGGCTTGCAGCATGTCAAGTGTTATAAAGGATACTAGGTGTTCTATGTCGGCTCTTACTGAACTGTGCCTTTTTTTTAATCAATTTCTTTTTATACATTACATTTCTATTGCTTTCCTTTCTCCAAATCAGCCTTTGAGAACTACGATAGTCAAGTAAGGTTATTTAGACTGAGAGGTAACACAATTTGCCCAAGGCCACTCAGCAGTCTTCTTAGGCAAGTGGAAACTGTGAAGCACAATTTCCTCACGCACAATGCCAGCACTCTATCCTACTGCATTATGCAATGTGGGGAGGATATAGGGCATGGACTCTATCCACAGCAAGCAGTGGGGAGGGGGCACAAGACCAAAGAAGCAAAACTCAGAGAGGAAGAAAGCACAGCATCTTTGATCTCAAGAGTGACATATACAGACCAACTGTGAGCAAAAACATCAATGAATACATCATTGACTTGTGGCTTGCTGTTGTCTTGGAGTCTTGCTGTTCCACAAATAGACACGGAACATAACTGAGGTGAAATATAAGATTTCCATTTTCAAAAGCAAGAAACATTGATCCTGTTATACAATGACTTCACTCTCATTTATTTCAGATGATGGCTTGTAGATTGCACCATTTTAATTGTGTGGATGCTGGCCAGAAACACTGCTTCTTTCACTGAGCTGTTAGTGGACTGCCATCCCTTCAAATAGCTTCTGCTATTAAACCAACTTCAAAGCTTCAGGCAGAGGAGACTTGTTCAAGGAGGAAAATCTGCTGAACACTTATGTACAAAGGATGAAACTGTACAGTTTGTTTTTTACCCAAGACTTTGGGGGGAAAACCTGTAACTACTAGCTCCCACTTTAGCAACTGGGGTAAGTAAATACATATTCTATATGGAACAGCTCAAAGTTAAAACAGAAAATTTAAAACTCCTCATTTGCTGAAAAGATGCTTAGCCCTTCTATTTTCTCAGTAAACACACTGTTGAAAGCCCAAAACACAATCTCTAAGCGGCAATGGAAATGAATATTAACATGCTTTTCTCTAGACTATTTCTTTTAACTATGATATCTGTGCCTTAAGATATGCAAGAAGCAAAACAAAACAAACCCAGCTTTAGCAGATCAATGTGGTGCTTACCTTTTAACAAAGATAAACAGAGAAAATGCAAGCTCTGAAATCCCAAGTGTAATATTCTGTTATGACAGAAGTATAGCACTAAGACATTCAACGTTAACGAGCCTGAGAGGTACTTTGCACATTACATTTTGCACATGACCTAGTCCACTGTGGCCATGGTGGCCATGCACAGCGCCCTGTTTGTGCCCCCTTCTCCCACTTACGCACATAAGTAACACAAGGGTTGTTAGGGAATAAGAGGTCTGTGTGCATCATTCATATGCCCACTCAGCCATCCTCTGCTGCCTCATGCAAGTTACTTGTGTTCCATAACATGCATAGACACAAAAACCAGAGAAGGGGGAGGAAGCAACAGCAAAGAGAGCATCACAATGTATAGGGATAGTGAAGAGGAGAGCCATAAGCAAAGCAAAACATTCACATTCTGCTCCCTCTAAATAATAAGTTGAGTCAGGAAAATGAGTGCTGCGAGAGTAGTAAGTGCAAATATATTGTGTTTTCTGTTTCCCTGTAGATTGGTCACACTTGAACTATTTACACAACACAGATGTTTGTACCTCCTGTCCCCTCTACATTTGAAACTGCTCAGAAAGGTGTGTTTCTCTGTCAGTGAATAGAAGCAATCTAAATCCCCAGCTTCTTTTAGTCTTAGCAGGAGCATAGCCAAGTTTGTGACTCGAAAAGCAGTAGCATATGTTAGTTTGCTATGTTGTCAAATCACCTATTTGCCTGGTTTTGGCTCCAGTTTGTAATTTGAGACAGCATACCAAACTGAGTTCCTTTTCTGGGAGTATTTTTCTCTGGCTAAGAACGTAAAAAAAAAAAAAAAAAAGCTTCTGAGCTTGTGCAGTGCAGTTGCCTTCCTAGAATGGGTTCTTTGTATACGGAAAGGATTGTAGCAAAGCTAATGTTGTCCCACCTAGTCTTGACATATCAAGTACCAGAACTGTTTCCACAATAAGAATTTAGTGCACAGTTTCCACACTTTGTTCACTCACTTTTTACAGGGCATCTATATGACGTACTGATGATTCCCCTATGCTCATTCCATACTCTGCCCCCCACCCCCCGACAGAAGAAAATCCAACTTTTAAAAGAATAATGGAATAATGGAACAGTCACACAAATCATCCCAAGGGTAGATTGACATGGGTTGGTCACATGCAGGGGAAAGTCCCTAACTCACCGAGGGTTTGAGACCCAGCGGCTACCCTCACCTGGTTTAGCTGGCCAGTCAAAGCAAATAATAATAATAATAATAATAATAATAATAATAATAATAATAATAATATCTTTATTGTCATTGCCCCCTCTCGGGGACAATTTCCCAAGGTGTGGCTGCTGCTGCATGCTGACAGCTTCTAAGAGCCACAGGGGAAAACTGAGTGCAGGATGGGGACCAAAGGTGTACAAACTACCCCAGAAGAAGCACAATGTGACCCCCGCCAAAAGTAATGCCCCTCCCCTAACACCCATGCACCCTGAAAATGTATGGCAGGATTATTCCTAAAAGGAGGAGTTAAGGTCAAAAGTGTTTATTCCTGATATAGATACCTCGGTTGATAGTTAGCGTTAAAATCTATTAGCAATCTATCAATGCAACTCAGCTTGTTTTTTTAGGTATTCTTCTACCAATGAACTGAGGATATGGTTTGATCAAAAATTTACAAGCCAAGAGTAAGACCTCGTGACCTGTATGTGTTATCTAATCCAGACAACTACAACTAATCCAGAATGTGGCAGCTAGACTGGTGACTGGGAGTGGCCGCCGAGACCACATAACAGTAGTCTTGAAAGACCTACACTGGCTCCCAGTACATTTCTGAGCACAATTCAAAGTGTTGGTGCTGACCTTTAAAGCCCTAAAGAGCCTTGGTCCAGTATACCTGAAGGAGCGTCTCCACCCCCATCGTTCTGCCCGGACACTGAGGGCCAGTGCCAAGGGCCTTCTGGCGGTTCCCTCGCTGCGAGAAGCCAAGTCACAGGGAACCAGGCAAAGGGCCTTCTCGGTAGTGGCACCCGCCCTGTGGAACACCCTCCCACCAGATGTCAAAGAGAAAAACAACTACCAGACTTTTAGAAGACATCTGAAGGCAGCCCTGTTTAGGGAAGCTTTTAATGTTTAATAGGGTATTGTATTTTAATATTCTGTTGAAAGCCGCCCAGAATGGCTGGGGAAACCCAGCCAGATGGGTGGGGTATAAATATATTATTATTATTATTATTATTATTATTATTATTATTATTATTATATCAGATTGTTTAAAAATGTTGCTGTGGGTTTTGCCACCATTATGATATACAAATCTGTCTTATCTCAGTCTGGGCAGAGGATGTGGTTCAGTGTTTTTGGCGCTGCAAATAAGCAAATGTTTACGTTTCCTCATTGACAGCAATTCCAGATCACATCAGAGCATTGGTGGGAGGCCAGGAGGGGGCAGCACATGCTCACACTGAGAGTAAGTGGGGCCACATCTAGACGCCTAGAAGGCTGGAAGCAGTTTTTTTTACTTGTTAAAAATAACAAGAACATAATTACAAGGCTGTAATATGCAATCTTACATTGTGAATATGCAGATACATCATTTGCCGCCCCCAACCTTTTAAGGCTTCTGCATATACTGTATGTCGCTTCATCCTTTACCTTGATACTATATGACTTCAGTACCAGTGTCTGCAAAGGTGTGTGGGCATGGACGAAGAACAGTGCACAAGTGCAAAGCAAAACATAAATAAATACCCTTCATTAGATTACTACCACAGCATAAAATGCACAACCATCATCCTAAAGAAAAATTGTCTTTCTAGGCCTAAGAAAATTTGATTCTGTTGTCCTAGAAGCTTCAAATTTATGCCTTTTTGTTTTGCCTTCAGAATGTAATAATGTGGAAAACAAACTTAGTATGCACACAAAGCTTGCTAACCGGAAGCAAGAAAGATAAAGCGTAAAGTGTGGTAAAGAATCTCAAATATAGTGTCACTGCCATGCAGCTAATGATCATGGCCCAAAGAAAATAGAACCACCTGCAAGCCCAAAATCATTGGGTTCTACACATTATTCAGCTGATAGAAACAAGGAAGGCTTCTGATTCTGATTGACTTCTTTGAAGAGCTGATGCTCCTCATGATTTCACTATTCTCATAATACACTATTGTTTGGGACTCCATGCTACTGATGACAATACCTTGTCATTCCCCTCTTTTGAACCATCACAAATGTACAAAATATCTATGCCAATTTTGCTTTAGCCAATGGCAACTTATGAAATAAACAGTTCACACCTCCAGTTAGGCCAATACCACCTTGTTGGCAGCTGCAACAAGAGGAGAAGACTTAAAACATGACAATACTTGAAGTGTCACAGAGGAGGAAAAACAGGTTCCCCACCTCTTTGCCCCACGCCCACCCCCAATGTTCAGTTGATCTAATTTGCTGCAAATTACTCATGACAAGGGCTTGATCAACACTATTAAAATACATAGCAAGCTGATTCTTCCAGCAAAATGGTATCTGAACATTTTTAGTGGTGTGTTTATCCATGTTTGCACATTCCTGCACAAACACACTAAAGACAGCCCATATTTTATAATTTCTTGATCACAACATTATCACTGACAAGCACCCAATAAATCAAAGAGCTGGAGTTTTAGTGCATGTTGTTTAATAAATGGTGAAGCTTTTCCACGGAAAAGATTTTTTCCAAAACTGCTGCTGGCAAAAGCCAGAGTTAGACCAGCAAAAATTGTCAAATATGTCTGAAACAGAAAATGAACATAAGAAAATTGAACTAATTACATACAAAAGAAAACAAGTTCTTTTATTCCCACAGATGTGTTCCTAAATATAGAAGTAAAATTGCATTATTACTGCATTTTATAATCTGGCTGCCATTCTTTTCCGAACCCAAATGAATAATTTACAACATCCCCCGCAATACATAACTGATTTAATACTCCATTTAACACATACCCTTATCATCATTATAAATTTAACCATAATGCCCAGTAAAACATAACATTAAAATTTTACAAAGAGCATTCATTTGTCAGAATAGTAATTAAATACAACTAATAACATCAGATGAACTTTTCATCTGCTCATTAAGATGTATCAAGAGACTCCTGAATCTTCTGCCCCAATTCAGAGCCCACCAAACACACAGGGATAAGAATGTACCAAATTTGTCAGCACACAACATTCTTTATAAATATTTTAACTCTAATGATTGTTTGCTCAAGAGGGATTGAAGGTTTTGCCTGGGGAACCCAGGATAACCTGGAATACTACTGGTCAGAATGAAAATGATATTGCATTTATTGCCTGGATTCAGCTAGGTCTCCAGTTTCCACTTGTTGTAAAAAAGTCTTCTCAGAAAGAAAGAAAAAATGAGCATGATCCTGTGAGCTGGAAGCAGAGATGTGATAGAAATATGGAGTTTTCACAAGCAAAGTTTGTCGGCAGTAAATAGACTTACCTTCTTGGAGGCACACGGGTTTCTCACTTGGCTTCCAGCTTAGGGAGCCGTTGAAATGTCTCTCACAAAGCTTTTTGGATGGGCCCTTAAGCCTGTATCCTTCTTGGCAATGGAACCGGACTACTGAACTTTCAAAGAAAACACCTGCGCCAGGCATCTTATATCCATATTCAGGGAATCCAGGATCAGCACAGGCATGGAGTTCATCAAAACCTACATTAACAAAGAGGCAAAATATTTGATGTTTGGTCAGAAATGTAGACAGTGTTCTTCTCATCTCCAACATCTGCCAAACTGAGATTCCAAGGCAATGTTACAGTCATACTAGTTTCATAAAGTGACAAGTGGGGTCTGCAATAAATTACCGCGGCTAATTCCCAGGTTACTCTATGTGTTAACTTTGTTTTGCCAATATACAATCCTCTCCACTGCCAGGCCATTTTAATCCTATTCCCAGCTTCCAGCCTTTGTTTGCTAAAATTACATCTTTTCAAAAATGGTGTTCAATGCAATCAACAGCAGGAAAATAAAGATTAACAGGGTTTTTTAAAAAAGCAAATAAAATGCATCATTGAAACTAATGGAGACAACAGCCAGTTTAACAAATTGCAACACATTTACACCGGCTGTAACAACTTAATCAAAGCCCTGTCTGACTAAGACTATCTCTGTCTGCTGGTGGAAGCTCATCAGAGAGGAGGTTAGGTGGGTCTTCTGTGGTAAGCTGCCTGTAGATGCAGCTATCAAAAAGGTATTTCTCTTGAGTTTCCAACAAATGA
Source organism: Podarcis melisellensis (assembly GCF_964234715.1). Lineage (NCBI taxonomy): Eukaryota > Metazoa > Chordata > Lepidosauria > Squamata > Lacertidae > Podarcis > Podarcis melisellensis. Next base: position 30,494,391 of record NC_138530.1, read on the forward strand.
ACCTCAGCTTTTGGTGGAAGAGAAAAAGGAGCGTCCCTCAATGATCTTAAAACATGAGCAGGCTAAGGCTCTTACGGAAGAATATGCTCTTTCACTGCACCAACTTTCCCTCTGACCCCTCTCTTTGATGACTGCCTTTCAAAGGCTTTTTCTCATCCACAGACATCGAACCCCTGACCTCAATAACCCCTCCTTCAACTCTCTCCCAGGTTTCCAACTCCATGTTTCTACTGCACCCATCCCCATTCTGACCTAACTTTTTGTCTTCTGCCACATCACTTTTAACACCAAAGTTACATTTTAGAGGTCTCCCCACCTTTGCACACATGTACAACCCCCCCACACACAGCAGAGGTAGCAGTGTGCAATGCTTGTGGACTTCCCATGTACATCTTAGAGTAGCAGCAATTATCATCATATAGGATCCTGCAGACACTGTTACCTACATACCCAGATTTCAACCAAGTGTTTTGTTCTACAGTACAGTTTTGGTTTCCTGTCAACAGCAGATTTCTGCCTGACTTCTACCAAGCTGCAATGGAAGCTGGTCCATTAGGGCAAATGTAGCACCATCCTCATCTCACCAGAGATCTCTCCGCTAAACTGTCTCATAGCCTAGTTTCTACAGCTACCTGAGCTTTATTTAAAACCTGGGCTGGAAATACTCCAGACTCTCTGAGTTTTTGAGCAAAGAAAAAGCAAACAACAAAAAGTTGTATTTGTGAAACCTAATGTAATATTAGGAAAGTGAGAAAAACAACCATAAAAACATGACATGTTAAACTCCGGAGGTAAGGAACAACTATATCAAGGCAAGACGGCTGGAGTTACAGCAGCTTCTTGGAAGGCTTAAAACCAATTGCATTTGGCAGGGCAAAAAGCCGAGAATTCAATTTAAGTTATTAACAGATGTGAGAGAAAGAGGAGGCTTTGCCCTGCCCGACTTGATATTATACTGTGAGGCATCATGCCTTTGCTGGTTGAAAGAATGGATAAAATTAGGAAAAAAGGAATTGTTAGATTTAGAGGGGTTTGATAACAGATTTGGATGGCATGCGTACTTATGGTGTGAGAAGAAGAAAATCCATAAAGGTTTTGAGAACCACATCTTCCGAGGTCCTTTAGTTGAAGTTTGGGATAGGTATAAAAACCTATTAGAACCTAGAGTACCACACTGGTTATCTCCATTAGAAGTTATGAGTGTAAGGAAAATCAATATGAGAGGTAATTGGATCACATATGGCCAATTGTTATTTAAAGAAGGAGGAAAAAGGAAAATGAAACCATATGAACAGGTTAAAGAACATGTATATGACTGGTTGCATTATTTTCAAATAAATGAAATGTTTAGGAAAGATATTAAAGAATGTGGTTATGCAGATAAGGATTCAAAATTTCAGACAGAAATAATAAATAATGATTTTAAAATTTTATTCAAAATGTATAAGTTGTTGCTAGAATGGAATTTGAAGGATGAGGAAGTTAAATCGGTAATGATACATTGGGCCAGAGATTTTGGTTATAACATACAATTTGAAGACTGGGAAAGATTATGGAAGGAGAATTTAAACTTTACGGCATGTATGACACTAAAAGAAAATGTTATGAAACTGTTTTATAGATGGTACATAACACCGGTAAAATTAGCGAAAATGTATAAGACATGTAATAAGTGTTGGAAATGTAAAGATAAAGAAGGCTCTTTTTACCATATGTGGTGGGAATGTAAGAAAGTGAAAGGCTTCTGGGAAATGATATATAATGAACTGAAGAAGATACTTAAATATACGTTTATAAAGAAGCCAGAGGTCTTTCTGTTAGGAATTTTCGGAAATGAGATAAAGAGAAAGGACAGTACATTTGTTCAATATGCAGTGACAGCAGCAAGAGTGTTACTGGCTCAGAAATGGAAACAACAGGAAATACCGACAATGGAAGAATGGAGAACGAAGCTGTTAGACTATGCTGAGTTGGATAAATTGACTGGGAAGATTAGATATCTAAGAGACCAAAAGTTCATCGAGGACTGGGGAAAATTTGTGGAATATCTGGAAAGTATAAGTGAGGGACAGATAACGCTAGAGGGATTTAAAGAAGCACTGTGAAATGTGAGAAGTATTGTTAAAAGGGAATAGAAAAAGAAAGGCTCAAATAATGACAATACAAACCTAAGAAATGCGTAAATTAAATAATGACTACGAATGATTTACGGAAAAGCTGAAGGAAGTCCAGAAAAGAAATACTTTGTGAAAAATTGGATGTGAAATTATTGTGTGTTTTTGTTTTTGTTGTAAATTAATAAAAATTATTTATAAAAAATAAATAAAAACCAATTGCATTTTTACTCTCAACCAGAGAAAAGAAGAGCCAATCTCAAACTGATCTTTCTTACTGCTACCCAGAAAAAGGAAAAACGACTTCCTTTGTGGGAGGAAAACTCAGTTAAAGGTGCAGAAAGGGCCAATTGACACAGCTACCAACCTGTCTATTGTTAAACTGGCAATTCAATTGTTTAACTAAAAAGGTCAGAAGACCTGCATGTGGGCCCATATTTCATGCACAAAATATAATGTTGTGACAGAGACTAAATCCCTGTGATTCAAAAAGGAGCTGATTGCAGCGCATTGTGTGATGCATGTGTTTTGCCTCCAAGATTGACTTATTTAACTTATATGCAGAATTCATCATTCGAAAGGCTGGGCTGGATGAATCCTAAGCCGGAATTAAGATCGCCGGAAGAAATATCAACAACCTCAGATATGCAGATGACACAACCTTGATGGCAGAAAGTGAGGAGGAATTAAAGAACCTTTTAATGAGGGTGAAAGAGGAGAGCGCAAAATATGGTCTGAAGCTCAACATCAAAAAAACGAAGATCATGGCCACTGGGCCCATCACCTCCTGGCAAATAGAAGGGGAAGAAATGGAGGCAGTGAGAGATTTTACTTTCTTGGGCTCCATGATCACTGCAGATGGTGACAGCAGTCACGAAATTAAAAGACGCCTGCTCCTTGGGAGAAAGGCGATGGAAAACCTAGACAGCATATTAAAAAGCAGAGACGTCACCTTGCCAACAAAGGTCCGTATAGTTAAAGCCATGGTTTTCCCAGTAGTGATGTATGGAAGTGAGAGCTGGACCATCAAGAAGGCTGATTGCCGAAGAATTGATGCTTTTGAATTTTGGTGCTGGAGGAAACTCTTGAGAGTCCCGTGTACTGCAAGAAGATCAAACCTATCTATTCTTAAGGAAATCAGCCCTGAGTGCTCACTGGAAGGACAGATCCTGAAGCTGAGGCTCCAATACTTTGGCCACCTCATGAGAAGAGAAGACTCCCTGGAAAAGACCCTGGAAAAGCTGGGAGAGTGATCATGCTGCTCAGGTTTACATGCTGGATTTCATGCACATTCATATAACCTCTTTCCAAGTGTCACTCCTCTGCATGGACATCAAGTGGCCTCAGAGATGAGGCAGCTGCACTACGTGTGAGAAGGAAAGGGAAGCAAGATGTGGCAGACCAATCAGGGGAGTAATATCTGTAGTGTGGTAGGGTCAGCAACATGATTCAGTGCTAGGCTTCGTTTTCCACTTACATGCTAAGATGAATTACTAAGGGACGACCTTTTGTAAAGTATAAGGTGACAACTGCTTTATGAAGCTTATTTCAACATACACAGTGGAGGTTTACAAAGAAGTTTTACAGGAAATGAATAAACCCCCAGAAAATGAGACAGTCAAACTAAGCAGGTGCTGAATGTTAAACAGCTTTGCAACTGGCACAGCAGGAGGGCAATTAATGCCAGTGGGGGAGAGACCTGGAAAGTTTGAAAGCTACCAACTTCTGACTTTTAATGCTTTGATTTTGAATGAGATGTATCTTAGGGGCTCGCTATTTTCTGAACATTAAGCATCAAGAGACACCAAGGGAGAAAAATATCATAGTGGCTCAACACAATTTTCTCACAGACACCCCACCCCCACAAAAGTCTGTATTGCATGGTACAAGTATCAACAACAACAGAAAATCCCACCACCACACCAGGCTAACAGCTTAGAGAGGAACATCGGCCCTCCAATGTCTCCAAGTGCAAATGATGCTGAAACAATTAACTTTAACCAGGATGAGGATATAATGTTTCCTAGCCCTAAGCACATAAATTCTCTGGTGTATAAAACTGGAATTCAACATCATTTGAAGAGCCACAGGTTCCACATCCCTGGGATAGAACCTATTTGTGAATTCATAATCCAAGGTCATAGTTTATTAATGCAGATAGTGTCACATTTATATAAAGGTCAGCCTTAGGAAGAAGTGGCCAATAACATATAGCTGTGTATGTATATGTTGTAATGTTTTTCATATGTAGACTCCTCTGAACAAAATGCAAAATATGACCACGCTGGACTTCATAGAACTTGAATAAAGGAAATATCAGCATAGATATTTTTTACAGTTTACAAAGTAGTTAAAACTCAAAGAACCTCAGCTTGCCAAGAAACAGTATTAGCAAGGCCAGTTACTATTCAGAAGAGAAAGTTGCCTGCAGCAATCTTGAAATACATTTTTAAATGGAAAGAAAAGGGGAGGTATCATTAAGACTGCCTGGATAGGTTATCCACTCGTGGGTGTTTCTTCCTCCTCTTTCTCCCTCTGAAACATAAAGCCTCCCTGTTCTGTTAGGCAATTCACAAAAAAAAAAGATAAAATGTACATATAAATGCTTTTAAAGCTGCTAAGTAGTCCCAACGTTAAAGTCAGTTATCATAACAAACCCTTAAAGGCCACTAAACATGCACTACATTAAAGAAATGTAACATAAAATGGGCTGCTGCAATTCTTAGAAGTCTGTTCAGGAAAGAGATAGTGTGCTTCTAGCAGAATACAACATTGTGAGTTGTCACTTTGGTTTACCCCCCCCCCAATATTTTAAGTTTTCATATAATTATCAGTATCTGTACTTTTTGCTTCTAACATGACTGCTTACAATTTGCCTATCACTCTACAACCATGCGGCTCTACCTGCCAACTCAAAATAACACTTTGTGTATCTGATGAAGGAGACTCTAGTCACTGAAAGCTTATGCCATAATAAATGTATTAGTACTTGTGGTGCATGACTACACTCCTGGAAATTCTTAAACAATCTAACTTGGTGCATATTTAATTTTCAAATGAGGCACCCAAAGGATTTGTGCATTTTGCTCCAACTTAATCCAGAGAAAAACACAAACAGATGCCTCTTTAAAGCAGCTTTGTAAATAATCTCAGAAAAGTTACTAACCTTGGGGGGGGGGGACCCAAACCCTAGCCCACTCAGAGGCTAGTAGCCTGTATTTTATGCTGGCCTCAAAGAAGAGGAAGCTCTCTCCCCTATAATAGCATCTTGCCAAGATAGTGATATAGGAAAAAAACCCTCTACCAAATAGGCTGGTGGAAAAGGGAAGAGCTGAGGGATGTTTCCTTCATTCACAGCCAGAACAGAAACCATATGATTCTATCATTCCCCCACCAGTCCACTCACTCACCAAATGGAATTCCTAGCTACTTTGCTAGCTTTTACATAAAAGAGTTCACTGGCAGAGGGTCTGATGGTCTTGTATTCTTTTCAAAATTCCACCCTAGATACGCCTCCCACAGTGAAAGCATAATCACCTGATCCAGTGTACACCGAGGGCCATTTTGCAAGAATGACACACCCACATACTTGCTATGAAAGCAGGCCAGCCCAAGATGTTATGCCGCCTCAAGTAGACAAGCAAATGGTCTCCTCTCACCTGCAAATCAAGGTGCATAGTACCCACAGCTGACCAAATTATTCTGGCATCAGGGGCAGAATAACTTTTCCCTGGGGGTGAAAACAAAAAAATAATAAATGGTTGCAAATGGACTGCCCTTTCATAAGACCCAAAATCAGATACCTCCCTCTGGCTAAGGGTAGGACCGGCACTGGTGAAAATAACACTAATGATGCACTTCAGAATATATGAGATACTCTTATCTGTACGCAGAGATTACCACTACATAGGAAAAATATAATGTGAAGCATTGGGTGTGAAATAGAGGATTAGAAACTAGCTTCCCACCCATACTGCTTACTGCATTTATCTGGTGCAGCTAGTTATCATGTGTGATGAAAGATAGAATTTTTCAACATATCAGGCATCCTATTACTAAAGATATCCTGGAATGATGATAGTATCAAGATATCAGGCTTCCATTTTATTTAATAGCACATTTTTACCATCTCAATAACCTTCTTTCTATCCAATCATAACAGAAAAAATGTGCTGCCAGTAATCAGTTTATATAATGTTATGACATTTAGCGCTTTTCACTGACTATTCAAAAGCCTCCTGCTATTGCTCATCAGCAAATTCAGAAGAGTTAAAGTTTGAGCAGCTCTTTCACATTAAACATATTAAATTAACTCCAGTGTTAGTGTAAAGGCCTTGACATCTGTTGCCCTGGTCACTATAGAACATTTTTAAACCAGCCAAGAGAATTTTCAGAGATAAGCCTTTGAAAAGAACCATGGAAATGTTGTAAGCATGAAAACTAATTGAGCTGGTTCCAGCTGAAAAGCCTTATCTTGCAGGGAAGGTTATATCCAGCTAGGCAAGAATTGCTTTAGAACCAGGTCTGAATCCATTTCTCTATAAACTGATAGAGAAATAATACAAGTTTTTATTCTATTTTCCGGAACCCTTCTTGTTGCTGTACAGAACAGCCCCTGACCTACCAACAGAATAAAAACCCACAATATCAACTGTAAAAGCCCTCACAATATTATAAACTTAGAACTGGGTTGCTGTTTGTTTATCTACTGCTACAATGCTTGTAATCTAAAGAGGTTAAAAGTAATGTCAAAAACCCTTAAGGATAATAAATATAAAATCAGCAAAATTAAATAAGAGCAGTAGTTTTCTCCCCTAAAAGGTAAAGGACCCTGGACAGTTAAATCCAGTCGTGAACGACTCTGGGGTTGCGGCGCTCATCTCGCTTTACTGGCCGAGGGAGCCGACGTTTGTCTGCAGACAGTTTTCCTAGGTCATATGGCCAGTATGACTAAGTCGCTTCTGGCGAAATCAAAGCAGCACACAGAAACACCATTTACCTTCCTGCTGGAGCGGTACCTATTTATCTACTTGTACTTTGATGTGCTTTCAAACTGCTAGGTTGGCAGGAGCTGGGACAGAGCAATGGGAGCTCACCCCATCACATGGATTTGAACCACTGACCTTCCGATTGGCAAGCCCTAGGCTCAGTAATTTAGAACACAGCGCCACCCCTATGTAACCACAAAAAGCGACAGTTGAACAATGTCCAAAGACTATATCAGATCCAGCAGCCACACAGCAGCATCTTGACAGCATTTCCCTCCCAGCAAAGGATGGAAAATAATGGCTTAAAGTTAGACAAGGTGGGGGAGTACAGTCCACACCAGTAACTTTCTCATGAATGTCTGTGTTTGTCATTTTCACATTCATTCATTCATTAATCTGTTCCATCCCATGTCCATATTACTCTGTGAATGTTTTTAAAAATCTGTATGAAAATGCAGATCTAAATATGTATTTTATCCAAATACATATAAAAATAATATTTATCTCAATGTATGAGATATAGCCACAAGGTGACTACATTTAAGTGTGTTTGTGGTAAAAAATATTTGTGAAGGCTTTATCAAGAGTGAAACTCACTTTTCTTGACAGCCCAAACAGAGAAGAGAAGCTTGAGGGTTGAGTAACATTAGCTTTAAGTCTCTAGAGACTGACTACAGAGGAATTGCGAGACTGCTATGATGTCATAGTCAGAGCCCCAAGAGACAATCCTCATTTTCAAAAAAAGATGGGAAGCAAAGACATGTATCCAAGGCAATTCTGTCATCCTTAAGAACAAAATTGTGTAGATCTGAGCACTGTCCATCTTTCTACTTGCCAAGGGTTCGCCTTGGTTGAACCTACTTTTCACAAGCAAGTTTTCTCTGAAACCAATTCAATTTTATTTCTTGGGCTTCCAAATTCACCTGGCCTTTTTTCTCTGTTGCTCTGCTGTGTCAGGAAGCATAGGCTTTGCTGCTGACAGCAGGACATGATCTTCTGCTCATGCTTCTCATATTCACTCAGTGTACACTGCAGCTGCAGGGTTACCTCAGATCAACTTGGAACAAAATGCTGCAGAGGGACTACAGCAGAAGGGGCACAAATGTGCCGTGTGTCACACTGAAAGAGAAAGAAGCCATTAGAGCCTCCTGAACAATCGCAAGCACTAAGAGCCCCTTCTTTTAAGCATGCAGATGCAGAGCTCTCTGCCTCTGGGTGGTTTTCTCCCTCATTAGGGACATTAGCTGAAGTGCCCACTTACAGCTATGACAAGAAAAAGGACAGACGTGCACAGATTAGCAAGCTTTTCCTTAGGTACTGAATGCCACACTTACCATTTAATCAGAGAAGCAACTTCTGCAATTGCACATGTGTGTGTGTGTGTGTCTTCCACACCTATTCCTTAGGGGCTTCAGTTACCTACTGTTTCCTGTTTAAGATGCAGACATACAATAACCCTGTTTAAGATGCAGCTTGCTTACCTCTTTTGTCAGATGACTTTCTGGGATGGGTCTGGCATTAGCGAGCACAAGGAGGATAGCCCTGGCTATATTACGGTTAGGAAAACCAAGACTGAGGTGGGATGAGCCATCCAGCAAGATTGGGACAACTACAGGGCTGTTTATAGGGTAGTGTGAATAACAGGGAATAAACAAAGAGAAACAAAGGAATAATAATAAGGCTGCAAAGCTTGGTGTCGGCTATTATTAGAGAAATGTAGGCAAGAGCCATTGAATAGAATGCCAGTGGCTTCTTTTAATCCTGCCACCACTCCAGCAAGAAAGGAAAAAAGGCTCAGGAGGTTTAAGGAAGGAGCTGGCATCTCCCTTAGCCAGGGAGTCAGAAACTGTGAGCCCCCAGACAGTGGCATAGTGTGGGGGGTGCAGGGGGGGCCGGCCGCACCAGGCGCAACACCTGGGGGTTAGGGTTAGGGGGCGCAAATCCACGGGTTAGGGGGTGCAAATTACTTGCCTTGCCCCGGGTGCTGACAACCCACGCTACGCCACTGCCCCCAGAGCCATGCATCAGAATGAGTGTCAAATAGGACCTGGCTTAGATTCCTGCCTCAGCTGAAAAGCTTACAGGGTGACCTTGAGCCAGTCACTCTGCATCAGCCCAAGCTGAGGCAATCAACAAACGGCATCATTTGCCACACAATCACAGGAGAACAGAATGCAATGTCATCCACAGCCTCAGAAACAGTCCTGACATCTTAATGAAAGAGTCTGGAAAAGGAGAAGCTGTTGTCATCATGAAAAAGTTGGAATACATTACAAAAGACTGAGAGGCAATTATCCAGCACCGTATTAGTCGTGACATGTAAGATAACAGACCCAGTTCAGGGTTCACAACGAGCTGCTGCAGATCAGATCACTGTGCCTGAGACTGTTCGAGAGGATCCCCCAGAATAACCTCCTTTACCATCAGGTTCTATGCGGCCAGATCACGATCCTCACAGGTGCCTTCTGCTGAGCTTGAGGAAGCAAATGCCTCTCTCAGTACCACACTAGTCCTGCAGAGCAGGACACACACCAGGAGGGAGAGCTAGGGAACAGAGGAGTGCTCAATTTCAGGCCCAGAGAGTTGGCCCTTTAAGAAACTGAAGTTCTCAGCCAGGCCGAGGTTGTCTGGAGGCTGAGGTTTAAGAGCCCTCAGACAGCTCTCAAGCTCTGCAGGAGCAAATTGCTCACTCAGAGCTCTCCATGGTCCTGCAACTCCTGACCTGCCTTGCTGCCTTCTCCATGGTATCCAGCAGCAGACTAGAACACAGCCATATTTTACAGGCTCTAGTGAAGAAGACCAGAAAGAATCACATATCCTGATGAAGGAACTTGCTACAGATATGCCGAGGCAATCCTATACTGACACATCCAGAGAGCCTTGGCCAGGGGATCTACTACCCAAAATAAAGAAGCCAGCAACTATTGGTGTGTATTCATGTTATCACCGTCTGGTTATATTAACTCCATTTTTGGATCACATGCCACCAATGCTCCGATTTACTTGTGGAACACTACTGATTTCCTGATGAAACTACAGGACACTGACAGTCTGCCAGAATATACCACCATAGTGACCATGGATGTTGCGGCTCTTTAATCAACACCCCCCTATAAGCCATCAGGCATATCATCCCTGATACAACATATCTAGCTTCCAAATCCGACCACTTTATATTTACCCACAACTGAAGACACCTTGTACATATGCTGTCCTTTATATAATGTATTGCAAAGGCAATACTTGGGTCATATTGTAGGGAGAGATGGGGAGGTGAGGTCTGACCATGACTCAGTAATTAATCTTCTGGTGGGCAAGATAAATATACAACTGTGGAAACTGCACATTTTTTGTAGAACTGTAGTAACTGATGGGAGGAGAAAAGTCTTAATAAAGAATGCTGTGTTTTGACTGGGAGATTCAGAATTCAAAATTTGCTTCATGCCCTTATTCACTTAGGTTTTATATAACTTTATTCAGATTTGTGATGTTTTGTTTTATTTTATTTAATTATATTTTAATATTTGTTACAAGAGGACCATTTCTTTTTTAAAGGGGTATGTTGTGAACTGCCAGAGATAGTCAGCATTTTAAGTTTATACTGTAATTTAATTGGCTCTGAGTTAACTTCTGTTGATGTTACCTTATGTCACTTTCATATTGTTAAACTTCTGTTTGGTGATGGCTTAATAACTAGATACATCAGAAGTAACCAACAATACAACCTCCATGTAGCTGTGGAACTAAAACTCCCATCCTCCTTGACCATTGGCCATGTCAGCTGGGGAGTAATGGAAGTTGTAGTCCAACAGTATCTGGAGGGCATCAGAATTTCTTTTCTTTTTTATGAAATAGGGCTGCCATATGCCTGGGATTTTCCAGACATTACTGGGATTTCAAAGGTGGAAGGGATGTCCATGACAGCTTTTCCTGGATTTTCAGCAAGTAAACTGAAAAATTGTGTTTTCTTTGACTTTTTTTTTTTGTAACTTTGGGGTTTGTCTTAAAAAAGCTCAACTTTTGGGCTTTCCTATAAAAGCTCCCCCTTCATGGATCACTGCCTTGTTGTGGCAAAGGGGCTTGAATAACCCCAAGAAGCTATGAGCTATGCCATGCAGGGCCACCCAAGACGGACAGGTCATAGCTGAGAGTTTAGACTAAATGTGATCCACGTAGAGAAGGAACTGGCAAACCACTCCAGTATTTTGCCAAGAAAACTCCATGGACATAAAAAAGGAGAAGCTTTGAGAAGAAAGTGAGAGTTTCCAAGGCATGCTCTGGTTCATGGGGTCACGGAGAGTCGAACACGACTAAGACAACTATACAACAACAACAAATAAAAGCTCAACAATTTTTGGGGTGTCCTGGTTTTTACTTTTTGAAATATGGCAACCCTAAAATAGTTTTATGAGTAGCAACATTTTTATAATTGGTTTCACACTACTTATTTTTCTATTGGCTTGTATTTGTTTGTGAACCACCTTGGTGTATTTCTAGAAATCAAAAGTTGTATATAAACAACAACATTTAGTTTGAATAAAAAGATGGAAAATGACTCCAGGCAGCAGCAGTACTCAAAACTGAGATTTGGATTGAGCTATTCATATACACAAAATGCTTCCAGCCATTCAAAGGAAAACAACATGACAAGGCCAACTGCATAATTTATGATTGCTTGTTAAATAGGTGTTATGTACTATTCAGCAATTCCCTGGATTTAGTTCTTAAACAAAAGGCAAAAAATTTACACAGCAAATCTGCCAAAACTTCTTTCAGAGCATTTAGCTCTTACTAGCATAACTTTTGTTTCCCTATGAAAAGATTGCTATAACTGTCAAAAATGGTTTACTGTATGTGTATACTACTTCCTCCCCTCAAGGGAATTTTTAAAATTTCAGACAGGAGGGAACAGGCCTGCAAGTCTCGAAATGAGTTTTATTGGTTATGCCACCAATAAAAATAAATGCAACTTAAAAATTAATGAAGAAAGAAACAGAATTATAACATCAACAGCATTGTTACTTCTGGGTGTTGATTTTAGAAAATGCATTTAGCGTTCATTTGAAGTACTATAGTGCTGAAGCACTTGTAGTTTATCTGTCACATTTTGGAGCAGTCTGGAGGGGGTAAAATTAATTACTATTGCCATTCATTAGTCTGAATAATTTTATACTGCACATGTATCCCTTAGGAAATGTAGCAAAGCAGCATCAGAAATGAAGTGTGTGTTTGTGGTTTTGTGTGTGTGTGTTGGAATTCAACACCACACTATTCTAATCATTTATTCTGTGTAAGCATTCCTGCTAGCCAGACGAAAGGTTCCCCCCTTCCCCTCCCCCCAGCATGCTCTGGTCTCAGGGCTCTCAATCCCCAAATCCAATTTGCAGGCAGTGTGGGAGAAGGAGAGGGAGAGGGAGAGGGAGAAGTCCCATTGCAATAGTCTTTGTGTATGGCTTCAGCTGATGGGGCTGGTTAGTTGGACCCCACTCATATGTTTTTATTTCTAGGCCAATAGCACAAGTATACATTAAAGAAAACGCAGAGTAATTAAATGGCACTTACTCCATTCAATAGAGGGCCTGGTTTCTTCAAGGCTCTAGAATCAAACACAGGTGTCACTTGAAGTTACAGCATTAAAGTGTAACTATTATAAAGCTCCGTTGTACATAATTCACTGTTCTCTTTTTGTTTTGGGCATAATAGCAATTTTGCATATCTACGAGAACTTCCAGAAATTCTGCATCATCCCACATTAAGAATATCTTTCCACAAGCAAATTATGGTTTGGGTCAGATTCGACATACTCAGGTCTTCTTGCTGTTTCTGAATAATCAGAAAGAAGTGGCAACTTAACAAGGACAGGACCTCCTGTAGTACCTTTTTGCAGCTAACATCCTGCGAGGCAGCTACCTGACCTTTTCAAGATTTTGGATTACCTTCACTGCAAACCCTGCTTTATAATTCATTATACAGCAAGTCCATGTAGTCATGTTCTCTACATGAAAGCAGTCCCAAATCATTGTCATAACTCCCCCATACAGGCATATGTTAGTGTGAACTAAGCTACACGTGCAAGGCCAGTCCTTACATTAGGCAGAATGAGATGGCTGTCTCAGGTACACAAGTGCAGGGGTGAGGACCGATGGGGAGCTGTTGATGCCCACAGTTGTGGGCACCATGTGGCCTGCACTGTACCCTCTAAACTACCCATCTGCTCTCAGCTGCAGTGGAGACAGCCACCAGTGTTCAAGTAAGATTAAGCTACCAGTCCAAGAAAACTGGAGGGTGAGTGTTGCTGTCTTGTTCTTTGCCTCAGGCAGCAACATGTCTTGAATGGCAATATGAAAAGGTGATTTATTTATTTATTTATTTATTTATTTTTAAAGGAGCAATCAGGTAGTTCAAGGGTGCGAGGGGGACTTCGCATTGCTTGAAAATGCTGATGCTCAAATTGTGGGAGACTTCCAGGAAGTAGTATACCAGTTTTAGAGCAGCTAACAAGAATTCCACTTTTTCTCTATCCCTAGTTACATTTGCAGGTAACTGAAAATATAGTCTTGGCAGATACTGGATTCAGTTTGTGAGATTTCTGGGCATGCAACAGAGGATGCTACCACTCTGGGCTCATTCAGGGAAAGCCACGCAGGTTCCCGGTGCTCAGCAAAGAGACCATAACTATTTGGCTTCAGTTGCTAGCAAGGTGTCAAACAAATCCACAAGGTCAGCATTGTGACTATGCCTCACTTCAAGGTTTATTGAGAGTACTAAGAGGCCCCAAACCAGGTATTCTGCCTTCATTCCTTGCCATCTAAGCATGATATTATTTACTTTTTTGCTTCAGTAATATTTCTTATAACACTACAATTTTGACTTGTGCAGAGTTCCTAGTTTCCATTAAATTTATCTTTGCTGTCATTTAAATTTCTAAAGGTTTTCATCTGGTTTTATATTACAATAACATCCATTTGATTTATGCTGCTCCTTGTTTTCTATACTTCTGGCAAGCCCCCTTTCATTAGTCACATGAGAAATCTTGCCCCAACCTTTATAGTTGCTCTTTGGAGATGTGTTAGAGCTTTTCTTTTCAGCTAAACACTCCTCTGAGATGGAATGACCAAAATGAAACCAAGCATCTGAACTGAGGGCAGGAACAACCTGTGCCAAAAAAACGTCTCCAAGTTTTGTTTATTTCTCCCAACTCCAAAGCCTTTCTTTATCACCCTCTAGTAAAAACCCATCAGGTGCTCAGTAAATATATATCTAATGCTGTAGGAATAAACCCAACATTTAAAAGAAAGCCATATATTTCAGTAGAACTGGTGAAACCACAATCAAGGAATCAAGGAATGTTAACAGCACATGCTGTGCAAATTAAAAGGGTCTTTTTCTGGCACCAAAATGACAAAGCTGATATCAAGAGAAACTCTTGAGGAAGCTCCAGCTCTTTCTCCTCCCTCCATGTGCCAACCTTCTCTATGGAAAAAGACGGGCTGCAGGGTTCTGGGAGTGTGTGTCTGTCTGTGTGTGTGTGTTTATTTTTAAAACCCAACGGACATAATATTGTACTCTTCATAATACTGCACACTATAATTATTCTGGTTCATTAAGAAATGCACAAAATAAATGTGCTATCATAGATGTAAGACATATCCTACTGCAGTCTTCTTTCCTTGGCAAAATTTTTAAGAACAGGTACTAGAGAAACCTCCTGCTTGCTTCCGTGATTGACAAAACAGAAAGAGAGGAAACAGAAAAGAATCCAGGATCTCTCTTGAGATAATGAACTATTCTTGTCACAACGAAATGACCACATTACTGAAATTCTACATTATCAATTCTCTGCTACACAATGAATCACCCTGTCTGTGGTTTGCAGGTTGAAAAAATCTCAGAATTAGGACAGAATGGATGTGCACTTTTTGAATCCCAGTTAAAAGCATGCATCCCTCCATCCAAAGTGGAAGGAAGAGGACACATAATTAGAGCTCATCACAATGAATTGTAGTCATGTCTGGCCAAGGATTGGGGCAGCAGGGTCTGGTTATGACTTAATTAATCTAGTCTGCAAAGGACTGAATGCTAAAGGAGGAGCTTCAGGGCCTAGTACTTGAAGGACAAAGGTGCCAGTGGGACTGACATTAAGAGTCCTCTCTCCCAGAGACCTAGAACAAGATGAAATGTTATGCATTTCCTATGCAGACATTTTTGAGTAAAAATTAAAAAAAAATGCACGGAAATGTGTCACATCTATCAATCACAGGCACACGCATTCCCCCTTTGGCTGTGCTTACTCACATTTATTTATTTAGTATACTTACAAAAGTATTAATATGCTGCCATTTATACTGCAGAATCAGGGTGGTGTACAGCAGTAAAATGTAAAACATCAATAAAAACAGTATAATGCAATCATTAAATGACTGATCAGTAAAAGAAAAGCTACTAGGAAGCCGCAGTTAATCATTGCTACCTATTGCAGCTTTGTGCAACAAAATGCACACATTTCATTATTCTTTTCTACATGGAAATGCTTTCCATACAGGAGAATTCATTACATTTGAAGCAGATCTTAGCTTTAAATGCAGAATCTGAGCAGATCTCACAATGAGCTTCGCAGGCAAGTCAGAATTCTGTCATAGCTGTTCCAGCACATCCCCTTTTTCTAACACTCTGGATCTTGTGTTTAAAGGGACCATTATTACAAATTGATTGTGCCAGTTAAGATGAAGAAGGAACTTCAGGGCAGCCAGTTTTTGCTGGCCAGGGGAAATGTATTTTCTTTGCTTGTTTACTCCAGGCAAATTCAAATCTCTTGTTACTCTCAATGCCTTGTCTAAATGCTGGGAAAACATTACAGTTCATTTATAATGCAAAGGGGAGATAAAGCTGGCTTACCAACCCATTGTCTATGTAGAAAAGTGCACAGATCCCCATCGGTTTGGCTCAAAGAATCCCCTACCCATCAGTGAAAAGTAGAAGAAGCAATTGAGGGAAGTACAGAGAGTGGCACCAACTAATAGGCTCCAGAATGAAATCTAATTGATAGTGTTATCCATGAATGCTTCAAAATCATCCCAAAATGGTCCCAACAAACCAGCCTGATTCATTCATATATGGTTCATCTATATGGGCAGGGAGGACAGTTATTGGTTTGTGGGTTTTTTTGTTCTTGTTTTTAATCTTGTATTTTGTGCTTTTATGTTGTAATTTGATATTGTGAATCATCATCATCATAGTTTCATTGGCCATTTCAGGCACAATTTCTGGTGATACTAAACCCTGAGCAACTTGGGACCCAAATAACTGAAGGAGCATCTGTATGAATTTGCCTGTTCTTTAAAAACTTCTCCCAAGAGCCTTCTCTATGTACTTCCTTCATATGAAGCATGAAGATCACCTACACAGGAGACAGCTTTCTCAGCAGCTATGTTCTGATTATGGAATGTCTCGCCCAGCCTCCAGGCAAAGATGCTTTTGTTAACCCAGGCATTTTAAACTATTTTATTGATTTAATTAAGCAGGTTTTGGGCTGCTATCATTTAACTGTCAGGCAAATGCATTTTTGTTTACCCAAACACTGTAAAGTACTGTATTGATTTACTATAACAAGTTTTAAGCTGCAGTCCTATACATTTATGACTTGTCCACATTTCTGTTTGTCCTATGTTTACTTCCGTTTGTCCCATGTTTTCTACGCATGTGTCCAAGAGGGGGTTTTTTTGTCTCACCACTTTCCCCAGGAAATCACCCACTGTTTACTGCTGAATCAGAACAAACGTTAATCCCCAGAAAACTTGATTGATTCAGTGGTAAACAGCGGGTTTTCCTGGGGAAAGTGGTGAGACAAAAGAAAAGCCTCTCCAACCTAGAACTCACAGTAGAAAAGGAAGTGGACGAGCCCATACCTATCTTCTTTTCATATAAAAGATAAAGGGGACCCCTGACCATTAGGTCCACTTGTGACCGACTCTGGGGTTGCTTTATTGGCCGAGGGAGCCGGCGTACAGCAGGTCATGTGGCCAGCATGATTAAGCCGCTTCTGGAGAAACCAGAGCAGCGCATGGAAATGCCGTCTACCTTCCCGCCAGAGCGGTACCTATTTATCTACTTGCACTTTGACATGCTTTCGAACTGCTAGGTTGGCAGGAGCTGGGACCAAACAACGGGAGCTCACCCCGTCGTGGGGATTCGAACCGCCAACCTTCTGATCAGCAAGTCCTAGGCTCTGTGGTTTAACCCACAGCGCCACCCATGTCTTTTCATATAGACATGCATATAATTGTACTTTTGTAAGATTTTGTCTGCTGGTTTTATCTTCTGTTCTCTTGGGTTTTGTTGCGGGGTGTGTATTATACTTTCCATCATCCTGAAATCTGATATTATGAAAGGCGGCATAGTTTTTAACAAATAACATATCCAGGGCACAAGTTAAGGGAACCTTCTACAAAGGAGAGGCATAAGAATAGGGTGGACCGTACGTGTTTTAGAAGTAACAGTTGTTGCTAATTAATGTAGCTCAAGTTTCCAATTCCTAGTTGCTAATTAATGTAGCTCAAGTTTCCAATTCCTAGGCACCAACAACAAACTTTTGTAAGCCAAAATCAAATGATTTGCTGATAGCCCTACACAAACAATACTGCGAAAACAGAGCAAAACAAATTATTAGGTAATAGCACAGAAGCTATAAGACCTGGGCAACCAGTCACAGGCAATTTTTCAGCTCTAGAGATAATGACTTTCATATGCCAAGTTAAAAAAAAAAAGGCAAGAGAGTAGCAGGACTTTGAAATGACAGTTTGCCGCAAATTAAGGGGATTCAAATGACCACATTTCTCTTATTGTGAATTAATTTATGCAACCCAACCACCACAGCACAGTCACAATGGAGCTGTACAAACTGAAAGGGGCAAATGCATGAACACAGCCAGATACTATGTTTTCAGCAAACTATTTTTAGCAGGTTGCAAAAAGATTGGCAATATCAGAAGAAGAAACTATGTACTGCATCCCTTTTGGCGACTCCCTTCCATAGAACTTCATGGGACTGAAAAAGTTAAAATCTATGGGTTGGATACATATCTGTTGTTCCATGATTAGACAGACCCCTTCAGTTTGCAGGAGTGTGCCAGATGCAGCAGAGGCTCTTGTTATGAGAACTAGATGCTCACTGGATGCACACTGTTCTGGAGGTTCAGGGTCTCAGAGGGTTGAAGGGAGGAGAGGGAAACCAGAAAAAACACCTCTCATGCAATCTTATCTTGCCTGAACTCCTCCATTTGTAAGATCCATAACTCATGATGCAAAGAAAGCAAAATCCACTGAAAATCCATGGAAAGGTAGATACCTTTTGTGCATTCTACAGATTTCTGGGTGCCATCACTTTTTCTGCCATGTGACATTCTTCTACCCCTAACCCAGATATTTTATTCTGATTCTGAACTTTTGGCCATCACAGACTCCCTCCATTATCTATCTATCTAATCTATCTATCTGCATTAGGCACTAAGGCACTAATGATTGGTGGAATCACAACAGAGAATCTATGGAGTCTGATAGAAAGATCAATCATTTAAGTTGACAGGGAGAAAATAAGGATTGCAGCCAAACATGAAAGCACTTGCTAATTCAGAATACATTTGACTTTAACAGAGGTTTTTGGTAAAAGGAAACTTACTATGCTATTTGCTCAAGTCAGTGACTAAAGCAAAAATAAAGACACATTAAAATGTTTCTTCTTCAACAGCTTAAATTTCTCATAATTAGGATCAACACACTTGACCACTTTAAACTGATCAGCAAGCCACTGAGTTTGTCTCTGCAGCAACTATATTAAATTTAGATCACTTTTTAAGAATGTATGCTTTTCTAAAGGAAAACGGCTTCTAAGTATGTGTAGATACAATTTCTTTGTTGTTGCAATGTAAATATATATTTATTACGTTTGTGCCTGTTCCCATGCCCTACTGCAGCCTTTGTTGACTGTGGCTTATGGGAGTTGTTGTCCAAAACATATGAAGGGCATTAGATTGGCAAAGGCTGTCTTATGGTAACCAAGCCTGGGACCAGGCCTAAGTACATGTAACTGAAATAGCAGCATATTCCTTCCCTGTAAACCCCACCTACACTTCCCATTGGTGGTACTATACTATTTTATAGATACAGCGATGTCTGCCCATGATCCAGAGGAACTAGGAACTCACATGTCTTGAGGGAAAGGTGTAGTTCTAGTAGAGAAGGAGTTCATGAAAGACAAAATGCTATCAAATCCAGATACTGAAATCAGTAATGCCGTCCACTGGATTAGAGTTAGACAAATCTCTCAATTTAATTTCCTCTCGTTTTTCCAATACTTCTCCCCATTTCCTTATCTGTTCTAGATTGGAGAATTTTAAGAAGTGTGGATTTCAAAACGATACCTTTGTTTTGGTTAATCCATTGGTTCAGGAAGTGCAAATTAGGTAGGTTAACAAACCAAATGAATTTCTTCTCCATTCCTTTCCTTGAGTGAACAGCTCAAGCCTTCCAGGAGATCTACTCATCAATTATCCAAACCCTACACTCCCCTGTGTATTCTTGTATTATGCATTGAGCTGAGCTGAGAAGCAAGGCTTCGGGGGGGGGGTGCAGGACCTTTCAGCCCAGGACAGAACATCAATATAGGGCTCAGTAAAGTTCTGCGGCTTTCAATAGTGATATGTCAATCTTAGAACTGATCCATCATCCAGCTTATCTCCCTTTGAAATAGACTAGGACTCAGTTCTCAAAGAAGAAGGAGAGGCACTAAATCTGTTTCTGGATTATTGTATCAGTTTTGAATGCTAGATACCAGAACCCACATTAGCTGCAACACCAGTGAGCCTATACAAGCTGACGTATCCACCTGGTTGGTTCCTGAGTGCAAGCTGCACTTGAAGATTGAGAGGTTGCATTGCCCTGAACCAATTTCCCTTGAATACTTGCATTTCTCTGGAACAAACAGTCTCACTTGTGTCCAATCTTAAATGGCTGGTTGCTGGCCTGTGCATTACCTTCAGCCTCCTAGTCATGCTAAGTTAGCTTGTCTATGAAGCTTAGACAGTATAGACCCCTAAATACAAACAAGCCAAAGGTGATGCCAGCATGGTTAAATATCAGGATTAAGGATAATCCACATAGTTGCCTGCTATGTATTTAAATGCCAATCTACTACGGTCTGGAGTTTCAAATTTCTGTAGGATTATTTCCATTACTAAATCCAGATGTAGTTTTTATCTCATGGAGCAGGTCAACCTTCCATAATTCTTTCTGCCCTACACTATATTTAGCATAAGATTGGTTTCTTAAATTCCCATTTTGGTATTGCAGTGTTGCAAATAGTTCCAACAGGCATCTATAATTCAGGCATGCATTTTGCCTTGTATGGTCATCTAGGGTGGGGGCAACCATTAAGTATACATTTGTTGACCCTGGGCAAACCGTTGAATGGTAAAGAATGCCCCTTTCTGCTGTTAGCTTGCTCACTACATCACTCCTGGCGCAAGGCAGACACAAAACAAAAGACGATACGTAAAAAATGAACACAAAGTAGTAAGCACTGAAGTTGGCACAGATAAGATGGCAAAGTAATTACATCTGAATTCCTCCAGAGTAATTACACCAGAATTGGATGTAATTACTCTGAGAGAAGTTGAAAGGGATTATGGGCAAACATGACATTATAAAACATTTAACCTGATTTCTTGGTTTGCTTATAATTTAAAGTCGCCAGCCTTTTACAAAAGTATGCTTTTCTGCTGAATGCTCTTTATGTAGCAATAAGCCAATATCTCCCCTATCTGAACTCATTGCATGCAAACTTAAAACATCCAGCACTGGAACATCAAAACATAAAGAGATAAGCTTTTAAGTCTCCTTAGTGTTGCTTTTCAATTGCTAGCTTGTGTGATCAGTTGGCTGCTTGAACCACTCCCTGAAGGAGGAGGTCATTCTTATTTTCAGTATGTTTTAACACTACCGTTGAATACATGCCACGAGCTGAAACCTGTTATTTAGGGAAATTGGACCCCATATTTTGCACTGAAACATGACAGTTTTCTTATATATGGCAGGGGTCCTCAAACTTTTTAAACAGGGGGCCGGTTCACTGTCCCTCAGACATTGTTGGGGGCCGGACTATAGTTTGAAAAAAATATGAACAAATTCCTATGCACACTGCACATATTTTATTTGTGGTGCACAAAAAACAGGAAAAAGTTTTAAAATGAAGAACCATTTTAATCAACATAAACTTATAAGTATTTCAATGGGAAGTATGGGCCTGCTTTTGACTAATGAGCTGGTCATTAGATGGATATCTAAATAGGAAACATTTTTTTATTTTTGGGGGAGAATCATTTTTTAAATCGCAGAAGCGTTGGAAGTGGCCACCATAATCATAGTCCAATTCCCTGAAATGCAGGAATATTTCACCCAATGTGGGGCTCATGACCCTGAGACTGAGCTAACCAACAAGAAATACTGGGGAGAATCTGCAGCCACAAACAAAACGTTCTTAGCACACACTTCCTATTTAGTGTGTGTGTGTGTGTGTATCATAAGGACTCATTACTTGCCCTTTGAATCTTGTTGCTTGAATAATTTGCATGGTTAATTTATCAACAACCTTGCACTGTATCAAAACAGACCATGAGCACTACATGCACCACCACCATGGAGCATCATTTACAATTGTAGCAAAGTATTGTATGGATGTGGTTACAGATGAGCAAACATTACGGTCATACGCTGATGTATGTATATGCACTCTCGGTGTCCTTTAACATTCTCTTCTGGTGAAGAAAATAGACTGGCAGTCACCACAGACCCTTGTTGTAAATACAAAGAGCAGTTTAGCTCTCTCCTTGCTGCACAGAGTGCAAGCACATCAAGCCTGGCTTCTTAAGCTATTTCCTCTGCAAGCACTTTCTTTAATACAGTTGCTCTCTACCTGTGCTCAGTCTGTGGGGCCTGCTATACAGATGGGCCTTGCTGCATAGCAGAACTTAGCAATGCTTAGACTTCGTTAACTCTTTCCTCTTAATCTTAATGACAGAACTTTTGAATGATTACAATCATGACAAAATATCCATGAACCCCCCCTGGCCTAAGTATGATAAAACATGACCCACTTTAAAAGGAATCTGGGCTAAAAAAACCAACTCTGTTAAGATATGAGGGTCCAGGATTCTTGAGGCTCTTGTTGGGGACAAAGGATTGCACTGGGCAGGGCAAGTAAGAGCCTTGCTGTGTAGTCCTCCTGGGACAACTCCAATTAACATGGGGAAAGAGCAATAGCAAAACTTATTAATCTAATCCAAACATAGATTTCTTGTGTCTGTGTGTGCACCCAGGCCATTAGATTATTCACTGTTCCAGTAGACACTGTGAGAAGGTTAATAGTTCAATAATCCATTCTTTTTCACTGTTAAGATATCTCTAGAGATTTCCCAAGGGTACAGAGTAACTTGTCTCTTCTCAGTCAATATAAAGGACTTGCCCAATATGAATACAGTACTGCATATAGCATACAGACATCTCCATGAGATATCCCTGGATATATTATTTTGGAATAAGCTAAGAACCAACATAATAAATAAGCAGTATATTGAGCAGTACAACATAAGCATCCATTTGCTTCATCTGCCTCCCCAACACCAACTCTTTGATTATAATCTATCAGACATGACAGAAAGTTGCATGTGCCATGAGATTTTCGTGTAATTCAGCTGCCTTGTAATTGTTTTAAAAGGCTATTGAAAGCCAGGCCAAGAATTACAAGGATATCCTGTTCTGAACATGAGCAGGAGCCCATAGACAATGGATGCCTAAGTGTACCTTAGAACGGGCAGGTATGACCTGGTAGTAGTTGCAGGACCTTGGACAGCTCCAAGCAGACAATTGGTTTCAACTGGATCTTCACAGATGACTCTCAAGCTCCACTTCCTTCTTGAACAGAGGGGAGTCTTAAAGGAATAGTCTTCTAGCCTAGATAATAGCACTCTGTCACTTCTCAATCTGTTCCTGCCTTGTTAAGTTGTCTGAGCTAGTCACTGGGCAGCAATAAATAGGCACTAATGAGTACAAAGGGGGACCATTTCCTCAGAGGACTATGGCTCAGGGTACTTTCTCTAGGGGTTCCAGTTCAATAAGCTCTTAGCTGACAAGCTCCAGATCAGTGCTAGGACCTGAAATGAGACCACTTATCTTCCTAAACCAGCCGATTCAGAGTCCTGGCTGCTGCTCAGGGTCAGAGTCATAACAGAGGAAGACCTGAACCTAAGAGGGAGGGCACACATGTCACATTTACAAGGTCCCAAGTTCAATCTCCAATTAAAAGGTTAATGGGAAAATATCTCTGTTTGAGACCTTGGTGAACTGCTGCCAGCATGAGTAGAAAATATTGGGCTAAATGGACAACTAGTCTGATATAGTTTTCAGCAGCTTCCTGTGTCCCTAGCCATTTGGCATGGGTGTGCCCTTCTGTACAATGAGGAGTTTTAAATTTGAACCATCTCTTTAATAGATCCAAAACGAACACTTCACTTTTCCTGTTCCTGCCAACATTACAGTTTATTTATAAGATAAGTTTTACTCAAGAATTTTAAAATTACAGCTCTTTGAATGGACTTCATACACAAACACAGTGTCCCCCACCTACAATCACTGAAGCACTTTCATAATGTCAATGTTTCACTACAGCTCAGAAAATAAGGTACTAAAACAGAAGAGATTATGAGTAAATGCCATGCTAGTTTTGCCCTGTGGGGATGAAAGAACAGATGGACAAATTGGCATGCATGCATGCCAAAGCTATATCTAATGCAACATCCTACAAATCTTATAGATTAGATACATAGCAGAGGAATTAAATATTAATACTATTGATAGCCTAAAGAAACCTACCACCACTCCACAAATTCTAAAATTATTTTATCCAGTAAATAATCCATAATTTACATTATTGTGGGATGTATTCGATGTGAAATATGATCTCAAATATCACTTCTGAGCTCCTCTGCAATTAGATGATATTGTGATCCTTCTGCAGAGAGTTTATGCAAGTTCAACTCCCACAATGTTGCTTTTCCTTGAGGCTAAACTACAAACAACAACAAAGCAGACCTACTACACTGAGGCAGCAAGGAGGCAACAAAGTACACCCACAGACCCTGGAATATTTAGCTGCTGAATCATTGTAACACTCACTATTAAGCAGGGTTCCTCCATGCCGAGGAGGCTTCAAAATAGCACTGTTGTTGTTGGATTGCTTCAGCTTTGCCTCCCAGTGCTGATGCAATTGAAGCTGCCACTTCCAATCTTGGAAAACTGCTCATGTATGTAAAAGATGTGTGCCCACAATCAGGACTTGTCACACTTCTGCTTGTACCATGCCTAGAAAGCATTGGTCTGAGTGGGTTTCCCCTTGCCCCACTCCTTTCTCAGGGAAAACCTGCTCTTTAGTGCTGAATTGGAACAACCATCAATCCAGAGGAAATCCGATTTGTTATTTGCTCCGATTGAGTGCTAAAGACTGGCTTTCCCTGGGGGAAAGCAGTGGGACAAGAAGAAGTGTGGATGTACAAGTTTAAAAACAATAAATAGGTGTGCATCAACAGAGATTTATGCTGCATAGGGAGCAAATATATGCACAGCCAAAAGACAGAATACCATGTGAATACAGAGCAAAATGTTATATCATTAGCTCTATTTTTAAAAATATGAAAGATGAGGTGCCCTAATGCACAGTACCCTGGGGTTTTAAGCAGCAGAGCTGAAGAACAAACACTATACCCAGCTATTGTTTACAGACACTGTCTTTGCTTGAAAATAAGATTGCCACAGTCAATGTTGAAAGAATGCCAAACAGTTTCTGCAGGAGAAACTGTCAAGAATAGGTTGCTGTCGTCTTCTTCAAATGCCAAGGTCAGCACTGATTTAGGTTATCAGCCATTACAAGGCTGAGTTAAGTTGAGACAGAGAGAAGGAAAGAATTCAATGAAATGTCCTAATACTAGCACTTGCTCTCTTAAAAGTGAAGTTTCTAGTTCACACATTGCACTTCCTCAGTCCTCATCCTCTACAAGTTCTCTTATTTATTGTTTTGCCCACTACTTTCTAAAACAGTGGTCTCTAGCCCAACACCCAATGGTATTGGCCTTTTCCAGATGCCTTTTGTATGTATATAGACTTCTATGATCACAACACAGACCCAATTAAAAAACCACAACAACCAGCTATGGTGACAATTCTGTCTCCATCAGAAGTGGCTTGTTTGGTGCCTACCAGGAGGGAGAGAGGTGAGGGAGTGGGGCGGTTGGCATGACGCAGTGGTTGAGTCAATCTGGTACTCTTGCTGCTGTACTCACACTATGCCAACCTTCCCACCACATTGTTCCTTCCCATCCTGGTAAGCACAGTGGCATTCCTGAAAGGATGCTTTCTTTGTGGCTCTGCTTCACTGGGAAAACCACACCTGTCCCCCATATCTACTGGGACAACACCTTCAGAAGCTTCACACACATTTTCTAGAGTGATACAAGCCACAATCTGCCAGCAATGCCATAACAACATTTCTGTGGGTCAAATAGGCTGCCTTACATAATGACGATTCTGGGGTGGTTCCCAATATGTCAGGATAGACTAGTCTGTACACAATAAATGGACACACAGACAACATAAAAAATGGTTAACAGAAAGAAACATTGGCCTGGTTCACATATAGCACTAAATCATAAGTACGGCTTGCTTGGATGTTCAAACCCAGCCCTGAAGACCAATCATGGTTTGTTTTCCAATAACTAACTATGATGTGAAGCTATGTTTGTTGTTGGCCTATGACCCATGGCTTGTTTTGGCACCATGTCTGCACCCAGCAGCCATATTTAATTGTGATTTGTTTGGCCACTCCACTCCAGATGAAAGAGCAGCTGGATAACAAGCCAAGCTTTGGAGGAAATAAGACACGACTCTGCCCTTTAAAAGTGTGTGCAATTTATTAGCCTTATTGTGTTCCAAATCTCTTCTGCTGTTTTCAATTTTTAGGGGGTGGGGAGAGCATGCATATAAAACCTTTATAAGCAAACACAAAAAAATGCTCTTTCTTTTTACTATTATTTTGTCATGGTTCTATCATTAAGTATCTACGTCCATTAAGTATGTGGCTCAGCATGAAATGACCAGGAGCATTTCAAGCCCAGATTAAAGGTATCAAAACTTTTGCTCAGAAAACATGTTAGAATTTAGATACGGGGCATTGCCGCCACCACTGCCCTGTGAACTATAAACAATCAGTAAGAACAGGAACCAGATGACTGGAATGCATCATTTAATCTGTCCTACTTTTTTAAAAAAAGCATTATATATTTAGATGCAGTAAAACCCAAAAGCTTGGCTGCGTTAGTATTATAATTTTAGTCTTGTCTGAAATACAAATAAACCCTTTAGAAAATGATGACCCTGAAAAATCTCTCTCATTGCCAAAAGGAAAAGAAAACTCTGTACATTTAGAACACCTTTAAGCAGACGTCTCTCCCCTCCTTCGCTTATTCTGTCTTGGCATATTACTTTAAATTCACATCCAAAAGGCAGACTTGTTGATCTTGGTACTGTACTGCTTTTTCAGCTTGGAGGTACAACTAAGTTGGTTGTTTATTTTGCATGTTGTTTGGGGAATAGCCCTCAATTTTTGTTATATTTATGAAGGAATGAAAATATTCCTCATACCAAGATTTATTCTTATATTAAGTTGCCTGCCAAGAGTGGGTAGAATTTAACAGGTGTATTAAGAGTAGATTTTAACAATATTTGGTCACAGTTCCTGGGGCTACTTGACATGCAGATTCCTGAATATTCATGTCTGTAGCACTTCTCACCTCTCTTTTTATCTCCTGCTATATAAGTTGATTGACAGTTTAGTTGAAAGCTTGTGATGGTAGTAGACAGGATAACAACAAGTGGGGGGGACCTACTTATCTATTGGTATTTGAATGGTCATAAAAAATTAAATAAAAATCTAGTTAAATTTGCTGGGCCTCCCTTAAGACAACCACTTTATATGCAATGTTTTCTCCAAAAGGCTGTATATACAAGTATATGCGGAAGATTCTATACACTAGAGTCTGCTGCCATGCATACCTGCTATTGAAAGCATCAAGGAAATTATTCAAAGTGTCTCTTGTAATGTGATAATAAATTAGAATATAATTCTATTCATATGCACTCCCACAGCAGGGGATGAGGAGAACCCAACTGGGCTGCCAATAATAATAAATTCTGAGCTTCTCAGTCTTGCATATGAGTCAAAGTGCTGGGAAGACACAAACTTCTGGCAGCAGAGCAGCCATGATGCTTCAGTAATTCACAGGTGAGTCCTGGCCTACTACAAAGGAACTGCAGGAATTTCAACAAGACTGAAGTGGGGAGGGGGAGGTTTGCTTTTCAAATCCATTCAAACTCAAGCTAAAATGCCAACTTTGACCCCATTTAAAAGACTAGCTGTCCTTGAAAAATTGGCCAATTCATTAAGAGCATAACTACAGCCCTGCTGGATCATCCAGCCCTGCATCCAATTTTTTCCTGTAGTTAACCAGATGCCTCTGTGAAACACAAGAGCAGAATAAGATAGCAATAGCCATCCCAACTCTCATTTCTCATCAACTGCTATTCAGCCGCATGCTGCTTCTGAACCTGGGGAGCTCATACAGTCGCTGTGACTAGCAGCTGTTGAAATACATCATCCATTACAGTCTCCAACATGTTCATAGATGGATTAATTAACCTCTTCAGTCAATGGCTGAACCAAATCAAGGAAGAAGAAAACCACCCCAATGTATCCACAACTGGATTATCCCACACTGTGTAACACAGGGAAAGCTGTCATGGCACCCTCCAAATGTTGTTGGACTTCCAACTCCAACATGCTCAAGGGTTGATGGATGGGAGTTGTAGTCCAGCAACATCTGAAGGACACCACGTTGCCCACCCCAGTGTAGCACAAGCCCAAATATCAGGTCACCACAGCAAACATGCTAGAAAACAAGGTCAACTCCCTATGATGTTCATCAGTTGTGAGCTAGAAGGCATGACTATGCTCTCCTGGGCAAGGAATCTACCCATAGCTCTTGGAAATCACATAGCAAGACTCATTAGCTCACCTGTTCTTCTACTGCCACCTACCTGCTTGTGCCTTTACTGATCCTCCTTTAAGAGAGAGTGCACACAAATACCAGCAACAGCTATAGATGATCCTTCACACCCTAGATCAAAAACACAGTGAACCCCTGGGCCTCCTGCTCATGCACTCCTCCTTGTTTTTTCCTTTTGCAGCCAGAAGATGAGAGAGAATCCACACTGGAGTTCTAATGCAAGCCAAAACAGAGCAGTGGAGGATAATAGGTAGCTATTTTGCATCCACTTGCTCTCCTTTGTTGCCAGTTTCCTATTGCTTACTGTACTTCCAGTTCCAGCTCACATCTATCTCACCCCCAAGTCTTTCTGTACCATCAGGATTCACCTCCTTCTCCTTTCAGTGAACTTTTTTGTCCCACATACAGAGCGTGGATCCAAGGTCCCCAATGTTTTGGGGCCTAGGGGCATGTCTGGAAACTGAAGGAACTGTTGTGGGCACCACAAAACACACATTTCACAGAATAATTAAAAAAGAGTGATGTCCAGAACCCTCCAGCAAACAGGCAAAATACATATAGACACTGCAAATAAAACACAAAGAAGAAGAAACTCTCTCCCCACAAAAATAGGACATTTCCTCCAAATAACCACCCCTTGCAAAAAAAAACCCAACAACCCTCAGTTTAAACAATGGTAAAATTTTGGGAAGGGTGTCCACAGGCACCGCACTTGAGATGCCACCAGGAGACCATAATGGACTTCAGGTTCAAACATTTCTACAAGTTGCTTCAAGCCCAGCATAAAGAGGGGTGTCTCTCAACAGACTGCTTCCATTTCTCCTTTTGGAGTTTCTTTTTAGCCAGACCTTTCCCTACAATTAAGTGCCATTTGGCATACCTTTCCCTATCCCCACATGCCCCATAAGCAGGTGTTTTCAGTCATCTGCAAAGAAGTTTCTTCCGCTGAATTATCTTATATAGTGCAACATAAAAGAGCGGAAGTGACTGTGTAGACTTCACCCACATGCACATTTCGCCTACAATGATAGGCTATTCTTTTGCCTCCCTTGTCATTTGGTTCCCAGGTTGTTGTGGTTAAGGTTAATAAGCAAATTAGTCCCAATTATGCTGTTCGTAAAGGGCACTTAGAATTTCAAGCTATGCTAGCAAAAAAACCCCGAACCAAAACACCCCTAATTACTACATTATTTATTTGTCTTTTGGAGTGGGCTGAGTCTTTTCAGTTTTACATTGTGCACACAGAGTCTTAAAATATTGCAGCATTGTTTGTGTGATGTGATGCAGAGAAAAATGTCTGTCTCTTTCATAAGTACTTATGCTGCTTGAATACTAATTATTAGTGTTACGGGAATGTTTTATATTGGTATCTAACACATTGCTTCATACGCTGCATGCCAATAAGTAGACAAAATAGTGTGATCCTACTTTTTTATTCTGAGTTAATGCCTCATTTCATTAACTGGTGGATTTAGCTCCACTACAAACCCCAATCATCAAACTGTCAACATCACCCAAGCCAAACCCAATGGTGCCAATTGCTGTTATCACAGTTTGTCATCCACTGGTTCCTAGCAATTTATGGGCAGTAGCCCCTGGCCAGGGACGTGGGTGGCGCTATGGGTAAAACCTCAGTGCCTAGGACTTGCCGATTGTAAGGTTGGCGGTTCGAATCCCCGCGGCAGGGTGAGCTCCCGTCGTTCGGTCCCAGCTCCTGCCCACCTAGCAGTTCGAAAGCACCCCTAAGTGCAAGTAGATAAATAGGTAGCGCTTTATAGCGGGAAGGTAAACGGCATTTCCGTGTGCGGCACTGGTGCTGGCTCGCCAGTTGCAGCTTTGTCACACTGGCCACGTGACCCGGAAGTGTCTTCGGACAGTGCCGGCTCCCGGCCTCTTGAGCGAGATGAGCGTGCAACCCTAGAGTCGGTCACGACTGGCCCATACAGGCATGGGTACCTTTTACCTTTACCTAGCCCCTGGCCAGCACACTGGACAGGAGCCATGCCACCTCCGAGTGCAGTTGTGTCCTGACATGCAAAATAGTACAACGATGAGTGTGTCAGCACCAGCTGGGCAATAAGACTTGAAATCAACACATGCACAAAGCTTTTTGTCTGCACTGGCCAACTGTGTATCAATGATTGCCATTCCGGACAATAATTTTAGTGGGGGTGGGGGGAGAGAAAATGCATACCCCATTGTTGCTAAGGAAGCACCATTCCCTGCCATTGTTAGAGCCACCTTTCCTCAAAAAGCTTCCATTTTGTCTGGAAGGGTAAGCTAGCACAGGACTAGTCACAATGGGTAGGGGAGCACAAGTACACATTGAAAAGCCATGATGAATATAAAAGTGCAGCCCATGTAACCCTGGTCTCTCCATTGCAAAAAGGAAACCTTCTGGTTCCCAGGAGAAACCTGGGGGAGTGTCTCCCTCTACTCCATTCATTTTCAGAAAGCTATTCCAACTCTGAACTCCCCTCCCTCCCTGTTTCCTTATTCCCAACTTTCCAAGTAGTTGTCCATGACAAATTAAGCATGATGATGCTCTCATTTTGTTCTCCTCTTTTACCCTGCTTTAGATTCCTGTGTGCCTATCACCTTCTTATGTCCTATTTGACATTATATTTCCCTTTCTTAGCTTTCTTATGCTGCTGTTAGGGTGCCTGTGACACAGTGGTAGACCATCAGCTCCACACATCTCCACGTTGGGCTGGGAGAGGCCCTTGTCTGAAATCCCAAAGAGCCACTGCCAGTCAGTGCAGACAATACTGAACTAGATAGGCCAGTATAAGGCAATTTCCTACGTTCTTATGTTCCCAGTATATTAACTCCTCTGTAGATTTAACCAATTTCTTCCCAGTTCTTTCTAGGTTCTTATTTTTTGAACAAACCACATATAGGAGTACTCTAAACTCTGCCTTGTTGTCTCATTGTTCATGGCCCTTTGCAGAAGCACCAGTCCTCTGTCACAACACACTTCCTTCAGTGGAGGCATGACAGGGAGAAAATGCTCAACTTGGACTACATTATGCCTTAAGAAGCTGTTGCTACTGTTTTGCAATGTTCTTAACTGAGCATAGGTGGCAAAGTCCAATAAGGAACTTAAACGTGAAAATCCAGTGTTTTATAAGCTCTATACTTTTCTTTTAGAAGTCCAAGTTTATATGTAACTTATTAACATATCCACCACCATCAAACTTCCCCAATAAAATGTGATATTTTATTATGAGTGTAGGTGTAGCTGTGAATCATTTATGGACAAATTAGGCAACAGGCTCTCTAAACACATTGAAAAGTAACATAGATAATTTCAGATTGGCATGATTATTAGAAGAAATGGTCTGTGTGGTTTCTTCAGCGTTAAACTTTCCCACGTCAGTTGGCAAGTTCCATCGCTCCAGTGTTTCATAGACAGAACAAAATACATGTAACAGTTGCACCGAACAAAGTATGTTATTCACCACAAACACAAATTAAAATTCCCTTAATCGTTTTCCTAACAGAGATAGGTAACAAGTTTTATCACTTTCTTAATCCTCCTCCCCCCATGTATTTAAGTGTTTTGTATTACAGTCCCATGGACTGCAAGAAGATCAAACCTATCCATTCTTAAGGAAATCTGCCCTGAGTGCTCACTGGAAGGACAGATCGTGAAGCTGAGGCTCCAGTACTTTGGCCACCTTATGAGAAGAGAAGACTCCCTGGAAAAGACCCTGGTGTTGGGAAAGATGGAGGGCACAAGGAGAAGGGGGTGACAGAGGACGAGATGGTTGGATAGTGTTCTCGAAGCTACCAGCATGAGTTTGACCAAACTGCGGGAGGCAGTGGAAGACAGAAGTGCCTGGCGTGCTCTGGTCCAGGGGGTCACGAAGAGTCGGACACGACTAAACAACAATTACATCCTTCACCAGTAGACCCTGGTTTACATCAAGAAAAATATACAATAGCCTACAACGAAATATAATAAAAACAATTATATTAAGTCCCAACACAGGGAAGAAAGACAGCAGCATTCAATTACTCTGAATCTATAAATTTTTCACCCCACCCCTCCTCCAAAAAGAAAATACAGAAAGAGGTATATCTTGACTCGTTTTCTACAACAGTGTAATGAAGAGGCCAGGAACATGTCAGCAGAGAGTGAATTACAAAACACAGAGTCACCTTCAAAAAGGCCCTTCCCTGAGTCCCTACTACGCTATGTACTTCTCCAAGATCTCAAGGCGCAGGCAGGTCTGTGTGGTTGAAGGCATTCTCTCAGATACTTAGGAACCTGGTTATTCAGAGCTTTAAACACAAGGGTAAGCACTTTGAATCTGGTCTGGTATGTAGGCTTATATACTGCACAATAAACAAAGTATATCAGCGACGAACATAACACATCCATAAAATAGGATAAAAATGCTTAGTCAACATCTAGACAGGGATACACAATAGCTGATTGCTGAGCAATGCATCAGAAAAGATCTGTGTAAACAGAAGAGTCTTAAGCAGGTGTCTGAAACAAACTACCGTACTGATGGTGCATGCTTAATATTAAAGGACAAAGAGTTCCACAAGCAAGGCACAGACACACCAACTGCCTCATTTATTGCTGAAGCAAGGCAAACATCATGTGTTACCCTTAATCACTGGCTGAACATAAAGATCTGGAAAGAATGTACTGTATAACTTTCCTAGGTGCTTTACATTTAGATTTACTTATGGAAATAATTTTATTCTGCATCCTTTTCAGGTTTGTGTTTTTGGGAGCAAAAATAATATGGAAGCAGAATTATTCTTTACAGAGTTACTGACAAGAAAAAGAAAACGTTTGCATGTTATATTGATTTGGGGTAAAACAGCAGAGCCTTGCTGTCAACAGAGCCTTCAGAGCAGGAAGATATAAAATAAAAGGAGTTTAGAAGTTAAATTCTGTCCTCAGGCAACCATTAATTGAATCCATTACAGAACCAAACATTAAAACAGCCAGGCACTTCATTATTACATGGAACAGTTTGCTGTTGCTTACTTTATTCTCAGCATTTTAGAGTAGAGAGAGAGGTCAGCTTTCAACACAATTCTTTCATTTTAAAAAATGAATCTGTTTCTATTCTCTGCAGGAATAATATCTTGTGCAGATTGTATTTGTTTTATTGATATTTTATTTTGCTCTTTGGCAGAATATATATATATGCCTTTTCTTCTTTTGTGCACAACTAAGTGCAGTACAGCCATCTTCTCAGAAAAACTCTTCACAAAGTTCAAGAGGTCAAGACACAAAGACTTTAGCAACTAATCCACACCTAATGACCCACCTAAGTGGTACTCAGGATATCACTCAAGAAATCACTCAAGATATCCCTCAAGTAATTAAGGAACAAAAGAAGAAAAGGCACACTAGCCTGGGAACTTCCTCTCTGCCCAGAACATTGGAGGCTATACACCACACCCCCTCAACAGTATTTATAGGAACTCAAACACTGAGATCCTGCTCTGTTCCAGTAACAAGAAGCCGAAAGCACCAGCCTGAAGATGACGAGTGAGACCTCGTCGAAACGTCGCCTAGACACCCCAACTTTTACACGGGAAGACACCCGAGGACACCAAAACCTGCATTCCTGTACCCGTGAAAATCTACGAAAGCATATATATATATATATATATATATATATATATATATATATATATATGTATAGTGTCTTGCTGTTAAATGTCTGCTACAATTGTTTGTAAGGTTTGCATTGTATTGACTTCGTATTGAGTTAATTATGTACTTTTCTCCATCTATTCTATAGTGGCCTGTGGCTGACAGCAATAAAACTGAATTGAACTAGGCTTATTTCTATAAAAGCTCAGTTATTCACATTTAGCTTTATTATGTACACTTTAATACCATTAGACCTACACTTTAATACCATTAGACCTAGAGAACACTTATATTAGTACAGATGTTGAGGGGGTGCAATGACCACAAGATTCAGTTCAGATCCCAATTTGGCACTTGAGAAAACAACCAACCTCAAGCTTTGCAGGCTGCCTGATTCTGCTCAGGGACTACCCAAATTTACTTCATTTATCTCTGTTTGTTACATATTCACCATTGGAATTTCTTTTAAAAAGATTTTTAACTTTTATTCCTTCTGAAATAACTTGATGAAATTGCACACTAGCCCCTCCAGAGTGGATAAAGTCTGCCGATTTACAAACATATATAGGTCCAGGGACTTTTATTGTGGGTAACGTCAACCTTGCATGTTCTTTTTTATAAGGAAGTATTTATAACTATTTCATTTGGTGGCAGAATTAGATTAAAATTAGCAGGGAAATTCACTCATTCTCAGGGCATGAATCCTGACAAAGGTCAGAAGGATAGCTGTCATGGTTCACCTGCAAAGGCAGTCATTACAACCTGGGGGTAAGTTTTTTTTTAAAAAAATGAACTCCCTTTCCTCTTCTGGTTTGAATATTGCAAGCCCAGGAGAGATGCCCTGGGTAAGAAAGACTGCAGCCTCAACAAAACCAAAAGAAACAATGCAATCTGGCAGTAGTAATGATGCTTTCTTGTAATTAAGCAATGCCCACAGTGGGATGAAAATATGTAAAAACATCAGTGGTTACAAAGCTGTTTCAAATCTTGGCCATCTGGCACAGCACTTAACATCATGCCATAGTGCCTAGGTCAGGTAGTAGCCCCACCTACTGAAATCTGAGAAATGGGGAAAATATGGGAATTGCATGCACAAGCCTGCACTGCCAGGTCTTGTGGAAAGCCTTATCTGCAGAAAGAGCTGCCTCGTTTGTCTGCCATTGGCTGGCCCACAGAAAACTGAGTGACACTATCACACATTTAACAGCACTTCAAAACATTAGTATATCCCTCTAGTTTTTATTTTCTATATGAGACACCCTCATTTATTTATTTTTAAAACATCAGCTTGTTTGTGTCCTTGGATCTCCTGCCAAAGTACCCATACAGCTTCCTGCAAACTCTCAGGCAGAGAGAGTTAAACAGAGTTAGCAGAGTTAAATGTGTATAAACCCATTGGTTTCAATGAGCTTAAATCCTATGTTGAATTGTGCCTGGATCATTCCCATGGGATCTCCTCTATTAAGCAGCTCCTACCTAGTAAACATACACAGAAGCATAGCACAAAACATCTGACCACAGATACAAACTTAAGCTGAGTGTATACCAATGATGACCGTCTTCACGGCCACCAAAAACCTTCAGACTCCAGTTAAAACCAAGAGGCATTACATACTATTTGATTCCCAGCTTGGCACCTAACCTTAAAAGGCATCTCATTTTTAACCACCTCTACATGAGAAATCCAAGCAGTTATTTCACATACAGACTTCCCTTCAGTAAATGTGAGGGATTTGATGACCACATCTGGACACAGCACTTTTACATAAACCAAGGATGTAGGCTCCCCAGATGTTGTTGGACACCAACTCTCATCAGCCCCAGCCAGCATGGCCAACAGTCAGGGACAACTGAAGCTGAAGTCCAACATTAACTGGAGAGTCTATTTGAACTGGTGGTAATAAGTTTGTCTTGCTCCAAACACATCACAATAATAGAATATTAGGGAAAAACAAACAAACTAAGTGCTGGTTTGGAAATAATAACCAAAACCTTAAATCCTAACTAAAGAGTTTTCAAAGTTGATGGAATAAACAAAGATCTGAAAGTTTCCAGTATTATCCCCAAATGGAACAGTACTCATCCGAAAGCACTGCAAGGACTTTCTTCTGGTGCTGGCCCCAAAAGTTGAAAAGAAGACAAATTTCTCTTTAGAAGAGGGGAGGGGATTTGCAAAAATGACACATGCAAATTTGCTCTAACAGCAGCATTTAGCTCAGTTAGTACTCTGGACAGCTCATAGTTTCATAGAAGGGTCACTGTGAAAAGCCAGTTGGGGTTGGTGGACTAAGATGTTCCCTTCATCTCACTGGCCCTTTCTGGCTACATAAGAAGTCTCACTGCTATACCAATCCCTCACTGGCAGTCTTGACTCGGGGTTAGCCACTGGGCGTGGGGTTTCTGCCTGTATCGGATCAGCCTCCAAATGCTGATCCCAAATAGCTATTGTTTTACCTCAGCCTGTTACTCTGAAGAGGGGGGGTGCAAGACTCCCCAATATTTAAGGACTGATTTGTTCAGATCATTGTTTATATATGCCTGGTGTATCCCAGGGGGATTTCTAACCATGTGAGTGGATGCCTCATATCACTGTAGGAGGATTTTTTTTTTATCAGGGCGGAGAGGAAGTTTTTTTCCCACTGAGCATCTGTGTGCAGCCTTTCCTCGTGTACATTTGGGAGTGCAAGAGTGCTTGGACTTCCTCTGATTAATATCTCTTTTTCTTGGAAGGCGGAACACAGTGGTTCTCCCTTTAGCATGAAGTAGAGCATGAACAGATTGATGACTATGTGCTTTCCTGAAGAAGAACCTTCTGTGTTTGAGCGGGGTGGGAGAAGGTCCTTCCATGTATCTAGGGGGACAGAAGCATCTTTAGAGGAAGAATCGGATTCTTCTGCTCTTTACAAGCAATCCTCAATTTCAGTAGGAAGCAGTCATTTAAGAGGTCATTCCCCTGAGCATTTGCAATGAGGGGAGGAGGGTGGCCACTTTGCCTTCAAGCTGGGATGGCTGGGTTTTCCCCCTTTTTTGAATTGGCTGGTTTAAGAAGCAGCCGGGCAAGACCGTGGAATGATAATTCCCCCCCCCCCTTTTAGCATTTGTGCATAGGAGATCAATAGCCGGAGGCTGTCTCCTCCTACGTGAAGGGGGAACCTGCCCGTCAGCAGCTTGCCAGCCTCGCTCGCTCGCTCCCTCCCTCCCGGTTCTGCCTGTCACATGAGTTCGCCGCTCACTCACCGCCTGTGATCTGCGCGGGGCCAAAGCACAGAGCCAGCTGGAACCACAGGACCACCAGGGAGAGTCTGGACTGCGAGCGCTGAAGCAGCGGGGGCGGTGGAGCTGGTGGGGGCGGCGGCTGCTGCTCCTGCCGCCGCCGCTTCTCTAGGAACGGATCCCCGCTGCTCGGGTTCATTCCATGATACATCTTTCATCCGCAAAGGGCATCGGGATTGCAACGGTCTGCAACGACAGGAACAGGCAGCTTTGCTTCAGCAGCACACGGGCAGTTCCCTCCGCACACCTTCCCGCCCCCTCCCGGAGGAGGCGCCCCTCACTCCTCAGGCACTTTCTGGCCCTCCGCCTGCAAAAAAGGAAAACCTATCCCACGCCGGGTCGCCCCCCGCGCGCTCCCTGGCGGCAGGATGGCAGTGGTGCTTTTGCATGCAAGAACCGGCCTGCCCTCCCCAGGCTTCGCGCCGGGGGGCGGCCACCCCCTCCTACCAACGTCACCTTAGCCGAACCCAGAAAAAAGCCCCGCTCCGGCGGCGGGAACTCCCGTCCCCTCCCTTCTCCCCTCACCCCGGTCCCTCGCCGGCGACGAATACGCCGTTCCTCGGCTCTATTCCCTTCTAAAGTCCCGCCGCTGGGGGTCTTCCTCTGACCGACCCGCCCGCCCCTTCTCGGGAGCTCCCGGTCACTTTGGGAGGCGCGCGCCGGAGTCCCCCGCGCGGTTTTTTGGCCAGATGCCGAAAGGGAGAGAGCGAGCTGCGAAGTTCTCTCACCTCCTCGGGTCTCTCACCTTCCCCCACCGCCGCAACCCTCCCTCGGTGGCCACCAGCCCCTCTCGGCTTTCCTCCTCCCCGTCCGCGGCGCAGTGCGCCCTTTCCTTACCTGAGAGCTGCCCGCCTGCATGAGGGAGCCTCTTTGCTGCCTTCCCCCCTAGCCAAGCTCTACCGCTGCAGGGCACGCGACCCTTCGCCGCCGCTGCTGCTGCCTCCGAGTCCGCACTCCCCTCAGTTGCTAGCGGAGGAGGACGGAGAGAGACACACGGCGCGCGCCGCTGCTCGCGCTCATCCTACCTGTCTGCAGGGGGGGAGGAGGAGGAGGGGAGCGAGGGAGAAGGAGGCAAGAGCAGAGAAACACCCGCGAGGCGCCGGCTGCCGCAGCTGCTGCCAATGAGGAGGCTGAGCGTGCACCTGCTTTAGTGCACGAGCCGCCTGCCACGCTGCTGCTGCTGCTGCTGCTGCTCCCGGGAGGGGGGCCCTCCGGCTGGCGCGCGGAGCCGGCGGCCCTCGCTGCGTTTTCCCGGTGACGAACGACGGGCGCCAGGAGCGCGGGCGGAGGAGGGGGCAGCAGCAGCAACTGTGGAAGCCATCCTCGGTACTACGGTGGCTCCCGAGGCTGTCACCAAGCCTGCTCTGGGACTGCTGCAAGAGCGGCGAGCATTTCGGAGAAGGAGGCGCCTGGGCTGCCGGGCTCCCCTCCCGCCCTTCAGGAAGGGGAAGCGCGCCTTTGGAGCCGAAGCTCGAGGGGGGTGCTTGGGGGCGAGGGGCACGTTGGTCGCGACCCCTTATGGATCGCCACCGACACTAAAGGGGCATGCAGCTAACTCCTATGTGGCAGCTCTCTCTTTTGAAGTGGCGGCCATTTTCCAAAACTGACACCCGGAGAGGTGGAGAAGGAAGCCGAAGGAGGCGGTTGGCATTTAATAACTTGCTTTAACATTGTAAACTGGATGCGATTTCGCCTCCATTTTCAATTTGCAGGAGGGGGCCGCTGGGGGCGCTGTTTGCAACCTTTGCTTCGGCATAGTATATCTAGGCTCGCGCGCCCGCCAGTTCAGAGATTTTGGCCTGTGGTCGGCTGCTACGTCTAAGAAAAACCCCACCGCCCATAAATATAGTTGAACATAATAAAAACGCTGGTTTGGCTCCGTGGAAACAAAGTGCAATTTCATAAACGAAACCAGCTCCATTTGCAAACCTACAAGCCCCATCCCCTGACCCCCAAAAGTGTTCGCCAAGCCACGGGCCTTGTATAGTTAATTAACACAAGGACTGATTTAGGGACTGAATCTCCCAGATGTGGCAGGTGGCAGATTAATTTGTCACTAGGAGGGTTTGTGGAAATTTGGCTCGACCATAGTGTTTTGGCTCCTGAGAACACATTGACATCAGGCCGGTCCTCCTTGTGAGCAGCTTTGGTAATAAGATTTATTGCACGTTAATCATACCCTATTCATTCTGAAGTGCTTGGTTTCCAAGCTATGTTTATTAAGTTTGTTAATTGCTTTACAATTTTAGGTTTGTAATTAAAATGTGTGGTTTCAACGAGTAGGCAAATGTCATTCACAAATCAACATGGCAGCCACAGCAAAGGAAATCAAGCACGTTGCTCATGTAACTGTAAGAGATTAGCCATGCAGTGATAATAGCATTGCAGTTATGTGGCCTGCGTGGGCAATTTGTTAAAAGAAGCAAAACAAAACAAAAACTTCAAAGCTCCGTAAAATTAAAATTCAATTATCTGACTGAGCGTTCCAGGCAGGAATCTTTCTAGACCCTACCTGGAAATGGCAGGGATTGAACCTGTGACCTGCTGTAAGTAAATTATGTGTTTCGCCACTGAATTATGAGCTGTTAACAGCCTTGTACCTGGCATTGCTCAGGGATTCTAAGAAACAAAACAAGCAGTGCTATTTTGAAAGGTTCAGCCTGCCATCTTGATTCAAAATGCTGTCCAGTTGTATCCAAACATAAAGGAAAACCTGCTCCTTGTTCTTGTGAACCATCATACAAAATTTGGTTACAATATCTTAAGAGGTGTCCAAGTGCATAACTAACAGGCAAATCACTTTCCAAAATATATAGTAGATGACCCATCTCCTGTTTTTAAGTCTCTCCAAAATGTACAGAGCTTGTTTCGAATGATTAAGTGTCAACAACATTATTACATATACCCTGATTGTAGCCATTGCTAGTCTCAGGATCAGATCTCAGGGATGAGATGTGCTCCTGGTGTTTGAAAATGTCATAAGAGAAGTCATATTTACTTGTTTGTCTTCCTAACTCTATTTGTGAACACAGCCAACACAATATAGTTTTTCCTACACATGCCCAACCAATAATGTATGCAGTTTGTGTGCTACATGTTCTCACAGCTGTGGTGGGAAACACTGACCACAACTTCCAAAGACTTATTCCATGGAATGGGCATTTCATTTGTGCAGCATCCAGCTAAACTGTCCAGCTTAGATCAATATGCTCCCATAATAGATCAGTCACTGCCAAGCCACAGCAAGTCTGCCAAGTTGCAGAAGGATAATACAATTACCACTAGCAGCACCAGCTGTATCTCTCAAGTTGAAGGTGTCGATATTTCTTGAAATGTCAGCTGATACTCAATTACATTCTGGTGCGAACTCTTCAGACGTTGTGAAAAAGGGAACGTGCAGTGAAGGGTGCAGCTGCAGCCCTCCAGATGCTGCAACTTCTATCTTTGGCCATGCTCTCTGGGGCTGACAAGAGTCCAACAGCAAGAGTCCAACAGCAACCATCCCCCCACGGCACGGGTAGACACACCACAGTAGGAGTGGGGAACATTTTTTAGCATGAGGCCTGCATCCCCTTCAAGACAACCTTCTGGGGCCTACATTCTAGTAGTGGGCAAGGCCAGAAACAAAAACAAATGGATATAAATTTTACTTTTGTACAGTAGGTTTGTTTATGTGCACGCACACCTTTCTCTATCATCATCAAGATAAGCACAAGTCATTATTAGAGTTTAAAAACACATTCTAGCCATGCAAATTAACGTTCAATGGGGGTGTGAAGCAAGGCTGGTGAGAGGTGTGACTCATGGACAGAGGGTGTGACTATGGAGGTACTGTGGGCTGGGGATTTCCACAAGGTCCAGACAGAGTGGCCTGGAGGGATATCTTTGTCCCATAGGCCTAAGGTCGTCCCCCCACGCACATACTGCACTATAGCATTACAAAAATAAACAACTGCACTACTTGTAGCTTGGACCTAAGAGATTGCACAAGCATGTGTGAGTACCCCACTCCCCAATATTGGAGTTCATAATTTCTCAGAGAAACACAGTGACCCTGAGTAAACACCTGGAACCTTGCACTGCTCAGAGATTGGGGTGGCATGCAACCATATTCATCGAGAAAGGGGGTTTGGCTCAAACACATTCGTGCAGGGTGAGCAACATTCCAGCCTTAGCCTCTTTTTGCACCCCTCTGGCTCTTTTGCTCTGGAACTATAACCTCAGAATGAGACTCTGCTAGGAAAGTGCTATCAAAGATAGATGATCTGGGATTCTGCATGCCTGATGCAAGCTGCAGGTTGCCTTTGAAGAAGGTTTTTCTGTATTTGTTCCATCTGTATCTCCTTCTAACTCCAAGTTGCTCAAAAATGTATTTCAGGTTCACCTGAGGGTAGCATGACAGTCTTTATTTTACTTTATTTTAAACTGCTTTACAGAGAGGCTAGCTGAAAGCAGCAAGGGGGACTCCCCTTGCATATCCATTTCCCTGCCACATTGGTAACACCTCAGAAATGTTTCAAGGCCATGATTGTAGTTTCCACAACTGGAAGGACTTCAGGAATATTTATCTCTCCAAACAAGTCACACAGTTCCACGAGGATAATACCACTGCAAGGGATTCAAAATTGTAGGCAGTTGACTTGTGCTGTGGGACTTTTACCAGTTTTTAGATCTAGAGTCAGATTCACTCAAATAGGTTAGGATAACAGAGTGGAACAAAATCCAAATGAGAGCATGTATAGAGATGAAGTTTTGAATTATGGTGCTGGAGGAGACTCTTGAGAGTCCCATGGACTGCAAGAAGATCAAACCTCTCCATTCTGAAGGAAATGAGCCCTGAGTGCTCACTGGGAGGACAGATCGTGAAGCTGAGGCTCCAGTACTTTGGCCACCTGATGAGAAGAGAAGACTCCCTGGAAAACACCCTGATGTTGGGAAAGATGGAGGGCACAAAGAGAAGGGGGCGACAGAGGACGAGATGGTTGGATAGTGTTTTCGAGGTTACCAGCATGAGTTTGACCAAACTGCGGGAGGCAGTGGAGGACAGAGGTGCCTTGCGTTCTCTGGTCCATGGGGTCACGAAGAGTCGGACACGACTAAACGACTAAACAACAACAACATAGAGATGAAGACTGCCTTCTCCAACCAGGGAAGCAATTCAACGCAACGGCCTGCTATGGCGATCATTCCATCAGGGCAGGTGTTTAGTTTTTCAGGCAGAACAACCCCCTTTCTTCCCCCTTGTGCTGTTTGGGGGTTCTAACCCCCAAGCTGATTTCAGGGGCCATTGGGGACATAGGGGCAGTGGGGAGCAGGAAGCCCTGTTGTGAAAGCCAAAGTCCTTGTGCAGGGTTTCCACTGACGGGATTCATTAACTGAATCCTGCCCCTGGTTTCCCACAGATACTCTGGACTATTTTTATGCAGTGTCCTCGTAAGCTGCCTTGCAGTCATGGGGAAAGCAGGGTACAAATAGATAAAAGAAATGAAGTTTTGCAGACAGTGCTTTTAGCGGTGTCATCTCCCGGGCTGAAGATAGTGTTGCTTGTACAATGGATATATATTCTGCCTTCTTTTTGCTTGTTGAATCAAAGGAATGAAATCAGGAAGGGGGATTCATTATCACTTACAGGCAAGAGCACAATCATAACAGATCTTCCAAGCACAAGTGTAAAATGTAGTTATTATAGTTTTACCAATTACTGCTAATTAAGCGTTATTAAAAAGGCTGCAGGCAGAGGAAGAACTCTGATTAACCCTGCACATCCCTTCGGCTAATGTGACGTATATAAATTATTATTTGACTTTTAAAAGCTGGTTTCAAATATGTTGATGCCAAAATCAGCTTCGGGAAACTGTTTTTTAAAAAAGTATTCTGCAAACATATAAAGCTTATACCAAGCCAACTGATACATCAAGCCTAGCACCATCAAAGATATCCTAGTTTGCTTTGACACTTGCCCTTTCCTCTGGTTCGCGCATTTTGCACAGAGCATCCAAACTACATTCCAGTGTTTTCTGTGGTCCACTCTCATGCTTTTTCAACTGTCACGGTGTCCATTCCCATTCCTGCAGGGGTATGGATGATTTCAGGAGTGCAGGCAAATTT
Organism: Podarcis melisellensis; assembly: GCF_964234715.1. Classification (NCBI taxonomy): domain Eukaryota; kingdom Metazoa; phylum Chordata; class Lepidosauria; order Squamata; family Lacertidae; genus Podarcis; species Podarcis melisellensis. The sequence goes on from NC_138530.1 coordinate 30,537,664, forward strand.
ATGTGCCAGTTCCTGAAAGTTCTGGCTCATAGATGTGGTCAAAGTGTGCTTCCCTTGTTCTGTTCTGTTCTGTTCTGCAGTCTGAGAGCAAAACTATAGTGTATAATTTCAGAATGTACCTCTCCTTCCAAGTGTTTGGTTTAATCCTTCTTTACGTTTCTATTCTACAATTCCTCCAAGGACATCAAGGGGCTGTACAGAATTTTCTGCTCCATCCCATATGAGTTAGGTGAAGGTGAGGAAAGGTGACTGGCCCAAGATCACCCATTTGGCATTGTGGATTTGTTCCTTGTGTCTCCCTGATCAAGCAGCTCCACCACACTCAAAACCACAAAAACAAAGCATAAGAACACAAAGCATAGCTTGCATGGCCTCCATCCACCAATTGTCTCCATTGTCTACTTCTTCCCCATCAAAATTTAGACTGTACACTCCTTGACTTGTGTTTTTGCTCAGGTTACTATTTAAAGCATTATATACATACTGTAGATGTGCTATAAGAACACAAAAGAGCCTGCTAGCCCAGACCAAAAGACCATATTATTTAGCACCCCCAAAGTGGCAAACCGGATGCTTCTGGAAAGGGCAAAAAATGAAACCTTACTTAGGTAAGTAAATGAAAATCTCTCTTTAGGCCCCTATTTCCTGTAGAAAATGTTCACAGTGCACTCAACAATGGAGCCTCATTTTTACCAATTTCAAGCAGTGTGCTCTACATTATATCTAAGAATAGTTGCCCAGTCTCAGAGGAGGAAAATCAGATTCCTTGAGCAATAATTAAGCTCTTTGGTATTCTGTATTGATTTTTAACACCTATCTGAACAAGAAAGCCATGAGCAACATGTATGAGTTTATGATTAAAGTTTCTAGGGCAAGGCAGAAGTCATAGGGAATATTGTATTTCAGATGATATAAAATAGGATACGGTGCCTTTCACTTGCATGCTGCTTTTTCCTGCTCACACTTTCTGAAATTGGTTACTAAGTTCAGAGTGTTGAGAGAGAGAAATACGGTATTATGCAAAATGAATTTATCTTCAGCCCCATCTGAACACATTGTTTTCCAAATAATATCATCTAAAATATCTCCCAATAAAATAATATATGGGACAGCAAAGGATATAATAGATTCTTATAGAACAGTAATATATTGTAACCAGAATAGAAGTTCAAAAGGGGAAGTAAATGTATTTTTAGTCTTTTCATTACTGTAATAGTTATTATTATTTCTTATCGGTAGAAGGCAATGTTAATTTAGGCTTCTTCATTTTGCTGTCTGTATAATTTTCTTAAGTCAATAAAAAAGGGGGGGAATATCATCTAAAATATCAAATTTTTAACTTTTGAGGTGAAAGTATTTGTTATGTACTGAGCTTGGATCCTAGAACAATAGGCAGGTAGGAGCCTGGAATGCAACAACCTGATTGGCCTGCAGAAGCAGTCCAATCAGGCTCCAGGAAGGAAGCAGAAGCAGCCAATCACATGAGACCTATTGTATAAATAATGTATATAAAGCCAGTGGTTTGGGGGGAAATTCATTCACTGTTTTGACAAGCTGCAATAAAGAGCATGAAATCACTACGCGACTCCGGGTATATTTCATTATTATTATTATTAAATGTGATTTTTTTTTTGGAAGATCTGTCCTGCATTTTTTTTAAGTGTCTATGTTTGCAATTAAAATAACAATGCCCACAATGTTTGGCCACCATGTTTCTTCATTTTTCTCAGCCCAACTTGTTTCCAGTTATTGCTCTTTTTTTTTTTCAATTCTTCATTCTCTCCAAAATTAAACTAAGGCATTATAGGCAATTCCTCAACCCAAACCATTGTTTCCCTATAACAATGGTCTCCCATGTCTCAAGAACTGCTTCTTGCTCGCTGACCAGTATGGGCCCATTGGTCACAATAGCCCGGTATATGATAGCTGCCGCTTGCAGACTTCCAGACGCAGGTGCTACGTGCAGAGATGTGCACTGTGCTGACCATTGACATGTCCAGAAGCCACACATTGTTTGAGCTCTCCACTGAGCTTGCTGAGGGTTCTCAGCAGCCTGAAAAATGCCACTACAAGTAAAATCCATGCGCTGCCAGCCTGCACAGGCAGGCAGTGTCGAAACTGATCCATAGTCATAATCAATCATATTTCATGTAAGGTGTATGGTAAGTATGGTGATTTCAAGACTACACCTGGAGAAGTCATCAAACACTTGCATGTATATGAAATATTTTGGGGTATATATAGATATATGCCAGGCTTTTAGGCAAATTATTTAGCTGAAATTCAGTGCCTAGCTTTCTTACCTTATAAGTGAGAAAGTGTTAACTGGTAGGGCAGAGCACAAGAGCTACTATTTGTTTTTGGGTCTCTAATGACAACTTTGTGAGTATTCAGGGCTAATTCAACATTTAGGAACCCAGCCCTTTTTTACTGATGCCTTCATCAACCATCCTTCTTTTGTTCTCAGTGCTTTTCAATTCATCTGTCTCTTCTCTAATCATATTCTTTACTAGCATTTTAGTTTTATTTTATTAAGCTTGAATCCTGCTACTTGCCCAAATTCATCAATTTTCACCAGTGCTTCTTGTACACTAGATTGTGGATCTTCTGCTGTTAAGACCAAATCATCTGCAAAGGCTATTAATTTGTACTCTTTTACAGCAGTCTTTATACCTCTAATTTCTGGCAGCTCTCTCAAATTCTTATTTAATACCTCAAGGACCTTGAGGTTCTCAGTGCTTTTCAAGAGATTCTACAGGCCCATGTTTGAAACTGATCTGTGCAGCTGTGGAGAGCTTTGCCGTGTTTTGTTTCCATGCATAATTTGTTTTCTCCAGTAGCGCATGCAAATGCATGCACAGCGTAATCGGAGGCATAAAGCACTATGCAGCACTGACCTTAGAATCTGGAAGCCACTTTGGGGATTGAAACATGCCATAGAAATCTTCCAAAATGAAGAAAACAAAAGGGACACCAGAAGTGGCAAAAAGGACAGAAGGGAGTGAACCTCTGGATTTGTTTAGGGAGTAGATTTTGGTCTCAGACCTGAGACCCAACATAAGACCCAACTCTCTCGCCCTGACCTCGCCACTGTGATCCATGCAACGGTCACCTCCAGACTGTATTATTCTAACTCACTCTACGTGGAGCTGCCCTTGAGACTGACCCAGAAACTCCAGCGGGTGCAGAATGCTGCAGTGAGATTCCTTACGGGGTCCTCGCTGCTGGATCACATTCACCCAGTGCTATACCAGCTGCACTGGCACCTGGTGGAGTACAGAATCAGGTTTAAGGGGCTGGTTTTAACCTTTAAAGCCCTATACGGCCTAGGACCCTCATACCTATGGGACCGCCTCTCTTGGTTTGTCCCATGGAGGACCTTACGGTCTTCAAACAAAAACATCTTGGAGGTCCCAGGCCACAGAGAGGTTAGGCTGGCCTCAACCAGAGCCAGGGCTTTTTCAGCTGTGGCTCCAATCTGGTGGAACACTCTGCCACAAGAGACTAGGGCCTTGCGGGACTTGACATCTTTCCACAGGGCCCGCAAGACGTAGCTGTTCCACCAGGCCTTTGGCCAGGGCACAGCCTTTGGTAATCCTCACAGAAGTCCAGCCCAATGGTTGCCATTAATTTGATTTGAACTGATTTTATAATGAATTAATTTTAGAATGCGGTATTATTTTACTATTGTTAGCCTCTCTGAGCCCGGCTTCAGCTAGGGAAGGAAGGATATAAATACATTATTATTATTATTATTATTATTATTATTATTATTATTACTATTATAAAATAGAAGAGTATTTCATCATGTCATGTCCATTAAGGAGGAAAGAGACACATTTCACTTGAACCTCCGTAGGCATGAAATCAGCCCTTTCCAATGTTTCTCAAAGCGTCGGTCTTTTAAGAAGAAAAATTCACAAGTTCCCTGGGCTTTCTAGCATAAAAGCAAGTCCCTCCAGTCCTAGCTGAAATGCTTCATATTACTGTCAAAAAGAGGCTTCTCTTGCTATGCAGTTCATTTCTTTTTATAAAAGGCCCATTCTTTCCCTTCACAATTAGTGGTCAGGAGTGAAATATTTATATTACACTGAAAATGGAATCTTCTTTTAAATGAAAGAATTCAATCACAGAAGAAGGAAACAAAATTAAGCCAATTTTTCTTTTCACTTTTATATGTCTTCTCATAGGACTGTGTGTGCTTGCAACACAAAGCAAATTGTTTTCTTTGAACAGATGAGCCTGAGGTTAGGGCTGTGACAAATTGCTCTACACCGAATAATAATTTGGCAAATCCTGGAATATGCAGTAACATACTTTGGGATGCGTTCTTGGCCAATGTTGTAGAATGTTACTTTTCCGTCTATAAATCCTCCACATATTTGATTTTAAGTTCAAAAATTTGCATTTCTCAAAACATTTTTTCTTTGTTATATTTTTTATTACTTTTCCAATACACCCTAAATAATAGCCAAATTATAACAATAACAATTAATTCCCAAATTATACAATTATCAAAGTGCCAATCAACTTCCAATTAATACATTTTAGTTAAAGTGGCTCCCCGCATGATAATTTGGGTGCATTTCCAATCTTATATCACTGTGTTCTATAACCTTAATTAAGGTCAGTTACATTTCAGTTATAATAATAATCCCTTAGTCCAACAGCTTCATAAGTAATGATTTCCATTAGTGATGTTAATATAAATTTATAAAGATTCAAGTGAGGAACTCAAACTATTATCTTTGTTTTGCCCTGTGCGTGAAAACTGTTATATCCATGGAGATTCCTTCTGTCCATACATGGTGTTGTCTCTTTCACTTCCTAGATGTTGTTTTCTCCCATCGTGACTTGGGGCGGAACTGAATCTCAAAGTTTCTCAGGTCTTATCTCTCCATTCCTTGCTTTGATGTCTCTGAACAGGCAACTGTCTGCTAGAAACCATTCTGTCTCATTAGTAAAACATGTTGCAGATCTTTGCCATTTCCCCCTCAGCCTAGGAAAAGGTGGGCAGTTTTTGAATGCACTGAAGATTTAATACTCCTTAAGAACTCCCAGAATCTCTGCAGTGTTCTTATCACAGTTCTTTTCCTTCCAACAAGAGATTTATGGCCCAATTAAACTTTATCTTAGATTCCGTCAGGAGCACACACAAATCTCAGTTTCTTTTTCCTTGTCTGTTGTTTTTAAATGGGGGTGGAGGGAATTACTCTGTCTTTCCAACACAGTCATAGTGGGGTTCCCCCCCTCCTTTATTCATTTCAGATCACATGCAGTTTCCATTTTTGCTTGTTAATATCACTATTACTCCAACATCCCTTCCTCACTTGTAAATATCTTTTTATCTTATAGTCCAGAGAAGGTTGCCGAATCATAAATATATAAAAGAAGCTTAGAATAAACAAACCGTGGGCATCCCTCTCCCCAACTGACTCTCATGTCAAAGAAAATCTTATCTCAATTCAAACCTTTGATCCATGTAGCTGGTATATTGATTTCAGCAAGGCATTTGACAAGGTGCCCCATGATATTCTTGTAAAGAAGCTGGTAAAATGCGGTCTTGACTATGCTACCACTCAGTGGATTTGTAACTGGCTGACTGACCGAACCCAAAGGGTGCTTTGATGGTGTTTCCTGCTTGGCAGGGGGTTGGACTTGATGGCCCTTGTGGTCTCTTCCAACTCTATGATTCTATGATTCTATATTCCACAGTATGCTGTTGCATCCCTTTTCCATCACACAACAGTACTTTAAAACCAGTTAAAGACCAAATTAAATGGAGAACCTCTGCTTCTTAATGGCAGCATAGGAGGGTTTTCTCCAGGCGAAGTGCTTTTGCACTCAGCGCCTCCCTGCCTCTCACATTCCATGCTGGAGCAAGAGTCAAGTACCATAGAATCATAGAATCATAGAGTTGGAAGAGACCACAAGGGCCATCGATTCCAACCCCCTGCCAAGCAGGAAATACCATCAGAGCACTCCTGATATATGGTTGTCAAGCCTCTGCTTAAAGACCTCCAAAGAAGGAGACTCCACCACACTCCTTGGCAGCAAATTCCACTGTCGAACAGCTCTTACTATCAGGAAGTTCTTCCTAATGTTTAGGTGGAATCATCTTTCTTGTAGTTTGGATCCATTGCTCCGTGTCCGCTTCTCTAGAGCAGCAGAAAACAACCTTTCTCCCTCCTCTATGTGATATCCTTTTATATATTTGAACATGGCTATCAAGATGAACTGTGAGTGCAGCCCAAGATGAACTGATGAACTGTGCAGCCCATTCCCCCTGTCCCTGGGGGAAATTTATAAGGATGATTTACCCTCTGTCATCCTTGCTTTTCGTTCACCAACGATCCCCCGCTGTCATGGTGGCTGCCTCAATTAAGGCAGGCGGGACCGGAAGCCTCAAAACTGTTCCCCCTCCCCCCAAACAATTAATTTGCTATAACCCAGAACATCCAAAATACTGTACTGTATTTCTAGAAATCTAGTTATCCAAAGTTTGGTTCCGAATCTCAAACAACACGTTGTGGTTTAGATGTTTGGATGGTGGGTGGCAAGCTCTAGGCCAGGGGTTGTGAACGTGGTGTCATCCAGCTGTTTTTGAAGTGCAACTCCCAGCAGCCCAGCTTAGCATGGCCAAAGGTGAAATCATGGGAACTTTAGTGCAGAATCTGCAGGAAACCACATTGGTAACCCTGACCTGTACTACAAAATAATTTTAATGAAAATATAGGCCTAGAAGATTGACTGTAGATCATTTTATTTAAGGTATTCAGCTTCTCCAACCTGGTGACCTTCAGATGTTTCAGAATACAGCTCCCATCAGGTGCTGTGACTGATGGGAATTGTAGTCAAAGCACTGGGGAGCTCCAGGTTGGACAAGGCTGATCTAGACTACATAGTTTAAATCATGGTGTAGTCTTTCACTAAAAGGAAGATCAACAGCCTTCAAAAGCTTTATAAATCATCTTAATATAGAAGATAAATTTATCCTCTGGCAGTTTGATTTATTTGGAAAACTAAAGTACTTTAGTGCAAACTCCTCAGGCAGAATGGCAACACTGGTAATTATTGTACCACACTCTATTTTAATTTTCTGTATCTTATATTTTCTGCATGCTGAGTACCCATGAATGTAAATCAGAGGAATAACTTCATTAAATCATCCATCCCCCCGCCCTTTTTACTTTTTTCATAACTACTGAGCCTCAGTAATTAATTCCTTTCCATATCAGCTTCGAAATGGTATGACATGCCAATGAATTACCTTTATTCCTTTAAAGCCAAAAGGTATGGTTTACAAAATCAAAGATTAGCATTTGAAAGGATTTCAGGAGAAACAGAGCACAATGGCGAGTGATGTAAATTTATTCACATGTATTAGCTATCCCCCCAAAAAACTCACATTGAGACTAGTACCATTGCACATAAAACCTTTAAGAATTGTTCTGGTTCTTAGCAGTGGGGGGATCAGAAAGGACATATAGTTTTACAACACCATTTAAACCCATTTATTTACAAAAAAATAAATATCCTGTTTCACCTGGAAACATATATTTTTAAGCAGTGCTATTTTCCTAGGAGAAGAGGTGCTGGAGCTCGCCACAAACACCTCCCTTGTACTCTTAAAGTGGCTATGGCACCCACCAGAGAGGTGCCAGAACTGAATTCCAGCAAGTTCCAGCTGAAAAAAAGCCCTATTTTTAAGCATGTTCTAAAATGTTGGATTAAAATTCCTTCCACATTGGGAGGACCAGCAGGGCCAGCTCACCCATGAGACCAAGTGAGGTGACTGCCTCGTGGCAGAATTCACCAGGACAGCAAATCCTGATGTCAATCTTTCTTCTCCCATTGATCCTGATGTAGACATTCCCTCACCCCATTTCAGGGTCCGCCTCAGGTGCCAAAATGTCTTGGGCCATTCCTGAGGATCAGAATAGCTTTTGTCCAGAGCTTTCTAGTACAGCCTGTATAGGATTTCTAGCACAGCAGTAGGTTTTGTGGCAAAATCTGGCCTTCATTATGCCTAGAAAATGAACACACGATGTTCCAAATTACCGCTTTTCTAGCAAGAAGATAGAGAAATCTCAGTGAGAACCATCTCCCCCAGTCCCCAGGAGGGATCAAACTATGGCCATGCGTTGCCATGAGTTGCCAGTATGTGATTGAATCCCACCCCAAAATAGCAATGATCTAGAAGTGCACCAGTTCTCAGGAACTGTAGCATCTGGAGAAGGATTTCCTAAAATGAAGTAGGTATCTGGGAAGGTTCATATAGGAGGCTGCAAGTGACACCAGGAAAGCCAAAATAAATATATCAGTGTCTACATTCATCCAGATCACTTCTTGTAGCAGTACTGTGATGCTTCAAAACCATGTAGAGCCTATTTTGGTATTGAGTGATATACAGTATATGAAATAATTAAATTGTGCAACATTTTAAGACTGCAAGCTGGAAAACTCTCTCTCCGTTGTTGTTGT